>NW_017306194.1:0-1200000 GCF_001642055.1 Alternaria alternata | reverse complement strand
TGCGTACAAGAACGCCGCGAGTAGTGCTATCTTGCTTCCAGCTTTCCTTCAAGCTATCAAGTCTGAAAACAACATTGCAGCACTAAAAGCCGACCTTCGTGCTCTATTTCTCACCTACGCTTCGTGGGTCCAAGAGCGTCACTACAGCTTGTACACACAGTCCCATCTATCTTGGTTCACACTGTGCCAATTGCTGGCGAAACTGTGGCCCATCGAACTTCACGCCTCTTCACAGTTGCAACAGGAATTGCTTTACCCGCTGCTGGAACAAGCTATAGAAGTTATGTCGACGACATCCAACGACGCTGGACGGGGCGCAGATCCAACCATACGAGCAGCTGCAGTACTATTCTGGCTCAACACATGTGATCGCCTGCAGACACTCCCTGGTTCCAAGATTGTCATCCGCAGTGGCTTAGCCAGAGTCATGGACTGTTTCTCTTCCAGTCAGCTAGACACCGAAGGACAGCGGTCGATGATCGAAATCTTCTGTGCCTACTCCGTCAATCTCCTTGAGCACGTGGAGATTGACGCGTGCCGCCAATCTCTTTCTGCCATATTATCAAAGCTTCCACAGTTTGACGGCGTCACTAGTGATCTTGTCTGTCGGTCACTTTCTCAATCAATCATCGAGGAGGGAAACTCCGTCATACAGAATGCATACTGTGTAGCCCTTCTGGAAGCACTTGGGCAAGGAGCTGGAATAAGGATGCACGCTGTGGCTGGTGAGGCGATACTTCATATCCACCCTGCTGCTTTGTCCCGTGAGCAGAGACAAGCAATTTTGGACCGCACAGCCGAACTTCTGGACCTTGGGCAGACGAGTACGATGATAGTACTGAGCATCATGGCACACCTCCAGCAAGTTCCAAATGCAACAGCCAAGGTCTCTACGGATGCAGACGTCATCTTTAGCATCGCAGAACAGCTGCATAGCCAACAACTCGAAACAGACTCCGCGCTGCAACTGCTACGAGAGCTTGTGCAAAGAACCCTTGGACATATCATTCCGAACCAGTCACAAGCGCAAAATAAAGAGTTTTTCATCGACTACGCCGGAAAATCTTTATCTGTGGCTAAAGCTACGAGCAAATGCTCGCTAGCGAGACTCTCGATCCTCCGAGCGACGTCGATGGTCCAAAAGCAAAACTCTCTGCTTCATATCGAACGTTACGTCGAACTTTTGAAGCAATGCCTTGGAAGCGAGGACATGGCGTTGCTGCTAGGGTCGTTGGACGCTTTCAACGAGCTGTCAACAGACGCATTGAAAGACGTTAAGCAATTCAGCCGTATCCAGACATGGCTTCGTACGTGGCTCAAGGATGCTCTCGATCTCGACCAGTATATTGGTTCAGAGGTCAGCGTTCCGAGCGAAGCTGTTGATTACGTTGCACGGGTATATGCATTGGTCGCCAAATACGAGCTTTACCAAGATGCAAAGTGGCTGATCTGTCTGTCGCTTACTGTGCTTAGAGGAAGCTCAGTTCACGTACAAGGCGCCGTGTACAGAACACTCAAGACCACACTCGAACCGCTTCCTTTCTACGAGAAGTTGGATCTTATCACAACACTGGTTGTAGATCAGAAACAGCCAAACCTGGCTGCCTCGTACCGTATCCTCGGTGATCTCATCGACACTATGGACGATCAGCTAGAATCTAACGCAGAGATGAGACAAAAGCAGCTCGCACTGTTGCCTAGGATCTGCGTTTTGCTCACCGAGAGTCCTGATTTCGAGTCTTTCAACGCTCTGCTCAACTGCATTGACACAATCCTGAACGACAAACCCTCGCTTGCATCACAACACAGCATCGAATGCGTCTACAGCGTGCTTGTCAAGCTCACGTCACGAAGCAGTCCCGCACTGTCATCTCAGTATGCTCCTGAGATCTTTTCAAGGCTCTGCCAGACGAGTCGCCTGACCCTACTTGTACATCGAGGTCGCCTAGGTGGACGTTTCCACCTACTCCTACCCCTTCTACAAGGCCTACTATTTTGCCTATTCATTCCAAATGCTAGTCGCAGCGGCGCTCTACCATCATGGCTACGCGCAGTCACCGCTACTGAGCCCGTTCGCCTAACACCTACGAATGCAGCGCAATTCACACGTCTCTTGTCTACTCTTTGCAATCCGCCTCAATCATCCATCACGAAGGCGCATCAACACCATCAATCCCGCAAGTCCAAAGACCTCAATGACCCCGTCAAAGCGGCTCGTGACCGAGCGAGCAACTTCCTTTACCCGCTTCTCGCATCTTTCTGCCGCTACCAGCTCAATGGAAGATTGGATCAGGGGGTGAGGGAGAAGTTGATGCCGGGCATCTGGGAAGTGTTGGGTACAGCTAGCTTGCATAGAGAGGGGCTCGATGCCATGTTCGCTGGTTTAGGCAGGAGTGAGAGAGACGCCTGGAAGGGTCTCTGGGAGCAGTGGGAAGGTGTGCATGGGAGAAGGCAGGTGGTCGGTCACGGGGAGTAGAAAGCTTTGCGTCGCGAGGTATGACTCGCATGAGAACGCACTGGATTTCCGTTTTGATACAGTACTAGGCGCATCGTGTTGTTGACGTATTTGCAACTATCGCAAACACTCACGTATCGATCCCTGCATATACAACAAGATTTGTACCACACTGCGTGCCAAGAAGTCTACTCTCACCTTACTTCCATTGTCGTGCCATTGTCGTCTCACTATTGTCTCCCCGCTATTCTCGACGCGCTCACCTGGTCGTTGTTTCTACGGGTACAATAGATCTGTGTCACTTACTCTAACAACGGCAGTGCGCTGCTGGTATATCTTCACGTCTTGATCTCCCCAACTGTCCCTCAACAACCTTAACTCAGAATCTCCAATACAACACAATCGTAATTTCCAGACACTCTACTACCTACACCTTCAACACACTTAATCCCATAATAATCATGGACCCAACCATTACCGCGCCCACTGCGCCATCTCATTCCCATTTCCATTCTCCAACTCCCCCAACAAGCGCTGGCGCTTGCCACCAGAAACTCAGTATCTGCATCTGCACCACACCTTCTTCTAAAATCTACCTCACCCCAATCATCGGCTGCGCAAACAAGAAGTGCCGCCCCCGATATTACCACCTCCGTTGCGTGGGCCTCTTCCACCGTCCCGAAAATGCATCTTCATGGCTCTGTCCTAAATGTGCACCTGATGCCCCCGTTCCGCCACGCATCTGCATCTGTGAAGATGCGCCGTACCGCACTGGGCCTATGGTTGAGTGTGCCCAGCATGAGCTGTGTAAGACGCGATGGTTCCACTTGCCGTGCGCTGGCGTTGAGTTTGGCGCGGAGGATACGGAGTGGACTTGTGGAGAGTGCAAGGTCGCGATGATCATGCAGCAAGAGCGTGAGGAGGAGATGGAGCGACGCCGAGCAAATGGTGAGGAGGTCGAAGAGGTGATTGAAGGGGTTGCGGAGCAGCAAGAGAAGGAGAAGGAAAGAGAGAGGGAGAAAGTGGTGGAGCTGTCGCAGGCGGACGATGGAGCAGCTGGGGATGAGGAGAAGGAGGATGAGACCGAGCAGCAAGAGTACATTCCGGACCATATTCCGGGTGTCTTCCTAAGTGAAGATGACGGAACGCCTGCGCCTGCTGCCGCTTCTCCCTTGAAGCGTAAGTCTGACGAAATTGACATCCCGCCTCGGAAGAAGTCGAAGCAGACTCCTACATCCTCCCAATCTCCCGTCTCCGAAGACACTCCGGAGTACTGCATCTGCGGTACCCCGGCAGACAACGATATGATCGCTTGCGATCGGCCGAGTTGCAATGCTGAGTGGTTCCACTATGTCTGCGTAGGGTTGACGGCGGCGACGATTCCCGAGGGGAAATGGTTTTGTGAGGAGTGTGAGCTGGCTAGAGAGAACGCGAAGAAGAACAAAAAGAAGAAGAATAAGGGGGGAAATGGCGGCAAGAGGAAGAGGAAGAGGTGAGGGGGGGTTGGAAGGTGGGTGTGTATTGGTGCTGGTTCATCAAATGTGCCATCTATTTAGTATCTTTCAAAGATTTTGAGTACATGGTAGAAAATGGAAGCATGATCATGGTAGGAAAGCCATCATCCTTTGTGCACAGGGGCTTTATGCTTGACTTCTCACTTCAAGTTCGTCTTTGCTCGATGCACAACTGCTGCCAACTTGACATCAGATGTACATTTCAAGGAATGGATGTAATTAAAACGAGGTTTCATTGCTAGGTGACTATATTGAAAATATGGTCTGGAACCAAGCCATGTGCTATGCCTCCGCTGTTCTGCGCAACTGCGCAATAACGCTGGACTCTATGCTAAGTCTAGATATATTCCCAGAAGCACAAGAACCCCGATGTATAAACGATATTCATACCGTATAACTCTAAGCCCGAAGCGTAATCGTCTTCATAGGTACATCGGTAGGTTCAGTGTACGTGTACGAGTCATCAAGAGTGATCGTCTTCATAGGCTCAGGCCTATCCTTAATCATGTCACTGGCATCTGTCGCAGTGGCGCTAGGGCGCTTGGAACGATCGATAGAACTAAGGGTCGCAGTGTAAGTACCAGCTTCGATGGTGGCGGGCTGCCATTCGTGGGTAAGTGTTGTGGTAATGGTTGAAGTACGACCAGCGAATTCCAATGTCCAGGTCCTACTCCCACCAGAAAAAGTGGTAGGAGTAGGGTACACCATAATAACTTCTGGATCAATAACACTACGAGGGACGTAGCTTGGAAGAACGTGATGGGGGCGGCGGGTGCCAATACGAGTGGCGGTGGTCGTGATGTCGCAGCAATGTGGCGCAGGCCTCCACTCCTTGGTCCAAGCATTCCAACGCTCTTCTCCTTCTTCTTTGCCTTTGAAATGGGCGGCGGCGATGTCTCGCTTGCCGTAGACGGTAACTGTACTATCAGGGCCAGCGTAGGTGGTGGTCACCATGGGGCCGGGATAATTGATAGTGGTCGTGGTAGTGCTAGTGGGATCGGGGCTGTCGAGGGTGGTAGTGGTCGTAGTGGTAACGACAGGACGAGGTAGGGTGATGATGGTGGTGGTAGCGACAGGACCAGATAGGGTGATGGTCGTTGTGATAGTACCAGCTGGAGTAATAACGGTCTCAGGGCCAACATGCACATACTCAGGGGTAGTCTTGGGGATCCTAACAGTAGTAGTGGCATCATACTCGGAGGGAGTAGGGTATTCAAACAGAGTCCTCCGGTCCTTCTGGTTGCTAGTAAAAATGGTCTCAGTCTTTGTGACAGTTACGAAGACCTCTCTAACTGGGGAAACTTTCTTGTATGCTAGGTTTATGCATTAATATGGATAGGTTCGTATATGAACGTATGAGGATCTTACCATTAGAGCCACGCATAGCAATCTTGAAAGCTTCACCGTCAGCATCGACTGGGCCAACGTGCTGACCGAAATTTGTGCATGAAGAAAGCTGTTCAGGCTCTGAATAGAGGGCACACTTGGTGACAAAGATGGGAGTAGGATTGGGGCAAGCAGGTCCAGGAACTACGGACGGATCGCGCTGGATGTAAATGTTGACTGCATAGAAAGGTGAAGGTTAGCAGGGCTATATGAAAGTGTCAGGAGACATAACTTACAGGAGTCACAACCTTCATACTTGTTGCAGAGTTCGGCACATGTCTCCGGACTGTATGATTTTAGTTGAACATACAGCATGTACTTGGTGGACGAGAAGGCACAGTTTGCGTTGCTCATGGCGAGAGCGTAGCCGGTGGGGACGGGGGCAGACAAGGCCAACGAGTTGTACTTGGCGTCCTCTGCGAAGCCCGAAAGAGAGTTGGAAGACGGCTCCGGAGCGGTGCTGTTACCCCGGGAGAGACAGAGAGCATCGGAACGGGGCATAAAAGTGGGAACGATAGGGGCGAAGATGATATCGGACTTGGCGGCAGAGGGCAAGACAGCAGAGAAGGCCGCACCGACGAAGAGGAACATGGTGGTGGTGGAGAAGAAAAAGTCCAACATCTTGGTTGGCCTTTTGTACGTGGACCTATCTTAGATTAGCCTACGTCTTTTACAATTGTGCTTATAGCCACATACGTTTTGGAAGGTATAGATGCCTAATCGAGATGGTTAAAGATATGTCTTACTATATCTGACTCGGACTTTGAGTTTGCGGCTGGGAAGATTGATGGTGTGGTGAGGAAGGTCTTGAGGGAACGAGTATGTATTTATACACGTCCTCAATTTTTCTCGCGAAGAAGGGAATATCGGTAATATTTAGGAAGGTGGAACAGTACCATAGAACGGTCTTTGATGACTACGAAATACAGTCATGATATTGAAGACAAGAGAAGTGTTCCCACTATTTCATGCTGAACAAACCTACTCAACATTTCCACACAGACACTATAAAACCCATTGATTATTCTCACAGTCGCAGAAGATTCGCCAGCAGGTGTTTGGTCGGGCATACAGCGGTCATCGTTCGCTATGGTCAGCAAGGGTAGCGAGCGCGATTTACCATCATACAGGACCTGGAGGCTGAGAGTAGCATCTTGATTCCTTAGGTCTGTGGGAGAAGGGTACCGAGACCCTTACTGTACAGTCGATCGTCAAATGATACGCTTGTTCTGGAAGAATGCTGCGGAGAAAGGGTGGACAAATGATGGAGGGGACACATCCAGAAGCACCGGCCTTTCGGGGTCGGAGAGCGCTAGCGTGTAGAGTGGGGTAGAGCGACCCACCCACGTGGAGAGTCCTTCATGCTCTCTCTGAGTCGTTCATCCATGTCCCATACATTATTCTGGCCACTGCATTGTTTGGCCGTCAGGGTTATGGGTTCGGCTCAGTCTCAGGAGTATTCCGAGCCCAGACTAGATGACGTCATACCCCAGGCGATAGATCCCATCACACGAGCATTACTTTCGTTATCGTTACGTTTACAACCTCAACAATGATACCTGAAAATATCCTACCGTCCGATACTGAGCTCCCACAAGGCCCAGGTCTCGCTCCTTATTGGAAAAGGGATAGAGACCGTCAATCTACTACATATCCACTTTTCGTGGTTGGCTCCAGCGAACTCGAACGCGACATTCGCTGTATGAACTCTACCATATTAGACGATCTCGAAGGTCTCTCTACGATCCCGCGCCTCTACCAAACGCTCTTCTATCGCACCCGCGAATTCGCCACGACTGTGCGCAAGCTAGTGGACGTTGAGCCTGCGTCGTGGGCACATGCGGCATGCCTACTGGTAGATTGGAGTGTGAATGTTCTAAGACACAAAGAGGTCAGATTGGAGCGATTCTTACACAGCCAACGCGAGAGTCTCTATTGGATCTTGGATGATGCGTTGTTGAGAATTTGTGTGGACCAATGGGATCCACCGCAACCCACCACACCATCTTCACCCTCTACCAAATCGCATAAATCTCCATCCTCATCCTCATCCTCATCCTCAACGCCACAAGCAGTCCCATGGGATATAGCTACGACACCCATCTTACCAGCGCTATCCAGAGCTCGAGGTTTGATGCCGTTATGGCACGCGCTTGATCTGGAAGAGAGGGAGAGGTGGGAATTGAACTGCCTGGACCCTCAGGGTCGGTACTTCGATGCTGGCTGGTTCCGGCGTTCGACCAAATTTTTACATCAGAGTACCAGGATTCATGAGGTCTGGAGGACTCTGAGGCGGTGGGGCGACGGCCAGCTTCCTGCTGAGCTGGCCAATGCTATCATGGAAGATGTTGCAAAGTTCGAAGGTCTGCCAATGTGTGACTTACGAACGCAATACTTCACGAAGAAAGCAGTAAATCAAGGTGCTGTGAGCTATTTTCGTGAGGAAATGGACTGTTGAGTTCTACATCGGTGCGTCGCCATCTAGACACCCATCTTCGGTCTCTCTACCCTTCGCCGACTCTAGGATAGCCAACACGTCCTGCTTTTGACCCATACCTTCCATAGCTCCGAAAACGTCAGTCATGGTGCTATCAACTACTTTTTCAATGTCCGCTGGTTCCTGGATACCTACTTCCCTCAATGTACTCGGCAGCCCTAGAGATTTCACAAAATTGGCTACCGCATCCGCAAGGCTGGACTCGTCTCTTTCGAGGACTTTGTTCCAGATCTCCAGCACGCTCTGCTGTAAATGTCTTTGCTTCTCTGATTTAGACGCATTGTAGCGTAGGACTGGGGCGAGCATGATGCAGGATGTAACGCCGTGCATAACACCGCACGTACTACCAAGCTGATGCCCAATGGCGTGCGAAAGGCCCATTGGTATGTTCCACAGGATGAGGCCCATCATGGCGTCTCTGGCTCCTACCTGGCAGTTGGCAATACCATCGAGCATTTCAGATCGATTGCTGTCACTCTCGCCATTCATGTAATCCGTCAAGCCTCTGAGTAGTACTGCAAGCGCGTCTTCCATATGGCGGAACACCTCTTTTGTGCATTTGTCGCTGATCATCTACATTGCAGAAGTAGCGTAAGCATGCCTGTGAGCCCGAGGATCATTGATATGGATACATACCGTCTCAACACAGTGATCTACAGCGCGCATTCCGCTCGACAGCCATAATTTCCTTGGTGATGTGGAGGCGACTTCAGGATCGAGAAGGATAAGATTTGGCGCCGCGTGTTCGCTCGAAAAGTGCTGCTTCTTCTTCGATTGAGGGTTCGTTGCTGACGAGTTGCTGTTCCACTCGCTTGCTGACAGACTCGTTGGGATGAGAATGAGTTTGATCGTAGGATCTTTTAGCCCGGCGGCGCTGCCCTTGGTTTGGTCTACCAAGGCCTCCATAGCTTCTACCGTCAGATTGTCTGGAGCGAGATTCGCGTGCATCAAGCGCGCGATCTTGCATGCATCCGAGTAGCTGCTACTTCCTATGCTGATCAAACAGTCCGCCTTTTTCTCACGTAGCAGCCTTGCAATTTCCAGTACATCTTCGTAAGGGGAATGAGCGCCCACCCCAGACTTGGTACCCACAACGAACGACCCCAATTTCTCTTTCAGCCTCTCAACAACATCTGTGTTTTCCCCTAGCGCTTTAGAGTGCACTATAAGCGTGCGCTGACGGCCCCATGTGCCAATTTCATCGGTAATATCGTCCAAATAGTTGGAGTTCAGTATGGCGTTATGTCCTTTCCGAGCCGGGGTGGGAAGCTGCTGAATCGTGCGCTTTTTATGACAATAGGAGAAACATTCGGACATGATGCAGTAATAGATACAGATGTAATCTATTCCTCGTGAAACGAATGGCTTAAGCAATATTATGAAGTTGTTCGGACCGAAGTGCAAACAATTCAGGTTTTCAAAAGGCTGCGTGCTACTCCCTGACGAGCATCTTACCTCATACCTGTTCAACCCCGCCATCATGAGATGCGAACCCCTACCTCTGATACGAGGTTGCTCAGCAAAGAATCAACGCGCGTTCATCTCGCATCGAATGTAGCTTGCGTAGTTTGGCATCATTCGCATGTCTGGATCGGTCATTGTTGTTCGGCCAAAACCAAGTGCTGACCTTCCGAGGCTGGGCTGGTGGCGGCATTCTTATGATCGCAGTCCCCACTATTCTAGAACATGGTCCGCACGATTTGGTCGAATTCGGTATTTGGAGTGCTCGCTTAGGGTAGCAGATGTTCACATAGGACTTTGGCGGCGTACTGTTTGGTAGTGGACGATGAAACGCGTCGTAGGGGAAACCGCGACCACGACACGCTAAAATCCGTTGAGTTTTGTGTGCACCGACTGTAGCATCCCCTCACTCTCCACATTCAAATGGACCCAACCTTCCATCTCTTCTTAACAACCACCATCAATAGGTCTTGCTCGGTACAAGGCTGTACACATCAAGCTGGTCTTCCCCCAATAGTATTTCGCAGTTTACATAGCCCCGCAGCCGTGAGTGCGATTCAGGCTGACCCAACAAATAGACGGTAAAGCGTGAGAGGAGCACAAAACTTTGAGTAGACTGTGATCACCGTTCCAGTATTTTTGTGAGGCTGAATCTGCTCAACGTGGCGAAGGAGATGTTCGGCGAGATAAGGAGCTCTTTTGAGCAGATTATGATGTACTCACCTCTCTACAGGGGCCATAACACAACTGCACTTCCCCGAGAACTTCAAAACCTAAGACACGACCTCCATCGTAGCACCTTTCTGTGAGTCCGAAATTTGAACCTACCGAGTCTCTCATTGTCCGACATCCATCCTCATCTCAGTCAAAACAGCTTTGCCATTGAAAAGCTTCAATCGTCATCACTCCAGCCACAACAACTACCCTTCACCCGTCAATCATTCCTCAGCCATCTCATTTTAGACGAAAGGGGAAATTCGAGCACCGTGTAAAAGAATTCTTGGTTTGGGACGATGTCACCCTTGACTCCCTGGCCACTGTTGGAAAGATGAGACTATAGGGTTTTGCAGACGTGGGTTCGAAAAACCTGGAGAAAGACAGCAATCAAACGATTCGAAAACAAGGGATCCAGTAAGCGCCAGATACCGTCGGAGAGACCACCGAAAGGGTGTGTGTTTTCCAAATACTCGCGGAAGCAAGGTACCCGTCGCGCCAACCTCTCAACGCGTACGGAAGCCACCTACCCCGGCGTTGTATTGCAACACAATCAAGAAAGCAGCAACACCTCATCTCGCCAACACATACAGTTTCCCTTTTGTCTACATATACGCGTCACCTCATCGATAATTTCCGCGGAGCAACGATATAACTTAGTCCACGTTATAGCGCGCGACGCTGTCATAGTCTCGCTTAGCACCCCGCATATATCGAGTGTTGACATCACCCTCTACGACCCGCCATCTCGGACCAAGACCGCCATCGATGCCAAATTCTCCACAGACTGACATCCGGCACGGTCCTGACATGCACCCCAGATGGCACTAATGCGGGCTGGTAGAATATCCGGACGTTGTTAGCCTGTGAAATGCTTGTTTTCAAGGTTTCGCTGCAGGCTCTGTTGCGTTTCACGCTTCGCTAATCTTACTACCGGTAATAGTTGTGTATTGCCGCGAGAGAGGCGTGGAGCAGCTAACGGCACGATTTACCCAGTGGCGCATCGAACATGGAGCTCGTTGAATCCATCGCTGTGGTTGGCATGCGCAGGCGAAGGCGTACTGGCACTGTTGTCGCGGCGGGGGAATGAGCCGTGTTGGCTCGACTGGAGGCGCTCAAGGGACGGGTGTTGTTGGTGGAGGAAGCGAAGAGAGTAGGATGATAGCGTACTGATGTCACTTGGAGACAAGCTCAGGGGCGGGTATTGGGAGGAGGCGTTAGGTGCTGCTTGCAAGTCAGGCAAAGCGTATGTCGATTGTTCAAATGGTATAAAGTCCAAAGGGGTAGCGTCTACGGCCTGCAGTCAAGCACCCGCGCCTACGACATCCTCACTCATCTCAAACACCAATTGCAAAATCTGAAGATGCTGTCCAAGTCTTTCTCCCTTCTCGCTTTTGGCGCCTTGGCCTATGGCCAGGAGCTGGTCCAAGAGGGCGCTCCAGCACCTGTCGTCCTCGCAACCGCAAAGTCTGGTGTCATCCCCGCGACCCCAACAGCTACACCTTTCACGGGCGTCGATACCATCCAGGGTGCCATTGTCTCTCCTCTCCCTCCTGCGCCAGGCTACCTTCCAGGTGAGACGGGAGGGCTCAAGGGTACCGCAGCAGCCTCTTCCAACCAGCCTTCAGCTACGTACCGTGCAACCATGCCTGAGGAGCAATACAACCCCTTCGTTGGCAGCACGGTTTCCGGATCCATCGAGGCTGTCGGTGGCGCCGGTGGTGTGAACTTCACCGTTAACCTATCCGATCTGCCCGATCAAGCCCAGTTCGGTCCCTTCGCCTGGCACATCCACGCTCTCGCCGTCCCTGCTGACGGAAACTGCACCGCAACCATGGGCCACCTGGATCCCACCAACCGCGGCGAGCTCGTCATGTGCGATTCCGCACTGCCAGAGACTTGTCAGGTCGGTGATTTGGCCGGAAAGCACGGCGGCAAGATCATGACGGAGGGAAGCTTCTCAACCAGCTTTGTGGACCCGTACCTCAGTGTTGTAGAGGGTAGTTCAGGATTCTTCGGTGGATTGGCGTTTGTCCTTCACACTGGTAACACCACGAGGATCACTTGTGCGAACTTTGAGCTTGTGTCAGGTGGCAACGGTACTTCTGCTCCTAACGGCACCATGGGTATGCCTAGCCCGACTAGCAGTATGCCAGCCGAGTACACTGGCGCGGCGAGCAAACTCGGTGGAGGTGTTGTTGCGCTCGCGGCCGGTGTCTTTGCTGCGATGATGATGTAAAAAGTAGTATAGTTCATTTTATCGAGCTATAATTACGATACTCGTAATGTAATATGACTGAGCCTATAAGCTTATTTCGCCAGATGTGATTAATCTGCTAGTCTATGTTAAATGCGATCATACTGAAGTTTCGCCAAGCATGCTATCATTTGTCTTACTGCCCCATGCCCGATGGAGAGTGCTAGAACACTCATTGTCACAATTATATCGTTTGCATATCCAGTACCTCGGTCCAGTTCCTAGGCCGCGACAACATCCCAGATTTGCACACTTGTTCCACTTTTCTCCATTACCCTTCAAGCCTTTCTTTAGCATCATCATTGCTTCCTCTGCCTTTCGCAAGAAGAGCTCCTCTTTGGTAAACTGACTACAGTTACGACAGACTTGTCTGTCAATCGGAAAAGAACTTGTTGATTCGGTGTAGTAGTCATCTCTTTTGAATAAACGCCCGAGAAATGTCTGTTCTTGCGATGACCTGCCGCATTTGCAAGGTGGATTCCCTTTCATTCGATTTTTTCTTGCGCGAGGATGCCGAACAGTATACGTACGGTAGCAGGATGCGCAGTATGGAATGCAGTTTTCAATGTGACGGGATGCAACCGATTCCAGTACTGGAAAATCCACCTCACAGCTTTCGCAGATTTGATTCGTGCAGCTCCAGCAGTTGGTTTTCTTGTCAGGCTCGCACGTGTACAGCCTGAACATGGCGAGTCGACGAGAGATTTCGTTTGAAGGTAAGACGGCTTGGCGAACTGACTTGGAAACAGTTGATAGGCTGATGACGTCGGTGTAGTGCAGGTGCTCGGTGACCATTACCAGCATATCATACACCCCAAGGAACTGTGCCAGTGGAGTGTGGGTCCCGTAACTATTCCGATACGGCTCTACTAAATCTTTACTCTTTGTGAACCCATTCTTGACTTCCGACAGCATGATTTCCACCTTTTGCCCTGCGCCTATTGCAGTCTTTGCGACGCACCGACGTCCTGATCGCACTGGGGCTTTGAAGCTCAGTGGAAGGCACCGGAAAAAGTAAATTGGGGTGTAGAATATAATCCACCCCACGATTAGTGCTGCCCATCTTACTGGACAAAACAGGCATTTACCAGCCATAGTGGACACCTCTTTCATCAAATCAAGGATGGACTCATTGTCCCTCCTCATCTGTCGAGCAGAAACGAAGGTTGAGATGTAACCAAGAAAAGACAGGAGGGCACAGAAAAAGCTATTGCAGTCAGCGAAGCTCGTCCACATGCTTAGTTTACAACTCACCAACATGCGATCCCAATTTGCATCTCTTTCACAAATTCGACGCACATCTGAGTCGGGCTTGCGACAGTTTCATTCAGCCTTCCAGCAGCAGCAAAAAAGCTCTCATTCGTGCCTGGAGGTCGTCGCAATTCCAGACCTACAGGATCGTGGCAGGCTTTCAACTTCTGGGGCGTGTAGCCAATCTGGTAATGGATAGCCTTTGCTATGAAGACAGTAAAGGCAGTATCGACCATCGTAAGAGGTAAGTTTAGAGGCGGTATAAAAATGATGGAAGGCAACCAAAGGATCATATGCCAGAAAAATAAAATAAACCCCCATTTGTCTACAAGTTCCTCGCCAATGGGAATAGTTGCATCGTAGGTACCATTGTGAAGCTCAACATTGTCGTGGATCAATTGGGAGTGATTGGTTGTCCAGTAGAATACAGACAAGAATATTAATATAAAGCGAATTCCAAAACAAGGCATGAATAGAGCTGTATAGGCATTATCTTTCATGCTGAGAATGGCGAAAACCTGATGTTCGCTGGTGTCGAATGGATGCAGGTGCGAATTTGCAGCTGAGAGGTAGTAAGTTCCAACTATAGCGGTAGTTGAGGGCTACACGGCAGCCAGCAGGAAAGATATGACAACCGTCCGGAGCGAACAATGCCTGGCACACAAGGCTGAGCGGCTGAGACCCTAGAAGAGGTAAACCGCGACTGGCAATTCCAGGCATTACTGTACATCAAACCATAAGAAAGAGGTTTGGCGTGTGAAAGCCTCATACTGTAAAGGCTTGATCGTCGCGAAAAAGAAGCCGCGGTCAGCCATAATGGCATAGCTGAATTGCTGTGCCAAGATCCGGTGAAGAACAATGGAAAGGCTGTGATTCGGCCATCTGCACGCATCTCGTCACGCGTCCTCGTATCTCCCCCCCCTTAGAAGCGACATCGCACAATTTTATTTCCATGAAAGACGCGATGCATCCAGACACGCATCGCAAGAAGAAAATGACGTAGTTGGCACAGTGGGTCCAGGTGCGGTGCAGAGTTCTCAGTTGCTTTGACCGCACGTTGCTCGTCGCGGTGCCGCTGTCATCTTACTAGCAGAGGCTATGAACATAGCAAAGGGGTAGTATGGTTGTCGCGACAAGGTAAGGGTGTCGCGCAAGATGAGCGTTGGGTTGTGGTAGTGATCCCCTGCCGAGGCTAGTAGTGCACGGCTCGATCCGCCGCCGGTGGGTCTCTATTACCATGACAACGGCGGGTGTTTATCGATGACACAACGCTCAATCGCAAGTCCGTGGTCGACCATCTACAGAAGGATTAAGCCTGAATCTTGCGGCCCACACAAGGCTCAAAATATTGCTTACTCCGCACTTTCGGACCTCTTAGCTGCATACAACCCCCCCTCCCGACTTCCCCTACCGACTCCTGCATCTGCCACGCTTGGTCTCAACAACATCTGGACTGCATTGTTAGTCGCAGCATATATTGACACTTGTTGATAAAGCTGTTACTACTATCTTGCAACAGTAATCCCGGAACATCATCAAAATGGAGGCCCTACTCTCTCTCGCATTCGACAACATAGCGTCCAAGGACACGCAGAAGATTCGCAAAGGGTTACGCCAGATCGAGGGCATGCTGGCGCAGATATGTCTCTCCAGTGGAAAGCCAAGAAACTCACCACCAGGCCACCGTCGGAACGCCTCAGCACTCAATCTGGGCGATCAACAACAACCAACGCCGAAGAAGCTGGGACAGTTATCAGACGATCTCGCCTTCAGGGAGTTCTTCAGATTACAGGAGGGCTTTGAATGGAATGGTGAGTGCGAACATACAAGCATATATAGAGTTTGACTAATATCATACAGTTGTCACACGGGTAGCCGATTGTTTGGATCGATTGCTGGGTATGGGAAGCAGTAAGGGTAAGCCTGTGCTAGGGGATACCGAACAATAGCTAACCGTCCACTGTAGATGGCCAAAACGACATCCTCATCCTCTCCTCGTTATCCAACATACAGGGTCTTCTGTTGTTGCACCCACCATCACGCATCATCTTCGGTCGCGAAGTATACATGAACCTCCTCCTCGACTTGCTCGATCCTTACAACTGCCCCGCCATCCAATCGCAAGCCCTCCTCGTCCTCGTCACAGCCCTTCTCGCAACACCACAAAACACCCGAGTGTTTGAACACATGGACGGCCTCCTCACCGTCACAAGCCTCTTCAAGGACGAAGAGACTACACAAAACGTCAAGGTCAAACTGTTAGAGTTTCTGTACTTCTACCTCATGCCTGAGATTCCAGTTTCTGGCCCGCAGCGGAGCCCGAGCAAGCTGACCAATGCTTTCGAGCGGCGGGGAAGCACCGACGATAGTGGAGGTGCGACGAAGAAACATATCCGATCGCAAGAAGAGAAGCAACATATGCTGGGGAGATACCTCAGTAACGTAGACGCTCTTGTCGAGGACCTCCAAGAGAGCGCGCCTTTCAACAGCGTCGCCTGCTGAGAGCCATGCGTACCACAAGTCGTCCCTAGCGATGACTACAACCTATTTCCTTTGTTCTGTCGATCTTGTTTGGCCATATGCTGGTACCACTATACCTTTCCTCTCTCTTGTCCTATTCAGCGAGGCGTCCAGGAAACCCGGGGTTCATTCGTAATCGTGCGTCTCCTGATCATCACAGCGAAACGCTGCTCTCCTTTTGTATTTGGCATCTTTGAGCGTTGAAAAGACTGTTAGCTTCATTGCGCCCCGCAGTCGATACATTCGCTGTACATCATATTTCCCTTAGTTTGCGCGGCATTGTTGCGTCCATTTTGGACCAATGTCCGTCGCAGGAGCGTTGTCGCGCTGGTGGCCACACTTTATCCGGCTGCCGTTATATAAATCAAGAATATCATACTTGACACTGGTGTCTTCATGTGTGGCGTATCTCCAAGTCTTGAGCGGTCCAATGTGATCCATATATGTCATGCTCTAGGCGTAGGTGGTGAGTTTCATCTTTCGTAAGCTTACTCCGGTCTTTGATGTGGTTGGTACGAGGTATGCAAGGCGATAGCGAGCCGAGAAGTGCGTACGGACGATTGGCGCTCGAGGGCGGAAATTTCGATGCGTAGAGTCGGGTATCTATATCCAAGTCGTGTACAAAGGACTTGTTTCATCTCAAGACACGGAATATATTGAGGGACGAACGAATGCGGCGAGGTGTGAAACTGTCTTTGTCTATACCCTACATGGGTCAAGCCACCTGTATGCTACAGCGAAAAGTACGCTGCCCGAGAAAGATGGTCAGTGTTAAGATGATCACCAGACCCTAAGGCCGTAAGCGCATCGGGGTCTCTAATACGCGAAGCTCCGTCCTGACTACTATGAAGCACACCAGGATTAATCTCGACGAGCAGTAAAGATAATGCTCGTACATCTAAAGGAGGCTAGCGCCGGTACTTGGCGGAAGCTAAGCCTGTGGTCGACGGTCGCGTGTTCTTGTGCCACCAACCACGACAATACCAGGCACCGAAACTCCAGCACGCGAGCAGTCGGCGTCAAACTTCGGGCATGACGCGCACATTGCGATGTGAAAGAGTCTTCAGTGTTGGTCGCGTTTTGCAAGTATCAAAGCGCAGAATTGGCTTGGAACCGAGTGCTGTTGTCAGAACTCTGAAATTCTAATGACGTAAATTGCAGCAAATGACATGTAAGCACGCGACACTAACCCAGCAGTCACAACGGAAAGCCGGCTCTTCCTGCATCCAGCACCTTGGAGGTTTACGCCGCACCAAATGCTAGGCAGAGCAGGTTCGTCCGACACCATCCGCCTGCCATGGCTGGTCTGTCTCAGTGGCTGCTGTTTAGTCACCCCTCGCATGCCGTGCGTTCCGCTGACTTCACTACGCGCCATGCATCTTGCCTTTAGTGTAGGATGTAGTCCTCGGCATCGGGCGTCCTTCTTGCCTGTTCCTTATTTTGTTCCTCAAAGTTTGTTGTAGCTAAGCCTTTCTGCTTCTCAGAAAACCCTGGAATTGCTTCTTCCTACCGTCGCACAGAACATACAAGGCACGGCACTGTCTCGCGCCTCGACATTTGCGCAAACATATCCGGATCGATCGGCTGTCATCTTAGTCAAACACCCCGTCATCCCTACAAATACATTCAGCTCCCTCTAGGCAGTCAAGCCTCGAACTTCTGCATCATCTTTTGCGACCTTTGAGAGTCGCGCGCCTGCACCCACCATCCTTGCCTCTCCTCACGCATAGTCGCCAAACATGGGCGCTGGAGCCTTCATAGAACCGCTTGTAGTGGTTACCCTATTGTTCGGCGGCACATGGGTAAACCGAAACACAGAATACCGTCTTTTTGGGCGACGGAGAGTGTATCAAAATTCGCCTCGCTCAAGTTCCCCAGATTCCGGTCGATCTAGTCCGTCTTCTAGCGTGTCGCTTCTAGCCAACGTCGATGAGGAGCCCAAATGGAGGAAACGAGAAGTTGTCATTCTAGGCATAAAGAAAGATGTCATGAGCCCGAATACTAGGCGATTCAAGGAGTACTTCCTTAGTCGACTGTTGCAGAAGTTTCCCTTTCTTGTGGAGGCCTGGTATTGGGCACTCATCTACTGGGTAAGCAGCCTTGCGGAGGCACCATTTGACATGTTTGTACAAATTTATTAACTTTTCGCTTCAATAGGTTTACCAGCTAGGCCGCGCATTCTCTGCCGTAACGATGGTCGAAGGCACCGTAAACGTCGCTCGCCGCCACGCCCTCCAACTTATCCACCTCGAACAGAAGCTACACATCTTCTTCGAGCTTGACGTTCAAGCATGGTTCCTGAAGCATCCCTTTCTCCTCCACTGGACGAACCGCACATACTCCTTCATCCATATTCCTGGTACAATCTTGTTCCTAGTATGGCTGTTCTACTACACCACAACCCGCAACCGCATCGATCTTCCCCTCCATAATAAACCGATGGGCGAGGCAGACGGCAGCCCTGCAGGTCCAAAGTTGTATGCCGCAAGGCGCAGGACAATGGCTACCTGTAATTTGATTGCTTTCATTGTCTTCACACTATGGCCATGCATGCCGCCTCGTCTTCTCTCCGACCCCGAGGTCCCCGGCTCGGTAGGCAAGGAAGCGCGCAGCTTTGGTTTCGTCGACACTGTCCACGGCGCCGAAGGCGAGAGCAGCGTGTGGACCCAGAACAAATTCTGCAACCAGTATGCTGCGATGCCTTCGCTGCACTTTGGATACTCGCTACTCATCGGTCTCACCATCATGTCCATTCCGCTTGCACCCCAGCATCGCCGATCTCGCACCGTTGCTCTCACAATGGGTTTGCGCATGCGCATTCCCTCGGCTCGTCGCATGCTCTGCATCTTCCTGGGTGTCGCATATCCCGCCATCATCCTCGTAGCTATTGTGGCAACGGCGAACCACTTCATTCTTGATGCTGTGGCTGGTGCCATGGTCTGTGGATTGGCGTGGACTGGCAACAGGGTGTTACTGAACTTGCTACCACTAGAAGACTACTTCCTATGGTGCGTGCGCATCCACAAGCCTGCGCGAAAGGCGGTACACTGGGATGGTGATGATGAGGATGATAATGACTATGGCCATAAGAGGTTTGGCGGTAAGGGCGTCATTGTTGATTAGATGGCTGTACGAGGTGGATAGTGTGGAGGTAATGAACAGGTTAATGTTAAGCATTGGGTATCGGCGTCTTACTAGGGTCAGGTATCTTGGTTAATCAGGGCGGTGATATCATCATGGGACTACCTTAATTGTCGAGTTAACGGCCTCGCTGGGATATTCAAATACCCTGAAATAATGATCATAATCTTATCTTATCATCTTGCAGAGCTATTCGGGCGTAGTGCCGTAATCGGAACTTGTAATATTTACCACTCTTTAGTTCGGGTCGTCACCTGGTTTACTCGGTGGTAAGTTCGGTATTGGAGTCCCCTTAAGCTGACTCCTCCACCCCATGATGAACGAACAATCCATATGCTTCGTCCTCGTCTTAATTCCTCCTCCATTACAGTCAAGAGGGTCTGCATTCCACATGCCAGACCTACACTCCCCACACTCCTTCCACGTCTCCTGATCGTTCCAGTCGCACTTGAACGCCGTGTTATCATACGAAAAATGCAGCGTACTGCTTCCATAATCATAAGGTCCAACGAGAAAGTCCGGATACCCATTGACATTGTGCTCGACGACGCTAGTGCCGCCAGAGGATAAAAAGTACGCCCAGACAAAATCGCGGTTGACGTAGACACCGCGGGCAGTGATGGAGTTGTCCGACATGCAATTTTCGATAATCTGGAAGTGGAAGGGGAGGATGATGATGGGTTCGGGGTCGTGGGGGCGGCTGATCTGGGTTACTTTGGCAGCTTTCGGTGTTGTGGGTGTGCCGAGGATGGCGATGGGATCGTTGTCTGTGCCGAATGCTGAAGATGGTTGGACGGATTCGCCTTCGGTTGAGACGAGTAGCATCTCAGAGTTGAAGGTACCATCATAGCCTTCGATGGCGATGATGTGGGTTCCAGGTGAGAGGGGCTGTCCAGGCTGGACGATGGCGGCGGCCATGATGCCAAGGACAAGGGATGCGACGATGAAGAGCTTCATCGTTCAAGGAGCTAGGATGGTGAGTTGAGGTGTGAATGGAGATTGAAATACCCACTATATGATTGTTTGGAAAGGTTGTGAACAAGCGTCGAGCCACTGTTGTCGACTCAATATTACTCCAAGAGATCCTGCTTGAGTGACGATAGATAGGAGAGAGTGGTGTAAATACTTGAGCAGAGGTCGAATGTTCACATAGGGCGATGAACTTATGTGAATGAAGATGCGCACGGACCGTTGACGAAGCAAACGGACATGAGCGTGAATTTGGTAGTGTGTTTGTTGGCACGACATGGCTAGATTAGTCTACGTTACAAGAGAACCACAAGTACAACAGCGCTTACATATGGTGACACTTTGTCGTAACCGCCGGATGAGAATCGTTCCAGCAGCAGTCTTTGTCATTGTCTCATCTCCTAGCTATACATTTCCAACCATTGTCAGTTACAGGCATCCTGCTAGTCATCCTCACCACCGACATCGTGGTTGAGTCCACACGTTTTCCAGTACCATGCCCAAGCCTTTGGCCATCGCTCCTCTCTCAAACTCTTCAGCCAATCCTTAACCTCGAAGCAGTTTTCACCAACGCGAATCACGCCTTTTCGAACACCTCTCCAACCCTTGATAGGACCTCTGATGAATCTATGCGTCTCGATGCAGAGTTTTGCCCAATCTTTGAGCTTCTTGTGGATAAATGACTCATCACTATGGGCTTCGCGAAGACAGGCCCTATGACTTTGAAGGCATGCATCGCAAAGATCAACATTCGCACATTCCAAACATTTCCAGAGAGGCGTTGTCCAATCTGAACCAGATTTCTTGCAGCGATCGCAATAGGCTATGTAGCCTGACAAGTCACCGTGAGTATCGCTATTTTCGTCGTCATAGACGCGCCCGTGGAGTTCGCGATCAAGCACCGAATGCCGCAGCGATAATGCGATCAGTGCATCGCGTTCTAAACTGGGCAATGATGCGAGCAGCATTGCAAGCGCGGTGAGACTTGTCCCGTCGTTGGAAGCGATCCCATCTTTGAGATCATTTACGAGTACTTTGAATGTGTTCTCCATGAAAGGCTGGTACTTTTTGGGCTCAACAACTTTAAGCATCCTAGCGACGAGCGCACCAGCATGACAGCCATGTAGATTTTCGTCACTAAAGTTTGGCATAGTCATGGCTTCGCCTAGTAATGCTTCCTTGCGTGACCAACTTGTAGCGTCCTGGAATTGTGCGAAGATGAGGCCAACGTGCCGATTGCGGATTCTTTCCACCTCACGTTTCATTCCAAACTTTCTGTCCTGAACTTTCGGCTCCCCCAAAGCGAGTATCTTTCGGTGAATTTTCTTTGCTTGCTCCGCGTCGTGTAAATTCTCGAAGTATAGATGAGCGAGACATCCCAGTGCTACTAGGCGTTGATATGGGTCTGGCCATAGTACATTGCGTTTCTTCAATCCGTAGAATGGACGCCAAGGTCGCGATTTCTCGAACTCTGTGAGCCACGTTATCCAAAGATGCACGTCTTCACTTCCCGCCCAATCGCTGATCCGCGTAGCATTCCGTTGAACCGAGGTTGTGATCCTGTTGAACAGCCATCCCAACCAGACTTGTCGTTCCTTCTTTGAAAGACTCTGCATCAATTGCTTTCTTTGCCGACCACTGGGATCCAATTTATCACAGGCGGTGATGAACGCCTCCATCATGTCTTGTTGCGGGAGCGAGGCAGCCAAGCCATATTTTGCTCGGTATAACTTGCATGCTTCGTGAAGCTCTTCCCACTGGTTTAATGGCATCAAACCAGACATGATCTTGCGAGTCAGAAGCTCTCTCCGTTTCTCTTGAATTTCTTGTTTCTCTTGGACTGAAGAAGCAAGTGGATCGAGCCTGTCCAGTATGGCTAGCCCTTCATCCGCCCACTTGAGCATTTGTGTCGATTCAAATGCTCCAACGGTATTTCTATTGAAATATAGCAAGCGTATCAACCGAACTCTTTCCATTCCGGAAGAGTGCATCGACTCTAGACTTCTTTGGAGGTAACTGCTGCTTTCTTTTATGACGTTATTCTTTGCGGTACGGTTCCCTTTGAAGTCGAACTTCCAAAATTGAGCCCAGGCAAGTAGTCCAAGTGCCCTAAGAACATCAGTATTCATATTTCCTGGACTAAAATAATGAACAAGAGACAAGCCGTCCTTCATGGGATCGTCTTCGATTGCACAGTCAAGTACACCAGCCTAACTCTTATTAGTGTGACCTATCAGTTTGCGTAGATAGTACATACAAGTTGGACGCAGCGCTGCGCAAGCTCATACCCCCTGGGAGATGTATCGTTGGCGTTATGCATCCAGACATTGTAATGCCCTCGTCCAAATGTAAGTAGAATGCTCTCTCGGTCTATGCTCATCGCCCATTCCATAACGTGCGGGGGGAGTAAGCCAGCCGGTAACTCAAGTCCTTGTTGCGTCCAAGCGAGGATGCGTTCATACCATGGGATCGTGGAAGATGTGCGGTCGGGGTAAAATTCAGAGGGCGATATATGTTTCCTAGACAGAACTTGCGCATACGGGTCTACGTTGGCCATCAGCAAATACAAAGCACACACCACCTGGCAAGCCATTGATTCAGAGGATTCCTCTGAATTGAGTTCGCAAAAGTGTTCTTTCCAGTACACGACGGCGTATTCTTGAATGTGTTGCTGCGATTCTGCTTGGTTTGTTGTCTTTGTAATGATGTCGATACATGCCGAGAACAGCCTCAGATGGGCCTGCGGAGCTGCAATCCGAAGATCCTTCAGATCGGTTGCTGACGCCAACGTTGCGCTTCTGAAGTATCGCCGCAATGGCTGGTCCGCAAAAGCAACATTAGCCGCATTGAACAACTCTACGTCCATCTCATCGTCATCGCTCGACTGATCGTCGTCAAACTCAGTAACATCTTCTTGGCTTGTCGCCTTTGTATCAATGCCCCTAACATGAGATTGTGATAACTCAAGAATACTGTCCACGTTAAGTAAGAACAAGATTTGCCGCTTTTAATGTAGCCCTTACCTAGAACATTTGACGGTGATTTCTTCTTCGATATCGAGTTTGAGGCCTTCATTCGGCTCAGATGCCCTGAACAGGGTTATAACCTCTCCTAGCGTCAGAGGTCGCTTGCAGAAAGCAAGCCAAGCGAAGAGCGTCCTCAGCCCTTCTAACTGCTTCTTCGAACGATATCTTCCACATTCTTCCATCAAGGATGAATATACCTCAGGAAGACCCCTAGGCAGATTCTCCAACTCCTTGTTGACAATACTCTCGCGGCTGATATGAGAAAGCCTACGTAATATGTGCTCCACGTAAAGCATGCTGTCAGCTTGCGAGACAATTTTACGATATATCTTTCGCTTCAGCTGTGTACTGAAGCTCCGCAGTCGTTGCGAAGACTGTAACCGATGCTTGACTACAGATTTCAGACCTGGAGCAATCAAATCTCTTGTCAGATCGATAGTGACTGTCTGAATTCGTGAGTCAGATGGCCAGGCCGCGTCTCGAGTGGAAAGTAGCACGTGAATAGGTGCCTCTGATCGTTGAAGGTCGAGTAAGAATGCTACAAGTTGATCAAGGCCATTTGGAAGCTCGTCCATACCGTCCAGGATTAGAAACAGCCGACGTTTTGATGAAGCGATTTCCGTATATCCGGACGTAAAGAAACGTTTCCATATTGGGACATCAACCAAGTCTGTGGAGGTATCTGCTTCGATAACGCCGCTTGTCTTCCAGTACACCAACCTGTTGACACGGTTCACAAGCTTTTGAACATCCTCTTTTATGTCAGACGCGACTCGCTCAGCGTAGCGATGATTAGCTTCAACCACCTGCAAGGCTGCACATGCTAAGGCTGCCTCTGTTGATTGTGGAAGGTCAAGATCTGGTTGTACGAAGTAATATGCAACATCAGATGGTGGGTTTGTAGATCGCTGCACCAGATCAATTGCCGCCTCCATCGAGAAACTTTTACCCATTCCAGTAGAACCACAGATCTTAAGGCAGGTGACTTGACCATCAAGCCATCGGGTGAAGTTTGGATGCTCTGCAAGCCATGCGACACTATCACCGACACGTTGTCGCTTAATGCGTTCCCTTTCTATTCGATTCGCGTCAAGAACCTTTTCAATTCTCGGAAAGAGGATACTATTTCCGATGAAGAACGTTTTAACAGTATCCAAGGCTTGAGCCTTCTCATTTGCGCTGTCTCTCGGTAGGTCTCCGGAGTGAGACTTCGTATCGGATGATGCAGGCATCGATGCCTTTTCGAATGCATTGAGTAGGTTCTCCTGCATTTGGGCGATGCGTAGTTGTACAGCGTACGCCTCGTCTTGTTTTGCTTGAACACCATCAAATCCTTCTGTGATCTTCTTGTCAAGGCCAAGATTGCTGGCATACAAAGTCTGCAGCTGTTCACCCATTGATTCTCGAACGCGACTGATGTTAGCGTCTAGCTCGTCAATCTTCTCGCTGATTTCCCCTACATCTTCGTGTGTCGCCTTGAGCTCCTCGTAGGCATCGCGAATAGCACTGTAAGTCGCGTAGCCAACAGTCGCACCTAACTCTTCGATAGAAGCTTGCATCTCAGCGTATGCAGCAGCAAGCTCTGGACTTTCGAGGTTCCAGAGTGCATTGAGCCATTGCTTGAAGCGCCCATTGTTTTTCATATCTTGCACGATACCACAAATCACCAATTGAGACGCGAAAGTGCGAACAATAGCTTTGGCTAATGGTCTCGGATCTGTTTTGCCCTCGAGGAGAGTCAGATTGTCAAAAAATCGGCGTGAATGATCGAAGAAAGCTTCTGCCTGATCGTAGTCCTTTTGGACTCCGGCGAACGCCTGGAACATGTGACCACAAGCAGCAAAGATGATTCCCACAGGCATAGCTGGAGGAAAAGCAGATGCAGCCTCGCCTATCGTCTGTACACCATCAAGGCATTTTTGCATGCCGTCGAGATGGCGTCCGAAGGCTGCTCGCACTTTGTCAAGTTTTCCATTGTCGTGTCGGTAACTCTCGAATCGTTTCTTTTCGACTGCTGTTGTTTGCATCACATCGCTGATGCTTTGGCCCCGCAAGTGAGCCAACTTTTGACCAGTCTTTTGGGTGTATTTATCAACCGCCCTGGTCCAGAGGATGCCCAGATCAGTGGCGTCTTGATTAGCCATGATGAAAATGATTGTGGCTGAGCTACAGGAATTTCTGGATGCTCGTTATCGCCCAGGTAACTGTGGAACTCAGAGTCCAAGTGGGAGAATATGGAGACAAGAAGAGTAGATGTGCAGATACCTCCAGATATTTCAGGTTCATCATCAGGTGTCGCTTTAGCTTGTCAATACTCTAGCTTTGATTGACCACGATCTCCACTGCTAAATGTAGATCTCGTTGGTGTGGCGGCTCCCAATGACCGCGCTAATACGTACCTTTCGCTTAGAGCTGTGCAGTGTGCCTAAACAAGCTGAAACCCATGCTCAGGCAATCTTCAACGTCTTAGCAAGATGGAGGCGATAGTGTGAGATGTGGATCACCAATTCGATCTGGAGACCTATAGAAGCGCCTCGTATGATGGCCTAAGCTCGGTGTTGAGGGATGGCCGGTCGCATTCGTCCTGTCGCCTCGAGTTTGGAGAAGTACGGTTGAGCAGAAACCAACAGCACGATTTGGAAGCCGCAAAGAAGTGCAAAAATGTCGTTTGTGACACTTGGCAACTTGGCTTGGTAGAGAAAAAGAAAGAATGTTCAATAGTGAGCGGGGTAAAACTTCTGCTGTGTTGGCTGGACCTCAGCCGCACCTGCTGCTGATGCTGCTGCAGAGATGCTAAAACCAAAGAACTAAGCACGTAGCCACAAAATAAGGTTATCTCTAATAGCGCTATAGTGTGAGGGCTGGAGGATTAGGTCTAGGTGTCACAGCACTGGCCTCGATAGCTAATCAGAGTGCGATCGCTGAACTTCTCGCACGAACGCAGGGTAGTAGACGTACGTGAATGAAATTGCGCACGGACCGTCGACAAAGCGAACAGACATGTGCGTGAATTAGATAGTATATTTGTTGGCAAGACACGAGCGAGGATTGCCATTAGCACAGAGTGGTGGTTCAAGTAGGCTCTGTCGCGGGGGCTGGGTGTTCCTGTCCCACGGACGAAGGTGACTGAGCTTGAACGACAAACGAAAAGAGAACCTGGGATGCAGGTGATACATGAGAGAAATTACAAAGTATACATAATATTGTTGTGTACAGTCAACAGTACTTAGGGTATAGTGTTAAAGAGAGTACGAGAAACCACCAACGCCGGATACGCAATGCATTATATGCAGACAGCGGCCTAGTAACGGAACATGACGCAATAAAAGTACACAAAGAAACTCATCAGCGTCTGCTACTCCTAGTGTTGTTTCGGCTGGGCCTGTCGTCCCGGTGGGATCGGTGAGTATCTTGTCGTCCGCCCATCTCCTCATCTTGGATACGGCCTCCACCGTAGGCACGCTGAGGATGACGAACGTCATCGTGATCGTCCTCAAAAGTGTTGCGGCGCTCATCAATCTCATCGTCAAAGTCGA
Source organism: Alternaria alternata (assembly GCF_001642055.1). NCBI lineage: Eukaryota > Fungi > Ascomycota > Dothideomycetes > Pleosporales > Pleosporaceae > Alternaria > Alternaria alternata. The sequence continues at coordinate 1,173,273 of NW_017306194.1, read as the reverse complement.
CATAGACAGAGGCAGGACGCGGCCGCCTTTCTCTCGGTAGCTTGGAATCTCTGTCCACAAGTGACTTTGGCTTGTGGAGCTTGTCCAAGTGCTCTTCGAGTAGACGAACGTTTTTGCCATTGGCTTTGACTGCGGCATCGGCAAGGTCGCCAAGGAAGGGAACAAGACCGATCAGGAAGTCAAAGGCGACGTTGAAAAGCATCATGATGAGGACGGTCATTGGCAGACCGCCGTCGACCTTCATCATGTTGCGAACGAGGTTCAGAGCCAAGGCCGAACCTGCGGCGTCACCCACGGCGGGGACAAGGCCAATGACGGAAGACCAACCAAATCGGATTCCAAACAAGGTGAAGAGGGCGTAGTCCAGCCTGTAGGCGGTCTTGCGGGCTTTGGCTAGGACGTTGGCATCGTTGTCGGAAAGATAATCTGGGATCTGCTTCTTGACTTTCTTCATCTTGTGGGGCTTCCTCTGATCTGGAACCAGCGCATAATATGGATCCTACAGAAGAGTTAGTGCGAGCTGTAGGAAGCGAGAAGGTGGCTACTAACGTATGGACCAGATACATCCTTGGACTTGTACTTTTCCATCTCCTTGCCCAAGGCTTTCTTCATTGCGTACTTAGCGACAACGCCGGCCATGTTGGGCGGTAATTTCTGAGGTAATCTGGGTGGTTGAAGTGTGCAGGCTGCTATGAATACAGCTGTGGACGAGACTGCCACAGAAGGCTTATATGTCTCTGGTGTTGAAAGACAGTGCGTGGGGTGCGGGTATCTCACAGCGCGCTTGTTGCGTGGTTGGCGGACGGCGCTTCTGGTTTGAAAATGTGAAACGGGCGCGTCGCTGCCCTATGTATAGCTGGCGAGTGCGACTGGCGACGAGCTCGGTACAAAATATGCAGTGAAGAATGGGTTGTGAAGGAGCGGCAGAAGTGAAGAGCAGCAAGCCTACTTATCGCATCATGCGCTGGCGGTGAGTCGCGCGAGACTGCCCTGATTCTGTGACGCGATCCCAGACAGCCAAACGTCATGGCTCTCGCTCTCTCTCCTTCTTTTGCCTGCGAGCACAGCCACAGCCGCCACACTTGGTGTCGATCGCTCCACGACCCTCTCCGATAGGCCTCTGACAACACATCAACAACACGCTCGCCGACCGCCGACTCGACGCCGCATTCTTCGACCTTCTTTGCGGCTGTGCACCCTTTCACTACTGCGCCCATCTTCGCATCTAGAAGCCTCGCTACTACCCGCCGCCCGCCGCCCGCGACTGACGGACTGGTGCCCGAGTGCACATCTCCCCACCCTCTGCGACACGAGCTGTGCGCGGTATGCTCGATACGGGCCAGACATCCATCCACCATGACAAACACAAACCGAACATTAGTTGACTGGCTCGACGACCTCTGCGTGCGCTTCATCGTCAACCTGCCCAATGAAGAACTGCAGTCGGTGGAGCGAATATGCTTCCAGATCGAAGAGGCCCAATGGTTCTACGAAGACTTCATCCGCCCTCTCGACCCCAACAACCTGCCCTCGATGCACCTGCGCAAGTTCTCCCAGCTCATGTTCCAGCACTGCCCCCTCTTCTCCGCCTACTCGGAAGAGCTGCACCAGCAGGCCTACGAGCAGTTCCTCGCCTACAAGACACGGGTCCCGGTGCGCGGCGCCATCATGCTCAACGAGGACATGACCCACGCCGTCCTGGTTAAGGGCTGGAAGAAGGGCGCCAAGTGGAGTTTCCCCCGCGGCAAGATCAACAAGGAAGAGACGGATCTCGATTGCGCCGTCCGTGAAGTCTGGGAAGAGACGGGCTACGACCTGAGGGAGGCTGACCTGGTCGAGCCCGACGAGCACATGAAGAAGATCACCGTCACGATGCGCGAACAGAGTATGATGCTGTACGTCTTCCGCGGCGTACCCATGGACACTTACTTCGAGCCGAGGACGAGGAAGGAAATTTCAAAGATCGACTGGTACAAGCTCACCGATCTGCCCACCCTGAGGCGGAAGAACCAGGTGCAGCAGCAGGGCACCGGAAACGATCTGATCAAGGAGAGCAGCTTTTACATGGTCGCGCCCTTCTTGGGGCCTCTGAAGCAGTGGATAAAGCAGCAGCACAAGCTGGGAAGGCAGAGACAGCGCAACAGCGCGCACATGGCTCCGGCACCAGTGGCAGGCACCGACGACGAACATGTCCAACCCAATCTATACGAGACTACGGCCGACGAAGCTGCCCCCGTCGCAGATGCGCAGGTAGCCAACAACTTTGCAGATATGGTGGCCCGATTGGGTCGCGGCCACCGCCCGAGCGACTCCTACCCAGAGCTATCTCAAGCGCACCAGGCGCCACCACCACAGCAGAGTCAGGATCCGGCAGAAGCGCTCAAGCGCCTACTCAGTGTCGGCATGCAGTCACCGCCAGTGGAAGCCCCTAGCCAGCCACCCCCTCAAGGAAACCCGCTCTTGGCCCTGTTCAAGCAAGGCAACAACCAACATGCAGGAAATCAACAACCCAGGACGCCCTTTGAGCAGATGATGTCCCCGCCTGTGCAGCCATCAAGTCCACATGGTCAGCACGGCCCTCGGCCTCCGCAAATGGGCAACATGGGGCCGCCACCGCCCTTCTTCCCACCGCACCAGAATATGCCATTCCGAGGGCATCCAGGCCACATGAACGGCATGCAACCACCACCGCCGCACATGTCGCCTCATTTCATGCACCAGCAGCAGCAGCAGCAGCACATATTTCCACCCCAACCACCTAACATGCAGCAAGCATTCGACCAACACAACCAGCGGCCACAGTTCCAAGAGATGGGCGACTCACAGTTTGCTGGCGGCAATGGCAGACCAGCGATACCACCAGCCTCCAAATTACCTGCCCCAAATCTAAATGCGCATGCAATGGGATTACTGAACTCATTCAAGAATGACAACCAGCAACCTGCGTTCCCGCCGTCGCCTCAAACTACAATCGCTGCTCCGCTACATCGAAGCCAGCAAACAACGCCGAGGATACAGCATCCGATGCCTCAACACAGGCCGCACGGTCTCGTATCACCACAGGCACAATTCGCTCCTAGTCCACCGCAGTTTCAATCACCTCCTATTAGTTCGAGTTTTGAACCCGAACAACCGAAGCCAAGGAATGCCCATCAAGACTCATTATTGAGCATGTTCAAATCCACTCCGCCACTGGCAAGTCCGCAGCCCCCGCCTGCAGAGTTGTCTGCACTCCCTACAACACCAGCATACGTCTCCGCGCAACCTGTCGCGAACCCACCCAAACAGCACAATGCGGCTCTCCTTAGCGTATTCCACGCTCCATCGAGTAAGACAAATATGACGTCGGCTACTGTGAGCGGACCAGTCAATGCCCCGGATTTCGACACCATGAAGAAGAACAGACAGGCGACGAACGGTAGTTCACGCGGACCGTCACCGACTACCAACATGCCCTTCATGCCTCAGCAGATACTTAAACGTACGCCGCAGGCCTCGCCTAAACCTGCGCCGCCAGTGGAAGTATCTGCATCACCGCAAACCGCATTTCAGCCTCAGATTCTGAAGAGACCTCAACAGCAGATCAAGGTACCAGGTCAGGCAGGTATGTACAAATACACATTCTTGCCTATCTCCTGTGAATAGCATACTAATTATCCTACTATAGCTTCAGGAGAGACATCACACAAACAAGGCTTGCTAGACATGTTCAAGAGTGCCTCACCGCAACCTCCACCTGTCCAGCTGGCGGTACTACCATCTCGCTCACCAGTTCCTCCACCCCTATCCGACATGGACCGACGTGAATCAGTACCTGCAGACCAGAAGAACGCTCTGCTCTCCCTCTTTGGTAACAAACCATCGCCATCCCCCAAACCACAAACGCATAGCCCGGTTCCACCGGCTCGCTCTCCATTCCCACCAACTCCCAAGACATCAATGTCCGGTGTCATCAGCCCAGTCAGTCCATTGCCTACAAACAGCAGTGTAGGTGCAACCAGCCCAGAAGGCAATGCGAACCGGAGTCGAATCAGCAGCATCGGAGACGGAACAGCGCCCAGCATCGTCATACCACCAACAAGTCGCCCGATGGATGCAGGAGTCAGCCTAACTCAGAATGAAGGTGTCAGTGTGGTTGGTCTGAGTACTCAGCAGAGCCGGGCGGGAAGCACAAGCGAGGGCAAGAGTCCTGTAGATAAGTCTTTCCTCTTGGGCTTTTTGGAAAACGTTGCCAGAGGCGGGCGATAGGCACCGTTTCCAGGTTTCCCTTTCTGCATTGTTCTGGGCGTTTTCGCATGTTAGGTGGAAATGGATATCCTGGTTGGACAGCTATCTGGGTGATGCATGATGACCATGGTCATGATTTATCAGCAAGGCATGGATGAAATGAGGTCAAAGGATGTGAGCTTAGTAGAGATGTGTACGCATAGTATAGGACCGAACTGAAAGTCCAATTGAAAATTATTGGCCATGATTGGAACTGGCATTGAGAAGAAACTACTTGATTTGTCCCTTAATTTTCTTTCACGTCTGCCTGAACCATGTTATACTCTTTCCGTCGTTTGCCCCAGTCCAGCCTACTAAGCTGTACGACGCATGTAATATGTCTCCATCTTATTCTTTGGCACGACTCTTGGGATCACTGGGCATGGTCGCACACGGTCTTGGTTCCGCGTTGTTTCCGCATTGCTTCCGCAATTCTTTTGTTTTGTTGATTATGCAATTGTCAAACACATGTGAGGCACTTTGTCTACTATGCTAATGTAATCCGCAATTATGCCCCCTAGCCCGTCTCTTCCACCCATCAACAATATGTCACCGTCTCGGATTCTCGGCCATAGACAGAGTCCGTCGGTTAAAGTGGTTAATCTGCCCTGCTCTTCACACATCGATCGCGAGATGTCATGGACAATCTGCCAAGCCGGAGCTTATATGCTTGTTTTTCAGTGGCTTGTGGGGGATCAATCACATCTGGTCGGAGTATGATCATCGGGATACTTTTGGTCCTCGAGTTTCAGGCGTTTCCTACTTGTAGCTGGGCGCGCGTTCGTTTGGTCTGTGGACGTGCCATGACGAGGCTGGGGAAGGGGGAATGCTGTGCTGTTTCACCCCAACTACCGTCTGGGTGATGCTTTATCCTGCCCTTCAGCCAAACCGTGGTGCCGTGAAGATCGACCTGACGTCACAAACACGCTGAAGCATTGCATGGGGAATGGAGATGGCACAGACCTTTCGGGTAGAAAGGCCAAATTTATGTGGATATTACTAGGTTTGCGAGATGGAACTCTACAGGATATTTGATAGCTGAAGCTTGAAAGCAAGAAATTGCGATATACAAAAAGGGATAGCACTTGGCGGCTTTGGCTGACAAGGTTTGTGCGGATGAGGGTTCGTTTGTTGTCGTTCTTCTTGTCCCCAGGTTTCCAGTTTGTGTGAGCTGTTTGTCCCGCGCTTTTGTGACCCAAACCCTGAGTTCCCCTTTTCCCCCAAATGCCGCGCTCAGAAATGCAAAAACATGCTTGTGCTGGTAAACGGACAACGCTTGACGATGACGGGGTAGTAGCAAGGAAATTTCTCGAAAGAGGAGCTAGCAAATGTTGGTGTCGTGTTGGCTGCACGAGATAGATACAAAAGTGTTGACGACGATGGTGGGCCGTAATGCTTATAGCGCGAAATTGTCTCGTCCCCTATCCAGGATCTCAGAAGGTACAGCGCTGCGTGTGCTGAAGCGCACTTCAGTGCCTGGGTGTGCCTTGAAGATAGGAGCCGTAGTCTGTGTATCGTGCCTCTGGTGCTTGATGTCCCTCCCTACCAGACCGCTCTTGCTGCCATTGCGGCTCAAGCCTGCAGCACTGGGTTGTCTAGTTATGCCGCTCGCGTTCTTGGGCACGCCGGATGGTAGTGCGGGCATTTCAGGCACCTCATCATCGGAGTAAGTGGTGGACTGCGTCATGCGGAACTGCTGCTTGAGGCGTTGTTCTTCGACGCGGTTGGATTGCTGGTTCACCCAAGAGTCTACTGTGCGGAAACGTGGAACGGAAGAACGGGATGTCATGAAGCTATCACGACCAAGTGGCTGAGTGGCAGTGTCGCGAGAGGGATCATGTGGGGTTTGAGGGGCCTGCGAGTTTGTCCAGCTGAACCTACTTGCAAAACCACCTCCTGCAGCAGCCGCAGAAGCACCACCGAAACCAGGTCGTTGAGATATGGAAGGTCTGTTCGAGAGGAACTGGCGGAATGTTGGAGGAGGCGGGAGGTTTCTGGAATGCTCCTGCGAAGGGTCGGGGAAACGCAACGATTCCTCGTCACCGTCCATTGATCTTGTGTTGCGAGTCGACGCACTTCGTCGTTGCCCCTCTATGGGCAGAACAGGTGATGATGGTGTTGCGCTATCATTGCGACGATGTGAGTTCGAAATTGATGGTGTGTCATCGTAGAAGCTCTGGGTTCCATCCCTAGTCGGAGGCTGATTGAAGCTGTCACTCCGCCCGAGAGGTTGAAGCCGTTTCTGCGAAGAGAGTGAAGAAGATCGCTTAGGCGCGACTGTGGGTTGAGGGGCATTGAACGAGTCGTTCATGCCATATGTGTATTCATCGTCAAAGTTCTTCTTGTCCAGGCCGTATCTCGATTGCGGTGGTGGTGGTGGGGATCCGCGGCGAAGTTGCTGCTTTCCCTGTTGAAGTACGTCCTTGAAAGTAAGACCTCGCTTGCGCATGGTGTACATGGCAAGAACTACCATGACGATGATGATAGTCGCACCTAAAGCATGTCAGCATACATTCCAACACAGGCAATCGGTTCATCCTACCAATGGAGCCGGCAGCAATGAGCAAATGCTCAGTCGTTTGGGAGATAGGGCGATCATGATGAGGTCTAGGCGGTGGGGGTGGCATAGCGATCACGATGGTCTCGGTAGGGTCATTGTCGGCGAGGGCAGGTGTGGCTTGTGGCTCGTCACCGAGAGTCATGGTAATCAGAAGCTGTTTGCATTAGTCAAATCCCCTGAATCGGCACGCCTTCCTTACAGCTGGAGTTCCTGTCGGTATCGTAAGAGATGCTGTTGTCATAGCTGTCATGTTCGGCTTCTCAGGGTAGTCGTCTTCATCAGAATCGCTGTCGTAGTCTGCGTCTGTAGGACTTGGCTCGTCGCGTTTTGCGTTCACAGTGGCCGTAGGCTCTTCTCCCGCCAATCCCCTCTCATACTGGACACCGTCCCTTTCCACTACAACATATTCCACCTTTTCATACACCCCGCGGCGCCATGGGGCGGGCATTGCTTCCGGTATGCGATGGCGTCAAATGGGGAAAGCCCCTCTCAGTCTTCCAGCCGTTCAATTTCTCCACCAGACATAATCCACACACTCGTCCAGCGATGTAAGGTTGTCGTGACCGAAGGTGATGTTGTGATCGGAAGTGTGTTAGACCGCGACCAGCGAAGTCGATAAGAAAGGGTGGAGTAGCGAATGTATGTAAGTGATTAGCAACGACAAGCCCGCCTGCGGAACGAAGGACAGAATAGAAAGCAAAGTCAGCAAAGGTGCAACGAAAGGCTGGGCGAACGCTCAAGACGAGACACGTTCATGCGAATAGCGGGAGGGGTGGCCTTTGAGAAGTGCATGAATTACACTAGTGGTGAGTCGCTGCTGGTACCATGTCAGTTTGGGGAGACGCGAAGGTACGGGTACTACGCTATGATAATAACAGAGCGTTTAGCAGCAATTGCGATGCCGAGGACGCTCCAAATGGCGAGATTTCATAATCCTGGGCGCGCTTAATTGCCCTCAATAGGGCAAGATGTGCCTTGATTGAGAAGAAAATGGTCGTGCAAGGTTTGGGGGGTTGTCTTAAAGTTGTCTCAGAGCGCCATGGTCACGTTTCAGCTCCCGTTTCCGAGGACGATCACACGCCACAGGGGTTTGTCGTGAGACTATCGACAGACTACAGTTATTGGATGTCTAGAGCGCAATTGTGATGGTTAGCAGATATTAATTCCTTCAATAATTCCCCGCATATGACCGGCAGCCCGACTGGGATTCGGCGGAAATGCGCAGGACAGCCTTGCGGTCGTACAGCCGGCAGATGACGACAAGCCACACGCTCTCCGAGGAACGCAGAGACTGCTGCGCCTCGGATGGCGTGGTCGACTTTTGGGCTCCACTGGGTACCTTTTTTCGGTAGCGCGACGTGATGCGGCGGTGCTTCTGGCCAGGCTTCTCGCAGATATCCGGCCGAGGCCAATTTCCTGGAAGAACAGAGGCACACAATGTTTCGCACAAAGGTTTGCTGGGGGGCGGAAGAGAGTGTTTCCTGAGGCTAGGCAAGCCTTCGCGGTGATCGCTCTCTAGGATGTTACAAAACAAATGAAAGACGACTGACACTACATCGAGATGCGCGACACGTGAGATGTAGTGTTCCTGAGTACTAGAAAAAATGACATTGCGCGGAGGAGCCCACGGATGATGCGGCGTTGAGGCGTGGACGGTTCGCTCCCGCCGAACTGGCCGTGGCTGCCGGACGAACTTGGCCTCTGGGTGGCTGAGGCTGAGTGAGTGTAGCCGGATATCGCTGGATGTGCTCCGCCCCAAAGATTCGGTGGATTCGTTCAGTCATCAGGTCTTGTAGTCAGCAGATGGTGTTGTGCGCTGCGGCAAGTAAGTCAGTAGTATAAGATTGTGATGTTCCTGTCGTGACGCTCCTGCTTTCATTCACGACATTATTACTCTCGTATTCCCGTATCCGCCCCCAACCTTACGTCAACCACCCCTCATTACCCGACCCCTCCTCAGCTCCATAACACCAACTACTCTTGCAACCTACAAACCTCACACAATCATCATGTCCGGCCCTTACGACCAGTACAACCAAGGCTACCAGCAATACCCGCCTCAAGGCCAATACCCTCCCCAACAGCAAGGATGGGAACAGGGCGGTTACCAGCAGCAGGGCTACCCACCTCAGCAACAAGGCCAGGGCTACTACGACCAGCAGCAGCAGGGCTACCAACAGCAGGGCTATAACCAGCAGTACGGTGCCCCGGCTCACGGTGGATTCCAGCATGGACAACAAGTAGCGCCATATGACCAGCAACAGCAGGGGTAAGATGCAACCTTTCAATTATATTACTTCATGTACTAACGGCAACAGATACGGCCAGCAACAGCAGTACCCTCCACAAGGCCAATACCCAGGCCAGGCCCCAGCGCAGCAGTTCCCGCAACAGGGCGCATACGCTCAAGACCAGTACCCGCAAGGCCAGAATGCTTACGGCCAGCCGCAACAAGGACAGCACGGCGCCACAGACCCCAACATGCAAGCTGAGGGCGACCGAGGCCTTATGGGTGCTCTAGGTGGCGGTGCAGCTGGTTACTTCGGCGGTAACAAGATGGGCGGCCACGGCATTATTGGAGCCATAGCAGGCTCGATCCTCGGCAGCAAGCTCGAGGACAAGCACAAGAAGCCCAAGCACAGCAACAATGGATGGTAATAGAATGGCCGGGCGACGGTAAAGAATTCGCGTTGATGCCTTATGATCTGATTTAGCAATGGGTGGCTTGGTTTGATTTTACCTGCTGGCGTTCTGGATAACTCGCTATGATGGGATGGATGAGCATGATAACGTCTAATGCTTACCGACGTTGGATATTGGGTATTGGGCATGTCTAGAATGAACCATAGTCACGAATTAAAACGTCATTAATCATACGCGCCACGATCTCGCCACCTGCTCATCAAAGCGAAACAATGTCAGTTGGTTGAAGAAACTTCATCTTCAGTGGTCCTGTCGCTGTAGACGGGAAATTACTCCAAGCGGACGTTGAAACACGCCGCGTCCGAAACAACCTCACGCAGCCAGGCTGATGATATTTGGGGCATTTCTTGGAAGGCCCGATAGACGAGCAGCCCCTAGCCGGCACATTTTGTTTGATGGAGTCGGAGTGATATCTGATGTTGAGGCTTGTTTATCTGCAGATAGCCGCTGTTCGATGTTGTTTCCGATCGTCTTGGATGCGGAAGGCATGGGGAGTGTTGAGATCCGTTCCGCGGGCTTGGGAACCCCGGAAGGCCGCGTGAGAGGTGGCATATACCGCGCAAGATGCTAGATGGTGTTTGAGTGAGCTAGAGGTCGAGGTTGTGGTGTTTGCAAGCCACGTGATGACCGTGCTGCACGACTCCGGATCGTGCAATGCCTGGGAGGAGCGAAAAGTCTTCGCACATGCTTTGTGTAGCCGTAGTCAATTTCTTAGAAATTAATCGCTAACACTTGACGCGACGTCTGTACAATGGCGTCGCGGTTGTGTCGAAGATAGCATTGTCGATCGCATGCTGATTCGAGTATGCGCGTATCTCACCACCAACTCGCGGCGTCACCGAAGAAACCTGTGCTATGCTGGCCGTCCAACAGCTTGAAACGGTATACGAGTCCCGGAAGAAATCGAGGCTGGCGAAGTCGGCCTGCGCCATGGCCCTCAGCATGCAAAAGGCATGTGCAAGCGCATGACCAGGCAGGACTCACAGCTGAGCCGTGAGGCTGGGAAATGTCCAGGTGAGGTATGTTATAAGTAGGCCGACGGTTTACTCGATGTCATCGAGTAAACTGGATATGGCGGCCGCTGAGTGGCTGCGGCGAGCGCCCCGTTGTACCCCACATCGCCTTTATCTCCCCAGCTAGAAACCCTCAAGCGAACGGAGAGATGCAACCTCGAACCATCATGGCGCCGGCTGCTGCAAGATAGAGAGCTTCTCCGGGTCCAGGGCTGTGGTGACATGTTTCTATCGAGTCAAAAAGTAGGGAAATCTCTGCTCCTGTGGCTCCTATCGCGGAGATAGCTGCGCAGACGTGCATAGTCCCCAAGACTTCAGTACACACCCCTGGTGGGCACGCGATACTGTTGTTACCATGGCGCTGCGTCATCCGCGGAGATTCACCCACTCATCATGCCATCCTTCACGCGCCCAGAACGCAAATTCTGCAGTGCCTGCATCCTCGAGACTATGCATGGTGTTGATGGCTAGCACACGAGCTGTTCGTCGGGACTTCTAGCGGCAAAACTGTAGCGAACATCTTGGTGGAGCATACCGCGCGGGCTATCGCGACTTGAAGATAAGACTACCGGAACGGGCCTACCAGCCAGCGACCACAACCAAAATTACTTCCGATGCGGAGGCAGGGTAGTATCTAAGCGTGGAGTGGATCTAGGGTCGATCTTGTGCTGCACGAAGTCGTTCTTGATATTTAAGATGGAGCATGCCCCAGATGGGAGCCTCTTCAGCGGCGAACGTCAATACTCCGTCACGCAGTAGTGCGTCCATCTCGATATCTTATATATACCTTGCGACTACCTTCAAGAACCACCCAACGTGGATTCCGAACGCCAACCACTCATCCAACCTCAATCCTCACCAGGACTAGGCGTACCGAGACCTTCACTCGCTTCTGATAGCCCCCCACGTCATACGAGCGGGGATCTTCAATCCTACCAAGCAACGGCTTCGAGCAGCCGAAGCGAGAGCTTCATAAGGCCTGTTGCAACCTCGACCGTTCACCATTCAAGTGACGAAGGATTTTTCTTCTACAGCCTCATCATGGAGAGAGTCAAGAATTCAAAGGTCGCTTACTGGGCGGATAAGCTCGCAGTCGAGAGTGAGCCCAACCTCACGACCGCGCAGCTTATGCTCTTCAACCACGACTTGAAGCCAGTCGAACCGGAGCGTCGACAATGGGGTGCTTGGAATTTCGTAGGCTTCTGGGTTGGTACGTCAAGGACTCTCGAAACCGACCATGAACGTGGGCTAATCATGTATAGCGGACTCTTTCAACATCAACACATGGATGATTTCTTCCGCAAACATCGTTGACGGTCTGTCATGGTGGCAATCCTGGATATGCGTTTGGGTATGAGATCTGATATCTGACTATATAGACATACGCTGATTCAACAACAGCTTGGCTACTCCATCGCCGCCTGCTTTGTCTGCATGACTGGTCGTATCGGTGCGACCTACCATATCTCTTTCCCCGTCGTCAACCGCTCATCCTTTGGTATTTGGGGAGCATTATGGCCCGTCTTCAACCGCGCGGCCATGGCTAGTATCTGGTACGGCGTACAAGCATGGATTGGCGGTACCTGTGTACGCCTAATGATCCGCGCCATCTGGAACAACTGGCGAGACTCCGAAGGCCCTGGTACAGGCGGCATCACCAACGGCATTGCCGGCTCTGGCACCAGCACGGTCGCCTTTGTATCTTTCTTCTTGTTCTGGGCTGGATCGCTACCTTTCATCTATCCACCAGTACACAAGATCCGCCACTTGTTCACGGTAAAAGCCTACGTTGTTCCTACCGCTGGAGTTGCCTTCTTCATCTGGGCTATCGTTCGTGCAAAGGGGTTGGGCCCAATCGTTCATCAGCAAGGCACGGCTAAGGGATCTGAGCTTGGCTGGTTGATGGTCCGTGGAATCATGAGCGCCATTGCCAACTTTGCTACCTTGATTGTTAACGACCCTGACTTTGCCCGTTTCGCAAAGAAGCCATCGAACGCCTTCCTTCCGCAACTGCTAACGATTCCTATTGGATTTGCAATTACCTCATTCATTGGAATCATTGTGTCATCATCGTCGACTGTCATCTTTGGCGTGGCTATCTGGGATCCTCTAAAGCTGCTAGAGTCTTTCCTGAACGAGGGTGGATCAGCGCAGCGTTTTGGGGTATTCTGCATTGCCGCAGCCTTTGCTCTCGCTCAACTCGGCACAAACATCGCAGCAAACTCCATCAGTGCGGGAACTGACATGACAGCGCTTGCACCCCGATGGATTAGCATCAGACGAGGTGGTTACATTTGCGCGCTCGTCGGCCTGGTGATGTGCCCCTGGAACCTACTCTCCGATACCAACAACTTCACGACCTACCTCTCTGCCTACTCAGTCTTCCTTTCCTCCATCGCAGGTGTTATGATCTGCGACTATTACGTCGTCCGAAAGGGCTACCTTCAGATCAAGGATCTCTACTCTGGAAAGAAGACCGGTCCATACTACTACACCCTTGGATTCCACTGGCGCGGTTACGCAGCCTACATTGCCGGTATTCTCATCAACGTCGTCGGCTTTGCAGGTGCCATTGGTCGTGACGTACCCGTTGGTGCGAAGCGTATCTATGACCTTAATTTCTTCGCTGGTTTCCTTGTCGCGAGCATCACGTACTGGGCACTATGCAAAATCAGTCCTATTCCAGCGTGCAGTGACACTTGGATGGAGGTCGGTGATGAAATTACGGATATCAGTGTCGCTTATACTGATGGTGATGACCGGTACGATGAAGAAGTCATGCATGGTGCAGACGCAAAAGGAATCGAGGCGTCAAAGAATTTTTAGACATGTTATTGTTATGATCTGCAAGGTGGGGGTTTGTTATGGATTTAGCAAGGGCGAGAGATACCAGACCGCGCCTTGGGTCACAGTCATTTTCGCAATGCAACCTTTACTTCACATGTGCCGTTTGCATTTGGTTTTGCAAAATAAGTTGATGAAACTGAGTTGGTGCCAGGAATGCTGGGCGGCAAGGTCGACTCAGTTAGCGTGTCAACTAGCGCCTGGTGCTTTTACCAACCTCCCCAAGGTCGTTCTTGCGAATTTCATTACCTTCGTCATCGACGTCATCAAATGTTGTTATTTCTTGTTGTGCAAATGAAGGAGCTGGTCCAAGCTACGACAAGACACGCTTCTGTACACGCGAGACTCCGATTGTTAATTGCAGCCCCAACAACTATGTCTCTCGGATTACGGCTCTCCAAAAGTTACCTGAATAAGCAGCAGTGGGAAAATGGCCGATCCCTAGATCTTTGATCGCGCCATCCATGACGAACAGGTACCAAAAGTGGTAGCACAACTGATTAACGTATCTTCATCCTTGTCGACGCCTCTTCCGTCTTCCAAATGGCTTTCTTCACTGTATTCCAGAACATCGCTGCTTACACGACAACGCATGCGCCATCTAACTTCACACTGTCACGCCGTGTATACACACTTCTGGCACGTAGATTAAACATCCGGGGTACTGCTCGCCTTCCCATCATGTCCCGATATGGATCGGGATCCAAGAGCCGACATGGAGGCTCGCTCGCTAGCGAAGCATGTATAGTGTTGCGCAGCCAATAGTCTTTAACCGGTCCGGCGACAGCATCTTCGTATATTACATGGATATTGAGGTAGTACTATCGCCTCTATGTGAAGTGGGCGTGACGAGGCTGGTCAGAAAGAGACGAATGGCAGGTGGTGGTAATGTGATCATGAGGGATATTGAATGCTAGCATTGGGCGTAGAGGTCGGACAGTGCGGTCGCCTGGGGACTATATAAGAACGAGAGAAGAATAAAGATGTAACCCGTATCGACCTTCAAGGCAAACATCTGATCAAATCAATATGCTGTTCTCAAACGTTTTCCTGCCTACCGCGCTTCTTGCTGCGCAGGCTGCCGCCCACGGCGCTGTCACCAGCTATGTCATCGACGGAGTTACGTACCCAGGGTAAGCTGTCTTTGTGAAAATCTGCAAAGTTATTGAGTCTGACTGCTAATCGGTAATCTAGTTACGAAGGTTTCTCACCCGCCTCCTCGCCCAAGACAATCCAACGCCAATGGCCCGACTACAACCCCACAATGAGCGTCAACGACAAGAAAGTCATGTGCAACGGTGGCACATCAGCCGATCTCTCTGCCAAAGTAGCTGCGGGCGGAAAGATTCGTGCCAACTGGAAGCAATGGACGCACGAGCAGGGTCCAGTCATGGTCTGGATGTACAAATGCTCTGGTGACTTCAAGAGCTGCGATGGCAGTGGAAAGAAGTGGTTCAAGGTATGCATTCCCACATCTCAATCATATTTACCTTTGTGTTAACCGGTACGGCTAGATCGACCAAGAAGGCATGACAGCGCCTCCCCTTTCGGGACGTAACTGGGGTACGGCCAAGGTCCTCAAGAACTTGTACTGGGAATCCGTTGTTCCCAAGTCGCTTGCGCCTGGTAACTACCTCGTTCGTCATGAGTTGCTTGCTCTCCACCAGGCCAATACGCCTCAGTTTTATGCCGAGTGCGCGCAGATTGAAGTGACGGGTAGCGGCAGTGCGTCGCCAAGTGGTGATTATCTGGCAAACATCCCTGGATACGCGGCACAGAGTGACCCGGGTATCACGGTTGATACGTACAGCAGTGCTATCACTACATACACTTGCCCAGGACCTAAGGTGTGGACTGGTTAGGATACGAGTGAGACGTATTGGTGAGAGGGGGCAAAGGAGGGAGTGGTTCAACATCAGGATGCACGTCAAGACGCGACGACATGCTGATGTCAGGCGACACCAAGTACTGTTTGCAATCGTCTTGTGGTCTTTTGGTTCATAGGCGTGTCAAATGACCTGCCGACATACGCAAATTGAATTGTTGACTGTGTTATTTTCGCATTCCGTGTTGAAGTGTGCGCCTAGGTATCTCCATGTCATGCATTGATGCTTCCTCCCAACTCTTGCTCGAGCATTTACTCCTCAGTAAAAGCAGCGTACTCCTCCTTTGTCATGGTCTTGCCGCTTGGCTCACCAGACACGGTGATCTTTGCAATCCACGCGTCGCCTTCGGGGTCCTTGTTGACGTTGGCGGGCGTCTGCTCTAGCGCCGAGTTGACCTCGGCGACGACTCCGGAGATGGGTGTGAGGATATCTGAAGCAGACTTGACTGACTCGACAGCGCCAATGGCATCGCCTTCGCTGACGTCCATTTCAACCTGGGGAAGCTCGATGTAGACTACGTCGCCAAGGGCCTTTGCTGCGTATTCTGAGATACCTAGGGTGCCTGCGCGACAGGTCAGTCATTGTGCGCTTGGATAGCAAGAGCGCCCCGGGATGCGGGGGAGTGGGGGAGGCTGAACGTACAGGTCTTGCCGTCCGCAGACATCTCAATCCACTCATGGTCCTCAGTGTACTTCTTCTCCTTCACTGCGCCCAGTCAGCGATCCTGCCTGCAATTCAATTGCTTTCCAAAGCTTCAGGTGTGCGTACGAGCGGCAGATACCGAGAATAGCCGTTGCGTCGGAGTCGCCTGCTGCTGCCACCTCTGGCACACGAAAGGTGATGGTCTCCTCGCGGCAGCAGAGGTGAATTGGCGCGCAGCGCGTGCGATTGAAGTCCGGGCAGCCATTTTGCAGTGATTGTGTGTGGGAATGTGAAAGCTTCAAGTTTGTGGGAGTCGGAGAGGTGATAACACGCGCCAAGGACATCGGTGTGGAGCTCCTCCGCGGTTGCGGAAAGGTTGGCCGCTTTCGAACAGTTTTCGCGACGGAAGGCACGACGTCAGCAACAACACCGCGCAATCGAGGCAAGATGCTGTACGAGATGATAGGAGTGGTATGTTGCGTGTCGCATTGTCTGCATGAGGGAATACTGACTGGCGCAGGTACGGCCTGGCCGCCTCTCTGAAGTAAAAGAGTAATTTCGCCCTCCCACCACTCCACCACCTCCAGCACACCGCTGACACGATATCCTGTAGAATCGCCAAAACTGCTGGCAAGATTGTCCTCGATCAGCAGGGCGTCGTCCGTGGCGTCTCCAACTGGGGCACCTTCCTCCTCCCCAAGCCAGCAAAGAAGCTGCAGTCCACACACCACTACGGCCACCACTTCATCATGCGCTTCGATGCGAGTGCCCGCGCACAGCACGCGTTACGGCGAACCATGAGTCTGGACCCCAGGTTGATCAGATATAGCGTCGTCAAGATGGGCACCAAGTTTGAGGAGATCAAGGATGTGCCAGGAACCGCCAAGTTTAGGTGATGGACTTATGAACAGAAAGCATGGGCGGATTACAATGACGGAAATGTATCATATGGTGTACATGGGTCTATATGGGTCTATATCATGATACAGGCTGCATTGCATACGGCGTTTGGGACATCTGCGATACACTAGAGACCTTACACGACAGATGCGTGTTTGGACGCGCTTCAGAATCAACTGCTCGAGTGAGACTTCTGGTCGCCGCTTTTCGTACAATCGCTCCTCGCAACAGACTTCCACTAGGAGAAAGCAGTGCTCCAAACGTTGGCCCAACTGGGCGTAGCGCATTCATGGTCCAGACTTGGCGAGACATGTGGGCATCGCTCCTTCCCTCCTTCAGTGACTCACCACACCCACTCGCTCAACTACATCAGAGCACCTTGATCTACGTCTCAACCCGCTACACCCTAAGAGATTAGTATGGCCGGCTTTCGCGATCTGCCTCGAGACTCACGAGATGAAATCTATACCTGCTATGCCATCAGCCTAGGCTGTCCTTCACGAGATTGGTAACTAATGCGAACGTGAATAGTGGTGTTCTTCGCGGTTTCCTCTTTCTTTTCATCCAATAACCAGCCCATTTGGCGTAAAAGATTTACTCCTCCATGCTTCGAGCAGTTTCAACCTGGAGATAGCTGAGAGACGGGCGATCACGTTCCGACGTATTTGGAGAGTCAGGACCAGATCAGATGGGATTGGAAGCTGGGATTGGGAGCCGTATTCGTCAAAGTAAGAGAGAGGGTCCGGCATGAGCAACATGGAAGTGAGCCGTGGATTTGATATGTACTGCGCCGATACGGGTGAGGATATGTCGAATTGCAAGCCCAGAGACGATGAAGTTGATACAGTAAGATTGGTATGCTTGGTCCTGAGTAAGCCTTAATATTTCACATTCAACCTTGCCTTCTGTTCGAGAGTGTTGCTGCCTTCACCTGGACCTCTTATCGCCTTTAGAATACCTCTCTCACCACTCACCGAGAGCCACTTCACCTCGCTAGCACTCAACTAGAGTACATAAGGTACTAGAACAGCTACCTTCTTCCTGAAACTTTCTCTTCTTCTCAGTCCTCCGAGCTTGATCGTCGTCAGGCAAACTCACTACGCATACACCAGACTCAGGAGCACAGAAGCTACTTTACAGACTGCCAAGGTAACACGATCAGATCAACCATTTTGTTGACGGTAACATTAAAATTTCACGGCATATAAGAAGCTACCAGTAACCATCGGCACGGTCTCCGAAGATGCCGCTCCTCGATATGCCACCGGAAGTATTCGAGAATGTCATACACGAGCTAGTTACTCTTGCTGGTATCCGTAGGGCTTGGAAGCTTCGTGGAGTCTGCCGTAAGTAAAATGGCAGTAGTGTGTTATTTTCTGGTACGAGCTAATAAACTGAAGGTACCTTCAAAGCCACTATAACATATAATGTTTTTGCAAAGCAGCCTGTCAAGGCATTCGGGTATCGTACGCAGCGCATCTTCAGTGAGAATTCGGGACGATACCTCTACTATCGAAGCAAAGTACTTCTCGATGCACATCCCGATCTTCCAAATATGGTAAACGACATGGTCAACCACATGGCCAAAGGAATGAACAAGGATACAGGAAACGAAAAGGAAACTTTGCGACAAGGTCTCTGTGACTCTCTCCAACTTTCCCATGAAAATCTCCTATTCTGGTGGGTTTTCAGACGTGAGACACCAGGACTTCCATTAGGCTGGATGTACCCTCATCCCCCATTCGGACATCTCGATAAGCTGGTGGCCGAAATTTGCCTAGGATATCATTCCCGTATACCCGCATTGATGCAGGGACTACCAAGCTTTGAGGGCCACCATATCTTTGGTGCACCCCTGCAGCTTGCAACGAAGCTTGGTCACAAAGCTGTCATGAAGGCAATGCTGGAGAACATTTCAGCAGTCCTGAATGATCCGAATGATCCGAGGTGCACACGGGATGCTATCATAATGGACATGTGCATATTCGTGCATCCAGGTCCCTCGAAGCTATCCATGAAGCATTCTTTCATAGGAGATGCAGTCGTCACCGCAATCTGTCAGAACGATGAAGACCTCCTCAATCTTTTGTTGGGCTGGTACAAGAGCCATGCATTCGCCATACCGGCGAAGGTTTGGGATCGCTTCTTGAAGACTGCAATTACTCGGTCCAGCCTTGCAATGATTCGAGCTGTTGCTACACTCAGGAGCACCAGACGCCGTTCCGCTTGGAAGGTTAGATGGATTGATTATCAGACAGCGTGCGAGCACAATCGCGAAGACGTAATACGATTCTTCCTCGATCACGGCCACATCGATGTCAACAACAAGGCAGTTGCTTCATCCCCACTAGTCAAGGCTGTGGTTGTAGGGCGCCCGAACATCGTGAAGATCCTTGTCGAAGCCGGTGCGGACGTGAATTACGTATCTACTTGGAAATCGAAGCAGACAACAGCCATCCTGGTCGCGATCAAGAGGCGGAACTTCAAGATATCTCACTATCTTCTGGAAAAGGGTTCACATATTCCTCAAATCTCGAATGTGTGGGATGAGAGAGGTCTTATGCTTTGCTACAAGTATATAAAGCTTAAAAGGATGGAAGACGGCTGTCGCGGTTTTCCGTCCTACACAGAATTCTGCGGTATGTCACATGAAGTGAGGGGCAAGCTTTGAGTGTACTGCATGGTTTTCTTGGGTTATTTCCAGCTAAAAGGATCTGCGATTACAGGGGCGAGTCTTCGTTTGAAGATTAAGGCGCTACCTTTTCAAATATGAGGGGAGCCTGGTCAATGTCTCCACTCTTAGCCCAGAGCTTTGCGGGCGAGCTTGACATTTACATGCGTTCAAAAGTCATCTTGAGCTATACCCTTAGAGGGAAAACAAACACCTTGATTTTGATAGGGCGCTGGTTTGACCGTCAACTTGTAATTACATCATCGGATTCAGGCGCCAGCCTTGCGTGTGAGTGTACCTGTCTCTACTTTGGTCACGTGCTAATAATGCTTGGCGATAAGACAAACACAACTTCCCCTCTGCTGCCGCCTCCTAGTCCATTTCAGTCCCCACTCGTTCTCTCCAACAATTCACAAGGAAAGCGTTAAGTCAGTACACATATAGTAAGTAATCCAGTCGCGTCGAACTCTGGAACCTGCTAACTCGAAACTTGTTGCTCGAGTTTCATATACAGCAGTAGCAAACTCCTTGTCGCGATGGAGTTACTCGATTTCCCCCCGGAGACCTTTAGACGCATGATTGACTATCTCGTGAGCGGCGCTGGGGTGATCGAATCTTGGAAGCTGCGTGGAGTCTGTCGTAAGACACCCTTCTTAGCATTTGCGTAAGTATGCAGTACTGACTTCCCAGGCAATTTCGATCAAGAGATCAGCGAGAACATATTAGCCATACAACCCATGGGAGCTTTCCGCTCTCATCTCGCAAGTCGCCTTCTTAGCGAGCCAGAGAACATGAAGCATTACCTCGCATACCACGTAAAGAATCCACGCGATGTTTTTCTCGAACTGCTTACGAAGATACGAGAGATGGTAGAGTATGTTACCAAGGAACTCGAGACCGAAAATGATTGCCAAGATCGCAACATCCTACTCGAAGTTTGCGCCTGTGTGGCAGACACGTGTCGATACACCGGGGACTTGCTATGGACCTCTGAACCGGACCTCTGTTACGAACCTTGGCTCACATTTAGGAATGAGTGGCGCCAGAAGCAGTGCCAATCTCCAGGCTCGGGTTTGGACTGGCATGAGAAATTTATCGCGGCGTTAAGCGTACGCGCTTACGGGCTAGTCGCTAGGTTGCTACCTGATGCGCCCAGATATCTTCGACAGAGTGTATGGGATTATCCAATCTCAGCTGCTGTTCGGCTTGGAGACTCAGAGATGATCACACTTATGCTTGATGTCCTGGATCAGGAAAAGAGCAAGATCTGGAAAAGGAACCAGATGCTCGACAGCGATTCTATATACAACATTCAAGTTGGTGTCTCACACTCTATCACCAACAACCACGCCGAAATGACAGCCCTCCTGCTTGAATACCTCCACGACTATAAGTTCCTCACAAACAAGCCTTTTTATCATGAGTGGGTTAAACTCGCCATTGACTGCCAGAACAATGAGTCACTGAAGTCTCTTCTCCAAGTTACAGCCGAGGACAGCCCCTATCACATCGTCAATAGAACCTTCGAACAGGGTTGTAGAAAGGGCAGCCTCAATATCGTCAAGACGCTTCTCAAATACGGACAAGTACAACTGCACTCTAGCAGCAGTACCTCGTCAGCACTGGCAGCTTCCATAAGATCAGGTACTGTAGATATGGTTCGGGAGGTGGTTGAAGCTGGCGCCGACATCGACTACGCTATGACTACTCATCGAATCGCTAGACGCCCCACTATCACATCATTGGAATACGCCATACACATCAAGAAGTATGATGTGGTAGCTTACTTGATCGAATGTGGAGCGAAAGTCCCTTCGGAGAGCATTTGGCCCTCTCGAGGTAAGATACTCAAGGTCCTCCAGAAGGCTGTGGAAGAGCGAAAAAAGAAAAGTAAGACATCTAAAGCAGCCAAGATAGCTAAGTGACGGTATTACTATGCTCTGGCTGCCTGAGAAGATTTTTGATCGGGGTTAGGCGGATGCCACGGTGTTTAGTATTGGAGCCAGATACAAGTGCATACTTCACTTTAATGATGATGGATCGGAAAGCCATGCAGAGAAAACATGGAAGGCATCCAACGATGTTCAACGCTCCTTCATCCCCCGTCCCTCGGCCTCTCTCTACAGTTACTTCGCGCAAGGAGACGTCCTGATTTCTGCCAATCAGCTAACAATAAAACAATTTTGTTGATGTCTCTGTTTCACTCCCTGAGACCGAATCTTGATGACAGCGGCTTTCGCATACCGTGAATGCATTTATAGTGACAGCTATCCAGTTAGCAAGCTTTGGTGCCTTCTTTAGGCAGGATGCAATTCTTTCACGTAACTATTCCGAAGCAACAATAGGGCATAATTTATATATTTGTGCTTACATAGTCTTCTGGCCACTTTCTCTTCCACTGTATTCCCCTCACATCAGCCATCATCCTTGCGCATCACCTTCGCGATCAACTCCGAACCTCAACTGAGCTCACCACGACACAGCCATGACGGAACTTCTCGAATTAACTCCGGAGATATTCAAAATGATCGTCCATGAGTTCAACGCCGAATCTCCAAGCTCGACGTGGAAGCTCCGAAGCGTATGTCGCACATTCGCCGCCGAAATCGAGGACGACTTGCTTAGCCACCAGCCTGAAAATGTTGTCGAAAAGACGCCCGAAGTCATCAAAAATAAGATGGCCGAGTACCTAATCATCCATCTTCACAAGATCTCTGATGTCAACGATCCATTGCTCAAGATGCTTCGTCGTATGGCCGACTACTTGATCCGGGAGCTTGCGATCCCAGAGAAAGATCGGAAAGTCACTGAGACTAGTATGATTGAGGGTTTTGTGCGAGTCTGTCAACCCACACGCGTCAATACCATGATGTGGGGTAGATTTAGGGGCATACATCCACTTTGTACGTCGTTTGTGAATATAGATAACGACGGTGAGCTTGATCATTGGCAAAAGGTCGTAGCAGCTATGGCATTCCTGGCATTCGACTTGGTGCGGACTCTGCTAGCAACGATGCCTCTCAACACCTGGATACCCGGCATATATATCGGTCGATGTCCACTAGTGATGGCTGTGGCCGCGAACAACAATGGCCTCTTCAACGAAGTTATGGATCATTTCAATCAGCTCATAAAAACGTCTAGAGGCAGAGATATGTGCAGGAACGGATACGATTTCGACGATGCGTTCTACATTGCTGTCAACACTGGTAACTCCCGCTTTGTCGAGGAACTCGTCGAGTTTTGCCCGAGGCTTCGCCATTATGTACCTAAAGAAACATACAACGAATGGCTTGACTCTGCCATTGCGAGTTTAAACACAGATATCGTCAAGTCAGTCTTGCTTCTGTGTTCTTCGCGAGACAAGGTCAATCCATATATCTTGGCCAATGCATGCCGCACAGGTAGTACCGATATTGTCAACACGCTTTTGAATGAAGGTAACGTAGGTGTCAATAAAAGTCTACTTGTATCCTTCAAGGCTCACCCACTTTGCTGTGCCATCCAGTATGGCGATATACCTATCATCGGCGCAGTCCTAGATGCTGGTGCAGATATAAATGGGAAGGCATACAGGCCTGAGCTCGAATATCCAGGTCTTACTTGTTCGCCATTGGAGATAGCCTTCGAGCGCGGAGACAAGGCTGTGATACAATTCCTCCTGAGCAGAGGAGCTACGATACCGCCTCGAGCTGACTGACCAAGAGTGAGGAGGCTGTATGATGTGGTACGAGAGGCTGCGATTGCAAACGGGTGGGAAAATGTGCCTACGTATCCATACTGAAATACTATGGTATCGACTCGTGGAACGACTACGCTCGAGGTGGACGCGTGATCTTCGGGACAAGCTAGGTGGCGGTAGCTTCTTCCCATGATGGGCGCCATAGGAGAAAACCGACGAAACGACCAATGTAAGATTTGCTGGTCTGGTGTTCGATGCGTAGCGTGGTCTAGGTATCGGTTTGTGGAAAATGATGTTATCACGGTGATCATTTAGCATCCTCAAGATTGACCGAAGTAGTGAATGAAGTCCAGCTTGATTCAGCTCGTGTAACACGTTTGCGGAAGGCTCTGGTTCCGTAAACTGATTGTCAATTCGTAATTCCTTGGAGACACGTCGCTGTCTAGCTCACACAACATCTTGAACTGGAGATCCTCCTTTGTGGTCTCAATCGCTTTTTCTTGATTCAAGACTCCGCAACTGTGACGATACAACAACAAGACGCGCTTGCGACGCTCTGGACCGTCCGTGGTGATTCCCGTCAATGCGAGGCATGCGTCGTTGGATCGGCGGCGTGACGCGGACCGATCTGACGTCATGGCAAATCCCCAACGAAACAGGAAGTAAATCCCGCGATCCCCTTAGAGCCAAAGCCGAGGTGCAGGGCTCACTCATGCACGAAATGTTTGTTATAACGCTAGATTGTGCTGAGCAAATCAGAGGCCAGCGGACCTACTCGGATCAACGCCGTCTCCTCTGTTCTACACCACCTGGGCTGCGAGAACTCCGATGCTCCGTCGGCACACACTCACTGTCTCGTTCAACCTGTGTCAGATAGGGATTACTTCGGCTCGAGCATGCGATTGGAGCTTCTCTGCTTTCTTGAGGCTTGTACGCTTAGCCAGCGCGACCCTCAAATAGATGTTAACGCGGACTTTATGTAAGCTGCTGACGGATTAGAAGCATTGTTAGCCTAGACTAAACATTGAATTCTCATCACTATCCTGAAACGTAATGCGGTCTCGCTGATCATTAAGGCAGAGCTTAAACGCAGATGTCTCATTTGCGAACTGTCATCTGTCTGCATATGTGCTCGCACTCGCTGAGGGAATGACAACTCTACATCATGTGAAATTACAGTGTGGCACTAAGGTTTCGCAGAAGGCCCGTCGTATTCGGTACGGGTTTGAAGCTACCTACGATCAGCGTCCACAGAGCTCGCGAATGTTAACTACCTAGGTAACTGTATTTGTACACGGAAAGTACACATCTGGCTATAGTCTACGCCTCTGACAGTAATTTGTGGCAGCAAAGAAAGAGCATGTTCAATTAGAAATGAGCGAGAGATGGGTCATTTATTCTTAGCACTTCGCAAAGGCCCGTTAGTCAAGCACTACTCTCTGCTCGTGCGTCTATACTACCTAGGTAGGCCTAGTTGAATTACGTAAAGCGCAGAGGGTAGGGTGTCTCGTAGACTAAGCTTATCTAACGGTAAGCTTATGCAACATTATAAGTATGAGGATACTTACTGGGACTCTTGAGATAGCAGTTCAGCAGTATCACGACTCTTCGAGCAATTCATACCCGTTTGTCATCAGACGACACCTTCAGCATGTCCAAACCTCAGCTTGTTTTTGTTCCCGGATCAGCGCATGTCCCTGCGCACATGGCTCCGTTGATGGAGAAATTGAATTCCTTCGGTTACACAACTCATTGCCGCCAGATGCCTTCCGTCGACAACCCCAGTCCCCCTGAAGATCTCTCTCAAGATATCACAGCTCTACGTTCACTAGTTGAAGAAGCTATTGGAGACGGTAACGATGTTATCGTGATACCCCATAGCTGGGCTGGCCTCGTTGCCGGCTCTGGGTTAGTCGGGATGAGCAAGAAGGAAAGGGAAGCGGTAGGCAAAAGAGGCGGTGTCGTAAGGACTGGCTATATCACCAGTTTTCTCTTACCCGAAGGAGTCGGTATCTCGGATGTAGGCCGGGGCCAAGGCCAGCCTCCGGACTGGATCAAACTTGAGGGGAATCAGTTGATCTATACTGACCCCGACGTCTTCTACAAAGATCTCCCCGAAAACGAATCTAAGCACTGGTTCTCGCTTGTCAAGACTCATGGAGTTGGGTCTGCCGCGGCCAAGGCGACGGGTACAGCGTGGAAAGTCATCCCAACAAGCTACCTACTTTGTGAAGAAGATCTCGCCATTGCTCCGGAGACACAGGAGGGGATGATCCAGATTGCCAAGGCCGCTGGCGCTGACATCGATGTGACCAGGATCAAGTCCAGTCACAGTCCTTTCCTTAGCAAGATAGACGAGACTGCTCAATGGGTTCGCCGTGTCGCGGGCGAGAAAGTGTAGAAAGGTCAATGTTTATTAGTCAACAATTCCGGGAACTAGCTAGAAGAAGAACAAATTACTTTTCTTGTGGGCATCGTACGCCAGAGACTCACTGCCAAAATAAAAAATGTTTTCGTGGGTCGGACAGAGTCGCTGCAAGAACAGGTGACTGACGTGGCGTTTGCACCTTCTACATTGGTTGGCCCACACAACGACCACAATCTCGCGCGACCCAAACAACCAGAGATCTTCTTGCAAGTCACCTCTCAGGCAAGACTGATATGAACGTAGCGCAAGTAAGTCTACCTAATCATTTCAGCTCACTTTACTTCCTCGCTAACCATTCTAGCGATTCGGCATTACTGAGACTCACCCAAAACCACACTCCACGATGGTGTCCCCAGAGACAGAAACCCCGCAGAAGTCCCAGGAACTCGACCGCGAACCGCGCCAACATTCCCTTCAACCCGCCTCTCATTCTATCAATAATCTACCCGACGAGTTGCTACTTGAGATAGCCACATATCTTGAGGGGGACAACCAGGCTCTCGGAAGTCTTACTCAGGTCTCTCGCCGCTTCAAAGTGATTGGTGGTGAGCTCTTGTATCGAACTATCAACCTGTCCCGCAGTCGAGAAGACAATACTATTTATCTCGTGCGCACTCTCATTGAGAAACCAGACTTGGGAAGCAAGATCCGTCAATTGGCGTTCAGTACAACGATCTATGGAGACAACACTTTGCTCGTGCTTAATCAAGCCATGATATGTACAAACATGTACACTGCAATGTTGCTTCAAATAGCTCAGAGTGTCAACAGACTGGATCTGTTTGGGACAGAGAGTCCGTTCGAGAGCAAGGAGGAGTTTGTTTGGCGGTCCAAACTAATGATTGGCTTGCCGAACGCTGTAGCTGGGCTCCTTCTCGCACTTTGCGACAACCTTCGCATGCTTCACGTCAACGTATACTGTCAGGAGAATTTATGTGTACCCACTTCGGATATTTACAGAGCGCTCTATGGAATTGAAGGCGACAAAGTCCAGCATACACCAGGCCATTGGTCAGGCTTTTCACAATTCCGCACCATCAAGCGCCTGAGAATCTTTGGTGAGAGCATGCGTATGCTGCAATTACCATTTTATTCTTTGCAAGTCCTAGAAATCGATCTATGGCGGGAGTACAGTACTACAGATGCAGCTTACGGGGAACACGAATCTTTCGCCAATTCAGTGGCCCAATGCCTCTTACCCCCTTATCCGAATATCGACACACTGATCGTGCGAAGCGACTGGGCCGAGCTTCATGGCGAGACCCATCTATATCACGACGAACAGCTTCCATGTTTATTCCAAAACCTCCCTCAATCGACTATCACCCATCTCGAGATACTGTTTGTGCGGAGCCCTACGGCCGTCAAGCGTTGGTGTGGCAGCTTCGAGTACATCGCGCGCGCTCTTAGTGACGCGGAAAATGTATCTCTAAGCTTGGAGTACCTAAAGATTGACTATGAAGTTTCCAACCACTTCGATCCAAGACGTTGTTTTGGTCGTTGCACAAATGTGCCTGGTCTTCACTCGTTCTCGAAGTTGACCAAGATGGAGGTTTTACAGGGGGTGCTGCTGTATGAAGCACGCAACACGTTCAATGAACACCACTACTTCAACGGTATCATACCACCCCCAAACCTCGAGTCGCTGACTGTGATATGCCCCACCCTAGCTATCTTTGAGTGGCTTGACATACTGGTCGATCACAAGACCGACGCGCCATATCTATGCGAGATTATCCTCCTGTGCAGATGCGGCTACGGTATCGGACCCAAGGAGTTCGAAGGCGATGTTGCTACCCGCGTCTTCGAGAAGCTGAAAGAATTGGGTGTTGATGTCAGTGTGGTTGAAGAGAAGGTAGGAGCATTCGCGGCTCAAGCTCGGAAGGACGGCTCAGTGTGGGAGGCGGATTGGTCCGAAGATGGATGGGTAGAAGGGCTGTTCGGTGAGGAGATGGGTTGAGTTGATCAGTCTCGATACCCTACTGGTTTGATGGACCTTGTCCGCCCGGCCAGGCTGACAGCTCATTTGCATATGCCATCGGCGTTAAGACATGGAGCTCACGGCGTTAAGCCGCATATAAAGGAAAGCCGCAATGACTTCAAAAGTCCTTTCGTAACCACTCAGGCGGTCTAATAGTGTCAGTTCTATATCACAACCATTAGCAAAATGTCTTTCATCACGCCGACTGCACCAGTGTCTCCCCTGGGTAGACATCGTATCCTCAGCCCCACAGCAGCCGTCCGGGTCTCACCTCTCTGTCTCGGTGCCATGAACTTTGGAGAGGCTTGGAAGGCTTCCCTCGGCGAATGTAGTAAAGAGACGGTCTTCGCTATGCTAGATTACTTCTACGAGCAAGGCGGCAACTTCATCGACACTGCCGTCAACTATCAATTCGGCGAGAGCGAACAGTGGATTGGAGAGTGGATGGAGAAGCGAGACGTTAGAGATGAGATGGTGGTTGCAACAAAGTTTACTGGAATGCAGATCACGGAGAAGGAGAAGGAAGGCGGTGCAAGGTGCAAGAGTAACTACGGAGGCAACAGCGCGAAGAATATGTATACGAGTATTGAGCGGTCACTCAAGGCGCTGAGAACGACCTATGTGGATATTGTGAGTTGAGGCGTCTTCATATTAGTACCGTGCCTGACCTGTTTGCTAGTACTATGTCCACCTCTGGGATTCAACGGTCTCTATACCAGAGCTGATGAATGCGCTCAACGACCTCGTCAGCTCCCGCAAGGTCCTTTACCTCGGCATCTCCGACACTCCAGCCTGGATCGTCGTCAAAGCAAACTGCTATGCCAGACAACACGGTCTACGCCAATTCTCAATCTACCAAGGCCGCTGGTCTGCCGCTGAGCGTTCGTTCGAGCGTGAGATCATCCCCATGGCACTTGATGAAGGCATGGCTTTGGCTCCTTGGGGCGCTATCGGAGGTGGAAGCTTCAAGACAAGGGCGCAAAGAGAAAACCCAGAAGACGGTGGCCGAAAGATGGAGATGATGATCATCGGCAATGAGGAAAAGGTTAGCAACGTTCTCGAGGACATTGCCAATGCGAAGAGCCCAGTGCCGCCGATCACCTCAGTCGCCCTTGCCTATGTTATGCACAAGTCGCCGTACGTCTTCCCCATTGTCGGTGGTCGCAAGATTTCTCATCTCGAGGGCAATACTCAGGCTCTTGGTCTGGTTCTAACGCTGGAGGAGATCCAGCAGATTGATGCAGCGTACGGCTTCGACATGGGATTCCCGCACAACTTCCTTAACCCGGAAAACACAGCGATCATGGGACCAGAGAACAATCGGTACGCGAACAGCATGTGTTTCTTGGATCATGTCAAGAGTCTGAAGCCAATCATGCCGCACCAGGGGGCATTGGATGCTAAGTAAAAGTGAATTTGTTTTGGAGCCATGTTATTAGCAGCATGTGAGTTAGTGAGTCTGTATTACAGACACTTTCTCACGATATGAATCGATGTTTTAACTTGAGCTATTCAAACGAAGTGTGAATTTCTGGTCTTTGCCAACCTTACTGACCTCGATCTTGTAGCCTTTCTCCAGCGCCACCTTCAGACCTTGCTCGGCCTTTCACATTGCAGAAGACTAATCTAACCACATAATGAATTCACTGTTCAAGTCGCACGAGATTGCACAATCGCGGTTCACTATTTTCCTCTTGCTATATAGCCCCTAATCCTACAGTCCTCTAATTCTTCCACCCTCCACACATACGCTCAACAGCCTAGACCCAACTGACAGTTGATCTGGACTGTCCGTGATAATCGAGCTCCGGTGGCTAACACAAAACGCTCTTTCATCGTTCCGACTTGCGACAAGCTCACGAAGAACACCCCCTTCAGTACGACCTTCCTCCGAACTACCATCTTCAACTCCGGTGTCAACTACAACAACACTTACTTGACTCGCAAAGCGACAGAAAACAACCATGACGCCTCCAATTTCCCACTCCTCTGTTCAATACATTCCTGTCGATGCCAAAGTCTGGGATATGATCTTTCTTGACACGAAAACTAAGGTCAACAAGAAGAAGAAAGACGCAGCTGCTGTCGTAGCTACCTCCCAGATCACAGCCAAAGACATTGACATACGCGACTGGTCCTTCGCCGACCGTCAAATGCTAGTCAAGGGTGACCGTGTCCAGATCTTTATCGACGGCGTGCTTATAACGACAATCTCGAAGCCGTTGCTTCGCGCAACTTCTGCAACGGTTGGCGACATTCTCAAAGACGGTACTATCGAGCTGCCAGCAGACACTGACGAGAGCGGTGTAATCCGTGTGGTAGAATATCTTGAAGCCATCGTCAAGGTCACTGCGAAGCCGCTTCCTTTTACTCGCGCGCTGGATATGGCCAAGACATTAGGTGTATGCGCTGCAGCTCGTGCACTTGGGATGGACAAGTACACTGTCCACTTGTACAAGAAGTGCGAAGCTCTTCTTCGACATGATCCGCCGGCATAAGAAGACATTGATGCTATCATTGCATTCAAGACTAGTCACGAGCGTCTTTTCAAGATTGTCGTCAATGGCCTCGTCAAGCATGTATGGGAAGGCACGATACCGGATCCTGAAGACTTCGCTGTCTATCTAGCACAAAACCCTGTTCTCGACGATGCCATCAAGATAGCGATCCAGAAGCATGACTCCTATCTCCGCAAAATGGAGAGGCTTGCCAAACGCGGTGCCCGAGAGGAAGCGAATCAGGCTCGTCACGAGGCCTATCTCCAGGAGAAGGCTAAGCGTGCGACCAAGAAACAGGCAGACGAGAAGGCCTTCTTCGCTGCGAAGGCTTCGAAAGATGCGGCCTTGGAAAAATCTATTCAGAAGAAAATCCGGGCTAGCGAGCCAAAGGAGAGGAGGTTCACCGCAGAGGAGAACGTGCACTACTGGCGCATGTACAGCAAGAAGCCGCCTCAAGGCTGCTAGGCGAAGCTCCAAAGGCGTCTGAATGTTGTTGAGGTTTATATGGGATCACATGGATGGATGGTATATACAAGACATCCTGTATAAGGCGAAGATTAGGCTCAGACAGATTGGGTAGGGAAGCCTTGTGCGCATACTTGTACTTGTCAAAAACAAACTCAGTACGCGCATGCTTCTTTCAAACATTGTTTGCTTGCATGATTGTGATTGATATGCAGAATTGTTGGTCGACAACAGGCGTCGGTCATTCCATTGTTATATCAAGCAAACAATACTTCTAACAACTTTGCGTAAAACGCTAACTGATATCATGCAGAATGAACGCACCAACTCCTAAGGCAAACCTTCACAAATTCCAATTCCCCCGCTACACCCAAACTCCACCTTCTTCCTCCCTATTCCACTTCTTATTTCTTCTTCCCATCCATCTCGATAGCCTCAAACGCATACCCTCGAGCCTGTCCTGTTTCCTTCATCCTCCAGCCCTCAATGTAGCTTTCCACATCCTCACATCCATTCTCTTTACCCGGCACAGGCTCACCCCAAGTACCCCAGTACGGCACGACACCTGTCCAAGTCTTCTTCACAAGCTCAGCGTTCTTTAAATCGGCCCTGTCTTCACTCGGCCCACCCGTTCTTATCTTCGCACTCGCACTCTCAATCCTAATACGCAGGATAGACGTAGACTTGAGCTCGGCAGGTGTGGGCGGTGTGCGAGACTTGTCCCAACGCTGGGGGAGCATGTTATCCGTAATGGCCTTCATAGCGTACAGAGCTTCTTCCTGGTCTTCCACCAACTGCGCATACCCGTACACAACAGCAGAGCGGTAGTTGCACGAATTATGGAAAGGCGTCAGACTCAATACAAGGCCATCGAGAAAACTAGCTGCGACTGTGATGGGTAATCCCTGGCCATCGGCGTTCTTCCCGCTCTTGAATATACGACCGGAGACGTAGCCATGAATGTAAAGATCCTGAGATGTGCTTGCCGGGTCCGAGGAAGGCGAGGAAAAGTTTCCAGTGCAACCTATCATGGGTAGGACAACGGGGAAGGGGTGTTCGGGGTCGACAAAGGAGACGTGGAGAATAGGACAGGTGTTAACGAGAGTATGAATGGTGGCGTAGTCGTAGGCAGCTCGGTTTGCTAAACGACCGAGTTTGTTGACGGGATTTTTGGGGTATTCCGGAGACGCCATGATGAATGCTTACCTCTGTTTAGGTATGCTTCTAGGGAAGTAATGGGGACTGATGTGTTGAGTTTGAACTGGATTGGAATTCACTCGAGACTGACGGCGAGCTTTGTATCTCTCCCAGAACTTGGATACTATGACTTTACGGTGACTCTTTCAGTGTTCGCCTCTACGCTGGGTCCATCGCGTAGCCCATCGGCATGCCGAAAGGGTCTCGAAAGATGACGATACTCGGCAGGACTTACTGCATGCGGAAGCGGGGCTGTAATGCAATACTAATCATTGGTGGATAGTGTTTGACTGCATGCGGCTTGCTGGTACATCTATACAAAATACGCGTGTAGAGCGTCTGCAGCGTATTATGTGTCTTAAGGCCTGCAATGTATTACTGAATATTCACGGACCCACCCGGATACTCTTGGCTACTCACGGTGGGGGCCTTGTAAGAGCTGAAAGTAGTATATTGATATTTCTGTGGAACAAACATCATCTAACAAAAATTGTAATAAGCGACAAAGTAAAACATGATCCCGATCCATCTAGGAGAGCCTCAATGGGCGGTGCAGTCCCATATCCAATACAAAACTCCATGGCAATGCAATTGTTCCACGCCCGTCCCGTTCTTCCCACTCCATCTTCTGTGTTGTCTTGACACTCTCTTTTCAAGGCAGCGATTCTGCCGCATCACCTAAATCCCCAAGCACTCCTTAGCCCGCCATTCACACTTTCTAACTTCAAACACTGATACGGACTGCTCTGCGGATCATAATATAATCCCTCCAGCATGCCGTTCCTCCGATCAAGCGCAACGTAGTAGAAGCCACTTATTGTAAGCCCGCAGCCGGAGTCGTCAAAGGTAGCGTGTTCTGCATCATTGGTTATTGCATTGAAGAGGGGTTGTGGTGTGATTTCGACTTCGGCTCGACCCGTTTGCGCATTGCGGACTATCCGGTAGGGCGAAGGTTGGAGTTGCGGGGAGGGTTGTGCAGAGGTGTTGGAAGTGGCGGGGACGTAGTTTGCGGAACCCGTCGCCGCCCAGGGATTGGGCGCTGGACCGGCGTCGGCGGTAGGGAACGAAGAGGGTATCGTGGTGGAGGGCGGTGGTTGAACGGGATCTGGTGTGCTGCGGTTCAGACTCTTTACGAAACATCGCTCTTTCCAGCGCATGAGTATCCAGTCCTGGCCAAGGACTTCGGTAAGCCACTTCTTGCTCGTGAGTGCGCGGACGACGTCTTCGTCGCTCATCTTCTGGAAGGGCGGCAGCTTGCGCCAGTATGTGGCGTCGTTTGCGGCGTTTGATTTGAAGGATTCGGTGAGGAGGGTGTGGGTGTTGAAGTCGAGGATTTCGCCTTCGAGGTAGGTGGTTATCGAGGAAGTGCGTGTGACGGGCGGCGTGGTGTTGTTGGTGGGGAAGATAGTGTGCGAATGCGGGTGGGAGGGTACGTTATACGCTTCCATGGTTGCGGAGAGGGACATTTGGTCCCAGTCCACGTCGTGTATTGTGACCTTGACCGGCCATCGGTCCTGGTGCGGTTGCGCGTCAGAGTGGTGCGAGGTCCGGCTCGTCGAGGCTTCGGAGGGGTTCCATATCCACGGCCGGATGGGTGGTGGGAGCCCCGCGTGCCGACTGTACGAAGTGGTGACGGCTGGCATAGTCGTCGCATGCTGACAGCCCGAGAGTATTGCCCCTGGCGCTAGCCACGACGTCTCGGTGGGTGGAGCTATGTGCGACGTGTCGGCGACGAAGTCTGCGTGCTGTAAGAAGTAGTCCTTGGTCAGGATGCCGGCGTCTCGCGCACGCTCCCAGCTCTCGTCTTCGGATTGGCAGTGTCGTATGCGCGATAGATACTTGACAGTTTGCTCCAGCATTGGGGACATTCTGTTCTCGTTTGATCGCTGGCGTGCGCTCGACTGGCGGTCTCGCTCCGACGACTCGTTGAAGAGGCTCGATCTCGCGGCAAGCATGTCCCGTAGACTGCGATGCGAAACGTGGCGTGGCGGTGCTTCGCTGCCCGTCGTCGTCGTCGCGGCTTCTCTGGTGCGCGCAGAGAAGCGTGGGTGTCGACGCACGCCTGCCGACTGCAGAATGGCAGTCGACCTCAAGGAGCTCTCGGGCGCTCCAGGAGCGGCATCGTTGGCGGGCGACCAGTCGTACAGGCTGTTCTGGCTAGGAACGCGGTCGCCATAGTTGTTGTCCGACAGCCTCGAGAGGCGGGACATGACTCTCCTCAGCCGGTCACGCTGCTCGAGCTCGTCTCGCTGGCGTTCCAAGAGGCGCAATCGCTCCTGTGAGCGGTTCAACCGCGCCTGGTCCCGCTCGCGTGCAGCCCGGAGATAGTGCACGTGGGCGCGTTCAATGTCGTCGTCGTCGGCGTTGAGGCCTGCGGGCACCTCGATGATGATGGCGTCTTCTCCCTGGTCCGTCTGGGTGCCCAGCGTGGCGGCGAGGTTGAGGACGTCGTGGTTTACGGGGCTCTCGAGTTCACGCAAGGCCGAGATGAAGGCGGGTTCCGGGTCGTCCTGTTGTGCAGCTACGTCAGTCGTGCCTCTTCAACATTGGGCTGTCCGGGCGCTGAACCGCGGTTACCGTCACGAGCGGTGCAGCCGGCGACGGAAATGGGCTTCCTTACAGGCGAGTTGGCGGGCGGCATTATGACGAAGCGCGCGGCGCAGCGGGCATGGTCAGATGAGTCGTCGCAAAGGGCACAATGTTTCGAGATCAGAGGCAAAGGCGTGTCCTCGGCCAAAGTGTTACGCGACCATGTCAAACTCTGGTGAAAAACAAAGATGCCGCCATGACACCCCTTCGCCCTGATTGATGAGCGTAATAGCACATGATAGCCCACCCAATTTCGCCATGCATTTCCCCCCGTTGTCCCGCCGTTGGCTTCCGCTCCGCCCTACCAATGGGTTGCGCAAAGAGGCATGCGGCACAGTTGCATCATCCTCGCTTGTGCCCCAGACCTCCTCATCGACCCTCACTTTGTCCCAGCACCATGGTCCACAGATCCGCTCCAGCCCGGCTCCACTATTGCACACATACATCACTGCACCAATGCACCCTTCTAGAAAATTCTTTTGTTGGATTCAAAGTTTCGTTTTTTATTAAGTTTAGAAGGCTAAAGAAGCTTGCTTCTGTCCAGCATCCGATTCAACTGCTCCCAGCTCAACTGGGGAGTGCTTCTTCCAAGACTAGCTTGAAGTGTAGGAGATGAACCTACAGTCTCTGTGCAGCCAGTATCCCAAGTCGATCAAGGTCGGTAAAAGTGCAGAGGTCCATCGGGAAGTGTTTGCTCCGCAAGCAGAGGACCACCTCCCAAAAGCCAGAGACGCCACGGGCGTACTCGTGTCTTGACCCCGCACAGTCGCTTCCCAAGTGTCGACCCAGTCCTCCTTCGCAGCAGAGACGAGCTATCACAGCGGCATCGCAGATGCATGTATAACTTTTGTCGCCGCCCCTCAGCATGTCCAGCTAGCATTCAATGCCAGGCTGAGTAGGCAAATTCGTGAACGTGAATCGCGTCAGATCGTAAGAGTCATGGCATGCCACAGGCTCAACGAAGAGATAGCGCATCGGTCCAGGAGTGTAAACGACATTAAAACAGAAAATCGCAAAAACCCAAACCGAGTGTTCCTGACATCGTGAGCCGTGAGGCTGTGTTTATCCGTCTTCCGTTGAAATGCCCGACATGCAAACCTCCCAGAGATGCTGTATTCAAGTAATGAAAAGACCTGGTCCGGCCGTTGTGGTGACAAAAAAGAAATCGCTCGCTAAAAACAAAGAGACAAGAACAGGTATCAAAAAATAGACATGTACGAGAATGAGAGGAGAAATGACGCTCGCTAAAAAGAATCAGTGACAAAACGCCGTCCCATGCCGGTTTGGTAGTGATGTTTGCACATCATGTCGTGAATATCGCATTCGTCTCGTGTCGGGCGTCGCAAGGCTGGTGCGCGGCCAACCTGCGCGGTAAAGGGAAGGGCAAGGGGACTGGCCAGGTCCACGCTTCCCAACATCGACAGAGAACAGGTGCATGCACCACAGTTGACTTGTCATCCAGCTTATGTGAATGCTGCGTACTGTGGCGCGAATCCTGTGTCCCATCCGAAGCCGCCGAATCCTCCATGCACGGCGCTTGACCCGCACTGCTGGGCTAGCACGCTCGGCAGAGGAAGGGCTGGAATCGGTGCCGACGCTGGGGGCGGGCTGTAGTACGAACTTGACGTGTACGGGCTCGTGCTGGGCGCGTACGGGCTAGTACTCTGCGCATACGGGCTAGTCGAGTTGTATGGCTGG
This sequence comes from Alternaria alternata, assembly GCF_001642055.1. NCBI lineage: Eukaryota > Fungi > Ascomycota > Dothideomycetes > Pleosporales > Pleosporaceae > Alternaria > Alternaria alternata. Next base: position 1,137,250 of record NW_017306194.1, on the reverse strand, counting down.
CTGTACGAGGGTGTCGGTGACGGAAGTTGGATCGCTTCGAAGCCCATGGTGCCCATGGTGCTCCAGAACGTCTGTCCAGTTTCACCGCAGGTAGCAATGGTCGGGCTGGGTGTAGAAGGAACCACTCTCCACTGGTCGACCGGGGCTGAGTGCGACTGGTACTGCTGTGTTGGCACCCACCAGTTGGCTGAGCCAGGCGAGCTGGGAAGAAGTGGTGCTGGGCGGACAACGTCGACGATCCTGGGAGGAGGAGGAAGGAGCGGGAGGAACAAGCCCATGATGGCGCTCTTGACGTCCTCACCTCGTCCCTCGAGTAGCTCTCCCGCACCATCCTCCTCGAGTCCTTCCAGAGCCTTGACACCAGTTCGGAATACGTAGCGGTTGACAGCCTGGACAAATCCATCCTGGAGCTTCTTCAACTGTTGCTCCTTCTCGGCCCACTCCCAGGTGCTGGCAGATACATCGACCGAGTAGATGTCCTTGTGGTACTCGATAAGCGCCTCGATGGTCTCCGGTGTAAGCTTGAATGCAACCTCATGTTGTGAAACCATGTCGACGTGTACAACGTAGGCCTCAATGTGGATAAGCTGGTAGTTGAAGAGAGCTTCGACTAGTGGGTTGGAGTCCTTGCGCAGTTCCGAATCTGGGGCCTTTGGTACCATGATAGAGCACAGCGACCACATAGCGTTGGGTCCTGAAAGAGTTTCTGTGAGACACCTCGTGTGTTGCTGGACGCTGTTCAACGGACGCTTGACCCGGTTCACTCTCTTGAGCGTTTGTGTTAACCATGGCTCGACCTTGGAGGCTAGTACGACGTTGACGTTTGATCTGGGCGCAAAGGCCGCAGCCGAGGCGGGTAGTAACGAGATCGGCATTGTGTGTTTCGTGGTATGTGCGAGACGTTGCGATATTAGATGGGACGGTTTATCAAAGATTCAAAGAAAAGAACAAAAGAGAGGTTATAAGAAAAATGTCTCTGGCGGATATAATTTTTCGAGAGGCGCCTTGGATTGAGGAGGAGAGACAGGGAAGGGCGGGCGAATGAGGTGGAGGGAAGGCGAGGTGGGAGGTGGAGGGTAGAGAAGGGTACTAGTGGTGGTGGGTGGGATCTCTTAAGAGCTTACAAGCGACGATCATGGGTCGGCGTTGGCCACACAGCTCGGCAAGGATTTCATGCACACTGCCCCGTTTAGCTGCACTGCGCATCTAGCTTGTTTAAACGTGCATATGGCGAGAGTCTGCAGCTGCAGGTCTAGTCGGATCTAAGCTGACCGACGGACACGGCGACCGCGTTGCGCACGCGTTGGTAGGCGGATCTCTAGGTGCGCGAAGATTGCGATGCTCTCATGGCTGCCATAGTTGTGCGAACGACTACTCCGGTATGCAACCACGGAGATGACAACAAAAGAGGCGTTCGATCAGCCTCTTTCGTGGAAATAGCAAATGCAATCGACAACTATGACCGAATAATGCCTTGCACCAGGGCAGCTGAAGACGACGCTCACGGTTCACCATGCATGTGAGGCTGCAGAAACGTGATCGCGACACCGCAGCATCAAGTGGGCATACGCCGTACGCGGAGCATTGCACCATCCTGAAGCCTGCAACTACACGTATAGTTGGGCGTCGAGGATCTGGAGTTGCGACATCACACGCATTCCAGAAGCTTTCCTTGCGCGTCCAGATGCAGGAAACACAGCAGCGGATTTACTGCCCTTTCGGGAGGGTGTGCGGTTAAAAAGTAGGACGAGCTCCCAACGCTTGTCAAGGGGTGTCTCTGAGCAGGACTTTCAAGGTGGGTGTACTCGGAGTAGTCGTCGTGGTCTTGGACCATCTACAGGTTGACGTTGCTTGAGCCTAAAAATGGGCTGCAAACAGTCAGCCCAATCAGCCGGCATAGAACCCTGCTTGCAATCCCTGCTCTACCGAAAAACCCACGGTCATGTGAGCCGCAGACGGCCCAGAAGTTTATCATGCCAGAGTCCCATCGTCGAGTAGCTTCGGCGCCTGCTGAAGCATGATGCGATATTCTGCGACTCCTGTTTGCGCAAACATGCTCGCATGACGATATTGCTGTGAATGCGACGAGCAAGCCCAAGTGGCGTCGAAGCATTTGCGCCACTCTCGCCCGTAGCCGAAGCGCACGTGGACAAACACGTTGCGGCTGTGCAGGCGGTGACGATGCCTGGCAGATCAGTCCGGCGCTGCCGATGTTACCTCTACTGTACCAACACAATCGGGCCTCATGATACCCGTGATACCCACAATGACCTGGCAATATCTCGCTCCGGCCGATGCGACTCTTGTCAGGGGAAACGGTCGCTTCTTCCCAAAAGGAAGACTGCATCGGAGGTGACGTTTCCGTTTCAACACTGATCGCTTGCCGGGTCTACGAATGCGCGATTGGAGAGGAGTATCCTCAAGTGAAGCAAAGCGAGAGCATTACGCAAAGTGGCCATCCATCCCAGCACCATCCAGTAGTCGTCCGGTAGTCTCCCATCTGGTTGGACTTATCGATAGCATCCCACATTGCCATGTTTCAGAAGCTGCAAAGGCGACCCCGAGACCTGCAGCTGGGAATAAGAACTGCGCCTCAGAGCAAACGAATACGCGGGGCAACATACATACGCCGCGGCCGTGGCGGCCTGCCCCACGTTTACCATGATGCTTTTGCTTGTACTGGTATCGATTTCATGATCCAAAAGGATCGTGCATATTGAGCATGATGCTATGTTGTAAGGATACTCGGTGTTTCTCTTGTATTTTCAGCTCGACAGGGGGGTTGCGATGGGTCAGGTGCCCCACTTAAGCCGACATCAAGCGGGTGAATCCTTCGGACCTTCCACGCTTCAACCCTTTCCCAGGCGTATCCCTCGCGCAACTTTCGTTCTTCAACATTCACCATATCTTGCTCGTGATAGAGCGTCGTCATGGAGTATGACTGATCATGCACGTAATTCATCCGGGCTGTTTCAGAATATGTCGGCGAAGCCACGGCCGGATGCACCCTGCATCGCGACGTGGATCTAGATGACTCACCCACCGCAAGCAAGCTTCGAGCGTACTCACCAGCGCATCTGCGAGTGCGGCAGTTGTCCTTACCTCAAGCGCTGCAGATTTTTCCTTGCTTCGACTTTGACTACGCAGCGTCCTCATCCCAGCCAATACTGCAAGGTCTCACTTTTCACCTCTCGTGAAGTGACGGTAGGCAGTGCTGCAGGCGGATCACAAGCCATCGCAACCGCTGATTGACCATCTTCTCGGACGAGGTGCTACATCTATATACTCTGGTTACACAAGGTGGTCCCTGCTTACCCAACAGCCCTCGAAAACTTGTGGCTTATGCTCCCCGCCCCGAGCACTGAAGTCGAACATCGCAGTTCCCTGTCTTCAAAACATTTTTGGGCCGTGCCTAGCTCGCTGCCGCTATCCAAGCGTCTTCATTGGTGTCAGCGCTAGATTTGCGAGGTACACCTTGAAAACATCAGGTCCCCGTTTTCGGCCATCGTTCTGTATTCGCTTCGAGACAGATCTTGTTGAGAAACAACGGGACCAGGGTCCTTACGGTACGGTTGGTATATCCCGTCTGCTAGGGGTCAGAACTTTCTTCCATCTAAACCATCTCTGGATGTGATGCGGGCGGGGTGAATCTTGAGATATGGTACGCGCCCCCATCATCCTTGACAAGGTGACGGGGAGCTCGGGCTACCGTAGCTCTGGATCCACCACACCATCTTCTCGCCCGCGAACCCCCAAACTGCAGATTACAGAAACATGCACACTTCAGAACATCATCATCGGGGACATCGGATTGTCCTCCTAGTGGAATGCCTGTCCCGTCGTCCCCAACCTCATCGGTTAAACAGCGATCAATGTTGAGACTAAAGGGGGGTTGCATCCACTGATGATCCGCAGACGAACGGTAGTCATCGCTTGTCAAGCTATGTTCCTGGAACCTGAATTACCTTTTCAAGCGGACCGCATGCACGGCATAACTGTTGAGCTTTGTCGGCGCTTCGCCATACTGGTCGCTGTTTCGGCTAGACTTGCATGCTAGGATAACAGTATCGCTCCTATTTTGTACACTATGGCATCTAGACCCTCTTACGCAGCCGCTGACGTATCCACCGAAGCCTCATATTTCTCTCGCCCGGATACCGTCAGCCGTCGTCGCTATGCACTACCGCGGAGAAGTATGTACAGTGCTCCGATATATGACAAGTTATGCATGATTTGCGGCGATTAGCCATGATGCATTTCACCGAATAGTCAAAACTGACGACTGTGTAGATGACAATGGTCTAGCAAGCTGTCGGCCAGATGGTAGTGTACTGCAATCTCAATGCCAGAATCGCGTGTAGTTACTCCAACAGTTTCGTCACTTCGCTCCCTTCGCATGATGCATCACTTGGCAAACCCCTGGACAACAACATCACCGTCTCTGTTGTACGGTTTGTGCCAATTCGACAGCTAATCTTACGTAGGACTTTTGCAAACAGCGCTCCTCCAATCTACGTTCGATATAGTGACGCCAAAATGCTTTCTGTAACCACTGTACCCACGTGGGTTTGCACATCTCCACAAGGTGCAACATAAGGCGGACTATGTTGCTTCTTCTCCTATACCAGCTTCCCCCCAATTTAGACATATCGCATTGTCATCAGATTGGCCCGGGCTCCAACTTTTGTCACCACTGCAAGTCACCCGGATTAGTCGTTGGAAGAAGGAAAGAACGAGGCCTGGCTTATAGAATGAAGGACAAAATCGACACAAGAGCCACGGAGACCGAGGCTCTTTTGAGCTCAGGTCCGGAGCGCAAGTGGCTGGCAGCAGATTCTGGAGGGATACGACTGCCCTCTACCACATTATCCGGTGCTAGACAAACGACTTTGGTTTCGATGGTGCCATCCGGAGCCTTTATGGTGAACACCGTGGGAACTGCTTCCTTAACGTGCCTGTCATAGGCATCGTAACCTTCTCGATCGTCTCCGCCTTTCCTTATAGCCGTGCTCATATATGCATATGTCCGATAACGTTCTGGTAGATCGACGTTTGGAAGTCTGGTCAAAGTACACTCGGTGCTTGAGAAATTTCGTGGGCTACCTTCCCATGCTATTAGCAAAGAATCGCGACAAGAAGAAGACCAAAGAGTGGATGTAATTTACCTATCACATGTTCCCCATATGACCCGCATATTTGTGTGAGTTCATATGGTCTTGGGCATAGATTGTCCAACATGGTCGGCGTGTTGTACTGCACATGTTCTATGCATGCGTTACTCAGCACCCCTATGCAGCTTCCATGTTCCTCTTGATTCCTCACATCCAGCGATGGCAATGTGTACATGCAGTACTGAGTCTGGCTGCCGTGCTGATTTTCAGTCAGTGAATCCGGAACGCTAAGGAAGGTTTCCCTCTCCTGCCAGGTCAAGCTGTCTCCGTGAACGTAGTTAGGACCCCGTCTATCGGTTATGGTAATGCTGAGATACCAGGGATCGTCAAATGCTGAGCCCGGGTCTAAACGAAATGTACCCGTCGAGTTGAATGGTAGGTGGCCGTTGACGATGGTACTGATAGGAGGGGAACAGCCCAGTACGGATGAGTCGTTCAAGGCTTGTGCGTAGCATGTGTTGCAAAAGAATAGGTTTATTGCGGCTAGCAGAACAGGATTGGTGTTGATTGTCAACATGGCTAGATAGGATTGGAAACGTTTTTCGAAAGTTCGAAGCTCCGAGAGTGATCTCGCCTAGACCCACTGATTTCTTAGGCTTATTATATACATCAGCTTTGCAATGCACACACTATGTCTTCAGATGTCACGAAGCAGCAAAGGCATCATGGCATGCACGACGACGGGTACGCGGCTCATGTCGGTGCTTTCCGCCAGTAGACCACCAATAGGACGCGATAACTGGGCTACACATTGTCTTGTTTGCGAAGATGTGAGGGAAACCGAAGGGTGTAGTGCTTCGTCAAGACGGGTAATCGGCTGGTCCGGCTGCGCTCCGCCTTGTCTGTAGAATAAGGCGTGCCATTGGCTACACCACAATCGCATGCCTCAGATCACCATTCCATCAATTTACAGTGGGTTGTAAGAAGCTTCATGGGTGGATGATAGTATTCAGGATATACTGATTGCAGAGCTTGGCGCTTGATTAGGCACATGGAAGCGCTTCCTTTTGAGGCTTTTAAGGTTGTACTGGACACATGATCATTCTCACAAGCTTCTCACGGACCAGAACATTTGGAAAAAAAAAAAGTAAGAAATGTAGTTTTGTGTGGTATTGATCTATGCAGCTCATTGGCCTCGAGTGGTGTAGCCATGACGATTCGGTAATGACCGCGATGGTCGTTCCTGCTACGATTCCCTTTTCCCAAAGTGCTTCAGCAACAGCTAAGCATCATTACTACTACCATTGTGACATGATGAATGGTATCGGCAGCGGCCATATTAGACAATCAGGTATGTATTCCTTTTTTTTTGTTAATCCTGGGGATCTCCAAAAGCTGACCACACCCAGCAGAGAGCAGACGAATTTCCGGAAGGAATCATGAAAGCGAACTTCTTCAAGCCTGGAAATAGCGTATGAGTCGAGCAAGTCGTTGGCGACGGCGCCCACAATATTTCGACCGTAGATTCAAGGATGCTTTTCGTTTCTGCATCTGCTGCTCTCAACACCGGTGCTTAGAATGCAATGGGTGCGGAGATTAGTGTCTCTGCTAGCTGCTCGACGACCACGACGAACACCGTGTCGGTCACGACAAACAACTAGCGCAGTAGCGGATACCTTCAGGCATTTTAGCGACTTCTCTATGAGGACCACGAAGATATTCCTCAGTCTGGTGGACGACGAATTAGGATTCGGGTGTCCAAGGATACGAAGCAGTCGCGTATGGACTACCTAGGTACGACTACCGGTGCACAGACCAAGTAACAACATGCCGTACGAGTCGGGGCTCTAGCGTGGGTTTGTTTTGTATGTATACATTGTACGGGGGGCATAGGATGACTATAGTCTGGTTCTGCATCAGATAAGCTGTAGATGGCAAATAAGTACCTAAATAGGTACCACTATTCAAGATCAGCAATACAGAACCTTGACTCTCACTTTCATTCAGTAATCTCATCATCCTGTCTCTATCTCCTTAGTTCATATCTTTTTTCACATCTCTTTGCACGTGCTCCACTCTGTAGTTCAAGTTGCTTATATCAGGATGGAAAGGAATGGTGACGCAAGTGACCGTTAACCGCTAATGTCGGCAAGCCGCTGATTCTGGGTCCTCCGAATAACAAATTTCGCTGTCACGCGTGGGAACCGATGCTTCCGCTCGGTCGCGAGACGTACTAATGTTTACTTATTCGTTCTCATGAAGACGATCCCGATGACGCGCGGATCTTTCTAGAAAGACACCCACTGTAGGTGACGTGGGCAAAGACTCACTAAGTTGTAGAGTGCCTTGATCTTCTTGAACAGAAAAAATGCAAAGTAACTCAGGGTTTCCCAAAGGCTGCTGAAGACGCCCACTTCACGACAACCGAGGGTCCAAATATCGACCCGAGGACACGTGACGCGCGTATCAGGAAGCGTCCGGAGGCTTCGGCGCTGATTCCTCCGTGCAAGATATCGGCAGTTGCAGTTATGACATTCGAATACAACTGCCGATGCTTCCCAGGTCCACACAACATCGCTATCATCTCACACAAGGTTTAGCTGTTGAAGTGACGATAGTCGGCAGTTCCAGAATAGCACAGAGCACATTGGCGATGCTGCGCCATCTCGTACGAAAGGTGATGTAAGGGAGTATGGGAATGATTCCAGCACCGTGTCGTCTGGTGCAGCAGGGAGAAGTTGGCCAATAGCATGGAGAGGGATAGATTGAGTGTATCGCGATAACCGAGTTCTGAGGCGAATGGGCAGCTTTTAACGATGGTTGCTCTCCGTGTTGACGAGGTTTACCCCGCGAAAGCGCCCCGGAGCTACCGTCCCCACGCGATCCGTCCAAGCTGCTCCAGTCCAGCCACGGACCCACCCTCATCATATCACGCCTCAACTGTCAACTGCCGACCAACACAATCTTGCGCAAGCACCCAGACGCGTTACCATGGCCACTCCGATTCCGAGACGGCTGCGTGGCAGTGCGGGAAGGGGACGGCACAGGCCCGACTGCTGGTTCCCATTTATATGAGCTCTCGCCCCAGACCGTGTCAGATATGAATTTCGCAGCTTACTTTGCTTCGAGTCTACTGTTACCTGGGTCCCGGAACGCATCTCCCGCTACAAGTTAGATCGGGTTACACAACATGCTGGCCAACGAGCTCCTTCCGCTGCTTGTGCGGTACTGGCCGCTTGTACTGGCAACAACTACCATTGCACATCTACTCAACAACAAGTACTGGAAAGGACTGAACAAGTACCCAGGACATTGGGCGGCCGGGTATTCCAACTGGTGGCGGTTATGGGATGTGTCAAAGAAGAACCATCAATGGACCAACCTCGCGTTGCATCGCAAACATGGCGACATTGTCAGGTTAGGCCCAAACGTTCTGTCGTTTGCGGATCCAAAGGCTATCAAAGCTATCTATGGGCTTAACAAGGGCGTCTACAAGGTATGTGCATACAGATAGGTCTGCTGGACGATAGCTAACTCTTCCAGTCTGACTTTTACCCTGTCCAGGGCGCCGTGTCCAAGGGAGCGCCGCTCCTCTCTCTCTTCTCCACCACCGACGAAGACTTTCACGCAAAGTACCGCCGATGCGTCAACAACGCCTTCGCCATGAGCTCGCTCGTCAACTACGAGCCTCTCGTTAGCTCCACACTCACATACTGGCTCGACAAAACCGAGGATATGTTTGCCAAGACTGGGCAGAGCTGCAACTTCAGTCAGTGGTTGCAATTCTTCGCCTTTGACGTCATCGGTGAGTTGACGTGGAGCAAGCGACTGGGTTTTGTCGAAGGAAACAAGGACGTGGACAACATTATCGGCTTCTTGGGCAAGTTCTTCGACTACGTTGCACCGGTAGGTCCTTACAAGCAGAAGCCATCATGATCATTTCCATACTCACATCTCTTTAGGTCGGTCAAATTCCCATCCTCGATCGTCTTCTATGGAAGAACCCCATCAGCCTCTTTGCCCAGCGCATTGGTCTAGATAAGCGTGTTCATCCTGTCACCCTCTTCGCCCTGAACCGCTCCAGTGAGCGCGCTACCCAAGTCGAAAAGATCAAGCGCTTCGGTCTTTCCGACGACGAAAAGGCCAACCCTCATGGTATCGACCTGCTCTCCAAGTTCGCCCAAGCAAGCCATGATCACGAGTTTATGGACGACAACCGCATCCTATCAACCTGCACATCTATGGTCTTTGCCGGTTCGGAAACGACAGCCATCTCGCTTTCAGCTGTCTTCTATTTCCTTGTCAAGCACCCACGTGTATATCTGAAGCTCATGCAGGAGCTCGACACCGCTGTAGCAGACGGAACTATCGAATCTCGTTCCGACAAGACAGTCTCTTGGCCCGAAGCCCAGAAGCTTACCTATCTTGACGCTGTCGTCCAAGAATCCTTCCGACTTCACCCTGCACCTGGTCTCATCCTTGAGCGCGTCGTGCCTAAACAGGGCATGCAAATCTGCGGCGAATTCATCCCTGGTGGCACGATTGTCGGCTGTAACCCCTGGGTCGTACAACGTCGACCCGAGGTTTTTGGTGTAGACGTTAATACATTCCGGCCCGAGCGCTGGATTGAGGCTAGCCCGGACAAACTCAAGGAAATGAAGGGAACCATGTTGCAGTTCGGCGCTGGGGCTAGAACATGTATCGGAAAGAACATCAGCCTCTTGGAAATCTACAAGCTGGTGCCAAGCTTCTTGCGTAGATTCGAGATTGAGCTTGAACAACCCGGTGCTGAGTGGAAGACACATAACGCGTGGTTTGTCACGCAGAAGAACTTCAACACGGTATTCAGGCCAAGAAGAGGGTCACCGTGAGTAGCATAGGTTGTTGTTTTTACAGCGTTCTAGCGTAATGAGCATATGTTTTTGCATCTACTACCAACCAAGTGTCGTGATTAGCGAAGTATAGCCTGAAAATGTTCGCCTGATTCATACAAGAGCTCTACCCCCTAGGATCATCTTGGGAGTCGCTACGTCTACTCCGCCCGCTTCTTCTTCATGCCCACCTGTCGCTTGCCCATTACATCTCTGCCCTCCTCTATACTCAACAAAGCTTCGCGCTTCTTCTCAGTTACAGGCTTGAGCGCATCTCGGACGACTCTGCCTTCAACGCTAACACCCTCCTCCTCAAACTCATCCATCTTCTTTCCCACACGCGACTCAATCGCCAGTACAAGCTCTACATCCCTCTGTCCAATCAAAGTGATACTCGTACCAACCCTCCCAGCACGCGCCGTACGACCGACACGATGGATGTAATCATCCGGATCACGGGGCACATCGAAGTTGATAACAAGCGCCACCTCTGGAATATCCAAACCACGGGCCGCAACATCAGTAGCAACGAGTATCCTAGCAGCCTGCGCACGGAACCTAGCGAGGTTACCCACACGATCGTTTTGCTTGAGACCAGAGTGCAGTGCTGTGACGCGGTGATCAAGGAGGCGCAGCATGTACTCCAGGAGCGTGGCTGTCTTTGTACGATTGCAGAATATAATGACACTCTTTTTGCTATTCTCTGGTGTGTTCAACAAGACGTGAAGATAACATTCCTTGTGCGTAACTGGCGTTTGAAGGTACTTTTGCTGCAGTCTTGGTGGAATTGCTAAATCCTCGGTATCGACCTCGGAAACGAAGATTGGAAGACGGCCTGGAGCTCGGGGCTGGGATTTGAGTGCCAGGACCTCGGGTGTCACGGTGGCAGTAAATAGAAGGGTTTGTCGTGTTTCCTTGGGAGGTAGAGCGGATAAACAGGTCTCGAGATCGGGCAGCATGGAGCCTTTGCCTGGAGCGAGTAGACGATCGGCTTCATCAAAGACAACAAAGCGCACGCGACGGAGACCACAGATTGTGTCCTCGCCCGAGGTGCGGATGTGCTCTGCTAGCCGGCCTGGTGTTGCAATGACGACGTGGGGTCGTGAGGCCAGAGCGATGGCTTGGGAGCGCTGGTCTGAGCCTCCGGTAATCAGAATGGGTTTCATTGATTGTGGCGCTGAAATTGCTTTCACTTGCTCGTAGATCTGGATCGCGAGCTCGCGGGTCGGTGTGACAATAACGGCGAAGATACCACTAGGATCCTCCGCCCATTTCTGCAGAATCGGTAACGAAAATGCTATAGTTTTACCTGTACCAGTTCTTGAGCCACCGATACAGTCTTTCCCCTTGAGAATCTCAGGAATACAGGAGGCTTGGATGCCAGTTGGGCGCTTGATCTCCATGCTTGCGAGCGACTTGACGAGCCATGGCGCTACATTGAGTGACGCGAAATCCAGTTTAGGATTGGTTTTCGGTGTGGTTCCAACAGATCCGGCGGATTTGGCATCGTTTGCCGACGCGTTTTGCTGCTTTGCTTTGATGCGCGAGATTGATGAGGCTGCGACTGGTAGTGGTTGGACAACTTCAGCTTCGGAAGCCGAGCTTACATCCTCGGTCGGCGACAGTCTCCTTCTCTTCCTAGCTCCGGATTGTGCCTCGAGAATTTCCTGGTCGGATGCACCAGAATCACTGTAATCGGAGGTCGCCATGATTGTGGTTGATGTTTCGCATGTATGTCGACGGCTCAAGTTCGAGTTGTCTCCGAAATTTTGTGCAGGGATCAATCGCGCTAGTCTTATCGATACGGCTACGGAAGCTTCTGCTTTCGGATTCGCACTGGGTCAAAACTTTGCGAGTTATATGGCCTAGATGTCTACAACGGGTGCGATCGATTGTTGGAGACGGAGCTATACTTTGATGCTTTGCAGAGCTAACTGCCGACCTAGAGCCTATCTCACCCGTCCATCTCTTTTATACCTACAGCAACTCTCCCCACAAAGACAGCTCTTATCTAACCCAGCCCAATACTTGTCCCCATAATCTAATGTAATCTCCTTTCCTGCGTCTATCCCCTTACTGACCAATACCACCCTTTGTGTGTCCAGCCAGGTAAAAGTGGAGGATTGCGAGTTCGGCTTACAGCTATGGTTGATGAAGCGCGTGAAATTTCCTGCTCTGCCTTGCCAGATCTGATAATTAGCCAAGGGTGTTGAACTGTCCAACACGTCAAGATGTCTGACTCCGTTTGTTATCAATCCAACGAGCTCGCCGACGGCCGTTCCCCGATCGAACGACGTCAACGCTACGAGGCCATTATTTCTGCCGTCCGGCGTCCTGACAATTTGAACGGGTGGTGGCTTTCGCTTTACACAACCAAAAAGGGTTGGAAAACAGAAACATGAGTTGTCCTGTGGGTTGTCGGATTGTGGCTCGTTGCACAAAGCGCAGATGTACACTCCACCTGGTCTAGCGACAGCGTTCGATTGTGGCGTCCATCGTGGGTCTTCGCATCCCCAGACCGATTCATCAATGATTGACTCGTCGATGTGTTCAAAAGCAAAATATGGATCGTGAAGCTGATATGTTTGGCGCAAGGGTACGGGATCCGACCCGTCCTCAAAAACAACCCAATCGTGCGGGTGTCCAGGGTATTCGAGGGTTTGCGATTCGCCCACGATCGACAACAACTGGCGCCAGTGGGGATGTAGGGTATCGGCTGCGACTTCGAGACGTTTTCTCAGGTTCCGTAGCCGGCGCATCGCATCTTTATCAAAGCCCACTCGGTATTTACAGAATCGATAAATGCCCATGCCAGCGAAGACAAGTGCAGCCCAACCCGCTGCGTCTTTTACTTCCTTGTAACCACGCCAGATGGCCATTTTGTTGCGCAATTCCTTTCTGTTATCGTATGGCGGTTAGCGAATGCGATGTACCGTGCGCGATGGCAAGTATTGGGACCTACTCAGACCAGTCGAAGTCCTGGCACGCTTCCATAAACACAGCTTTCCTGTGCTTTGTCGTAGACAGGTCAGGCCTCGATTGGCTCCGATATTGTACCTGCTCCTCAAAGAGCTCGACCCAGCGAGCTTGTACAATCATTTCTATTGACCGGCACACACGACTCGCTTGTGTGACCTTGCGACAGAAAACATTCATCTGACTGAAGGATTCGGATTTCGTGTTCGAAGTGGTAATGGCTGCTGATGGCTCTTCCGTTTGCGTTTGTCGAACCACACCCATGGAAGATCCATTGGGAGATACCTGGAACTGTTCGAATATAGCTTTCGGGTCGAGGTTGAGTGTACTGTGTACTTGCTCCCAAATTCCGATGATAAGCTTGTCTAGAGTGGAAGGCTGGAAGACAAACTTATCAGACGCTACCTGCGAATGGTCAGCCAAAGACCTCTAAGATACTTTCTGGTGCTGGTATGGCCTAGAGACACGAGCTTCTTCGGACGTGGAACGCTGGTAGAGGCATGCAACAACAACCCGATGATTCTTCGATGAGATTCCAGCGATTGGCGGGAAATACGATATCGCCTGGCGAAGTCAACGTACCTTTTTCCGCTTGGGAAAGCTTCGGCTATCCACCTGCATTTGGCGTTGGTGCTCGGTCAAATCTTCTTGGAAAGAGGACTGGTTCTGCGACACCCTCAGACCGCCAGTACCTTTTCTACGGGTATCGCGGGAGTGTTGTTCCGATGGGTACGGGTCGTCCCGGGGATTAGACTCGTCCATCGACGATGACTCCTCATAGTCGTTAGAATCTACCGGCATTGGACTTTGTGTGGGGGCCGGCGTTCTCATACTCGCCAGATCGACGGTTCTCTACGGACGTGTAAGCATACGCTACTGCACACGAGCAGTTTAGGTGTGGTGGGAGCATAAACGTACCGACGCGACCCTCTCGGACTGCGCTCTTGTTGCATGGTTCGCATCGGCCTCTTCGAGGAAAGCCTCCACGCGAAGGATGGGATGGTCAAGGTTGTCGAGCTGTGGCCACGCGATATTGATGTTCAATCTGGCAAGATGGTCCTGGATGGCCCGACCGATGCATTCGGAAAGCCCATCGATATCCTGGAGGCCGTTCATCTTAAGGGAATGCCTCGACAGTACCTCGCTAAATTGATTAGATCTGCGGACTTGACACCGGACGCTAAGAAGCTTGAGCAGTCCGCGAGCAGATGTGTGATATAACAAGCTCTACCACGATGTCCACTAGGAAAATTACTGCGGAGGTAGCTCCGTATAATGAAAACCACTCAGGACGCGAAACAAGATTCGCTATGGGCGTGAGGTAACAAGACGTCTGTGAGGTAAGAGAAAGAGGCGCATCCGTCCAAATGTCGGAGCTTTCATGGACTGAACAAGCTGTCCGAAGTATATCCGGGTCGAAAGTCGCAGTGTCGCAACACTGTACACGGCTTCTATATGCCGCGATGGTGGAACGCGGAACCGTGACGATATTGATGGAAATTCTGCTCAAGCAGCAGATGAAGCCGGAGTTTGATTAGGAACGCTCTTAACCAGGTGCGGTATGGTGCTTGGCTTCAGTCATACACTCGGCGACGAATGCGCGTCATTTTGGCGTGCAGACAATATCTCAACCAATCAGAAGAATTGCTGCGGCTGCACGTAGCCACTCGAACGTTGGTTGCAGTCGCAAAGTCGGTTCGTGGTAGGCACGTTGCTCTAGGTTATCGAAGATGCTGCTCGATGATGCCTGGGCAGTCAGAAAAAAGCCGCAGGGCTGATGGTGGTCCCAGCATGGCACGGGAACTAGCCGTCACACTAACTACATGCTCCATGCTCTCCATTCCGGCAGACGTCACCGAACAACCAAACGTTGCCTCAACAGAAGACGTGACTATCGCGACAGAACAACAAAGCATTGTAGAAAGCGCAGAGGCGGTCTCATCAGATGAGCTTTCGCAATTATCTGTACATCTGTATCTACGATGGCGAAGGTTGCTATCGAACAACTCAATGCGCAAGCAGTTCGTCTCTCAACGGCGAAAACCCGTCTCCACAAATGCCAAGCGATGCTATGGCATTGTTTATCGTAGTGCGCCGGGTCTTGTAATTGGACTTGCCTCCGCGTATATAGACTGGGCGGTCAGGGTCTGAATCAAGCTATTTACATATCACTTGTACCGATTGGTACCCTTCAACTTCAATTTGTGCGGCTTCGCATCTCTTACACATCTGTCGTTTTATTAGTGCAACCCCCCACCCTCATCATAATGGAGTCGTCAGACGCCAAAGATTCGAGTAACAAGGAGAGATTGGAAAGAACCGCGACACACGAATCATACACCTTCCAGGGCGCGAAAGGATGGCAGAGATGGCGCATTTTACAACCCGGACGTGGCATGTATCACGATGTCAAACGCAGATTACCATACTACTGGAGTGATATCACCGATGCACTTACCTATCGAGTCTTTGCTAGTACAGTTCGTATGTACTTCGTCAAGTAAGTCTACTCAGTGGAATGCTCAAGACATGTACTTACAGATCCAGTGTTCTACCTGCTATCGCTTTCACGCTCGACATGTACCGCCGAACTGGCGAGTTCTTCGGTATCAATGAAGCTCTCTTCGCCTCCGCTTTAGCAGCAATGGTCTTCAGCCTCTTCGCTTGCCAACCTCTCACCATTGTGGGCGTCACTGGTCTTATCGCCCTCTTCAACTACACCATCTTCGACATTATCACTCAGTATGATCCTCCCATCTATCCAGCCTTTACCGCATGGGTCGGTATCTGGGCTGCCATCTTCCACTGGATCGTATCCTTCGGCAACTTTAGTGACTACATGGCTTATGTTACCGACTTCTCAAGTGAGACATTCGGCATGTATGTCGGAATTATCTATTGCAGTACGTATCTAGCAACTAGCCAAACATAGTTACATAGCTGACACATCCATAGTCAAGGGTGTGGAAGAACTGGTTTACCTCTTCGAAGTTTCCGAATTCGATGGCGGCTACCTTTCCATCGTTATCGCCATCTGCTACTTTGCCTCCGTATACGGCCTCGAGAAGCTTGGAGGAAGTACATTGTTTGGTCCAGGCGTCCGTGGTATCCTCGCTGACTATTCCTTCGTCTTTCCAACTTTGTTCTGGGTCGGCTTCTCACACATCCCCGGACGTTTGGAGAATACTGGCCTGTACCGAGTCCCTATTACAGGCGCCTTTGAGCCGACGCAGGACAGAAATTGGGTGATTGACTTCTGGAATCTGGACGTCAAGTGGGTATTTGCAGCATTGCCATTTGGTTTCCTGATGATGCTGCTTTTCTACTACGACCACGTAAGTTTTGTACCCGTTCCAAAAATGATACATGCTAATCTACCACGATAGAATGTTTCATCTCTTACAGCACAAGCCCGTCAATATCCTCTGAAAAAGCCCGCTGGCTTCCACTGGGATTTCTTCCTTCTCGGCTGCACATGCTTTGTTGGCGGTGTTATTGGCCTTCCCCTTCCCAACGGTCTCGTACCGCAAGCACCTGTGCATACCGACTCTTTGACAGTTTACGAAACGAAACTTGAAGTCACCAAAACGGAGGATGGCGGAGAAATCCGTAAGCCATTTATAGAGGCTACCGCCGTTGTTGAACAGCGTGTCAGTCACTTCTTGATGGGCATGGCTATTTGGGGTACTATGACCGGTCCTTTGCTCACGGTGTTACACACTATGCCTGCCGCCGTCTTCGCCGGTGTGTTCTTCGTTGTCGGTGTACGTACCTCTACCGCCACTCGTTCCTTCAACATGCTAACTCTTCTGCAGTGGGGTTCAATCGAATCTAACGGTATCGTCGCCAAGACCCTCTACCTCATGTCCGAAAAGCGTTTTATCCAACGCGATAACCCGCTAAATACCGTCTCCCGCAAGAAGATCGGACTTTTCATTGGCATCCAGATCTTTGGTGTCGCATGCACAGTTGCTATTTCGCAAACTATCGCCGCTATCGGATTTCCCGTACTCATCACCGCGCTTATTCCGCTACGCACTTTCTTGATGCCAAAATGGTTCACAGCACACGAGCTAGATGTTCTAGATGCCCTAACGGCAGACAATCCCTCGGTGCTTGTCAGCTTCGGTGGAACGCCGAGTGGCATGAAGGCTGGTGGACCTATGGAAGGCGGTGCTGGCGGCCCTCGTGATGAGGAGGCACTCGCACACCCGCATCCTGCCCAGCGTCAACGCGCTGGAAGTATTCACCGAGATGAATAGTTGAAAATGGGAATGGCCACGGTTTAGAAAAAATTAGTGATTGAGCGAGGAGATTTGAGATGACGATTAAAGGTTTATTAGAGAAATATTCGCTTCATGTAGATAGGCTGCGTAGCCTTCAAAGATATTTAATGTATTACCATGTTGGAATTCAATCTTCCTAGCACCACTTCAAACTCCGGCGCTTACTTAGAGACATATTAATTGCGCTCTTGTTTCTTCCTTGCTGCAGGGGTTTTCTGCGCCTCACTCACCCTTCCCGCCCTCTACTCCTTGTATGTCTCCGTTCCAATAACCCACATCCCCATTCACACCCGGCATCAACAGCGCGCTCAAGATCCCTCATATCCGGCATCGAAACTGAGGGTATAATCTTCAAGACTTTGTCATGTATTGCCGGTACATCAGACCCCTCAAAAACTCGATTCACTCTTCCAGAAACCTCGTCAGATGCTTCTTCAACTAACGCACGGAGCTTGTTACACAGCGCTTTGTAATCAACGGCCGTAGGGTGTGTTAACGCGTGAAGTGACTCATTACGCCATGTACCGTTTGGTGATGAAGGGAACAGATGGGCATGGGATGGGAAAGCCTCTGTGTCAAATTCGGATAGCGATGTGTGCTCGGGGTCAGAGCGGGATAATTCTGCGGATGCAGGAGAGAAGCCTTCAAGAGAGGGAATGTAGGAATGGACTGCTATCAGCGCTGAGGTATCCTCATTGACGACCTCCCATGAAACAGACTCTTCTTCTGGTGGTGGAGAATGGGAGGCGGACGCAGAAGGAACGGAAGCTGGGGAGGATAGTGGTGATAGCTTTGCGGTGGGAACAAGCTCCCAGGATACCAAACTGTGAACTCTTGGACGATTGAATGCCTCTGAAGAAGTGGAACGCGCTCGGGAATGACATGAAGCGGTAGCTGGTCGCGGCGGTAGCGTGGGTGCATTACGACATTGCGATGTCGACGCAAAAGTCGACGAAGGCCTAGAAAAGAACAACATTTGTGCGGTCTTTATACAATTTTCAAGCTTTTTTCCGCCAAATCTGGCGTGATCGGCCTATCGTTCCGTTTGCTCGTGTCGAGTGCTCGTATTAGGAAAGCGAGTTGAGATTTGCTAAACGGTTTGTTTTACGCGCTGATTGTGTATAACGAGATAAAGAGCATAGAATGGAACCAAGCGTTCAAAGCTTGTGCGCGACAGTGTGGGGAAGGAGTCGGCGGTTGTTGTAAGGCCATCATGTCCTACCTAAGTAGCTTGCAATATAGTGAATGACGGAACGTCGGTGAAAAATTGTGAAGTGAAAAACCCGCCGCATCAGGATATTTGAAGAGTCAATTCTTTGCCTATCGACAGATTCTTTCCAAATTAGTGACCTATAGAAGATTATCACTCATTCCTTTCTCGCCTTGCAAGACGGAAGTGAAATGCTGCTCGCCGTGCAAAGCAAAGCTTATATTCGCATGGTCTTGATGGCTGTTTACGCCTGGATGAGAAACTGTTTCCTAAATGTTATGTTGTCGTTCGTACATCGTGCTCAGTCGCTATGGTTTACTGTCTTGGCTGTTGAAAGAAGATGAGTGTTCAGATCTGAGTGCAGTGGATCACATCTAGACCGCTGGGAGCAAACAAACATATTTATAGGTAAGGCAGGCTATTTTTTATGCACTCTCCATTCGAGAATTGGAGCCGCTTCAGACATCACCAAATATAATTCGAAATTCGATGGGGATCTCCACCGCCTAGCTGGTACCACTAAAGACTAATGACGAACGAAGTGTTCACAAGCCATATATAGGCCGGTGCAAATGCTGAGCAGGATATTTGCTGTATTGTGTAGACATCGTGACTGATAATGAGAAAGAAACTGAGCGTATATGACAATGCATCATCCTTACCAGGTCGGCGAAGAGGTAGCAGCTATAGACAAAGCATCGCCTATACTAGAAATCTCCATCGGGTTTGGTCACGAGCTTCACTTGAAGTCATTGTACAGTTAGGGCAACAAAGAAAACCGAAGAGTAGGTATTAGGCAGAGGAGCACGTCTTCAAATACGTCCAAATTGCTCGACTTGCAACCGAGGTATGATACCATGGATGATATAGGTATCTCCCAGTATCAGGGTTCGCTCAATTCTGCTTTGTATGTCCGACGGTCAGAGTTTGTCGTGTTCCAACATGAGCTGAGCGAAGCTGTCAGTATTGAATGTTATGACTGTCGGACCGAAAACTCTAACACACGGTGTCGCGCCGTTGCACCGAAGTTATATTGAATCTCCATGCATCCATATGTCAAGGAGATATTCTCCACATATTTGCACACGTCTAGGGTATGTAACAAGTCAACGAGTCGACCGAGAAGGACAAAGAGTGGCTTTGACCTTGACCCTTACAATGCAACCGACATCACCCAGACGTGTCAAGTTCGTTGTACAGAGCGATATCGTGATCAGTTTCGATACGACTGGTACGCATTCATTTCCAGCGAAACATGGGTGCCGAAGCTAACCTCGTACGATACACTTAGCCGCATACTACAACGAGCGAAACTTGCTGCAGGTGTCCAAAAGCGAACATTATGTAACGATAGTCCAACCGCGGATGTAAGGGACAAGATACCGCGTAAAGCTGTATCAAATGGCTGAAGGAAGCATGGCGCCATTCTAACTCAGGCAACAAGAGCGACGTATGTGATGTGGCGCGAACGGATCTGGCGGCGAGTGGGGATGACTGCGATGAAACCTGGCTGATTGAAAGATGTTGTTGTTTCTTTTTTACGTGTGGGCGCGCTGTGGACAAAGCAACGTGTTGGGTACTAATATCCCTGCCAATATCCTCATCCAAAAGCACAACCCTTCTGACGACTTGTCACGCTTTCCAGTGACATCATTCACGCCTCTGACGCTTTCCCCGCTGTCCTAAATGTCGACGAAA
The DNA here is from genome assembly GCF_001642055.1 of Alternaria alternata. Lineage (NCBI taxonomy): Eukaryota > Fungi > Ascomycota > Dothideomycetes > Pleosporales > Pleosporaceae > Alternaria > Alternaria alternata. Next base: position 1,117,098 of record NW_017306194.1, on the reverse strand, counting down.
CTGAGATTGAAATAGTGTTGTGTTCTTTGAGGTACCTCCCCACCTGTTGGAGTGCTGATGTGTAGATAAAGTTCCGCAGAATTTGCTACTCATGACAAACTACTCAAACGAAGTCCTTGGGTAGATCTCGCAATTTGGGTTTGACCTCCGTACGTGTCTTTACTATCTCAACATTCATGATGTGGTTGCGGAAATTAGGTACTCTAGATTCGTGCAAGGTAGTCGCGTTTGTTTGATAGAGGTAAGACACCTAGACGACAACTTTGCCACCTGTAGACTCGACGACGGAGTTTACATCGTCTTTGAGCTCTGGTATCGCGCTTGAGACGTGCAGGGCGAGCTGTTCTTGCAGGGCGCGGTAAGCGTCAACGCGACCGTACAACATCTGGTTCATTCGCTGCACGGTCTCAACAAATTCGCGAGTGAAGATGTCCGGGTTCCTAGAGTTTTCTACATAGGACATGACCTCTGGAGGGATGTTGATGTTCACCGAAGGTGCCGTTCTTGCCAATTTTACCAGATTTTGAATAAGCGACTGGCTATCATGTCATTAGCCCACCATACAACGCATGTTCCTGAGCTATTGCGTACATTTCTCGCTTCATGGCTTCCTGTGTCTTGCTTCCATGGTGGTCGTAAGCTTGCACGATGAGGTTGTATAGATTTTGTACGATGTCTTTCAGTTGCGCCTCCACATCGATTATCGCCACTACCAAAACGATTAGCAGGAGCAGAAACAACGGCTACCCACATACCGTCGGGACTTAGTGCTGCCATTTGGATGTTTGAAGTGAGCGGCGCTGTGAGGTTTGCTAGTCGGAGGGCGGGTGTTGTGCAACGCGTGTGACAAAGAACAGACGCGCCAAGGCTCGGCTAAACACGGAAACTCTGGTTGGCTTTGTGTCGTCATCGCTCACTTTACCCAGTATCTAACTCAACGACGACCTTCATCGAGACCGCGTCGCAGCGCGCTATCACGTGTCGCAAATCTTACTCAGTGAATGCGACCATGAGCATTACCTTGCGATGACGGAGAGCATGAGCCGGGATCCTGACGTCCCTCTTCCGCAGCCACCAAGCTCTCAAACCCCAATATCGTCTATACCAGGAGCCACTGGGAGCACTTTGCAAAACCATACTCGTGCTACGACTCGCCCAACAGAAACTCAAAAGACTCAAGTGGATACTGCTTCGGACAAAGCAACCGCAGCATTCATTCGGCGTACTCTCTGTTCCCACAATGTACTACTTGGAAACGGCGAGAAAGCACGCAGTACACCACGCCCAATCGGAGACGTGCTACCACCTCTGACAAGCTCAAATGAGGTCGATCTTCAGTTATACGGTATTATTTCTGTGATCATCAAGGAGTTCGTACAGACGTGGTACTCGAAGATAACTCCAGATCAAGTATTTGTCAACGAAGTGATTCAAATTATCGCTCACTGTACCCGTGGTCTGGAACAACGCCTCAGGAAAGTCGACCTGGAATCACTGTTACTAGACGAGATCCCTGAGCTGCTTGAAGCTCATCTGACATGTAGGTAGTTCCGACCCTGGACTGTCGCATGAACTTAGTCTAATTGTGCCCTGTCAGCTTTCCGAATAGCGAAGAATCAAGCCGCCTCGTCAAATTCACTGGTATCAGATCCTCGTCTGATCTATCATACGCTCCACCCACACCCTGCACTTTCTCCTGTTCCGACCGATGATGCACCAGCAACAGTCCTCGAGCAGCGCGAAAGCGAGTCGGCGTGGCGCCAACTCCTCATCCACGGAGTGTTGGCTTTATTGCTACCGACAGAAGACTTGAAGAATGGGTGTCTACGCGCCCTGGTGGCCGAAATTTTCGCCGAGATGATCCTCGGAAACGGCATTAGCGGCAAAGCCTGTGAGGGATGGGTATTATGGGAAGGCATCACAAGGATAGCTGAGGTTCTGCAGACCGATGCTACCAAAGAGAAAGATCCCCAGTCAGACGACCCTAACGCAGAACAGTCGTTGACCCGTCTTGAGCGTTATGGGCTGCTGTCTCCACACGGCGGGACAGAAGTTCATCCAGAAGAACGACTGGACGCCGGCCAGAATCGCCATAATACTCCGGTCGTATACACTTCTGGTGCATTCTGGGCGATCATCCAATACGCTTTTTTGGCGTTTACTGCGGTGCGCGCGGTGATTTTGAGTCTTGCGACATTATCTTCTCTTCCGTCAAGAATTGCCACAAGCGAACAGTCATCTGTTGAGGCCGGTAGCCAATCGCAAACACCTCAAGCGGAAAACATTGCTTCCAGGCGCCCGTTGGAGGCCAAACGGCCTGTAGTCAGCATGGGCTTGTGGAGCTGTGTAGCGCAACTTGTCGAGTTAGATGTCCGCATGCCTTGGCTGTTGGGCTTCATCTCCATGCTCCATCGTGGAGCGTTGGCCGGCCCAGGTAGGGTGGGTGAAACCGATGGTGTATTGGACAGGTAAGTTACGATAATATCTCTTTCTTCACTTGCTTCCCATGGTTGGCTGGCTGCTCAGTGTCTGTGGGACCGTGCGACACAGCATGAGATAGCTCCGCATACGATTTCAGTCACTTGACTTCGCTTCAGCGAATGCGACGGCCCGCAGGCTCACACACAGGAAAATCCCTGTCGTGGCGCACCGCCTTATGCAAGCCTCGGCACCCGTTCCGGGCGGCAACTCGACACGTTTCGGACAAGGGGGCTTGGCGCCATTTGTGTCTTCGATTTTGTCAACACCACAAACGATCGCACGATGCTTGCATCTTAGTAGGACCAATCCTAAAGCTCAGCTTCCACCGGCAGCTACAGGGCACTATAGCGTACGAAGGGTATTCCGTACTCCGAACCGCCTTATCACGACCCTAGCTTATGTGGAAGGGCCGCTTACGCGCCGGTTGATCTGTCCACACCGTCCATCCGTCCCTCTCGGGACTGGCCGTACTGAGCTCAAGACACGAGATTGGCCACAGATCCCAACCCTACCGTCATTGCCGCCACCAGCTGATTGCGCCTCATCTTTCGGTCTCTAACATCTTAGCGGCCTGCGACGTCGCTGCCGTCATACTCTGGTCTCGTTAGAAATCCCAGCGAGCACGCACTCCTCGGACTTAACATGGCCTAGTTTGTTTGAGCACCGCATCGAAACATTTGACGGATGATGCTATTCCCAAACGTTCGGGACTGGCTTGTTGACCTAGTCACCACGACATCCTGCCTTAAGTTGTGTTGTGGCATGATCATCAATCTCGCTTGACATGCGCGCGCGCCTCACTTTGTGGGCCGCATCAGCATTCGACTCGATTCTCGTCCGATACGATGATTCTGCCATCATGGACATCGTCATTCGCGGTGGCCAGCTGACTGTTCCGCGGATTCATATGCATGCGTTCGGTTTACTTCGCACCAGTCCATTTCGTTCTTGCAAGTCTCGTTTGCTAACCAGTCGTAATTGCAGGTTCCTCGCTCATACTTTCCACACACGGATCTTGAACCCCGCTTTCATTCCAGTGGCGCTTCGCACTCTTCGTGCAACACTCTTCCCTAACAATGCGCTCGGGCCCCCACGTCAGATCCCAACTGATGAGGAGATCGAGGCGATCAAGCACTGTTGTGCCGCTACGCTGCTAGACTTAGTACCACCTAAAGTAGCAGCCGCTTTCTTCGCGAGTGACGGACGCGATACTCAGGTTCGACAGATCGAAGATATACTAGGCTGTCTTGATGACGCCTATCTCAACAAACATCTCGTCTTTCAGATTGTGGAACTGATCGGACTACGCCTGTTTCCGGAGCTTGGAGAACAAGGCGTCAAAGACTTACTGGACGAACGTATCAGCTGATAACCTGGGCTTGTCAGCAAAGCGTTTCTACGTCGTGTATCGGGGATCAAAGCACAAGACATCAGGAACTTTCACCGCCAGATGCGCGAACTGCTGGGCACGGCCCGTTGCGCAGTCAATATCGTCGTTCACACCAAGTTCAAATGAGGGCAAATCTCCAGCCCTTGCATCGCATACCTACTTCCATGAAATCGTTATAGAGTAGTTCACTAAAGCAGCGAAACTGCAGCTACATGATGCAGTTCCACGTATACCAACTCATCGTGGGCTCGTAGCAGAACGTGGTGGAAAAGGTACACCGCTGATCTCGAAAAGAGGGGTACTAGCCAATCAGAAAATTCCCTAAGGAAATTGTTGAGGTACATGGCATCCAGACTCCGGGCTGGCTGCATGCTGTGACGAGCACCTGACTAATTGGGATATTGCCGGACGGAAACTACAGAGAAAGTGCCACGAGGTGCCCCGCAGTGCACGTCTTCCTTCAAGCCATTGCTTAGTCCAGCTGGCCCCATCACGAACGCTGCAGGTCTCAATCTTGGAAGTGTTGTACGCGGCAGGAAAAATACAACTCAAGTTCACCATGTGCGAATGGGAGGCTTGGACAATCTGCATGTCGCTCGGTGAGCGCGACGGTCCGTGTGGTGTATACATATGCGCGGGGATAAATCGCATACAACCGGGAGGCTTTGGAGAAGGATATTGGTTGACAGGCGACATGCGAGGCCAGAGCGTCGTGTGGCAGAGGAGTATGATTAGTCAAATACGGAATGACTAGGTGCGCAGCTCCGTTACAATCTTGACAATGGTTTACACTGCGATACCTACCGCGCGGTCCTTACGAGCATCGCAGAATTTAGACGACGTTGGGTCGTCCTTGCACTTGGTTCATCTAAAGTAGCGCTCCGAGCTCCAATACACCTTCACGTATCAAAATGAACCTGTCTAAGCCCCGCTTCCTCCTGCATTCAAGCCCCCACCTAGCGAGATATGATAAGAAACTTGGTTCGGGAACGATCATGACTGCGGATCATGTTTACCGCCGTGCTCGCTGTCGGCAGCTCCGTGCGAACCCATGTTTCGAGGTCAAATATAACTCAGCCTCACTTAGGCGATGTATCAACCGTGGGGTTTCAGTAAGTGAACATCGCAGAAGCGAGGGTGGGCTGAGAAGTTTAAAGTGTCAAAAGGTTACCCCGCATGCGCCCCCAGCCCGTAGCCGTCTATCTGTTATCGCTTCCGCAAGGGTTGCGGTTCCTAACAAGTTGGCAACACGTTCCTGAACAGCCTGCCGCTAAGGTGTTTCAAGATTCGGTTGGGCAGCAATTGCGCGGAACATAACGACGATCGAGTCAGCCTTCTCTGCTTCCTTTGCGGCACAGTTGTTCTGCGTCTTGAGGATTTTATTCTTTCTGATCCTATCGAATAACGCGCGCTTTGTGGGCGCGTGCGTAGGATTCAGGTCGCCGCTTATTGCCTGCTTCGAGACACCACTGTCGCTGATGCTGGGTTCTCGACTGACTCGCTACCCTGGATGACCGTTGAAACTTTAATCCTCTGAACTCTAGAAGCAAGGCGAGGAACCCCTACACGGACCTAGTTCACGATGCCGCGGGATGCGCAACGCGAAAGAATCATGACCCTAGCAGCGCTCGCTACTCAGCATTTGACAAGATGCGACATCGCCTGTTCCTGAACCGCACGGGGTCCGGGGCAAGTGCGTCAGGATCCCTAGCGACAATGCCATCAACCCCAGCCACGTCGATCCAGCATCTACCATGGTTTGGTATCAAGCGAGGGTACATCAGGGGTTGCAATGGGCATCAATATTGCGAATATCGACCCATGTTTCAACGGTTAAAAGAGCTCGGAAGGTTAGTGCAGGGACGGCAGCGGGTGGGACTGACTCAAACATGCAAAACATCACCCGTAGTGGGCAATCATTACATGGTACCGAACTATCGTCATCCTGCGTAAGGCATGAAGACTCAATAGTGAGGCGTACGGCATATTCGCTTCAGCTGGTCTGGATGAAGCGGTAGGCGCATCGATAGTTTGAGTCGTTCCCAACGCTCAGCCTAAGTGAAGCGCAGTATGAGGAAAGGATGAGAGGTTCGCTTGCTACTGGGCGCATGAAGATGTTGTCAGAATGATAGCAACTGAAGATCGCAACACATCATGATTAATGCCAATACTACATGACTCCGAAGCCACGGCCTGTTCGGCAACGGAGGTGCCTGCAACACCAATTTATGCATCGGCCCGTGTTGGGAACTGAAGAACACTTCTGGAGCGACGGATGAGTGCATCTGACAGGAAGTGCAAGATTAGCGGGTACGTCAACGGCGGGCGGATGCGTTGTACTGTTGACTGTTCATAGCGATACAAATGGCTATCTCATGCAAGTTGACCACCCAAGCAATGTTACTCAATCCTGTCATGCAGTGTCGTTAGACATTGATACAATTGTCACAAGCCACCTTGTCGCACGTGACACTAGCCCTCAACATCGAACAGATAGCCCGACCAGCTGCGCGCAGTATTATGAGCAAATTAGAAGCAAGTTCGCGTGTTGGTACAACGTTGTCGCGAACACCTTACACCAGATAATTTGGTGATCACCTGTGCACCACGTCCCTCTCTTGCCTAGCCGGTCCGTACCGCGTTACACAGCATCAGATATCAATCACGTGGACCACCTAATGCAGGGCACCGCATGACCAGACAACCAACATGGCAATGACATTTCCATGCTTATCGCCAGCACATTGTGCATACACAATAATTAGCGGAAGAGAAAAGGGTCAGCCCCATACATCATTGGGCAGAAGATTCGAATCAAGGAAAGAAATAAAGTCAAGAGCTAGCAGTTTAACGTGACAATTGACTTTCGGGTGTAGGTTTCCTAGCTTCTTGCACTACAACCTGCCACCACTGCTTGACGTAGGCCCGAATACGAAGGTACTACGAGCCTTTCGGCCTTTCTAAATTTGACCTACGACTGGACCGGCGCCCGGATCCGGGGGGCCGATGATAGGTAACGCAGTGCTTCACCGATCGAAGGGAGGCTTTCGCAATCGCGTTGCGGGATACGATGCTGATGACGGTCTAGCCGTTGCGCGCAACACCGCAACTAACGACTTGGGGAGAGCTTAGAAGAAAAGGGCCGAACATAGTGAGATTGCGACAACCAAGTACAGATCTACCATTGCGCGTCCTTCATTCTACTCTTACTTTGCTTGTTTATACTCTGACATGTACGTAACACGCGTCGGGCTCTGCTCCTTTTCTTTTGCTGTCTGGATCAACTGCACAATGCGCAAGGCTGCTACTGCAACTGCGACCTTCGCAGGAAGTACATCCGGCATTTGAACAACGTGTAAGCCAGTGAACGAGCACGGTTGCGGTCCGAACCGGGACCGTACCGAACAGTAATGTAACGCAGAAAACAAAAAAGAAAGCAGAAGACGAGGAGTTTGACATCACACGGGAGAGAAAAAGTACCAATATAGTAGTACCTGCAAGGATGCCCGAAGATTTGGTGGTGGGGAAACCGACGACATTGTCTTCTTGCTTCTTTTTGCGGCTAGGGGAACTGGAACTAAAGTGGCGTTGCACGCCAACTGGCTTTGCTCTTGCTTTTTCGATAACGGAACGCAGGGTAAGAATCAAACGGGCTGCATAATACCCGTAATGCAAAAGTAACGGCTTTGTGAAAGAAGTAAAATAGCTCGAAACGTGGAAACACTGGTTTTCACCGGAAGTGTTCAATATGCTCCAACTGGCTTTACCACCATTCAGCAAGGACATTTCGAACTAATCACCATTTGATTAATTCCGGATATGGCTTCTTCCCCTAAACGACTCACAGCATGGCTGGAAGCTGGACTCGCATGACTGTGTCTTCTCAGGCCTAAGCTCACCTCAGCCAGCGAAAAGTCTAGTGCAGCCACACTCCGCCTCCGCGGCATGACAGGGTTTCGGGCGCCTTAACGTCGATTGCCTTGCCAAACCACCTTACTGATGGCCGGTGTCAACGCCAATCCTCGCTTCTCTGAGCTCTCGTCTCATCCCTGATCCAGATCGGGACAGCCCTTCGACAAGAACGAACGCGCAAAGATTCCAGCTGAGTATGGCGCGCGCTCGGGGAAGACGGGAACGCCTCACGCTTGGGGGCATCTAGATCAGGCCCAACAGTTTGAGATCTGTGCTATGTGCTGGTCTGCGATGCTCGTCATCGATCTTTATGCATTTCGATTGCTGGCGCGATGGACATATGAATGTACTTTTGTATGCATCAAGGATGTGCAAGGTGCAAATGGAATGGTCCGAGCTCTGGGCTCCATGCAAAGGCGGGGAAGGGGATCAATGTTGCCGAATGAACCTGGAAGTCTCACATGCAATTCACGTTTTGGCAGTATCTAGGATGCAGAAGCTGGAACGAACGAATACTGCTTTTTGAGATCGGCATGCTGTCGGCAAGGTATTTTCCGAAGGTCAATGTTGTTTTTCGCCGGGCTTTGCCCAAACTTTGTTGCACATCCCTTCTATAACGGTATTGCAATACGATGCCGAAAGCGCCGTCACGGGGCTTAAAGCGGCAAGTACCATCTGTTCATGAGCCAGATCCTTGCCGATCATTGAAGTGTCACTCGTGCTCCATCAGCAAAAGGCTACGTTCGGGAAAGATCAGATCATGAGCAAGGCAAAATGACTAGTAAAATCAGAAGCACAGTCGTGTAGTAGTATTGAGCATTAATAGCATTTCAAGCGTGATTGACCCTTTCGTTAAGCCGATCTTTCGGCAAGGGTCGGTAACTATATCAGAAGCCCGCATATAGGTATACAGTAGCGCGTACGAGACCCATCGCTCCGTTTCAGCTCGATGCAACGTATGAGGGCCTCCAGGCGAATGTAAAATCGACGTTGAAAAGCAACAAAGTGAAGCGTACAAAATAGTGGCCCGCGTGAGCAGTTACAGTCTTCCTTTTAGGTAAGGGAATAAATTCGGAAACGGTCGGCTGCTATGCGCTGCTAAAGGGGGGTATAGTGGTTCGTCGAGCAAGGGAATAGACGAATAGATAGTCAAAGTCAATGAAGGAATAGTGAGAAATAGAAGCAATGCTAGTGATGCTGGTACGAGAATGTAGCGAGATGCAACAATGAAAGAAAATCCAAATAGTGCCTGCATTGTGTAACGCTGGCCATGCGGATGGGTTCTTGATCCTGGTATCATGACCCAGGAGTGTCGTGCAGACTTGCTCTCCGAAACCAAGCCATTCAGACATATCGTTCCACAGGAAGAAAAGCAGTCGTAAGCGTATACGCGCTGTGGCAGGAGACACAAGGTGGAGCCGACATTGAGTGAGGTAACATATGCGGTCGCTAATGGATTGCGTCCACGCTTTCGAGTTTGGACGTAGCGAAGGTGGGCTCTGACACACGTCGCATCTCGGAAGGAAGGCTTTCGGAGCTGCGCTTGATTCGTAGCTTCTCCATCAGTTTGCCGATGGTAACATACTCTTGTGGCTCTACGACAAAACCGGCGTTCTGTGACTGGAAGAAATTCATAACCAGCTCTAATGCGCGAGCGGCTTCTTCTTGGGATGGCGTAATAGGCGATGAGTCGGCGGATGACCCTTTGTCATCAATTTGACTGGCACCAGGCACTGGAGGGGGCTGCATTGAATTAGGAACCTGAGTTGGTGAGAGCGACATTCCCTCATCAATAGCCGGAAGCGCGGTAGGCATCTCGGTCATAGGAGAATCGAGGGTACCGCTGCTGACGTATTTTGGAGTCAGCGCATCAGATGAGCCCGGCGGTGACATATATTGCTCAACGCCTACAAGCATAGGAAAGGTCTGGCTTCGGGGCCGCTGGAAGTTGTTGCTCCCTGGCTGCCCACTAGCAGGCTGGCGGTTGCCTACGAAGGGGCTTGGTCCACATGCTGAATCGGGTGTGAAGAATGGCGACGACAGCGACGTAGGGCTGGTAGCTGTATCTGTAAATACGCTTGATAAGGAAGTGCTGCTTTGTGAATGGAACGGTCGACGATGGTTCGAGAAGTCGTATGTGTCAGGGCTTTCTGTCTTGAGATTTTCCTGGCTCTTCTTGGCTTTCATGGTTGTGGTTGCAGGCGATACCCCGCCAGGTGAGGTAGGCGAGATAGCCCCCGGCGTGTGCGCGTTCGATGGCGGATTAGAAGTTCCCTCCGACTCTTCTGCTAACGAGCCCTTTCTTCCCCTTGCTCCCATGAGATGATTCTTTTGCTTGAACTTTTCCAGCCAGCTCGTACTATTCGCCTTGAGATGACTCTCGGAGTTCCCAACAGTCTGAGCGAAGAAGCGGGCCTTCTCTCGAATAATGGCATCTGACAGTGGTAGTCCTTGTCTTTGATGGTTCCTTGCCCAGTTGGATAGGGCTCGTTCGATATCTGGGAATTTGCCTTTCGATCTTTTTATGGGTGATCGGCTGCCGTCGTCCTGGTACAGGTACTTCTCCTTCTGGCGCAACACCTTCGAGACGGTACTACTCAAAAGTCAGCACGGTAAGAGACATGATGCATATGCAGTGGTACCTTCGCTCTACACCGAACATTGCTAGGGTTACGTTAGTGAACGATCCGTGTGGCTAGGTGCATCATAGTGGCATACCTCCAATTTCCGTTTGCTTGACAGTAGGATTCTCCTCGTGGTATTGGCACATACGTCTCCGGTCCGAGTCGGTAAGAGTTTTCCGTGGTGTCGATGAAGTACGGGAGTGAGTTGAGCTTGCTGAGACTGGAGTTGCTGATGCCGGCGTTATCGGTAGTGGGGCTGAAGGAAACAGTGAAGCTTGATAAGTGGATTGGCTGGTGAGCATACTTGGCCATTGTGGCATCTGTGGCATGATCAAAGGCTGCAGCTGTGGATGTGTAGTCCTCGGTGTCGGGTGCGTTTGGTGTGGTGGATGCATGCCGGTCCCGTAGATGGGTTCCATTGGTAGCGGCGCAAAATTGTTGAAGCCATTGTAGTCTTGAACTGGAGACTGGTGATGTGGGTTGTATCCGTTATCCCCATGCCATCCAGAATGATGATCCTCGAAAGGTTCCTGGTGGTGGTGTTGGTGCTCGTGGTCCATTTGGAATTGGCTCATGTCGGATTGCAGGAAACGTATAGATGCGGTGTATCCGTGCGAGCGTGAGAACGAGTGTTCGTGTTAGACGCAGAGCAAAGTAGGGCGTCAGACGGGCATATGCATCTGTACTTGGTGTTGCTATACCTGGGCGGCGTAGGTGACCTCAGAGCGGCCGAGCGCATGCATGCATGAGACGAGATTTTGGTTCCTGAGGCGAAACAGCAACAGGTCAAGTACCTGCTTAGCGGGGGTAGCGCTGACAAAAGGCGCTGGGTATGACAGAGGTCAAAACATATAGGTATAAAGCAGCGCGGCAAAGCAGTGGGCTCAGATGGAGAATTGAAACTGCAGGGAAAGCCTGGCGCGGCGGGCCTGCAGCGCGTACTTGAGGATAAGTCTGGGGACACTGGTAACAGGCCCTGGCTGTGCGATGCGGGCGCGGCCTACTGCAGCTGGCGGGAGAGGAGCCCTGTTTGTTTCGTGCCCAAGCTTGCCGGCAAGCCTGGCGTGTGCTCTATGATCCTTGTCGCCATTCGGCCAAGCGACTTGAACGCGAGCGACAACGTTGGGCTTAGCGTGTGCGGGTCTCTCATCGGGGATGCGCCCCTAGGACAGCGCGGGCCAGAATTATGCGGCCGCCTAGCTAGCTCGCAAGTGCATGCCTCGACGCCTGACTGCTAGCAAGGGCAAATGGGATGTCAAGGCGGCCGGGTAGGATCATCCCATCAGGGCCCTCGCACCGCTGAGCACGTCTGCAGCCGGCTAATCTGACGCTTCCCGAATGAGACATGGTCTGAGTGGGAGCGCCATATTGGCTTCGCCTCGTGCGCCCAGCGCAGTAAATCCTGACCGTTGCCGTACGCTCGTGGCGCGAAACAGTGGGAGCCGATTCAGTGCTGCTCAGGTACGCGAGGTGGTGGCGATTCCCACGGCAGGGGCAGCACGTCAATCATCGGCTGTGCATAAAGGAGAGACAGAAAGTGTCGACGGCTGAAACGCTTTCGGAAAGCTGCAATAATCGCGCCCATGGAAAATCGAGGTTTTGCCGACCAGCCACTCAGGTCTCGGGAGCGATAATGATTTAGCGCCCGACTGACAGCGTGCCTTCTGAGTCGCCAGCGCAACTGACCCCTGCTGATTTCTCCGAATCGACCGCTGCGCCCGTTAGTAGACCAATAAGGAAAACCGATGCTCCAAAAAATGGGCCAGACAATGCTGATCTGAATCCATCAAATTCCGAAGCAAATATGGAATAAAAACAAATGCTGGTAGCTGAGACCGTTCCAATAACACCAGCGGCGCCATTACCATAACGCTCCGAGGCGACGACAGCAGTGTCTTGGGCGACGCCTCTTTGGTAAGAGAACAAGGTCTGTTATTGATAGCTCGCGGACGGTATCGGACCGCCACCAGCCCTCGAGGATTGGCGATTGGCAAGTACGATCCGCGCCGTAAGCTGCGTTGCCCGCAACTAGTGTCGTCCTGATGTCGTCCGCGGTGCTACTGGAACGAGCCCTCGGCCAATCCAGGCTGCGAGATCGGCTCCAAGCCTCGCTCTGTTCGTCATCTTAATGCTGCGACCTGGTATTGGTATCGCAGTGAGACATGTTCAGCCATCCAAAAGGCCCTTCTGCTCTACTCACTTTTCCCAAATCCGGATCCATAACGCCCGTCATATCTCATGATCATAAGACCTTATCTAGCGCTTGACAATGGTGACTGGTCCATATGTGAGCTCATGCTATCCATTCAGGATGGTGATACTAGGATACGTACCAATATCTTCGTCGGCAAGCTCGTGAGACAGTCCCACACGTTGGGGTTGATGCTTGCATGACTTTCCGTAAACAATAGCGTGCTTAAAGTTGTCCACAATCGTCTTGTGGATGGAATTACACTGCCAATTCGTTAGCGTGGGACTTTTAAAATGAGGGGGGAGAGACATACGAAGTCTTCAATGGTGCAGGCTGTTGATCGCAATACGACTGGGGCAGAGTAATCTGGCATCTTGCCCTTGGGCTTGGTATAGACACGGACGAGATTCAACTTTTCCCACATCTGCTCCAGGAGCTCATCGATGTTCCAACCGTGTTCGGAACTAATGGGACAAGCATTGGGGATCCGGTAGAGCAGGTCAAGCTCCTCGATACTGATGGCATCAATCTTGTTCAATGCATAGATGACGGGGATGTAGCTTCGTCCTTTGGCCTCAATAACATCGATCAGATCGTCGACTGTTGCGTCGCATCGAATAGCGACATCCGCGTTTGCCATACGGTACTCGTTCAACACAGCCTTGATTTCGCCGTGGTCGATGTGCGTCAGCGGAACTGTCGCTGTGATGTTGATGCCACCCTTGTCCTTCTTCTTGAGCACAATGTTTGGTGGACTCTTGTTGATTCGAATACCGAAGCCCTCCAATTCGTTCTCAATGACGCGCTTGTCGGTAAGAGGCTTGTTGACGTCCAGAACAATAAAGATGAGATGGCATGTCTTCGCGACTGCGATAACCTGTCGACCACGACCTTTGCCATCCTTCGCACCTTGAATGATACCGGGAAGATCGAGAATCTGGATCTTCGCTCCGTTGTACATGACTTGACCGGGTACGGTAGTAAGCTGCAAACTGTCAGCGCTCATCATTGCGACGAACACGGTCAACCCACTGTTGTGAACTCATACGCAGCAGCTTCAGAGTGCTGGCCGGTCAATCTGCTCATGAGCGTACTCTTTCCGACCGATGGAAATCCAATGAAACCAACACTGGCAACACCAGTCCTAGCAACATCGAATCCCACACCACCGCCACCGCCGCCACCAGAAGGCTCGAGTAGCTCCCTCTTGAGCTTAGCGAGCTTTGCCTTCAGTTGCCCTGTTCATGTATAAGCATGTCAACATGCATGTTCGGTTCCGAAGCCGTACCAAGATGAAAGGATGTCGCCTTGTTCTTCTGGGTCTTGGCCATCTACGTTTCGTGTAAGTTATCGTGGTATGATCGCGTATTGTGGGGAGTGTCCTACTTCGGCCTCGATGTCTTTGATCTGCCCATGATGTTAGCATGCGGTTCGATGATATATGCCGAAGATATATACTCGCCTTATCCACTGTAGTCGCCATTTTGTGTTATCGTGTCTGTTGACTTGATCTGGGTAGGTGTAGAGGCGATGATGTTGTTCACAATTTTGATGCAAAGCACGCCGCCAATGACGAAGCGGGGCACGGATTCTGGCAGAAAGTTCCACCGCCACTCGATGTGGTTAGCGTCATATGCAGCACCCTTCCATTGTGGCTTCCATGCATGCTTCCCTCACCGGCCTTCACAAAGCTGAGATGCCCGATAGAAGCCGCTTTCGGGCTCTTCGTATCGGGGACTACATTCAACACTCTGAATGCAGCATATGAGGTGCATCACATGTCGCCGAACTCTGCTGACCGACTCGGATCCACATATCACAAGCTTAGAACGCGCAGATTGTTACATAATGAAGCAAGCCTTTCCGGCACAAGCAGTCTTGAAGGGCTGCAACCACGACCTGTTGTCCCTTCCGTCCTTTCTATACAAAGGCTCTCTATCTTATCTCTACGCTCTGACCTCTCTTGATCGGCGTCTTCAAATAGTATCGGGAAACCAATAACTATCGACAACACACTCGCCGCAGACAGTCATCAGCTACCACTATCGCCATAATGATCAATCGCAACACTGAGCTTGATGGTTTCCACTCACTCGTCCAAGCGATCAACGACGTGCTCGGTCCCAGCAACGGCATCGACTCTGAAGATGTAGATGAGAATGAGCTTCAAGAACTGATGAAGGCCTACATATCAGAAGAGTCAGAGTGGAAGAAGTACTTCTTCCCGTCAGAGCACCTCCCATATACACGGAACGTTGTTGACAAGGGCAACGGAAAGAGCAACCTGGTACAGTCTCCACTCCCGCTAGGTCGATTAGAGAGGATAACTAATCGAACAGCTCATTCTGGTATGGGGTCCTGGCAAGAAAAGCCCGATTCATGAGTAAGTTATTACATCTTTGCGGTTGATTGACTCTAGTGTCCGACATCACAACATTTCCGGCTTCGATCAATACTCAAAGGCTTCAGTCTCCTGCACGATGAAGCGACTCCGTTCGCCGATCTACAATTGATCGATGTGTCAGCAGGAGACACGCCGGTAAGACGACATTTCGATAATACATCAACTTCTGACATCCAACGTCGATGTTCTGCTTATTCCAACATATGCGCCTCTGCACTATGATCCCGTGAAGTAGAAGCTAACAATCGCGCAGCCATGCAAAAGCGCACTGCATCATGAAAGTCCTCAAGGGAAGCCTCACTGAGACTCGATTCGCCACTCCCACCGATGAGGACGTCGAGAACCAACGCCCAATGACGAAGATCCATGAGATTACTTATAAGGAGAATGAGGTCACGTATATGGCGGACACCCTTGGCGTGCATTGCATCTCGAACCCACACCCTACAGAGTACGCGGTATCAATACATTGTATGCACCTTCTCTCATGCTTACATAGCTGTCCTTCGCTAACCACAGGTAGTGTATACTCCGCCCAACGCGGAGACATACGGATGCAATGTCTTCGTAGAAGACACTTCTAGTTTTGTCTTCAACTCGCAATGCAAGTTCTATTCCGAGTATGGCGTCAAGGTAAACAAGAGAGAGCATTAAGCGGTATCGTGCGTGCGTGCGAGGATAATTGACAGAACACGATGGGTAATTTTTCACGAAATCAAAGGCGTTGTCGGACAGAAGAGTAGTTGACTCAAGGAGGGTCAGGTTTTCATTTAGCAACGCTGTCACTACTTTCCATTTACACGAATTCAACGTCGCCTTCAACATGCACGCCTCACGAGCAGCGAGGCAAACCAAAGCTACTCACTGATGGTATACCACACCTCTCGCCTATCAGGCGCACACACCAATCTTCGCATACATGATCACCAGCAAGTATAGAAAGAAGAAACCCCGCCTTTTGCACAACCGTCTATCTACAAGCAGAAGCACCACAGCCATATATGCCATCCTTTTCTACTTCCTCTTACTTGACTACGGCCCCGGGAACCCAATTTCCTCCCTCCTATCATCCACTACCCGCCCATACTCTAACAACAATCTGAAAAACCAAACCTCAAAGTCTACATTTCTCAACACTCTGTCATGCCACTCAGAACTCCTTTTCGCAATAACCCTCGCCTTCCTCTCCCCCTCACTATCGCCATTGCCGCCCTTCTTCCCTCCATCAGCATCACTTCTCTCCGCCTTCCCATCACCATCGTCATCAATCACTTTCGCTCCCGAAAACCATCTCACAAGATCGAGATGTTCGTCGCCGCGGAGAGATAGAGGGATGTAATGAACCCAAGGCCGTAGCCACTCTGCATGCCATTCACGGAACAACGCCATTTTGTAGGTTAAAGACCGGCTTTTAAGAAAGCTGTAGAACCGACCCGAAAAGGCATTGCCGTCCATGTCGAGGAGATGCTTGTAGTACCATGCATCCTGTCCGTCGACGCGTTCGGTCACGTCGAAGAATTCTTGTTGTGCATCGCAGTCACCTGGGTCGCATTGGCCAATGTGGGAGAAGTGGACGTCGATGAGGTTTTTGAGGGCGCGGCGGTCGATTTCCGTCACTGCGTAGGAGGTGGAGGGGCTGTTCGCAGCGGATGACGTGGAGACAGGTTCGAGAATTTTGGCGGTGTCTGGAGCGTTGAGGCGTTGGACTACGTGTTGGCGATGTTGACGTCGCCAGCCGCCGTTGCGGCTGAAGCCTCCTGTTGTGGAGCCGCGCCAGTAAAGACTGTTTGTCTTGTTCTCCCATGTCGTGTCGTGGGTCTCATCGTAGCCTACTTTGCCTATCCAGTACCAAGGACTTGGATACAGGATGTCTTGGAAGCTGGAGATCTTCGATTGCGAGAAAATGGGTGTGAGTTCGTGGATGATGCTGAAGGCATTGGGTCGTTCGAAGAATCCGTATGTTGAGGAGAATGAAGGGGAGTTACAGATATCAGAAAAGGCAGTCGCGTTGTAGATAAAGCCAAGGTCGCTGGTAGCATACGCCGTGAGATTGTCGGCGGCGTAGTCTTCGAAAGTCTGGGCCTGACTTCCAGGAGAACATGATAACCGCGAATGGGTCCATGTCTGCTGATGCGCAAAGCGATTGAACTTGGTCGTACTAACTTCGGCAAATCGTGTGCCGTCACTGAGGTCTTCGGGACGAGTTGAAAAGGCATTGCGTGGGGTAGTGTTCTTCGCAGTGCGAGGTAGGATCTCATCTCTCACCTTTGCCACCATCGATGACATGAGATTGTTGGGTACGATAACTCGCGGTTCGTCATGTAAGTTGAATCCTAGATCCATATCAGGCAGATATTGCACAAATTGTTTCATCATGCCAATCGTAGCTTGTTGTTGCCATTCGTCGCCACCTTGAAAGTTCTCTATAGCCCCATGACGTACCGCAATCGCAAGCAGTGAGCTATCCTCGTGGCCTAATGCGTTCGCGATGCGCGAGCGGATGGTGGACGGCTTGAGTGCCCAGAACGGTAGCAGCATCTCATTGATGGTGTCGTACTCATCTATCATGACGACTCCATTCCGTGTCGCGAATTCGTACCACTTATCAAAGTGAGGAGGAGGCGGTATTCCATTTCTGCGGCGGTATTCGCGAACTGCATCGGTAAGGGACTTTGATTGCCGGTTGAGGGTGCTTTGGAAATCTGCCTCTGCAGCGTCGATCAATTGCGCAGCCGGATGACCTTTGCTTGCATCTATCGGCATTGGACCAAGTGGTTTCTCAGGTGGGTAAAACGGAATGTTAGTGACTACACCATCAGCGACAGGTCGATAAGTTTGTGGTCCATTCAAACGTCCAAGAAGTAAAGATCCAACTGCAAACGCCAGGACTACGAAGATGAAGCGTCGTAATCGCATAGAGCGTCGTGTATCCATCATCAGGGGGGAATCAGGCGACTCGAAGAAGTATACCAGTGCTGCCACACCGTAGATGGACGTAAACAAAATGGTGGAAAAAGTCGGTGCAAAGTGTAGTTTCGCAGCAAGATGTGAAAACACGGCCAACAGAGATGTATGTACAGCGCCGTATTGGGAGATCTACCACCGAGTTAGTTTAATTTATTAGCAACGCGCTGAGAATAAAAGCTACATCTTTAGCTCTAAAATTTGAAAGCAGAGGCTAGGTGAAAATCGGAGAGAAGTGCAAGAGCAGGTATAGTAGGCCGGGCTCATGTTCAGTAATAGCAGAGAGGTACGAGAAGATCTCAACAGCTGATAAGAAGCTCATACGTACCAGAACAAAGACAAGAACATTTACAATGGATTGAACGGGCAACATCCAGAGGAATCGCATGAGGATGCGGAGATTATGCACATCCCTCCATTCTCGGTCATACTCTCTGTATACAGGCTCCCAAGAGATTGTACTTGCGGTCAATGAAGATTCGGTAAGGATAGATGCGATGCCGCACACGACAGCAATGGCCACGGCGAGGTCTCTAAGCGCAGCGAGTCGCTGCGCCCTCAAACTGCCGCTTATTGAGGCGCGCCTCAGGATATTTCCATTCGCAGACATAGGCCCACGCCGGCTACCATCGCTCTCCTCTGTGGCGGCTCTTATTGTGGACTCGAACAGGACGAGGCCTGTGGCAGCAAAGATGGCACTACTGAGACCGAGCGAGACAGTCGTGGGAACCGTGTAGACGCCAAGAACAACGCTCGCAGATACCGTCAGAACTGCCAGTATTCCATGTGATTCGTTATGAAGCTGTCGGTCCGGAGAGGTCTTGGTCTCGGCTGCAGGGCCATCGAGGATGGTGAATGTGGGTAGGACGAGATGCTTTGCGAGCAGTTCATTCTCGGAGAAGAGGACGGTAAAGAGAGGTACAAGGGCCTATGGGTACAGTTAGACGTGTGTGATGATGCTACTCCTCGCTGAAAGTACCTTTGTCGCCCAAATGCCCTGCTTGTCGCATGCCGCGCGGTCGCATATTGCAGACAGGCCTAGCAGAGCGCCAGCAAGCCAGCTCGTCTTCCGCTTGGCTCTATCGCTGTTTGAATATATCCCCACCCAGAACACCGTCGGTACCCATACTATGAGCCATGATATCGTCGTTATGAGAAGCGAATGCTGGACCGGCGTGTGGACGTTTGCGACGGCCGCGAGGACGGTGTAGAGCAGCGGGGCAAGCAGGTGGTGGTATTTGACGACATTATCGGCAAGTATGGAGACGGCCGGGTGCATTGGAGCAGAAGGTGGGTCAACGCTCGTCGGAGGGCATCGAGTTGTCTGGCATGTGTTGAATCGCAATGTTGTAAGGGCCGATGAAGCCGCACCGTGCGGATCTGCAGGGTCGTGAGTGACGCCATGCCCTTCAAGCCACATATATTCCCATCCCCACAACATTTCAACACCACCATGATTGAGCGATATCTTTTACTCAGTCTGCACGCTATCATCAAGAACGCGTCTACCAGATCCGTGACACACTCGGATGGACCTCTTTTGCACAATCCTGCATATGCTTCCTGCACCCTGCACGTTGCACGTTACACAGCGGCACGCAACAGAAAATAACTCCGGAAATATTTGAGTGCTACAATGGACTAGAGACAAGACCTTCAGCTCTCTCGGGTAGTTTCGTAGGATTGTTGGTCTCTGAACATATCACGGTAGGTAAAGCCTCGACCTTTAGTCAAGCGCTACCTGGCTCTTTGTACTGTTTGCTACGTTCGACTGTTGGTTGATCTCCGTCTCGCGTATTACTGCGTAGGCTGCCACCTTGTTTCAATCTTGAAGGCACGATGCTGAGTGACACGTACAATCAGAAAGGACTACAAGTTGCCAATTCTTTAACACGCAATCAATTGATAACAGCCAACTTCAAGACTTGCATCACCATAAGGTGGACACTGTAAATTACCTGGAAGTCTACCTGAATAGGTCATCTCTCACCTTCACTTCACCTCCTACGCCGCTTCCCTTTCTGCAACGAGCTCGGGCAAAACTTTCAGATAGCGGTTGCACATGGAGGAAGGAACGGAGACACGCGTCATCTCGTGACTTCGTGTTCACGGAAGGCACCATGGCCGCTCTCGTACAAACACCATCTATCACCTTCTTCGAGTTCCCTTAATCATAACCACCACAGCTGAAGCTTCGATACGCGAAATCCGCTAGAGCGACAATGGAGCCTCCGCCAGATGGCACACACTGCCACATACTGCGCTTGCCGTACGAGATGCTCAAGCACATTTTGGCTGAAGTAAGTGTCTCTGGCTCATTTGCCCTTCTATGCTGATGCGTCAATTGCAGTTAGTCCAGTGCGATCAGCTCAGCATAGCGAAGACGTGCATACACCTCTTGGAAATTGCATACCCGGTGGCTTATCATCACATCTTTATTAAAACTGATCCGGTCACGGCAATGACCACTTGGAAAAACCTTGCTTCTGGCAACGGTCTACGACATGTTCGGCATCTCCAAGTTCATGATTCAGGACAGTCAACTGCAAATGCTAGGAAGCGGCATCATGTCGGAGATGTGGTTACTGGTATTCTTCTTGCAGCTCTGCGCCGGCATCAGTTGCTGTCCTTTAGGTACAAAGTTAGCACCACACTATAGATGCTGCTAACATTCCCATAGTCTAACACACCCTGTCGTTGCCTCATCCATGGTGTCCACAAGAAACCTGGTCATACTGATGGAAACTCAGCAACACCTTGCACAAGTAAGCTTACCAAGTTTCATGCGATCCAACGATATCAGCATTGCCAATTTTCTTCCGGTGAATTTACAATTTCGCAGCCTTCGCAACATTACGTTAGAGCTGCCTATCAGTAGTAGCGTCGATGACATGAGCAGTGTTATTGTTGAGAAATCACCCAGCCTGGAGAGTATCCATCTTTGGTTCTCAGCCCAAGGTAACGAGCTTTCGCCCCATGTCTTCACAGTACCTAGAGGTGAGCCATCTTCTCGGGGCATCTTATTCTCCATGGCTACCAGGCTTACTATTCTTGGCTACGATTTCAAACATCTCCCCAAGCTGGTGGGTCTGCCCTTGTTTCCTGCGCTCCGCGCTCTTGCAATGATTGACTGCAAGAACGACGTTTATCTCCACGTTCGCACCAAACCAGGAAGGCTTCCGAAGCTACGAGCATTAATGATCACAAGCGCCAATTACATACCCGGAGATGACATTATTCGCTTAATTGGAGGAACAAGCTGCTTGCGAGAACTCATTGTGTACGGGCCAAACTTGTACTTTGTGGATTGCTCGAGCCTCCGCTCACACGCGCAGAGTCTTGAACTCCTCTTCTTCGGTATACGGGGCACCTCGCTTTCCAGTCTGGAAGCACTGACAGCTCTGCGTCACTTGGGTGTTTCCATGAATGACCTCTATTATTGGAAGTCAACCAGGTTTTGTATTGAGAGCAAGAAACGGCTCACTAAAGTCTTTGTGTGTTCACTTCCACCAATTTTCGTCATTGTCTTGACTGATTCAAGAGACTAGGCAAACTTTGCGAGTCACAAGAAGCTACTGTCACTGACTTTGCGGTGTACCATCGACTTCCTTCCTAACGAAGAGGAGACAAGCCTACCGCTAGGTATTGGGCATTTCGAGGCGTTGATAAGAGATACACTTCTTTCGTACATCACGGAAATGGGCTCCACGATCGACGATAGTATCCTTGAGTATCTAGGTGTTGTCGTCAACGTCACAGCCTATACTCTTGATCTACCTGCCAAAGCTCCCGAAGGCCCCAACCAAGCCCTAGAGCGCCTGAAAAAAGTGCTATGTCTCCGACCAAAACAGGTGCTTCGACTAGCAGACTTGGCCATGGAGGAGATGATGGCGCGATATGCCAAGGACGATTACTACTTTCTTGAGGCCTATATCGACACTATGACCAAAGCAAGTCGCGTCGGGATCTCTAGTGGCTCAAAATTTGTTGCCTATAATTAACCGTGGTTTAACGCCCTATCGATCACCTCCCGTGGGGTGTTCGCAAGTTGTTGCATATGTATGACGAGATGATACTATATCGAGGCAAGGCGGGATAAGACGAAGAAGGCTCTCCTTCTGGGAAGTACCCAGAGTACATACATAGACTATGGCGAACCATGTATAGTTCTCTGAACGAAGCTCCTCGATCGCTTCATGATGCCCCTCCAGCGTCAGTCTCACGAAACCGCAGATCATCTGTCGTCATACCTTCCCAAACCAACCTCCCACCTCCCACCCCAAACATCACGATCTGAACCCGCCCACACCAACACCAAATCAACCCACAACGAACCACGCGTCCTCGCATCCTCACTTATCACGATACCCCACTTCCAGCCTCTTCATACCCCACCTGCCCAGCCAACAAAGTCCTCACGCGCCCACCAGCTATCCGGATCGAAGATCCTCATCTCCACACGTATACAACTGAAACGCGCTCACGTTACCCATACAGGAAGCCGGCGATGCTGTAGACCCGCCTTGCTTAACATTCACGACTTTGTGAGGCTCGCTTACACAGTAGGATTTGTGATCGTCAAGAGATCTACCCGATTTAACGCGCCGTTGGTGGAGGAACCGGGACGGAAGGACAGATGAGATGTTGGGTGGTACGTCAGCTGCTTGTATCCTGATTGTACATATAAAGCAGGTCAACGAAGTCCGAGTGGCGGAAATCCAGATTGTTACGCTCGCTGTACTTTGCTCTTAACAAAATGTCACGATGGTTTGTTATTGTAGTCCGGATAGTATAGGACAGCGGGGTAACGTACCCGACGGCCACCCGCTACCTACCCTGACATGATGTCGAACCTACGTAACATGTTCTCTTCCATACAAACCTCTAAGGCCTCCTACATTGCACATGCTCAGAGTAGAGAAAGCCAAACCACCCCAACCCATCTGGACCAGCCAACCAAAACATCGCGTATAGCGAAGCTAGGCGTTGAACTAACAACAAACCCGGCGCCCCGGATCTTGGATTCCAAGCTAGCCATGAGCTGAGGAAGGTAAAGCACGTTTTGTTTTGGACCGTGTTCATCAGCCCACCCGCCTCAGCTCTCAGCTCAATCTCGGCGAGATGTTTAAGGCCTTCCAGCGGTACGCGATACTCAACAAGATGCTAAAAGGACCGTTTTCCCCTCTCCCCTTCCCCCCCGCTTTCCTCTTATCTTTCAATCTATCAAGGTTTGGTATATATATTGGAATCTCTCGTCAGCTTTGGGTTTCGGGCGTTCACAATACCGGTCCGCAATAAGAAGCACATCGAATCCTCACTCACGGCATAGCCAATGTTGGTCTTGTTTCCTTGGACTGAAATGTTTGTTTGGCATTCAATCTTGATTCCTCCTCTCTCAAGTTATTTCAAAGGTTTCTCCACAGCCGAATATACAAGAGATGGCTGAACCATACACATGGAAGTCCTCTCCCCTCCCCCATCCATCCAGGCCACGCTGTCCAGCGCAACCACGTTGGATACGAGACACCCTGGTCGTCGTCGAGAAAGTTGTTGGCAAAGTTATATGAGTTTCTGTTAAAATAGGCTGAAGGTTGTTTGAAGAGATAAAAGAAAAGGCAAGAGACGATAAATCGAAAAGAGAAACTCCGGGATATTTGTTGCATGTGCTAGGCTCTCGACGCAAAGCGAAAAGACGTCCAGTTTCGGATATGATGACCTGAACTTCAACCTCAAGGGCGTCGTCGACTGTAGGTGTTGAGATGGTCGACGGCCCTCTCCTCGGTGTCCAGGCTGGGTCTTTCTCCCTTCGCGGAGATAGATTGCTAATAGCTGGTATATTTGGTTTGTGGTACAGAGCCGGATTGAACGGTGGAAAGATAAGATGATGATGGAAAAAAAATGGCAAGAGAGAGGTCGGGACGTCGTGAAGGAGGCATGAAGGGCGAGCGCAGACGGCTTCTATTCCTCCATCCTTCCGAAAATCTCGTCGTCGTCCTCATCGATGCGGCCGCGGCTGCGCGAGTTGGAGTAGCGGTAGTCCTCCTCATCGGCGAAGTGGTCGTCGTCCATGTCGACGTCCTTGCTCTCGCTGTTGTGGCGGTAGCTGTTGCGTATGCTCGACTGCTGCGCTTGGACGGTGGTGCTACCGGACAAGGTACGGGCGTTCAAGTCAAAATACTTTGCTGGTAGGGGTGGCACGGGCGGCACGTCCGGCGGGAGCGCAGTTGGTCCCGTCTTGGGAGTGCCGTAGGAGCAGCTCAACAAACCAACTGCGGCAGCAAGGTCGGCATGGTCATTGCCATCATCGTGATATGAGCCGGCAACCGAGGTACCTGACGTGGTGGGGCGGTCAGACACGTTGCTCCACTGGCGGAAGTGGCCGTTCCCGTTGTCGGAAAAGACGGTCGACTGGTAGGATTGGCTGTAGGCAGAGCTGTTGGCGGAGTAACGCTTGATGGAGCGGGTGCCAAAATGCGAGTGAGGGTAAGAGCCTACGGCATGGTCGTCGAGTTGTGGGGGCGGGGTAGTTTCAGTGGAGCTCAACTCCTCACGCAGGTCGGACGAGCCCGAGGCCGGAGGAGACGAGCGGTCGCTGTTTTCGCCGTCGCTCTCCTTGTTCATGGCGACGAGGACAGAGGCAGCTTCGAGGAGCTGCACCTGCTGGTGCTTGGAGATGAGCAGCTTAGATGTGTATTGCCATTCAGGCGTGTGCTCCCAACTAGAAGAAAAGTCAACGCGGAACTATCATGAAGCATTGCAGTCTAAGTGTGCGTGCGAGTGAGGAAAGGGCATTCGTCATGAGGCATGAAAGTATGTGGGAGGGCCATCTACGGCTTAGGGTTACTAACAGGTGCTTGGTCAGACAGCTGCTGTGCTTGTAGCCTTTCCCACATTTTTCACATCTCAGATCGCTACCACTTCGCTTGCCGTCGCCCTTGGACAGACGAGAGCCCTCGCTCGCGCGACGGTTCCGCGACTTGGAGTTGGCCTTGTCCTGCTCCAGCATCGTTGCGAGTGTCGGGCCGTCTGTCAGAGCCTCGCTCTTGGCCGCCGCCGCGCCATAACTGCTGGGACCGAAGTGCGAGCCATTGCCAGGCATACTCGATGCCATTGTTGAGTTGAGTGCCATGTTGGGTCCCCTGAACTGCGATGTCGGCTTGGATGGGCGGCGCGATCCGTTACTACTACTATCCAGGGGCGCCCCCGACATGCCCTTGGCTGCAGCCGCAATGGCCGCAACATTGGTGACGGGTGTCTGGCTCATGCTCTTCCTACGTGTTACGCGATGCGCTGGGTTCAGGTTGCCGGCGGATATCGAGTGCGAGTGTGGGCGGTTCTTGGGGAGTGAGCCGGCCATGGTGCTAGACGAGTGTCGTTGTTGGCTGGCTGGTCGGACGTTGATGGGTTCCTGGCAGGCGGCACGGTCAGCGCAACTCGGGGGGCATGCAATTGCTGGGAAGCAGTATAGGTACCTTGAGGACAGTCATGATTGCTACAAAATAGAAAAGTTGCCGGCCTCGGTGTTTGCTTTGTCTTCCAGCTTCGTCAGCAAGGCAGCGGGAATTGTTGCACAGCCTCCGAGGTGTCGGAGGTTATAAAGCGAGATGCGGCTGAGAGACAATGCAGGGCAGCGCAGGGGCGGGCGTGTAGAAATAATAATCCAAAATGTGTGCGAGAGGCGTCTGCTAGCTGAAGAGGCGCTCGATTCAAAAATAAAGCGTGTGGACAGGTCCCGGAATGCTATTCGACAAGTGGGGTGATGCCCGAGCTCCTGATATTGAGTTACTGTGTCCAACAGAGAGTCTCGATTGCGCAGCCTCAGAAAAGCGGCCAAATATCCCAGTTTCAGACCCGATAGCGGCAGCAACTAAGGTTGGGAAGAAGGAGTGAGAGTGAGATTATTGTTGCAGCAATTGCAGACGCCAGGAACTTTTTATTATTTGGTCGCAAACATGGCACGCGGCATCTGGGGTCAGCCGGACGCTCACAGCCCACGCCCGACCAACGTGACTGATAAGTAAACCCTGGCCGCCTCTCCCCCTCAAGGTACGCGGCAATGCCGTGGCTGAAGCGACAAACGAGGCCTCCCATGCTGCCACTTTCTATAAAGGCCGCACTGGTCCGTGGAGGGACATGGGACGCAGCATCTCCCTCGCGCTCTGATTGCATGTTTCAGCGATTGCACCTCTGACTCTGGCTGCTTCTCCTGCCTCTTGTGCGCGTCGCCGTGCAGAAATCCAGGAACCCTTTGTGCGTGTTCCTGGCGCAACGCAGGTTATCGAGGGAACATTCTTAGTGCGCCATCCAGAGTGCCTCCCCGCTTCTGTGATTCGAGCATGAATTGATGTCAAGACACTTGTTCCCGCAATAGGGAACGCCGATCCCCAACTACTTTGCCATGGCCGCTTGGGCCAGTCCGGTTCGGGCGGATCAAGGACACGGGGAACCGAGCGCTTGTCTGGAGAGCTGTGGCTAAGTCGAGCCGATCGCTGCTGCGTCGAGCAGAGCGCGCTACACAAGAGATCATCGCCTGCCAACATGTGTTTGCGCCATCCACACTCTCTCGTAACATCTGCATGGCGTTGAGCAGTTCTGCCATGCTACGGCAAAAATATTGTCAGACTCCACTCGAGCCCTCCTCATCGCCCTCGGATAACGAGACGTGCGCTTGGCGTCATCGCGATCGGTCGCACACACGGCGTCTGTGCTGCACATTATCGCGCAAGCCACCACCCTGTCGTCTTGTTCGCTGCTGTGGGGTCGCTACATGTTGAGTGGTGCGGCACCTGCACCACACAGTGAAAGACACATGACAAGCTGCCAGCCGTACAAAAAAACCGCGCGCTCCTGCAGAGCATGGCTGGACCATCCTGTCGTCCAACAAGTGCTGGGATCGGCCAAGATCAACAGGCCGAGATCGTGGCCTGTCGCAGGGATAGATAGAGTGCCACGATGACGGATAGCCGCTTGTAATGGCATTGTTGGTTGTCTTCGGAGTCCGGGCAGCAGAATGCCATACACGTGTGTTATCCACTTGTCGGTGTAGCCTACCAGCACCAATAACAACCTGCGGTAGACCAGCCGTTTGGCAGAACGCTATGGACTCTGCGTCTTTGGAATTGTGTAAGTTGGGCTTGTGTAAGACGTTCCGGTGGTTTGTTTATGCCTATGCAGGTGCTTGAGGGGTCAATTCGCGCCTGCCGATTCGGGAGTCCCGTGGCCTTGGAATAGCTTCATTGGCAGATTGCGCGCCTTAGCTGAGGGGTCGACGACGCCACCATCTGCATTCCCTCAGATTACCGTATCCATAATTGCGACATAGACAATTCCATCTTACACGTTGATCTTGACTGCAACTTTTCGACCTGCCGAGTAACAGTTTCCGGTGTCTGTATGTAAAGTTATCTCTCAGTGAGGAGAATGGTCCACAGCGGCATAAACCTCCGCATCAACCAGGATTGAGCTTGTCTATTTCACGTGTCAAGACTTAGCCTCACCGTTCCTTGGAACAGATCCGCACAGCCCACTCTCACCGTCGTGGGCGAGTTCCGTCGGAAACCAAGTAGGTTTCAAATCGGTAATATGACGTCAGGCATTACTTGATCACAAAAAAAAAAGTCAAGTTGCTGCGTCGTAGGATGAGGCCTTACGGATGCCTGCGGAGCTACCTCTATAGCCGTATACCGGATGACAACGGCTGTCGTGATTTCTCACACGAGATACGTAACAGGGCTGGTGGTATGCTTGCATATTTTTGTCTTTTGCATAGCTGTGCATCGATAAGAAGGACAGGCGGTCAGGGTGTTAGTTGCTGCAAGTACAAGCAGTTGCACCCAGAAGCTATGCACGTTCCACACCACATAATTGCTCACTGTACAGCAATCTGAACAACTTTTGTTCACCACCTTGCAGAGTTGGCATTGTTGAGCGCGAGTGCACTCAAAGTCATAATGCATCTCGCATAGCAATGGATGTTATGCGAACCCTTCATGAGCAAGATATTGCCGAGACGCAAAAGCGACTGTTTTCCTTTTGATGCTTTGAGAACGAGTGCTGGTGGAAGCACAATGTCGGTATGTAAGACAACAGAGGTAGGATGTATCGGAATGCTTTTGGATGCCAAAGGCGTTCCGATCTTAGTAATCTGGTCACGTGCATGTGTTCGTCACTGCTCTCGGCCATGTACAAACCATCTGCCTGCAGCATCGCAACCGCACCATCACATCGTAAACAGAAGTCGCGCGTTACTTCGTACATCTAAGGAACCTCATCTGCCACTACATACCCTGCAAAATTCGAATCACTTCCCTCGCACGACTTCACCATGGCGGACGCTTCCGCGCAACCCAAGCCCAGCAGCAGCGTCAAGCTCGTGCTGCTAGGAGAAGCAGCTGTCGGAAAGGTATGGAGAATCGGAAGATAGCTGCGACTACCAGCTAACCATCTTCTAGTCTTCTCTCGTTATGCGCTTCGTCAACAACGACTTCCAAGAGAACAAGGAGCCTACTATCGGAGGTACGTACACAGCCACGCCAGACGATATCAATCTAGCAACCACCCACTTCATATCTCACCAAGTTAATACTAACAAGCCGCTCAATAGCCGCATTCCTGACGCAGAAATGCAACCTACCAACCCGAACCATCAAGTTTGAGATCTGGGATACCGCAGGCCAAGAACGCTTCGCCTCGCTCGCGCCCATGTACTACCGCAACGCCCAAGCCGCCCTCGTCGTCTACGACATCACAAAGCCCTCTTCCCTCACAAAAGCCCAGCATTGGGTCGCCGAACTGCACCGCCAAGCCTCCCCAGGCATCGTTATCGCACTCGTAGGAAACAAGTTCGATTTGGCCACCGCCGCCGAAGAAGAGAACGCCGAAGACGTAGATGCTGCCCCCGCAGCTGAGGGCGAAGAGGAGCCAACAGAAGACGGAGTCAGCTCGAGGAGAGTACCAAGTAAGACTGCAAAGGCATACGCAGATGAGGAGAGCTTGTTGTTCTTCGAGACTAGTGCGAAGACAGGGCATAACGTTGCCGAGGTATTTACTGCTATCGCAAATGCCATTCCGGAGACGAGCTTGAAGGGCCCTCGTGGTGTTGGGGGACAAACAAACTTGAACAGGCAGGAGGAGGCGCGTGTAAATCTAGGCAGTGCGCGGACGGAGGGTCCCAAAGAGGGTTGCGCATGCTGATGGGGTTGTATACAGGGTACGTCATGGTGTATGTGTGTGGCCATACTCTATGCGATGCAGGAGCTCGATAGCTACGACGGTATGCAGCCACTACTGATGAGTTCAACTCAGGGTTATCAATATTAGGCGTTGGATGGAACGATGAAGTTGTACATTGTCGTCAATACCATTGCTTCTACACTACGTGAGTCATTTGTTATGCTACAAGAAGCGTACTGGACAGTTTCCTATACGAGGTCAGTCGTACTCTCTTCTTGTCGGCCTCAACATAGAGCAAGAAGCAGTCGTCAAGCAAACGGTCTACCATATAGTCTCTCGCCCATGCTGCAAATACTGAGTCTGAATATAAGACTCGCTTGGTTCAACTACGATAGGATAAATTTCTCTGTCCAGGACGTCCATTTCGGGTTGGCCTACCTTGAACGATTACCCAAGAGCCTGCAAAAGGTCACTTTCCATGTCGATGAACAGGTTTTCTGCCGCTTTTACAGACGTAAAACTAGCATTCTACAGACAGAGCAATTTGTCAAAGGCGAACTGAGGCGTATCGCAATGACTTTTGTGAGCGATCCTGGAGCGTTATCTATGGAGTCGATGATATGTAGTGCTCATGGACTGGAAGCAGAGCCATGCTCAATTACCTCTGGTCACCAGTTCATGTGGATACTCACGGTGACCGCTGCTGCTTACGGACAGGCGAATAACTTTGAAATCCAGTAAGGATTATACGGCAAGATATGCAGTTGGCAGCAGAGTCCTGTCTCTTTCCATGAGGCTTCAAGCATCTTAGCTCAATAGGAATAGGAGACTGATTAGCATGACCATCGCCTTAGTCTCTCGTGGCTTGCCAGATACATGCTTCTTACTGCACGGTGTATTTGTTTAGTGTGTTTTCAAATGCTAGACGTGGTTGAGACTAGGTATCTCCTTCAGTACCAGTAGCACAAATAACCTCGAGCCAATATGACCAAAGTTGCAGATCGTTTACAGTAGATTAATGCCAAGAGACAAGATTTGAGGTAAATGTTGAGCCCATGATTATCGATTCTGATCGAACGTCTTCGTGACGCAGTTGCGTTCATGTTGTTGATGAACTTAGCGCATCCAATCACTGCGGGGTCACCACACAAAAGTTGGTCCTCGCACTAACGTTTTGCGCCTACTTTACCAATCCATCATCCCCAAGGCTACCATCTTTGACTCATTGGGCATCACTTCGACTCAGAACTCCACAGATAATCCTCTAAAGACTTTGAAATCCTGTTCAAAGGTTTCCTTTCGCAAAAATTTCGCGACTATTCACTAGATCGCTCAAAGATATGGCAAGAGGTGGTCGAGGCGGCGGTAGTCGCAATCCAGCCAATCAACCGAGAGAAGTGCAGGTCTCAAGGAAAGTTAGTTGGTTATTGAGACATGGTGCGAGTCAGGAGGGCTTAAAGTTGGGAAAGGGTGGGTATGTTAATGTCCAGGAAGCGGTAAGTTTGTTCCCAATCAACGCCCGGCGACGTTGAATATATGCTTAACATAAAGACATGACTTATCATATACATCAAGGTTTCGAATGATGTTATGAGTTCGTAGCTTAGACCACACGACGAGCTAACGTTTTCAGCTAAACACCAAAACTCTGAAGAGCTTAAAAGTCACATTTCCTGAGCTGCGCGACATAGTCGCCAATAACGACAAACAACGCTACTCCATGATTCCAGCATCCTCACTCGACCAAGAGACACCTGGAACCACAGAGCTATCTCAAGAGCAACCAAACTCAGAATCGTTGGAAACTGTACCAGAATCAGACGACCCAGCCGACTACCTGATACGCGCGAACCAAGGCCACTCCATCAAAGTCGATTCAGAAGGCCTCCTCGTCCCCATTACCCAAGAAGCAGGCAATGTTCCCGAAACCGTTGTTCACGGCACCGACGAGCGCGCCTGGAATCTCATCCTAAAGAGCGGCGGTCTGCGGCGCATGGGACGGAACCATATTCACTTCGCATCTGGTCTCCCGGCAGGTTTCAAAGCACTTGACTCTTCCACTGATCCTACTGCCGAAGAAAAGGAGTCTGCGCCAGTCATCTCAGGCATGCGCAAGAACTCGTCGATTCTGATTTATATCGATATCAACGCTGCTCTTACTGCCGGCATCAAGTTTTTCGTCTCGGACAACGGTGTTATACTCACCGAGGGTAATGAGCAAGGCTTCCTTTCGTATGAATTCTTCAAGCGCGTCGAAAGTAGGAAGAAGGATGGTGGTGTACTGATGAGTGATGGGAAGTTACCCGAAGGCGTGACTGTGAATATTGAAGAGTGGGAGAAAGAGGTTGGTGATGTGCAGAAGGGGAAGCGGGGTGGCAGGGGTGGTAGAGGTGGTAGAGGTGGAGGACGGGGCGGAGGCGCAAGTGGCCAAAAGAGTGGGATAAATGACGCAGGAGTTGCGGCGGCTGATGCTTAAGAAATTATGAGGGTGTTGCAGAAGGTGATATGAGCACCAGTTGTTGCCACAGTCAACAATCAACAACAGAATATGGACTACTCGCTGGCATGTCGAGTACAAGCCGCCATCCGTGCTGATTTGTGGATCCATAAGTGATCTATGACACAGGATTCGCTGGATGAGGTCAGTTCCTGTGATGGTTAATACCAGTCGATATCACTTCTAGAAATCCTTCGCACAGGCTTGGAGACTATTTGAACTTGAATTATGATTGATTTCTTCGGCCGTTAAAGAGATTATAGTATGCGCGAGAGGTATATAACAGAATGCCGCCCAGTAAACCGGAACTCCAATGTAAACCCAAAGAAAAGGAAAAGAAATTTAGAAAACGTTCTTGCGTTGTGACTTTTGACTCCAGCCACTCAAACGGTTGGTTCTCTTGTTCTGCTTCTCCACATCGATGTTCGCATCCTGTGCTACATCAAAGTAATCCCTTGCAGCAATACCCTCACTCTGCAGCAGAGGGCTACTTGGCCTTGTCTGGCTGACATGGTGAGTGGGGGCGTGGTGAAGACCAGGAGAGTGGACATCCTCAGGTTCGGCAACGATCGCATAAGAAGCACCTCCAACATCGATGGCATCAGGGGACAAGGGCCTACCCTCGTCACCCTCGTCCATGCTGGCGCGGGACCGTGTGCCAATAGTGCGCACAGTCATTCGTCGACCAAGACCGCACTCCGGGTCAGCCTTCTCTTCCTCAAGGCGAATGACGACCTCGACAGCCTTGTCGTCTTCAATAACCTTGGGGTGACGCTTGGCGAAGTATTTGGCGTACTTGTACAGCGACCAGTAGCAGCTTGCGACATTGATAAAGGTCAAGACGATCTTGTACGGTAGGTAGTAGATGTACATGAGCTGCCAGCCAACACGCTCGTTCTTGCGGCGGAGGTGCACTTCGTTGAAGATGATGACGTTGATGAGGTACATAACGATTGTGGCGGCGAGAAGGTAACCGCAGAACGAGGGACGGACGTAGAACGAGATAGGTAGGATGAAAGGTGTGAGAAGGTAGAGCAGAGTTTCGTAGACCTAGTGTGTTGTTAGTATGTTGGATGAGCGAAATAGACTGCGGATTGCTTACCTCTTGGAAGACGAAGATCTTTGCACCAATTTCCCACCAACCGAGCTTCCAGCTACCGAGAATGTATGCCATGTTGTACCACATGCCGTTGACGAAGAAGAAGTTCCAGCGCTTGAAACGTTGCGAGAAAATGGTCATCTCACCGAAACCACCACGGGAGCCACCGCCAGAGATGAAAACAGCGGTAGGTGTTTCGGTTTCAACAAAGACT
This sequence comes from Alternaria alternata, assembly GCF_001642055.1. Lineage (NCBI taxonomy): Eukaryota > Fungi > Ascomycota > Dothideomycetes > Pleosporales > Pleosporaceae > Alternaria > Alternaria alternata. Next base: position 1,084,150 of record NW_017306194.1, on the reverse strand, counting down.
TGCGAGCACATCTTGATGCGACATCCAAGCTTGCGGGCTACATGACCAAAGAACCAGTCTTCGGACACACTGAAGCCGGGGTGTTCGTGGAAGGTCTTGACAAGTAGCTCACGGTCCCAGAGGGAAATGGCTCCGTGTGGGAAGGTAGCGGAGCCGACCTTACCGGCAAACTCACGCTGAATACCACTGAGCTTGTACTCGAGATCCTGAGCTTGTTGGCAGAGGTTGCCCTTTGTAGAGTTTGGCCCGACGGATTTGATGGTGTAGCCAATGCACATGACCTTGCCATTCAAGCGCTCAGTGACAACAGGGAAGTTGTCAGGCAGCGCACAGTCATCGTCAATGAGCAAAACGTTCTTGAAATTCTTCGCAGCATAACAACCAACAAATTGAGCAACGATCTTCGATCCGATTGGCGACCAGATATGATTCACGCCGTAAGGACGGCAGACCTCTTCCGTGTTGTCGAGTGGCGTCGGGCTGTTTCCGTTGGCGATGACGAATATGTTCGATGGAGGGAAGATCTTCAGGGCAGCTTCGAGTGTGTTGGCAATGAGTCCAGCAGACTTATAGCACGGAATCATGAGGCAGGTATCGTCAACGTTGGAATGGAACTTGGTCTCTGTAGAGAAGTCGGCGGGAGGTGGATCCTTCTCGAAAAGGATGAGTAAAGGAGCGAACGCATAACTAAGGTATGTTAGTCACTGAAAAGATGGCGAGGGTGCTCTGACAAACTTACAATAGTGCGATTCCAAGCACGATACCGAAACCACCAGCGATAACGAACTTGGTGGATACAACCCAGTAAAGCCACCACACAGCACCGTTCCATAGAGGAACTCCGATCAAGACGAAGTAGACGAAGAGTATCAGGAAAGCATAGATGGCGTACTCAAAGGTGATTTGCACCCACTTCTTTCGTTGGATCTCTGCTCCCTTCTTCTTCGCCTTCTCGTAGGTGTCAAACATCTCACTCCTTTTGAAGTAGGATGCATTGGTCATGCTCCGCTTGAGAGCGTTGGGTACCATGCCATCGACAACAGACTGTAGAGTGTTCTTCCGGGGACGACCCGCGTGATGTGCGGCTTCAGGCTCCTGAGGCAAGGAATCTGTAGAGTTTCGGACCGAGTTGTTTTCAGTCGCAAAAGGGTTGTCTCTGCTGCTTCTGACTGAGTTGGGTTTCGTCGCGAAGGGGTCATCATTGGACCACTTTGACTTTGTAGACGCGGTAGGAACTCTATTGAGTGAGCTTGGTGATGGTGCACGACTTCCTCGAGGGCTCAGAGCTAGAACATCGGTTGACCCAGGGATGTAGGAAAGGGTCCGGAAGGGTCTCAGATTCTCCTCAGTTGGTGATGGTAGTGCCCCGCTCTGTTGCGAGTTTCTCTTTGCACCACTGTTGCTGAACCAGGAGAACCGGTTACTCCTCCTTCGTTCGCCATGCGTTTCTGTGCGTTCAAGGTTGGTAGAGCGCTGAGTACCGTTCCGTTGTGGGCCGCCAGAGTCTTGTGTGGGACGACGACGGATGCTTCCGATTCGTTCAGAGTCGAGGAAAGGGTTCTCCGCTTGTGGTTCCCAGGCTCCTGTATGTGTAGTATGCGTGTTGTCGCGTTTTGATCCAAGAGTACCCGTGGCCCGAAGCAGATGTGCTGGAACGGTAACATCCTGAGTGGGGATGATCTCACTGGAACGTCGACGATGGTCTGCCATGTAGTGTGTCTCGTGAGTGCCGGAAGGAAGACCAGATGGAGAAGTCATGATGGGCGGTTGTTAACCCGAATGAGGGAGACTCCTGGGGTAGTTATGTCTGTAAAATACTGGACAGGGTGTACCCCATTAATACTCGGGAGCCAGTCTCCAGACCTGGTAGGACTTCTCTCTAGCCGGATAGTCGGACAGCCACATCGAGCGATCCGACTATGAAATCTCCTATGTGCCATTATCGGATCCACCTAGTAGTCTGTGGGTACACCCCCGGGCGTCGATCATCATGGAGTGCGACATGCACGTGTAGGAAGCATGTTGAGTATTGCGCCACAGACGTGGTCTACAGTGACGTCTAGGGCGAAGGCTAGATCTAGAAACTTCCCACGCCACTGAATCGCAACGGAGCTTTAGATACTAGTTCCCGTCGAGATTTAGCTCCAGGAATGATTTGCGTTTTTACCCTGTTCGGAGGACGGCGTCCAGAGTCTGAGGTGGTAGATCTTTGGTTGTGTTGCATCACTACGGCGTTTGGCGATATGAGCTGAAGAGTTGTCCAGAGCCCATAGCCCCTTAGGCATCTAGAGGCAAGAAATTCGGATTCGTATATGCGTTGCCAAACGTGAAGTCTGAAATCTATTAGCTAGTTTCATAGCGTTACCCTTGCAAGTCTCTTCACGTACTTGCACGGGCACAGAGCAACTGACAGATTGGACCTCTGCCAGCATCGCCGACAGATCCACAGTCCGTGTGGTGCCAGAGCCTGAGCTATTTCAGTGGGTACCACTACTAGGAACGGTCACTAAACGGGTCTTGGGCTTGACAAGTATCTCCGGAGTAGTTCGAGACGTAGCCTGAGGCTGTGGCTGAGAACTACGAAATGGACAGGGTTCCGACCTCTGTGTATATCGAGTCATCATAGCTCGCATCAAGAAACAGTTGTAATCTCGATACCGCTGTCCCGCGCAAAGACATCATAGGCGTTGTGATCTACGGTAGTTGCGATCGAAGTTCAAACCTAAGATTCTAAATCGGACACATGCATCCTGAATCTGTCCGGAAGCAGCGTCCGAAGAGATTTTTCATCTCATTTTCGGTGAGTTGGACTTCTTTGGGTCCACGGTATTAACCGTGATGACAACACATCCATGCCTCGGTGAAAGCTTCGCTGCGCTTGCGCAGGTACTCCGGGTGTTGTTGAGGCCGCGACCGTGACCGAGGGCAAAGTAGGCGAGAAGACATGGTAACCTTGCGGAACGATCCCAAGGGTGCTTTACTATTACGCAACTGCGCGGGACTTCGCGCTGGAAGTCGGCGTCTCTTTTGAACGGTTGGCGCTACTATAGTGTAAGATGTCAGTGCCGCTCGGGTACCACAGCCTGAAGATGTTCGAGGCTGACGCTGTTATGATGACAGTACCCCTTGCCAAGGCGACGATGAAGTCAGTTACACAAGATTTCTATCATGAACTTTGAAGCTGGTAAACTGACGTGAGTCGCACGAATGAGTGTATGTGGAGAACAACTGGATGTTGAAGTTGGAAATTGCAGAACGCCGTTCCCGCCCGGCCCGCCGCCGGGGGGCGCTTGTCATTCGTTACGTCAGGCAAGCAATACGAGATTTAGAAAGCAAGCCTTCGCTGGACGTTTGACGAGCCGCAACAATAGACACCCTCAATCCATGATCCCACACATCACTAATCGAACACGAAATGACTTCCTACGCGTCTCAATACCCGCCGGCTGTTGAGTTTGACCCTGCATACAAGAAATTCTTCGAGGATTTCTACGCTACGTCCGATACGGCTGAAGCGCATGAGAAATACGTCGATTACTTCACTAAGGATGCGACGCTCGTCATGGCCTCCAAGAGGGTAGCGGGCCGAGAAGGTTTGTCTCAGTTGCTTTTTCCATCCAGCCCTGAGATTCAATCCGCGCCTTGACGTTTCAATCCCCTTATACCTTCTGCGAGGCTGATTCTTGGCTGCAGAGATTCTGTCCCTGCGCAAAGCCATGTGGGAAAAGATTTCTAGCAGGGCGCACAAGCCACTCCAGATATTTCCGTTCGGTCCGAACGCAGACGAGGTAATGCTATATGGAACGGTCAAGTACGGCTTCAAGGCAGGGGGTGAGTCTAGCAAAGACTGGGCTGCAAGGGCGCACCTAGTCAAGGAAGCAGATGGCAAAGTGAAGATGGATTTTTATCAAGTCTACTTGGTGCGACACCCAGCGCTCGTCCGCGTTCGTGTATGCGGATTGAAGCTAACATTCGTCTTAGGACACCGGAGCTTAGACCGAGCCCGTAGATCTTATGTAGATCCGATGCCAACTATAGGGGCTTCTACGGCATCTATAGTGTTGGAAACGTTCGTCATACCGGAGGTCCCATACTTTGTGAAAACTGTCTCGGTGCTTACTGTGGTACGCACCTAAATGGTGCAAAGTCCAAGGGGCGCCTCATCTCTGAACATGAGGCTATGCAGGTACCAGGTCCACGATGCTCTGAAACACTCGATGTGGAACTGCACGAACTCTACTTTGGAGTAGTGAGTTGAACTGTAGATTGACATGTGGGACTAATCCTGTCCGCTCGGATGTGACGGCTGTCATGGGACGGACGACTCATCCCTGTAGCTCATTGGGAACTGTCATATAACCCAAGAGTCCTACGTGTGACTGTCGTGAGTTCCTTGTGGTTGTCCCATTCTCAGTTCATCTCAGCGACATCATGCAGACATCTCGATCGCCATCGTTAACTAGGGTCCAAGGAAGATAAACATTGCTTTTCCTTCAACGTGGCGTTTTCTCCGCGATATTCCAGTTCTTTGACGCAGGAACTGTCCTAGGGTCTTTGTCACGGAGTTTAAAAGTTGTTTTTCCTCTTCAGCTCCCGATTTCCAGCGAAGTGGTCTAGACGCGGAAACAAGCCTCAGTCACATCTACGTAAACGTGGTTCAGAAGGATTGGGACCGATGTTGTGTCGGCGTCGCAGCGGCATGCCGGACCCTATGCTACCAATGCTGCCAGGTACGCGGGTTAACGGGTTCTGCTGCGCCAGCGCTATACGATGGCCTCAAAGATTCCAGTACGAGGCGCAAGCAGGGTACGTGGCCACCTCGTTTGGCGCATCTAGGCCTCGTATACTTCTTTCAACGCCGCACACTTGATCCAGGCTGTGTCTTTAACAACAAGTTTGCGAACCCCGCAACGCCGCCGAAGTGGATAGACCCCATTTCAGCCGTCGTATACTCAAATACAAATCGTCCGATCGTCCGATCAAGGGTGCCCAGGTGAGTTCCTTTGGCTACGCGGTGTACATGATGATTGCTGCAACGCAGAGTGACTTTGAATCGATCAGTGTCCCAAAAACCGCAACGTAAGGGAGGTGATGTAGTCCAAATTCTTGCATCACCTGTACCAATCGTCCCGTCCCCCATCAATGTTTTCGCGATCGAGTGGTGACCCGGCTGACGTGATATTTTGGGGACGGCATCATTGATCGTGCTGGTCGGGTCGCTAAAAGTATAGGGTCCGCGGGCGTCTTGGGCCCGAAGTTCCCCCAGCAGCAGCAAGGGATATGGTCAGGGAACACTGATGTAAGCGATGTGATACACGATGTATAGGGGCAATAAGGAAGGGCAGGTCAAGCGCATTCGTTCAAACTGCCGAGCATTAAATTCCAACCATGATGTGTGGAGTTGCAGATTTTTGAGGTTGGGGTTGTCGGATGAATGTTCAGACCCCACGGCCATATGCGGCCACCAACATTAGCCCCGCACGACCAGAAAGATTATTCTTGAACGCAGCATTACTGCGTGAGAGATGCATACTCTCAGTATATAAATTTATTTATCTGTAGTCTTTCCATCAACAGGCTTAAAACCAGCCCGGCTAGCTCAATCGGTAGAGCGTGAGACTCTTAGTCTTTCACGGTCTAACAGACACGATTACTCAGTACATCTCAAGGTTGTGGGTTCGACCCCCACGTCGGGCTTGAGAAGCTTTCCTTTTTGTTGTCGCCGTGTACATGTGTGTGGGGTGGTCGTCTTGGTGGTGGATGATGGATGAATGTTTTTGGCAGTGCCCTGCTTGCCACGGCCGCATGTCCCGCCTAATGACATTCCCGAATGTACATTATTTTCACAGTCAACGGCTTCTCAGTTATCCTACAGCCCAGGGTTGTCGTATTACGTGATGCTTTTTGTGTCCCCGCCGAGATCATAGCCTTGGATCCTATGTCCACAGAGATGTGCCAATAACTAACTATGCAGCGCACAGTATCTGTCGAGCCAATCGCTTTAAGTGGAAGTATTACTTCGACAATTAGTCCTTCGAAATCTGCATAAGATTGTCCGTCTCCAAAACCCCGGCGCCATATCACAAACCTAAGCAACGAAAAGTCTGGCTTTATTAAACCTGATCTAGAAACAACTCTTCCTTCACCAAATCGAAGTACTATATATGTTGTCCAAAGGGCATCTTTGCAGCCTATACATAATGTCACTGCTCTGTTACCACTGAGAAGAAAAAATCGAAAAGTGTTAGAACACACCTACACAGCCAATCTCATCATCAATCCCTTTGAACACCAGTATCACACGAAAGCCAAACATCAGTGAGTACGTTGGCATCTTCGTAGAACGTTTGTAAGCCTCGAATATATACACACGAACGCTTCATCATCCCATCACCTTATGACCTGTTTTCCTCCTTATCCTCATTCCGCTCTCCACCACCACCTATGGTAAACAACTCCTATCATCCTTCTCTCCCACCAGCACAGGAATCGTCAACATTTCACCTGCAAGTATCAGATTTGGATCCTGAATTGCATTCGCCTTGGCGATATCGCAGATGCCCACTCCATTCGCCGCAGCAATGATCTCAAGCGTATCACCCGGGTGAATAGTAACTTGTTTTCCTGTCCCTACATCTGCGGAGGTAGATGGGGTTGCTGGTGAAGGAGCCGATGCTGAAGCTGAAGCGGATGAAGCGGGTAGGGATGCCGAGCCGATCGAGGTTGCGAGGGTGGTTGGTAAAGCTGATGGTGTTGGAGCGAGCATGAAGGATGTGGAGAGTGTTGTTAGTAGTAGGGCTGCTGAAGCGGAGGCTGAGACAGTGCTGTTGGCAGCGCAACGTTTGTGAATGTGTGGGTGCACTTGTGCGCCTGTGGTGGAGAAGAGGATGGTTGAAATGGCCAAGAGGACGGTTGCGGGCTTCATGATGGCTGGTTGGCAATAGTGATTATGACGCCGAGGTTGGTAAAGCGATTAATATGTGGGTTGCAAAGTTGATGTATGGTAGTAGAGTAGGACCTGCCAGAGTGATCAACGATTTGATGTATTATACTCCTCGTCACTCTTGAATAATGATCAATTCTTGTGAAGCTGTCAAATGCTTACCGGGAACGCGCATGGTATATGTAGACCCCCCACAGCCTCAGGCAGGAAACATTCATGTTCGGAAACGTGGACGAACGCGTTGTTCATCGACGCGGCAGTTTCTTCCAGAACAATGGAATGTCTGCCTTCCGTCAATGCTAGAGTCCTGTCATTTCGCTGAAGTGGTCTTGTCTGAACGTTTCCTGTCACAGGTCGTTCGTGCTTGGCTGTCATTGTTTCAAAAACCAGGTCGTCTTCGATTCTATGGTGGCCATTGTGCTTATTCACTGACACAGTACAGCAAGTTATTGGGACGTTGGTGATTTCGTGTACTGCATCGGCAAAAGGCATCCATTGCAAGGTCGATGCTATGAAGACCATTGTGTGATGATATGTGACAGCCGCGTTGACTACGCGGACATGTGCTAATGAGTGAAGCGAGGTGTGAAGATCTGACGTGTAACAGCTGTCAATTGTCAGAAGACGCGGCAAGCCACGCATAGCAAGACGTTGTTGGGTATCTGGCACCGGGATAGAATCGTATCGGAATGAGGAGAATGAAGGAACGGAATTGTAAGTGTATGTTCTGCAATTAGAATATGCTATAGGGCTAAGATACTGTACAGCGCAAGAACGAAACTACGCTCGCTAAGATGATGTAATAAACAAACGCTGGCCAAGTGACTCCGAATGAGGTCATCAACTTACAACAAAAAGGTTAAAGGGTAATAATCTGAACAGAAAAAATAGGTCTTCAAGCGCCCAGCGCAATAAGCCTGCTCTTGATATCCGTAGGTCTCATCATCTGGTTGATGACGACACTCGAGATACTGCCCATACTGACGACCGAGACGTATCCTGGGGCAACTTCGCTTGCTAAAACTTCCACGCACTTCATCGCCTCTTCCTTTGAGATTGGAGATCGAATAGAGCCCTGTATCGCCTGCAAAAGGGTGGTTGTCGAGAACGAAACGCGCGATCCGGGTCTGTTCGCGCAGAGTAGAGAAAGTACACCAATGACTTCTGGAGTGCGCTGGAGAGCTGCTTTTCTCTGAAGCTCAGCGGGTGTTGGTGCTGCGGGGCCAGCCTTTGCAGCCTCCTGCTTGGCGAGAATACGGTCAAGGAGGTTGGTTTTGCGAACGGCAGCAAATTCAGTAATCTTGGGCTGGGCGGGTTGGGCTTGCTGGTTCTGTCCCAAGGAGAGGTCGTTCTCCTTTCCGATGGTGGACCTTGTCTTCTTCAGCGCACGACCTTGCTGTACGCTCTCCTTGAACTCCCGCAACCTCTTGCGTCCCTTCTCTTGTGCTGGTGCAAGCGCGGTGAGCGATTCGCATGTGGTGACTTGGGCGAGAGGAAGCTGGCTGAGGAACTTGGACACGGAGGTGTCATCGAGGAATGTGTCCATGCATGCTTGCTTGATGTCGGCCTTCTTCGGGCGTCCGCGTCCGCGCTTGGGCACCGCAATTGGCCGGGCCATCATCATCTGCGACGTGCACCATTGCGACCACAACGTGTCTAATCCTTCCTTGAACATTTCTTGCAGCCCTTGTTCATTCATATGTGTCATGCCATTCATCATAGGACTGCTGTCCTTGATTTCAATGCAGATTTTGCCGCGGCCATAGTCGGATAGGTAGTAAGGGTTGTTGTTGCCGGAGGGACCGTGGTCGAGAATACCAATGAGGAGTCGAATGTCATCGTACGTGACCTTGCGTTGCCGCCAGACCAAAGTGGTCGATGCAATCAGGTCTCGAAGATCGGCAGGCGTCGAAGTGCCATTGTGGGCATAATGCAGCGACAGCGCCGTTAGGAATGATGAGTGTAGTGCGAGAAGGTTGACGAGCTCGGCCGGGAGCTGACCGGGAGCAATAGGCGACATTGTTGTTGACGATATTTCTGATTGATACAAAGATGAGATATCTGGAACAATGTCGATAAGTGATGTGTCGTGTGGGTGTGAGGATGAGGTTCAAAGGAGTGTTTATGAGCCGAGGGGGGTGCAAAACAGGGAAGGGAAGGCACGTCCGACGCGCTTTACGCTTCTGCGCGTTCGCGTCGCGTTTTCGCCCCACTTAATTGAAACTTGAGCGTGTCGTTGCCCCGCGCATCCGGCATGTCTCCACCACTCATTACGCTTTCGTCATTTCGACATCTCTCTGTGAAATTCGTCCACCCACAAACGACGACTTTGCGCCTTGTCATGATGCCGTCCAAGCTTTGCACGCTAACGACAGAGACGTGACTTGCAAGAGAGCGAACGTGAGTATCATATCTTATTGAGACAAAAAGCCCTGCGCCTATATACTCCAATGCCATGCAAGACTTTCGACAACAAGCTTCGGCTCATCTTGTTACATTATCATTACATTACTGGTCCTGTACACTTCGAGCTTACTTTCCACCAAACAGTCCGCCGAACCATGACGACGTCTTCGCGGCCTTGTCCTCGACAACGGCATCGAACTTGTTGGCAGCAGCGTTGACCTGCTTGCCTGCTGCGTGTAGCTCACGCTCGGCGCGGGCCTTTGCCTCTTCATACTGCTTCTTCGCATCAGCGCTGTAGGCATCGAACTTTTGCTCAGCCTTCTTTGCTTCCGCCTTGGCTTGGTCGGCCTAGCCATGGTCAGTATACTGCCACAAGTAACATGGATGGAATCGCATTGAACATACGTATTGCTGTGCGCTGGCGCGGACTGCCTCGTAGCCCTCCTCGCCAGCCTTCTTTGCTTCCTTGTCCTGGCCAGGGTAGTCGCCTCTTAGCTTGCGTGCGGCAGTCGCAGCATCGTCTGTAGCTGTTAGTTGATAAACCAGGCAATTGACCTCTGCAGAACTTACGCTCAGCCTTCTTCTCGGCAAGCTTCGGGTCACCTCCAGCATTGTAGAGGTAGTAGGTCACACCACCAAGAGCAGCGACACCACCGTATGTAGCAAAACGACGAGACATTGTTGATGGGATGGGGGGTTTGTGGTGTTGGTTGGTTAGAATTGAAGAATGATCAAGCTATGTAAAATGCGAATTGAAGATGAAGAAAGCAGAGTTGTGCGAGGGAGGGGAACCTTGGAAGGCGTCTTTCTAACAAGCGCATGTGTGACGTAATGGTAGACAGCTGAAGCACGGGCTTTTCGCTGCCGTGCGAACCAGATCGCCAAACTAGCTGACTCTACGATGAATGACAGGCCGGATCCACATTACACACACTCGTTGTTCTTGCTTCTACACACTAATTGTAATCTCATTGTAGCATTAATCTTATTTGTATAGTTTGTCGCATTGCGGTCGCGTCGTCCAAGTGTGTAGTCTTCTGTGCGCGCCCCTTAACAGCCACCCTCCAGCGACTGTCGACTACCTGTGCAGCGTGCCGCGCCTGCCTAACCACGACCTCATGTATCTACGATAGCAACGGCGTTCGCCTCTTACTTTCCTTGATTCTTACGCCACGCTCTGCAGCATGGCGGACCAAACGATAAGCCTCGTCGACCACACGTCCAACGGCGACAACACGCCTACTACGGCTGCACAACCTGAACAGCCATCGACCTCATCAGACTCGCACATCGATATCCTTTATGAGAACCAGCGCGGTTGGTTCATATTCGGCATACCGCTATTCTCGAACAAGGCGCTGTGGAACCTACGAATCGACCCTGCGCCCTGGCAGAATGCCAAGTTCAGGCCATCCGCCGTCAATATCACAAATGCACAAGTTCCAGATCCAAGTTGGGTATGGGACTGGAACAGCTGGTATGTCGACATGAGTCTGGATGTCGATGAAGAGGGTTGGCAGTACAGTCTGCTGTTCAAAGGCTCAGCCTGGCACGGCAACCACCCTTGGTTCCACAGCTTCGTTCGGCGGCGACGCTGGCTACGGAGACGGGTGAAGCAGAGGCTACCACCCAAGACCAAGGAGAACGCAAAGGAGCGCATGTTTGGCGAAACCTTCAGCATCGGCACTACATTGGTCAGGTCGACGACCTTTGGTACCAACAGCGGCTTGCTAGACAGTGCCCAGACAAGTCTGGACGAGGAAATCAGGGATATTGCCACACTCATGAGGAAATTGAAGAAAGCTGCTATCGACCGAGAGAAGATAATCTACATACACAAATTCATCGACGATGGGGGCGAGGAACTGCACTACCTTGCAGGACAGGTATGCATATGGCATCCCTATGCCTCCAACATAACTAACATGCCCAGATACCGTCCATCATGTCGATGCTTATCTTCCAGAATTCCCGTCGCCAACTCCTCTCCACACTTATGGACCGCTTCGAAGCCGCCAAAGACCACCGTGAACAACACAAGAAAGACTCGAAGCCGGAAGGGGAAGCCGAAGAACGCAGGATCAATAACCTACTCAAGGCCATCGAGGCAGCTGATAACGAGTGCAAGAAGCTCGAGTACTGGAGCGACATCAAGAATCTTACCGAGGAAGGCAAAGCGGGTAATGCGACAGATCCCAGTATGGGATGGGATGAGGAGAAGTGGCAGGGTCTTGATGCTAGCGGCGCCAAGCATCCCGAGACTTGAAATTTGAAATGTCACGAAGGTTTGGATGCATGCATATATTGGAGTTTATCGGAGTTTATTGGAGTCTGTTGGGGACGCGGTTCTCTCAAGGTTAGCATATCGGGCCAGTTAGAACGACTAATCGTTTCCTGTATTGCATCGAAATTACTATACATGTTGTAATCCGCAACAGCAGTTAGAGCATTTGCTGATGTTGTATTATCCTCTTACGTTTCTCACTCTTATCGGTCCTCTGATATCCTCCAAGCTCTCCACGTCCACCACTTGGCCCTTCTGCATCACTTCGACTTGTCCTGCCTCTCTCCTCTCCCACATTATCTGTCGTATATGACCCATGGTGTCCCTCCACACTGACGCATCTAGTGTACGCAGTTCCTCTGTTGATAACGCGCGGGCAATCTCGGAGGGGCAGATCGTCTTTGGCCAAGGCCTTGTGCTCAATAGATGGTCGGCATGGCGCGATATGATGGACCTCTTGGCGTCGTCAAGAAGCATTGTGTTGTGTGTCCGACCGACAGCCGCCGTTTAGCACCTAAAAGGCTCAATGCAACAGACAATTCTTGGGCTTTGGTGAGATATTAATGAGGCTGCAGTCTCGATGTTTTACTCAGATGTCTCCGCTAGACCCATCGTCCGCTGATCTGCAACCAGGGTCCTTGATCCTTTAGCCAATCCTTTGACGTCAGAGCGCCCAATCGGCGCGCAGGAGAAGCAAAATAATTCGAGCATTATCCGTTTCGCGTCCCCTCTCTCCTAGAACCGAAACTGCCCGCAGCATTGTCATTGGCGTTTTACCTCTTTTGCACCATCTTTTTTTTCTTGTTGTCCTGTCATGCCGCACCGGTTACCCCACGCTCTCCGAGAGCTAGTCGCAGCGGGGCAGCTCTCCTTCGCTCCCGCAGCTCGACTCTTATCAAGCTCAACGCCGCTGCAGCGTACTTCTCTTTCACTTAACCGGACTTCGTTGCGATTCTGCTCTACTGGACCAGCAGCATCACCGCTTTTGCAAACAGCCACAGCACAACAACCAATTAGCGCCAAAAGACACTTTTCGTGGCCCAGAATGACTGGAAAGGAAGAGCCCAAGGAAGTGCGCAAGTACCTCCAGCAGAGTCATGACCGTATCTTTGAGAACAACAAGAAATGGGCCGATGAGATGAGGAAGAGGAACCCCTCCTTCTTCAGCAACCTGACTGCCGGACAGGCCCCCGAGTATCTGTGGATTGGTGAGTTCTACACGGCTATACTGGAATGACTCAATCCATCATAGACGTAGTTGCTAATCCATCACCTACAGGCTGCTCTGACTCCCGCATCCCCGCCGAAGCCATCACCGGTCTTGAGCCAGGCGAGATGTTCATCCACCGTAACATCGCCAACCTCGTCAACAACATCGACCTAAACGTCATGTCCGTCGTAAACTACGCCGTGCGCCACCTCAAGGTCAAGCACATTGTCGTCTGCGGCCACTACGGCTGCGGCGGTGTCAAGGCTGCCATGACACCAAAGGACATGGGTCTGCTGAACCCATGGCTGCGAAACATCCGTGATGTCTACCGGTTGCACCAAAAGGAGCTCGACGACGTCGTCGCCAATGGTGGCTCCGAGGACGACAAGTACAACAAGCTTGTTGAGCTCAATGTGTATGAGCAGTGCCGAAATGTTATCAAGACGGCGGCTGTGCAGCAGTGTTGGGCGGAGAATGAGTTCCCAGTTGTGCATGGCTGGGTATTTGGATTCGAGGATGGACTGCTGAAGGATCTCAAGTTTGACCATGAGGGGCAGCTTAAGGAGATTCAGAAGATTTACGATTTGACAAAGGATATGTAGATAGTGATAGATAGGGTGTATGAGTAGCGGTTGTGGCATTTAGCAAGGTGTTGATGGTGTTGAGATGGATGTAGATGAGGATGTATGATTTAGGTTGGTAGACTTGACGTCTCCGGATATGCTAGATGGAGTTGACGATAGCATCGTATCCAATGAAGTACGTACCTCAATACCACGATCATGAACTTACAAATACCAGTGACATTCTATATAACCCCCAGTCTATAGCACCCAGCACGCACATTCCCGTAAACAACGCATGCACGTTCCCTTCGATCAACCAAAAAGGAAAAGGTAGAGAAAAAAGAGAAAAGAGATTGGACATGCCATGATTTGAACATGGATCCCTCACATGACCCACACAGGTGTTTGTAGTTCGTTACTCCTGTGCTCACACGTCGACCTCGGTAGATCGCAGAACCGGTGCTGGTGGCAAGTTCACACAGCATGTCCGATTGGTGGTTATTGGGTGCGAGTGCCTTACCATTAGGCTACACGTCCTAGCATTTTTGTATGACTAAGTGTAGATTATCGAGACATATCTACTCGGGTTTTCGGGAGGTGGTTGTCTGAATCAGAGGGGTGTTTTTACCCATCGCGGTTGCTATGTTGAGAGCAAACATGGCAATCGCTGTCACACCGCTATCTTCTTCATCGCCATTGAAGGCTTTCTGTACGATGTCACCAACGTACCAGGACGTGCAACTCGCGAGTGCAGCAGCCATGAGCAGTGCATCGAAGATGTATATCGGCCATTCGTGTGTCAAGAGATATCCCTGGTCTGCTTTCGGTCAGTTGAAATTAACAGATAGGCAAGGAATACACTCACCACCCGTGACGTACTCAGCAACGCGGAATATGTTTCGTACTGTTACCAAACCACTAACAATGTACAGCGTGACCATGTACTTCTGCCAGTTGAACATCTTAACTGTTCCAATTTCCAACCTCTCAGCCTTCCCGGCTCTCAGGTGGAAAATAGCGGCAACAACCAAGAAGAACCCAAACACGATGAGTTGTATGACCAAACCAGCAAGTATGATGTACTTGCCCAGATTCTTTGTCGACTGCGAAGCATCAGTCTTCACCAGAAAACTAGCGCCTGCCGCTTGCACCAGGAAACACAATATATCGCCACCGAGAAAGATCTTTGTCAGCCACGTCGGCCGGATGATGGAGGCTTTGGTGTGTCCAGATGCGAGCACGAGGCGGCCCATGAACATGTAGATTGTTGCTGCAAAGAGTATGGGTGCGAGTAGGATGAGCATGGTTTGGACGATGTACGCGTTCTTTGAGGAGGGATGCGAGTGGCCGTATGCACGGGCTGCGTAGCCTAAAGACTCAACTTGGGAGGTGTCAGTCAAGTTCTTGTAATTGCTGACAATAGACTGTGCATTCTCCTCTGGGCTATTGCAAAAGGAGGAGCAACTTACAGACGGCGCCAATGACGAGGGGCACAGCGAACCACGTCTTGGTCTTGGACAATTTTACAAAATGTATCAGAAGTAGGATTAAAAAAATCACCATGCTGAAAATGGCCGCGGGCTTTGAAGGGGAGTATGGATAGAGAGATGATTCGTGGTCTACCATTGTAGTCGTAGATAATGCTTGAGGTTTAGGGGAGTATGTAAGAAATACTGTGAAGGAAAGCCGGTAAGTTGTTCGATGAGGAATAGAAGTTGCTCGTGGAGGATCTAGGGTTGCGGGTGGGGAGCGTGAAACTGATGCATCTAGTGTCTGCTATATTATCTGTAAGGAGCAGATTGGTATATATACATTTCGAGCCAAGGACTATACGAAAGAACGAGAATTATGCGCAGATTTTGAGGCTTAGACAGGACCAGAGTATGAGTGTATTCAAGCCATGGGTGGCTGAGTAGATTAGCGTGTGAAACAAAATTGTAATGGTGGTAGGGAATGCCAAGGCTGTATGCCCCTGAGGCTGAACTGGGAGACAATAGGTCAACAGGAACGAATAAACGAGAATGTATCAAACTATCTCATTCTCGTTTTCATGTATGTGTGCTTCATGAGATACCAAGTGAGAAGAAGCCGCGATTATTTATCCATTAAACGCCTTCTAGCCTATGATATTCTATGTCGTCGTATCTACAACCCATGTATTCTTGCTTGCTTGTAACACCATTGCATGATTCCATTCCAGCGGCTATCACAGCCATTGAGCTGGGAAGAAAGTTCCTCCACAATTCTCCGGCCAGCATACTTTGACCACCATATATCCTCCAGAATAACACTGAGTGTACCCCAGCATGCCAATATTACCAAAGCTGCAGTTTCTCCCAATTCAGCTTTCTGAAAGAAAATAGGCTCCACCAACACCAACCAAGAGATGACCGAACGCCCATTGTTATTAGCGTATGACTTCTCCAGTTGCTCTAGTGTAGTACGGAAGAATGGGGTCTCACTATCGTCAAGATCGATATTCGCCAGTATAGCATCAGTCAACTCCCGCATCTGGTCCGCCGAGAACGAATGGCCTTCCTCGATTCGTAGTACAGTAGGGCTGTCGGTAATTCGTTTAAGCTCACTTTTTTCAGCCCAGACGCGGTGCCCTTTAACCATGTCCATCAAGCATAGCGCGTACGTCCTGATACGCTTTACTATTTCGACTATTGGTTCCAACTGCTCGCCCGGAGTTGCAGGTGTCAGAGCTGCAACCAGTGTGGCCACTGTGTGGAGAGAAGTCATGAGGCAAACAGGATCGAAGCTCTCTTCCGAAATCTTGACGAGCGACTGTGTTTCGTTGAACTCGGTTATACTTCGATTTTGGTAGTGGAGGGCGGCGGCGACATGCTCGTGTACAGCGCTGGCCTCTGATGCATTGCTCGCGCTGTGCAGGGACGTAAATGCGAGAACGATATCCATTAGATAAGTGTGTTGCAGAGCTTGCTCAACTGTGTAGTCGCGAAAGAGCTCCATGTTGCGAGGACCAGAAGTACGATATGTGACTGTGGACCATTGGTGCATGAGTTGCATTTCTCTCATCCGGGTGGCATTGTAAGTGACCAGTCGTAAGGAAGAGCCGCGGTATGTATTGTGCAGTGGACACAATGGGGATGTGATCGACGGAGGCGATGATGATGATGATGAAGAGGAGGAGGAGGATGTGGATGATGCTGATGATGACCTTGCTGTGGTTGAGGATGTCTTGGCCAAATTCCTAGATCCAGTAGTCGCAACAGTTGGGTTTTGGTAGATGCATCGATCTTGTCGTTGAGCACACGCTCCACATGTTGGTGTAGCTTCGTCACATTTGACACGCCGTCGCTTGCACGTGTCGCATCCAGCCCTGGACTTCCTATGGTATCGCTTTATTGGCTTTCGGGCAGGCTCTCGAGGTTCGCGCATGATGCACCTCTATCAATGGATGAAGTTGCGTTTGTAAACATGCAGGGCTTGAGGTCGTTTGTGAGTGCACCAGCATGATTTAGACCTTGAGATGTACGACGGGGGCAGAGTTGATTGCGCCAGAAGCTTAATTTGGTAGAGTGACGCTAAGTTTGCCGATCAAGTGGCTGAGGGTACTCGTTTACTCGTTCAGCGGAACCGAAGAACTCCATGTTCCGTGCCGACACTAGCGAAGTAGACGTACTCAATCCAGATGCAAGGGTACTAGCCAATATGCCGCGTAACTGAACTCGACAAAAGAAGCAAACAACTCTCTGCATTGCCACTCGCTGGTTATCTGTTGACTCGTTCGCTTGTCCGCCTTGATGTACAATGGTCTCTGCCACGTCGATAATACAACCTAAGAGAAGAAGATATGACATTACAGACCCGAAGCCTTTTGCGACCCCCCTTGAACATATTGTCATATAAACGATGTTCTCGCAGCCATCACCTAGGGCTGTGTGCATGTAAGAGCGAATCAACCCTTGCGTCGAGCACCAAACGCATCTCTAGCACTGGCTCTATCCTCTCATCTATACGATGCATTTAGCTTCAGGTATGTCAAGTTCAATTGCCTGGCCGTAACCTATTGGACTTGATCTCAGCTTCTGAAAGCACCCGCAACAGGCGCATCGGCTTGTTCGAGCCTCCAACAGCCCTATCTTCACGGCACTACGGTTACAAACTCTACGGCAAAGCTCAAGACGTAACGGACACTAGCAAGCTCGCCGATCCCAGTTGAACAACTTGTGCCGCTTCTTGGTTTCTCACCTTATAACATCTGCTACCATCGTGTAGAGATGACCTGTAACCGTCCTGGTCAGAACGATACGGCCAATCTTTAAGTATGGCTACCGGAAGACTGGAATGGACGCTTCTAAGGTGTGGGAGGCGGTGGTTGGCACGCTGGTGTTGTTGACCAGCTCTGTTTTCCAGCCATCGTTGATGGATATGCGGCAGCTTCCACTAACGGTGGCCACAATGCGATCGAAGTCACCGGTACTCCCTGGGCGTTTTGATCTCCGGGTAAGGTCGATCTGGTTGCTCTGCAGAGTTTCGGCTCTGTCACCATTTCAGTTGGAGAAGTTGCCGGTAGTTCGTTCTGTGCTGAAAGCGAGGAGTGGCTGACTTTCAACGTAGTTGGTTAGGACGCGCTCAAGGCGATAGACAGGGCATGATGTTGGCTCAACGCTATCCGGAAGCATTCGATGATTGTAACTGCAGCTCCTGCGTTGAACTCCAACCCCCTTTTTTGCAAGCTTGTCTCATGCTCAGCCTGTCATGTACACCCTGGGCGAATACCCTCTCCATTGCGGATTCGAAGCAGTTACGGCCGTAGCAATTGGCGCTTGTGATGCCTTAAACGGCGTTGAGAATTCCATTTATATCCATTTGAGAGTTGTGTTGTTTTGATCCGCTCGCCGTCGTCGGTCAGCTCGCCAACTGCCGTGATAAAAGCTCTAACTTGATCTCTAACGCAGCAGCGGTCGTTGCAAGCTGGAGGCCTCATGTAACAAAGCCGAACACACGTTTTCTTTGTACCACAGCGCTTCTCACTGTCGTGTATACTGTTAACTGGTTGCTACAGAATGTTATGAATACGCCTGAACGCAGGCTCTTTAAGTCGCAATCCTGATAAAGCTCACAAAGAACCGGCGTTTAGAAGAATGTACACCGTGGATGCTGCGCTCTCTTAGCACGCATCCGCTGGTGCTGGCTCGATGGGGATATCCATCATGAACGCGCGCAGTATGTCTGACATCTGCGTCTGATGGATGTCCAAAAGTAGGTTCGTGTCGGAGCTGGACGTCGAGGGTAGAGAGGCTGCATGTGCGCACAGCTGCCATCGACCTCCGTGTGGCTGGCTCCAGCCCGAGGCCGACACCCACCCAAAACCGTTTCATGTTGCGAGGCCTCCATCAATACACCATCGTTCTACCTGACAGACGACACGCGCAAGTCTGATGATTCGAGCTTATATGAGGTGCAATGTGCGATGCCTCGCAGTGTGGCTATGCTGTCATAGTGAGATATAGAAAGGCTGGCGGATATGCCGCGGAAGCCTCGTGGCGAGATCACCGAAATCACCGACCCGCGCTTGACAAAAGACCGGCCATCACTCATTCAGCTACCTACAACAGTTCCAGAATCTGGAAACATCGCATACTACTGATACTACGCAGCAGACTCAGTGACGATTACATTGCTTGTATCTTCCGTTCAATATGGTTGAGCAACCAAGTATTCAATGTGCAGACACAGATGGCAACGGACCAGCAAAACGTCGTCGGAGGCCCGCACTATCTTGCGTCGAGTGTCGTATGCGCAAGGTAAAATGCGATCGAGAGAAGCCTTGTGGAGCATGCACCAGAATCAAATCGGCAACCTGCACTTTTAGACCTACGCGCCCGGGAATTCGGTCAGAAAGGAGCGAAAGGTCACCCGAAGATGATACCTCGACAGGCCACAGCAACGACCAGGACCAAGGACATCCGGCTCGGTCTTCTCCCCAGCCGCCCACACCGTCCAATGACTTTGACGCGATGATCAATCGCTACGTGGCACCTGGGCTTCTCGGAGAACGTGGTGGCAAGCTGAAGCCTTTGCCTGCCGATAGACCGCCTTTCAACTTGAACTCACACCCAGATACTACACAAGCCTCCGTCATCAGTAGCTTGTTGGATCGGATCCACGGCTTGGAAGAGCAGCTGGCGAGTGCTACTTTGAATGAGCAAGCGAGAAGTGGTACATTGCCGAGACAGGAAAGCTCAGATGCCACAAGCGGTCAGTTTGTAAAGTCGAAGTTTTACGGTCAGAGTCATTGGATCAACGCTATAGACCCTGTAAGTGAGCCTTGCCTGAGATCTTTATACATGTATACTTGCGCCGGACTTCACTAACGTACGCCAACCAGTACGATGCTCTTGGTGCTGCGAATACTACGATCAACGAAAACACAAACAGGAAAGAGGTGTATGTGATTGTGCGTAAGCTTTGCTTGAAAGAGAAGTCATCTAATTTTGACGTCTAGGAACAAGTCGACCGAACTATATGCTACCGTCTCAGAAGTGAAACGAATGGCTCGCATCATCAAGGCCTCGCGCATGTCACAGCCTTCAATATCACCAGAATTACAGGCATGCATCCCACCCAGGGAGATCAGCGATGCGCTTGTTGACTGTTACCTGCGCACATTCGAGGGCGTCTTTCGTGTCTTGCACGTTCCTTCTTTCAAGAAGATATACGACGCCTATTGGCTAGGCACTATGCCTGCAAAGCCTTCCATCGTTCATAAGTTTCTACTGGTATGCGCAATTGGCGTGCCATTCTACACTGGACCAGAGCAGGCCAAGCTCCGCGTCTCGGCCGTGAAATGGATCCAGGCTGCAGCAGAGTGGCAAAGTGCTCCTCATGCGAAGTCGCGTCTCAACATGATAGGATTGCAAATACAGATTCTTATTCTAATCGCACGCCAAGTTTGTAATGTCGATGGCGACCACATCTGGATACCTGCAGGCACACTGTTACGAACGGCCATGCATCTTGGTTTGCATCGCGATCCATCTCATTTCCCCAAAATCAGCGTCTATCATGGTGAGATGCGACGCAGGCTCTGGGCAACCGTCTTGGAGATTACTGCGCAAAGTAGCCTGGATATGGGCATGCCACCCATGGTCTCTATCAACGACTACGATACTAAGCCGCCGTCTAACATCAACGATGAAGACATGGGTGAAGGCATTGAGGCGCCTTTGGATGCGAAACCAGAAACTGTTTTCACCGACAGTAGCATCCAAATTGGTTTTACACGGACTCTTCCTGTAAGGTTAGAGATCATCAAGCTGATCAACAATCTACGCTTTGATCTATCGTACGATGACGTACTGCGCGTCGGCAGCGAGCTAACCAGCGCCTGTCGCAAGGGGATGATATTCTTCAAAGCCGCATTAGCTGCGGGACACAACATCACGCCTTTCCAGATAAAAATGTGCGACACCCTAGTCCGACGCTTCGTCCTCTGTCTTCACCGCCCATACTTCTCAAAAGCATTCAGAAACCCACGCTATCACTACTCAAGAAAGATATGTTTGGACACCTCGTTAGCAATCTACGCGCCGGCGACGGACAACGCGCCTGATGAAGAAGACGATTGGACACGTATGACACATCGATGTGTCGGCTTCTTTAAGTCATTCTTCCTCTACGGCATGTCAACCGTATATTACGAGCTTACTTCGCAAATCAATGAGAGACTAGAAGATGCAGCGCTCTTTGCTCCCATGGTTTCCGCACGAACACCAACATCTTCCTCCACAGGGTTGTCATCATTACCGGCACAGTATCAGCCTCTACGTGAAGTCCTGGAATCATCACGCCGCTTAGGGATAGCCCGGATTCATAATGGCGAAACGAACGCAAAGGGTGTCGTTTTCATAAATTGTGCCCTAGCACGCATCGACGCTTTAATATCTGGCAACGACCCCGACGCAGCTGTCCTTGAAGCAGCAAAAACTTCTACCAGCGAAACGAGTCGGATACTGGCTGAAGTATATCGAGAAGAGCACGGCGAAGAGATTGATCTAGGTCTTTCGAGCGGATGTTTCAATGGAAGAGAACACGGCCGTGGCGAAGGCGCTGATGACATCACTGGGAAGCATCTTCCTACTGGTACTGAAGTCCAGAGCGGCTTCAGCAATGTTGCAGACTTCCCCTCTTTCGACGGCACGATGGAGGGAATGAATATGCTGGACGCCGATCTAGGAGATATGAACATGGGTGTGGATGTTGACATTAATGCCTACATGCAAGGACAGCCTATGGACATAGGGAATGGCTTCCATTTCGGAAGGAGCCCCGAGTGGTTTTATGATCTTAATGGGTGGGCTGGGACAGGCAATCCCGGGAACCTTGGGTACGGTGTTTGACGCCCGTACCATACGATCAAAACCTATAAGGCTGCAGACCTTAATTCCGATACTCATCCGATGTCCAACCGCACCCGATAACAATCATGTCTGACACCACTCGGGTTACTCTAAGAAAAACGGCCCAAATGTCCAGAAACAGGATGGTTGATTGCAGCCAATACCTCTTTCTATAGTTGCAATCCTGAGGATCCGATACCCGGCTTCCCAGCTTTTGCTATCATCGTGAAAACGGTGCACATCACAGGCTCTTGCATAGGCTCTCCTAGGGAGATCAAGGAAACGTTACAGTTTATTGCAGATCGGTCTTAAGCCTCGATTGAAGCTCATCACGATGAAAAAGGCAAGCCGCGTCATTGTGGAGTTCGCAGAGGGTAAACAACGACACAGATTCATACTCACAAACGAGAAACACACCAAGCAAAAGAAGATGAGATGAGGAAGATGCTGAGTATATGTAGCAGAAGTTGCCAGAATGCAAATATAGTTTTTTTTTATAATCCTCCTTGGGTGTGGATTTCGTTCGAAGATGCGTAAAGGACACTGTCGTGCTGGGGACTATATAGTATCACACTTATGGCTCGATATTGAGTTACAAGCGACTGTCGAGGTCAATCGAAAGACAAACTTCAAACTTCGTGAGCCGGAAGAGACACGCGCCCACGTGGGCGCTAAACATGGCACGCCTTACCATAGCGGGGTTGGTTTGGTCTTGGAAGCTCCATCAATGTCTTCCTGCAACTTGAATGAACTAACGAACAACATAGCGATATCCCCTTGTACATCGCAGCAGGTCTCACCGTGCTTCCATCCATCAGAATGTCACCCATCTCGCGCATGGCTCGTCTCCTTCTCATCTTACATGCGTTCGTCAACATAGTCTTCGGCATCTACCCCTTCGTCAACCCCGGAGAATACGCTGCCATCACTGGCGTAGAAGGTCCAGACAAGACCTTGCAATCGATTGGTAAGTCGGAATAATCAATCTTCATTTTCCGCCTCGAATACCCGCATACATTCGCAGATACCCAACCATCATACTTCAAGCTCAGACTAACAACGTGACAAAGGTCTGGGTGGAATAGCAGTCGGCTGGTACCAACTCATCTTCACCCTCCAAGGCAACCGTCGCATGATTGCTTCTACGATCCCGATGAGATTGGGCTTTGCCGCAGTCATGTATAGTTGGGAGAAGCAGCCTGTGATGATTTACGAGCTTATTGTTGTGTGGTTTTGTTTACTCGGGGTGTTTGCTTAGAATAAGGAAACCACAGAGGAAGATCGAGAGAGAATAGAAAGAGGTGAACGAGATGGTAATCAGGATCTGTGAAGTTCGAATGGGACGTAAGAGCTACTTCATTGTCGATCTATGCTATCTATTCGCGAACAACCCCAAGCTAGACATGAAGACAATTCTTGAATAAGAATGCTACGTAACCCCTTGTCCCTTCTCAACTCCATTTCACACTCCCTCCAGCTTTGCCATCCAGCCCCCATCCGCCATACGTATCTACAAAGCCTTCTCTAGTAAGATACTCCTTGTGTTCCTCGCTTCTCCACGCCAGCGCTGTACCCAACTTCCAACTCGTATCCATCTTATCGACTACCAGTTCCACAAGTTGCAGGTTCTGCGGTTGCTTGAGTTGTGGTTTCTCTAAGATGGCTGCTAACTCTGACTGAGTAGTTGCGCGATGGTAAGAGGATTGCGGGTCCGGATGGCGGTACAGAGGGAGGAGGTGAGAGTAGTTGTGGGGAACAATGTCGTTGTATGCTGTCAAGGATGTCAGTTGATGTTGGATCTACTATTCTCTGGGTAGAGCCGAAAAACGAATGGTAGATAGGGGAGAGGAAAGAAAAGTCTGACCTTGTTGAGCGCCCCAAATCAACCTCTCAACTGTATATCCATCATTATTAATGACAAATACGATAGTCTTACACTTCGCCTTAATCATAGTACCAATCTCCTGGATCGTCAGAGCCATACTTCCATCTCCTGTTATCAAAATCGTCCGTCCTTCTCCTTCTCTTCCGGCCGGTTGACTCTTAGCTTTGCTTTCTACCTCTCTTCGCGCAATTCCTACGCCCAGCGTAGCTGCAGTAGCGAAGCCGATACTACCGTAGTAGATCTGTGTGACTAGTCTGATATCTGCGGGGAACGTAATGTCGCAGATGCCGAAGTTGGAAGTTCCAGTTTCGCTGACTATAGCGTCGCCGGGACGGATGAAGGATTGGATGGCGGGCCAGAGTTGGGATTGGGTTAGATGGGCTGACTTTGCGTCGAGTGGTGTGCGGGGTGGTGGAAGCTGTGGGTTTGGGATTTTATGCTGCGGTGTTGATGGTAGGGCGGCAGTAAGAGCTACAAGGAGGGACTTTATGGCTGTGTTAGGGTAGGACTTGCCCTTGACCTGGGTGTCTGTCAGTAACTAGCGTCAGACGTGTTGTGCTGGATACTTACGATAACGTCGTGCGGATTGATGTGAATCGTACTACTCTCATCCAACTGTCTTGAGAACCCAGCCGAGTTCGTATCAGCAGGTATGTACCCTAGGGTAACCACCAAGTCTGCTTGTTTCGCTGCTTCTTTGACGCCCGGAGAACTGACTTCGCCATTCCAGACCCCCACAAAGTTCTCTTCTGTCTCGTCGACAACGCCTTTACCCATGGTCGCCGAGAAAAAAGGAACATTGAGTTTGCGGACTAGCTGCGCAGTCTCCTGGGCAGCATTGAAGCGTTGGACGAGAGCATCTACTAGTATTGTCGGATATTTGGCTTGCGTAACTGCATCCGTGATAGCCTTAACCGCTTCATCCTGTGTCTTCTCGTCAACGTGCGGCTCAAGATTGATCGGTGTTTCCAACAGCGCAGCATCCACCATCTCAGCACTCAAATCCAGTGGCATGAAAATATACACCGGCCCACTCTTGATAACACACTCCCTCAGCACCCTGTCAATCTCTTTCGGAGCATCTGCGACATCCCAGAGTTCTGCAGCAGCAAATCTCAGCCCCTCGCTAGCCTTGTTGTACATTTGATGATTTGGCTTATTGCCGATGCTGTGATGGATCATCATATTGCCTTTCTGCATCGCCCGTGTAGTCTGGCCAACGACATGGACGACTTTGACATGCTCACTCATGCTACCTGCGATGCCGTTCAGAGCCGATAGTTCACCGACACCGTGTGTGGTCACGAGACATCCGGGCGTGTTCTTGATACGAGCGTATCCGTCGGCGGCGTAAGCTGCATTCAGCTCGTTTTGATTAGTAACGAAAGACAGGCCTGGGGTGAGGTAGATGGAATCGAGGAACTGGAGATTGAAATCGCCGGGTACTCCGAATATTGTGTCGACGCCAACTTGGTGGATGCGTTCCCACATGTAGCGTCCGAGGGTGATCTTGCCATGGCCTGCCATGATGAGCTATCTCCTAACTCTTTCTCCTTGTAACTGTTGCAGGTTTTGTGAGAGTATTTAAAGTTGGTATTGGTCGTTACTATCTGGATCTGTTAGTTGTGTTGTTCTAATATGCCGTGATCCCTGCAAGGCGTAGTAGCGATAAGCTTACTGTGTGCTGCTGCCAGGATTCTGAATGATATCAACCTGTAAAGTAAGCAAGGTTTAGAGAAAGTTCAAGGATAATGCAGAAGATGGACGCTAAACATCATAAGATTCACATGATGTTAGCCTCTGTCTAGGGCGTGCGACGCGTGTAAGGCGTTGTATGACAACCGCGGTTCGGTTGGAGACGGTTAGCTACAATGCGGGGGATCGGCCTAACATCGGAATGATAGCGGAAACAGGTGGCTGCGGTATTGGAGAGCAAAATAATCAGAGCTTTGGGAACAAAATATTAGGAGTAGTTGAAGAGTTTCTGGATTTGGGTTTAGGTCTTTGACAATTACGCGCTTTCTTCTGTCGTCCCTGCAACCGAGTGCTTCTTAGCATCCTCGAAGCTTGCCATCTTGAAATCATATGGCAGCTCAAAGTCCGCTTGCGGATCTCCCTCGAAAGGTTTGAAATCTACAAGAAGAGAGTCTTTGACTGCAAAGACAGCGTCGTCGTCGATGTACTTGCTCGTTCGGTCGAAGATTTGGGTAACAATAGGTTTGTAACCGGGTGCAGTAAGCTAAGATACGTTAGAATAACAGGTCGCAGGCTGCTACTATGGAATTTGACATACCAGAAAGTGTATATGAGCCGGTCTGAATGGGTGTCTATCCAACGCCTTCAAGATCTCGCCTGCAGGGCCATCAAAAGGTATGGGATAGGGCACCGGCCTCAAACAATAGAAGCTATACTTCCCATCCTTGCCTGTTGTGAATCTGCCTCTGAGATTCATCTCTGGCTGGTCTGGATCCTGTTGTTCGTACAGTCCGTTCGGTGCCGTATGCCATACGTCCACCACCGCGCCCTCGATAGGCTGACCTGTTTTGAAGTCTGTGACGGTGCCATGCATAAATGTCCGGTCACCTTGCTCATTTATCTCCTTGGACACGATACAGGAGCCCATAGGCAGCTTCGGAGCGTTCTGCCGATAGAAGGGGCCTAGGATAGCGGTTGAGGTGGGTTCGTCAACGGCGGTGGAAGCAAGCTTATAGGTAATTTCGTCGACGAGAGACTCGAGGCCGAGAATATCGCACAGCAATTGGCCTTCATTGCGTTTGGAATCCGACATGCGACCTGCTGCATTCATCTGAACATTGTTTAGCATGCCGAGCATCCTATTTCTCAGAGACCTAAGCACAGAAGGCTTTCCAACGTACCAACTCGACTCCTGTCATCCACTCATCGACGGTGAGCTCATTCTCCCTCGCAAAATCATGAAGATGCCGTATCAATCCTGCTGTAAGTTGCCTGACTCTTGGTGTAGCCTTTGGTCCCGTCGCATTGATGACTGCTTGTGTGAAGTTCGGATTGAACTTGTGTTCCTTGCTATCCGATACCGCGGACGGGTGTTGAGCTTGGGAAGCTGGTGTTCCTGTAGACATGACGTATCTCCGTAGTATAGGTTGTGAACGTTGCGGTTCTGTCTTTGATGCAACAAGGATTTCCCTTCTTCTACGCAACACGATTGCGACTGGACCTTATATACACTGTACAACGAGAATAGTTCGTATTCCAGCAATCACGAAAGGACGTTAGCAATACAATCAAAACCCGGCATCCGGCAGCATATCGGCGAATTTGAACACACCAGTACAAGCCAGGTGCGCATAACTTCAGGGTCTATTGCTGGCCTACGCTTTCGCGACGTGAGATGGCGGGGCTGTGGAGCGAAGGGTGTAAATGGCACGAACGGAAGCTGTTGTCGGTGGAAGCAACCCGACGAAGGGTGCGCCATCCGATACTGGGATCCCTGAGCCGACCAATAGGGAAAGATGCTATGTAAGATCGGTGATGAGCACGTACGAAGCAATCAGCAGTTGTTGGCGGATGTGCTGGCTACGCCGCATGTCTATCAGGGCAATGGGCACAAAAGAATGCTCGTGCATATCATAGTTCTCTGGTGAAGGAATTGAATTGGTCGATTCGTGACCTTGATCGCTGTAAATGCTACAATATCGCAAGGGCAAGTTAAACTATGCAGAAGAAATCCAACGCCAATTTTCAGGTTCCGACAACAAGACAAGACGCTCAGTCGCTGTCATCGTCGACCCTGGCACGCTTGGCTGACCTGCCCTCAGGCTCTTGGATGCCGTAACGTTTCTCGCCTGTCTTCTCACCTTTTTCACCTTTTTCTCCACGAACCTCATCAATCATCTGGTTGATGTTGAATGGGTCATCAGTATCCTTCTCAAATTCCACAGGTCCGTCCCGAGCTTCTTGCAGATCGGCACCCTTGAATCCCTCCTTGGCCTTTCCGAGGACTTCGAACTTGTTTGTCTTTGTGATCCTATCGTATGTCTGTCCTTCATCCTCCCCATCGTCCTGTTGTACACTAGGGCGGTAGATGCTGCTAATGGCATCCTGAGCCGCAAAGAGAGGCTTGTCGTAATGGTTGTCCTCGTTGAAACCAGCGTTGAATCCGCTGGATTGGTTGAACAGTCGCGAGTCGTACATCGACTCTCCGCTCTGCGTAGGTTTTGCCAGACCAAGTGCAACCTTCTCAGAGATGTCACGATTCTGCTCCCGGGCGAGCATCTGGATCTTGCGCTCAGTACCCATCTTTGACTGACGAAGTTCACGCTGGAAGTCCTCGCGCCGCTCTTTACGAGCATCCATTCGCTTCCGCACTGCCTCCTCCTCTGAATCTGTGTCCGAATCGCTTTGTGATCGTCGTCGGGAGACGTTGGCACGCTCTGCTCGTGCCTGTTTCGCAAGGTCCCGTAGGCGCTCTTCCTCCTTTAGTTTCGCCTTCTCTGCTAGTTTTTGCTGCATGATAGCACGCTGTTTGACCTCCTCTCGTGCATGCCTGTCTGCAGCCTGCAACGCTTCGCCAAATTGAGCGAACTTATCGTTGATCGTGATATCTTGGAGACCCCGACCATCGGCTGCCAGACGTTTGTCTAGTGGTACAGTATAACCCTTGGGGTTCTTCCAGTTACTGATCGGGGGTGGAATCTTCCATAGCTCTTGGTCTTCGGCAGTCAGCTTTCGAGGCGGCGAGTGGAGGACGGGTGGAGGAGGCGATGGCGGTCCGCGGGGGATTCGCTTGTGCTTGAATTTGGGTGGTTCCATGGGGTCGATTTGTCTTTGCTGGATCTTGATAATGCGCGTTTGGCCTTGCGCCTGGCCGTGCTGCGCAGTGGGCGTATAACGAACGAACGTGGGTTCGTCGTTCTTTCGTCCTTGTACGTTCTTTGGCTTTTGTGCGGCTGTCTGCCCTTGAACTAGTGCCATCAATGCCTGCTCAGTCTTCTCCTTGGTCGCTTGGACAACGTCGGCGGAGGGACGCGACAAGTCCAGCTCGCCGGCGTCTGCCTGTTGGCGCAAGGGGATAAGGTCCTTGAAGCTTGCTTGTACAATCCTTGAATCGCCGTGTCCGCGTCGCGCAATCTCATCGTATTTGGTCTTGCCCTCGCCGTCGACCCTTCTTACAAGAGCATTCGATGTGGATGGTGTGCCCTTCTTTCCCATGTCCAGTGGGTATTGCGCGACTAGTACTTCGGGGAACGCGCCTCCATCGCCAAAGTCTAGATATGGAGTCAGTGCATGTCTCGCGTGCATCTCGTCTGTCCAAGCCTTACCTTCAGGCGCGCGGGGTCTCCAGTGCTGCCTCTGACCGTAGGGCGGCGGACCCTTCTTCGCTACGACTTGCGCTTCATATTGCTCTGCGGTTAATACGCGCGTGCTGTTGGTGAGCTCCTCCTCTTCGCCCGAGTACTGCGGCTTCGGCAGCGACTTGGATAGTGCTGCGACAGACATGGTCGGTTTACTCGCTAGAACGGTCTGCAAGGCGATGAATGTTGGATATCGTGATCCGTGTTTGGTCGTGGTGGTGGTCGATGGACAAGATTATTTCATCAGACTTTCGGCGTTCTGGTTCAGCCACCGCCGAGATCACGTGAAGAGACGCCACAACGCCACAACCAGTGAACGAGGCGCAACTGGCAACTGGCACTAGCATGTGCGCAAATACGTTGAACCTACCGTTTATCGATTTTGTGTACACGATAAGCGAGCTAAACTCTGTCTTGGGTCGCGAAATTGCAGTGTCCTGGGAAGGTTCTCCCGCTGATGCCGCTTTCATTTTCACGACTCAAGCTACGGCGATTCTTACTTGTGACTGACATGGATCAAAGTCCCCGTCCCAACTCGCTTATAGCGCCATTGACCAGGATGGCGAATGCAGGAACAGTCGCTCTGAGCACAGTATTTCTGCAGTCTTTATCTTTTGCGGGAAAAGTGTGGAAAGTTGGAGATGGGGACCTGCTAAGGTCCAAGCAGCGGTGTGCGTTCACCGGACGAGATGTCCACACAGCATGCTTTTTAGGATAAATGCCCACAATGGGAAGATAATAATCGCGCAGGTGGACGTAGGGCCTTGCTTACCAGGAATTCTAATCAGAGCAGGGTGCCACGTCTCGTGTGTTTGTGCAGAGCACTCTTTGGCAATCATGGTCCATGGCAGAGATAGGGCAGAGCATGTGATGGCAGATATAGGTGCTAGGCTATATTTCTAGTTAGCTGCGCATCATACCGTTGCTAAGAGACGGTTCGGAAGCTCGTCATTCGTTCCAGAAAGGACTGTGACATCTCGTGCAGAGTGGCCCGGCACCCTAGCAACGAATGGGCCATGGTCAAGATGCTAGGGATCCCCAGCGTCGCAGCATCAATCCTCTGAACTTTGAAGAGAGCATGCGCAATATACGACGGCTTGCGCGCGGACTGTGGGTCACAAAAGCAGCCATGACGGGCTGAGTATTCTGAAACGTTGTCCGTCATCCCTGTCTGGTGTGCCAGCGCAGGCCTGCAGCTATGCCGACCCATTCTCGGAAATCATCTGGAGGAGCCTCACAACACACCACGCAAAGGCGCAATTCGACTTCCCAGCAGACGCCGCCCAAGCCGCCCAAGCATCTGCGCAACAATACCGCTCCCGAGCCGCCGACGCTCTTGCGCCTGCCATCTGTGAGCTCGACCACCTCCGCCCGACGACCCCCAGCCTCGCATAGTGGCCATGGCATAGATAATTCGCGCGGCCCTCCTGTCACCTTGGTTACACGCAGTCGAAGTTCGCAAAACCCCGCCGACTTTGCCTATGCGCAGCAGCAACAATTCATCCACTCAGGCCTGGTTTCCCCCACTAGCTCCCACCACTCGAGCAGCAGACGACGCGGGGAGGACGAGCTGGGGACCTCTAGTGAAGCCCCGCGACCACCACCACAACAAACAAGCGCAGCAGACCCTGGCACTGGGAATCTCCCCAGACCCCGCCCGCCCCGAAGAGCCTCTACCAGCAGTTCGAGGCCGCCCCCACCGCGACGCATGGCCAGCTCAACCGACGAGTCGTCCGAATACGACTCTGGCCCCCGCAGCCGAATGGAAGACTACCACGCGGCGCATAGCGGGAGAGGTGCGCCTGCGCCTGCCACTCCAGGAGCAGATGGAGAGAAGGAGGACCTGTTTCTAAACATTGCCGCAGACAGCGCGCCCAAGCCCCAGCGCCCAGCAGAGTCCGCAGCAGCGCGCGTCGATCGATTGAAGGTGAGCGCCCTAGTCCGCGCAGACAACATGTACGAGCGCATAGAGTTCAGCAAGAGAACGCTGTATCCGGCGAATGCACCTGCTGCTTATACGCCATCCGTACCTACACGCGTTCACTGCCTCCATGCGCAATATGCCGTCTCCTCCATGCCCTTTGTCTCTTCACAAGCTGTATCCATGCAAGACCCTGGTGCTAACTACAACAGTCACGAGTGGCCCGAGTCAACAACCGGCAGTCGCTCCCCTCTGCGCTGCAGTCGCCCTCGCCCGTGCAGTCGACCTCAGTGACACCAACAACAACAACAAGCCGCATACCCTCCGCTGTTGCCCTGGAAGCCAGGTCGAGCGGCATACGTCGGTCATCGCTTTTGCCTACTCCCTCCAGATACGAGCGATCCCCAAACTCGCCTGCGCCTGACGCAATACGAACCCGGGATCTCAACCACAAAGCCTCCTTCACCTCATCACGAAGAGACGCAGAGCTCTCCCCACGCGACTTCCTAGCCCAGTTCTCAAACTCGTCCAGACGACCATCTCAGCCTGAGGTGCAACACACGCCGCCAAGTCGCACCCCAGCATACCCTTACAGGCCGTCAAACCTGTCACACGAGCCACGGACGCCCCAAGTGGAGACGTCGTTTGAGGCTGGTTCACGCGCCGATGGTACCGAGTCGCATGGCTCTACAGGGCCTGCTGCGTCTGTGTGGGACGAACTGGACGAGTTGAAATCCAGGATACGGAAGATCGAGATGGGCGGCAAGATACCATCGACATCAGGCGCCATCGTGAATCAAGCTTCGGCTTCGGCTTCGGCCGATCGTCCACGAACAGCCAATACTTCAGCTACGACAGTGTCCTCTTCACCAAACCAGCAGCGCAAATCGAACCCGTCACCCTCTGAGTCGACAGTGGGCAGTAATACACCTAACAACAGCAAGACACACCCTCTGCTGCGGGACGCTCTCAGCAAAGCTAGGCAGCATGTCTCTCCAGCTGTGTACCGCACACTGGAATCAACCGCGACAGAAGCACTTGCGTTAGCGGAGATGAGCGGCAGTGCGGGACCGCAGGGCACACTCCATTCTGCTAGCTCCATCATCAACGGCTCTGTAGTGTCGGATCGCCAGGTCCGTCGCAAAGCCGACAACCTCTGCCGTAGTCTTACAGAGCTCTGTATAGCTCTATGTGACACCAAAACTGGTCTTGCCAGTCCAGCCTTCCGATCAAATACAGCCACAATATCACGCAGGCCAAGCGTACAATTCAATGGCGATTCGCCGACAATCCGACAAAGCATCGAACCCGAAAGCAACACATTGACTGGCGTCAGCCCTAGCAGAGCCATGTCACGCATCGAGGCTCGAAGGACCAGTATGCTTATTCCTGAACCCAATGGCAGCCAAAGAGGAAATAGCCAAGAACCGTACGACGACAGACACACTCCGTCGCGCATGCAGCGGGCAGGCACAAGCTTCCACCAGACACGCAACAGCGTGGATGAGGAAGATGAGGACCCAATATTTCGTGCGCCATCCCGTGCAATGACCTCCATCGATTTTAGAGCCCGTCATGGTGGTCAGAGTCAAGCAGACAACAAAAATCGATTCAGCAGACAGTACACATCTCGCGAGCCAATGCCTGACCTACAACCTTCACCTGCGCTCCAAACTACCGCTAGTTTGCGTCGGCCTAGTGTCTCAAGTAGTACGCCCTCGAATGAGCATAGTCTACTATTCCGGGACGGTCAGAGCCGCTACGGTCACAACTTAGGTCGTGAAGGCTCGCCAGCCAACTATGAGAAGACCTTGACAGGGGGTTTACGACCACGAGCGCAATTGAATGTTGCCCGCAATCCGAACAACAGACACTCAGTGGGCGGTGTGTCGGATATCGGGCGTAGCGTGAGCTTAGGCAGGCGACTGAGGGGAACAAGTATCGGAGAGTGAGCAAGATGTAGCTCTCGACTTCCTTGAGCTTGTGTTGACGTTTTGCGTTACCCTATTAGCTTATCCAGCCTCCTCGTTGACCGGCGTGTAGTCACGCCGCGACTGACGTATCTGAGGCCAGATTCGCCATGGGCATACCAGCAGCGGCGCATCACACAAAGCCGAACAACAAACAAGACCTAGAATCAGACGCTCATAGGAGCATACTGGGAACGAACATGTGCAGTCAGCCTCGCGAGGCATGCTACGTCTAGGCGATTCACCATTGTGAAGTTTCAAAAACATTGTGAGAGAAAACTGTTCTCATGACTTGCATTTTTTTGCCATCAAGGGCCAACTGCGGAAGCATTTGTTATCAGCGTTTCAGCACGTAAAAGGACAGCGTGTGAGCGCAGGATCGATCACCGTTCATCTCATGATCTCGAATTTCTTCCTTATTTTCCTTTCTTTAGTTCATATACCAACACCAGATCGTTTTCCTTGCTTTCCTCTCTCTTCAAAACATAGGTATTGAGACTCTGTGTACATAGCATCTACCAAAACAGCCTTTCTTCTGTGTAGATCGAACGTGGATGAACTACAAATAATTCGCCGAACAAAAGCTAACAACTCTTGAAGATCACACGTCATTGCCATCGCAAACTTTGTGAAGAACATGTGACGAGCAAGCTCTCACGCATGCTTTGACGTTACTCTTAAAACCAGGTTCTTACCACTCAGTCGCTCTCTCAGGACCAAGCAACCTCACAATATCGCGGCACAGCAGTCATAGATCTTGGGAACATGGACTTTCTGTTCGCACACCAGCTTTTCGAAGACTTCTGCTACTGGCCCTGATCCGCATGTTGAGTCATATCCTACTACGGACATCGTACAGATGGGATCACTACCGCATTGCCGATTGGTGATTGCTCATTTGATGAGTAGCTTCCAAGGGTCCTTGTGGGTCGTCATGTGATGTTAACCATTCACAAGGGCCTTGTACCTGCCGTATAGAGATATGTGCGCTGTTGCCTTATATTACCGACATAGCCTAGTCTAGCGAAACCGTGGCTCAGACATACTGAATTTCCACGCTGAAATTCATGAAAAGCGGTGCGTAGGTTGATAAAGAGCGTAATCTTCCTTTCAACACTGTCACTCACTATCCTCGCTAAGTGCTCACCGTCCATGCAACAGCAGTGTGAAACAACGACATTTCCTGCGTTGAAGCAAACTACTTTCTGAAAGCGCACCAGCCCACATTCACTCTTTCAGACGCTTTTGGGTTCTGGCTATGACGCAGTTGCACTCGCATCCTACTTCGAGTTCCTCTCACGTACCTAGTTCTTCACGACCAAGATATACCACGACAACAGCACCTCTCTCCCACCCCACCACTCACATTTCGCGCCCAAACAACGCAAATCCGCACCCAAACTCAGTTTCAACTACAGCAAACTCGCGATCAAGCGCATCCCTAATTGCTCCAGTGCTTGAGCAAGCAGTGATTGTTACTTCGCGGCCACTTGCAGGCTCTCACATCGCGCAGGTCGCCACAACTTCCGACCTTATATACTCTACAGTTTCAACCAGCAACGTCGGATCCAGGAAACGAAGCCACGACATCATGGTGGAGCAAAATGAGGTTTCTGACGAGCGCATGCCTGCGCAGGTCACTGCGCAGGTCGCGCTTACTTCATCGGAGCAGTCTGTCCCACATCCAAGCTCTTCTTCCCCGTCACAATTAACTGCCGGATCGCAATCACTTGTACCTACTGCCGTGCCCATATCCACGAGCCAGCCTGACTCTGATTCATGTTTGAATTCATCTGCGGTCGATGTTGATTTCTCTCAGGGCGCGGAGCCACATATCGAGTCAAAACGACTGGCATCTCCACCGGTTCAGAGTGACTCCACGACGGATCTGCAACTTCTGGGTGATACGCACAAGCGTTCGCGATCACAAGAGGAGAAACACACTGGTTCTGCCATGCCCATAACTCCATCCTTCCTTGATGATTTCGGCAACGAGGTAAGTACGACGCCTCCGCTGTTGGAGCAGATAGCAACACCAAGATCATCACCAGATGGATCCGCTGGACCACCTACCCCGTCAACTGCAGCTCCGTCCTCTGATCGGACGCCCTCTGCTCTGCAGATCTTCGAGTCTCGTAGCAACCAAGCAAGACAGGAGCATTTTAGACGGACTAAGATTTTCCACAAGACGCGTTGTCCGATGATGTGTCAGACAAAGAGGATGCTCGTGTTTGCCTCCCGTGGATTCGAACGTGGAAGTCTACCTACGAGGCAGACAAAGCCTCCTCTGTTGAAGCGGCGTCACAGCATTGATGTGAACACTACCGAGAACTGGGAGACACAAAAATTTGCTTGCTGGCTACATTCTCATATGAAGGTAGACGATTTGCTGCCACTGCTTCATATTTCTGCGTGGCCGACTAACATTGTACAGCAAGATCGTCTTTGGCCACAGACCTCAGAGACAGAAATTCCCTACGTTGAGTTAACGCAGTATTCACTTCCTGATCCCCGTCGATATGCTGCCTTTGTTCCAGTGTTCTATACTGAGATTCCTCACAACACTGAAAATTTCCTTGAGCTCGGGGACGTCACCTTAAAAAACGACGCCTTTCACTATATCGGCGCTACGTGCTACTCCTTGTCTGGTATGGAAGTCTGGATGCGTGGCGAGAGTCTGGATATGGCTCTTGAAGTACTCCGCCGTGATGAAGATTGCGACACTTACGGTATCGACATTGCCAATTCCACTGTGGCCCAGATCTGCTGTTTCGCCTCAAACGGTATAGATGGCCCTTCAGGAGAATACGACCAGTATAGGACACGTTACAACAACAAGAACTGGATCATCGTTATTTGCAACGATGGCATGGGTGGTATCGAGAACGATGGAACCAGCGGATCACATTGGTCTATGGTGGCCATGGACAGGATCTCGAAGAATGCGTACTACTACGACTCGTTGTGGGTTGATCGGCACGAATACCAGACCTTGGGTCACAACATCTCCCTCGGTATGCTCAACATCCTCGGCGAAGACATTTCTCTATGGACCTACCTCATACAGCTCGAGTGCCCCGATCAGAACTTTGACAACTTGTTCAAACAGGATGGAGGTGCCTGCGGACCCTTTGTGTACAAGATGACGCAAATCTTGATCAGATATATCAAAAGTCAGCAATCATTGGGTGTGGAACGATTGAGTCTGGCTGTAAACCATGCATGGGTGACGCAGGTGTTCTCACCGCAATTCCATTCGGGTGTTGTCCGCCGCGAGATGCAGGACAGTATCCTTCGTTGGCACCATATCACCCGAGCCGCGGCGTTCGCAGACCGTCACGACTACCAGGCTATCCAAGATACAGATGCTATTCTGGATGACGGGCCAGTCGTCTCGTTCGAGATCCCGCCGAAGCCACGGCTTCCGGTTCTGCGTCGAACTCGCTACACTAATAAGCTCTCAAGGTCACACCATATCAGGCGTGGCTGCTCCAGCGGTACCAACTACCATGACCCCATCGATTTGGACGATAGCGACGAAAACTGGACCATGGGTAACAGCAGCGACAACAGTACTGCAGGATCCTCAAGTGGTGGTACCGTAATCACTGGACATGAAGTTCTCTGGGAAGACGCAGGCGTCGATACAGCTATGGACGACGAAAAGCTCTTTCCTGTCCTCGACAGCGGTATTCAGCTTATTGAAGCAACTGATGACGTCCAAGACGAACATACGCCTGTTCGTCTGCAGAGAGTCGTCAACCCAACGGAGCCTGTCGACGCGGAGGAAGGACCTAGTGTGACCAGGCTTGATTGAGAGCCTAACAACGTTTCTAGGAGCAATATCTGATCTTGATCACATGATAACAGGCGTTCATCTTGACGATACCTTAATAGCTAGGTTTCAATTTCACCGCCGCGCTCGGAACGATTAGGTTTGTACCAAGACTCACGCACTGAACAACTGATCACGCAACTCGCCGACGAAACAGACAGCGTTTACGATTGTTTCTTTGTCTTTTATGAGAGTAGTTTTTCCCTTGATTGCTTTCTTTTGAAGCGTTACCTGGCCTTGGCAACCACTTGATGGTTATCGCGTCGGATTTGGGTTGTAATGAATGGCAGTGGCGCATCAATACGGGTCACTATTCCGATATGGGGACGGACACCGGAAAGTCAAAACATTCTGCAGAGGTGCCGGAGGGGGGTATCTGTGGTTGCGTCGTGAAGTTGAGATACCACTAAGCTGGACGTTCATATGGGTTGTTCTCACGGGTTGTACAGATGTTTATGGCTTCGCGGTACGAAACCAGATGAAACAAAAAAGATGCAGAAAAAGGAGTTTGAGGCAAGACAGCCAATACAAAAAAGTTTGAGATAGATTCCTGTTTCCAATTCTGCTATGTTGTAAT
Organism: Alternaria alternata; assembly: GCF_001642055.1. Lineage (NCBI taxonomy): Eukaryota > Fungi > Ascomycota > Dothideomycetes > Pleosporales > Pleosporaceae > Alternaria > Alternaria alternata. The sequence continues at coordinate 1,046,848 of NW_017306194.1, read as the reverse complement.
ATGCATAGGTGAAGTTGCTGAAATTGAAGCATACCTTCCTGTAATGGAACAAAGTCCCTGTCGGTACTAGGCTGAGCAGCAGCGTTCGCGAGAAATAGCTTTCACGCTTTCGCAGCGATCAACAGCCTACTGAACTTACCGAATTAGGAAATAGCAAGGCTAGAATCGCCATCGCCATCGCCATCCCAACCACATCAAGATCCTGTTTTTTGCCCATCTGTCCCGTCATCCCCAACCACCTCGCCAACCACCGCAGATCATGCGGCTGAACTCGCCATCGCCATCGAACATCGCAAGCGTGGTTGCGCAAAGTAGTGGCGGTGGCAAAAATGCAGCCGAGGTGCGGCGAACAACGACCCCGGGAAGGCGAAGATGTCGTGCTGCGGATGTACCTGTCGGTCTTGTCTATCACTCAGGGACAAAACAGGGGACTTGCCGTTTGACTAAGGGTTAGCCATGTTGATCCGCTTGCGAAGCTGATGCGAACAAGAGAAAAAGCAATCATGATGCTGGTTTCGGGAGTCGTGGAACGGAGGTGACGTAACCGTGATCCAGACCCAGCCTAACGTGACCCCCTAACCAGACTTTGTGTGTATGTGTGTCTGTTTGTTAGCCTTGATCGTAATATTGATCGAAAACGGACTGCTAAGCGCGAAACCCGATGATACTACTGAATGTCTACCACACGGCGCAAAACGCGTGTTGTCTGTATATCAGATACGCACAATCAGACGCCCAAGTTGCCGCCCGGCGACGTATTGATTCACGCAGGTGACCTGACGAACCAAGGAAGCTATACCGAATTGAAAAGAAAGGTTGAATGGCTTGAGAAGCAAGATTTTGAGGCGAAGATTGTGATCGCTGGTATGAAGAAATATGCTCTTTACTTTGCAAGAGGAGACTGCTGATACTCGAGGCAAAAGGAAACCACGACATCACACTTGACAAACCGTTCTTTGAAGAAAACAAAGCATCGTGGAAATGGCCTGGCTTTCAAGATACAGAGGCGTGTAGGAAGTTGTTGACGGAATCTAAATCGATTACTTACCTTGAGAATGAGTCTACGACGGTACGACTTCCAAGACGAGGAACGTGGTTTACTGTCTTTGGCAGTCCGTGTACGCCCAAGCAGCAACTGGCGGATTGGGCTTTTCAATACGAACCCAATGAGGCAGAGAAAGTGTGGAACAGAATTCCAAATGGCGTGGATATAGTAGTTACTCATACACCGCCAATGGGGCAATGCGACGGAGTAGGAGCAAGTAGGCAACAGAAAGATGGAAGGTCAGGATGCCCAGCCTTGTTAAGAAGATTAGAGATAGTCAGGCCGATGCTGAACATCTGTGGACACATACACAATGGACGAGGGGTGGAGACGGTACAATGGAGAAGAAGATCTTCCTCTCTACAGCTACATGGACAACCCACAACTATGGATAGCGGTACCCTAGTTTCAAGCGTGCAGTTCTGGAACGACCCAGGAGCCTCGAGCAAGAAACTTTCTCTAGTCGATTTGACGACGATGCGGGCGAGAGCAGGGCGTGGTTCGGGCTGCGACCACACAAGCTTGACACGTCAATTGCAGCCTGACTCGCGATGCGACCATCTTCAAGGCCAGCCTGATGCGTCGTTTGCACCGGATCAGACAGGGCATAAGCCCCCATCCGGTGGAGATGCGAAGGGTGAGAAGCTTAACCCAACAGCGAGCCTCACTGACGTTGCCCTGCGGGACAGTGAGGCGCTGTGGGGTGGTAGTAGAGGTAAGGCAGGAGGGGGCGGTGGATTAGAGCATCACGATGAGAGCGATACCGGACATGGGTGTCCTGACGAGGCTACTCAGTATATCGCAGAACGACCGAGGGGTATGCCTCCATCAGGGACGGAAGTGGCGCGTAGCCAGACTACAGTGATCAACGCAGCGTATCTGGGCCCGAGAGTTGCTGGCAAAACGTCGGTTGTGTACAACAAGCCGATAGTCGTCGATGTTGAGCTTCCCGTATGGGGCTCTTTGGACGAGCCAAGTGAGGTATACCCTCAGGGCTAATGTGAGATGACGGGTTGACTGCAGCGTGCCTGGCCCAAATGATCTCATATTCTACCAGCGAACGACACTCTAGAACCAACACCTACATCATTCTGCTTGCTGTTTAATACATACTGTGTGCTATCTCACTTGTTTCATGCAATGGTGGAGGACCACGTAGGAGGACCTGCTTTGACGGACTGTGAGCTGACCATGTCACGATTGGGTGTGACATACAGTAGTGCCCCGCCTAACCCCGCATAAGCGTATCTTATCGTCCATTCAGGCCGCGGGCTAACGTCTGCCAGTCGGGACGGATCGAGTGGCAGCAAATCTGTGTCTTCTCACATGGCATGGGATGGAAAAATTGCTGACTTGCGACGCAACCGCCGTGCCCTGACCCGAGTTGAGACACGACACAGGGATGCCCCTCAGCAGGGTGCATAGTAGATGGAGTGATGTGCGGAGGATGTGCAGAAGCTGTGCCGAGTGCCCGGTGACTGCTGTCGTCTGAGTTGAGGTAGACAAGTGTCTCGGAAGCTACAGAAGAGAGTTTGCTTGGTTGCATCTCGAATGTGACGAGACGCTTCTCGATTTGTGCTCTGTGCTTGACTTGTACCCTATCTGTGCAGCCGGATTCGTCATGTCTTGTAAATGCTCATGGTGGGGTTGGGTGAGCATTTCTCAAATGGTGTGGTCACTTGGGGCTTGGGTGGTCATGCAGGCTGTACGGGTTGATCCTATCAGATGCGGTCCGCCAGAAAGTCTCGAAACAGTCCATGTGGCCGCTTTGGGGCTTGATTGGAGAGGGTGTTTCGTAGCCGCCGCGGCCGACAGGTCGACCTGCAGCGTGCTCATGTGAAGCAACGGACAGCGGCTTGCGCGATGCGATGCGATGGGACACGATGATGGTGGCTCAGAGCGGGGGCTAGGACAGTCGAGGCAGCTGTGACGACTCTTCAGCCGTGGACGAGTTTGGTAGGCGAGAGCTGGATAGCGTGGGTAGCGCATGCATGTGGACGCTGATGAAGCGTGCGGTGCAAAATAGACAAGTGCAAAGCCAGTCCGCAGCAACCCCCCGTTGACACAGGGATTCCCAGGACGGCTGTTGAAGCCTTGTGCATGCGAGCCTGATATAGTCACAACTGCACCCCCAAAGGCGTGCAGGCTGACTGCTCCCAACGCAATTCCCGTTGCACAATTCTATTCTTCGAAGCCCGAGTCTTCTGTTATTTTTCGATTCTTTGCGTCCAGACTACGCGGTGCGATCCCGACTATTGGCAGCCGGATCCTATTGGCATATTGGCATCGCTGAAACGGTGACGTCGCAAAGCAGCTGCACCCACACCGCAAGTCCACCAAGCAGCGCAATCGACGCTGCCGGGCAACCACGAGGCAGCTAGAGGCGGGAGAGAGCAAGAGAAGAAGAAGATCGCACAGCCTCACTATTGTCACCGACTTGTCGTCCGGGTAGCTTGTTTTCTTGATAATTTCTTTGTCCAGATTCTTTGATCCGAAATTTTTGTCGCTTTGCCACGACCTTCCGCCGTCTTCGATCCGCCGCCAGTCTTGCCCGTCTCGCGTCTGTGTCCCTGAGCGGACCCACAATTCCTTAGGTCAGCAGATTCCAAGCCAGCCATCCTCGTCACCCCCGTCCCAGGAACACCCGCAGTCGCCCAAAGCTCTCACCACCGGCACATACTGCACCCGACTCTCCTTATAGGGCTCCCATACCGGCCCATCTGATTCCCATCGCTCTTGCTTTTGTTGCCGCCGCCGCCTATACAACAGATCCGGCCGCCCAACACCGCCACACCTCGCTTGCTCATCCATCAATCACATCCATTGACTCGCTTGGCCGCGTCCGCATGTGTCAGGTCTGAGTCGCAAGCAGTCGTTGCTGTCACACCACGTATAAAAGAGACACGATACCCCACACCCAGCTAGCAGCAATCCCCTCCCCACATTCACCGCCATGGACGAGCCCACGCCCGATCACTACAAGGCCCTGGGCCTCGACAACACCGCCGACGCCTCGACCATCAAGGCTACCTACCGCAAACTCGTCCTCAAGTGCCACCCGGACAAGGTGACCGACCCTGCCCTGAAGGAGCAGAAGCAGGAGGAGTTCCACAACATCCAGCAGGCCTACGAGTGCCTCATCGACCAAGAAAAGAGGTCCAAGTACGATGCACTAGTCAAGCTCGAGAAGCTGCGCAGCGAGCGAGCTGCTGCGAGAGGAGCCGCGCCGCGCGACAGGACTGCACGCTTCGATGTCCCCACACCAGGCGGTGCGTCCTTCGCCGCAAGCGGTCCTACCCGCTACACCACCGAACACCGTGCGCCAACCAACGCGCGCGACGAAGACGAGCGTTACTATGCACGATACCACACCACCCCGTCCAAACCAACTGCAGCTTCGAGATCCACTCGCGAGAAGGAGTCATCAAAGAGCTCCCGACACGCCAAGGAAGATAGATCGCGATCGGACCGCGAGAAAACGCGTGCCAAAGAATCTCGAAGCGACCGCAAATTCACCAGTGTTGACAGTGAGTCATCGTCGGACGAGAAGGCGCGCTACGAGGCAGCCTACAAGACCCGTACCGAGGAGGAGGCTGCTCGGCGCAGGGCAGAAGAACGTCGGACCTACGAAGACAACCGATATGCTGGCGCCGCCCAAGCTGTCCCTGCTGCACGCAAGATGAGCGTCCAGGAGCAGGAGGCGCTTCGCTACCAGCACAAGTCACGCGCCCAGGTCGAAGAGGAGATGTCTTCCCGTCCCTCACCAGCTAGGGCCTCTTCGCGTGACTACTTCAACGCTGAACCCCGCCTTCAACGACGAGACAGCGCCCGACCCGAGCCTGTCCGCAGGTCGTCTGCCCGGCCAGGCAAGGAGAGACCGTCCATGACCCGCCGCGACACCGATCGTACCGATCGCGGTATCCCCGAGGTTGTCGAGTGGGCCGATGACAGATATGAGGAAAGACGAGTTCCCAGTTTCAAGCAGACGACCTCATCGCCGGCTGACCTTGCACGCGGAATGCCTCAGCGCTCGTACACTGATCGGTCAACACGACATGCCGAGAACACGCCACCGTCGTTAAGTCGGTCATCCACCATGCCCAACAGCATCCCACACGTCTCCTCGTCCTCACGGAGGAAGGAGTCCGTCACTCCTCGCGGACCTTCTAATCTTCGCGAGACCATGACATCAGAACAATACAGCAGTCCAGAGAAATACGCGAGTCCTGAGAGAGATGCCTTCCCTACTGTCCCACCTTCATCAACCGTCAAGACATACTATTACCCCGTTGCTGGAGGTGGCGTTTCTGCAGAAGCACCCTCTTCCACTCCTCGCCACGTCGTCCGCGAACCTACTAGCCGCCAACACCGTTCAAAGTCACCGATTGGTAAGCCCCCGATTGGTGCCAACCGTCCAACAGAGCCTGTTGCATACAAGACCGTCCCGCGGCCAACTATGCCAGGCCGCACCGACTCCAGTCGCACTGATGCCAGTCGCACCCTTTCGCCAAGTCGTGAAGACCGCGGACGCTCAGGACGACCCAAGCTCTATGGTGAAATTAGCGGCGAATCCCAACCCCGACACAGGGTACGCCAGTCGAGCATTGAACCCGAAAATGTTCAGTACAGTCGTAGATACGGTCCTGAAGATGTCAGATGGGCACCGAGATCTTCTGCCGACCCTGATAGGGGCTATGCTAGCAAACCACATCTTAGCAGGACTGCTACATATGTTTACTAGTAGTCTAGCGACAAGCACAAATAACAACACGAATACAGAGGCATTTCATTGCCACAGGATACCCCCAACTCCCGGCTATCGGATGAACAATCGGGATCATACTTTGGTTTCTACCTGGCGTTTCACGGTTCATATTCCTATCTCGTCTTGGTTTCGGTCATGGTTATTACTCACTCGACGCAAGTGCTGCGTTGGCGTTTGAGGAACGACTCTATGCTACTGTTCGTTTCCACTCGGAAACTACTCCTCCATCTCTGTACATTGCATATATATCGAAGCTGTTCTCAGGCTTCGATACTTCCATTCGTTCTTTCAACTTGAGCAAAGCTTCATGTTTTGATGACTCGGGTGGCTTTTACATTCGCTTATTATTATTATTTTTTGGCATCGCGGCATTTATACGTTCGCTTCCACACATGATACCACGAATTCTGGCATATTTGCACAGGGAAGGAGACACATAGTACATAGATTAAAGTAGTAACCTCAATGAGAGAAATCAAACAGATAACTTCAATTGGGTCCTACATATCATGTCAACCCTTACGTGATTTGAGTCAACAAATTGTCATCCTATCATGTCTTGTCTGTCGGCAAGACTAGTATGCAGATTCCTGCAGCCTTGACGTTGGATTTTGCAAAACGTAAATTAATCATCAGCACCACCCACCCGTCTCACAACACATTCCTGCGTTCCCAAATCTCACACCATACCCTCTTTCAACCCCACTCGTTCATGAGTGAGTAGTGACACACCCCATCGCGCTTATGTGTAATCGTGTAACCAGCCCAACGGCGATCTTGCAGCCTCTCATCTCTCAGAAAGGAACAGTTCTATATGCCGCAAAGCTGTACCGCGATGCAGGTAAGACGCATGTAAGCTTTTAGGTGTATTATGTAGGTAAGACGAGCAAGATTACCTCAGCCGTGTCTCGGGCTGAGCTAGCCTTGCCAGTCTCGCCTGCCTGTGTGGTACAAAGTACGAGCCTTTGCTTAGCCGCATCTGGCAGAAGATAACATGGTCAGATCATACGGAAGCGCAGGAGGCTGTCGTATAGACTACGCGGCAAGGGTGTTTCTGCGCGCTTTTAGGAAGATTACCCGGATCAGAGGCAGTCAAACGCTCCTAATAAGCTTTGAATGCATAACGCGGTGTAGGAGCAGCAAAGGATGACTTCGAGTATGTTGAATATATGTGTTCCATTCATTTACATAGCCTTTTCCACCCATCTGAAACCCTTATATGATCCACAAAGAGAAACGAAAAAGGAGAAAAGCCCAGGATATTTCGACCGCTCAACCCAAGTCGATCTTTGGGGATCAATCCAGATCTCTCGAAAGATCTCTCTCTCCACATAACGCCTTTCGCTAGCAAAGCTCGCCAAGCGAAACAGATACACACAAGAAAACAAAACCAAAGGATATGCAACCCAAGATACAATGTGGGTGCTTTCTGCCAGAGGACAGCGCTTTGCATGGCTCGTAACATCGATACTGAGGTTGTAAAGGTAAGGAGATGAGATAGATATACAAAGGTGCAGCGAGTGTAGTAATGGTGTTTGTCGGAGGGAAGAGATATAGTAGTGGTGTAAAAGGAGTGTGAGTATGTGGAGGGATGGCGGTACTAGGTACTAGAAACTAGAACATTACTCTGCGTAATTCAACGCGCATTAGCCTCCACATGCGAGAATGGAAGCCGTGTGAAGATACGGACTTGCAAGAAAAGAAGTGTCGAGTACATAGGAAACGCTGGGAAGACAAGGAAACAGACTGTTGTTTTCAATCGGTTCGAAGGCTTCAAGTCAGCCGACGGTACCGGTGATATTTCGCGTTTGGTGTCCACTGCAAGGCGGGCCAAGGCGATATGCATCCCGAGCAATCAGCGTTGGTGGCGTCGCGAGCTCATGTTGGCAAAGGACGATCCTTCGGAGTGAGGTCGCGTAATTTCCGATAAGGCGGCCGAAACTACCAAATCTTATGCGCGCGGCATATCCTCCAGAAACTAGTAAATGGAACAGATCCATTGCGCATGTTTTGAGTTTGAAATTTGGTCGTTCTGCACCGTCGCTCATAGCACGTCCCAGATGTTACGGACGATGGGGTTACTGCCCGTTTGGACTGGACTCCGAGGGTCAACAGCAGCCTTTTCTGGTGTCCATTGCCTGGGTAGTGGCTCTTCCCAAGCGACATGGCCGTTGCGTCCGTCCTTGATCGTCTCATTGGAAGACACTGGACTCGCGTCGTCACCAGAGGACTGGATATCGTAGTGAAACGGATTCCTTGTAAACTCTTCTGCCCGTGGTGACATGATTGCATCGATGTCGTCCGCAGCATGTTGTGGAGCAGGTGGCTTTGGGAGCTTTGACTGGATCTCTGTCTGCAGCTTGTGCAACTTCCGTTGTTCGCGCATGTTCGGTGATGAGAACCTAGTTCGAATGGCCTTTGCGGGAGTTGAAAGGAAAGTTTCGCTAGGAGATCGGGGAGTATCCGGTGCCTTGGGGAACGCTACAGGAACAGGTGCAGCCGAGTCGATAGGGGCCGAGGCTTGATTTTCGGGAGAATTGCTAAGACTGTCAAAGCGTGGTCCGGCTGCTTGGCTAAGTTTTGGCGGGGACATAGACATGAAACTAGGGGGCTCAAAGATGGCGTTTGTTTGCGCTGTACCGTCGAGTGATGCAAACCCGTTGAAAGTCTGATGTGCAGGCGGAAGGATAGCCTGGAAGGAAGGACGTCGATCCTCGACTTCAGAGTCCTTGATAGCCGCTATGCTGGGTCGGTCGAACGGGTTGAAATCTGCTCTTGTTGGTGATGTCAAGCCAAATGGATCCTCGTCTGCCATCCTTGGCTTCAATGGTGTCATGTGGAATTCCGTAGCGCGTGGAGACTTCAGTTCATCTTCTAGGCTTGCATCCGTGTTACCAAAAACGTCTTTGGGGAAGTCTGAAGCGAGCGGAGAAGTAACCTTAGGCACTTCATGACGGTCATCATGATGTGAAGCTTGCGATGGTGCAGGTTGTCCCAGCTCGAAGGAAGTAGCGCGGGGCGACAGAGGAGCAAAGAATCGCTCCTTGCTGTCTCTATCGAGTTCTTCATGCACGGACGCTTGAGGTTGGCTATCCAGATCATAGCCTGTCGGCCATGGGTTGTCAAAGGAGGTTTTGATTGGCGACATAACCTCGGAATCTGATGATTCGTAAGGAGTGAAAGAGGGTATGTTGAAGCTCGCTACAGCAGGGGACCTCAGCGGCTCGAACTCGAACCCTGATGGTCGCAAAGGCGCTAGATGTCTCTCCTCTGTTCCAGACGATGCGCTCTCATCGTTGCTCTGGCTTAACCGTAACGGAAGTTGACGTGAAAAGTTGGGAACAGCGGAAAGTCTGAACGCGGGTTCTGGAAGCTCGTGGTCGTCGGAAACATCTTCGGTCTGAATGGTCGGCAGGTCGTCGTTGGTCACAGACACCATAGGCACGACATGACCCTTTGGATCAACATAGGGTGTCGTCATCGGGACAGGTGGCGATGGAAGTTCAAAGTGTGCTGGGCTAGAGTCCCAAGACCGACGGAAACCAGGTGAGAAAGCCCCAGTGGGCGCGGATAGAGGACCTGGGGATATGGCCATCATATTGCCTGTGCTGGCCCGCTGCATACTGATATCGCTGTCGGGTGGAAGTGGTGCCGTTCGTGGAGTACGCGAACCTGGATCAGAGTCTCTGTCGTATTTGTTTCCGGTAGAGCGAGATGTAGGGAGACCGGCAGACCGACGTCCATAGCCTTGGTTGTGATATGAGCGGCTCTCGTTCTGTCTTAACAAGCTGTTCCTAAACTCTTGCAGCTGCATAATGAGGTTCATGTTCGGCCCGATCCATTTGCTTCGCTTCTTTGCCTTGTCATATGCTTCTTGTACACTCATCTGCGGGTCTTTGTACAGACCGTAGGCAACGATCAAACTCGCAGAGCGACTGACACCACACTGGCAATGAATGAGTACCCGCTTGCCTCGCTGCACTCTCTCATCGATCATCTTGACCAACTTGTGAAGGTCAGGGACAATATCTGTGTTGTGCTCCCAGGGCATGTGAATGTACTCTGGGGTCTTGTATGTCTTGCCATCAATGACAACTTCGCGTGGTTGTATTGTCTGCATGACCGGTGCTGTTGCCTTTGGTGTTGTCGGCGAGCTATCTTCCATACCAAACGACTGCTTCGGTCGCTGCGCCAGGGTGGCAAAATCAACGTTCTCCGCTGGGGGGCCATCTATGCGCCTAGCGTCAATGTCTTTTTGAGACTCCTCCGTCGACGAGGTGAAGGGGTTCTTTACTTCGCTCGCGACGTTGATGATAACATCGAAGGTCGTGGCTTGTACGGCGGTTGGCTCGAAGTAAAGATATACGCCAGACTCGTAGATACAAATAGGTCCATTGGGATACGCAGCCGGCTTCTCCTCCCGTGATTGCGGCACATCAAAATTCGGTTCCTGGTCCTCCTCTTCTTCCATCTCGAAGGGAACTTCGCTAAGACCACTTGGCTTGGGTGCAACAGGACGTAGGGGAGGCAGCTGCATGCCACCCATAGGATTCGTACTTGGTGAACATAATGGTAGTGATGGAGATGACTGGAAATGACGAAGAGGTGGGCGGTTGAAGGACGGTGTTGAGGGTATTAGCAGTCGTACAGGCTTGCTCTCGTTGCTACCGGGGGTCGAGATTGTTAAACTCAAGTTCGATGGTCGGCGCCTCGGCGGTGTCGGTGGCTTGATAAACAACGGTGATGGTGGTGCCGAGCTATTCTTCTCTTTTGGTGCTACTGCGATGGGTGCAGGTGTATGCGCGCGCAAGTTGCTGAGTGAAGACGCAGTGTTGATACCAAGGTTTTTGAGATTCCGAGGCTTCTTCGCAGGTGTTGTCGGACGCTGTAGCTCGAAGAAAGGGCCGGCTGCGGGGTCTCCGACTGAGGGTTCTGTCCTCCGCGACCTGAAGTCGGCGACGAAGGATGAAGACGCAATTGTCTTTGCGAGAGGTGATTCGGGTGACACGCCCGGTGAGGGATCTGTTACAGACGACGAGTCCATGGTGGAGATGGTTGTGGTTGGGGAGTTATCGGAGGAGCCCGTCGATGTACTGTCGCGACTGTCGTGGTGAATATGGAAGGAGGAGAAGGGTGCGCCCGAGTTGGTGTTGGGGCTCGTAGCAGGGCGTACTACATTGCCGCCATTCTGTCCCTTGTTGTGGTGATCTCCCCCGAATACAGCGCCGAAGGACGGCATGGGCATGAATGTTCGCGCACTAGTCTGGACCATGCTGGGTCTCCGAGTCGTAGTGTGTGTTGCCAAGCGTGAACAGTGGTCGTTGGAGCTATGTGAATAATATGGAGCTTGCGGTTGGAGGATGCAGTGCGTGAATGACTGCTCGAGTTTCTTGGAAGGGAAAGAAGAATTAGGTGTAGAGAAAGCCCTTTTGAGAGTGGGACTGTCAGCGTTGTGAGATATTGTGGGCGAGGCAGACATGGCAGGCGCATGCGTTTCGAAACGTGGGCATGGAGAACAGGGAACGGGGAATGGAGGCTGGAGACAGTTCCTCGAGAAACTGTTTCCAGACTCGAGGATGGGGGGAAGAGTAGTGTACATGGTCAAGCAAGCAGTGGATGGCAGACGATGATTGCCCGTACACTGCCTTGTGCACAGTCATGCTCGCTCAGACGGACAACAAGGCACAGAGGGTGGAGCTGGGACGCGAAGAGGACATGCAGCTTACCTGGTTGCCAACAGCAGTGGAGAGGGGCGCTGGTGTGGTGAATGGGAGCGAGAATACCAGATCCTCTACTAAGCGCCTGGGGGAAGGAGCGACTAGGCCGGCGATGCGCCTATGCCTGAGATGATGCGGCGTAGTGGGTAGAAAGGTCAAGTGTCGGCGACGCTGCGGGTCTGCGTGGTGAGGGGAGGGCGGTGGTGAGGAAGGCGCTCTCGACGTGGCTGCCGCGCTCACAATTGTCGTGTATTGCGACACACTCTGGACTCGTGGTTGCTGTGGTGGCAGAGTGTGACCAGCTTAGAGCGGACGAGGGAAGCCGGTCGATCGCAGAGCCGCTGCCGCCTGGGTGTTGGGGGGAGGGTTGGTGGGTAGGCGAGGCGAGCACGCTGTGTGTCGTGATTGAGGCGGCGTGAATGCGTCTTGTCGATGGATGGGGGAGACGAACTGCGAGGCAACGCTAGTGGTGGCTCTGTGGAAGCGCCGACGTTCCAGGAATAGCAACCGCCGCCGGTGCGCTACGAGGCAGCTGCGACCACTAGCACACTAGCACGCCAGGGCCATGGGCCACACTACACAAACAGACCAGTCCACTCAAGCACGCCGCCTTACAACATGTCTACCGTACCGCCGTCGATCCATAGTTTGCAGCCTGCAAGTAGTCGTCCTTTGCCTCGCTCTAGCAAACAAAATCTCTCCTCGCCTCGTCCACACGCTCACACCCACACACGCCGGCGGATGACTTCACCAGACTGCCTTTGTTCCCCGGACCTTTTCGAGTCTAGAGTAGCCCCCCCTGGAAGGCCGCAGCCTGTAGACGGGAAGGCCCAGACGAGAAACCTCGGAAAGAGGTAGGGGTCCGCTCATATTGCAGCCACCCCAGACAGTACCTAGCCATGTAATCCGTCCCGTCTCCGGCCTGGACGCACACGAGATAATTACTCGTCGTTCGCGTCCATCGCAGCAGCCCGGCCAGCGTCGTCATTAATGTCATTATCCTACAGCCAGGAGACCCTTGCCTCGCTTCGCGTGCCACAGCCATCGTTTCGACACGCACTGCTTCGTCGACTGCGACTGCCTTCATCGCAGCCTTCTGAGGCATGCAAAACAGTCCAAGTAAATATCTCTGACGTGAAACGCACCGTGGAAAGATATCGACCCACATGTTGGCGTTGGCGGGGTGAGAATTCCGCGTCTTCGTCATGTGAGTACTACCACGCGTTTCATCTCTCTGCCGTCAGTTTCGTAATCCTAAACCCACTCACAACATATGTGGAACTTTCTCCCGCATGGCTGTTAGGCAGAGCCGCAATCTATGCTGTACCTGCCGAAACTTATTTCCACCTCTGCCGCTGCCTGTGCCCTGAATGCTGATAGTTTGTTCTTCTGTCACGCAAAAACCCGATTCGGCCAGCCCACACCGAATGCGTTTCAGCATCTTTAACACCGGCAGAATCCGTCCAAAAAAGCAACGCGACACCGAAACAGGCATCCATGCGAAGATCCGCCGACTCAGTGCATTCCGCCTCACCTTGACGGGCACGTGCTCTTGAGATCGGGATAGGGTTGACTGAGCGACTCAGTGGTGGTTTCCATACTTATCAATTTGCAACGTGGAGAGATCAGAGCCCAACTCTTCGCTACCACGCACATGGTACACTCGACTGAGTCGAGCGTCGTGAGTGTTCTGGCCTCTGGACAAGGCCCCTAAGACGGCCCGAGTCTACGTGCCATCACCGTGCTATCTGCCATGACCTTACAACAACCAGACTATCATAGAAGCTGTGGTAGAACATGTTAGTTCGTCCGCTATTAGGGCTAGTTGGACCAAGTAGCATACTCTTCGACATAAGGGGTGATATATCACGGGCCTCTGTAAGGTTCAGATGTTTGCGATCGTGCTCGCGGACCGAGGAACCTAATACTATGCGACGTCTTCGACCAACAAGCAGGGACGTGCCAGCACTTGTATAATTGTTGGTTGACCTGATCGTAGGTTTGGTTGTGCTTGGTGTCTCAACATAGCCAAATTACTTCAATGCGCCCCTATGTTTACACAGTACTTGAAATGCAACACGTCACCATATCGACTGCGCGCATGAGGTACTCAATTAGATTTGTGTCTGGCATCAACAGTACAATATGCCAATAACAATAACAGAGATGAAAGTCGTGCCTCCGATATTGACTAGCGCTACGGCTACGACTGACGCCTATGTAAACTTCCTGGTTGAAACTATAGTGATACTAAAGACAAAGTAGATAGATGATCGAGTATGAACGGAAACAGTGATTCAGATACCCCACGAATCACAAGACCGAGCCAGTTTACAAACTTCATTTCCACAGCGGGTACCTATTGATGGTGCTGACCTTGAAGTATGCATCTCTCCCATGATCTGTCAATTGCACTAAAGAAAGGACGCATGACAAGACATGTAGCTTCTGCATACAAATCCTCAGAACTTATTATGTGTCATCTGCAAGCCCGTCGCCATGAGCATTGTCAAGGTAAAAGCATTCTATTAAGTTGTCGTTCATGCTCTCCGCACAACAGTCTTGAGACTAGTCATAGATGCTGGAGACATCTGCAGTTTTCTGAATTTCAAGATAGCATCTCACTTCAAAGTAGACAGCCGTAACAGTGGTTTTCGATATGTGACTTTGGACTACAATATGTTTTCAAAGTTCGTAGCGCTTGGTGCGATGCATGTGAAGATGCTCCAGCTCGCACGCAGCGACCAATGACGCCAAGCCCAAGACGGCTAGCGCGACACCACCAGTGGTAAGCGAGAGTCGAAATTCAGCGAGAACATTGACGATTCGAATCTTCTCTCGCGACAACTAACCACCAGGTCAATACACAACAGCCACCATGTCGAGGCCAACCGTCACCGTCGTCTCCGCCAAGGGCGAGGCCACCAAGGACACCGTCCCCGTGCCCAATGTCTTCAAGGTTAGTTCCGCCGCAATTCGAATTCGCGATACGACGCAACCCGCAATTGGAGGGGGAGACTGAGAGAGGCTACAATGGCAGTTGGAGCAACGCACACATGGGAAGATATCTGAAAGAGCGAAGATGCGGGTGGCAGTGGGCAGTGCTCGCATTGACCTGGAATATGGCGGATTTCTTCCCATGACGTGCGGGCGTGAAATTGTTGCAAAAACTCGCATTTTCTGGGTTGCCGGCTCTCAGTCTCTCGACGATGCACAACCTGCTTCGACGGTTCTGCTGTACCTCTGAGCACATGCTCCGTACTACAAAGCTATCTCTGAGCAATGTTAACCATCCGTACAGGCACCCATCCGCCCTGACATCGTCCACGCGGTGCACACTGGCATGAACAAGAACCGCCGCCAGCCATACGCTGTGTAAGCCTACCTCGCATGCTGCGCAATCGCTCGATCTAACAACAAGCAGCTCCGAGAAGGCTGGTCACCAAACTTCTGCTGAGTCCTGGGGTACTGGTCGCGCTGTCGCCCGTATTCCCCGTGTCTCTGGTGGAGGTACTCACCGTGCTGGTCAGGCTGCTTTCGGTAACATGTGCCGATCCGGTCGCATGTTCGCTCCCACCAAGGTCTGGCGCAAGTGGCACCAGAAGATCAACCTGAACCAGAAGCGTTTCGCTACCGCGTCTGCGCTCGCTGCTTCAGGAAGCCCTGCTCTTCTCCTTGCCCGCGGTCACGCCATCAGCACCGTCCCTGAGGTTCCCCTCGTTATCTCATCGACTGCTTTCGCCGATGCCGCTATCAAGAAGACCTCCGCTGCCGTCGCTCTGTTGAAGGCTGTCGGTGCTGGTGCCGATGTCGAGAAGGCCAAGAACTCCCGCAAGCTCCGTGCTGGTAAGGGTAAGCTCCGTGGCCGCCGCCACAAGCAGCGCCGTGGTCCCTTGGTCATCTACAACCCCGACGAGGATGGCAAGGAGCTTGTCCTTGCTTTCCGCAACATCCCAGGTGTTGAGACCTCATCTGTCTACTCCCTGAACCTCCTCCAGCTCGCCCCCGGTGGCCACCTCGGTCGCTTCATCGTCTGGACCTCATCTGCTTTCAGCGCCCTTGACAAGGTCTACGGATCCACCGCCGAGCCTTCCGCGCTCAAGAAGGACTACCTCCTCCCATCAAGCATGATGAGCCAGCCCGACCTCAGCAAGATCATCAACTCCAGCGACGTCCAGAAGGTCCTCCGCCCCGTCCGTGGTGGAGCCGTCTCCAAGCGTGGTGTCGTACAAAAGAAGAACCCGCTCAAGAACTTCCAGGTGCAGCTCCGCCTCAACCCATACGCTGCTACCTTCTCCAAGGAGAAGTTGGGCCAGAAGAAGCTCGAGGCTAGCAAGCCCGAGCCTGCTGCTGACACCTTCCTCGACCTCCTCCACGAGAACTAGATGGTTGTTGATTAGCGTTATGATTTCCTAAGGTGTTCTCTCTTCGGTTGGGATGGACTGGAATGATGAATAGCTATGAATAAATGTAGCTCTTCAAAAGTGCCTCTGAGAAGGTTTCACTTCCACTTCCACTTATGACCCCCTGATGCTGCTCATGCTTTGTATTGAGTACAATATATGTTCTTTCGTGTGACATTGTATGACTTTCCGCAATGACCAAACAGATTTCACTTGGCAACTGACTTGTGTTATTGTCAATGTTGGACAGATTTTTCGATTCTTGCACCGTAAAAACATGCAGTCTTATGCTAGTGATATCCATACCCAAACGCCGTCGCTATGCTTGGCGGTACCAATCGCCGTGGCACCCAAAATAACCCAGTACTTTGAAAGGAATACAAACAGATGCCCTCACTTGAACAATCTCTTCCCGCCCGTCCTCCCCATAGTCCTCTCCACGCCTTCCAAACTCATACCCGCAAAGCCAGCACCCCCACCATCACGATCCCTCTTGTATCTCCTTAATGCCTCCCTCAAATGCGCCGGTGTAAGTGGTCCCTTATCACACGCTTTCAGCCTATCCTGCAAACCAGCATCCTTCTCTACCTCCTTCCACAAACTCTCAGACCGATCAACCTGGCCAGGATACCATCCCGCACTTGTGATATCCGAGTTGGTGGGACGATTCCTGTCGTCCTTGATATGAGCGCTTGGTCTCACTAAGCTCTGGCTTAGGATGGGACCGGGTAGATTTGGGTTGAGCAAGTGAGTGCGGACGGCGGACCATTCGTCGCGGACCGTGAGGGCGCGGTCGATGAGTTCACCGATGAAAGTTTTCGAGTAGGACGTTACGGCGATGATGATAGGTTGAGGTACGGATTGGGAGAGTGTTTGATTGACGAGTTTACGGACTGTTTCGCGCTTGAGGCGAATACGGCGGTAGGTTGCGTAGCGGTCCATTTGGGCGGGGGTCATGAAGTCTTCTAGCATGCTGTTCATCGCATTGGCAATTAGTGAACTGGGTTTGGATAGCAGAAAGTTGATGGTGGAACATACCGTTCGTATTCCTTCTCTTGTTTCCTTCGTGCTTCAACACTCATGCCGCCTTCGATTTCCATACCCATCTCCTCGCCCATCTCGTCATCGTCGTCGTCTTCTACTTCTCCGTCGCCATCTTCGTCTTCACCTCCGATTGCACTTCTTCCGTCGCCGCCTTTGCCTCCTCTTATACTTGAGCCAGCGACACTACCTCCGTCTCCACCCTTCTTCCGCCGTTTCTTTCCTCCTGCGCCGTTCACGACTGATGTAGTAATGTTGCTTTCCACGGAAGGTGAACGCGAGTATTGGCGGGGGGAACCTCCGACTGATTCAGCGTCTGGCGAGAATGCGTTGCGGAGATTGGAGGGTTTGCGCTTCTTGGTGGGCGCGCCAGAGTGTGAGGATATGCTGCCGCGCTTGCGACTACCGGGGACATTGAGCTGTGGGATATGTGGTGGTGACGCCATGGTCGCGACGGCAATGCGAGTGTCGTGTTCTGTTTGCGGCGTCACAGTAATGCGGGTTGTGGTGAAGACCGTCGACTTAACAATGGAACGACACTGGGGAAGTCGCGATGGCCGCCAAGCAAACGGTGCAGCGACCACTAGCGCGTTTCCTGCTCGGAAAGCGCGACCGGGATCAATTTCGTCATTGACGCTCGAGAGATGGTTAATGGCGCCTTTACTCTTACTGAGCGTCTGCGCTCTAGATTTTCACCATGTAAATCACGATATCAGCAGGCGGTCTGCCATCAACACTAATTCAAAGCAACATCTTCATCTGCTTCACTTTACGCCGTATAGTCGCATCACCAAAGAGTGAATAGAAGATGCCGTCCTACGAAGAATCATATGGCCAACAGGCCTCTCAAGCAGCAGTCACAGGTACAGGCGCAACCGATACCGACGGTGCCGTCCAAGCCCCACCTGACTCCAGATCCCCCTCTGAACTCCCACCTGCTGCCCTCGACTTAGCAGCGCGCCTCTTCGACCTCGCCCGCAGTGGGGACACATCTACCCTTTCCCAATACGTCAGCGCCGGCATCCCCAAGAACCTCACCAATGCATCCGGCGACACACTTCTCATGCTGGCATCGTACCACGGTAATCCCGAGACTGCAAAGATGCTCTTAGATAGCGGCGCCGACGCGAATGTGTTGAACGGGAGAGGTCAGAGTCCTATTGCGGGCGCGGTGTTCAAGGGATATGACGACGTTGTTAGAGTGTTGTATGAGGGGGGAGCGGATGTAGAAAAGGGGCAACCGAATGCTGTAGATTGCGCGAGGATGTTCAAGAGAGGAAACTGCTTGAAGCTATTTGGGGTGGAAGAGGGGGAAGGCACCGTGGTAGACGTGGATGCACACGCGACGTCGTAGTGTAGAGATCCTCCATGTCAACGTCTTGATGATATGAGGGAGGTTTTCCTGTAAGCCAACGAACGATGCAACAACGACCAGAGAGTATATATGTATTACTACGGAAGATAAATTCCAAGCATAAAACTACGAAATCCAGCACAAAACTGTTCAGTTTGGTCTGCCTAGAGTAAAAATCCTATGGATCGTGGTATCATATCACCTGCCTCTACCTCTCTACTTCTTCTGCTCTCCCTTACCACCACCAAACATGCCTCCAATGTAACCCCCAGCGCTCTTCGCGCCTCCTGCAACACTGCTCGCACCGCCCTTCACTCCATCCGCAGCACTCTGGCCATAGCCACCCAGTGGGCCTTGTCCCTCGATGGGCTTGCCTTGTTCATCCTTGCCGCCGCGTTCAGCACGATTGATACCCTCTTTGGAGACGGCGTCACCGAGGGGTTGTGCGATTCCTCCTTTGCCAACTTGGCCGCCGACGAGGCCGTTCACACCGTCTTGGAGGTTGTCGACCTGGGATACGCCTGTGACTTTGGTCTTGTCGAGGTTCTCTTTAGGCGATGTGTTAGGGACATGTGATATGGCAAGACGAGATTAAACTAGAATAGACGTACGTTTGGTAGCGTAAGAAGCCTTGTTATCCTTGGTGAACCACTTCAGGTACTGATCCTCGATCCATGGCATCCATGTCTCGTACTTCTGGTTGTAGTACTCCCCTGCAGCCTCCTTGTAGGTTTTTTGTGATCCTTTGTTTTGGTCTGTCATTTTGGGAATGTTATTTTGTGTTGATTGTATTCAAGGTAAAGATAGCAATGTAAACTGTCCGTAGGGTTCGCTCAGGTTGTGGGTATTTGCATGTGCAAGCCAACACCCAGATCGGGCAGCCGACATATATACTCCGCTTGTACATCCCGTGTGTACGCCATCTGCGCCAGCGGTGATCTCATCCTCGATCACTTGCACCGTGCTCGTTACAAGTTTGTGGCCCGCTGTGGTGGCATGTAGACAGGGTTATTGCGCAAGATGGTGTTGCGCTATACGTCATCTGAACCATGAAATCGAGGCCAACTGATCGTCCCGCGTGGAAACCTGCACGTCGGACGTATCTCTTGGCTGAATATCCGCCATTCAAGTATCCAGACAGGGCCAAGGGCGTCTAGACTCTGGAACTGGATGTCTGGTGCGCTTGGTATGATTGGTTGATGGAATCTAAGATTGTGTTGGTTGGGTTCGGTGCGATTAGACATGTGAAGCGAAGCTAGCAGCAGGCCGCACAGCTGGAACTCACGACTACCACATTCATGCCATGAGAACAACTGCACGCGTGTTGAGCACAATTTTAGAGTTTCACGCAAACTACTACTGAGAAAGAGATTCCTAAGTTGTAGTGAATAGCCGAGATGAAGGCTAAACAGTACCTAGGTAGACACAAACGAGCCGCGACACCACAGCGCAATCCCGCATAGTCACAGTTAGAATCCGTGCGAGATAGTGCAATGCGTACCCAGAGCTTTTCGATGCTCGAAACAGAGTCCAGCTTGATCTAGACTACTTCTCGGTACGTTTCGAAGCGATTCTCACCTTACATCCTTGGAGCGGTGACTTCCTAGCGCTTTTCTGATCTCATACTTGCGTTCTCGTCTCTGTCACTTGTTACCGCTTGCTGAAGAGCTATTTTTTACTTTCTGTGCATGCCCTGAGTGAGAGAAGAGAGGCATGGGGTGATGTGCCACACGGAGCATTCGGACGTGGAACCGAGTAAGACTTCTTAATTGCACGGGCTACAAGGTTCGATCGAAGCTCATGGTGGTCGAAGTACACCAGAGGAATCTAATCTTCTCGTGTTTTCCTAGCATCAGTACTATTGCATTTGAGTTGTCCACGTTTATGTCCGTATTTTTGTTTGAGTTAGACGCATTCGTTTACTCTTATACTATTGTAGTTATGCCATCAACGGTGCCTTGAGCCCGCCTCATACATCTTGTTCAGATATCTGTGTACCGCTGTGTTCTTCTTTGTGCTTTCATCACTCACTATTGGCTTCACACCGCTCCTAGAAAGCAGCGCTTCTTCGTACCTACCCGCGAAGTAGTTCTTGGCGCCCCTCATATCCTTCTTTCACGCAATCGCCCACTCGATCTATTATACTTCATCTAATTCATGTTATTCCGCCGTCAGTAAGGCCCACCGTTTTCATAGCCAAACAACCCAATTAGATAAATAGACTTCCTCGAAATGGCCGATAACAACAGCGCCGATACTGGACTCACAGATGTTCACCGTTCCAATCACGTCCATTCCGAAACTCCTGTACAACTCATAGATATCCCAGGTATGGATACCCCAGGTATGGAACAAGAGCTCACCCAGGTTTCACGTCAAGAGCTTGCATTACCCTCTCGTATGTCCACAACACCACACAACCACAGTTTTCAACCACTCGCACCACCTACTGGAGTCATGTCCACACCTCCTATACCTCACGAGAACAACGTCACGGCCCCGCAGCGAGGACCGAAGAAGCCTGTCACTACGCTCGTTTCCATGCTACCCAAGACCACCTACAATGAAACAGACGAGGCAGAGGATACCGTGAGAAGCCTGGCGTATATCAGAATACAGCTCCAACTGCTGCAGTAGTTAGGTCTTCATGCATCCGATACACTCACTGTCCGACAAGCTTACTACTGGACGGAAAATATAGCGGAAGACAAGCATCCACAAGCCAAGGATGCACTACGTCTATGCTACTACATGCGTTCTCAGGGCTTCGACACTTATGCAAAATTCCAGAAAAGCAGAATGAGCCTATATATAGCCAGTCAGCCTACTGAGGTTACGAGTCCCAAGTCCGATCGGCTATATTGGTGCCAGGATCATTTGACCAACGAGGTCGCTCACGAACTACGTACCGTACCTGTATCCTCTGGAGCTCGGGGAGGAAGACGCAACGCTTTCTCATCGGACCTCACTCAACAAATCCAGAGGCTCCAAGCTACCGTGGATGCAGTTATTGCGGCAGGCACTGATATTGCTCGAGCGCAATCCAGAAATACTCTTGCTGCTGCCGCCGGCCAAGATGAACATGGAGAAGACACAGGGGATAACGCCGGTACTGTGTCGGAAGGTAACGCAGGACGAGAGAACGAAAACGGCCAGCCGACCATGGGCTCTCTTGCAGCACGCATCGCTGTTGCAAGAGCAGATTTGCAGACTCTGCTTTTCTCCGATTCTCCTGACACAGAGTAAGTCATCACCTTTATCCCAGAAGCATGATCTAACATAAAACCTAGCGCCATTGACGCTGCTATCGCACGTGTAGCAGAGCTAAACAGCCAGGAGA
The DNA here is from genome assembly GCF_001642055.1 of Alternaria alternata. Taxonomy (NCBI): domain Eukaryota; kingdom Fungi; phylum Ascomycota; class Dothideomycetes; order Pleosporales; family Pleosporaceae; genus Alternaria; species Alternaria alternata. The sequence continues at coordinate 1,025,183 of NW_017306194.1, read as the reverse complement.
ACTAGATGATGTGCAAGTGCCCAAGTTGGGAAGATGATGAAATGATAATCATGCCTGAATAGTAATTGAATGACTCCAAAGCTGTTATAGAGTGGACTTATTATTCTGGAGATATGTGCAGTAACCTACGCTGATAACATCAGCGGAAACTTTTGAAGACTATGCTATGCTTCTCCATTTTGGCGCCTCTGATAGGAGTTGGGTATATAAATCATCCGATTCAACTCTCGCATCCATTGTACGTTCCAGAACTTGGCTATTCAATACCAAAATGACTTGACGGGGGCTCATGGCCGGTGCGTGCTCTTCCAAAGTTTGGTAGACTGCCATCATGTTCCTCTATCACGGCACAGAGAAATAACGAGATCGAACGCTACTTGCCTCCTCAGATACTTGTCATGTCCGAAGCAGTTTTCTGAAAGTACTGAAATTGTCTGTCATGTGCAAGGGCACGCCCATGCTAGGGCTGACGCTGTAGCAGTGTAATACGATGGTTTGCTTATGGTGTAACAGTGTTGCTATTAATGTGGTTCAAATTCGAGTCGACGCCGATGAGTTAAGCGCTGTAAAGATGCAAGGGCAATACCTGCGCACGTGAATAATCATGAAATCTGATGATGACGAGTGTCCAATGACCAGTAGTGTGCGTGCGGAACATGGAGCAGAAGCCGAGCAGTACCACAATGACCATGACTAAAGTATGATGCTGTAATGTCACGCGACAACATCATGACTGGTAAGCAGCAAATACGGCCTTGAGCGGCGAAGTGTTATCGCAGCGCGCAACCTCACGACGACGGATATTTTGGTGTACCACACGTTCCTGGCTCTTGCTCGAGAATGCGATCCAGGCGTTGCGCTAGAGCTTCGCGCATTGTTTACGAATAGAAATAGTGGTCAAGCACGGGCGTATCGCGGACCGCTGTCTGCAGCCAGCCACAGGCGCGGTACCAATGACATGGAGGGCAATTCGCGTAGCACGAAAAGCGTTGGACCTGCGTTCGTTGGACTCCACTTCGAAATTACACGTTCAACACGCAAATGCTGCGGGGAAAACGTCGAATTCCCATGGGGGAGCGCTGGGGCCAGAAGACAGAATAATCAATAGAAAAAAGGAAGACATGTAGAAGAACGATATCCCCAGATGATATGTCGATGCAGGTATGCGCTAGCTGCAGCGCTTCATGCAGATCAGTTCAAGCGAGAGGTTGGGTCCGTCCGGTACATCCGCCTTGCCACGGATATCAGAATTGTCGCGTTTGATTCGTGTCGAATAGAGCAGAAGGCGACACGGAAAGGGCTGCACTGTTTGCGGCTGCTGCGATGGGCAAAAAGTGGTCAAGGGCTTACCGGTGGGCAGCCTTGCAAGCCACCAGGGCACCGGAGAGCTCTGGCTGGCTGTCAGAAATGATGGTAGCCTAGCCGGGTGACAACAAAGACGCGTAGAGTCACGCTGGGACTGGGAGTTGTATGTCGTGTACTGAATGCACAGAGTGCTGTCGCGAAATTGACGCGACGACGAATGCGATCATCGTATATGATTATGAGTAGGTGGAGGAGTGGAGATGTTGGAAGTTGGTCTTTGAGCAGGCGCGTTGGTGCGTACACATGAGGCGGTGATGGATCCGGCTAGCGCAGAGGCCACATTGCTTTCAAAGGCAGTCGCGACCGGCGCAGTTCATCGCACCACGCCCGATAAGCATCAAAATATGTCTCGCACTCGGTAGACGACCTGGACAGTGAGGACATGCACTCTGTTTGTACATGCATCACTCTGGCCGGCGCCGTTGATGTTGCAAAAATTTCCCTCTACTCCCTGAAACGGGACGCTCGGGCCACCGCACTAGCCCGTTCCTGGTGGTGATCCAGCCTACTTAATGACCTGTTCATTCTCTTAGATAGGCCCGCAGCCCACCTTCTCCGAACGCGCTCCCGGCACCGCATCGAGTTACCACTCCGTCACGTGACTCGCATACACACCTCTGACTACATAGCCCAACATCATTTGCCGTGCTCAGTGCTTCAATGGCCACGCCTGCGGGCGCCTAGTAATTTCTAATTCTTCCGGTTGCGCTCCACTTGCGAGCCTGGCTGTTCATCCTGCGGCGCAAACATGAGGTATGTCGCATATCGCATCGATGCATGCATGACGCGCTAACGCTTTGATAGTGCCACCAGATTGGACCGTCTCGTAACGTAAGTATACCCGGTCGCAACATCTTGCATGCTCTTCGCAACTTGATACACTACAGTTGCAGTCTTTTGCGACAGGTTTATCTTGCCTCGACAGCCTTGCCTTACTCGACACTTTCTGACTCTCGCTAACCCACGCCAAGGCTCCTCGAGACCGGCAGCACAGCATTAATCCGAAACACAGCAGCAGACCAGCTCGCCGACGTCCAAAAACAACATCCCGACGAACTTTTTAATCTTCTTACTCGAGTCATTCCCTACCTGCGATCCAAAAGCTGGGAAACTCGAGTTGCTGCTGCCAAGGCCATAGGAGGCATCGCCGCCAATGCCGACAAATTCGACCCCAACGCAGAGGATCCCGAGGGGCCTGTCAAACCGGAAGGCCAGTCAGATTCAAATGGCGAAATCAAGTCTGAGGATACCAACGGCGCGTCGGTCAAGAAGGAGGAGAATGGCGACAGCACTCTACCACCGCTCACCGACGGGCTCGATCTTGCTACACTTGACTTGCCTTCCATCCTCAAGTTTGGCAAAGTCCTAGCTTCTCTCGGAACAAAGGAACATGATTACAAGCTTGCAGCCATGGATCCTGCTGAACGACTAGAGTACCAAAAGAGTACCCTGCTCAAGCGTCTCGGCTTCGAAGGCGCATGGGTTGAGGACCTTACACCACCCCAAGAGCTGATGCCGCAAACGCCGGCTCCCAAAACACCTGCTATAAATCGCATCGACACCAATGTTTCACGATCAGATAGCATGAACAATGCCAGTTCTCCTACTGCAGGCACACCTGATGGTAAAGGGCTTAGCAAGCGTCAACAAAATGCCCTACGGCGCAAGAACAAGAGGCAAGCTGCCGGAGGTACTAACAAAGTACAAGTCGTCGACTTCAACTCAAATTCACGAAAAGACTCACAACCAGACCTTGTTGAGACGCCGGTACGCCCACACCCCGTGGCCCTCAAATTTGAGAAATCGGAGAACGGCGACGAAGACGAACCCATGAACGACTACTTCTCACTCGAGCGCAACGGTGGGGACGACGATGCGAAATTCGTCAAAGAGTTCAAGGGCGCGCCAGTGGCAGAGAAGTCATCGTTCCAGACTGAGGCTGAAGAGGCCGGATTGGAATGGCCATTCGAGCGCGTGTGTGCGTATCTCTCTGTTGAGTTATTTGACTACACTTGGGAGGTACGTCATGGTGCCGCAATGGGTCTTAGAGAGATTCTTCGTATCCACGGCGGTGGTGCTGGCAGACGGAAGGGTCTCAGTCGGACTGGGAATGATCGGCTCAACCAGCGATGGCTCAACGATTTAGCATGTCGCATGATCTGCATCTTCATGCTTGACCGCTTTGCGGACTTCACTGGCGATAATGCCATCGCGCCCATTCGCGAGACGGCTGGACAAGCCCTTGGTTCATTGCTGCAATACATGTCTCGCGACAACGTTCTCGCAACATTTCAGGTCCTCAACCGCCTGATCATCAATCACAACCTTCCCCTCGACACTAACCCTCTAAGCGCACCATGGGCCTTATGTCAAGGTGGTATGATTGGTTTACGGTATCTTGTCGCCGTTAGGAACGATCTGCTCCTAGAAGATGGTACTTTATTGGATGGGGTACTCGCTGCAGTTATCAGCGGTTTAAGCAATTCCGACGACGATGTTCGAGCAATCAGTGCAGCGACTCTTATCCCGGTCGCTAAGGAGTTTATCGAGATGCGTCCCAAATCACTCGAAGGGTTGATGAACGTAGTCTGGTCGTGTCTCTCCAGCTTACAAGATGACCTGAGCGCGAGCACTGGTTTCATCATGGATCTGCTGGCGAAGCTTTGTGGCTTTCCTCAAGTCTTAGAAGCCATGCAAGCCAACGCACGACAGGACCCAAGTCAATCATTTCACGAACTGGTGCCTCGACTCTTCCCATTCCTACGCCATACAATCACCAGTGTTCGCGCGGCGGTATTGCGTGCTCTGATTACTTTCCTCAATATCCAGAGCGAAGGTGCAGACAGTTGGGTAGACAGCAAGGCATTACAGCTTGTTTTCCAGAACATCCTGCTCGAACGCAACGAGGGCGTGCTGAAGCTCTCTCTCCAGCTTTGGAACGCTATCGTGGAGGCCCTGGGTAACCAGCTGGCCACTCATATGGAGCCCATACTAGATGCTGTGATCCCCCTCACCCTGACGCCTATCGGAGTTTCTCGTCATCCGATATCGCTGAATAAGTCACTACTCATCAAACCTTCTGGGCAAGCCATGGGCCCGCCACCAGACTCTGAGCCGAGTCGTAAATCATCTCCGCCAGATGCTGGTGAGCCGGCTCGGAAGAGGAAGAAGTCTCGCCACGGAAAGGATGACATGTCAACGCCTACTCCAACTTCCCAAAGTCACAACGTCGACGGACATATGATTACTGGCGATCTGGAACTCATCGGAGCGGACGTGATGATTCGCTCCAGGACCTCTGCAGCACAGGCTCTTGGCAAAGCGATGGGAGCGTGGCCTGAGGAACTGAGGTTGGAGGCCTTCAAATCTAGACTATTGAAGCCTCTCTCTTCTCCCAATGCGTCAACCCAATTGACGGGCGCGATCATCATCGAGGAATTCGGAAAGAATTTGGCGACCAAAGATGCCTTGGCTGAATCGTTCGTTCAGGCCCTCCTACCTATCGTCGAAGGCGAAAGACCAGCCGCCTACGAGGATCTCGTGCCGAAACTACAAATCGTTCGAACACAGTGTCACTCTTTGCTGAGCATCTTCCACGAAGCACATGTGCAAAATCTGCCAACGATTGCTGCTCTTGTCCAGGGCATGCCAAATGCGAATCACTATGCTTTTGGTGTCGCCGATGCCGAGAAGCTGCTCAATGTGCAGTATGAGAAACTCAAGAAGGGAATGACACCGTCAGCCCGCATGGTTGCCGGAACAAACCTGGAAACAGCACGCAAGGAGGTAGAATCGAGTATCCAAGAGGCCAAGGATATCAAGGAAGAGCGCGATGTCCGTATAAAGGCTGCTGCAGCCGGTGCACTGGTGGCGCTCAACTCACCCCCGAGGAAGCCATCCCCACCAATCAAGGCTATGATGGACAGCGTCAAGAAGGAGGAGAACGTCGAGCTACAGAAACGCTCAGCGGCTGCTGTTGCGGGCTACATCGTCTTTTTGGTCAACGCGAAGAGATCTGGCGTAGTTAACAAAGTTGTCGGAAACTTGGTCAAGTTTTACTGCATGGAAACAGCTGAAACACCCGAGTTTGCCGGACAGTCACATATCGAAACAGGCATTCTTACTCTCAAGAAGGATGAAGACGTGCGCGACCACCCGGACGCTGCTCGCTTTGCAGAGGAGTCACGAGCCGCTAGGATCACCAAGCGTGGTGCACGAGAGGGTTTGGAGAAGGTTGTCGAGAGTTTCGGCGCTGAGATCTTCGAGAAGGTCCCCATCCTCAAGGACCTGATTGAACGACCCATCAAGGACGCTTTCACCGAGGCCACTCTTCCAGCGCACATTTTCAACGAAGATGGTGTCTTTGGCCAGGAAGTCGTTGATGCTTTGTCGACTCTACGTGCCCTGGTCGGTAGCTTCCACCCAAGTGTCAGAGGCTTTGTCAAGGATCTGCTTCCACTCATTGCAAAGGCTCTCCAGAGCAAGCTGTACGTTTTGCGGTACGCAGCTGCCAAGTGCTTCGCTACCATCTGCAGCGTCATGTCTGTGGAAGGTGTGACGATGCTTGTCGAGAACGTTCTACCGACCATCAGCGATGGTGGCAACGTGCACGCCCGCCAAGGAGCCATCGAGTGCATCTACCATCTCATTCATGTCATGGAAGACGCCATCCTACCATACGTCATCTTCCTTATCACCCCTGTTCTTGGTCGTATGAGCGACTCAGACAACGATGTACGGTTGCTTGCTACAACCAGTTTTGCCACACTGGTCAAGCTCGTACCGCTTGAGTCTGGTATCCCTGACCCACCGGGTCTTCCAGACTCTCTCCTCAAGGGCCGAGACCGAGAACGAAAATTCGTTGCTCAGATGCTCGATGCGAAGAAGGTGGAGCCTTTCGAAATTCCTGTCGGTATCAAGGCGACGCTTCGTTCATACCAACAGGAAGGTGTCAACTGGTTGGCCTTCCTCAACCGTTACAATCTTCACGGTATCCTTTGCGACGACATGGGTCTCGGTAAAACATTACAAACACTGTGCATGGTGGCTAGTGATCATCACATACGCGCAGACGAGTTTGCAAAAACTGGCGATCCAAACTTCCGACGCCTGCCATCTCTCATCGTATGTCCGCCTACACTGTCTGGTCATTGGCAGCAGGAGATCCGGCAATATGCACCCTTCCTCAGTTGCGTCGCTTATGTTGGTTCTCCACCCATTCGTGGTCAGCACAGGAACCAGCTCGACAAGGTGGACATCGTCATTACTTCGTACGATATTTGCAGGAACGATGCGGACATTCTTAAGCCCATTACCTGGAATTACTGCGTACTTGACGAAGGTCATCTGATTAAGAATTCCAAGTCGAAGACCAGCCAGGCCGTCAAGCAGTTCCAATCAAACCATCGTCTCATTCTCTCCGGTACACCCATTCAAAATAATGTGCTCGAGCTCTGGTCACTCTTCGATTTCCTCATGCCCGGTTTCCTCGGTACCGAGAAGGTCTTCCAGGAGCGTTTCGCAAAGCCCATCGCTGCCTCCAGATTCGCCAAGAGCTCGTCGAAGGAGCAAGAGAGAGGTGCGCTTGCAATCGAAGCTCTACACAAGCAAGTGCTCCCATTCCTTCTTCGTCGTCTCAAGGAGGAAGTACTTGATGACCTGCCACCCAAGATTCTGCAGAATTACTACTGTGATCTATCTGAATTGCAACGTAATCTCTTCGACGACTTCACTAAGCGCCAGGGCAAGGAGATTCAGTCCAAGGCTGGCAACGCCGATCGTGAGAGCAAGCAACATATCTTCCAGGCTCTACAGTACATGAAGAAGCTTTGCAATTCGCCTTCACTCGTTGTCAAGGGTCCTACCAACAAAGCTTATGAGCCTACCCAGCAGTATCTCAAGAAGCACAACACCACGATCGACGACATCGTGCACGCACCCAAGCTAGGCGCCCTAAAGGATTTGCTTGTCGACTGCGGTATCGGTGCATCTGACGTTGTTAGTGACAAGTCTGCCGCCGCTAATGGCGACCTACCAGAAGCTGTCTCTCAGCATCGCGCCCTCGTCTTCTGTCAAATGAAGGAGATGCTGGATATGGTCCAGCATAACGTACTCGAAAAGCTTCTTCCTTCTGTGCAGTTCATGCGTCTCGATGGTGGTGTCGAGGCTACCAAACGCCAGGAGATTGTCAACAAATTCAACACTGATCCCTCGTACGATGTTTTGCTCCTGACAACCAGTGTCGGTGGTCTAGGTCTCAATTTGACTGGTGCCGATACCGTCATCTTCGTTGAGCACGATTGGAATCCACAGAAAGACATTCAAGCTATGGACCGCGCCCATCGTATCGGTCAGAAGAAGGTCGTGAACGTGTACCGAATCGTGACGCGGGGCACCTTGGAAGAAAAGATCTTGAAGTAAGTATTTCGAACCCCCAATACCCAAGAAGTCCTTCTAACTAATTTTTCCAGTCTCCAACGCTTCAAGATCGACGTAGCTTCCACAGTCGTGAACCAGCAAAACGCCGGTCTACAATCCATGCAAACGGATCAGATTCTCGATCTCTTCAACGTCTCCGCCGACTCCAACGACCCTGCCGCACTACCGGCGCCACCCAGCAATGCAAAGGACGACGGCACGGGTATCGATGAAAATGATGCTGTGGACGCGACAGGTGCGCTGAGAGAGAAGGGCAAGAAGGGCTTCTTGGATGAGCTCGGAGATCTCTGGGACGAGAAGCAGTACGAGGAGGAGTTTGACCTCGATGGCTTCCTTGGCAAGATGAAGACATGAAGCAGTATCGGTTGAGCATGTTGACAGTCGTTTGGTTTGAATATGCTCTTTTTGCGACCACTCAATGTCCACCTACCAGGTTAGGCATATTATTTCAGGTTCAACAGGCGTACATAGGTGTTTCTTATCGGGCATCGCGGTATAGCATGTAGGATGTTGGCATGTTATTGATCAGGACAGGCATAGTTTTTGCACTCACAGGCTACGACCGTGGAAGCGTGTGTATTAGCATGGCGTTGGTTAGGGACTTTGTCATCTTTGTATCCTTGCTCTTGTCGTAGGAGCTTGGAAGGCACGTGTGTTTGTGTACGTCTAGCCTGTGCGAGTACAGTATGAATATACTGAAAGGTTGTTACAAATACATGGTACTTGACCACGTGGGAACTAAGTAGTGATGGAAACACTGAAGCATCGCGATGTATTATACCACGTCATGGGGAAACTCATCTTGGTGAACACTGGCCGTCTGTAACTTGCGAACAACTCGCCACGTATTCTCGAGCCTACCTAGACATTGTCATCTTGTCTTCGTGACAAGATCGCCCTCTTCCCACCAAGTGTCCCTTCGTGTGTCTCCAGGATGTGATGAACGCAGCAAGCATAATACATCGCAACGCTCATAATGGAAAGCAATATCTTGACGCGTTCAGCTACCGCTATTGCTCCTACCCAATCTCTGTCGATAGTCACAAGACCTATAGATGAGTGACAAATCTTCCCAGGACCCTACCAACCCACAAGAAGCTTCCGGTAACAAGCAAACTTTCCCGCCTAGGTTTGCGGTAGATTGCCACACTGCTGATCCCGACGACTGGATCATTAAGTCCTTCCCAATCCCCATAGTCGAATCGGATCCATGCACCACTAACTTCATAATAGTTTTTCTTTTTAGCACCGGCTGCTGACCCTCGTCCACGACGGCATACCCTCCAAGTTTGGTGTGAACGACATAACCGTAGCGGATGGAGCGGTGACCTTCAATCTTGAAAGCATGCAACATAGATCGCATGCTAAAGGGCCTATATCGTGACGCTTGCAGGATCATTAGCCCGTTTCTTTTCGATAAACAATGAACGAAGTCTATATGAGGGTTGTTGAGGGCGAAGTAAGAAGTCCGCTCAATATCATGGTACAGTAGCTGTGTCGGAGCTGTGGTGATGGAAGCTCTTGTTGCGCGTCTAGACGCTTCGTCCATTCTGTTGAGCGGAGTCAAGGACACACGCGCTTTGAAACTGGCTGACAGGAACAAAGCGGGCCCATCGAGGGTTTCTGGTGGCAAGTTGTGGTACCCTGTCTCATATAATTCGGGGTCGGATCTCGACCAGTGCGCTTTGATGAATAACTGTTATCTTGTTCGGTACACGGGCTGTAACACGAATGAGGCGTAAACTTTGCGAACAAGAGTGTGCTGTACCTTCTTAGTCGCGGTTAAAAACAGTTGCTTAGTATTAAAGTTGGATCCAGCCATGGCCGTGCGGATTTGAAAAGCGCAAAATGTTGCTAAATGTTCACTTACGAAAATCCCGTCAACAACCCGGGATTGGTGGTCGGAGACGAGCTTATGCACGATGGTCCATGGCATAGCAAGGTTCCACCCTTAAAGAGTGCTCGCGAAATCTCCATCACCATATGGTATAGAAGAAACCTCTTTGTCATGGTAACAAGCAAGTAACGGTGGTTCCAATTCTGGGCAGATACAAAGTTCCTTGTTGTAGGAGCTGTGAACCGGGTAATATTCAGCATGCAAAGATCCAATCTTCTCTCGAACCTTATGAGCGATAGCAACATCGCTTCTAGGAGCTATGTCCTTTAGCTCGAAAGCTTTCCCACCCGGGCGTTTTCCATATGTGCAACTTACAGCACCTGTCACGCAAAGCGGCCATATGGAATGCGTGGATAGCAATACCTCGCAGGCCATGGGCAGTAGATCGTTCATACTTACGACACCAGAATAGAGGTGGCAGTTATGAGAGCTCCGGCCGTAGGCGATAGACTGAGCCCTGGGGGATTCCTGTTGGTGTGTTCCTCTGGTGGTGTAACGGATGCAGAGGGTGCGCCGAAAGGTTGTGAGGTGCACATGAGCCGGAGATCCCCATGCCGCAGAGTTACATGGCCCAAGATCCGAGCAGACGCGACCAGCAGTGAATATCAGAGTCTACGAACGTAGAGCTAGTGGGCTGGTGGAGAGGTGCGAAGGTAGGTGAAGATCTAAGAACGTATGCTCATCCACTGTCAAAAAGGCAGCGATGGTAGGAGCATGCAATCAGAGCCAGATCAAATGCCGGCTGATGTTTAGGCGATAGTGTGGGTCTCTCGTCTTCGCGAGCCGAGCTGAGCACACCAATCGCAAGCTGCACGCCTCATGGTTTCATTCCCGACGTCGAATGACTGACCGCCTTATCTCGCTCCGATAAAGCCGCTCTATCATCAGCCTGATAGTCATGCGCTTCGATATGATCGGCATTGATTATGTGGCAGCGGAGAATGCAGTCAGAAGGGTCTTCTGGACGTTGTCGCCGATGCCCACCGGAGTTTTCCCGGCTGAATGCAAGTGAGCGGCACATGCAAATGAAAGCGAGGCGGTCAAGATGCATCGCGGTCGAAACGAGTGCAGCGCACTATTGTGTGCATGACCGTGAAGGCTGAAGCGCGAGGAAAAAGAGCAATTTGGCTAACGGAACACAACAGCAACAATGACGAAATGCGGAGATCGTATCGTGAAGTACGACCGGCGTAAAGACGCTGGAGGTGAGGCCGAAATGAAAGTCGAGCTGGACAAGGCGTAGTGGAGACGAAAGGGGACAGCGCAGAAGCCAGCTAGGCCGTATTCGTAAGCGCCTGATGCTTAATCTCCACTCCTCGGCAGACTGGCCTCACCAATGTTTTCGTCGATTCTGGGGCCACGGCGCCTTGCACAAAGGACCGTCCGGTCGTGCAAAGCCGGCACCGGCGTGAAGACAGCGCATAGAGCATTTGGTGACATCTTTTGCAAACGACAAGGCCGAAAGACATGTTTCGCTGAGGCAAGCTGACGCGCACGTGAAAAGCGCTGTGGGATGTTTGCAAAACTAAACAAAAAGCTGACGCACCCTGCAGGTTCTGCAACACTGACATGCTATAAACACTATTTCGGGATAAGGATCTCCAGAGGCTTTGCTGGAAGCCCCATGCCCTGGTGGAGAACCTCTGTTCAACGGGCAGCACGATAAGGACGCCCCTGAAGATACCCTGTTAGGATCGCCACTTAGAGCTCAAAGGCGCACCGAGCAGAGGCCGTCGAAACAAACGTGCCTTGCGATACTCTCAAAATGGCAGTGTTGTGTTCTTCCGCCTATAGCGCGTGATTAGAACAACAACCGCCGGTCTGGGGTTATGGGCCTGGGTGCAGCAAGACAGCATTAGCAGACACTCGACTGAGCGACCAACGCAAGCCGTTCATTTCTGCAACACGAGAAGCCACCGCAACCCTCCACAGCCAACCTGCCGATCTGGTCTTAGCACCAGGTACGCACGTCCTGCGAGTGGCCAGCGGGGCGGCATGCCAGCTTGGTTCCTGCATTAGCCCTGACATCCGCCAGACCACTTGCAGCGCCCAGATGCTTCCGCCCCTGTTGCGCCGTCCTGGTCCCCCCTTTCAGTGGCCACTTGTTTCCGGTCCGCGCTACCGTGCTGTAATCTCCCTACGGTATATATCATAGCAGCGTGGTCGCCTTGCTGTTTTTCTTCACTTCACAGCCAAACTTTCGAGCTTCAAGTCCTTTGACCTTCGAGTCGTCCATTCGTTGTTACCAACTAATACTATCATTAATAATACACACTCGCCAACTCTCTCAACCACCTCAACCTCCACCAACCAACACTTCCAACTTTACCGTTTCAAGTTCTAAATACCATCAAAATGCGTTACTCATTCGCCGTCGCTGCCTTCGCTGGCCTTGCCGCCGCCGTTCCCCAATACGGTGCCTACCCTGCTGCCCCAGCCAGCACTCCCGCTGCCCCGGCTTACCCTGCCTACCCTGCTCAGCCTGCTGAGCCCTCCTCTGCTGCTCCCGCCTACCCTGCCTACCCAGCTGAGCCCTCCACTCCCGCTGCTGAGTACCCCGCCTCCAGCGCTACTCCTGAGGCCTCCAAGCCCGCTGAGTACCCCGCTGGAACTCCTTCCAAGCCAGCCGAGTACCCTGCTGAGACCCCCTCTGCTTCCAAGCCCGCTGAGTACCCAGCTGAGACTCCCTCCAAGCCTGCTGAGTACCCCGTCGAGTCCACCAAGACTCCCGAGGTTCCCGAGCACGCCACCTCTGAGGTTCCCTCTTACCCTGCCTCCTCCATGACCCCTGAGGTCCCCGAGGCTGAGACCACCTCTTGCTTGAGCTCCACCACCATCACCGTCACTGTCCCCTACCCCACCGGTACCCCCGTCGTTCCCGGTGCTGGCAAGCCTTCCGGTACCCCCATGGTCCCTGGTGCTCCCCAGCCTTCCGGTGGTGCTCCTTACCCATCTGTCCCCGTCGGTGGTGCTCCCTACCCCTCTGTCCCTGCTGGCACTGGTGCTCCTCCCGCTGGCACTGGCATGCCCACCAAGACCGGTGGCTACGTCAAGCCTTCCACCCCTGCTGAGTTCACTGGTGCTGCCTCTGCTCTCAACGTCGGTGGCTTCGTTGCCGGTGTTGGTGCTTTCGCTGCTTTCTTCTTGTAAATGTCATAACATTCAATTGAGCGTGTCCACGGGCAAGCTATGACTTTACATGATACATTGCATTGGGGATTGAAATTCACTGTAAATATCCTTGGTGTCGGAAAGGGTAATTGTAATTAGTCTGCGGATGGTGTTGTTGAAATTGAACTTGAAAAAAAAACCACTTCTCTATGCTACTCTTGATCGTGAACTTCATTTACCAATCGCTCATATCCTCTACCTACCATATGCCCAACGTGTGTTTCCAGTGATCATAGTCACGCCGACCGTGAATGAGCTGCAGCTAGCTATCAGCACTGAGATATGGCGATCACGTGCGCCCATCTGTGGCAACATATTGTTATCCCGTATCGCACGGCGTAAGGCCGCATTCAACGTAGTGTGCTTGTAGTCGCAGGTAAGACATGGACACGGCGCCCTAGCCAGGGTCAGTCTGTGTTTTTTCGCTCTGGCTTACCGGCGCATGGCTACCATGGGACTGGGTCGCCGCGGAACACGAGTACAGCAAGTGGACATGAGGCTGGCTCGCATGAGAGTCTCGTGGTAATGGCACAGCATTAGATGCGATGACATAACCTCAGGAACCAGGAAGGCTGTTGTAGAGCGCAATGCGGCCCATCTTTTGCTGCACACTCACTGGAGACACACCACGGCCGCGCCATTCCTTCTCTTCTGACACCGACGTCAGTAACTGCTCATCTCAGCCAGTCATAGTTGAGTATCGTGAGAAGCCTCCAATGGGTAGCTTGGGAGCTATGTTTGGACCACGAACTAATTTTCGATAGCTAAGGTGGTTTCATTAAGCGTAGACCGTCGCTGCGAACGCCACCTCTATACCTCTTGGAGGTTGCCTAAGGCCAAGGGCAGCAGGCATCAAACGGGCACTAGACGTTAGGCTTGTTTCTTTCTCGGGGTCTCGACTCGTTCGCGCGAATCTATGATATGGATGCAGGTGTTGCAGCGCTACCATGGAAATACAGAACGCTAAACACGCCCCGCCGATTGCGTCCGAAGAAGTGCCCACTTTAAGCTGAGCATGCCTTGACTGCTTTGAAAGTGAAAATGCCAATATCAAGCTGCACAGAAGATGCCTCCAATAGTCTTGGGAGAGCTTACTCGATGCCCACGTTGACGGGTAGAAAGGTGGGGTTCCGACAACCTTTACTGTATGAAACAGCCATCAGCCAATAGTCTCTCAATACGCTTTTCAGGCCTCTCTGACTTTAGTAAAGCGAAAGCAGAGTCAAGACAGTCGTTCCTGAATACAGAGCTTACTTAGCTAGCTACGTCTCACCTACAAGGCTATCGAGCCGTGCCTGGCGTCTCTAGCAAATCGCATGAGTTGGAGATGTGAGCGAGGAAGCTGTTCTTGGAAACAAGTGAGGCTCGCTTATCAGCTTGCCTGTCACCCATGAGGCTTTTCATCATCTGAAGGGGTAGTCGAGAGCGACAATCGTTACGCGAACGTTAGATTATCGTTGCCAATGTGCGCCAGTTTGGCGACGACAAGCTGAGTTAACGGTATCAAAGAGAGAAGTATAAAGAGAGCGATTGGCCTCTACAGATGATATACGCTCTCTTTGTGGTTCGCAAGCCATAGAACATCTCTTGATCCATCTCCAAAAGTTGTCGAATCAACGTCAGCCATTTTGCCATGAAGACCTTCACGCTTGTCTCAGCCTTCCTGGCTACAGCACTCGCTGCACCAGCTACATTTGCACCAAGCGATATCACACCACGCACTCTGAGCGTCCTGAAGAACTTCGCCAAATGTCCGGCAAATCCTGCCCAACCTGACGGCAGGTTACCCAAAGGAAACAGCATCTCAACCTCAGTACTCGTCCCCATATCTGCCAAGAACCCCGACAAAGCATACCCAGCCACGGAATGGGCGACCGTAACTCCCAAAGATAAATGCACAATCTTCAATCTCGAGCTCGACTCTGACGCCACCCAAGGCAAGATCTGCAATCTTGTCTTCGACTTTCCTTCTCTTATTCAAGCACCTGGTCTTTTCGTCTTTCAAGGCCCTGGTCATTTCACTTTTACCGGTTACGATATCAATGCTGGTGCAGAGGCTGGCGTTACTACGTACAACCACCAACCACGTCCAGGACCTAGCCCACCAAACCCACCGCCGGTCATCAAGCCGGGCAACAGCTATATTGTCAATGGTGCTCCGTGTGGAATTCCTCCTGGCATCGGAAAGGTGACCGTCAGTGGGGCATTGTGCTCCGATGATACAACGTTGACGTTCAAGCAAAGCGATTTGCTGTGTCCCTTGGGTTTTTACGTTGTGCTTACTGATGATCCTAACGCGGGAGGTTATGCGCCTCACTAAGAACTCGGTATTGATTGATGGGTATGATGGTCATAGGATTGTTAGTTCAGTATATAAATTTATTTCTATTCTTACAAGACTCAGCTGTGTCATTTGGTGCATACTTCTTGTGATGTTCGGTACAGGATCTCGAGTGAAAGAGCGGGGTTGTCCGACTGGCTATTAGCCTCAAATCTTTGCATGAGTGCGAACTTCGTCACTAACTCTTCAAGATTGTCCAGGAAGATATGTGTATCCCTGTGTCAAGTGCTTCCTGTATCGTTGACTTTATTGCAAAGCTGTACGACCGTTGGTCGGACGTCTCCGAGGTCCGGTTGCGCTTGCCAATGACGACACACACTCGAATGCGCGAGGAAAGCGTACTAACCCCGACGATCTCTGCAGAGTCAAACACTGAAGTTGCGCAACTCTCTTTAATGGTTACGCCATCATGTGCATCCCTGCAACATGCTGTTCTTACTTGCCAAACCAGGTGCCGGATTCCGAGGCGCGTCTCCGACCTATGTTACGTTTGTCAGCTGCCAATGATTTTGTTCAAATTCTGCTTCAACATCAAGATATAGCATAGAGACACGAGTTTTACCGGCTAGCGATGTCGAGCAGGAGCGCCAAGTCAAACTCCATTTCCCCATTACTCTTTTCGAGTACAGTTAGTTTGTCGTAGCTTACTCCATCCATCTCTGCACCCATACTTTCAGCACCAGACCGCAGGTACCTAGACAACCTTCAAGAACGCCATCTTACACCCCTCTCCGACACTCAATAACGGCGACATGACTGAATACTTCAAGGGAGCAACTTGGTTCTTCTTCGATCTCGACGACACTTTGCACGAGTTCCGCAAAGCATCTTCCGCCGCCGTCGATGCGACGCTGCATATCATCGCAGAACAACACGCGAACCGTGAGACTACGTCCAGTCAACCGCTCATAGCCGCCGAGTTGAAGAAGGAATATACCAAGGTACTTAGAACCAAAACAGCAGCAGCATTCGTAGACGGGAAAACAAGCCATGAGTACCGTGCAGAGCGTTTCCAGGGTGTCATGGATACCTTTGATCTTAGATGTACAGAGCTGCAGATGCAGGTATTACTCGACACCTACGAAACAGCACTTACAAAACATCTGCAGCTTAAAGAAGGCGCAATACCACTACTGCAGGCTTTGAAGCAAAAAGGGAAAAGCATAGCCATTGTCACAGAAGGCCCCCAGGATTCGCAGGAACGTACTGTCGCTGCTTTGGGCTTAGAGCCATTTTATGACAGGCTGATCACGACGAATAAGCTTGGTGTGGCGAAGGTAGATGGGCTGTTTGGCAAGGCGCTGGAGACTCTCGGAATAAGGAGTGGGGATGCAGTGATGGTAGGGGACAGCTGGGAAAGGGACATCATCCCTGCGGCGGAAGCAGGAATAGAATGTGTGTGGCTTGCTGAGAAAGAGCAGAACTGTGGGACAACTTTGGACTTAAATGGTCAAGAGAAACACGTAGCTGTCACTGTGGTCAATTCACTGGGTAGATTGCAGAGTATTATGGAGGCTGAGTCAGGTTAGGCCAGATATTACGTAGGTTCCATCAGCTCATACCAAAACGAACTGATATGGATAAGTACGTCCCAAGGGTTAACATATCTCATCAATACATCACTGCAAAGTGAAAATGTTACCGCGCATCCCGGCTGACATACCACATGGCCTCATGGCCATCACATCTCACCGTTCCTTGCGCCGCCACTTTCCCATCGTGCAACCCCGCGAACCTTTTGATCGCCTCATCGATGATGTCAACCATATCCTGGTTATTCATGTCAAACGAAAACTCGTGTGAACTATTGGGAATGGCACCCATGCTAAAACCGCAGGGCGCATTGTGCATGTGTTGTTGGTAACCTTCTGGTTTGCCTTGTAGAAAGGTTAGCCTTGATGGAATTAAACAAGCGTATATGAGACAAGGAGGGATGGAAAAGTGGTGCTTCTACCTTCTAGATGAACGACCCACTCTCCAGCATCTTGGAAAATACTACTGCAAGCTTCCTGGCATTCCGTCGCGTCGGGTGGATTTTTGGCGGCCAGAGTAGTGTCTACGTATGTGAGTGTGTCGCAATGGCCCAAGGTGCTTTTGTCACCCGTGCAGAAGTTATAGTCTGGGGGAATTTGGGCTGCTGTGAGGGTGATAGCGAGGATGCTGAGGAATATGGACGAGGGTTTGCACATCCTGATAGTGATATGATGCAGCATGGCAAACAGTATTGAGGAAAGTGTGGTAGATATGAAGAAGTCTTGAGAGAAGAGGTACGTAGTATTGATATGATGTCGCTTTCACGCATGAGCACTGTGGGTATGAACACCAGGTACACCATGATAATGACCAAGCATTGGACGAAGCATGAGCTGATGTCAGAAATGAAACAAATATACGGAGAGAGCCATATATTGGCAGGGTTCTTTAGATTAAGCGACGAATCGGTTCAGTCACGGACATGTTCGTCGACCAACAAAAATACAACATCTATACACCCGCTGTTGCGGCGTAACTCATTCACAAAAGCGTAAGCTGCATGCGCGCTTAAAAACCCCTGATCAGCGCGTCGAGATGCTTCAGCTATACCATCCTTGCATATAGCTGGCGTACGTACAGGATGTTTGGCTCAGGCTTTAGGGACTATTCGGGACCTAACGGTTCGTTGTCTCTTTAAGTTCTTACTCTTTTTCATGCAATCGCTCACACCTTCTGCAACCTGTCTCAGTGTTTCTCAGTCTGACCTTGCTGCTTTCTAGCAGCCGAAGTAAAATTGCCAAATGGCTCGTATTCTCTAGATTCTTGTCTCGACACTTCTTCGGCAGCTCCAGTAACTCAGCGCTCTCATCACCATATTGATCAATTATGTCATCCAAGCCCTCCTCAATATTGGGAAATGTGGGTTAATCCTCATGCATATCTGTGCCGAACATCTCCTTGAAAGAGCCCTTGATGTTGTGTTGCTTGTCGTAGGTGTCCATAGTTCCAAACCCCAGTCTCCTTTCTTTAGCAACTTGATCGAGTTCACTAGCCCCATGCGATACAATCTATAGCTCCTCTCTTGCTAGGTTCTTGGTGGTATTACTTCAAGGAACTCAGAAGATCCCAAGAAATGTAGACATTCTGTGGGAAGAGGTTTGATTTACTTCAAAAGTTATCTTCGTACAATGTCTACACCGTCAACACAATGGAGAGTGAGGTACCTAGAAGCATACATCTACAACAAGACAGGTAACAGGATCAAGATAACATTGACAAGCAATAGGGGGTATCCTAACAAATCCAAACCGATCCACCTTAGCAGACGCCGCGCGATGCTTCCAAAAATGCAAGATAACTACAATCCCCCCATCTGACTAACCTCTCCAAACCCCACTCTAGCCCTGCCACCTCCCCTCCTCCCCCTCTTCATTGCACTGCCCCCAGCAGCAACACTACCCCCAAATCCCCCTTCTCGTAACCTCCTTTCAAAACTCGTCACACCACCAACCCCAAGCTTGTTATCTCTACTGCTCTGTATAGGCGGCGCGCTCATAGTACCTAGTCGCGACCCTCTCTCCCGTTCCAGTAATGAGCCCAATGGCCGACGCACAGGAGACAGAACACGTTGTTTCTCAGGGCTAGCAGGTAGTTCAGGACGTTTGGCCCGGACGACGCTGCGTTTACTGGGTGTTTTGAGGTACCCTGGCTTACTGCTTGGAGGAGGTGGCATAGGTGTTCCGGACCAGAAGGTCGACTGTGCGCCCTCGCCGAAGTCGAGGTCGGACTCGTCGTCTTCTATGATGGTGGCTGGCGGTGGCCGAACTGCGGATTGTGGTTGCGGATATGTGTTTGGTCGGCGCAGGATGGAGCCTGGTGGACGAATTGATGCAGGAGAAGGACCAGGAGCGTAGGGTTTGGGGGTGAGGGTTGGCTGTCGTGGTGGTTGTTCTGGTGTGAGGGACAGGGAGAGGTCGAGATCGTTATCTAGACCTAGAGCGCTCTCATCGAAAGCTGTCCATGCCTCTAGTCGTTGCGTTTCGTCACCTGATGGCTGAAAGCCATCTTGCCCGGGATCATTGTCACCGTCGCGGGTATGGAAGTCTCCGTTGTTGCCATCGCCGTCATCGAGTCTTCGTACTCTCGACCTACTGGAAGGCGTTGGACTCGCAGGTCGATGGCCAAGCCGTTCAGTAGCCCGCTCTGCCCAGAAACGAACCATAGCTCTAACGTGCTTCTCAAAGTTTCTCTCAAACAACGCCCTGGCATTGTCTTCTTGTCTTTGGAAGTTCCAAAGTCTCCAGCCCATCTTCTTGAGAGCACCTGTAGCAGCAATCTCCGTGCTTTCCTGCCGTAAAGCCACAGCTTGGTCTTCGAGTGTATGTATAAGGTCCAAGCGTTGAGACCAAATGGCAAAGTAACGAGCGGAAAGTCTGAATGTGTAGAGGCTCATGGCTTGAGCATTCTGTTGGCGAAGTATGAGCGTGTTGTCGTGCCATTGATGCATGATTGCACCACTGGTCTGAAGAGTGCGGTTTTCGATCATGTCGTTTGCTCTTCGTGTCAGCACTGCAATGTGATTTGCCTTATGCCTCCAGTGCTCAAAGACTCTGCGCACAAGATTCGTTTTGACCGTTCTACGGACTTGGGAGTATGTGTCGCGTCTGCGGTTGCGACGTGCATGTTGAGTGGCTTGACTCCATGTCTTTAGTGTATGCTTGCTAAGAACATAGAAGCGCGCATCGGCAGACCATTGCTTCAACTCTTGAAAGTGCGCTAGCCTCTCCTTGAGTTTGTCAA
The DNA here is from genome assembly GCF_001642055.1 of Alternaria alternata. Classification (NCBI taxonomy): domain Eukaryota; kingdom Fungi; phylum Ascomycota; class Dothideomycetes; order Pleosporales; family Pleosporaceae; genus Alternaria; species Alternaria alternata. Next base: position 1,005,198 of record NW_017306194.1, on the reverse strand, counting down.
ATGTACGCTGCTTGATCTTTTGCTGATACTCGGCTATGATAGCGAACTGCTCCCGTCGCCTCTCCGTAGTGATGGCTTCCATCTTACGCAAGCATGTCCGCATTAGCTGAGCACGTTTGAACTGGGCGAACCGAATCTCCGCAGCGTCAAGAGTGTTGACACGCTGGTTGGTCTTGGTGACCCAGGATAGAAATATTGACTCTTTGAGTTGCCGATTATGAACACGTTGGAAGAGGGATACTCGAGATGCCAAAGTCCATTTGTACAAGCACTCAACAATGACGCGGTCATTGATTCGATCCTCCAATGCTTTGATACGCAGTCTATCGTTCCAGGCAGTGTAAGCGTTGCGTAACACGCGCATACGGTCGACATTGCTTGCTTGACGTGATAGCTGAGCGTCTTTACGCCAATCCTGAAATTTCGCACGAAGCAAGCGACCGTTGACACGCGCTTGGACCTGGCGCGATAGTGGCTCAAGCTGCGCCTGCTTCTGAAGTGTATGGAGTGCCGTTGAAAGGAGGGAGATACGTCGAAATTGGTCCGCTTGTGATTGAAGAGCATTTTCTCCCACTGTCTTCTGCTGCCACATCTGGAATGTCTTCCGCAGCAGCGTCCCATCTCGTCGATCGGTTGCCCACGTGTTCCGCTCCCTCATGATCTCAGTAATCTCACGCCATTTTTGCAGTGTTGTTCTTGCCGTTCTTGTATCATGCCAGTTTGCTGCGCCTCTGTTGAGATACTCATTGTTCAGGGCATTCCACGACTTCCTGACGATTTTCTCTTCATAATAGGATTCGGCAAACTGATCCCTATCACGCACTTCTGCTGCGCGTGTTCGCCATATGCAGAGGAACTTGGCCAGAGCAAAGTGCTGGATCTTGAGCTCGTTAACTGCTGTGATGTCGCGCCACCCATTGAAGAATCGAGTGCGTAGAATGTGCCGTCGCGCCACTGATGTACGCTGCACTTCATCTTCCGCGCACTTTGCCCAATGTGTAAAGGCTTTGGTGAGCAGGAAGAGGCTGCGAGCCTTGTCTGCACGAGTTTCTAGCCGTTCGAAGAAGCGATTGGTCTCTCGACCAGAACGCCTCACAAGCGCTGTGTCTCGTAGTTGCAGGAGCGAGGCTCTGAGCAAGACGCGACGATCGAAGGCGATGGCAGCTTTCTCCATGTCGTCACGCAGACTCATGCGCTCTTGTGTGCAATTACGCCATATTCCAAAACACTCTCTCTTTACCCTGTGTACTCGTTGATGTTCGAAAGTTTCCGCATCGTCCATCAATCGGGTATCTGATAGTCGAAACGGTTCGGGAACATACTGCTGATGTTGAGGTTGTTGCTCCGATTGTCGTAGGCGGCGCTGGTGCGGGGAGTCGTAAGGATCGTTAGGTATCGGCGCATTGACTCCTGGTATCTGAATGGAGGAGAGGTCGAGGCTCGCAGTGCGATCGGTGAAGTCGCTCTCATCTGCATCGTGAGTGCCAGTTCTGTATGAGTGGGTAGGTCCACCTCTTCGGATTCGTAGACTGCCACGGCTCGAGACAGAAGCGCTGCGCTTATGGACTGGTGGTTGCGGTCCAGAACTTGTGCGGCGAGGCGCAGTGCCATTCACTCTGGTACGGGCAGGGAGTTGTGCTGGTCGATATGAATGCGCTTCCGTGTCGGATGTGGCACGACGGTGGCTCCCCTTGTTTCCGTAGCCATTTGGCCCATCCTGCTGCGACACTCTCCTCGGGCGCACAGCCAAATCGCCATAGTCGGTGCCTGCTACTTTGTCTGCCGTCCCGTCAAGGAACGAGTCAAAGCTGCCAGTCCGCGAGTATCGTCCCAAGCTCGCCTGTGCTCCTCTGCGCGTCGCTTCAGGGTGTTTCGGGACACTGGCAACCTCTTCATCGTCAAGTTCGGCGTCAAGACCAAAGCCCTCCTTGACCACGCGGAAAAGGCGCGACATCAAGTCCTCGCCATCCCGTTCATATTCCTGCATGCGCAGTAGGAAACTGTAGTAGAGAGCGGCGTCACTGGGCGATGGACGGTAGTCTTTGATGTACTCATCGTATGCGACGAAGAGAGCGTTGGTAGAGCCATCGTGGGAGTCTTGTGCGCGACGAACAATGTCGTGGATGGCCTCGGAGACTGCTGCGATGTTAGTTTGATTCTGGGTGTAATTTTGCATAGGCGTCCTACCCTCATTCCGCAAAAGGTCGTCGCTCGTTATAGCCCTCGGATCAGCTCCATTCCGGCTCATGGAGGATAGCATTCGTGTACGCGACTCGTTCGTCTCCAGCGCGTTCGCGACAACATGGAAGTAACCGGGAGGAATTATCGCAACGGCAACCCAAAAACAACATGCGTGAAAGTCGTGGAGAAGGCGCGCAACGATGAGGCATCAGGAGATTAAAGTAAAAAGAGATGCTGTTGTGCGCCCGCTTCTGGCGTTGCAGCGACGCGCTTTGTTGTTCGAGTGGTTGGTCGCCCGCGTTCGCGAAGCAGGCAACGCCAAGCCTTTAGTTAAGTGGGCCCTCATCGTTGACCTCATCGAGGTGGCAGTTCGCCATGTTTAGAGAAACATCACAAATCTTGACGTGGCGCGCTTCCTTGGTACATTCCTGCGAGCCCGAGCGAGACAAGATACAAACTATTCATCAAAATGCCCGGCCGAACACGTCCCATCGACAAACTCGCCACAGCGGCAGCAAAATGCTCCAAAGAGGCATGTTAAGCCCCTCGATGTGACCGGTCACGCTTGACACTGCCCTAACGTAATGCAGAGCTCGGTATACGGCAAATGCATATTTGCAGACTACAACAACGTACGAAAAGACATGTGCGTCAATGAGTTTATGAAGTTGAAGGAGTGTTATTTGGTAAGTGTCATCTCTCAAAGTATATAAAGGCATCGACGGCTAAATCCACAACAGAAGGCGTACAAGCAACGGTAGTAGCGGTGGCAGGAGCTTTTTTGACACGTAAGGCATATAGAGGCGTTTTGACATGAACTTCGAAATTTGGTTTTCATTTCTTCAACGATTCATCCCACGCCATCATGCTATCAAATCACATCCAAACGCTATCATAGCTTGATCAATCGCAACATGAAAGTCGCCTTGTGGAGCTCTTGCTCCTCCTCCGCGATGACCTTCTCGTTGCTGTTCTCTGGGATCTTGCCGTCAAGCTCGGTGATGACGTGCTTGTCCACAGGTCTCCGTAGAGCCTTCTCAAATAGTGGACCTTGGTTCTCAAATGCCTTCTCCAAACCTACATTCTCTGGGTCGGCCAGCACACGGTACTCCATGCCTACATCATCAGTCGGCACCAATCCGGCCTTCTTGCGGAGATCTTGTACACGGCGGATGACCTCACGCGCGAGACCTTCTTGCTCAAGCTCTGGGTATGAGGCAACGTCGAGCAAAATGAGGACGTCGTTGTCAGTGTTGAACTCTTGGTCCTTGTTGCTGGAATCTTTGGCCAGACCGCGCTTGACCATCAAATCTTCAGCCTCGAGCTTGATACCGTCCACGACAATTTCGCCGCTCTTCAGGTAGTCCTTGATCTCCTGGCTCTTGAGGTTTGGTAGCGCCTTCTTGACCTTGATAGCATCCTTCTTCAGCTTCTTGCCGAGAACGGAGAAGTCGGCCGACGCTGAGTACTGGACGTTGTACTTCTCCTCGTCGCTTGACAGTACCAGATCCCGGACGTTCAACTCCTCCAGAATGTAGTTCTCCAGTGACTTGATGTCATCAAGATATTGCTGTTCTGGGTGGATGACTACCAAAGTCTTCAACGGGATCTTCAGACCCTTGTTGGCACGGTCTCGGCAAATACGGCCAAGCTCGATGACTGACTGCATGCGCTTAACTTGGCGTTCGACGTCCACGTCAAATAGCTCTTCGCGCACTTCTGGGAAGGGCAAGAAGTGGACACTTCGGTTGTCTTCCACATGCAGTTCCTTGGGTATGTGAGGTTGTAATCGCAGGTAAATGTTGTCTGTGATGAATGGTGTGAAGGGTGCGAGACCGCGGCAGAGTGTGTAAAGAACCTCGAAGAGGGTGTTGAGAGCATGTTTGGTGTCCTCCAGACCGTGCTCACCCTTCAACCGGCGTCGGTTGAAACGAATGTACCAGTTTGTCGTGTTGTCAATGAGCTCCAGTAACCGCGGAACCACGGTGTACAACCTGTATGCAGCCATCTCCTCGTTCACAAACTTCAGTAGCGACTGACAGGACGCGAGGATCCATCGGTCAAGCACGTTCTTGTTGGTCTTGCCAGCCTCAGGGTCGAAAACAAAGTCCAGTTCAGCAACCTTCTTCAGCAGTGACACTTGTTGCTCGAAGAACTGGTAGCTGTTCCATAGAGGTAGAAGGACCTTGGAAACAATCTCCTTGACTCCTGCCTCCTTGAATCGTAGTGTCTCGGCGCGAACGACAGGTGAGTTGATAAGATACAATCGCAGCGCATCAGAACCGTAGTTGCTCATGATCAAGTTAGGGTCGGGGTAATTCTTGAGGCGCTTCGACATCTTCTTGCCATCTTCCGCGAGTACGATACCGTTGACGACACAATTCTTGAAAGGCAGTTTGCCAAAGAGATGTGTTCCAAGAACTGTGAGTGTGTAGAACCAACCACGCGTTTGGTCAAGACCTTCCGCGATGAAATCACCCGGGAAGGACTTCTCGAACTGCTCCACGTTCTCGAATGGGTAATGCGCACTGGCGTAGGGCATGGAACCAGACTCGAACCAGCAGTCAAAGACCTCCTCTGTTCTTCGCAGTACGCCTTTGCCCTCTTTGCTGGGTATAGTGATGTGGTCGATCTTGTCCCTGTGGATATCGGTAAGCTCGCCCTCGTATCCACTGAGCTTCTTCAGCTCCTCGACGCTGCCAACACAGACCACCTCTTTGCCGTCGTCGCTGACCCACAGCGGAAGCGGCGTGCCCCAGAAACGGTTTCGTGACACAGCCCAATCGGGTGAGTTTGTGATCCAGTTGGCGAAGCGCTTCTCCTTGACGAAGGAAGGAACCCAGTGCGAACCAGCAATGTTCTCCAGCATCTGAGGCACAATATCCTGAATCTTGACGAACCACGATGGGACAGTTCGGTAGATGAGAGGTGTGTCGGATCGCCAACAGAAGGGATAGCTATGGAGAAGCTGTGAGTCCACAATCAAGCGACCGGTGCCCTTCAGATGCTTGATAATGCCCTTATCTGCTGCCTTGACATGTTGTCCCTCGAAATCGCGGACAACTGAAGTAAAGCGACCTTGGTCGTCAACTGGGTTTGGTGGTGGTCGGGTGTCAGAGATGACACCATGGGCCTTAGCAACGCGGTAATCGTCCTCTCCGTATGCGGGTGCCTGGTGGACAATGCCCACACCACTGTCTGCTGTGACGTAGGTATCGTTGGCAACCTTGAAGCCGTAGTCCTTGAAGTCCTCGTAGAGGTAGTCGAACAGTGGCTCGTATTTCCAGCCCAACATGTCCTTGCCCTTCAGCTTCTCGACAATCTTGAACTTGGCCTTCTTGGGGTCCTTGTAAAGTGTGCGTAGTAGTGCCTCGAGCAGGATGTAGTGTTTTCCAGATGCTTCGTCGAGAATCTTGACGTATTCAAAATCAGGATGCGCGCAGAGGCCGGTGTTTGAAGGCAGTGTCCATGGAGTTGTGGTCCTAGTCAGGCCGGGTTAGCGCGTGCCAGTCAGATTATGTTGGATTGGGCAACTCACCATGCCAGCAAACATGTGTTTGGATCGTCCAAGAGCGGGAATGTGACGACAACTGCGGGATCTTGAACGTCCTTGTAGTTTTGTGTGGCCTCAAAGTTGCTGAGAGGCGTGGCCAATGCAGTGCTGTATGGCATAACCTTGTAACCCTTGTACACAGCGCCCTTGTCGAACAAGCGCTTGAAAACCCACCATTCTGACTCCATGAAGCTGGTGTCCATGGTCTTGTAGTCGTTGTCGAAGTCGATCCAGCGGCCCAGACGGTCAATGGTCGACCTCCATTCTGTTGAATATCGCATGACAATCGCCCGGCACTTCTTGTTGTACTCGGCGATTCCGATCTCCTTGACAGCGTCGCGTCCCGACATGCCCAGTTCTTTGTCAATCTCATACTCGATGGGCACACCGTGAGTATCCCAACCGAAGCGTCGTTCAACATAGCGGCCCTTCATGGTCCAGTAGCGGGGGATGATGTCTTTGATGGTCGAGGCCAGAAGATGGCCATAATGCGGCAATCCCGTCGCGAAAGGCGGTCCATCGTAGAAAGTGTATGGTTGCTTTCCTTTCGACTATAATGCATCAGCAAGTGTCGACCACACGTGCTTGCCCCGAAGAGGCTGTAATATGGAAACTTACGAGCTCAACCTGCCTCAGGAAAGCGTCAATCTCCTTCCAGCGCGCGAGGATGCGCTCCTCCTCCCTCGGAAACTCAATAGACATGGTGGCGGCGTGAGGTTGCTGAGAGTCGGCCGTGGCGGGGAATCTTTTTCTAGAGCCCTGGAGTTGACTCCTCCGGTCCCCGCCATTAGCGTGACTCAGCCCTACTATCGATACCACCCCACCAAATCAAGACGATACTCTCTCAATCCATCTCAAGCCAGCCCATTCATCCGCGCATTCCCTAAGAATCACGTCTGGGTTACCTTGACTACCATGTCTGCTGCTTTCGTCGTAACTAGAAACGTCAGAGCATACTCGCCATGAAACGTCGCATGGCTAGGAAGTCGTTGTGGCTCTGCGGCATCCGAGCATGAATTGAAACATTGACAGCTCTAGTCGATTATGAAGCAAGATACCAAGCCAGCGTGGCAGCCGCCAAATCTCATTCTCTACTGGGCATTTTCATCACATACTTACTTACTTTCGATTGACGATGCAGTTTCCAATATTACTCGCCGGTCTTTTCCTTGCACTCATCACCACATCAACCGCCTGGACTACTAATCCATCTCTTAAGCTTTGGCGAGGTGGCGATACCTTCAACACTACCAGGCAAATCGAAATCGACAAGATATGCAGACGCCTACGTACATTGACAAAACTCAATGATATCGCGAAAAATGACACCGCGCTGGACGCGACGAGCATATCTGCCAAGCTTGCCCAAGAGCGCATCGACTGGATCAAAAGCAACCGTGCCGATATAACCGCCAAACTCGAAGAATTGCAATCTAACTCAACTCTCACAGCCGAATGTGACTCTCTCAATGCGCAGCGTGACGCTTTTCGCGAATGCAAGGCGTTAAACACGTTGGAAAAGCTGGTAAACTCGACAAATGGTCAGACTGGTCTCAACCAAGGACCCACTGCGAACTTCCTCAACGACGAACAGAAGCAGGGGTTACAACAAAAGTTTGAAAAGGCGTTGTTGAAGCTACAGGAGCTCAAGGCTAACGCTACGCTGATGGGTCTCTGTAACAGCGATGCCGTGTTGCAGCAGAACGGCGCAATCGGCAGTCGTAAGTACTCTCCCAAATCTGCATGTTCCGATGTGTTGACATGCGAGTAGAAGTGGTGGACAACAGCGGCGCTATCGGTATGACGAAGAGCGCTGCAAGTAGACATGTACACAACACCGAGAGAGTGTTTTCATTGTTATTCTTGGTGGTTCCCATAGTCGTGTTGACAACCTAGACATTCCTGTTGACTGACTTCGGACGACACATCGATAGCTACTTTCGTCTGACAGTACTGCACAGATACTTGATTAATACTATATAGAGGCTCTGTTAGGATGATATCGCGATTTCTTGCTGTTCAAGAGATCCCTTTACAGGCTACAGTCCTCTCTACAGCTACAGATATGCCACTCAGCCATCACGGTCATGCCTACTTGACCTTGAGCGTGAAAAACACCATTACCAAAGATTGTCCGTATCGTCTAAATCGTGCTTTCTCGAGCTCGATTGAACAGCCTGCTTCTTACGCTACCGCCTACAGCTGATACTGTATTCCCATCAGTCGATGCCCGATTGAGCTGGCGACGTCTTTTCACCTTCACTACGCGAACCTAGCTGTCAACACGGGTCGCCTTGCCTCATACCTTCTTCGCTGCTCAGCCGCCTATCTCCAACTACAACCTCTTTGTCGAACCTCTTATGCACTAAATTGTTGTTGGAAAATAAGCTAACCCTGAAAAATGCAGTTTATAGCAGCAGAACAACGTGTACCGCCCTGGGAAACACGAGAGGGCTATAACGGCCGCCCCGAAGGTCGTCGCACAAAGTTTTCGGATCCTTCTTGGATGCTCAAGCGCGTTCGAAAAGGACAACAGCGCATTCACACGATCGCGATATTCGACGTGCAATCTTCCTCTGCCGCTGTCACCGGCAACGAGCCCTACGATCTTCTTTGCAGCTATAGCTGGAAGAGTGCTCTGAAGCCCACCATCTACGTCCCGGGGACTCCGTCTCTTTATCAGCCTCCGCGTCTACCAAGGCAGCTACAGGCCGACAAGGGCGCATTCTGGATCGACCAACATGGCAAGCCGAGTCTTGAATACTCATTCGAACCAATATTCCAAGCCATGGCTGTCATGAATCCTACCAAACGCTGGAATGGCATTGACGTCTTGGTTAACAGGAATTCTCTCCAGAAACTGTTCGAGTTTGCGTCCTTCAAGCGAAGCTATCGGCCATTCTGCCTCGAGCTTCAAGTAGTCGGCAAGACCCTGGTGACCGGTCGAAAAGAGAAAGATCCAAAAGTCTTCCAGTCAAAAGGATGCGGCCATAACTTCGAAAATGCTTTCACTTGCGAAGACTCCAACCTCCAGGACGTCGACGGACATCACAGGGTCATTCAGTACCAGATGGGAGATTTACAGCTAGCAGTTAGGATTGAAGCTGATGCATATCTTCAACATATCGAGCCTGCCTCTCAAAACCACGACAACTACGACCTACAAGAGTTCTTCGACAATATCATGCACATCTTCCAACCAGCCAGTCACGCCATAGTACCCCATAGCAACAACAGTCAAACCTTTGTCATAAACTGTGGCACATACCAGCCTCACAACTCAACGATAGAGCTCAAGTCAAACACTAAGAAGCGTCAAGCGAGTGAGCAATGCTGGTTCGGCCGCACATCGCTTTGCGTCTTTGGTCACCACTACCGTAATCTCATAACAAACGTTGAGGAGGTACGTTGGTTTGAGAAAGACTTCGAGATATGGGCACAGGACCACCAGCGGCAGCTCAAGCGACTAGTATGGCTGCTGGAGGAACTGAGACGCGTGGTGCAAGGGGCACCGGGAAAGAAGGCTGTGTTGGTAGCGGTAGAGAAGGGCGCGCCGCTGCAGATCTTCGAGATGGAGGGTGAGAAGGGTCTGATTCCGAGGGAGATTATCGAGAGATTCTGGGATCATGTGAGTGTTTGAGTGATGGATGTAGATAGTCAAGGCGAGCCACAGCACCAGTCGGATGCATGCAAGCTAGCGTGGAATGAGCACCTGCCGCATGGAAATGTGCTCGGCGTCTACACCGAACCCCGCAATACTGTACCATGTTGCGCAGCACGATTTACCCGATACATAGGTGCAATAGCAGGGGTCCGTCTGGGGATAATTATCCAGTTCAGTCGATTCAAAGAGATGCCCTGTATAGCAAACTGTGCAAACCTTCCGTTCGCTATAGCTCCCTTTGCCAGGAAATGTAGCAGAAACTTCATATCTTGATATGGCTGCTATTTCTCCTTCATTCAGGGTGCTACTACTGCAGAGATATCGAGGTGTCCTAGGTAGATCATTCACTCTTATAGGCACTGAAGGTAGAAAGAATATCTCCGCAAGCCACGCCCCGCACCTTGCTGAAGGCGGCTCGTTAATGCACGGCTGTTCCTTCCCACGGAACATAAAGACTACCTGTGGCTAAATTTCTACTACGAGCACTTGCCAAGTCATCTAATCCCTTCATCGCCAATATGTTCCCCTCGTTCTGGGCGCTGATCGTCTCGTACCTTGCGTTGGCCCAAGTCTCTATCGCGTCGTCAGCGTTTGAGAAGAAATGTCTCGCCTTCACACCAGAAAAGTACATCAAGGATGCGACTCTGAACGTCCTCCAACACGTTCCGGCGGGTGCCAACCTGACGTTTCCGGACAACGACGTGACATGCGGTCGAACTAGCCAGATCGTCTCCGTGGATCTCTGTCGTATGACACTCGAGATCAAGACATCCAGAATCTCAAAAATTGCTTTTGAAGCATGGTTTCCGGAAGACTGGTCCGGTCGCTTCCTGGCAACAGGTAATGGGGGTATCGATGGCTGTAAGTGTTGGATAAATAGAAGAATGAGTATTAGCTGTACCTGATGCTGACGGCAACAAAAGGCATAAAGTATGAGGATATAGCGTATGGGGCTTCGAGAAACTTTGCCACCGTCGGTGCAAACAATGGTCATAATGGTACTACAGGAGTCGCATTTCTCGACAATCCTGAGATGGTGGTGGATTTCGCCTGGCGATCGTAAGCATAGTTCCTCCTTAGCTCGAAACATCTACTCACCCGCGATCTAGACTCCACACCAGCGTAGTTACCGGCAAGGCCTTGTCCAAGGAGTTCTACGGGGAGGACTTCACCAAATCTTACTACTTAGGCTGCTCTCTTGGTGGACGCCAAGGCATTAAGAGCGCAGAGAAGTTCCCCAATGACTTTGATGGCATCGTCGCCGGAGCACCAGGTGTCGACTTCAACAATCTGATATCCTGGCGCGCACGCTTCTTCACCATCACTGGCCCCATCAAAGGCTCCAACTTCATTCCAAAGACCGCTTGGCAGACGTGGATCCACGACGAGGTGCTGCGCCAATGCGATACCATTGACAAGGTCAAAGATGGCATCATTGAAGACCCGGCCTTGTGCAAGTTCGATCCTTCGACGCTGTTATGTGGCCACAACTCTACGGCTGAATGCCTGAACGAGGACCAAGTCCAACAGCTGAAGATCATCTACAGCGATTACAGATTTCCGGATGGACAGCTGATCTACCCTGCCATGCAACCAGGCAGTGAGATCAACGCCGTAGACAAATTATACGCAGGCGCTCCATTCGCCTACTCGGACGACTGGTTCAAGTACGTCGTGTACAATGATCCGACCTGGAACGCATCGGAGTATGGTTTAGATGACGTACGTGCAGCCCAAGATCTGAATCCAGGAGACATTCGCACCTATCCATCGTCTTTGCCGGGATTCAAGCAAAGCGGCGGAAAGCTGCTCATGTACCACGGGCAGCAGGATAATCAGATTACCTCTTTCAATACGAACCGCTTCTACGAGCATCTCCGCGGTAACAGCAGTTACGAAAACATGGATGAATGGACGCGTTTCTTCCGTGTCTCAGGTATGTTCCATTGCAGTACTGGTCCTGGTGCGTGGGTGCTGGGTCAAGGTGGGAACGCGGCGCAAGCTGGTATTCCGTTCGATGCGCAGCATAATGTCCTTGCAGCGATGATCGATTGGGTAGAGGGGGGTAGTGCACCGGCGTATATGGAGGGGACGAAGTTCGTGAATGATACTGTGAAGAATGGGGTAGATTTTATGAGGAGACACTGCAAGTATCCAGCCAGAAATACGTTTCTTGGGGGAGATCATAAGAAGCCTGAGAGCTGGGGGTGCATGTCCTAGGGTGGTAAGCTGAACTGCATGTTTAGTTTCGTCGGTAGCCACCACAATTAATTTCGTCCCGGCTCGAAAGAGCTCGTCAGTCTCGCGATGCTGTTGAGGTCTGGTTGAGGGAACTGGTAAGAGTGTTAGGACCAAGATGTAGATACCGCAGCAACTGTTTTCTTTGCGACCCCAAGACTTTTCAAGAACAAAATCCATGTAAAACATTCCATAGCTCGATCCTAGGAAGTGCAACCTGGCTTTACAGGCGTGGCTGGCAGAGATCAACAAATGCATGTTTTGAAACCGACCCAGCACAAGAGCCGCTAACACTGGCCTCGTAGCTGCTATCGGCTTCGGATGCTGTGGGAGGTTCGTCCATGTTCCAGGCGATGAAGTTTGCTTGTCGATGAGGTTTGCTTATCGATGAGGCGGGAAGTGGGCAAAGGCTGAAGAGAAAGGCGGGAGAAGGCACTCACCCTTCTCTTAAGGAACGGCCAGTTCACGACCCTGGACCGATTGGCTGCGGTACGCTTACACCGATTTGCGCAAAGTGCAACTGGTTGCATCATGTTGAGGACCCAGGAAAGCGCCACGAGTAAGTCAGATTGATCGACCACTAAGACACCAGAACTTAACGCGATTGCCATGGCACCGGGCCTAAGAGATAAAAGGTCCTTATTAAATATATCTAAAGCGCAGCCGCGCACCCATCATAACCAGTATACTCAATAGTTCTACATACTCATCCAAATCCCTAATGTCTATTCCAAAACACCATCGCAATGCCCATTTGAGTAACGACATGAAATCTTACAGCCTTACCCTCCCCTCATCCCCCCTCCCACCAAACAGACTCAAAAACCCACTTCCACGATCCCCGTCACCTCGATCAAACGGTCTTCTACTACTACGTCCAGCTTCGGCTTCTTCCTCATCGCCACCCAGCCACTTCGGTCGGGGGAAGGAGAAGTCGTTGGTGTCGAAAGTGTTTTTGACTCTTGAAGCGAAGTTTTCGAAGAAGTTACCTTCGTCTTCTTCGTCTTCGAGTGCAGGGCGTCGGCGGTCGGGATGGGTTGTTGAGAGGCGTGTGGTGCTTGGGCCGCCGTTTGCCGCTGCTGCGGTCGCGGTAGGGAGGCTAGATGACGACGACGGTGCTGGTGTGTCTGTGTATCGTTCGTTTGGCGGGCTAGTATTGGTTCGTTGGGAAAGGCCTAGGACGTTTCCACTTGCACCTTGAATTTCGCGTTCGATCAATGCGCGACCTTCGCGCCATGAGCCGGTGCCAGCGTAGTTTCCTGATGCGTCCTCTTCATCGTCGAGTAGATCTCCGAAGCCACAGATGTTCTTCACCTTGCCGTAGAGTCCGAAAGCCGTAGCGAAGACGGGTACGAGGATGAAGATGGGGAAGAATGCGCTGAAGCCTTCACCGAGTGGTGTGAGAACGATAAGGCGGCCAAGGAACTTGTAGAACATGGTACCCTTCCAGATGTTCTTGTCCGTCATGGTAAGGAAATTGTAGCTCAAAGGGACGGTCAACTTGGCGACTTGGAGACCGTACCAGGTCGCAGATTCTTGATATGTGTTTCTTCGCACGAGCGCCCTGTTGCCCCATATCTTGACCTCGGTTAGACTATAGAAGGCGCAAATGCACATGTAGCATAGCCAGGCAGCAGCGATTATCTGGCTGTTGAAGCCGACCGACGATCGGCCATTGTCGTGGCGGTGTACGACAGTCCAGCCGATAATAGAGAGTTTCGGTCCACCAAAGTCCTGGGCTTCGCGCACGCATTCTGACCAGACGATGGATATGGATGCGAGGATTGTGATGGCCCAGGAGACGTAGGCCAGAGCGGGGATGACGTGGACGTGCAGGTGGTAGCGCGTGAATGGTGTGAGAATGGTGATGCGATCGAACAATCCTCTTGAGGCTGGCAACGCGACGCCTTTGAACTCAAGATGTTTGCTGGCTTTGGAATCGAGGATAGCCTGCGTCCTGACAGCTTTTTGTACAACACGGTCCCATTCGTTCTCGAATCGGCATTTTGCATGGCGCGCCCGCTTCAACTTCCTCGTCAGGTCCGCCAGGTATCTCTCAGTGATGACAGGAGGCACTGTCGCTGTGCCCATACGCCCAACAACACCAGCCCTGTTCTCCGGAAGATTACCCTTCTCTGCCAACTCATCAATCCACTCTTGAAACTCGCGCGCAGTACTATTCTTCCTTTGCTTGAGCTGCACAACCTGGTATTCATACTGATCCAGTTTCTCCAATGCCTCAGTCAACTTGTCGTGAACCTTGGGCGCCTGACTTTGTATCCTCTTCAATCTCTCGCTAACACTAGCGTATCGAAACAAACTCCTGGGGAAGGCGACGAGTCCATGACCCATAAGGTAGATGCCCAGTATCAGACCCCAGGTATACGCCAGCGCCATGACCAAGCTCTTGAAAGTATCCACGTGGAAGCCGTTCCACAGAAGCAAGTATATCGAACCTACGATACTACACCCAGCCACAATGAGCCAATACCGGCCATTGCTCCTAAGCGCATACTGCAATCTTGCCTTGGGCTCTCTATACCCACTATCGCAGTACTCGCCTAGCATAGGCAAGATGGCCCACGTAAGCGCAAACGTGAGCCAGTATATGATGCGCCATGCCTTGTACACAACCGTGTCGTCCAGCCATATGCCTCTGGCGCCATCCGTTGTGTCGAGTCCAGCACTACTCGCGAGGTCGATGGGCAGGAGCACGACGATGCTGGCCGGCAGCGCTATTGCCAAGAAGACGGGTACGACGACGTATGCGGGTGTTGTGCGAAGCGGGAGATAGTAGCGTAGGAGGAGCAGAACGGCGCCGCATATGGACAGTAGGGAGAGGATGAAGAAGGCGGTTGATCCGGCCGCTGAGGACGTCATCGTGGAGTGTGGTGCGACGTGCGCATAAGAAGCGCGGGTTTACAGCTAGTTGATTGATGGTGTGTGTGGTGAGAGTGAATGGACGCCTTGGGATGGCGGGAACCCAAGATAGTCTGACAGTTGTTGCGACGGCGTGGAAGCGTCGGAACGCTCAATCTCGGAATGCGGAACGTACGCGACCCGTTGTGCTTTCCTGATTCTGGTTCTTCCTACCTCTGCACTATCATCTCTTCATCTACAGTATTTCATAATTTCCTTCACATTTTCAGAGTAACAGCTGTCTGCTTGGCATCAAAGACGCCGAAACATGTGTGCAAGCTAGGTCCCTACATTCGTCCGCGTCGCATCCAGCCGCACGCGTCATGGCCAAAGCCGCGCCTCTGGCCCCTGTCCCTTTTTAGCCTCTTTGTAATCACATCACATCGCCGATCCATCTCCGACGTCAGTTAGCGCAGCCGTCTTTCACGAGCGATTGCATCATTTGCCATCGAGAACGTTTACTACTGCGGGGGGCACGCTGCACATCACTAATCACCACTTCTATACACATCCACACCGAGCTCATAAACACACACCGATCTAGAATCTATCTGACAAACTTCGGCATCCCATCACCCACGCATAAGTACGCCTCCCACCACCCCTCTAGCAACACTACCCTCGACTACCAAACACAATACTCACCAACCTCCAGCACCTCCAAACTACCGCCAAAATTTCCTTCCTGCGTCACTTCTTCACGCGCGCCCCCTCGCCCGCCACAATGTCCGCTACAAAGACCAAGGTCCAGTCCATCATCGACGAGAACCCCGTCGCCGTCTTCTCAAAGTCTTACTGCCCTTACTGTCGCCAGGCCAAGCAGTTGCTCAGCGACAGTGGCGCAAAGTTCTACGCGATTGAGTTGGACCAAGTTGGTATGTAGACTCTGCAACTATCGACGGAGCTACAAGACTAGCAGCTAACATGCGCATAGATGACGGCTCAGCTATCCAGTCTACTCTCGGCGAAATGACTGGCCAGACCACCGTACCCAACATCTTCATCGCTCAGAAGCACATTGGTGGAAACAGCGATTTGCAGTCCAAGAAGGGTCAGCTCAACAACCTTCTCAAGGAGGCTGGTGCCGTTTGACTACCTGCAACCTCAACGGCCAAGCTATAGCTATTACACCATGGCATAATGCGAATGAAAATAAATCATCAACGTCACTCATCTTGTGCACTCGATACTAGTGATAACGCCAAAGTATGCATTGCGAATCTGTCAGGAATGATTCTAACTGGGTAATCTTTGTGGTTTATTGCCAGTGAGCCCAACTACTAGCCCACTCAACTCTCATAAAACAAAGCTTGGAACTACACCTACAGGGCTTTCGGCTTACGCTGTTTTCTCACCGCCATGCCCTTCTTTGCAGCCGTTCCATATCATTAACCATCGTTGATGCTATTCATGATGTCATTCTGCACATTCAAGAACACGGACGAAGCTGGATCTTCTAAGTCTGCATCGCATCCGTGAAACTTTGTGCGGCCGTCGTCGCAAAGTATCGTACATCTACATCGTCGTCTTGCTGGAGCTTCTCGAGGTTCGGCAGGATGCTCTTGGTAATGACATCTGTAGCCTTCTGGCAACCCTGGCCCGGTGTACCAGCCTTCTCGAGAGCGATGACAGTACCTTGCTCAGGCAGCTGCTTGAGCGTGTTGATGAGCTGACCATATGACTTCGCCACGTTGAATCTGATGTTGGGGATATCGTCATTGACCAGCTTGTCCATCATGGGGATGATGGACTGTTCAATGACATCCAGACTCAGTGCAGGCGCCAGTGTTGAGACGGCGAAGCATGTAGTCATTCGGTAGAGGTAGTTGGGGTGCTGGCCCATAGCCATGACCTTGGGAACGATAGCATCGTTGGCCCACTCTACACCGAAGACCTCCGTAAGCTTCTTCAAGTTCTGAGTCGACGCCTCACGGATCGAGAAGACGGTATCGCCGAGCCAGCTCATGCATAGGCTGCTAAGCTTCTCATCGAAGAACTGCACACCGAGTTGCGACGCGAGGAGAGGAACGTATTCGATGATTGCCAGGCGTACGCGCCATTGCTTGTCCTCGGCAAGTTGGACGATAGCGGGGAGGAGGGACTGCGAGAGGAGCTCGATGCCGATGACGTTGTTGACAGACTCGAGCTTGGAGATGATGTTTAGGCGAACGTCGGGGAATTCGTCCTTGAGCATCTGCAGGAACATGGGAAGGAGATGCGAAATGGTCCTGACTAGTGTTAGTAAGAAAGCACGTGGTCACGCGTAGTCGCAACTTACTCTTCCTTTCCAAGGATTGGAGCGAGTCCACTAATCTGGGTGCCAAGCGCAGCGCGAACATGCTGAGACTGATCGGAGACCAGCTCCTCTATGCTAGGCATAACCTCGTGTAGAAGGGTCTCACGCTCCAACAGCGCGCAGAAACCTAGTAGTGGTTAGCTCATGTGCCGTGCACCTGCTCCCAAGAGGCATACCTGGAATTTGTCCTGCAATGGCGCTGCGTACCTCGGCCTCTGTATCCTTGAGAAGCTTGACAAAGGCTGGCACAAGGTCGCGGTTGACAACTTCCTCGTCGACGGCTTTCGCAATCTAATTCCATTAGCGCATGCTTCCTTTCGCTACCAGCCGAACGCACCTTCTCAAATCGGTCTGCTACCATATACCGCACCCTCCAGCTCTTGTCCTCGAACAGACTCCGCAGCGCAGTCAGGAGAACACCATGGCTCGACTGTTGCTCCTTGGGTACCGCTTCGGCGATCGCGATGAGGATGTCGACAGTCAGGAGTCGGACACTGTCCTGGTCGTCTGCGGCGAGGTGCTGGAAGAGGGGAATCATCTCTTCGATGACAATGGACGGCGGCATGGCCTTGATGAACTTGGCGAGGTTGTTTGCCGCCTGTCTCCGTACCATGGGGGTATCATCGTGCACTAGCTGGCCGTAGTGCTGCCTGAGGGCTTCTTGTGAAGGGGGTGTAGCGCGAGTGTAGGGGGTCTGATAGAGTCCCGTCGCGGAGATCTTTGAGGTGAACCAGTCGGCTTTAGATAGGCGCAAGACGAGGGGTATGAAGTTTTCTTCAATCTGCTGCTGCGACAGCTCTTCGCAGATCTTGTTGAGCGATTCGACAGCCTGCACGTGTTAGCTGGCAGCCAGATCTAGGCGATTGCAGCGCACACCTTTTCCCGGACAAGGGGCTCTTCTATTGCTGCAAGGTTCTCGAGAGGCGACAGAAGCACGTGTGCATGCTCTGGGCCGCCGACGTACTCGACAAACTTGCCAAGTTCCTCGCTCAATGCTGTGAGAACCTCGTCCTCGTCCTCAACCGACTCTGAATACATCCGTTAGCTAGTCTAGACTGGGCATGTCGACCGGGCAGCCGCTCACCATCTAGAAACGGTATGAGTTCCTCTCGTGTCCGCTCGGCGCCTAGGGCGAGGGCAATTGTGTTTAGTCGGTGGATGGCGTTCAGGCGGAGGATAACGTCGTCGTGCTTGAGCTCGTCGATGAGCACGGCGATGGGGTAAAGCTCGTCATTTTGATTCGCGTCCATGGTTCAGGGTCTGGGGGGAGTTAAGTCTATGAGTGCGCGGTAGGGAGCTTAAAACGCGGGCGTGGTGTTGACGTACCTGGGCAGTTGGTGAGGAAGCGAAGAGGGGTGTCAGGGCGCTGAAGGGCCAGTCCGAGCTTTTCGAGCCACAGGCAGGCACCACCGACGCGCCACGCTCGCAGGATGGGGGTATTGCAGAAGAGATGGGGAACAGTGCTTGGAAGAAATTTACCCTTGAGTGCTCTGAACGATATTCGGTCTATCATCTGTCATATCTGTCGTTGTCATGCTCGGTTCTCCATATTGTGCTCTCTTGCTGCGCCACACCTGAGGCTAGTGCAGACGCCACATCAACTGGGGAAAGCACGATATGACGACTACAGAAGTTTCAGTAACGTCAACCGGATTTGTGCAAGGCCCACTTGGTCATCTCCTACATCTAACCCATCGGATCTCACCTGTAAGCAGAGAGCCGCATGGCGCGTGCTTGATGTCTTGTGACATGGTCTAGCGTCTTCCGCCCGCCAAGGTCGCAAAAAAGGACCGTTCCTACCCAGCAGCAAGAAAATCCACTACTGTGTAGCCTCAATACCTTCGAGACGGAAACCGCGGGTGTAGTGCAATGGACGACATACACGGCTCCAGCCGCCCTGGGAACCAAGACGCTCCCAAGTTGAACACAACCGAGTCGGAACGGGAACCACTGCTTGCACGGCGCTCTTCGTCTTCATCACGCGCGGTACAGCAGCTATCCAAGCAGCTCACTACGCGACATGCATTTGCCGTTCTTGTTACACTTCAAATCGGGTCGGGAATCTTCGCTTCACCAGCGCAGGTTGACAGCAACGTGCCTTCTCCTGGAGCTGCTCTCCTAGTTTGGGTCCTTGGCGGGCTGCTATCATGGGCAGGAGCAGCATCGTTTGCTGAGCTTGGTGCAGCGCTTCCACTGAATGGTGGTATGCAAGAATACCTACGCCACATCTACGGTGACACGGCTGCCTTCCTCATGGCCTGGGTGTACATCCTCGGCGTGAAGCCTTCATCCATGGCCATCCAAAGTATCGTCATCGCCGAATCCATAGGATCAGTCACATCCAGTACTGGCGACTTACCAGATGCCAAAATGCTCAAACTCATCGCTGCCATAGCTTTTGTCTCCATGGTGTTGCTCAACTCCATCAATACCAGGTTCACAATGCGGCTGAGCGAGTCTTTCACGGTCTTCAAGCTGTCGACCGTGGCCCTGATAGTCTTAGGTGGGGTCGTTGCTGTAGTGGCACATCTGATCAACCCAAACTCTTCGTTATCTGGACCGAGCGACTGGTACACTCGCAATTGGTTTCAGACAAGGTCGACAGTATCGGACGGCCAAACTATCGACTGGGTGTCAATGAGGACATGGGATCGTTACGGTCACTATTGCGCAGCGATATATGGAGGACTTTGGGCGTATGACGGATGGGATAATGTAAGTGCATACTTCTTGTGCTCCAACAATGCCGGCTGATAGCGTTGTCCAGGCCAACATCGTTGCGAGTGAAATCCGCGACCCAGGTCGTGCTCTTCCAAAAGCGATCAAAGCTGCGATGATCGTGGTACTCAGTTCATTTGAACTTGTGAACGTGGCTTACTACATCCTTGTACCTTGGGACAAGCTAAGCAGCAACAACGCAGTGGCAGTCGCTGCTGCTTCATCCCTCTTAGGGAGACCTGCTGGTATTCTAGTTACTATTCTTGTTGCCATCTCCTGCGCAGGGTCCATCACTAGTAATGTCTTCGCGGTGGGCAGACTGACGATGGCTGCATCGCAACGCCATTATCTTCCGGCAGTATTCAGCAAACGAGGGTTGCCAATGACGCAGAGGTCTGAGGCAGACACCACCGCTTCATTCAGCCTCGACGCTCCCATGTAAGCCCTTCTGACTTATTGCATTCCACAACTGACTAACGCGGAAAACAGTTACGCTAACGCTTTGGCTTTGGTCGTAACCCTTGTCTATATCCTGACAGGTAGTTTTCGGGCACTCTTGACGTTCGTTGGTATGGCTGAATGGGTCTTCTACGTTAGTACGGTAGTTGGACTGCTTATACTCCGCCGCCGAGAACCCCAGATGGAACGGCCTTACCGCCCACTTATTATTCTTCCCATCATCTTCGTCATCGTCGGTACTCTGGTAATCTTACGATCTGCACTATTTGCGCCAGTACAGAGTGGAGTCTTGGTAGGACTTCTTCTAGTTGGCGCTCTGATTAGCATGTTACGGAGTAGAGCGAGCTCATGACGATCGATCGATGAATCTGGCAGCGGCGAAGGACGCGCCTGCAGCATTTTATTCCGAGTTCTAAGCGGCATTGAACGGTGAAGTGCCTGCAATCTGGTTTCTTCAAGCTCTAGATCTCCAAGTATAGCCGAGGCAATCTGTCTAACTTAGACAATGGCGACGTACTGAAATCGACTGGACCACCATCGCTAGTGATATGGCTAAGGTGGATGTGGAGCTTACCTATGGAGCCGACGCGCTAAGCAAGGTTCAATCACCTAGCCCGATGGCAGGCTACTTTCCCCGCAACTTAATTTCGACCTCGCTGCCGGCATCGACGTTTTATCGATACCACGACCTTCCATGCTCACTATGGTGATCTTGTCCGTTCTTACCAATCGCCTATCTGCAATACACCCGGTGCTACACCCCGTCACGTTGGTAACACTACCGCAAGTTGCCCCGGCCCTGGGTCATGTACATTGCCCAATCAGATTTATATGGCTAATAAAATGTCCATATCCATACCATGGCTAACCTCCGTCTTTTCCGGATATCAGTACTATGACGACGAAGCAACATGGCCACTATATACGGTCTCTCGTAACGAGACACAATCTTCGGGCATCTACGAGGCAAAAGCACACGACCGCCTGACATTCGGTCCATGATAGCAAGCCACATTGTACCTTACAGGATGACTGCCAGGCCCTAAGATCAGGTTCTAGAGCGTTTCTGGATTTTGGGGAACGTCTAAGTTGTTTGACATACATACTGTATGTGTTCTTACACGACCTGTGGAAAAGTGCTGTGCGATGAGGAAGGACTGAGATCACGCACCGCTTTGAAGCAGAGTCCTCTTCCAACCAACGGGGTCACATGTGCCAAGGACGTGAATTGCAGTCTTGGTTGTGTACACGTACTAGTCATTGAATCATTGATGCGGACTTTCGGTTATTGTTGGAGGTTTTGCGATATCCACGCAAACACTTGAACAGTCGAATGCATTGGTCCCTTGCGAGCCACACTGTTAGCCTTCTATAGAGTATCAATCTTGACTCAAGGTACTCAGTAGCTTCAGTGAGCGATTCGCTTTGGAGTTGCGGGGAAGCCCCTGGGACATCGCGTAGATGCACGTCTTGCAGCACATGCAACAATGTCTGGCTATTCCAAGGTCAGATCGAGGAATCGCATACCTACATGGGCCACTGGGTAAACAACCTTTATCGAATTTATTCAGGAATGAAATTTCTCACCAATGGTATTGGATGAGATCAGTGTTTTCTTATTACTCCGCAGATGGTTCTGGATTGCGACGAGCCGAGATGGGACTCGGGTTGTCGTACAGCGTCATGCTGCGTCCAAACGATGTACATACCACGTTCGATGAACTAGGGACGAAAACAACCGCAATATAGGATACGGGAAAACGGAAAGAGAGACTCCACGGCACTAGTAGACCGCCAAGCGACGATGAAGTATGTCGGAGAGCAAAGTATAAAAGAAGGCAAAGGATGGACTTCAAAATGACTACCATCAACATCAAGCAGCATCTCAGCATTCTACCTTCGCTTCCACCAGCCCTTCATTGTCTACCAGTCAAGAAGAAATCTTCAGCAATAAATATGCATTACTCCATCCTCGCCTTCGCTGCCGGCGTCGCTGCCGCTCCTTTTGCTTCCACTGGAACCACCACTCTTTGCCCTGCTGGGCTTTACAGCAACCCCCAGTGCTGTGCCACTGATGTCCTTGGTGCTGTTGGTTTGAACTGCGCAGTCCGTATGTCTTCCGCTCCTATGTCTTTTCTTGCATACAAAGATCAGCGCTAACGCTACAAACTAGCTGCCACCACTCCTGCCAACACTAGCGATTTCATCAGCGGCTGCGCTGCCACTGGCCAGCAAGCCAAGTGCTGTGTTATTCCCGTTGCGGGTCAGGACGTTCTGTGTCAGGATGTCAGCCCTGGTGCCGGCGCCCCAGGTGGCGGTGCCCCCACCGCTACTGTCACTGCTACTGCCACAGGTGGTGGTGGTCCCACTCCTACTGCTGGTCCTCCAGCCCCTCCAGCCCCTCCAGCCCCACCCGCTTCCAGCTCCTGTGAGTCTAGCACTGCGCCAGCTCCTACTCCTTCCGACTGTGGCTGCGACGAGTAGTACAACGAGATGATGGATGAAGTCAGCCGAGGCATGTAAACATGAAGCTTGGACGGAGAAAGGAGGAATGAAGATATGAGTCAACATATATGTAGTTGTCGTTGGAGTCCATTCAATATACGGCTGTAGCACCAACCTCCCGTTTTCTGGTGATGAAATGGTTAAATTGAATGCAATGATGCGGTGTTATGATGCGTTCAACTTCTAATCATAGATGAACAGTAGAATTCAAACCGGATACATGAGCACGTTAAGCCAATAGCCTGACTTACTAAAGTGTAGTCTTTTCACATTACCCATTCAATGCAGCAATAGGGTCGTTGTTCGGAACTGTAAATAAAGTGCTCTTCCCGTTGCCTTGACTGAATATTCTCTCATCTTCGAAAATCGTCCGCAAGCACTTATTTGAGAGGAAGAGCGCAAGGCCACAGTCAGTTCCTGTAACGCAGGCGATGCAGCCATCGTAGGGACTTTTCGCCGCACTGACAACCTTGTGACCTACTCCCAATCTCAAATAGCCATTACTAATCCTTACGCCGTTCGCTGTGGATATGATGCTATTTGGAACGTATGCTGTCTAGTAGGCTGAGCCAGGGATTCCGATGGTGATGGTGGTGGTTGAGTAGACAGTCGAGATGTACTTTTGAGAACTCCATTCCCACATTCACATCCAAGACGTGAAGAATCTGGTAGCGGTTTCATCGAGAGGGATGAGAACATATGTCATTGTCGCCATACTAATGATGGTACTAGTATTGGTTGTTGTAGTAGCAGTGGTTGTATTGGTCCTAGTTGAAACCACGGTAACGATGTCTCCACGGTAAAGATTGGCGGTATGTCCTTTAGGTCTACATCTGATAAAGTCTTTGTCCACTTGTCCTGATCTTCGCTTGTTTTGCTCCTTCTCATGAAGTTATACATTGCGAAATAGACGGATACACAGCCAGGAGTTGCTGCATTAGTCGTCGATATCTTGCTGACCAGTGAAACTCTGATGATCAGGGTGGTATCTGTCTCAATTGTGGACACGATACTCATCGTGGTGACATATCTACTGTCAGCAGTGTCTGTGGATGCATTAAATCTGCAACAAGAAGGACAGTTAGATATCTCGAAGCGGTGGGAACCGGGGTCTTTGCAGATTTCCAGTACGTTTTTGGTGGTGTGAATACTAGTAACCCGCGCGAGATCTGCACTCGCGCCTAGCAACAGGAGAATAGCGGCTGCTTCATGGTGACAGGGAATGAATGTGCTCGATGATTCAGGCAAATAAAAAGCGCACCTTCGCAGTTATCAAGATACCCAATCGTGAACCTAGTGTAAATACTACTAATGATTCTGATGTCTTACGTATTCTCGTCTTGCCTCAATGTTCCCGTACCTATCGATACCTGGGTATTTCTTACAAGTCGCCTAGGGTTTGTACGAATTGAGCACCAACTTCAGCAGCCTTGCACACTTTTTCAGTCACCACCTTAAGATTAACGCTATTTAGCCAGCCTCACATGGTCTTGGTAGCTTTAGTGTACACCTCCATCTCTGGTGCTTGCGTCTATTGCGACCTTCAGCAGAGAGGGAAGCAAGGGCAGAGCTCGTATCAATAAGTCCACCCTTTGAATACAGTTCTGCCGCTTGGTCCTCAACGGATTTATCAGAATGTAATCTAACAAGATCTGTAAATAGGACGTATGGGGCTTGGAGTGAACAGTAGATACAGGTCAAGGGAAATCGGCAAAGGCATCCACGCCAGTGAGGGGCGGTGCACGGCCCCACAACCTAAGATTGCAAGCACATCTCCATCGGGTTGGTCGAAAATCGCAGCGGTGGCCCGATTCTTCTGAAGCAAGACAGAAGCTACACGCTTGCCTTTCGCGCAAGTCGCGCGATACAACTCACGGTTCCAGGATGGGCGAAGAATTGGTTGTGTAAACTTTCGTCGATACAGTAACTAATATGCGTTTTGCAGTCTGCTACACGGCCATGCTCCAGCGGCAACCTTCGTCACTGCGACCTTACCATTCGCACTATTTCCTCTATCACACCGCTTTATTCGCTTTCTCGGGGTCGCCTATACTTTCTAACGCGCTCCCCACGCAACAATGCTGGAGCGTACCATCGACAAGCGAGCCGTTGCAGCTGTGATGTCATCAAGTGTTTCCTTGTCAGCCTCACCAAACCCAACAGCTTAAATATATTGGAGCCGTGCAAGTGTTAGCGAACTTTGCATGCAGACGGCTCGTCTTCTAGAATATTATATGGAATTGTCCGAGCCAGGAGCAGCCTCCGTTGGTGGCTGCTGACGTGGAGATTTGCCTTGTTTTGCCTGCTATGTGCACTGGTCCTGGCCTTCACGGCCAAGCTATGATAGGATTAAAGTGGCAGTCGGCACATCCGATTACCATAGGAGAGGATGCCTCCTATCAATGCGCGGTGGCCAGCTAGTATTTCCATGGTATGTGCCTTGAAACCGCACAACAACCTTCCTTATTGGCCCTGTTCCCGCAAGCAAGGCCCCCGGTTTGCTTCCAAAATAGTGGCAAGCTACTGCAGTAACAAGATGTCGGGAACCGTTGGCAGGGGCCAAAGATCACTGATAGGCTAGGTCCTGGACACACGTGCATGGGCTGCATCAGCCGCCCCCATTCGGGATACGGAATGGCCACGCCTATTAGCAGCAACATGTTCGCGACACCGAAAGCCATCTAGCCAGGTCTCTTTTTACCCTCAAAACTCGGTAACGAGCAGCATCTCATACAACTCGCATCGCCTATCATGTCTGCAGGCCTCGAATTTGCTGCGGGGATATTCGCTATCATTGGCGTTGCTGAAGTTACCGTGCGAACGGGCCGGGAGGTCCATGGTTTCCTGCGCGATATTTCTGGCGCTCCAGAAGAGATTGATCGATTATGTACTACTGTCAAGGAAACCACACTCCTCGCTGAGACCGTCAAACAGATTCTGGAAACGCTCGCTAGCCGGAAACCAGCCGATACCACGGATCGCATTACAGCTCTATTCGAATCTGCACTTAAGAGCTTACAACGTGAACTTCAAAATTTGAGGATACTCAACGCGAGATTCAGAGGTGTGAGCAACAAGACTTGGAGTAGGGTGAAGTACGTTCTGGACGAGCGTAAAGTCAACAAGATGTTCAACAATCTTGAGCGGGCGAAGAGTTTACTCGCAAACTCTCTGCACGTCGCAAGCAGGTATATGATTCCTCGCGTCGCGGATGAACCTGCGCTCATAGTAGATTTAGGCAAAGATCTGACGACCAACATCTGGAGACTCTAAAGAGGCACAACACAACTCAAAAGTTGTTGGCTTCGACTAAGCGGAACCAAGCCACACTGATACAAGGACAAGAGCTTCTGGGGCGTCTGGCAGTCTGCCATTATCAGGAAACAAAACGAGCTTCAAAAGAAATAGCGATTGCTCACCAAGAGCATCTGATTGAGCATCAAAGGACCCGAGACGTACTATCGGCAAAGCTTGAGGACGTCATCGTCACCCAGTTCGAGAAGTACCGCATCTCTCGCGCTAGATCCGTGTCGACTAGAGATGTCTTCTTCTTTGGTGAACGTCGCGACATGATCATGGCTTATCTGCTCATTGTCAAACCCCATTTGGAAGTTGCGCTTGCCAATTTGTTCAACGACGGTATCAGCACCTTTCCACCACATTACATTTCCTGGCTACAGTCCGAGTACGAGAACCTCATAGCATCAGCAGCGCAGGAGGAAGCGACAAAGCACCCGCAGTCCACTGCAACCTCTCTGGACCGTTGGCATTACTCTGAAGAGACCAAATCGCGCCATCTGACGACACCTCGGCGTGTAATAGGGCAATCCAAAATCAGGTCTACTACACAAGAAGCGCATTACGCGAACCTCTACCTCAGCACACCAGCTATCGCTCACAAATCCTCATATACACATACTACTCCGTTCGGCAGTCTGCGTTTACAAACTTCTCGCAGAGCGTCCAGATCGAAGCTTCGACGTCCAGATGAGGAGGCTAGCTTCACTTTCACTTGCGGTATCGGGCGGTCACTCCACGCTATTCATGCCCACTTTCTTCGCAACGCTTCCGGTCCATCGAATCCAAGGCTCTGCGCCCAACTCAGTGTCTTTACCTTGGCTGAGTCCGAAACCCACTACAACCAGCTTTTCGCATCTGCTAGTGCTCACGAGATTGATGATGCACTACGACAAGGCGTGATTTCTCCGTATGAGATCAACCGAGAAGGAAGAAATCTATGTCTCTATGTAAATTGTACCCAAATATTCTGATGGAATGACTCAACGCTAACCCACAATGCGTAGTATGCTGCAGAGCACACACGGATAGACCTGTTCGATTACTTGGCAAGTCAAGGTATCGGCGTATCAAACCTGAAGTGAGTCGTCTCTACCATCCTGTAACAACCTTTTCCTAACGTAAAAAAGCCACGATGTTAGCCTAGTCGCAGGTCTCTTCATGCGCTCGATAGTCGATCATGATCGAGTCGCATTCGAGAGAACCGTTGATCACATCATTCCTCAGGTCTACGAGTCGTCCTCGTTTCTTTTCGAGACAACAATGAATATGCTGCTTTGGGACTACTATAAAGGCAGATCGCGTTCTCTATTGGGTGAACAGATACAAAGATTGCAGCAAGAGGGTCTCATATCGGAATCAGTGATTCTCAATGATGACCCGTGGGACTGGCCTTCTGTAGCAGGTATCATTGCACCACTCTTCGAAATTGATGCTGCATACATCAACACGATGGGTAGTCTTGGCCGCAACAGAATCCAGCGTTGTTATTGCGTTATCGATCATGAAGGCAGTCCAGGAGACCCAATGGCTATCGAAGAAATCGCCAACGCGCTGATAAGAGCGGGTATCGATGTACACCATCGCGATCATGATGGTCTGACGCCGAGTATGTACGCTAAACGCTGTGGCGCATGGGATGGATGGTGCAGTGCGCTTGCGAGGAACGGATTGCGCATTGAAGACGTGGTGCGAGAAGAAAAGGCGGAATGGCTTTTAGAAGAAGGATGGAGAGAACATTGGGTGGAAAGGTATGAAGAGATATGGAAGCCAGTTGATCATGGGTCTGTGCTGGCGCAGAAGACGGAGGACGGAGAATAGAAGCCATGATGTCATCACTTTTCCTCGCTCACAACTAGTTATTGAATCATCCCCGATGCTCAATCCATCATCATCTGTCTCGATTGCATCTCTCGAATATGACAAAGTCCTGCACTCTCTGTTCAAAACCCCGTGACGTCCTTGTGCGCTGTCAGATCGACGAGTCGCAGAAATGGCATTTCGTCTGCCCTGGAACATGCTGGAAATCAGTTTCTGGTGGCGTTGAAGATGCAAAGGGCATGCAAGAGGAATACCCATATTACCGATATGGCGGTATGGTGAGTTTTTGCAAATGATTTGAGAGAAGGAAAGATGGCTGATCTGGAGTCGTGGGTAGTGGAAAGATAGAAGTGCCGACGGGCCGGTTAGCGCAAAGAAGCCGAAGAAAGTCAAGGAGAGGCAGAAAGAGGAGATGAAGGCGAGGGAGGGAAGCACTGCGATGTCTTCCGGGATAGAGAAGTAAGACTAAGGAGGGGTAGGTAAAATTCCCGTTGTTTCATCATTAGAAATGATCTCGAGGAGAAAGGCAAAGTGCTAACGATGAAAGGTAGAGTGACGGCTTATACAATATCCATATCAAGCTTATATGGCATATCGGAACTTCCTGTTGTGGAAGTCTGTAGTATCCTCGATGGCATCCGCGTCGTTTAGATCATCGTCTTGGCTATGCGAACCCTCAGCTTCTTCGCGGTCGCGTTGAGCGTTCCTCCGTGCGAGTAAGGCTCGTAAGCAAAGTGCTAGCACGACCTGAGAGACAGCGCATCCCAGAAACATCTTCACGCCTGTCTCGTATTTGGGAGCTTCTTCAGCCAAGAAGGCCTGAGGGCCTAAAGTGGTTGGTCTTAGTAATGATGGTCTTGAGATGGGCCAGAAATGCAGGAGAGCTTACCAATAATGTTACCAACACAGTATCCCAGAAAGACGAAGGCTGTGCTTGTGGTTCGCTTTGTGTATCCACCTACATTTGATGCAGGTAGCTGCAGAGCAATGACTAGAGAGCCAACAAACGAACCGGTCTACTTCCGTTAGCTACTGATTAGAAAGGCTGCTGCGTGTTCACGACATACCAAGTAATATCCCGCCAAGCATCCAGCCGTGTTGGAGCGCGGTAGCTGCCATATTAAACACGTGCCTATTATTGTGGGACAAAGGTAAAGAGCCATGATGAAGGTGCGCGCGTTGGGAAGTCGTGAAGCGAGGAAAGGACCTGTGAAAACCCAGAACACCTGGGCGAAGCCCTGTGGAATCCCGTATAGCGTCGTTTTGAGTGGATCACCTCCTGCTACGTCCTTGACGATGAGTTTGCCGAAGTTTGCATTACCGCCGTTGATCATTTCATTGCATAAGACGAAGAAGAAGAGTATCCAGATCTGAGGGTCAATCAGGGCCTCCAAGACCTGCGGTAGTTTGATCTTTCTGTTGTAAACTCCAGTACGGTTGCTGGCGGCACGGGCGATCAAAAGAGCTTTCTCTTCTGTAGTAAAGCTTTTGGCTGTCATGATGTTGTTCGGCAGTCTGAAGAAGAGAAGTATGGACCAAAGAACGGTCATACCTCCACATATAATGTATATGATCTTCCAGACGACGAAGGTCTTTGCGTATCCACAGCCGTAGAAGAGTATACCACCAACGGCGCTACCGATGCCATTAAAGCAGTAGAACATACCTGCTCTTGCAGGCTGCTGCTTCCCGACGTACCACATTCCAACCATCTGCAAAGGCGAAGGTGTAAAGTCAGTGTATGTGTCATATGTCTGCTATGTAATCAAGACCTACCATCATGAAAGCCGGGGTGACGACACTCTCGAAGACACCAAGGAGGAATCGCATGGCAGCAAAGCCCGCAAAGTTGTGCGTAGCGGCTGTAAGTAACATAACTGAGCCCCAACAGAAGCAGTAAATTGACACGACTCGACCAGTCGGGAAGTGCTGCGCAAGGTATGCTGATGGCCATTCTGCGAACAAGTAGGCGAAGTAGAAGATTGATGCCAGCCAGGAATACTGATCGCCGGTGATACCAGTGGTTTCGAAAAGATCGAATACGGCAGAGTAGCTGATCGCTTGCTTGTCGATGTATTGGAGGAAATACGTTCCGCATAGCAGTGGTAGCAATAGCAAATCGACTTTCCTGGAGACCTTCTTGTTCGCATTTTGGTCTTCGAGGAGCTCGGCAATGTACTGGGGAGTGATATTGTGTTGCCGCAGAAATAGGTTCGCTTCGTCCAGGTCTTCGACTTCGCCCACCATGGCGCTTTCTTCCTTCTTGAGAGAGTTGCCATCCATATTGTCCAGCTGGATCTCTAAGTCTTTCGACATGGCCACTGCTTTGTCGTCGCCCTTGAGGGCGTTCAGTTCAGGTTGCATGGTGAAGAACGAACATGGACTGGCGACGCACTCCCAATATCTCTGAGGCTCGACCATACATATACTTAATCTTGCCCATAGACTTTACCCCAACTTTGAAAGCCGCTTTGTCTGACGACGTACCCCGCGCTATGGGATTCCGATTGCGCATGGGCAGAACCTATGCGGGTCTCGATAAGAGGACATTCGATGACAGGTATCGACTATCCAATCATGTTGCTCGGAAGAAGCTTCCATACTTTATTCCTATCTTGTTATCAGGCGGAGCAGTGCTTCCGTACAAGCTGGAAACCCGCACCCTGGGTTAGGAATCGAAGTTGTGGGTCGCTGCCCCGGTCAACATTAGTAGTATGCAACAGTATGAGAACGTTACAGCAACTGTAGCGATGCGACGTCGGTAGTGATAAGAACGCCACATACTTGCAGATGGGAGATACAATTAGTGTCTTGTGATATCCAGGGTCAGAACTTTTAGTGAGCGCTAGCCGCCGTTAGCCTTCCTTTAGCGTCTCGGTAATACTTCGGCTGGATGTTGTTGCTGTCGGCATATCTCTGTCCTTGTATCTATCTATTTCCCGATCTATCGATTGTACGAGAGCTCCGAGGACGGCATCTCTCAAGCCAATGCAAATCGTACAATGTGCGATATGTCACCAAGATTAGATAGTTACCTGCTGCAATCCTTCTCAGATAGTTGATTTGATGACAGATATCCTTTTCGGTACCTAATTCTACATCCGATACTGTTTTGACCATGTCTAGAAAGACAATATACACGGAAGACGCGCCAGCCGCCCCACTCAACGCTTCACAGGCGGTAGTATGCAACGGTATGGTTCATTGCTCTGGTAGCCTTGCGCTCGAGGGGAAAACGATGCAGATCATCCCGGGAGGTATACAAGCAGAGACAGTAAATATATGTACCATGAAGAGGTCAACACCGGCTAATTATATTGCTTCAGCATCGGGTACTTGAAAACCTGTCCACCATACTCAAAGCAGCTGGTAGTAGCCTTGCTAGCGTTATCAAACTTAACATCTTTATCACCTCCATGGACGACTTCAAGGCCATGAATGAAGTATATGATAAGTTCTTCTCCAAATTCGATCAGAAACCGGTAGGTCACTTACGTGGCGGTGTGGCAAGTAATCGTTTTGACATTGCATCGTAGTGCCGGACGTGCATACCGGTTCCGCAGCTGGCTCTCGGTGCCAAAGTCGAGATGGATTGTGTCGCAGTTTTGGAGATGCCAATTGCGAGACTGTAAGCGTGACCGGGGTGTAGGTGCGGTTCTCTTTGGTCGTGATGGTTCGGAAGATGTAGCTGTTGGGAACGTGCAGGAGCTGGGAGGGTGCGGCCGACGCCTTGCCTGATTGAGTGACGCAATCTTATCGATAACGAACTGGAAGCATGAATCCTCCAAGAAATCACTTAATTCAGGCCTGCGCAATACAGTTAACGAAGGTCAGCATTCATGAGCCTCGCGAATGGTAGGACCCGATCGTGGATACCGGAAGCTTTGGGTTATCCGGCGGAGAACTTGCGGTGCGGGCTTGGCGTCGAACATGCACCTTTGACCCGTCGACTACTTAAGGCTTAGCGAGGCCAATAACCGCTTGTGCACCTCGAGACAATAGCCCGTCGTTCATTGAACCTTGCAAACAAGTCCCGGTAATCGTTGGCGCACCTACGTGACGTTTGTACAACGACAGCTACACAATGCCTAATATCATCGTTATTGGGTAAGCTCGTTCCATCGTGCAGCAGACGTCGTCTTTCTACAGCTAACACATCTTGTGGTGAAGAGCAGGAGTCTCCGGGCTGACATCAGCGTATCTCCTATCCAAGGATCAAAGCAATAAGATCGCTGTTGTAGCAAAGCATATGCCAGGCGACCACGACATTGAATATGCATCACCATGGGCTGGCGCAAACTTCATGCCGTAAGCTTGCACACAAAAGCTACAAGCTACAAAATCAGCTGACGCATAGCGGGAAGGATGTCCTCATCATCAGATAGTCAATATGAACGCAAAACATGGCCCCAACTCAAGCGGTTAGCGACAGATGTACCAGAAGCAGGCATCCATCTTCAGAGTCAGTAATCTCTTCTACCGTTACATATCACGGTCCATGGCTAACAAATTAGAATGTCGAATCTATCGCCGACGAAAAGACATGGATAAGCTAAGAAGTAGTGGCGGCACAACTTTTAGCAACGTGTTTGCTGAGAACCCCTGGTGGCGCGAACTGGTGGACGACTACCGAGATCTCCCTATCTCCGAGATGCCATCAGGAATGGCATCAGGCTGTGAATTCGGCTCTGTATGCATCAACCCGGCGCTTTATCTCCCATGGCTAGTGGGCCAATGTCGCGCAAACGGAGTGGTGTTTCATCGAAAAGTTTTAACACATGTATCTGAATTACGATCCATTGGTGTTGATGGTTTCAGTCCCGATATCGTTGTCAATGCGACAGGACTATCATCTGCCAAGCTAGGAGGTGTCGAGGATAAAAGTTGTTACCCCATCCGCGGGCAAGTGGTCGTAGTGAGAAACGTGGCCCCAGCGATGATATGCGTTTCTGGAACGGATGACGGCGACGATCAGGCATGTTATATGATGACACGAGCTGTTGGTGGAGGAACAATCCTAGGAGGCACGATGCAGAATGGAAACTGGGAGAGCCAACCGGATCTCAACACCGCCAGTCGCATCATGAAGAGAGCTGTGAGTATGTCCCCTGAGCTGACAGATGGCCAAGGGCCGGAACATCTTGATGTTATTAGACATGGCGTTGGGTTAAGACCTGGAAGGGAATCTGGCGTCAGAATCGAGAGGGAGAAAATGGATGGAATCTGGGTCATACACAATTATGGACACGCTGGGTGGGGCTATCAGGGGTCGTACGGATGCGCTGAGAAGGTTGTTGCTCTGGTTAACGAGATCGTGCCGCAAGCTAAACTATGAATGTGAGTAACAGTGGAAGAAGAATATGAATGGTTCAACTCGATGTCCAGAATAGAACATGGAGGGCTCTCGATACACATGTGTGAACCCCTGGTACACTTAGAGAACTACTGCTGAGACAGCTCAACCTTGGACCACCAAAAATCACTTTCCTCTTTCGCATAAGTGTCACTAACCATGATAGCCGGCTCGCCGATAGTCTCTCCACCAATCAACTCCGTATTGTCTCTTCCAAAGATCATCACCTTCGGATCTGATCTATTGTAAGGCTTCCATTCCGTTCTGTTGGCATACGAGCCGCCAAGCGCATTTGGGGTGCCGGTACAAACGAAGCTAGTGACGTAGGCATGCAGAGTACCCGACAACTCGTCCTGGCTCTTAGACTTCGCGATGAATGAAGGATCTCTTACTTCATAGAACATGTTGTCTGCGTGACGAGCTCCATAGACGATATCCCGCTTCATTGCCCAGTGGTATAGATATACGGGGGTATCCTGGCTAGCATAGAAAGCCGTTTGACGGACTGGGGCCACGTATGCATAGTGTGCATAAGCCGCTTCGATACGCTTATACATTGGGCCAACACCGTGCTCGAGTCGTGTCTCTTTATAGATGGATTCGGGTACCTCTGTCGGATCAGGATACAAACGGTTTATCGTTTGAATATCATCTTCGCTCATCTGCGGCAGCAATGTCTTCCAGAAACCCAGAAAATCTGCAGAGGTCGACATGTTTTTGTTCACATACAGTGAGCCTTCGTTGCCTTGAAATCCGGTCATGATTGGCATTTTGTGCCATTTCCCTGTTCGCCAGGCGTCAATTGGACGGCGGCGAATGATTTCGTTATCAATCACTGGCTGGAACGCCCAACGTAGACTGGGGTTATACTTTTGGAAGACCTTAGTTTGGGCTTTAGCGATTGCGGAAGTCGGAAGTTTACGGAGGTAGGTAAATATCTCTGACTCGGGTAGTGATGATGGACATTCAACTTTCTTCAAGAAGTCGGCAAATTGCATCTCGTGGATTTCTGCGTCTGGCTTACGGACGGCGCGGGACGTTGGAGCTCCAGATTCTATGACAACACGGTGAAACTTAGGCTTTTTGCCCTCTTGGTAATTCAAGAGGTGGTGTCCTATCTAGAGAAATGTCAGTCAGGCTGATCAGAAAGAACACAGGCTTGTACTCACAGAATGTGCGCCGGCTGAAAGTCCTATGAGCGTTACGTTGTTCCTATCACCCCCAAAGTGCTGGATGTTCTCTTCAACCCAATCCAGCAAGCACATCTGATCCTTCAGACCTAAGTTGAGCGCGCCTTCTGCGGCGCTCAGCTTTGATGGTAGAAAGCCTAGGGCTCCTATACGATAGCCGAATGACACTGCAACAAACGGAAGTTCAGACCATCCCACCATGGATGCAGTGTCATGCATTGCGGCATTTCCCCGATTGAAAGCCCCTCCATGAAGATACACTGCCACTGGCAGGGCGTTTGATCCATTGTGTTCAGCTTGTCGGAAGATGTTAACAGTAAGGCAGTCTTCACTCTCCTCGAGCGTCGGTCCAAGCACGATGAACTGCTGTGCTGGCGCTCTTGGACCGAAGTTTGAGGCATCGATAGTCTCCTGACTTGGTGCCACTTTCTCTGGTGGTCGGAAGCGGCGTTCACCTGTTGGTGGTAATGCATAAGGAACGCCCTTGAAGGCTTCAACCGCACGAGGGTAGTCGCCGCGTAAGGTGGTGCCTACAACAGTACCTTGAGGGATTCGCACTTCAGGTCTAGACATCGCTTTAGATGTGTTTTTGTTCCTGTCAATCTGTTAATATGTGGCACATTCATACAGCTTACACTCAATCTTGCGACGTACCTTCGAAACTTGGAGAAAGCTTTCAAAGACTAAGTGTATGCAGTACGTTTTCTTGATGAGATCTTGTTCATGTAATGCCGACATAATACCAATATACCGATGTTCTTAGATAGCCGTTGGAGTACTGCCCGGCATCGGCAATTGCCCCGCTATTGTTGCCTCACCTAACTTTACGGCTATCAACTCCCCAACTCGCTATTACACGGCTTGCAGCGAATTCCCGTCGGCGCACACTCGTTGCATGGGTTATCCGTCGGATCTTTTCCGTTAGCTCGAGATGGCGCATCAAGCGGCTCTGGATTGATAAGGTCTTATTGACACATTGCCTACATCCTGTTCGGCAAGCACTAACCCAGACGTCGGTAGTACGTCGGCTCGTCCTCCAAGACCTTATCAGTGCCAAACGTAAGAACAGGAAAGGATGCTACATCCCACTATTGTAACAATTGCTTCTCAACCTCAGACTATCAGGATCGTACGGATCGAACACGCCCCACCAGCTCGAGACATGCTGCAGGGAGGGTCCGTCGAAGAGCTGTCGCAAGCCACTTGCAGCCTGTTTGCTGTAAATCTGCTACCTGGCTAGGTCATAAATCTGAGAACATTGTAGGAACAGGCAATGCGCGGGGGAAAGGATCCTCTTGCCAAGTTCTGGCGAATTATGAGATGGTAGACGTGGCTGCAGCAACATGCTTGTACGACGATGGCTTCAGATGTAAGACTTATGGCGATGGTGTTTGAGTGGACCTCAGGAGCGACAGCAAGAACTTCCGACGTGCACGTGCTGTCTTTGACCTCAAGCCACTTGCTTGGCTGTTGCCGTCCACTCGAATGCCAAATCGCGTCGCGACCCGCGTCTGCATTCCCAACCTCCCACACCTACAATGCATATTTACTATGGAACTCGTCCTCTCTTATTTCTCGCAACAATTCTCTAACTCTTCCGCTTGTACGATAAGCTATGATCGGGCCAGATGCTATCTACTCAGTGTCCTTACACGGTCAAGCCGCGCCGACATCCTGCTCGATGTGTATATCAGACACGTCAGTTCCTCTGGCCTTGTTCTACGACACGATAAGACGGACTGGCCTATGTTGACACGATATTCTCAGATCAGTTGTCTACTTACAGGGGCAGGTATCAGCACGTATGCGTACAACTCGAGGTTTCCCATGCTAAACCATGCTCTAGCAAAGATGGCTGTACATGTGCTCGAGACCAGATTCTCAAGTTACCTAGGTATTATGGTGGTCCTCTCTCTATAAACAACATCCTAATACCTGAGAGTTCTCCAGAACTGGTATCGTTTTGATCCATCCACGCGCATATGCGAGGAGTCGAGACTCAGTTAGAGTCAACCCACTCATTATCTACTCGAGCACATTGCTATCCGAGGAGCTTTTTATTCTGGCTTGAATAAGAACACTTCTACTACTGGTGATGAACCCATCGCCGAGTCTTTGTCTCTTGCTATCGTACATCGTAGAGGGTTGATCTGTACCATCAGTGGATTGTGAAAGCACATACGCTTTGTCGTTTTCTGGTTTGCTTACTGCATCCAGTATAAATTAGTTTGGTACACGTAAGAGCAGACCATGCGCAGAATGGGACCGTCTACCTGCCGGGCCAAAACGAATGCTTGACTTTCAACAGTCCTATTCAAATGCTCGACCACAAATCAGATCTACACTACCATCTTAAGCCTTGAACTCCGAGACGCAAACCTCGACTGAAGCTCAATTTGACTTCGAATGCACGAAATGCTAAGCCTAAGTAACATCTACATTCGAAACAGGTCGCTATCTTGACGTAAGAAGTCACATTATGATGACTCTTCAAGATCTGCTTGGCTTCGCGCAAGCTCAATGAAATCGCAACAGAAACCCTCTACGAACACTTTCAGACCGGGTGGATAATTTACGTATCAAACTAATTCATTTGCACTCTTCTGGATCGCCCTGAGCTTGCGAGCCACGTTCGCAGTGTCCATCATGACGTCGGGGACGACGATCTTCCCAGCGTAGAATCGACAGATGAAGACGACCCCAGGTCATATCCAAATGTGAGAGAGCGAAAGTATGAATGCTCGACAGAGCTAATCGTACGATGCTCCCCAACGATTATGCGCATGGTAGCCCTTGTTGGTGTCACGGATCGTGTCATACTAGAGCTTTTAGCTGGTGTCGAGGGTAGTCATCACGTAGTTAGAATTACTGGGCTACTTGTGTTACAGATGCTGGCTTCCTCACTATATTCGGCAACACAATTGGACACCTCGTAATTTTATCTAAGAACGACAGCTCTATGAGGCGATTGCAGAAGCGTAAGTTTTGCGTACCTTTTGTCACATTCGCTCTGGAAATGACAACAACTTGGTCAACTCCCCTCACAGAAGGAAATCATCGCTTACACAATACGTCTGTAATTGAAAGGGCGGTGAGCATTTCGTGCGGCATAGTATCCGTTGGATAGTCTTGGCTGCCTGGTTCCAGGAAACTGTCTGATCTATAGCTGGAGAAATGCTTCCGATCGTGGCTTAGAAGTACGCATGTTGGTCTAGCATCTTAGTCAATAACCCTACATCGAAGAAACAAAATTCTGTGCCAGTCTATGATTCGGTGGGCAATCAGCAACCGTTGACAATGCGTGAGCCATAGTGACCACAACCCGGCGAGCTCTAGTCAAACAATACCTGTTCTGTACCAGACTCAACGTTGATCCATGCCTCTTTTTTTTTGCGTGTGTCTTGTCTTGTGGATTATTAGCGTAGCGTGAAATAGCATCGTCGAAACGATCCGCTACCAAAACGCATACTCACTAGGACTTATACGCGAACACTAACTGGTTGCCGCGTGGTGTGAAGCAATACTGGCCTGATGCAAGCGGCACAACGTTGCCGTTAAAATTGATTGACAAGGATACAAGCAGCGATCAGAGTGTCCCCCCTTTCATTCTATTGGTGGACATCTTCCCCGCCCCAACATTGCTAGCAGCCCTCCTTACTCACATCCGCGTTTCAAAAGCAAGGCTTCGCATCAGCCCCTTCATCTGCGTCGTGATGACATGCCCTCGAACATATGTTCCTTGCAGGCGGGCCGCGGATGATGCATGCGAGCCAGTGATGATCGACGTTCAGCCAGGAACCAGGGTGTGGGGCACGGATCGAAGGATTCAAAGTTTGGTGGCGGTCAGTCTGGATCGAACGAGTACAGAATGAGGCCAACGAATCTCAGCGTGCGCCTCAAGTGTGGTGTGAATAGGAATCGTTGCAAGTCTTTTGAGTAGGAGAAGGCGGTCCACGATCGGGTCTTGATCCCCGCGGCCTTTCCCCAGCTATCCAGATGAACTTTACAATCGCAACTGCACCAAGCTCATCTTGGTCTTTGCATCTCACGATCTTGTAGGAAGTGATTTCGGTAACAGTCACACCAACAATGGCTTTCCGACTGGTTGATCGAGCTGAAGGTATGGGCTCAAATCCCACGTTGAGCTACAGGACCTCTCTCATCGTCATCGTCTTCCTCGCACTCGCCGTCTCTCATTCTCTTGAGGTCTTCGTCACAATCTTCCGTCGATTCCGCTCATATCGCGGGGTCTACTTCTACGCGCTGATCGCAGCGTCTCTCGGTATCATTATACACGCCTTCGGCTACTTCATCCGCAACTATAATGTATGCGACTCAATTCCACTGGAGATCACCATGGCGTGCGGCGGGGGCATACTCATGATTACTGGCCAATCTATCGTACTCTGGTCGCGGCTGCATCTCATCAGCTCAGGGAAGACGGACAAATGGTTGCTATACATGATCATCGCGGACTGCATTGTCGTGCAAGGAGGAGCAACTACGCTTATGACTGGATCCAGTCTGGCGAAACCTGGAAAGTGGCTCCAGATCTACGAGAAGTGGGAAATATTCCAGGTTACGTGGTTTGTCTTTCAAGAGTGTGTCATCAGCGGGCTGTACATCTATCGCACCTTCATACTCATGCGCAGCTCGGCTGTGTTCAGAGGCCCAGATGCGAAGCGCCTCTTCAATCATCTTATCGCCGTGAATTCGGTTGTCATCGCGCTCGACGTTACTATCCTCGCTTTCCAATATGCTGGTCTTTATGAGGTTCAGACAAGCTGGAAAACACTCGCCTACGCCATCAAGCTGAAACTCGAGTTCGACATCCTCAATCAACTTGTCGACTTCACGACGCAGGGCTTTAACGCGCAGGCCGGTTCGCGTCATATCTCTGGAATAAGCGACGGGCATGGGATTACGAAGGATGGTTTAGGAGAAAACGCGCGCGGTTCACGATTCGGCCCCTCGACGTATGCGCGTATGGACGAGGATGGAACAACTGCGTTGCCAATGGGAAACGTGGTGATGACTACAGAGATACGGATCAGTATCGAGCAGGATGCTATCAGTGAAAGAAGTACACAAGCACTGCGCGACAGGAACGGTTCGATGGCTTGATCAGC
This sequence comes from Alternaria alternata, assembly GCF_001642055.1. Classification (NCBI taxonomy): domain Eukaryota; kingdom Fungi; phylum Ascomycota; class Dothideomycetes; order Pleosporales; family Pleosporaceae; genus Alternaria; species Alternaria alternata. The sequence goes on along the minus strand of NW_017306194.1, from coordinate 965,875 downwards.
ACGTGTACTTGCGATCTGTTCGGAGGGAGCGTTTTCCGCCCGGGTGCGTTCGCCTGATGGAGCAGCATCCGTAGTTAAAAAAATACAAGATAAATCCGCCATATCTTAGTACTCGCCGTTACGTCGCTACAATTGCATAGGGTGTTGGTGGCCAGTGTGTCATTCTGACGATCTGACATGAGTTGTTCATTCTGGGTCTATGACCGAACGCAAATCGCCAAAGCGACTTGTCAATCATTACAGTGGGTTCTTCTTGTGCTATCCGATTCGCATAGGATCGTCATCGTGAATGAGGTTGTGAAGTTTGCGTCTGGACCCTTAGATCGGATCGTGATGCTAGCTCACCGCTAGTGCACCCGAATCGTCGTCGCTCTCGTTCCCCAGGATGCTGACATCATAGCTCCACCACATCATGGGCACGCATCGAGAAGTCGCTGCGGCAATCGGTGATATGGTACCTGCATCTCAGGGTCATCAAGCGTGATGTCGTCGCCAGTGATGCAGAGATTTGCTGTGCACGGTCGAACATTTAAATCGAGAAGTTGCCAATAGCCATCTGAATCCATCTTTCCCCATATTAACGTCACACCAAGCACACCCTCAGACGATTTCATTTTCGCATTACATCAGTAATCCATCACACTACAAAATCGGACACACAGCTCGCACCATTGCACCTTCCCATTCAATAGGCATATAAACAATCCGCAACAATGGCCTCCAGAATGCTTCGTATCAACCGCAACGTTTTCCTCGCAGCACGACCGGCAGCTCGCATTGCCTCTCAAAGACCACCGTTCAGAAACAACATCAACGACCTCAGCAACCACCGCTTTTTTACAACAACACAGATGATGTCCGTCCAAGTTGACTCCAACTTCATCTCGCAGATCACTGCGGCAGAGAAGCTTATCACCGGCAAGGATGAGCCAGCGAAGGGGGGCCCAACCGCAAAAGCTCAACAGCACGCTGGCCAGAACCTGACAGCACAAGTCATTCACGACATCACCGAGGGCGAGAAGCTGCTTACCGGCAAGGCTGAGGTTATGCAAGGAGGCCCAACGTCCATCGCCCAGTCCGCTCTTACATCTGGCTCATCGACATCCACCAACAATGCCAACAACTCCTCTGCTTCAGGAAAGCTGGACTCAGAAACATTGAGCAAGATCACTGAAGCTGAGAAGAAGCTCACTGGCAAGGCACAACCGGTAGCCGGAGGCCCTACTGCGCAGGCGCAGAGCCATGCTAAGGAGCCCATCACTAGCGAGGCTCTACACGACATCACCGAGGGTGAGAAGAAGGTCACTGGTGGAGAGCGCGTAAAGGGAGGTCCCACTTCGACCGCTCAATCTGAGCTTGCCAAGAGCAGGTCATAAGCATAGCCTTATGAGAGAGCTTCTACTGCTACGACTGTCTTGGCGTACTGTGTACAAAACTGTATCATATTGCATGGCAAGGGTTCCAAAGAAGGTTAACGACTATATCACGACATGACTGTATTATATATCGAGGGTTTTAGACTATCATGTATATGATAGTACAATTCAAACAACATTAATTTATCGCTGCTCGTAGTGTACGTGAGGTCTCCACGTAGCAATGCCATTATCTAACAACGTGTTGCGTATCCAGAACCAAGAAGAGAAAGACAACGTCGCCAGTCAATGCGTCGCACATGCTGACGCGCTATCCAAGGTACAGGGCTCATAATAAGCAGTGCGAGATCATATCCATCCCTCTCGCTCTCTCTCATCCTTGACCCCATTCCCCTTCAACCACCCAACACCCACATTTGCTACACCCTTCCACCTTTCCACGCTCTTCTTTTTGCTAAACCGATATTGCCGATCACTGCTCCTGGCTAGTCTCTCGTTTAGCAGCCCATCCCCTGACGCACCCAAGCCACCCAGCTCGATGTCCTCCCGAACCTCCGCTTCGCGAAACCCAAACGCCGATCCTGCGCCACGTCTCGACCGTGTCGAATTGACCCTGTGGAGGGTAGGAGGTCTGGATCCGATCGTCTCGTTGGATCTCACGCGCCTTAAACGGTCCTGGAGGTCTGCTGCTTCGCCATCGCCTACGATTCTGCCTTTGCGATTGGAAGGTGGGGTATGGTAATCAAAATTGGAATTTGCGCGGCGGAGACCATATTTGCGAGGACTCTGCTCGAGGGCTTGACCGAGTTCTTGGATGGCTTCCTCACGTGCGCGCATGCGTTCCAGAGATTGCATGCGCGGTGCTGCGAATGCGCGGCCTTGAACCGATTCGGATGGACGGCGACCATGGCGGGCTGTGCGCTTCTCTTCGATAGCCATGGCCACTTGGGCGACAGAGTTGGGGACTACGTCCAGAGAGTTCTGAGATGTGATGATCAGCGGGTGCGAGAGAGGGGTTGGTCATGAGACGTACCATGTGGATGAGTACGATTGGTAACTGAACGGTAACGAGCTTTCTGAACAAGGTCAGCTTCATCGGGGAGAATCATGCGGATACTTACGTATGTGCACTCGCGATGATGACATTCAGGAAGTACCTGACTTCGAAATACTTGCCTACTTCAGTCAGAAAGGCGGCTCATGTTACGCCATGATGAAGCACCTACCACACTTCACCGTACCATGGCCTCGAGGTACCTCAAGATCACAAGTTCTGATGTGAGTTTGGTGTGCAGAAACGCCGCTCCAGCCAGCGCAGCCATTCCTCACGATGGATTTGCTGAGAATAGACCGCTCGTTGCTGTCAAAAATGCGAGCCTGACCAGCAGACTTCTCCATCGTAGCGGCAGCAGCCTGCAAAGTACTCCCATTAGCATCATTGTGTGATCGTAGAATATGCACTCATAACAGACGTGTTTGTAGCATAGTATGTCCCTTTCCAATTGAAGCTCGATCTTCTTTACTGTCTTGCGACTGTTATTGGCAATATGGACATCGACGTAAAGGCTAGTACCGCTGACCCAGACTTGACGATGTAGACCTGCTGTGACCCGAACGACCTCGACAGTGTTTTCTCGGGGCTTGATCCACTCATCTGATGCAGTCAAGGGGCTGGGAAGCGACACAAGTGCCTTCTCAGCTACCTTGTGTTAGCATGTAACCACAAAACCGAAACCGAAACATTTCATACGATCGTACACTGAGAGCACTATAACGTCTTGAGAAGTTCTGACAATGTACTGTCTTCCTTGGTCGCGAACAAGAAGAGACACACAAAGTATGTAGCGGATCCTTGCATTCTTCGATTGGAAGGGCGGAGGCCCGACGTTGAGAGGTAAACTTAGGTTGAAAGCAAGGTTCGTCGTAGAAGGCATCAGATGCCAGAATATATCTGCTGAACTTATTGGCTCTTGGGTATCTACCATATTCTGAGGCGGCGGATTTTGCTCGTCAATAAGCTCTGTGGCTAGGTTGAGAAAGACAGCTCGTCTGTTACCGCTTATCTCCTCCGTCCCAAGAAGATCGATAGATATCCGAGCAATGTCCAGAGTCCTTCTATGACGTATTCGCTCTGCATCGTCGACGTTTATCTGAACAGTCCCTTCGATAGAGCTTCCGCCTACGAATATGCCTGCGGATAAGTCCAAGCCAAGCTCAATTCGTGGATGTCGGTGTAATGGAAACTCTAGCAACTCTTTTGATAGTGGATCACGAACAAACGTCCTGGAGGGTATGCGTCGGTTAATGTCTTGAGATTTAGGATCGAGGCGAGCAACGATGTGGCGTAGAGGAGACTGTGATTGACCGTGTCGAAGGATAGTGTTGGAACTGTTATTAGGAGGCTGGAGAGGTATAGTAGGTATTGCACTAATTGTGTTTGTCGCTGTCGCCTGCGTTATGTGTATAGGTGGTATCTGTTGCGGCTGTCGGGTTCGTGAGGTGCTAGGTGCACGAGGGCGTGAAGAGGATCGTGGCGGAACGTTGCCTGCTGGAACGCTGTATATACTGCATATGCTGACGTTATCTGCAGGACTTGACGGAGATGGTGTTCTAGAAGCCCGACCTCTGCAGGTGGATCTTATACCGTTACTTTCGATGCTATTCTTCCGGTCAGGTTCTATGTTTTCGCCATGTCGGTTGTCGTTGCTTGGACGGCGTCCTGTAGCAGCAGAGGGCCGACGCGACATCTCCGTGCGCGAGATGCTACGGGGAAAGTAATTAGATAGGGCGTTTCGAGGTATAGTATCAGCTAAGCTTGATTCGGTGACTTCGCGAATGTCTGACAAGGGCCGGGTTTTAGCCCATGAAGAGGCGACGGAGTGTCCTCTTTGTTCACCAAGATGGCTGCCAAGCATGCCTTCACCAGCTATGATATTGCCGTTGTCTGACTCTGGCGAAGCGAGCAGAGACGAGATACTGGTCCGATCTGGTGAAAGACGGGCGTTAGGTAGCTGCTCTTTGACCAGCGGTGGCTGCGAGTGTCCTGACCCTTTCAGCAGCCGTCCCGCTATCTCGGAAAATGTCATTGCTGCCTACCGTCAGCGCGATGCTTTGGGAATTTATATCGTGCGGAGCACCCTCGTAAACGATAGACTGCGCGCGAAGCTGGCGACTAGCGACTAGGAGCTGACCGAGTGATTGATGCGGGATCTGATACTGCTGAAAACAGGATGAAAGTCATATGAGACTATGTCGATGCTTGGATATCCTGGTAGAGGTGAGAACTGTCGCTTGAGGGTTGCGTGTTGGAGACTGAATGCCCCAATGTCTCGTCTCATTGCCTCTAGAGGTGAGGAATGAACCTGTGCGGTACTCGCCCTTTCCATGATGATGCCACACGTGGCGATTGAAGTTAGCATGAGCGATCAACAGTGTCCGGAGCAAACAATTGTCGCTGATGAACATGCAACCAAAATCGTTGCACTGAGAGTCTACACTGCTTGACTACTCTTACGTTCATACTGGCAGTAGTGCCTCGCTAGTCGCTGGGCCACTTGAAGGCAAGACGACACGGCACGGCACTCACAGGCATGCTGCTGCTTCCTAGACTTCTCTGGAATTCATAGTGCGCATTGTTATACATGAATTATGATCTCAAGATTGCATGTTCCGGGGCTCATGTAGAGCAATCCGAGGAAGCCGCATCTAGCAGGCAATTCCGACTGTGTGATGCCGCGACGATGCCGATTTGACACGTCTCGACTATTCGACACGGCTGGATGTCAATGTCACGATGTGACAAGGCGCAGCCAATTTCCTCGTACGAAAGTCTCGACCGCGTCAAAGGTCACCTGCTCGCAGAGCCGAGAAAAAGCGTGGTGACGCTATGGCTGCTTCGGGCGAATAGGACTCATGTGGTGCATAAAGCAACGACCTCCGGTGATCCCTAGGTTAGACTTCGGTAGCGGTTCGGAAGCTGGATGCAGCGTTGGCGGAGAGAATTGTCTAGAGTACCAGATGTGTGGTAGTGGTGTGCTGTGCATGCGTCAGGCTTTGAGGCCGGCTTGGCTCCTTGCTCGCTGTTCGCAAAATTCCGTCCCCAGACTAGCGGGAGAGTCAAGCCACGTGACGAGCGAAAGAGCGTGATCGGAATTCCGTTGCGCTTCAGCTACTGGCGTTGTCCTGGTCACGGCTGAGAAGACGTCGAAGGTTCATCGGTGAGGCATGTCGGATGGACTGGCTGGTCTTCGTATCGATCGTTATCGCGAGCTGCACCCCTCGTCATATCAGATGGAACATGCTCGTCAGCCTTACATATGCCGCCTGCGAGTAGGATGGCTTCATACGGACGAGGTGCGTGGCCTCGGTGCAGGGGCAGCGCGCTCCGACGTCGGTGGGCTGGTGTCGATGCGACGACGAGTTGCTTGCTTTTCACAGGAACACTTCATGGCTGCGCAGATGAAATCAGACAGATGCATAGATGTCGCGGTCGATCGCCCTTGGATGGGAGACGCCTGCTAGATAACACCCCAAGGCTCGCAGTCTGCACTGCGCGTCCATGGAGAACCGGAGAAAGCGTGTAAAAGTTTCTAGTGGCGCGGGAACTAAACACGCAGCTACGCCGTATGCAGTATCGCGATCCAGCTCGGCTGGGGCAGCCATGTTCGGCGTCCTCCACCAAGGCGTCTTGCACGAAGCCTGCCTGCCAGAGCCGTGATGCAGCGTGAGCACCCCGCGAGAAAATTCTGAGCTGTCGGCCAACCGCGCTCCCGCACGCTTGGCCGTCATTGCGCGTTGGAAGTGCCCAGCAGCGTTCGCGCGGCTGCGATTCGTTGCGCGCCAGAGGGCACATCTTCCTGGAGGCGAGTCGAGTGTCGAGCTTTAACCACACGGGAGGAGGTGATCTGGGCAGCAGAGAGTGGTCCGCCCGCCTTTTCAAGTCCAGCACTCCGCCCCTCCGTTCGAGCCCATCTCTGTTTCCATTACCCAAGAGCTTACCTCACAACTACTGCGCGACCACACACAGGCCCGAACGCCTTCTTCTTATCATACATTATCAAAACCCCATACAAACCGTATCGATTTTCGACCCGGCGCTGCGGCTGCCCAGCACAAGCGCGTCTAAGCGACCAGAGCCTCCTGCTATCTCCTTCGACCTGCCTTTGTCGCATCTCTCGCATCTCTTGGCGCCTCTGTGCCCCTCTATCTGCACCGAGGGGTACGGTGGCCGCAGATGGGAGATAGTCTCGTAACAGATATGACGGCTCCCGTGGGCAAGGCAGAGGCTTCGCGCGATGGTTCGACCTCCTCTATCGGATCGTCGCCCGAACCTGGTCTGGCGGAGACATATACCCAGGAAGAGCCCCAGCAGCAGAAGCGCAAAGGTGGCCGTAAACCTGTGAGCCTTCCTGATACCAGTTGCCTGCCATGGCTGCAGCAATTGAAGCGCCGATTACCATGTCGAAGATAGGACTAACCAAGCGTCGTAAGATTTATGCCACCTCAGAAGAGCGCAAGCAGCGCAATAGACAGGCGCAAGCCGCCTTTCGTGAGCGACGGACAGAGTATATCAAGCAGCTCGAGAGCACCATAAAGCACCATGAGGATACCCTGCAGAACCTGCAGAACAGTCACCGCAACGCCGCCGACGAGTGCCTTATGCTCCGGTATAAGAATTCTCTACTCGAGAGGATTCTGCTAGAGAAAGGTAGCCCCGATCTTATCAACATGTCTATCTATCAGCGTACACACGCTAACCCCTTGCTCCACCAGGTATCGACGTCCAGGCCGAGCTGCGCGCGAAGACTGGCAGTCCAAACCTGGGGCCGACCAGAGCCCCAGCCTCTGCACATACCTCGCCAAACCAGGCGCCTCTCCAACAACGTGCTATATTGAACAGACAACAACAGAGGCGGTCGCTGCAAGGCCCGCCCAAGGTTGATAGTCTAAATGGCTTGCCCATGATACAGCCGGATGGGCCGATTCAGCGTTCACCACTGTCGCAACCCACTCCTGGTTCACATATGTCGTCGCCTGCTCAATCAGCAACGCGCTCGCCGAGCTTCATACCTCACGGTCAATCAGTGTCTCCCAACTTTGGGCCCATTCCTCCACAGCAGCAGCAGCAGCATCAACAGCAGCAACAGCCGCTGCGGCCACAACCACCTAGATCAAACTTCACTCCTATGATGAATGCTCAGCGACCTTCTCCGCTTGTAACAAACCAGCCTGTCTCGAATGGCATGACAAGCGCGTCTACCGTTGGCAGCAACGGAAACGGCATAACTCAGAGCAGTGGTCCTTCGTCTTTCTACCAGACTCAATTCACAGACCATATGAGTCAACTCGGCAAGCTGACCCGTTTCCTTTCCCCTCTTAGGTATAGGGCTTTGTAATCCTAGGCTGATTTCGTGTTATAGAGCAGGAGTACGAGGAACAAGCCGACTCCTACAACGACCATGACGACCCGAGCGACCACTCTGCTGGCCCCGGCCCGTTCCCGCAGCAGAGCTTCCCCCCTTCGAACAACATGCCACCGCCGATGCCGCCGTCGCAGAACCCTCCCTTTACGAGCCCAGCAGCTTTAGCCCCCAACGACGGGGGCCACAACTTCAATGGCATGGGCAACAACCACCTTTTCGACCCGTACGACCCGATGCTCGACGCCGACCCCTTCGGACTTTCGGCCAGCATGCACTTCCCCACGATGTATGAGAGTAGATGATGATATGAGGAGGATTCATGGGAAGAGGAGGCTATATTGGAAGTTAATCAGGGACCAACCGGATCGTCGCCCGCCGACTGATACTTTTTAATGACGTTGTTTAGCGGGCGTAACAACTGCTTTTACCCAATCGACCACGTGTCACGACAGTACGACGGCGTTCAACAGCAGACCCAGAGTCTTGCTATGGGGGGAATTCTCAAAAAGTTATTATTTGGCCTGAAACAGGTCATACGACGTGTATATTGTGATGGAAATTGCTTGGGGTTATTGTTGTGGACAGCAATGAATGCTTCTCATCCATACGTTTCACTCTGGCATTGCAGCCCGTTCGGAAGACGGGATGGTGCCATGTACATATTGTAATCCAAGTCGACCGCAACTGTCAATGGAAGTCGCACCCCCAATCTCGCCTCATGAAGTTTCTTGACAATGCCTATTGCTCCTTGCCAGAGGGAGCAAACGGATGACGTCAATTTCGTTATATAACCAACTGGCAACATTATTTTGAGTCTGCATTACAAGCATCTGTACCTGCCTCAGATGCTTAGTATTGGAGCGATGCATACCTGGTGTGATTTGAGCCTCGGAATGACGTGCACCTGAAGCCACACTTGATTCACACCAGCCTCACACCGGTGTCGCAGAAGTGTCCAATCGAAAGCCTAGCTTCTGTTCGATGATCCCTTCCCCTAGGTATCATTTCTGGCTAGCATTACACAGGAATCGACTGAAGCGCTGTATGCGGCAGCGACTGCAGCGTTGTTGTTGCTTCTGTGCCTCCAATAGTCCTAGCCCCACATCACTCGCTTACGGAAGCAACCCACGCCCAATTTCGAATCACCAAAACCTCTTGCCCGCAACATCGCGCCTATCACCCCGTTCGCGAGTCACATTCTGAGAGCCACGTCCCTAAATTTCGTAGGGCAAGCTCTCGCATCCTTTTTCTCTCCCGGCAGATTGTGCATCTAGAAGGGCAAAGCGCGAAAGGCGCTCCAATTCGTCAAGATGTCGCAAATTGCTTCCAAGGTAAGCTCCAACTCACCCCGCCATCAGGTCCAGCGTCGCGCCCTCCCATTGAGGGCTGCAAGAGTGGCTGCAGTCTGTTGTAGAGCTTCAAGATGCTAATTATAAGTACAGAACATTTACGAGCTGCTGGGTATGTCGCAGACGCACTGCACAGTACCGGAACATTCACTCACGACCCCGCAGGCAATGACCCCGAGCTCGACCCCGACAGGCCGGCTGACCCACCGACGAGGGCAATTGAGAAGCCCGTCATGAGGCATGGCAAGCGCGATGGACCCGACGCTCCCAAGCCCATGCCCGAGAGGCTGAGCCACCAGAACCGTGCCAAGCAGACCGACAACGCCAACGAGAACGGTACGTTGAACAAAAGGGCGTTTAACATGCTCCGGCTTCACAAGGGGAACTCCATGAACACTGGCTAACGAAACACAGCTTTCCGGGATCGCGGCGTCGGCTCTGACAAGAACCGTGGAAGGGGATCTGGCGGTGAGTGGAATACCATTGGTTCGCACGCACATGTACTGATTTGTTATAGAGCCTACTGGTGCTTCAACTCGCGGCCGCGGCCGTGGTCGCGGTGGACGCGCAGGAGGCCGCGGTGGTGCTGCTCGTGCCGAGGGTGACCGTCATAGCAGGACTGGCATCGCGTATGAACGACCCCACACTATATCTTGATACCATCTAACAATTTTCAGCGACCACGACAAGCAGGCCGCACACGGCTGGGGCGGAAACGACGGCAACGCTGAGCTCGCTGACGAGCAGGCTGGCGAGGCCATTGCCCAGGCCGAAGAGAAGGACGCCATCAAGGAGGACGCTGAGGACGCCGCCGAGGCCGAGCCTGAGGACAAGAGCAAGTCCTACACCGCCTACCTCGCCGAGTTGGCGGAGAGGAAGCTCTCTCTTGCCGCCCAGAACGTCCGCAAGGCCAACGAGGGCAGCAGCAAGAAGTTCCCTGAGGGCACTGCCCTCGCCCGTGAGGAGCAAGAAGACTTCATGGCCGGTTCCCAGGGCAAGGCCAAGCGCGAGCGCGCCCGCAAGGAGAAGGTCCACGTTGAGCTCGACGGTGACCGTATGCTTGCTCCCCCTCCCCGCGAGGGCGGTGCCCGTGGAGGACGCGGCCGTGGCCGTGGCGAGTTCCGCGGCGAGGGTCGTGGCCGCGGTGGTGAGTCCCGTGGCGAGGGACGTGGTCGCGGCGAAGGTCGTGGCGAATTCCGCGGACGTGGACGTGGTGGTGAGGGACGTGGACGTGGCGAAGGCCGTGGTCGTGGAGGCCGCGGTGGTGCCCCGTCCAGCATCAACATCACCGATTCCAGCGCCTTCCCCAGCCTGGGCGCATAGACTGCGTCAACACTGGTCGCTGCCTGAAAACAGGGTGTACCTGCATCCCACAATCAAGTGCGGATGAAATGAACGAATGAACAACAGCTATCTCACGATGGGACGAGCGAACGGAGAGCTAAATCACGATATCAAGGAGTCTCTAATTGAGATGTCTGCGGGCTAAAATACTTACATCTACCGGTACCACGAATGTAGTGAACTTGAGCTCGGCCTTTGCAAGTGTTTTGATTCCCCGCTTGGTCTTCTTATGTGGTGCGGTAGCACGTTTCTATGAATAAGAATCAAAAAATTGTATCTGATGACTTCTAGTCCATTGCAACTATCAAGGTCTTACACGATCTTTATCGAGACGGATATCCGTGTGTCTAACAACAATTATGAAGTGTGAAGAGGCCTTTCAGATGGATGTGCTGACATGCGAAGATATGTAAAGGAGCGCAACCATGGCTTACCTGGACATGATGAGCACCGTATTAATGAGCGCTGTTGTCAGGACACCATAGTTGTAAACCGAGGGAAGCACCACGGGACCTCAAGCTCCTGTCGCATAAAATGTGCCTTGTGACATTGGAAATCCTACAACAACCACTGGTAGCGGACAAACTGTTTGTACTACCGTAAGGTTCGTCTTTGATGCCTGCGCACAGTGTTCTGCCTAGCACTTCAGCCTTCTTCTTTGCATGCGTCATCGTTCCAGGTGTCAGTCAGGCCACCACTCCACAAACATCGCGCGTCAACGGCGCAGCCTCATCGCCAAACTTCCGTCTATTCGCCCCAGCGGTCGCGCAACTGGATGTAGTGCCCTGCATCACCTGCAGAGCACAGCCAAGGCGGCCCCGGGGATAGGTAGATAAGGCGTTACGCGCCAGGAACCATTTTCGGGAACGCGTGGGAGGCACACGGCAAATATCGCGCCATCCACACCGCACGCTCGCCCATCCCGAACCACTCCACATCAGCCTTCAACCCCATGTACATGCAAATACTTCTGCCTGTTTCCTTTTTCGAGCGGTGTTTGACACCTGCTCAGCCACTGGTTAGACCATGCGGTTCGCGCGTTGTTTCTGAGACTTGATTGGCCGATCTAGCCGTTGAAGTAAGATCTAAGGCTGAGACGCGGTCAGCCATTTGCCAAATGTAGGCTACGGCAGGACGGCTTTTGATGCATTTGTGGGACATCGATATGTCCAAAAGTTCAGCTTGTGGCTGTACATCTACTGCCTTATAACCAGGCTTTGCTATGTTTACTGGCTTACCACAACTTCACCTTTTTCCATACAACATCACTTGGATATTCCACAGGAGGTACATTCACGAGAATCACGGACTGGAGATAACCATATACAGCATTCGACAGAAGACGACTTGACTGGCTGGTCAGATGGCTTCCGCCGAGCAGCAACCGTTGTTAGATGAGAAGATTGCTCCCACACATGGACTGCAGAACGAGGATGAACATTCGCAAAACTGGATGAGACCGGCGGAGCGAAGTCTGAGCGATATACTGCGTCATGTCGTTATACTACCCCTCGTTTGCGGCCTCGCAGTTTATGGATCGTATACTCTTTGCAGGCAACACATTTTCCAGAAAACTGCATGGCTAGTGCCAGCACACGAAGGCTCGACTTCATTCAATTACACATGTCTGCCAGGCCAGACTTGTTGGCCAACCATAAACGAGTGGAATGCTTTCAACCAAAGCATCAACGGCAATCTCCGACTGACGGTACCCTGGGCCGCACCCTGCTACTCTGATCCTTCGAGCAAACAGTGCCAAGAGGTTGCAAAGAACTACGGTGATGGTGTCTCACGTACCAAACAATACGGATCCATGGAGTTTCTCGACTGGGAAAGGTGTGGTCAATCCCAATGCGCACTCAACTCTTTCAACACTTCAGCGCCCGTCTCTGGTACCTGCGCGCTAGGAAGGCTATCCGCATACCATGTAAGGGCTGAGACTGGGCGCGATATCAGCCAGACGTTGGATTTCGTTCGCAAACATGGGATTCGTGTCTCGATCAAGAATACTGGGCACGATTATTATGCGCGGTCAACAGCGTCGAATTCGTTGGCTATCTGGACTCATAACATGAAAGATACTAAGTTTCATAAATCCTTCCAGCCCACAGGTTGCAAAACCCGCTATGAGAACATCGGGGAGATTGGTGCTGGCATCCAAGCTCAGGAGGCGTGGGAGGCCTTCGAGCCTCATGGCATGCTCGTCACAGTTGGCGCAGTAGCTTCCGTTGGCATCGCAGGGGGCTACGGTCAGGGAGGTGGCCATGGACCGCTGGGGCCCAAGTATGGACTCATGATCGATCAAGCAGTTGAGTTCGACGTCGTCACTGCTGATGGCAAGCAACGCACTATCAATGAATGCAGCGACCCGGATCTCTTCTGGGCAATGCGTGGAGGCGGAGGTGGCAGCTACGCTGTGCTCACATCCTACAAGTTTCAGCTGCATCCGGCTGAGCCTATCAATGTGTACAGCTTTCAAGCTCACTTTCCGGAGCCAAAAGACATCGCCAAGTCGAAGATCCATCGCGACATCATCACCGGGCTTGCCTCCAATCAGCCCTCGTTTTCCAAGCATGGAGTTGCCGGATACAATTTTGTACTCCCAGATCATGTCGTGTTTCTTCAAGTATTGCCCTCTAGCGACACTTCAGAGATCAAGGCTATCACTTCCCAATGGCATGATTTTCTTACCAATTATCCTGGTCTAAATATCACCGAGAATGAGTATCACTCCTTCAAGAGATTTTCGCAGTACAATGAATTTACAGAGAGACCCGAGATATCTCGCAATGGGCCGGTCGGTCTAGGCTTCAATGGCGGAGGACGCTTCATCCCCAAGGATCTCTTCAATTCGACTGATAATATCGAACGACTAGTGGATGCAGTTGTAACTGCAATGCACTTCTCTCGCACCAACCATGGCGGTGGAGGCGCTCAGTTTTACGCTACTGGACCTGACAACACTCCCGATAATGGTAAGACTAGTGTGAACCCACTATGGAGAGACTCACTATGGGAGATAGTGATGGGCCAGTTCTGGACGACAGCCACACCACCAGCTGTGCGATCGCAGATCCAAAAGACCGTTTCCGCTACTATTGAGCACTTGAAGACCGTGACACCAGGTGGTGGGTGCTATTCTAATGAGGGCGATTGGACTGAGGAAGACTGGCAGCAAACGTTCTTCGGTGAGCACTACGATAGGCTACTGGCAATCAAGAGGCACTATGATCCTACCGGTCTATTCAATTGTTGGAAGTGTGTGGGTTGGACAGGATATGATGAGTAAGTGCAAGAACCCATATTTCATGAACAAAAGCTAATTGTGGCAGTCCAATGTATTCATGGTAAGTTCTGCCTGTACGAGATATATACGAGACATATACTGACCCTATATCTTCACCTTTGCAGCTATGCGCAAACTCAACAGACACCACTACCTTCTGTCCCACTTGGACCTGTCAGATAGATATTTTGAGTTTACGACTAAATGCGTACTTCATGCCAGCAGTCGACCTGTACGGTCGCGGTTAGACGCGCGATCACGTATGCATTTCATCACAGCCATCTTCTTTCTCATGCTATCGTATAGACATCAAGTCAATCCTTCTATTTTTGGGTTCAATTTCCAGCATTTATTGTTTGTTAACCCCACTTTGTACTCATCTGTGCCACGTCGGGGGTCCAATTGCACTCTGTGGAAGTCTTTGGCCCAGGGGCGGCCTCTCACCGCAATGTGAGCAACACTGGGTGAACCCCCACCGGGTCGTAAGAGAAAACATGCGGGGGCGCGTTGCGGCACTGTTTGTACTCATCTATTAACTTATCGTCAGTAGGCTTCTCATTGGCCTGCGTTTGTCATTCACCAACTGCCAAGCGGGCCAACGCTTTTCCAGCGTAGCATATAACGCACGCTCACTTGTACTTACAGAACTTTAGGTGATGTAGAATAATAACAATAACAATCCCTTCATCGGCTCTAGCTCCCACACTTCTTACCTTTACTTCCTCCAACCCACATCACGCGACAGTCAACTACCACGAGATTATCACTCGAACCGCAATCTGCTCACACAATCACTTCAAGAATCTAACTCAGAACAACTCAGCAATGCGCGCATACTTCGACGTTGCCTTTGCGCTGCCGCTCATCGCTGCGGGCGCGCACCTGGGCCATCGCCACAGTCATGATCATGCCGACGTTCATCGCCGCGCGGTCAAAACTGATGTCGTCGTTGTCACCGAGACGGTATATCTTACGCTGACTGCAGAGCCCATCTCGACCTCACCACAATCTTCTAGCTGTGCCGCCGTCAGCACCTCGACTGCGGCTCCACCGTCCATTACTTTCAACTTCCCGGAGAAGGGGCCATCCGATATCGCGTCCAGGTCTGCGTCGTCTTCTGCCGCATCGTTCTCTGCTGCGCCATCATCTGATTTACCACCTAAGACTCCATCATCTACCGGCAACCTCTATGCGCCTTTGAGCTACGAACCGCATACTGCCATCATTGTCAACTCCTGCGACTATGGCGTCTACGTATCTTCAATCGGCGACGTCACTACCTGTGGCCCCGGAAAGATTTGCGAGCTTGTTCCCGCTAACACCACCTACTCCGAACCCATCCGCAGCTGCGGCGACTCTGGAATCTCCCTCAAGGTCTCAAAGACGGAGTCAATGGCCCAGCCGATGCAGTTCGAATATACTGTCTGGCCTGACAGCACCACCATGTCCTACGATATCTCCTACTTGGACTGCCAAGTCAAGACTGACGATGTCTTTGACTTCAGCGCCTGCGTGGGACACGAGAAGGGTATACAGGCTGCCGCCCCCAATGGACCCGTCTACGAGTGCGTGGCAAATGAACCATGTGCTCAGAATGCCTACATTGTACCTGAGTTTGGCTACTTGCCCGGTGCACCGGTCGGTAGTTCCACCATCGACAAGGGTATTGCCTTCGAGATTTGCGCAGAGAACAGGACGTGAGTGGGAGATGAGGAAGAACGAAATTCGCGACAACGACTTGAACATTTCTTTCTCAGTTCGACCAACCGAGTTATCCGGACGTCTCTTCTTAGGGGCACGATGGATTGTTAACGTGTGTACTCATGTTGTTGTATTAATAATCTGGTTCAAACATCTTTCTAACAATTTTCGTACAGGCCCTGAATACTCCGGGTGGACAACATACACAGTCTCATGTGGGTTTACTTTCCTTCTTTGCCTTGCGTTCTTTTGTACATTCTCTCTGTTGAGGTCTTGTTATTCCCTTCTTCGAGCAAGGACATAGCCGAGCGGAAGTTGGAGGTTTGGAGATTTGTGGCGATGCAGATGGTATATGGATACTGGCGGTTAGCTAGCTCATGCCTCTCAATTGAAAGCCTTTTATACAATCTTCCTCTATCAGTCATGATGCTGAATATGCACCGGCATATATCTCCAGCGAATTCCTCATCACGCTGGGATCAGAGTCTCTCGCTAGAAGAGTAGAGTGAAACGAACTTTTATTGCCATTATTTCGTTACCCTGTCCACTCAACTCAGCCGACTAGCCAGAAACCTCCTCAGTTGTCCCAAGACTGTATCATCCAACGTCTGTGCACAAGCATTTGATTCGGCATGCTGGAACAAACTGGAAAGCTTTGACAGTGCAGTATCACAAGTCGGACAACTGAATGGCTTACAATCGTATTCCGTATCGCCGTCGTCGAGCAGCTCGTCCCGGTAATCTTCAAAAATGAAGTAGGGCCACTTGTAGCACTCGGCTGCAAGCTTGTTGAGATGGATGTAATTGATGTTACTACAGGTGCCGCGTTCGAGGTGAATGATCTGCCACGGTGAGCGAACAGACCAGAGTATGATGCATCTAAGATACGTGCCATGCCGCCGTAGGTCTTGAATGTTCTGGTACATAGGTAACACTCGTATGTCGGTTTGCGATGAGACAAGCAGTGCTACAAAATTTCAACTCCACACTCATTTGACTGACAGTTCTCACGCCTTACCTGATGGAGATGACTCTGTGAAGCGAAGTGCCTCTCACACTTAGTGCAGACGTTGAAGTCCTTCACATGGTCCAAGTACTCTTCAGATTGAGGAACCCAGTATGATCCACTTCCATCATTGCAGCCCTGACAAGCAGTACGGCAGCCTTCTTCACGAAAGTGGTCGAGTAGGTCCTCCCAGGTAGCGCCGTCGAAGTCGCATCCAGGACATTCGTGATGGCTTGGTGAGTCGCGGATATGCTGATGGAGTGCATGAGAAGTCCGATAGCAACGGTCGCAGCGCTCACAAGACCTACTCATTGTCAGTGGGAAAAGGCATACAAGGGGTTACTTACACGGCCATCCTGAAGAATTCACGGCTGAATATTTGCTGGTTAGAGACCTAGCGGTTGTGTTTCTGATGTGTTCGTAGGGGATGAGGAAACGTACAGATTGTAGGTGCAACATGTAGTGAGCCGGTCGCGTTTGTGTTTGTTCGGAGCTCCACTTTCTTGAATCAAGTGATCGCGAATAGGCAGCGAGGGTCTGCACCTATGCTGACCTACATAGCAATCAGTTGGACCGCGACAATATTTGCTGAATCAAAATTATAGCAGTCGCTTGGATAGCTGCATGTCATAGCCCAGATGTTAGTAATACAAGCAAAGGGCAGAAAGAAGGATAGAAGTAGCTCACGACTTGATTGGAGGACACAGGCTAGACGTGTTCAGGATCCCAGCATGTGGTGGCAACAACTCGCGCTGCGTCGTTAGGAGTAGTAATATTCTATGACGAGAAATCTACTGAGACCTAGCCGTCTCTCTACGAATCCCACTCTTTGAACGCCTTCTGCTTTTGCCTGCTATTCCATTGCAAGGTCCTGGAAATACTTTCGATCCAATCCGTTCTCCTCTTGTTCAGCGGCAGCACACTCGGGAACGGGAAGCGACTTGCACTAATCGTGACGTAGTCGCCAGGCTTGAGTTCGACCCTTTCCCTGCCATCGAAGCTAGCCCATGAGCTCGTTCTCGCGTCGTAAGGTACACCGCAGCGGAGCACGATGGTATCGGGTAGGATGATAGGTCGGAACGAAAGCGTATGCGCGCAGATGGCGGTGACAAGGACCACGGGGTTGTCGGGATGGCAGAGCGATCCGCCTGCTGCAAGGTTGTATGCAGTCGAGCCAGTGGGTGTAGAAACACAAATACCATCAGCCTGAACGGTAGTAAAATGCTCGTCGTCTCCGAACAGCTCAATAGATGACATGGTAGGGTTTGGCCCTCGGTCTACAACAACCTCGTTCAAGATGTTGTGTGTGCCATCTGAATAGTGTGTATGGTGGTCATCAATTTCCTCTCCGATGAGCTCTTCAACCAAATCCCGACCCTCGCCGTCTCGTTTTTGTGACCGCATGACCGTGGCTTCGAAGCGGAGACGGAGGCTGACTGTGATGCCATCTGCGAAGGCAGTGGATAAGGATTGTGGGTATAGCTCGAAATCGAATTTGGTGAGGAAACCGAGAGAGCCTAGCGAAAAGGCGATGGTTGGGGGAACGATGCGCTGGAACAGCCACGACGCATATAAGACTGTGCCGTCACCACCGAGCTGTGTTGCTGTTAGCTTTTGAACAAGGTACAGAACGATACTTCTTACCGCCAGAACGATGTCAAAGGTCTGCGGCTTTTGAGCGCACATCTCGTTTGTCCAAAATTTAAGACGTCCTTGGTACGACTCATTCTTCAGCAGCCCTGCAGCGTCGAAGATCTTGTTGTCCTCCAGCGTTTGCTCGACGTAGCTATGTCTCGTTAACCATGTCCCTTGATTGGCAATGCCGCCACATACACCTTGTACTCCGGGTTCTTCTGAAGAAGCCAGTCGGTGACCTCGCGCGAGTTCTTGATCAGAGCCTCGTCATGCGCCTTGCCCAGAATGAAGATATTCTTCACGTGTAGCTTAAGCCTGATCTGCGAGAGCTTCTTGGACAGTTCCCGTATGCCAAATGCCATGTCTGACAGCTCCTTCTTGGTCAACAACCGCGAGTGCTGTGTCTGCTCGGCACGCGTAGAGCTTGGGTCCTTGTCCACACGCCTTTCCTGCGCGAGACCTTCGTGTGACTGGGAGTGGTCTTTTACGGGCAAGCCATCGTGCTTCTCGAGTAGGGAGTGGACAATACACGCGGTGGTGCGGCGACCATTTTCGGGGCGGGACGTCATCTTGCCAGAGGGGTGAGGAGCAAGGGAGGCTTTGCGACGATGGCCGTTATATCCGCCTTCGAAGACGACCTGTGTTGGTTGGTCAACGTGTCAAGAACAAGAATGGTGAATTATGTACCTCTAGGGCATCGTCGTGGCTATTCACTTGGGTAATCTCCTTGGTATCTTGGTCTCCAAGCTCGCTCTCCATGAGGAAGTTAGCCTGATGGCATCGTTATGACGTTTGGGAGTGCGCTAGGTACCTCGATCGCTTCCTGCACACCCGGACTCAGTTGATCGAAATAGCTCGCCGACATGACTGAAGCGTACAAACAAGCCGGCGATTGGAGGGGTCAAAAGGTACCGTTGCCCTTTTGTAGCCCTTCTGTAGCGCGGTGCGTAATGTCGAGGGTGCAATAATGGGCGCCGCCTCGGCCCACTTTCCGAGGGGCAGCCAGACCAGGCCCCGCCCGGGTCCAATCACGTCCGCCCAACGCCGATGAGATCAGCCACCGGCGTCCTTACTCATACCCCAATCTCCAACCACCATCATTTTCGCAGTCGTCTTTTTTGCTGACTGAGGCTGCTAGAGTGGCACCTCTACCGATTCCAGCACTTCCTCGATAACGTCCTCAACCGTGACACCTTCAAGGACAGCCTTTACTGCTTCGAGCGAGCTGCCCCATTGCATGCTGCGCTCGTTCTCTGGAGCCGTGATGACGATACGATGTGGGTATATCTTGCGG
Source organism: Alternaria alternata (assembly GCF_001642055.1). Taxonomy (NCBI): domain Eukaryota; kingdom Fungi; phylum Ascomycota; class Dothideomycetes; order Pleosporales; family Pleosporaceae; genus Alternaria; species Alternaria alternata. The sequence continues at coordinate 946,462 of NW_017306194.1, read as the reverse complement.
GCTGCCAAGGCCACCATGGATGGTGAGATGTATTCAAGACCATGCAGTGGAGCAAGCGCGCTGCTACTATCAGTATGAACCTCCTGTGGTAGCAGACCACGTACTGTGCTAGCGTATTGAAGTGCCTCGTGGCCAACGCAGAGATGCCTCCTGCGACTGCTCGGTGCAGCCTCATGAAGACGATAATGTTGTGCAGATAGGCTCGTACTTCAGAACTGATCTTCACTTCTGACACCTGCTTCGTCAAGCTTACAAGATCCTGCAACGGTCAGCTTGCTTCAAGACGATCACAATCCACATACCTCAGAAGAGAATAGCGCTGTCTGCGGCTTGTACTTTCCTGGTTGAAATGGTGGCGTGCGTACTACAGAAGACATGGAAGCACCGTCATCTGACACATGCTGCTTCTCCTGTAGCTCTTCAATGTTTGGCAGTCCATCATCCATTTGATGTTTGTGTGAGATGAAAAACTGGTCATTCTACAACCCAGTCAGCTAATGCATCGAGGTTCCTGATTCAACCTACCAGATGCATGGTCAAGCGTGGTGTGTCTGAAGCGTTCAAAGCGATGAACAAAAACGGTCTCGGCGCCGCGTGTACGGCTGTTCTTGTGAAGTTCCGCTTGCCTCGGATCAGCTGTCTGTCGTTAGTTATGCTCGAGCAGAAAAGGCGGACGATGGACCTCTAAAGCCTGAATCTGAACCTGCGGGTTCGCCCTGTTGAGGTTCCTTGCAACAACAATGTTCGCGATACGTTTGCTGTCCAGCGGACTAAAAGGTCTGGGTGATTTCGACGTGCGTCGGTCTGATTTCCCTGGTGATTTTGAGATGGGTGAAAAGTGACCGGGAGCATGAGCTACGTCTCCTCTATCTCGCTCATTTGTGCTCCCAAAGTAATCGCTCTCTTCCCCCTTGACAAGGATTCCGCTTCCGAAATCATCCAGCGTAGTATCTTCGTTGCATTCCAGTACAGCCCACGTTAATCCGAAGACATTTGTAGCGACCTGGAAAGGTCAGTACATCAGCAACCATACTCCGAGAGCTACCCACAAGCTTCAACTCCTCTACCACATCACGGGTTAATTCCCTTTCCGCTTCGATGATGCAATGTTGATCCGCGACTAAACAGATGAGAACAGCAAGCTCCAGATCGCTCAGCGACTGCACCTTCTCTGTTACGTGATCTTCTGAGGCCTCCATGGTTCCCGAAACTTTGTTTAGCTCAATCTAATCTTGAGTCAGATATTGGGGGCTGCGAGAAAGGTTGGCGACTGACGCGTTCGGACGCGGTAGCTGTTCCTGAAGTCGACTTGGAAGAGTGAGCAGGGGTCAAGGGACGCTAGGTCAAGATTAGATTAGGTCGGATACCTTTGATGTCGCTTGCTGCATCCCGAGGCTCGCAAGTACTCAGCACCGGAACAATCTCACGACAGCAGCAAATTCGGCATATATGCATAACACTGCACATTCAAAGAAGCATCATATCCTTGGTTTCTACCAGACTTCTGGTGCACCGAGCTATCGATGGCTATGATTTCTCCATGAACATGCGCTCACCCTCAATGCGCTCCTATCACGTTTCCCACCACCAACGATGTTCAAGTACTCTGCGATACCCATTATCACTCTAGTGTCTAACCAGGCCTCTTATGTGCGTCCAATTTCTGTTCCTTAAGTATTTCGACCAGACGGAGGCTCTTCCTGGTGTTCGATGTAGTAGTCTTTACTGCTGAAGCGCTCAGTGCAGGAAAAGCTTCCACTGCAACACGAGGCTTTTGGCGTGTTGCAAGAGTGCTGACGGGAGACGGCAATACCTCCTGACCGTCCGCCATACCGCTCATAACGACTTGCTTCCGCGTGTGTGGGTTCTTTGGTGTGCTTTGGGTGTCCGAACCACGATGAGGCTTCGATGGATGAGCAGGCTTCAACTTCTTTAGTTGCTGTTCGGCTTCTCGGATTTTTCCCTCGAGAAATTCTTTCCGCTCAGTTGAGCCATTCCTCTCAACAGTCACATTGTGTAGCGTGGCTTGTCAGGTGATTATAAGGCCGGCTAGATGCTGAAGCTCGGCGGTTTGCCGAACAACCGCTGGCCTAGCTGAGATGGGTTGGTTTAGGACTGCAGGCTGGTCAACACGATGTAGCTCAGAGCTCGACGTTTGTTGTTTAGACCATCCTTCTTGTTCTTTTTTTTAGTGTATCGTAGTCCGCCTGGAGTACCGCCCTCTCGATTTGGAGCATTTGGATGTCGTTGCTGATTTGATCGTAACCTTCTTTGAAAGCCTTAGCCTCCTCATCCCGGTCCTGATACTTCTTTTCCATTTCCAGCTTCACTCGCTTGAGCAGTACCTGTTCTCGATCCCCCTGTAAGATCTTGGCCTTCAATAGCTCGTTTTCGTCGAGAAGTTTAGCATAGCGCAAGGCTTTCGCTTCCAGATCCTCAAGCCGATCAACAAGCCTGGCTCTCTCATCGCGCACCCGGCTTTCAACCAATTTCTGGACCTTGTTGTAGTAGCTTCTCTCAAGCTCGCGGTACCTGTCGCTCACAAGTCTCTCTTTGTCCGTGGCGTCCCTCTCGAAAGCTGCTAATCTAATCTCTAGATCTTCTGCTCTTCGCTCCGCGTCTTCAAGCGCGCGTGAAATCTTTGCATGATTTGCACTTAGTTTGTTGAAACAAATTATCTCTTGGTCCAGCTTCTCCCTCACCAGTTTCAACTCTTCGATGTCGGATGGCCTGTTCTTCCAAAATGCTTCCATCATAGACAGCAGCTGATCTGCGATTCTGTCTTGCAGATCATCAATTATCAGGTCCGACGCGTGATGGCATGTACACGGAGGCAGGTCGTCTGGTAAGAGATGTGCTTCCGCTTGAGACAAGGATTCATTGCCTTCAACGTTTTGCTCGAAGTATGATGGGCTAGTACATATGTGGGTCCATTGCTGGAGCCAGACAGCCGCTTTCTTTGTCGCTGCCTCATCGAGTGTGGCACGTATTGTGTTGAGTAGACTTTCCAGGCCGCTGAGCTCGATAGTGAAAATTCTCTCCGTCTTTTGTTCCAAATCCTCAAAGGCCGACATGCACTCTGCAAAAGATCTGCATGGCTGAGCCTCTTGCGATATGTCCATGTTTCCCGTTGCAACTCGCGAAGGGCCTACTGATAATCCGTGGCGTCGGTAAGCTCTTCACATTGAATGTTGAAGGTTACTGATACTCAAGACCGGGTGTTCTCATAGCGCGGCGAGACTTCAGAAGTGGTGAGGTGGGCGCCCTTGATGGTATGCTGGGTTGAAGGACGCGGTCGCCTAAGGTTACTGTTAGCGAAGATACCATACGAGTGATGTTGGGTGCCAGATCATCAGTCAAACTGTACAAGATGAAGATTTTAGTCTTCCGAGTATGCACGAGGAGAAACAATACCTGCAAACGGATAAGTGGGACCAAAGACGCGTATCACAGGTGAACCAACGTGCTTTACTCCATGAATATCTACGTCACTAGCACAAGTTTCCTCTCACCACGCTGCTTCTCGGATCGTTCGCTGCTGTCACTATTGGTGCTCACCACATGTTTCTCTCGGTCCTCAAAATCGAGGCAGTAACATGGTCGATCGTCTACGAGCCACAGCAGCAGCTTTTACGCCGCTAAGTACCCGTAGCGACATAATTCGCCCTCTGAATGGTCAGGAGCACAATGGGATTACTCATTACAATTCCATTCCTGCGTCCGCCGTCTTTCCAGTCAGCGACACACGGAGCAGCCCCAGCATCAAGGTAAAGTCCTGAATAATCGAACTTAAGCTTGAGCTGACAGAGAGTAAGACCAAAATCGACTGCCAGTTCTGCAAATCCGTAGGTCGCGCTCTCAATTGCTGTCGAGCTCGAACAGATTTACAGGCATGCCTAGACTGCGCGGAACTCAGCCAGCTCCTCATCCTTGAAAACAAGAAACACCAAGATGAAATAGCCGCTTTACGTGAGCAGCTGAGGCAGCTGGAAGAAGAAACAGCAGAAGAGAAGTTGACCAGGCTATGCGTCAAGAGCGAGACGAAGATTGTTAAACTGAAAAGCGAGGTAGAGAATATGAACGCAGAGGACGAGTTACTGAAGGCCGAAAATGAGGAATTAACGAAGACGTTGAAGAGACTCGAGGTTGAAATAAAAAAGGCACAGCCTGCTACAGAGTTCACAGTCCGGGAGGCGAAGAGGGGGAAGAGGATGTAGAGTAGTAACCAGTTCCTGACTCAGAGGTGAAACAAGCTGCTTCGTGAATGTTCCAAGAGTTGGTAATGGGTGAAAGGTCAGAACAGCGTGGCCTCTTGGGAGTTGCGGGTGGGAGATTCGCGATAGCTCAGGGACGGAGCTACGGGCTAGCGTGCGCACGGATAATTTCCCCAGCGACACGTTGCGAAAGCTACAGAAGCACAACCCCCTCTCCATCTTCCATCAACTGGCTGTTCGCAACCACCCTTTCCCACCTCTCTTTGTCTTCTTCTTGTCTCTGGGCCATAGATCGCAATCATGAGCGGCCGTAAGTCACGACCTCACCTTTCAATGGCCGCGCGAGGCGTGTGCGCGCAATGCCTGCGAGGAATTACGGCACAGAGCAGCACAGCTAATAGTTCCACGTAGTACGGTTCCTCGATCTCGTCAAGCCTTTTGTGCCTCTGGTGCCTGAAATTCAGCTGCCAGAGAGCAAGGTTCCTTTCAACAACCGCCTCGTATGGACCGGCCTTACTCTCCTCGTCTTCCTGGTCATGAGCCAGATGCCGCTCTACGGAATTGTGTCGTCTGATACCTCCGACCCGCTATACTGGCTGCGAATGATGATGGCGAGTAACAGAGGAACACTGATGGAACTGGGTATCACCCCCATCATCACCTCGGGCATGGTCTTCCAGCTTCTTGCCGGAACCCACCTCATCGACGTCAACCTCGACCTCAAGTCTGACCGCGAGCTCTACCAGACTGCCCAGAAGCTCCTCGCTATTCTCCTGTCTTTCGGTCAGGCCGTCGTCTATGTCATCTCCGGTCTCTACGGACAGCCCTCTGACCTCGGTGCCGGTATCTGCGTTCTCCTCGTTATCCAGCTGATGATCGCTGGTCTGATCGTTATCCTCCTCGACGAGCTCCTCCAGAAGGGCTACGGTCTCGGCAGCGGTATCTCGCTCTTCATTGCCACCAACATCTGCGAGTCCATCATGTGGAAGGCCTTCTCCCCCACCACCATCAACACCGGTCGTGGTCCTGAGTTCGAGGGTGCTCTCATTGCCCTTGTCCACTTGCTCTTCACCTGGCCCAACAAGACTGTTGCGCTCAAGGAGGCTTTCTACCGCCAGAACCTCCCCAACGTCATGAACCTGATTTCCACAGTCATTGTCTTCGGTGCTGTCATCTACCTCCAGGGTTTCCGCGTTGAGATTCCTGTCAAGTCCGCCCGCCAGCGTGGTGTTCGTGGCTCGTACCCCGTCCGTCTGTTCTACACCTCCAACATGCCCATCATGCTGCAGTCTGCTCTTTCCTCCAACGTCTTCTTGATCAGCCAGATGCTCTACAACCGCTTCTCTGACAACCTCCTCGTCAAGCTTCTCGGTGTCTGGGAGCCCAAGGAGGGTTCCGCCCAGCTTTTCGCTACCTCTGGTGTTGCCTACTACATGTATGTCGATTCCTGACTGTACCACAATTTCAGCCGCTAATTTTTTCCAGGTCCCCCCCTCTCAGCATCACCGAGGCTCTCTCCGACCCCCTGAAGACTGCCATCTTCATCGTCTACATGCTCGTCGCCTGCGCTGTCTTCTCCAAGACCTGGATCGAGGTTTCTGGTTCATCCCCCCGCGACGTTGCCAAGCAGCTCAAGGAGCAGGGTCTGGTCATGGCTGGTCACCGTGAGGAGTCCATGTACAAGGAGCTTAAGCGCGTCATCCCCACCGCTGCCGCCTTCGGTGGTGCCTGCATTGGAGCTCTGTCTGTCGGTAGCGATCTTCTCGGCGCTCTCGGTAGCGGTACTGGTATTCTCCTTGCCGTAACTATCATTTACGGATACTTCGAAATCGCCGCCAAGGAGGGCGATATGGCCGGTCTTAAGGGCATGGTCATGGGCTAGATTAGTCCAATAGGGATCTCACTTTTATTGATTTGGATGGAGGATGGGTTGAGGCTGGTGCGCTTCGCCGCACATTGTAACATATGATCTACGAAACAAAAGTTCGCAAAGGTACTGGGCATCACTTGACGTACTGTAGCGTGGCGCCTGGCTAGGCTATCACAGATGCCAGTCCTTCTGTAATGCATCATTGTTAACCCTTAATGTGTTTCAGTATGACTACTATGTGCGAAAGATGCTCGATGTCTGGGCCCTGATAGGACTCACGGGTCCAGTGCGCAGTGGACGTTTGAGCTCTACTAATTCAGCTTCAGTCGCTTTCTCCCTGCTCGTAGCCTGCACTCGAGTATCGAAGTACACCCATAGCCACACCACAACCCGGTTCGAAAGCCCGCGTCCCTGGATGAACGATGAATCTGAGGCGTTGCATTGGCCAGTTTAGCGAATGCGAAATGTGGCGTTCTACGCTTACGATGCGAAAGTCTGGGCATAGCGGCCTAAAAACATCGTCATCTGTGAACTCTGGAGTATGTTCAACATGCATGATGTGGAAGATAAGCGAATGCGACAACAACTGCGGATGCGAAACTGGCGATGGCGCGATACATTCGCAGCTGCAGCTACTACATAAGACGGCTCTGCCGCTGCTTGAAGTGAAGCATCATCACCATCAAGGAATCTGACCTGCTTCTTACTATCCATCTTACTTCCTTTCAAGAGCTTCAATCGTCATACTCAGTTGTTTTACCCGTATTCAGACATGAGATCGAACATGGCAAGCCCACTCGGTATTCCACTCCCTCCTTCGGAATGGAAACGGCAAAACCCACCTAAAGGACCAAACTTTGATTGGGAGATGTACCGTTATGTTCCTTCTCTAGCTGGAGCCATCGTATGCCTCGTTGTCTTTCTCGTAATGGCTTTTCTGCACTTGTATCAGTACCTCAGGTCTAGGAATAGGATCATCATCTTCGTGGTTATCGGCGCGCTCTGTATGTCCTCTCTGTTGCTTCTAGTCTGCCAACTTATTACACATGTACACCGTCTGGAGCTGTACCTAACAGAATGTAACAGGCGAGGTGGGTGGCTATGGCGCGCGTATCGCATCGCACTTCGACAACGATGCCTGGCCCCAGTACATCACCCAAGGTGTACTGACACTCGTCGGTCCTCTATGGTTTGCTGCAACCATATACATGATGCTTGGCCGTACGATCAGACTTGCTGGTGGAGAAGATGTGAGTCTGATCCCAGCGAGGTGGTACACAAGGATCTTCGTCACCGCGGACGTCACGACCTTGATCATTCAGGGCCTAGGTACGTCGTCTCCGCATACAAAGTAGATTGAAGAAACTCGGACTAACAGGAAATAGGTGCCAGCATCATGGGTACGATGCAACTCGCCCTCGCCCTCGCTGGAGAAAAAATCGTAATTGCCGGTCTCGCACTCCAAGTCGCTACCTTTGTTGTCTTCCTCATCGCCTCATTCGATTTCCAAATCCGTATGAACAAGAAAGCCGATCATGCATCTGCAGACTGGAAGAAGATGCTTTACATACTTTATAGTGTCAGCGCATTGATTCTCTTCCGCTGTACATTCAGACTCATCGAGTATGCGATGGGTAACGCTGCTTACTTGATCGCTCACGAGTGGACGCTGTATTGCTTCGACGCTGTGCCAATGGTCCTAGTCCTGGTGATGCTGCTGGTTTTGCAGCCAAGTCGATATGTTGAAGGGAACCTGAGGATGGCACAAGCGGACAGCGATGGTGAGACGGCTGTCATAGAGAGAAAATGAGGGTTCTTCAGTGTGCTTGATCTGTAGTTTTAGCGTGCGTTGAGCGGCTGTCCTGTACTTCTTTATATATCCCAATCTCCAATATGATTTCCATGTTAATTCCTTCAATCAGCATGTGATATGGTTGTCGCCTGGGCGCAGATGTACTGTGAGCTGATAAAAACGAGCGTAACGCACGGCTGTGGTCGCGCATACCCTGTAACCTCACAAGACTGCATATGCGCCCCATATACTATCCAATGTTGCGTGACCAAAGGCATATCATATACGAAAGCCCACGTACCTTTGCCATGATGGTATGACTACCCAGACAGACCTTAGGCCCCCCACTAAGCGGCACTTAGCCACGCGCACGACCCAGGCACTATTGGACGCCTTACATCCCACCACCTTGTGCCTCCCCGGGATGCCAATCCATCCAAACCATACTAGCTCCGCGTAGACGTAGTTTAGATGGCGCGCCGAAGTACGGGTTTCGTGCCTAAGAAGCCGCATCGCAAGTCGAGAGGCGGATGCTTGACCTGCAAGAGAAAGAAAGTCAAGGTGTGTTTGATTTTCAGGCTTTCCATGTGTGGACAGAGAGTTAATGTAGTATAGTGCGATGAAGCACAACCTATCTGTCGTTACTGCAGTGTGAGAGACCTGAATTGCGAATACGCACAGGACTTCCAATCGACGTCGAGGACACCGTCTTCAGGACCATCGCCTGGTCACGAATTCCGATCATCAGCCTACAACAATGAGGCAGATTTCAATGATCTTTCCTTCCAATTGGCGCCGTGGCTCGTTCCAGCCTCTCCAACATCTATAGGCTCCTTTGCACACCTCGACCACCAGTTATTGCAATACTATAAAGCACGTGTCTGGCGCGAATTTGTAGTGCGCGACGACACCGTCTTGAACAACTTGCACGAGAATGTTGTCCCCCGACTAGGCATCTCTCATCCTTTCCTTCTCTACGCTATGCTCAGTATCGCCGCCAACCACAGCAACGAGCTTATGCCAAACAAGACCGTTGAGAAACAAGCACTACTATATCGCCAAAAGGCTTTCTCTTCTTACAAGGAAGCACTCAAAGACATCACCGCAGAGAATTACGAAGCAGTCCTCGTCACAGGAGGTCTTTTCCTCGCTCTAGTCCCACCACCGTCTACCAACAATGACGATGAGTACCTAGAATGGATGATAACACTACTGAAACTAAGCGAAGGACTTCGTATCCTTGCTTCACTCCGATGGGCACAAGGCATGGAGAAACTCTCCGTTTACCCCTTGGTGCGACGAGAACTACGCACTTTGCCACCACCACCTATCGTTGATGTCGCAGGTGTAGATGCTCCTATCGGGCCCCTAGGAACAACACCTAACAATCCCAATCCAGCACCAACGTACCCACCGACACAGTTCCCCACACAGACCTGCCTGTTCCTACCTCCACCTTTGATGCAGCTCCTCGGCAGCATTGTCCGTGGCAAAGAATCTGGATCAGTTGACTGGCATAGACCAACGCTACTTCCAGTGTTCCACGCTCTATCCCCCATATTCCTGTCCTTGTACTACTACCACCTGAATCCTGATCTCTACGTCCGCATCTTTTGTTTCACGTCGTTCCTCATGCCGGAGTTTCTCCAGCTGGTGCGCCAAAGAGAACCTCGTGCTTTGGTGCTGGTGGCATGGTTCTTTACCCTGGCCGAGTTTGTGCCCAAGGGCTTCTGGGTTGGGGGTAGAGGGCGAAAGATTATTAAGATTCTTGGACGGGAGATTAGAGCACGGTCGTCTAGGGATGATGGATTTGTGGAAGGGGTTTTTGAGGGTGCGCAGAGGATTGTCGATGTGTTGATGAGGGAAGGGGATGAGGCGGCAGCGAAGAGTGTGTTTGAGGATTGGCCTGGCGTCAGTTGGGAGGACCGACCTGGTAGAGATGAGGAATGGGAGTCTGGACTTTTGAGGACTTGGGTGATTTGAATGTTCCTTGGGTTCTAATGCTGCGGGTCTTGATGTACAGGAACTAAGCATATCAGTCTGGACATGGTATTTCAGAACTATCACGCACCAGTTCACTGCAACGTTCTCATTGCCCTATCTCTGGTGTAGTACCCGCTGTTTCTGCAGCGGCACTCTTGTTTCCTCCCCCTAGTGTTTCCTGGCTCTGCCCGCCTCTTGGCTGCCTCAACATGCAATACAGCTTGATAGCGTCCTTCTCTCCATCTCCATCCCTACACTCCATCTCCCTCGCCAGCCGAAATCCAAACTTCTCATAAATGGCAATATTTGGCTCGCTCCTGCTACTCTCCAGATAGCAACTTCTCCCCTCTTTATCAGCCATACTCAGAACCTCTTCCATTAAGGCTCTCCCTACGCCCTGACCCTGACACTCTGGCAACACAGTAACGATGTTGCAGAAGTAGTACCCTTTTGGATCCTTCCACAACTCAGACTGCGCTTCCGCCTGCCGCGCTTTCCATATCCAGTATCGCGTGGTACTGAGGCCGCCGCGTCCGTACCACAAATTCATGCGTATTTGGTTGGCCCAGAGATACCAGTAGGAAAGGTATAGTGACCAGGACTCGGGTTCTGAAGTTGGCCGGGGTGGAAGCCACATTGCGCAGCCTAGGATCTTAGAGGGATTTGCGGTATCGCGTGCGACGTGGAAGAGGCCATGCTCGATACCCCAGCGGCATCGTAGCGTGAGAGAAACGCGGTTACGCGCTAGGGAGACCTGAAATATAGCTGTTAGTAAGATGCATGAAGACGGGCGTTGAGGGAGTTACCTTTTCGCGGTCTGGAAATACCCAATTGTTGTAGGGATCATTTGCGAAGGCTTGTTGTATGGTATCGATTGCGCCGTCTATATCGGCCTCTTTCATGCGCGTTACTTGGATAGGCATCGTGCTGAGGTGTTTGGCAAGACCCAATCCGTTCCTGTATCACGGTACTAGCAGAAACGAAGTGACATGTGCCAGTTTAAAAACTAGCAAGCGTTGAAAACCAGCCATGATGGGTGCGGGGAGGGTTGCGATAGCTTGTCGCATCCAAGATGTGGATAGACGATACGATTGGGAAGGTCTAAGCGACAGTCACGTGTAATGAGGGTCTTGTCTTATCTGAGCAGGTGCATACTAACCCTCCTCACCAATCCTACCGTCAGCTGTCTTGGCATTGTTACACGGCCTTAGCCTGTTACGATGCCGGCTTTCAGTGATCAATGCCCAGCCTCGATGCCTTGGACCAGTATAGTAACGCGTCCTAACCAGCATGGAGACCTCCAAACATAGACTGAGACGGGCCGCTCGACTTTCTGGCCCACCACTTGGCTTAAGACGGTCCAAAACCGATTGTACCAACGACCAAGCTCAGCCGCACCCTGACTATCAGGCTGAAGGCGGGGCAGCGCCAGGCCTACCTCACCTCCAGCCGACGACACCTGCTCCAGTATGGAGTTCAGGCGAAACCCCCCATCGTTCTCTATCGCCAAACAGTGCCAACAACCCAAACGAGTGGGTCGAGTTTAGTGAAGAATTCCGGGATGGGCTGGATATCAAATCGCGTGGCAGAACTGACAAGCACCACCGAGACAGAACACGAGTGTTCTACGAACCTGAGCAAAGAGAGACCCTGCTTCCACGCTCACTAAGAGACACCCACCATATATTAGAATTCCTAAGATCATAAGATGATCATCAGGACGTATTGCTTATGCGGTGGGCACAGGCTTCCTTGCCAGATCGCATGCTCGACATTTTGTTCAACCACTGCGAGTTTGAGGGCGACGAAGACGTGTTCGAGGTGAACCGTCACCTTGGTGATGGAATGGTCGGCGTTGTCGAAGAAGTGACAATACGATCCTGTGAACCGCCCATAGTGTGTGCAAGAAAAAAGATCGCAAGGCCAAAACCGCTCAAGCTGCACCAAAGTATCATGACTGCTTTCATTCGAGAGATTAGAGTCATGCGTCAAGTCGACCATCGCCATTGCGTTCGCTTTCTTGGGAGCTATACCGACAGCGAGTCGGTCAACATTTTGTCGACGCCTGTGGCTGATATGGATATGGCTGCCTTTTTGGACAAGCCTATTGGTGACCGGGAATAGAACATCCTCTATAAGAGGATTGATTGCCTTTGTGATGGGTTGTAAGTAGATGCTTGCCTACCCTTCTATGAAATCGAGCCTCGATCGAGCCGTTTCGTGACTAGCAGTGCTGGTAGGAAGTCCACAATTGGGTTGAGCCTGTCGCTTACAGGATGATCTGACAGTGACGCAAGCTATGAGGATGTCGCCTTTGGGTTTCGCGCAAAACTGGACTGCCAATTACTAGTCCTCCTCCAATGATCCTTGACTTCAGACAGACTGTGCCCGTAAAGTCCTGAGACCATCTCGACCAGAACACACCCAAGAGAGAAGATGTCATTAGCTCGGTTCCGGGGCTCAAACTCCAAGACTCCTAGCGCTGAGTATCACCCAGTCTACGCTGACGGCCGCCCGGTAGTCGTTGAAGCTGAGTCATCGGAGAAGTCTAGGCTGTGTATTATTAACGTTGGCATGTCGACGCCGAAGCAGGAATTTACCTGAACCCGAAGTCGGTGAGTAATATGTCATTGCAATGTATGAGAACATTCTGAGGCTTGAGATCCTCGTGCCTGGAGAGGTCAGCCTTCTCCATTCGAGGAGCAATATAGTATATGGAGTCTTATTGGTCATAGTGGTAGATACGTCACAGTACACGTACCGTATTTTCTTTCAGTGTAGGTATAGCCTAAAAGAAACAGTCAGTAAGCATAATGTTTCTCGTGTACAAGAAGGCAGCCGGTATGTTGTGACTTCACTACCCTTACTCGACCATCAGCACAAGTTGTGGTTGATAGATTGAGAGACCTAAGCCGTGTTCTGCCCGAACCCTCTCATCTTGTCAATACTTGTTGTGGGCTGCATCGAATTTAATAGATAGGCTTCACTCCGAGAGCATCGAAGAAAGCGGTTGCGCAAAACGCGTGATACACAGTGCGGACAAGATCTCAGGAGCTATCTTGATGCTGTACCCGACCAGGAAGTGACTTTATATTGTACTGCAAAACAAAACCCATTACTCTTGCATCCAAGATGACTCTGGCCTGACTGAGCTCCATCCATACACTATCAATATTTTTTGTAGTCAAGGACGCATGCGCGATGCCCTCCCTGAGATTCAAGATGAGGCCAATGCTAAATCATTCACAAAACCCAACTGTTTTACCTAATACTTGATCACTGCGTGCTGCCGAAAATGGGTTGAGCATATACCTCTCAGCATGTCATGTTCACTGCACTACGAGCAAAGTTTGTATACCCCGGTCCAAGTCGTTCAACGCTTCAAAGTCTCTCTGCCGATTTACGGTGGGCGACTAAAGGATCTATCCATCTATGGTCGGTCACGGTCGTTGTCCCAACTAATGACGCTATTCTAGTTCGGTACTTCACGTGCTTGCACTGCGACTAGTGCACGGAAGATGCAAACCTTCGGAACTTGACACGGGTTTTGTAGACATGAGTGCAGTGCAGGCTAGTAAGAGAATCAAGCGGACCATATTTAAGTGACATCAGGACGTCTGGAGGTACTGCTCAGCTCGAGATCCTTCACGCCGATTCGTCCCTTATTGGTCATGGTGTTACCAGGGAAAAAAGAACCGCATATGAAAAAGCGAAAAGGTTCAAGGTTCGTGGTTTGGGGCACTTATCGTGAAAGGAAAACAGGTGACATGGGCGTAGCGATACCATAGTATGAGCCAAGTCGAAAGCTTCAACCATAGTGTTTACGCTATACGGCTCATAAGCCCAACTATATTGCACATATGATGTATAGGCTTTTTCGTATCCCATATATCTGGTTGCATAAAGGCGTACTTATCTTTTTCTCAAGGCAACAGCAAGCATAGCGAGTTATTCCGCCAAGGTGTGCCGTATTTTCTTTTCGACCAAGACTTCCCGCTTCCGCGACAACGCTCACACATGTGCACACCCACACATAGATAGTGATGGTTCTATACATCCCAACTTACTCACCGCTCAAAGTTGAACCTTACACTTACACTTACACTGTGCTTATGTCAACATGTTCGCGCAAGAACAAGCCCCGCACTACTCCATCTACCCCAACGTCTTCGTCATCGATCGGCAGTCCTGCATAGGCAGCCTACCGAACTCCGTCTGATGACACCCTCCCGTGGCGTAGCGAACAAGCGCAAGCGGCTCCGGATGTTGAATGCGAAATGCTTGGGTGGGGACATGTTTTTCGCCGGACCGTTGTTGGATGGATGCGTGTGTGACATGTGTGGCGAGGCGCTGCTTTTGCAATTGGGGCTATGCTATGCCATGCTTGACGGTGGCGATATAATGCGTAAATCGGCCCGCAATGTACACAAAGGTGTATACACCTGATCGGTCGATAAAGACGATCGGTAGGGCTGCAATCAGTAAAAGTTTTGTTGAGTAACCTCAAATGTGTGGTGGAGTTTGAAGCGAATTACGAGCAAGAGAAAATATATGATGTCAACGTAGAGCATTTGCTCATCAGCGATGATCGTGCCTGCGATCAACATGTTGACGATCTCCCTTAGGCATCGTCCCGAGGTCGTCTATCGCTTACTCTTGTATAGCACCGTCTGATATCAGCTGATTGTTGGGCTGTATGATTCTATGTATCCGGCACTCTCCATGGGCAGCAGCTCCTCCAAGGCTAGACTATGCAACGACTGGATTTTGTAACGAAAGAACATGGATATAGGTAGGAAGACGGAACGCGACGTGTTGGGTACTTTGTGAGCTCCCAGCTTCCACTTGAAGGCACGATTGTCAGTGTTGCATCCGTGTAGCGATGATCCGGAGCTTCTTGATCCCGAACGGTAACCTAGCTCCCTCATGTAGGCGGCACAGTAGAGCAAACGGTACATGATGCCCCGGAGTATTTTGGGTGGCATAATTAGGGCGCCTGTTGCAAGATGCATCAATGCTGCATCTGCCGAAAGGACTAGCGATGTAGAAGCGCGCGGTGTAAAAAACAGTTAGGAGGCCGGAAATCCGTACACGACGTAAGCAACTGATGTAGCACTTCGGCAGCTAGATCTTGAGTTGTTCATGGGTCATCGTGGTACTTGTTGATCAACGGAGAAAATGTATCCTTCGCGTAAATGGTCCAAACCACCAGTATGACTGTGTGCAGCACCTGCATGTCCCCATTAAATTTGACCGTATGATGGGTGGGTAACTATGAGGGCAAATAGTGCCACTTGGTGTGCATGCATGCGACCCGCCTGCGGCTGACAACTCAGTGTTGGGCAGTTAGGCAGCCAGTATTGGAGAGCGAGAACGATCGGAAAAAGCGGAAGCAAAGAAAAGTTGATGAAACACAGTCCGGAAGTTAAGCCACCTGGTTTTGTCGTGCAGGCTGTCCTTGGGCGGTCTGTTTGGAGCAGTTCCAGGACATCCTAGACTGTGGATTGCTGTTAATGCTGGTCGAGGAGGGGTAGTGTTGCGGGCGCTGATGAAGCGCCTACTAGCCGCATCGCCGTGAGAATATCGGTATGTCAAAGAAGGAGCAAGCCGGGCTGGCATGGTCATCAGACAGGTGGGAATGCGGCAAGTCGGGCAATAAGCGACTTGCGTATACTTTACGCAGCGATCAGATCTTTGTCGTGGGCGCCCAAAAATAGGCGTTCAATTTACTGAGGGCCCGCAAATCAGGACCATGCAAGTGTGACCGCTTCTGCGCATAATCGCAGGCGAATAAAGAAGGTACTTCGGGTCGTCGCTCAGTGGTGGAAGCGGCCTTTTGAGATCGCCGCGTAAGCACAATTTAGCCTAGAGCATGTCCAGAGTGAAAAGATAGGCGATTCGCCGATCTGGTGAGGTGGAAAAATTCATGGCGCATGCATGGCATCCGTGGACCCGTTTGCACCGTCATACACCTGACGAGGAACTACTTGCATAGGAGCTTCCGTAAGCGAGTCTCAGTTGTCAACTCAAGGATTGTCACCTTCACGCAAAGGACCGCCCTTGTCAGCTGTGATGCGCGCAGTAGCACCGAACTTGGGATCGCATTTGACACATCGCCTGATGTAACGGCGGCCGGATGCATGACTGGCGGACACCAAGCTATGTGCTACAAACGAATAGCGACTGCTGTATAGGGTTCCGACTAGGGGTGTGCTGCTGGAATATTAAAGCGGAGTACGATTTCCGTATTGGTGCGTAGTATTACAAGACTCAGATCGGTGGTGGTAACTGTAAAAGGTAAGCATGATGCTTGGAGTGGCCCGACCTCGGATACTCAAATGTGGCAGAGTGCTGATCGAGAAACTTTGCTCTATATTAGTTGCGATACCGACACAGGTTGCAGCAGCAAGCGCCTCAATACCACCCTGATTCATGATGATGGCCGGATCCACGGCTCCTTCTGGTGCATTGTCGCTGCATTGAAGGATCAGAGCTATTGGCCTCGAGGCGGATGCAAGCAGAGACTGGACCTAAAGAGGTGCGACAAGCAGAAGGGTCACGGCGAAGCGGCAGAAGGAAAACAAACGCTCGTACTGCGCGTGAAACCGAGTCACCGCCGGGCCCTGGTAAAGTGGAGATGATTTTGCGGAGATGCAGGCTGGCTTCAGCTGCTGCGTCGTAAGACATTTAGCATGGGATCGCCCGACAGGTAAGTTTCATCAGTTGCAGCGCTCGGGTGAAGCGAAGGTACAGACGTGTACATGATACCCACGGTTGGTCGTGCTCGTGCGGCCGTCTTAGCTAGGTAAAAGTGATGTGGAAGCTCGCCCGCACCGTCATGGCTTGTCCATGTTGATGTACCTGCAACTTGCACATACAAGCGAGTAGGCGGCGGTGGTGTTGGCATAGTGGCGGTCTGACTGGACAGACCCGTACCCCGGCCACCAGCGCATATCGTATATGTGGAATGCCATCTTGCCCCATGGTTGTGAGCCTTTAGCTATTTTCAGTGGGGCATCGGTGTCCGGTTCTCTAGACGTGCGTCACACGCACATGTCGAGATGAGATGCGGTAGGAGGTCGTACCGCTGGTGCCTGTTTGAGTTGTGCAGTAGGACTATGAGCCGGCAAATAGTCAAGGTTGCGTCCAGCACAACTTGCAGCAGCATGGAGGCTCACCGACGAGCTAGTGTGGCTGCTGATCGAAGCACCCAGGAGGCTTCAACGGAGCACGGCGATTGGACAGGGAGTGGTCGACGTTGAGCAAGTGGGCTCTCGAGCCGCCTAGTGAGGCTAATGCTCGCACCAAGGGTAAGGATAAAGTGCCGCCGCGCCCGCAAGAGGGAATTTCACGTTCGCATGGGCCGACAAGGAGTCTAGAACACGCATCACAAAGACAAGCCAACACCTTGCTAAGGATCGTCGTCATCCACAAGTAATGCAGCTACCGAGCCCACGAATTCTTCCTCATGCAACTTGTCCACAGCGTGCTTCACCTGACGCTTGGTTAGGGCTGCGTGACCGAGAATTAACACGTAGCCGATTCAAATCTAATGAGTGGTCTTCTGAAAGGCCCAGGACGATGGCAGTGCGATAGACATTCTTGAGAAAGGCAATCTCGTGTCAAGATTATCATGTTATCGACAGGGTAGGGCGAGCCATAAAAGACTTTCTGGGTGGCTCGCTCGCATAGTGTAGGCGATGCCGCTCATACCGCAATTTTTGTTCTGTCAACAGTCTTTGAGACGATGCAGCGCCACGTTTGAGACCCACTCGACTCGTGGGCCACCCGCTGATACGTCATTAAAGGGCTTTTCTTCCCGTGTTGCAGATTGCCGGACTGGGGCTGTCAGAGATGGGCAGCGCTTGGCCTTGACACACTTTGAAGAGTCTAGTACCCGTGCCGCGTCAATTCAAGCGATTTCGCCAGAATAATGCCGGAGAAAGCCTTCTTGAAACTACAGCGTTCACAATCTCGATTGATGAGACCAGTAACGCGCAGCACGGCTAGTAGGCACGGGTTTCCAGATGGTGTAATGTCTGCCGACGCTGTTGTGCCCAGTGCTGCTGCGTGACCTATCACCTCCCACGGATGAGCTCAAGACAAGACCATGGGAAAATGCGGGTCAGCATTCAGCACCTCGATTCGACGGTTCGCAGATTGTGTGAACACGATCAAGCGACGCTGTGCAGAACAGGTTCCGGTGACAGCTCGGTGCTTACTTTTCCTGTTAACGTATCCGTCTCGTGATGCACAAGTGGCACAGCTACGCCGTAATTTTTCGTGGATCAAAATGACCGAGGCCGTGTGCTGCAGAGTCATACTGGCTGGGTGTGATACGCGGGATGTGCTGAATTACGGGACACGGTGCATTGATTCGTTCCCTGTGGCTCGCGCTAGTTGCAATATCGTTCACTGACGCTCACATTCGGTGCACTTTGCTGATGACGGACCTGTGATATTAGTTACTTCTTCTTTGGCACAATAAAGATCCTGCGTGCTGGCGCCTGCACGAGTGTTGCCATGAAAAGCCGCTTCGTGATTGGGTTTCATGTGGTAAAAATGTATGCCATATTTTTAATGTCACTTGGCTGCAGCCAAGTAAACGTTGACGATGCATTTTTGCGTGCATCCATGAATGACACCCCATGCAAGGACCCAAGTGCAGCTTTCATATGCTCTTTTTGGCGACAAGATGCAAGCCCCCTGACATGATCCTGTTCGTTTGAACCGCCAAAAACATCCTTGCGCCGCGTTGGACCGCTGTCGATCATTCAGGCGGGACGAGGCCAGGGTTGGTCTCTCGGCGCTTCGGCTGCATCTCATCAGCCACGCGGGGATTTTCTCATTTCTGGTTGTCGAACGGCATTACCACTTTGGGCCTGGTCACCGTGGGGTCGCTCAGGGAGGTGTGAAGGCCTTGTCGTTGGAATGGATCATATCAACCCGCTTGTCATCTTGGTTGAGACAGCCGTGCTGCCAATAACGGTAGATGGTAGCGGCAGACTTCTTGAGATGGATCCTCACCACGCAAGCTCGCTGCTTTGTCACCGCGGCGCAGCCAGACTTTGTGCTTCGTATTAGTTGCAGCCAACATTTATCGTAATGAACGGATCCACTCCACCCACCGCGACGTTGAACGAAGTACCGGCGTCCTATAATAGGTTTTAACCTAGTGTATAGGCAGACTATTTGCAGTGCTAGACGATCTCGCAAGGAGAATGACATGCCACCATGTGAACGCGCGTATCGCCATGTCGGCCGCACTGTGCCCGGTGGTCAAGACTGCCGGGCGTGATGCAGCGGTTCAGTGTTGACTTGGGTCACAGCGTCTGTGTTTGGATCAACCAGCCGGTCACTCGGTTGTCCAAGCCCGATGTTCGACGTTGGCAGCGTGCACATGGTTTCAAGGCGTGCCTAGGTGGAGCCCGGCGCTGGCCAAAGGTTAAAGTGCTTTTCCTCGGCGCTGCCTAAGTCCAACAAGGGTGTCAGACTCGACACAACCACAAGTACGGGGGGTGGGCGTACTTTAGGCGTAACCCGTCGTGGCGGCACATGTACCCACGCCGGGGGGTCGACCGATGGACAGGCGGCTTCTTGCGTCCGGTGTGCTCATACTGCTCAGGCGTTTGCAGCGTAGTCAGTATGCAAGGCTGATGACATGCCTGTGCTAGGCGAGGGCTCTACGCTGATTGCTCCAATCTCCGCGAGTGGCCCGCCGTTGGCTGTGTGACCTCAGCCAGTGATGCATGTGTCTGATACTGCATCGGTGCACCCATCTGCAAAGTCCCATGTCATCGACTCGCCCGTCCCCGTTGCAGGCGGCAGGGGTTGACTACCTGCATGTCGATTTCTGGAAGACGCTCGGCTAGGAGGAGGCCAATGAAGGCATCGGAGCAGCGCCCACCCCAGATCGCGCTTGGATACCGTGGGCCAGCAGTGTGGTTTGCCGGCTGCACGCGCGACCAAGCAGGAGGTGCTGGGAGCGGGTATAGTGGACCGATTCACTCTCGCGGGTGGCAGTGATTGGCTGCGCCCACTAGCGTGTCGACTGCTGTGAAGGAGAAGTAGCGCAGCAGGACCCAACCTCGCTTTCCAACCCTTTCCGAAGCTACTGCGCCAACCAAAGTTTGAAGCCCCATCCGCCCCTGATCTCGCGATGCTGCTGGCGCCGACACGGATCTCTGCTTGATATGCACCATGAACATGCATGCCTCCCACACCAACGCCCATGTCGCCCTGGAGTATCGCCGGTCCTCTTCCACTAATCATGCTACCCTCAGACGCGGCTAAAACATGACGCTGCCGAGTGCGAGCGTCCTTCAGGCTCCGTACGTACAACAACCCTAGGGCTAGTTGACCGCCTTGAGGGCCACCGCCCCATGCACACGACACTCAACCCCGGTGCGGAGCCCAGCTGAGTCGCACTGCACGTCTGTACAGGGCCTAGTCGCACTACCGCATTCTGCCATCATCGTGGCGGGCGTTGTGGTTCCCTTGTCTGCTCTCCATGAGCCGGCCGTCGTCTAGCTGCACGGATGCTCCGTTGCGCGTTGCGCCATGATACATGGTACGCCTCCCTCGTCTGCCTTCCCTGTCTTGTGATTTGGTCATTCCAAGCGTTCCTTTTCGCTTTCTGCACTATGCCTTTCGTTGATCGTTCCAGCCGTGCCACTGGCCCTAGTCGTCACAGCGCTCCCTCACCGAGCCATCCCTTGGTGGCTCCGTGTAGTCAATACACTCCCGTTCCTTGTCTGCATCTATTCCACTATTAGCTGTTCTTGAGTTTCGCTAGCCTAGCCCTGGCATGCCTTGTACCATGACTCTTGCCGCGAGGTTACGCTACCTCAATTTCCCCATCCACCCTTCCTGATGTGTCTATATCTCTTGGCAGTCCATATACCTATGCAGATGCCCCCAAGCCAGTCACGCTTCCAAGTCAGACAAGAGTGATTGCACCCGACACAACCGCCTACTAGCACACACATATACAAACCACTCGAGACATCTCCCCTTCGACTGTGTATGATCACTGCCCTCCCACCATACCACCTCGCCAACATGTCCGGCCACATGCAAACCTCACAGCTTCACCGACGTACCTCTCGCAGCTCTGGAAGCCAAGCACCATGCAGATCATCACGCGTTGAGAAGACAAAAAGCCACCACAACAGTCCAAAAGCCATGGAGAGGAGGAAGACTACGACGGAGACCAAGCTTTATGCTACTCTAGACGACCACTACAGGATGATGTTTGGCGTGTCACAGGAGGAGGAGGAAGAGCGGCCACAACAGAACAGACCAGTTAGCTGGCACCCGTCGTCGTCACATTTCCAGGCTTCACAGCAAACGAATTACTTCGAACCTATGCCCCATCAGCAATGGTCACAACATTATTCCCCATCAGACCGTGACTCTCACCACGGTTCTGATTTCTACTCCCTGTCTACACGCAACTCCATGTTCGAGCCTATGACTGGTGCTTCGACTTATGCCAACACCCAGTCAGAATGTGGATGGTCCCAACACACACCCGGCTACGTTCATTCTTCGCTCAACACTCCTTCTACCGAAGCTTTGCCCTGGTATCTGCAGCAATGGGCCCAAAAGAACCAAGCACAGGCATCTTCCAACTTCCTGCCTATTCAACATCCTGCTCAGCAAGATCAAGATATGGAAGACGACGATGGTGAGAAGCTTGTTGCATTGGGCCTGTACGACGCACCTGAGCCATCACTGAGTTGGGGCTCTCTCACTGAAGGAACAGGAAAAGGTCTCAAGCTTGAGGAGACTTGGCAACCACCGGAGGAAGAGGAGGGCGAAGAGGAGGATGATGACGCCAGCTCAGAGGCCAGTGTCGAAGAGCCATCTCCACCTTTGCCGGCAGTGCAGCAGAGCCAGCACCTTCCTGTCCACGTCAAGGCTCAAACACCTGGCAACATGGAGGGACAGAGCTTCTTCTTTGACGAGGACGAGTCGGTTACCAAGGAATGGTGGTTTCAACAGATGAAGCAGCCCACCATGCCGGTGCGGGACGCCGGGCTGGGATATGGATGGCTATGAGCCGGATCTTTGTTTCAAACGTGCGACTACGATACAGGAGCACCAGCATATTTTTTGAGGCGAATTCTTTTAGCACAGCGAGGCGTTTTGCATGGTTCCGCTTGGAACCGGAAAAGACTTTAGAGATACCCAGCCTTTAGTGGCAGTAGAGTGAGGCTTTGCATCGCTCACTATGAGGTCAGATGAACATGATGTAGTCAGATAGTAGCATCAACCAGATCAACCACATTACATCAAACTTCGATTCCTTACCCTACTGTGCCGACTTTGATTACCTTGGCTCCATGAGTCATCGAATGGTACATAGGCCTGGGCAGCATCCGAGGTCCACCATCGACGAGAAGGGAAGGTGCTTCCTGCTTCAAGCTGCCCCAGTATTCGCATTTCGCCGTGACAACGTCAATCCTCGACCTCCACAGCCCACAAGCTTCTTCAACGCTTCTAGCCTTCTCGTATAACCATGGTCCCAACGTACATTTGTCTCGGCGCAAGCCGCCATGTACCAGCCCTTAGTGTACCGAACCCACGTACTCTGCAGTGTGTAAGGCGGCCAGTACAAGACACAGCAAATCACACGTCGGCGACATGCCGCCGTCCTCCGGGCCCGTCCTTTAGGTCCTAGTGTGATGCAGATCGGTCAACGCGCAATTGTGTCACATCGCCCGGTAAAGGACCGAAGACTGTAAAATAATTCAGCAGCCTCACGAAGTGGCATGATGGTGCAAAACACGCACCCACCACGTCAAAGCGAAGCGACGCTGACACTCTGCGGTCCGACCGATCTTTAAGCCGTCACCCGGAGCGAGCCACGCAGCCCTGTGCGGCAGGTTGTGGAAGCTGCAGAATCGTCCTCCACCTCGCTCAGCACCGCTCAACATCGGCCAGACCCGCTTCAGTTGCCCTGACCGAACATCAGAGCACATTCACCCGCTAGGGCCGAAGTTTACCAGCTAACCGAATTGTTGGCTGCCACGCTCATGTTTCCATCCCGTCAAGGCTCTCACCGGAGACTAAGCAAGTAGCGCGGATTAAGATTTCAGACGAGAAAGGTTCCAGAAGATGGGGTTGCGAGATTGAGTTCTCAGCCTTGAAAAGAAAAAGGACTTCCATGGTTTTGCCGGGTGGTCCTTGCGTCATTGGCTCGATTCGAAAAGTGGTGGTCAAACTCGTAGCGCTTATCGATATGCACACCTGGAAGACTGAGCAAATTTCCTTTTAGTGATGGCCAACACGCGTTCACGTGCCTCCATCTGCAACGTATCGGCTAGCCAATCGCAGACTTTGAAGCTGTCGACTGCACAAACGCGTCCAGCTGCGCGACTACTCGAGTGCTAAATATGGAACCGCATACACGATTTGCTGTCACGGCGTGGCGCGATAGTCAGGAGCTGCTTCAGCTGCGCCAGGACCTGTACAGTCCAGAAACTAGTAGGAAAGAGAAAGCAGTTAACAAGGTAAGCTAAGATGGAATCACACGACCTACAGGGAGTACTTTTTCTGAGGTCCACAGCCACAGTGTGCTGATGAGAGGTAGGTGTTTGCTTGGCGACTACGGAAACCTGATGGATTGCCACTGCTGCTAGACTCGACAGCAGACATTGTGGATGTAGTGCTTCAAGATGCACGGGGCGGTTTGCAACACAACGCACTGCGGCTGCTGTATGCTACTGCGATATCAAGGTAGGTTTGTCGAATGTTGTGATCTAAAGAACATCCCACTCCCCAACTGTCTCTCTGTCCTGGATATGGGCGTGTTCAATGTGTCTCTAGATTCTGCATGTATTCTGTTCTTCTCTCCAATTCGTCCGATTTTCGAATCATCTCTTCTCTCTACGTTTTTGTCAAGTCCATGTCAATCCCATTATCACTTCTGTCTTATGAAGCACTGTTCACACCTTCTTTCTAACTCCCAATAGGTTCGTAACCGGCATAGCAGATACGCAAATTGACTTGACCCGCGACCGCCCCTCATGGTTCCCCCCAGGGAAATCCCTTCAACTCCCCATTACCCTCCTGGAAATCCGCCACCGCATCGTCCACCGGCACCTCCCTTCCCTCGCAGAGCTAAAGCGGGCTGCTACCGAGTCGCTCGAGTGGCTCTGGGAGTGGTACTGGATCCAACTGGACCATGCATTCAAGACCGGCAGTGCACTCGTCGCGGCAGAAGAAGATGAAGAACTCGGTGTCCAGAGCAGGGAAGCGGTGCGAGAGAAACTCCAGAGTATCCTCAAAGCATATGTCAAAGAGCGGAAAAGTGAGATCAAGAATAGGAAGAAAGACGACACCAAAGCTGCCGAAACAGCTCTGTCCACATACAATCTTCGTTTTGCCCCCAATGCTACGACGATACCTTCTTCGCACACACAACGCGCGCTACTAGAGCTACTAGTGCAAGGGAAGATGATATTACCCACGGATAAAAAGTTGGGCAGTACCATGTCTGGCGCATTTATCATCTGGACACCTTTGTTACGCGCTTTCTCCAACAGCGTCTTGAACTTTGCGGGACTGGTTGCGCATCTTACAGGTTTCATGAATGCTCTGTCAAGGGAAATGGTGCACCCGGAGATGGATCCTGTTCGGGAGGGTCTGCATGAATGGGCACTACATCTCCTCACGTCAAAGGACTGGGCAGCCTTGAGACAAACCGCGAAGAATGATGTTGTGGCACTGACTCTTAGTCACTGTTTCTCGGATCCTACATTTTGGAATTTGAAACTGGCTGACAAGTTACTGGAGGAGGGAAGTGTATCGAATGAGAAATCATGGCGGGCAGTGCTTGATGCTGCTAGGGCGGATGGGACTGGTGAGAAGATGGATGTCGATGTTCAAGTCGAGAGCATTGAGCGGGCCTTACCGGTTAGAGAAAATGAAGGCAAAGAGGATGTGGTCAAGAAGAAGGTCAAGGGGCCAACCAAGATGCTGGGCATGTGGAAACCCAAGCCTATCGGATGGTTGCCTCAGGGTTGGGAGGACGATGAATGAAGGGATCGACCTAAAAGTAATAGGGCATTCTGTCACTATGATGCAAATACTCGATTGGTACATGATTTGGGCAGACGTAGTAAGAAGAGTACCCGTCTTTGGGTAAAACGTAGATTGTTCGACCATGTTCGCTACACAATCATTGTCTGTGACCAAGTTTACTCTTTCGGTCACCCGTTCGCATTTCAGTATCTCCCCCGGTTTATTGTACATTGTAGTCGACTTGCAGACTACACATGTTTGAGTACACATGTTTGCTCTCTCGATTTTCTTAGGCGAGAAATGGGCGGAGGGGCGCATGGGTGTCTCATGTTTTGCTCCTTGGTCAGGCAACGTGCCTATCCTATCCTTGCTTCTCTTGTTGCCCAAGCTTATATCCAGCCATGCTTCATTCTTTATAACGAACTGGGACCCTTTTTTCTTTCAGATCATGAGATCGGGATCCGGCTGCCAAAGATATAGATCCTTATCCGCAGTCGCCAGCAGGTTGGTCCTCGGATTGTAACCGACAACAGCGCTCTTGCCCTGTCCTGGAAGCTTCTCCATAGGCTCAAGCATATTATTTGGCGTTGGTGGCTTGGAAATGTCCCAGACTAGGAGGCCATCTTCTCCACTGCCTCCAATCAGGAACTTGCCATCTGGCGTAAGGCACACATCGCCCTGTCCATTTGCCGGAGTATGACCATCGGGCTTGGCGCCCGTGGTATTTGTAGTGGAGGCGCTGGGTGGGAGACGCCCCGAGGAGCCAGTTTTGCGGTAGCAGAAATGTGTCAAGTCACCTGAGAAGGCGTCGAGGACGAAGTGGCCGCTTCCGTTTGTCGCAATGATCAAACTCTTGCCGTCATTGGTGAACTCAATCTTGGTCCAGTCGACCTTCTGGCCTCCCATGAAGCGCTGCTCCATGTCGAGGATGTCGAATGTTGCAAAGGGCGGCTTGTCGTAGTTGCGCATATCGTAAAGGAGGACGTTTTGTGTAGGTGGTGAGGCGATGGCAATGACGGTGGCAGAAGGATCGTAGGCAGCAAGGTAGGGTCCATGGAGGTTAAGCAGACCTACATAGTTTGGCGATTGCAGATTCCACAGGCGCACCGTGTTGTCCTTTGAGCAGCTTATGAAATCGTCCTTGGACGGACACAGGGCGATGGAGGTGACGGTGTCGCTGTGGCCCTTGAAGTAGCGGATGTACGAGTTGTCGTGTGTGGAGAGGAAGCGGATGGTGTCGTCGACCTTTGTACTGGCATAGATTATGCTCTGCGCATGGTGACTGAAGCGCGCCAGATGCACGCCGTACTTCTGGCTCTTGAGCTCCTTGGCGTGCTTGCCTTCTTTGCAATTGTAGATCTGGAGCGTGTCGTCGTCGCGTGCGACAATGGCTAGCTCGCCCGAGTCGTCAAAGTCGAGCGAGGTGACGGCGGTGCCCTGGCCGCCAGATTTGAAGCGCTGGCAAGTGTCAGTATACTGCGGACATGTGCACCTGTGTCTTGGTCTCACCCTCTGAGGCCGGAAGCTTGTTATGACGTCGCTGACTTTCTGTGTCGGCGGCCCTGCAGGCGGTGGAGGAGGGCCTCCGCCGGGCGTCGCTGACCCAGCCATGGCAGTGTTGGTCTCCTAGTCGTGTGCTGCAACAAGTGCATTCATCTCCACCTGCCCAGTGAGCGAATCAGCGCGGGTGCAAATGGACTACACGCGACGCGACGTGGGACAACTAGAGCCGGCGGAATGCGCTGAAGAGTTGCAACAAATGGAAAGAAGTGGGTCCAGGCCGTCTTACGTAGCTGCTGATCCCGATCCGAAACCGGAACGGGTCCTCGATTATTCACTTTCACCATTCCCCAGCATTGCCAATTTGACCGCAATCCGTCTACCAGGCCAGAGTGCGCCTGCTTTCACCTGTGCTCCTAATCCCTACATACCCCAGTCTTCTTCAATCCATGGTTGCGCCGTCACACACGTCATAGTCACAGTCGAATACATCTCCCGTACCCGGGCACTTTTCCGACCAGCTCGCGCCGTAGTCGCATAGAGCTTCACAATGTCTACAACTCTTGGGTAGGTGCTCATCTCCAGGTCCCCACACCATATGCTGTATACTAATGCCTCCCGAACAGCTCCTTCATCGCCGGCGGCATAGCAGCATGCGGTGCAGTCACAGTAACCCACGGCTTCGAGACCGTCAAAATCCGGTGCGCTTTCTCTCTCGAAACGCCTGCGCAACCAATTCGTTGACGATCGCCCAGTTTACAACTACAAGGCGAGCTTAAAGCGAAGACCGACGCGCCGCGGTTATACAGAGGTGTCTTCCACGGTGTGAACGTCATCTTGAAGAATGAAGGACCAAGAGGATTGCTACGGGGGCTTGGGTGTGCCTACATCTACCAGATGACCTTGAACGGCTGCCGATTAGGCTTCTACGAACCCATTCGCAAGACCCTCACCAACGTCGTCTACAGCGACGCGGCCGTACAATCCTTTGGCATCAACCTCTTTGCAGGTGCTTCATCTGGCATTCTGGGTGCAGCAGCCGGCTCTCCATTCTTCCTCGTAAAGACGCGCCTACAATCTTACTCACCCTTCCTGCCCGTCGGCACACAACATAAATACAAAAACGCCATCGACGGTATGCGACAAATATACAGCGCCGAGGGCATCAAGGGCCTGTACAGAGGTGTAGGGCCAGCCATGGTCCGCACAGGTTTCGGCAGCTCTGTACAACTTCCCACATACTTCTTCGCCAAGAGGAGGCTGGTAAAACATCTGGGTATGGAAGAGGGAATGCCGCTGCATATTGCTAGCAGTACCGCGAGCGGCTTCGTCGTATGCTGTGTCATGCATCCTCCAGACACAATCATGTCGCGAATGTACAACCAGACCGGCAACCTATACACATCGGCATTCGACTGCTTGAGCCGAACAGTCAAGACAGAGGGTATTTTCGCTCTGTACAAGGGCTACTTTGCCCATCTGGCGCGTATTCTGCCACATACGGTATGATGGCACAACTAGACAAGACAAGCGAACTATTGCTAACCATCGAGTAGATCCTGACTCTTACACTCGCTGAACAAACCATCAAGCTCATGCGTTTGGTAGAAGACCGGATACTGCCCGCAGAGACCAAAGCGAACATGTGAGTAGAGACTGCTTGGCGGCTGTAGGCTAGACGCACACATTGCCTATACATGCCCGGCGTCAGATACGGCGTATGAGACTTTACGAGACAACATGGTTCAATGCGACTCGTAGGACTAACCGCGAGATGATGGCGGAACACTTTGTACAAAAGTCGAGACTGTTGAGAAGAAGAGTTGGATAGATACTGACACCAATACCAGCTAGCAGGTGACCACTGTATATTTTGAATATGAGAATATCCCTCGCATCACCAACTCTTCCGATTTGCATTCTTCCGCGACAGTTGGTCATCTTGGGAGAGAAGCAGTTGAAGGAGCAGATATGGCTGATGCTGACTTGATAGCCAATCGACAAGTAAAAGCCATTGGCCAATTGTTCGTGACACGAATCGGTCGGCTGACTTGTAGTCAGATGAAATCTTGGTATGCAAATCGGTCCATCCTCGTAGGAATGAGTAGCGTGTTGGAGTTCTTTTCCGTTATCCTCTTTACGAACACAACATATCTTCTTCGCCCGAATTACCTTTTTTGGGCTGTATTCTTCACCGTTCAGGAGATACCTGGATAGCTGCCAAGAGCGGGACGGGAATGCCCTCTCGGGCCATGAGCGTGATCGTATACTAAGATCTTGACCCACTCGCCAACTGTATTGGAAAACTTCTCCGACGAATCATAATCTAAAGGAATGTGATGTCAAAGAGCTTGTCATCGGTGCCTGACACAAACCAAGTTTGCAGTCGTGACATGACTGTGTACGTGGCGCTCATTTGATTCATCGTATTGCTTTTTGTCGGTAAAGAATGAGTTTTTTTCCAACGCACACTGAGCCTCATCCTCATGCATGGCGCTACGAATGCAGTTGGGTCGTCATGCGTTGCGTCAATTTTCGGACGAGGAGCCGAGTTGAGTGCCCCTGTTTACGCACACAAAGCCGGCGCCTGCCTTTCTCGTAAACGACAAGGCGAGTGTGGAAGCCGCCGATGCGCGAGTTGGAGAGTAGATTTTGATTCTGACGAGGTTAGGGCTCGTGACTACTTGCAGTTTGACGATGATGCTGAGCGAATGAGGTGAGGATGCGTGGTTGCGCAACAGTGCGGAGTGCAGGAGATGCTGCAGCAAATGCAGCGTAAGCTGGAGTGCATGGTTGGAGTGCGGGATTGGAGAGCAGGAAACGTAAGTTTGTTACACAAACAGACGAGCAGAGTGTGAGCACGACAGCAAGTATTGCGCTGTCGTCCGCAGTGCGCCGTGGTCCGCAAAGGCGAAATGTCTTCTCCGCGGATCAAGGTACGTGTCTTGGAGGCGATTTAGATGTTTGCAGAACGGCGATCGACTTTGAGGGAAGCGACACACAGCCCGTCTGTTGCAGACGTTGTTACCGCCGAGGATCGGGTTTTACGGGGTGCTGTTTGAAAATGTCGCTCAGAGATCCAGACATATTCGTGATGGAGAGAATGAAGCAATGTGCCCCGCTATTGGGCGATCTTACGCCTATGTCGTGCAGCTTGAGGTCGAGGGGAGCCGACTGGTAGCACAACCTCAGGGTTCTTGGATCGTCGGTGCTCTAGACCCTGTCAGGCTATGATTTGGAGATCAGAACTGTCATCATTTGGTGGTTGCGTTTGCTGTACCCGCGGGGCGCTGTCATCTGCTTGCGTTTGACAGGGTCAGCCTGACTCTTCGTGCTGAGAATGATGACATGTTTGCAAGCTCTTCATCCTCGATGGCAAAAGCATGGTGTTGCTGTCGTTGGCTGCAGTGAAGGATTTGTGGCCTGGGCTGATCTGCGTCTCTTGAGGAAGAGCGACAGGGTTCTGGAGACGGGAACCCCTGAAGCTTGAAGCCTCACTTCGAATCAAGTTTGGCCATGATGAAAGCATCTCTGGAGACCTTCTCCGATCAGCGCCCATCTCCTCCTCGTCTGCTCGTGTGCGCCTCTTCTCTCAAACACGAAAAAATGTCCGCTTTCGCCTCCGAGTTCAATGCTGCAGCCTCACGAACACAACCTTGACCGATGTCGAGGCAGAATCTTATGTGGTCAATCCATAGAGTGCGTGTCTGGACCCAGTGGCTTGCGAATGCCTTCTCACGTTGTCCAGTAAGATATCGAAGTGGTGATTCCACTAGCGGTAGTGTGGCAGATGGCTACTGGGGTTCTCCGCATCTTGCCCATAGCGCTGGGTCATCCGCTCTTTCCTGCAGTCTCTCTAGCGATATTATTAGCCCCTCTCTGCACCAGACAGAATACCATTTCCATTGTCGCCGACTGCTTACTTTCCCTGACATCGACAGCGCCTCGCTGGCGAGTCATTTCTTCGTTCGATATTACAGTCAACATCGCAACGTGTGTCACGCGTATGCCATATCCGATATCGTCTTGGGCTCTCAGCGGTGTCTCGTGACAGGTCCCGACCTCGATATTGGACGCTTTGCACCCAAGCTAAGATCCGCCCTTCCCTAGCACAGTGTCGCTGGATCCACATCCATATGTGAATGTTGCGCTGCATCCGCACGGCAAATCACCTCCTCGACAGTTTGGACTAGCATCACCAAACCTCGCCACTGCTAGATCAATACTGGTGTGCGAGAATGCCGGTTCGCATCATCAGCTCCATCTTCCGAAGACAGTGCATGAGGTTGGGCAACGGAGGATGATGCCTGGCGCTGCTGAGTATCCCACGCCACACACTCGACGATTCGAGAATTTACTTCCTATTGAAGGATCAACTTTGCACTTCAATATCCTTTCACGGTCCACTATGAACCTCACCTTTCTGCCTCGCCAACCACTACGTGGATCCAAGAAGCGCACCCGAGCGGTGGCTGATATCGACGGCGAACATTCGTGTGTACAGAAGAAGAAACGACGACTTCGATTATTCCTTATCACTTCTCGGTTATCGCCACAATTCTCTTTTCCAGCAACCAACATTGTGGATCGCGGCAGCTCCAAGATTGCAGTATGGGCCAAGCAGAAGGCACTTGGGCGGAACCTGCTCAGGAAGGCCGCCATCCTGAATGGGGTACGCAGACGATTGATTCTGACCAAAGAAGCACAGAGCGGATGTGGTCGTGTACCAGTCGAGCAAGAGAGAGAACAAGCACAACTTGAATTAGCGAGGCTGGAGTTCAACCATGGCAGTGTTGACACTTACACCAGACCAGTATTGTCGCGAGATCCGTCAGTACCACCCAGTGCTGCTGTGAGGACTGGGGGCCACTTTGTAGTCTCTGGATCGCCTACAAACTCTCCGCCCTCATCAAGAAGTCCTTCGCCTACCTCGTCTTCACCAACAACAAGGGACTCCCCTGATGAGGCTGCCGTCTTCCGCTCGCCAAATGAAGCATGGTCTCACTCCGCGAGAGATACGACATCACGCCGAGACTACCTACCTATGCCGCCATCGCCACTTGGAATCTCGAATTATGATGCTTTTGATGGCGATGGAGATTCGTTCGACCCGTATGCTCATCTCGACGACGAAGACGAGCCAATACCAAACCCTTACGACGACGATAATGATGATGACGTGCCTTTCTCGCCATCTGTCGTCACCGCCGGCTCGTCTACCACTTCACACACCGGCACTACGAATGCAACCATGTTTTCCGATCTTATCGGGTTGGATCACTCAGAATCAGTATTCGGAGATTACGACCAGGTAGACGACGGCGCGGATGCCATATGGCCGAGGGTATCTACACCGGGTAGCCCAAGTCCTACACTTATGTCAACATCGCCAGACGTCTCTGCCTTGTTTGCAACATGCTTGGTTGCACCCAAAAGAACGGATTCGTTTGCCATGTCGCCTGATCACCGTCCACGCAAGCTGACTAAATCTGTGTCCCCAGAGATGCTTGCGGTGACCACTACAGCGGCCACTTCTCCGAATTTCACGTCTGCATCACCAACCATGCCGGCTTCTCCTAATTTCATACCAACAACAGTACCAATGTCACCAAATTTCTCTCTTGCATCGACGTCACCAAACTTCGCCTCGTCGACCGCGACGGCATCGATATCCCCGAATTTCTCATCATTAGCTGCTCCAGCCTCACCAAATTTCCCACCGATACCGAAGTCGCCGAATCTTAGTGCACTCGACGCATCCATGACAGCACAAAACCCATCAGCATGGAACCACCCGGACACACATTCGACAGAAGCAGGCGGATCTGTCCATACCAACGATGTGGAACAAGAGCGCAGACGGCAGAGGAACTTGATGTTCATGCGTTTCGGATCATGAGTGGTGCTATGGCCATTTTGTGTATCTACTAGATGTGTCGTATATCATGACAACAGAAAGTCTCACAAAACCCACATGCAATCGGTTTTGAGAAAAGGAAGCTCATCCTCAATGGATATCTGGAACGAAAATGACCCATGTGGTCTTACTGCCATCAGTATGTACTTGTACGATTAACAATCAAAAGCGCGGAGTATCAGGAACGCAAAAAGGACAGGCAAAAAAAGGAAGGAGCGGTTCTCTGTACCACCACACTGGGAACGATCGGCATTCGGTACGGTTTTATAAACGAGCATTTTGGCGTATGGGTGTATTCTCGTAGCAATATTTTGCATTTATCGCGTCGAAATGTACACGTCCAATCTCGCTTTGTAAAACAATTCAGGAAGAAGCATGTACCATGTGGCATATAGTTAAAACACGTCTTTCAATGAAAGATCAACATTGTAGTTCAATACTGCTGCAGAAGCTCTGAACGTGATCGATGCACCTTTATAGTGCTACCTCAACTTAAACCGGAGCTTGGTTAGAGTCATCATAGCAAAATCCGTTCCTCTTCTCGAAGAGTACAATCTACGCTTTCTGCAGCTTCGATGCTCGGTCAAGAGCTATATCACACATGGCCTGAATGGCCTCTTGACGCTCAGCTCTGATATCGCCACGGTCGATACGAGAGCGAATATTCTCCATGATTTCAGGTCGCGGACGGCCATTGACGAAGACACTACATAACCGTCAGTAAATTATCAACCGTGAGCTCAAGGGAGATTTCACATACACATATCTCAAACCCGGAAACTTCTCTTCGTATTCCTTGTTCAGACTTGCCAATTTCTCTTTCTCTTCCTCTGCACCTGCCTGCAATTGCGCCTGTTCTTTCCGGCTCTGCTCGCTGTCTACTTTCTTCTCGCCCAACCTCGGATGCGAGCAGAGTATCTCAGAAAGCTTCTTCACATCGCTTTCATCAGTTGACTTGGCCAGCGCAGCGAGTTGCGCATTGACAGCGGTAATCAAGATGTCATAACTGGGGAAAGTGGCAGACCTCAGTACGGGGAAAGTGATCTCGCGGAGGGGAGGCGATGGCTCAAAGAGTAGGTCTAGAACGCTTGTGAGTTCGGATTCGGAGGCATGGGGGAGTGTGCTAGCAGCTGGGAGTGATGTCATTGTCGAGGTTGAGGCAAAGTGACGAGTCGGATTTAGCGTGTATTCGGGAGAGCCGTTAATTGCTTTTCGCGATGCGTTTAGTTTGGGACCGGAATCTTCGGGCTAGCTGGGTACTGAAACTATTCGAAAAGTTGACGTTGGTCGAATGTTGATGGAGAAGCGGAAGACTTGTAGAACATTTGCTTGCTATTCAAACTCTTTCTTGCTGCGGCCGCTACCGACCGATCAGCGATGCAGTGCAGGCTCGGTGGCCATGACCAACAACCTGCATGGTGTTGCTGCAAGCTGCAAGGGGATAGCGGGGCAGTCGGACAGTAGCAGTCGAGCTGTCCGACGGACCATTTCTAGCTTTTTTCTTAGTCCCGACGCGTACCATGTTTTGAAGTAAACAACGGACGAAGCTTGTTTATACTGTATGCATGAGTCTTGTGTCTTTTAACAAGTTCCGGCAAGTTCCCACCGGCCTCAACAAGTGATGGTGGTGCGAGGTAAGCGTGTGTATACTGGGATGGCTTGTTGCAAGAATCTGGAGTGACTAAAATAGCTGCGAGATGCCATCGCGTTCGTATTTAGCCAGGGGGATGCCGACAGAAGAGTGCGATCTGCTGCTGGGTTCAGCAAAGTTGCACCTGAACAGCTGTTTGCTTCTTTCCCACCCCGCCTTGTTGTCGGCGGGTTACCGGCGGCAGAAGCAACGGATGGCTGTCATAGCGGGTGCGTCCATGGGATTGATCTCATCGCACTGGCTGTGACCTGGGACGCCTCAGGACTATCGGCGGCCTGGTGCATTGTGCCTGCGTTAATGCGGTTCCTGCCTAGACATCAATGCGTGGACTGCCGCATGGCTCTGGTGACAGCACCCGTGGAGCCCAAGTACGCGCCTGTACGACGACGTGTTGCTGAAGAAAAAGAAAAACGCAAACGCATTCTTGTGGGATGTCATATGATGAGTGCGGGAGCCGTTTATGTCGGTGAATCAGGCGCTCTGTGCTGGTGCGGAGATATAGCCCTGGCCAGCTCCCGGGCTGCGCGTACTGTAGTTAACAGGGGTTGCCGTCGCTTCGTGTTTCAGGTCTCCACGCTCTTCGTCAGTCGCCTTCACCCATCCTCCCTCTCAGCTTAAGCTTTTGAGGGTGCTAGGCGGATTGCAACGGTACATGTTCCTGAAGCGTCCATTTGCCTCGACGCACAGCGCTGCCCCAATGGCCGGTTATCCGCCTCTGATACTCGACGGATCCCTGATTTGAATTCATGACCCCTACTTCGCTTTGACCTCCTGGAATCACGCTCGTCGACTGCACCCGCGACGACAACGCCGTCTCCTCGCAGACGACGACACGCACGGCTTTGAGAGTCTGCACCGCGAAGCGTCTCTTCCTGGCCGACTTGCACCATCATGTCGCTGAACGGCCTGGACAATGTCGAGGTAACACAGGCGTACCAGGGTGCGCTCGCCGAGGCTGGTGGTTGGTAAGACATGCCCAATTTCTTCTTCCATCGCGGACCACGTGCTAATGCTTGGGGTAAAGGTTCCTGCTCAGGTACACGTCAAGGGATGCCGTTCAAGTCCTGACACGGGGAACTGGGGGAGCCGGTGAGGCGCGCGCTGCCGTCGCCCAGTACGAGGAAAAGTCTCCGCTGTACGGGCTCCTGCTGTACCGTCGGCGCAAGGTCCTGGTCAAATACGTGCCTGAGGGGACATCGCGACTACTGCAGGGTGAGTTGAAGCGTCAATCCCGTCACCCTCACCACTAACCCTCGACAGCCCGCGTTAGTGTCCACTTCATCAACATCACCGAGAAGTTTGCGCCCCACGACATCGTCCTGTCCATTTCCACGCCAGAAGAGCTCAGCGATGCCGCCCTTACCGCCGCCTGCAGTCTGCACACTGCCGCCCCATCGAGCTCCTCGTCTAGCGGATCGTCGCGACAGCAGAAGCTCAGCTGGATACAAGAGGCCGCAGAGGAGGGAAACCAGCCCGACGGAGAAGGCAATGCAGCACGACCGGGCACAGCAAAGTCCAACATCCCCACCATTCTGGAGCCTGCCACGGGCAGCGAAGACGAGCCTATTAGAAGCGGATCAGTTGCGTCGCAAGCAGAGACGGTCCCGTTGATGTTGGAAGAGAAGGCTGTCGAGCACAAGTTGTCACCACAGATCTCGCACGTCACCATGGAGACGGTAACCGAAGGGCCGACGACGCCCGACGACACTGATCTATCCGACCTCCAGGACACGCTCAAGAGCTATGATTCGCTCTTTGAGAACGGACCAGAACCGCGAGGCTCATCACAAACCACCAGGCCAAACTACGACGAGCTTTATCAGCACTACTATGAGCAGTACACCAAGCCCAAGGTCAAACTCGGACCACGACCGCGACCATCGCTCGAAGGCCGAAGACCATCTACCTCTGGCAGCGCACCGTCAGATCTGGCAAGGCCTGTTTCGTCGCTTCCCGCAGGCTTGCGCTCTGCAACACGAAAGACTGCTAATAAGAAAGAGTCCAAGACAAACTCCTCTAGCACCCTCCCCACCATTGCTATTCCTCCACAACATGACGTCCCTCCGATGCCTGACATGCCACTGTCTCCTGCTTCGTCCATGTACTCAACGAGAGCCCCAGCCAGCACCAAGTCCATGCCCGTGTCCGCGTACAAGAGTCACCTTCGGTCTGGAGGAACGACACAGGAAAGGACAAGGCTTATGAAGGCTGTCGAGATGCGCAAGAAACAACAACAGGCTCAACAGCTAAAGAAAGAAAAGGCCGCCGAAGCTGCTGCGTTGGAACCTGAAGCGCAGGCTGAGGACACCGAAGTTGTGACTGAAGCTGGTGACGAGAACCCGGCAAAATCTGCCGTTCCTGCGACTGAGTCTGAGGAGAGCACTCCCACGGTACAGACAGATGACGAACCCGAAGCCGACAAAGAGACACTGCTTGGTGATGATCTGCCTTCAAACCGTCCAAGCAACTCCGGCATGGCGTTTGCGGATGGTCAGAACGAGACAGACGACTTGAACTCCACTGCTTCGGTGTCGTCACCAATATCTGCACAAACTCATGGTTCTTCTGGCGCACCTTCAACACGACCATCATCCATCTCAGAAGACGAGGCAGGTATGGAAGAGTCGCAAAAGTCCGAGGAAAACGAAGAATCACACAGTCCGGATTCCTTGGATGAAGAGCAATCGATCGACAGCGCACCGACTGTAGTCCCTGAGAGTACTACTCCTGTACCATCTGCAGAACTCCACCCTGAGCATACACAAGCCCCGGTCATCACCGAACGAGCACCGTCTTTTGATGAGGATGGAAGTAAAAGAGATACCCTGCGGCCAAGTGAGAACGATGCTCCATCGCAGCACCGCTCGAATCGGGAGTCCACAATTTACATGCCTTCGAGCGAAGCGTTCGAGCAAGACGATGGCCAGGTCAAGAAGCGAAACAGGGAGTCCATGCTTATGCCCTCATCCCAGCACCAGAGTTGGTACGAAACCAAGGGAAAGCGACGTGCAGTATTGGATCCACTGCAAGTCAGCGCCGACAATTCCGAGACCGAGTACCTCTCGGACGACTCCTTCATGGAAGAGCTCCAAAGCGCTACAGTACACCAAGCCAAACCCATGTCGGTGTCCAAGTCTCCGATTACGCCCTTCTTCCCGCGCAAGTCCTCTGCAACAGACCTGTCAACACCTCCCAGATCAGCCTCTTCGAATTACCACGGTATCAGTCGCTTATCACCTGGAGAGAGCACCCGTAAGGTTTCAGGCGGTTGGCCTCCTGCGCCAAAATCCGACACGAGCGCGCGTACGAAGATCAACGTTTCCTCTGGCATCTCGCAAAGAATCAAAGCGCTTGCAGACAAGACTAACAGAGAGTCGGCTTCACAAGTAAGCCTTGCTAGCTCTGCTTTGAGCACAAAGAGCTCTACCCTCGCCCAGCGTAAATCCTCATTCTTTGCAACAACACCTGTCGAGACCTCACCCAACGGGAGGTCTAGCACGCGTCTTGGAAGTCCTGCGTTCTTGAGTTCATCTGCTTCAACGACGCCTGACAAAAAGAAACAATCGGCTCCGATCAAGTCGACAGTATACAACGTACAGCGAGGAGCCGAAAAGCCAGAGTCTGTGCAGGTCACTGCCCGCATCGTCCGGGATGAGCGAACCATGAAGCCAACACTTGCGATGCCAACTGAGGGCATGCCCCTTGATCTCCACCAAAGCCCACTCATCATCGACCACCAAAAGGCAACCATCACCCCCAAGAGCCCTACTCGTGGAAGACCTGAGCCTGCATCTCCTCCGCCCTCTTCGTCACACTCACGCGAGCCTAGCAATGCGCCCTCACGTGCATCGTCAGAGAGTACATGGAGGAGCTTCGGTCGCCGCATGAGCGAGTCCAAGTCGGTACACAGCCATGATGGCGAAGACAAAAAGGATGACAAGAAAGAGAAGAAAGACAAGAAGGATTCTCGCACCAGCAAGATGTTCAAACGCATGTCTTCTTCGATGGCTGCCATGTCCTTCAAGAACTCGAGCAGCAACTTGACACTTCCCGAGAACGACATGCGCTCTACTTCTTTGGCATCACTGCGGGAGCCGCCGCCACCTGTGCATGTTGGCGATCTGAACATCCAATTCCCGGACACTCTGGTGGGTATATTTATAAATAGTAACTTTCGAAGACATGCTAACCTGGTGCAGCTCTGGAAACGCCGATGGGTCGAGATTGATGCCCTAGGTAACCTCGTGCTCAGTCCTTCGAAACACAATGAGAAGGGCATTGTGAAGCGCTTTCACCTCAGCGACTTCCGCACGCCATACCCACCTGATCAGGATCGACAAGAACTTCCCAATAGTGTAGTCCTCGACTTCATGGACGGACGAACCTTGCAGTGCGCATGCGAGACATACATGGCGCAAGCTCAGGTTCTACAAAGTAGGTCTTTGTCCTCCAATTCCTTGTGTCAGGTGCTAACTATTGTCTAGTCCTCCGGGAGGCACATGATGCCTGGCTTGCGTACAACCAAGCGCTGTAATCGGTCGCTATCACGTCAATCTCCAACCCTAGGCCTCGACGGCATCAACACTCTCCTTTCCCTCTCTCGAATTTTCTTTGTTACGACGTACGACTACAGCATCAGGCATCACCTTTCCCTTGTTGTGTTGGATACAAAATGGTTTTAAACTGGGGTTGTATCTCTCTCCTTGCATCCTTTCGATTAAATTTTGTCTAGTTTGCCCATTTTCCTTTCATACCCATCGTGTTTGGGGAGGCCATCTGGCAGGCTTGGAGCTCTTTCATTCTCTTCTTCATGTAACACACATGGTTGATGTGTATAATATCTAATGCTGCACTGGAGGCAGCTCAGTTTTGCTGTTTCTGGAGTGTGGACGGATTGCAATGAAAGGCGGACTGCAAGATATAGAGATCAGTAACACAATTGGACTACGTGCCTGTTATTGGACTGTGTGCCTGTCGTTTTTGCTTGTATTAGGTGGCGCCCGTTCCAAATGCAGGTGAACGAGAGGGGCGCATTAAATCTCCGGCTCAAAGAGGGATAATGTGGCAGCGATTGTGATGGATTTATCCAAAGTGTTGGGCAAGATGGCTGGCGTCAGATCTCGCCCTGAGCTGTGCACAGTCGCGCATGGGGTGCTCTCGGCCGTAACAAGTTAGCGGCTCAGATCCGCAGGGGTTAAGCGACGCCTGCCGTCATACATGCATTCCCATGCATTCGACATGTGCATTCGATAGAGAGCTCGGTATGATAATGATGAGGTGCAAAAAGGGCCTTGGGGCCGCAAGCATGCCTCTAGCTGCTACCCGAGAGTCGCCCTCAACCTCGCTCTTAGCTCCACGCCATAAGCAGCGACGACAAGAGAACGCGCCCCGAGGACTCCGCATCTGGGCATCCCAGAGCAAGTGACACCTTGCTGCGCCGGTTTTCCGCCCCGTCTCGCAGCGCATCCTGCAGCCTCGAAGTAATCGCTGCGAGGGTAACCCATTCTGTTCACAGCAGCCGTCATTGCATTGTCACGAGCCTCGGCGCCGTGTGCCCGCCAGGCACGTCAACCAAGAAAGAGGAGGGCTGCGCATCGGTGTGCGCCTTCTATAAACACTGCCCGGCACCTCCGCGCTTCCCTCCACCATGCCGGCCACTTCCCCAAACCACCCTTTCGCCTCGCCCAACGCCATCCCGCCCCGCACAAGCTCCACGGGCATCCTCAACTTGAACGCGAACACGGGTGCCGCCAAGCAACCTTCCAGAACCAGCGTCCTGCGTCCCCTGAGCGAGATTGATTGGTTGGGCCAGAGCAAGAAAAGCAAGACGAGCCACTCTGCAGACTCTTTGAATGCGCCTTTCCAACCACAGTCGTTACAACATCCCTGGCCCCAGACCATGGCCTCGCAGCTGAACTCACCTCCCCGCACCGAGCACACAGACATGGATTCGCCCATGGACAATGCCCAAGCAGCCGTCAGCCTCGAAGCCACCACAAACTACCCGACGCCACTCTCTCCACCATCAGAACACGCAAAGGACATAGGCGAGGAGCTCATCTACGGGAATGGCGTCGCGTGGACAGAAGCCAAGGAGCGCATATTACTGGGGCCGTACGACTACCTGTATGGGCATCCCGGCAAGGATATACGGAGTCAGTGTATTGCGGCCTTCAACCTGTGGCTGAAAGTGCCATCAGAAAGACTGGAGATCATCACAAAAGTAGTGGGCATGCTACATACCGCGAGTTTACTGTAGGCATACATCCTCTACGCTCACCCCACCCCAACTAACGTTGCCTAGTGTCGACGATGTAGAAGACTCCTCTCTCCTCCGCCGCGGTATCCCGGTCGCTCACTCCATCTTCGGAACCCCACAAACAATCAACTCGGCAAATTACGTCTACTTCCGCGCCCTGTCCCTTCTGCTCTCCATGAACAACCCGAAACTCATCGAGATATTCACCGAAGAGCTTTTGAACCTGCACCGCGGACAGGGTATGGACCTATACTGGAGAGATAGCTTGACCTGTCCAAGTGAGGCAGATTACCTAGAGATGGTCGGAAACAAGACTGGCGGCTTATTCCGATTAGCAATTAAGCTCATGCAAGCCGAGTCGAAAACAGACATGTACCTTGTCCTTTCCCAATCCAATCCACACCTCAACTAACCCATCTTTTAGTGACTGCACACCCCTCGTATCAACGATAGGCCTCCTCTTCCAAATCCTAGACGATCATCTAAACCTCTCCCCCACATCCGGCTACACAACTCTCAAGGGCCTCTGCGAAGACCTCACAGAAGGCAAATTCAGCTTCCCTGTCATCCATGCCATACGCGCCGATCCAAGCAACCAGATCCTCATCAATATCCTCAAGCAGAAAACTACAGACGAGGAGGTCAAGCGGTACGCGTTGAGGTATATGGAGAGTAAAGGGAGCTTCGAGTATAGCAAGGGTGTTATTGAGGAGCTGAGGAGCAAGACGGATGAGCATGTTAGAGTTATTGAGAGAGAGCTGGGACAGGAGGGGAGAGAGGGCGCGGAGGCGTTGAGGGTTATGCTGGCGAGGTTGGTGTTGAAATGAAGGACGTTTGTCACGCTCTGCATTTCAGCGCTCATTGGATACCATGATGACTGGTGGATTTAATGTCGGCATGTCATGGCTTTACGAGGCTTACGTTGAATGATGGGAATGTGTACATGTCTGGTGGTAGACGCCTTAATACCCAATGTACCGCTGGTTTGTGTACATAATAATGAGATGTGATTTGTAAGAGCTGGTGAGTTGGATTGGGAGGGCTTCCTATAATTCAACGAGACTTGACTCCATGTTCGGGCTCCTACTCATTCATCACTTGGTAAACGTGATAGTGAGAACTTCAAGCATGTGCCAGATACATGTCTAACTACAAGCTCATGATAGAACCTATTAAGCTCTGCACCGTCTCCGTCTGCCCCTACCTGTCCCCTTACCCCACCAATTGTCCCACCAATTGTCCCACCAATTGTCCGATATCATTCCTGATCTTCATGAAGTCGTCAGGCATGCTCCATCATCATCTCTTCCTAAAAACTCACTGCTCGTCTGCCACCGCTTTTTTGGCGGCTTTGATCTTCTTGACCGTAGGCGCCATAATCCGCTTCTGTTGCGCACCAAGAGACTTCCTCAATGCTGCCCTAAATTCTTGATGCTTCTGTTCGTTGGACATTGCGCTAGACGAATGACGATAAGAACTTTGAAGGACGTCGAAATGATCCTCGCTGAACTTTATGATATCGACTACAGCATCGACTTTGCCTTGTGCTAAACCAATAGCTTCCATCCATGGGAATGCGTCCCGGTAGAGTTGCTCAGCTCCATACTTGGACGCTCGATACCAACCGATGCTCGCATCAATATGGAAGGCGGTGATATTGGTAGCCCAGACCAGGGCCGCGAAACCTAGATATTGGAGTACGAGGTCAGCATGTATCCCACATGCAGTGGACACGAGAAAAGTACTAACAGGAGTGATTGTATCCTTTCATTGCACGACCATAAAGCCAACCTCGAATGCGGAGAGTCTTAAGATGTTTGGCGCCTCTAGGACCAAGGTTGATCAAGAAGCTGTACAAGGCGAAGCTGTTGGTGAAGACGAATTCGTTCTTGCCGTACAGAATATCGATACACTCTTGGTGGATTTGCTTGCTCACAGCAAGGAGCGACGGGACAAGAGCGGCCGGTTGTTCGTGTTGACTTCTAATATTGTCGTTTATAGGAAGTGCGCCTGACCAAGGTCCGTCGTGTGATATGCTCGCCTGGCACTTGGCTGAGATGCGTTCGACAGTACGGCGCTTGTGCTTGAACGTGCCGACAAGGTTGATACCAGCAGGATCGGTAAGAGTGTACTCATAGATTATGTTCCTGATCTCTGCAGGAAGCTCCATGAAGGGGAAGATTTTGCGTTTGGGAAGTGGTCTGGAGCTTGCCTTGGTTGTTCGCTTCTGATGGACGCTCGTCAGTCTTCCCACTTCCCGTCCACACAGAAGTACATCGAACCTTTGCCTGTGGTGTATCAAAGTCGGATTCGGATTCTGAATAGTCTAGATCATCGAGATGGTATGTGACCTGGGTTCTCTTGCGCTTCGAGTAGCGTCCAGACGCAAATGTCTCTACTGGGGCGTTGATATCGGTCATTGTGGATCGTTCTTAAGTCAATTGCACTTGAGTCGGAATTTTGAAGTTTTGGAAGGGAACAGAACGCGTATGGTAGTAATGAGACACGACAAGACGCGTGTTTGGCCTTCTTTAATAGATCTCAGCGATGAATGTCGCGTGGTCAGCTGTTGTACGCTTTGGGATTAGCTTAGGCAACGATACGGCGAAGCCAGGGTTAGCAAGGCATCAACCTGACGGCGTCGATATCTTCAACAGATTTTGAGCATGATTCGTGGGCAGCTTATCAAATTCGTATGCGCCCAAAACCATGACGATGTGTGGAATGCAGCGTTGAGCGTTTAGGAGAGAAAGTGCAAGTTGAGAATGTCCCAAGGTTGCGTCACCAGGCTTAGTCATTGGGCCCACTAACCGAAACGAGAGGCGGGCAAATTATCGCACACCATCCTCAGCAACATGTCTTCGATAAAATCGCTTACGTCGTTCAAGCTTGACCTGCCTCCTAGTTGTATTGAGTTCTTCCCGCTAAATCCTCAATATGCGATAGTCGGCACGTACAACCTCGAAAAAGAGGATGAGAAGGAATCTGCGGGTAGTGCTCCGCACGATGGAAAAGTGAGCGCCAAAAATCAGCAGCGTAATGGCAGTCTGATATTGGTACAAGTTGATGGTGACATCGTGTACGTGAGACAGCCTGCAAGTTCAATGTAGCAGCTTGGACGCGGTCAAACTCGGTACTGACGTCGAGCAGTAACATCATCCAAACCCTATCTACGCCATCAGCTATCCTGGACATCCATTTCTTGACACATGTTACTAGCTCCAACTTTGGTGTTGCGACATCCACGGGGGCTTTTGCCATCTATGAGCTCCAGTCATGGCAGCGAGACCCCAAG
The DNA here is from genome assembly GCF_001642055.1 of Alternaria alternata. Taxonomy (NCBI): domain Eukaryota; kingdom Fungi; phylum Ascomycota; class Dothideomycetes; order Pleosporales; family Pleosporaceae; genus Alternaria; species Alternaria alternata. The sequence continues at coordinate 902,951 of NW_017306194.1, read as the reverse complement.
ATCGCCCACATCAAGACCATCCAGTACTTTCCAGAAAATATTCTCATCACCGCTTTTACCTGGCACCCGGAATCCTTCATGGTCGGTATGACGCTTTCGAATGGGCAGGTGTGTCTCGGCGTAATAGATACGGAAGACGAATCTGATGCGCCGACGAAGATGGAGGTCGCTTCACATGACCTGGAAGCCTGGACTCTCGCTTTCCTACCGGATGGCTCGGGCCTGCTGTCTGGCGGAGACGACAGCGCCCTTCGTTTTGCTGAGCTGTCGGACGGCTCTGGAGGAAGCGTACCTTGGATGGATGGGAAGATACATGATGCTGGCGTCACTGCTATCCTCCCAGTGCATCTTGATAGTGAGGGTGGCTTGATAGTGACCGGCAGCTACGATGATCATATCCGGCTTCTTCATGTACCCATCTCTGGCCGTCTTCAGGTTCTTGTGGAAGCCAATCTCGGTGGTGGCGTATGGCGGCTAAAGCTGTTGGACCGAAACCCCAAGCTGCCAGCGCATCACGGCGTAGAGAAGTGGAGATCAGAGCCACCGCCAGAAGCTATCCTACTGCTTGTCAGTTGTATGCATGCTGGCACCAGGATTGTAAGGCTTACCAAGAGCGCTTCCAAGGATTGGCAAATTGAAGTGCTGGCCAAGTTCGAGGAGCATGAGAGCATGAACTACGGTAGCGACTCTCAACCAGATCTCAACAGTCAAGGCCAACGGACGTTCATATCTACGAGCTTCTATGATCGGCTACTGTGTCTTTGGAGATATTAGTCGCCAGCAACAGGTAGTCAGACTCCAAGGATAAGTAAACACACCAAAGATTACGCGTGGAACAAGCTGACTATATTTGGGATGATATATTTATTAAGAAGTAGCATACAAGTCGAAGAACATTGCCTAAAAGAAACCTGACTAGTAGAATCCATGCGAACAGGAAACCTATGCCTGACAACCCTCGCTGCTAAAACTCAATTCGGCCCACAACCCTGAACAGGTACGTAGTTGTTGTACGGACTATTGTCCGCGTAGGCAGGCATGTCGTGGGACTTGTCGTCGTGAAGCTTATGCTGGAAGCCGTCGTTGAAGCTAGGGGCAGCGATATCGTTGTCGAACGAGGACTTGACGCTATCACTGACGGAAGCGCCTAAGGCAGGGTGGTCAGGAAGGTGACACAAAGAGGGTGATACCATCCTGACGGTATCAAGCTGCTACGGAGGAGTGACGGGTAGACCGACAGCAGAATCGGAACTCGGTGTACGACTTGGCCGGAGAGTCGAAGTAGGATTTACCTGGGGGTCTCCATCTGGCGCCCCGAAGAAACACTTTTGAGACGGATCAAATTGATCCGTCTCAACGGCTTCCCAGACGGTCTTTTTTTTTGGTGTTCATAGTGACGCGTATTTGCTTACGCTGGTACACTACCACACCATTCATCGCTACCTTGTTAAAGCCAATTTCCAAAGGCTCCACCAAGATATATTTGAACTCATCGAAGAAATATTCCCTCTCCTCGTTAAACTGCGTTCCAGGGAGCCCAGAGACTACCACTGGCATCCAAAGGTAGCCAGGTTCCAGCTTCTCCTGGAGATCAGGCGAATCTTCACGCATGGAACCAGTATCGATTTGGACGATCTTCAGCAAGTCTCCACGAAGGTTGCGGTAGACCCCAACAGGGGGCTGGTTTGGCCAAAAATCCCAGATCAGGTTTGAGTAGGCCTCGTCCTTCTTCTTGCGAATTTGAAGCTCACGTTGTGCAGCCATAGATTCTCCATGTTGTCTTTCTCCGGGATTGGGATACTTGATCTTTTGGTATCTGGCAACCATTTTGATGGCTACCAGGATGTGCTTGATGTTTGCGAGTGGCTTAGTATAGCTTACTTGAAGGCGGAACGTAAAGTGCTTGACTTTATTCTCGTGTTTGTGATGGAGAATGTGTAGTGGTTGTTGTTGTTGTTGTTGTTGTCGTTGTGTTGGTGCTTTCGGTGGTGTATCAAAGAAATTTCAATATTAGACTTGGTGTGAGTAAGATTGGTAGTTACTGAAGAAAGGAAAGAGAAGGAAAGGAGGGAACCTGGTTCAATTTATACGACGAAAGCCCCCGTAGGTCTCTACAACACTTGATGAGTCTTCTCAACATGATGATAACAAACTTAGGAACAAACGGGGCCTACGACGCGACGAACCACCGCATAATCATGACTACCAAGGTGCGGGTGTAGCAAAAGGGAAAACAAATAGCCAAAACCCCACCTTTCTCAGTCGGCTTGAAGCGCAAAACCAGAACCGTATACCTCAGCAAGTAAGAACATTTCTCATTACTCAATCCGCACTAAAAACGCCAGAGGGAGCATACCTAGGTAGCGAAGACCTCGATGCTGGTTCACCAATACGCATTGTGTGTACCCAATAAACTCATATAGCACCCCAAACAGATTATTGAACGTGGTATTATGATACTGCCTCGCCCGGAACTGTTCAGTCTTGCGCTTTTCACGTCCTCATAATCATGTTCAGCGCGTCGTTGTCGGCATTTTAAGACGCGACACAGTATACATCATGAGAACTATAGTAGCAAGCTACAACAAACTAGGCATGCTGTCCAACGTCAGCCAAAGAGGTTTGCCAATCAATGTCATGTTTCAGGCTGCGAGTAATCTAGGTATGGCGGACCAGAGATGTGATGTTCATATGAACCAAGAGCATGTGGACCAAACTACAACGTCCTGAACCGGAGCCCATCGAAATCATATTAGGCTTATAGTGGTTAATGCCACAACCAGAACAAGCTGATATTATTGGTCATGAGTCAGAGAATCTTCCTCCTATCCAGATACCGATACCAACGCCAGACGCTAAAATAGACCATGGATGATAGCAGCCACGCCGAACGCTATGCTAAACTGCAGAGGATAAAACTAAATGGGTATCATGGCAAATGACACGGAAGAACAACAATAACAGCAACAACAACAATAACGACACCACTGGCACCACCACCAAAGGCGCATGTCTTTACCTCCTAGCCGGCGGTGATAGCAACCCGCTGTCAATCGTCTGTCTCTTCATGTCTTCCTTGTCGCCCAGCAGCGCCTTGACTCTCTCCACCCTGCTCACAGCCTTCTCCAGACGATCCAGCCTCCCCATCTTCTCCCTGTCCCTGCGTTCCAGAGTCTCAACCCTCTCTTCCAACTTGGCTCTCGCCCGTCTCTCTTCGGCAACCATTTCGTTTGCCTGACTGAAAAGCTGAACGCTCAGCTCTTCAATCTCCGAATCCACCGTCTGTACGCGTGCTTCGGCCTTGGCGCGTAGGGCACGCTCGCGCTCCAGCTCATTCAGTAGTGTATAGTCGACGGGCGGAGCGCTGGATGCTTCTTTGGGTGGCGGAGGCGGAGGCATAGATGTCGCATTGGCGGGCGACGGGAAGCGGCTTGTGATGAAAGAGAAACGGGAGGCCTTTGTGGAGCTTGACGTTGTGGGACGTGGGGGATCGGCGTCGACGGAGGGGCGAGACGTTGCGTTGACGATGTCGGATTGCGAGGTTTGGGTACGGGGCAGCCTAGGGGCGTTGTGGGGGGTTGCTTGGAGGCTGCGTATCTGGTCTTCGTAGTCGGCGCACCTGTCCACTGTGGGTTGTTAGTTTGGCCTGGTGACGGCTAGCGCCCACGGGAGCATACCAGCTGCGGTTGCTTTCTCCTTTAAGCGCTCCATTTGTGCCTCGAGCTCGTCTATCCTTTGCCTCGCGTCTTGGAGCTCTGTCATGGCTATACTGCTGCCACACGAAGGACAAGTCGGCGTATGCGCATCGTTTGGCACGTGTTTCGTCGGTAGTGGAGGCGCTGGCGGCGATACTTCGACTGTCGCTGCCATGACGCCGGTCCGGTGGGTTTGGACGTTGCGATAGTAATGTTTCGATTTCTCAGTTGACAGGTCTCGGTGGTTTGAGCAAGAAGAACAGGGAGACTGTGGGGTTTGTGTCGTGGCAGTGAATGACGGAGTTTAGCTGGCGCTTGTTAGGTTTCAGCAGTCAAGTGATGATCTCAGATCCCTGCGTCAACTCGCCTCGGGAAGGTCATGCAGGGCACGCGCGCGATACTATTTTCGGACTGACTAATAGCTGACACCCGCGCCCATCACTTTGCTTTTAGCCCTGTTCATGGCCATGCACGTCATTGAGTATTCCTGTCGACTGATACTAACATCCAAGCTACGCAAATGACGCCTTGTTCTCCTTCACCCACTCTTCAAACTGTGTCGGCTCCCGTTCCGTGTACCTCCTCACATTCTCCGCGGCTTTCTCATAGATCTCACTATAAGCGTCGCTTCCCGCGTTGCTTTCTCTCATCCCCTGCACCAGTGTGTCGAGTATCGGCCTGGGAATGTAGCCAAACTTCTCGAAATACCTCTCCTCGTCAATCTCTTTGATCTTGATCTCTTTCCCCAATGCTTTGCTAACAACACCAAAGCCTTCACGTTGGTTCATAATCTTTGGACCGCACAAATAGATTGACTGTCCCGCTTCTTTCTCAAAACGTGGCACTGTGAGAAGTGCACCACACACCGTGCCGATGTCTGAAGGGGCGAGGTAGTCATACACTACGTTGGGATAGAGGAGCTCGACTTCGCCCTTTTTAATGTCCCCAAGATTCCAAAATATGTTGGTGTTGAACCACGCAGGTCGTACGGCCGTGTATGTGATGCCCGTCTCTCTCAGTGCGCCTTCAGCCGCGGCGTGGAAAGCGGCTATCTTGTCCTTCTTGTTGGTATCCGAGGTTAGGGGATCTTTGACCTTGAACGAAGACAAGAGTACAACATATGTTATACCGGACTCCTTCAGCGCTTCGAAGCTGCGTCGCATGCCGTCCTTGATCTCATGTACGACATACACAAAGGCTGTCTTTGCACCGGACGTCTCGACGGCGTGTTTGATCGTCTCGGGCTTGGCTAAATCAGCTTGAACGCGGACGTAGTTGTTTCCGTCTCCTTCAATTCCCTTCAATTCTTTCTTCGTGTCCCGCATACCGAGATAGACTGTGGCACCGCGCCTATGTGCTTCAATGGCAGCAGCGCCACCCACCCCTCCAGTGGGGCCGAAAACGAGAACTGGAGAAGTCATGACAGGTTATGGGGGTTGAGTGGTGGTCTTTCGAGTGACTTGATACGATATGAAAAGTTGTCGCATTATCATAGCCGATGTTGAGTTACTTTATGTTACCTTGGAGGCATACTGTTAGGCGTGCCGTGTCGGCGTCCGCGGCCTGCTGTACGGTATCTCGGTGACCCGGTATACCAATGACAACTGCGACAAGACCAAGTGACTAGTCGTGTGCGCTAAATACGAACAGATGATGAATAATACGTCTACCTTTAGTCGGCATTCTAAATTTCCGGGTCCCCATTTGCGGGCAAAGATAGAAAAAGAAGGTGTCGGTGTCGACGTCGATGACGTCAGGAGCGTAGAGATAACCTAGACCACATAGTACCCTCGGGTAATGTGTGCAACACGATATACTCTCTTTCTATGATATCTCAACATTCTGTTTTCTTACTGTGAAGATCTAGACCTATCCTCGTACTAAGAGGAATACGCGCACGCATTGGTGGCTAGCTGATCGTACCACAGGCCTACCAAGAAGATAGTCGGTTTTTTTTACTAGACAGAGTAAAAGTGACGATAGTAAAGTACCTAGTTTGTGTCTTGTGCCTGTTTATGATGACCTTTTCTCCAAACAACATGAAAGACACGAAGAATAATAATAATAATAATCATCGGAGCGCAGGCATCAATGAACTGCCACAGCTAGCAATACGCGTTATACGCTCTGTCTGGCACCTGCACGCTATTCCTGTCGTCACTACGCACCTCATTCACAATCGTCTTCGTAATCTCACCCTTGCCAGGCTGCACAGAGTCATCCAATATGTACTTCTCGCTATCTCCGTCATCAATATCGTCCCGCTGGAATCGTGAGCGACCATTCTTTGGTCCACTGCCAATCGTAAACTGTTGGCTGGCGTTGTATAGCGGTATGTCGTTACCACTGGCTTGCGCCTTGGATCTGGTCACCATCGAAGAGAGAACATGTCGGAAGAATGCGTCGAACTGCTTTCGTAGTGGAGGCAAAGATGCGATAAGCACGCCGACTGAGAGCTCGGTTGCAGACCAGATGGAGAGGTAGGTACCGTCCCACATTGGATCCCGCGTCTTCATCAGGGCGGAAAGCTCAACGGTCTTTGCAATTGAACAGGCCGTTGCGCTATCGTTTGGGTCAATTGATATGAGTCAAGGTGTCGAAGAAAGATGCTTACGCTAATCCCAGTAAGAAGACGATGCGAAGACCCCACTGGGTACGCTTTGGTAGTTGGATACTTGATAGGTATATGATGGGTGCAACGACGTATATCACATCAGTGATACAGTTAGCAACTCCCTGGTTCCTTGTCAATGGGCCATATGCAATGCAATTCGCTTGGTGAACGAACCTGACTGTACGTGAGACCTGTTCCAAATTTCATGAAGCACTTTCCTTTCAAAGTCTTGTTCCAGTTCGCCTCAAATGGCGTGGTACAGAAGCATCCCATGAGAGGCAGTATCATGTTAAATGCAGTTACCATCAGAATCGAAGCCCATATCACCGTGAGGTATATGCGTGAGAACTTTAGTGACAGGAGGAGGGCACATATGGAATACTTCAACAACCCCACAGCGAGAATGTTCAATATTTGTCCAATCCAGAGAAAGTACATATACTTCAAAACATCGTAGGGTTTTTTGATACTGGGATCTGCCATATGACGGCCCTGACCATGGTAACAGGTTCGGTAACGAAGGCCCGTTGTCACGATGTTCAGCATCTATAGTCAAACTTGTTAGGAAGCCTTATCTTTTGTAAAAGAGCTGCTGCAGGTGACGAACCGTAGCGATTATGAGGAGATAATCGCATAGTACAAGCTTCCGCTTAGCCTTGATACCGTAGACAAGTCGCCATATAAACACTGCGGTACTTAATACGCACAAGATGGTGGTAGGAACAAGAATGTTAAGAGTTCGGTCTGGCCAGTCTTGTTGCTCAGCGAACGCCATGGCAAGTGTCGAGATATAGTAGATGAGATGCGAACGCGAAGGAAGAGAAGTGATGTCGGTCGTAGAATATGCGTCGAGAGGCACGCTTTATTCCAGCCTCTGATCCCAGACAAGTCATCCAGTGTCCCGAAAACCCGAAAGGTTCGCTAAACCGCTCATATACCATGGTAGTCGATCAAAGACCTCTTGGCAAATGCTCATGCGAGCATAGGGATTCGTTCCCATCAGTGGTAGGGTATCCTAGCGCTGGGCATACGGTTCACCCCAGACATTTTTGCGGTTTCCGGGTTTGCACCGAGATGCTGCAAGGGCTCTACTATTCATGTACTAGTGCGGCGTGGCAGCTCCCGTTCCACAGTTTACGTGATAGAACCAGGCTTAAGTTTATGATGATGGTGACAAGACCTCTTCACATTGTCGTCAGGATGCCTGTGTCGACCATCTAGAAGGTGAAGTGAGCAGCAACATACTCGAAGTCGCCTGTTTGGAAATGGCTTCAGGTCGTCCATCATGAGCCTGAATGCAAACTCTGTTACTCAACAGCCCACGAACATGGTGCCATAGTCGTAACATGTACTGGTTGGTCAATCTTCCCACAATCCTTCGAGGAGCAGGAGGCGGACACATGTGATAACCGCGCAGGCTGAAACTACCTAGGTATGCCGAGTATTTTCTACTTGTTCCCGACCAACGTTTGAAATTTTAGAAATCCAGCCTCAACCCTGTGAATGAATTAGTACGTACCTCTTTCTCCTGTAGCTTGATCCTAATGCTTGTAGTAGTATGCGGGAGCATGCTTCCGCTCCGCATTGACCTGCTTCAACCGTTTCCCCAACCAATGCTTGCTATTTGCTTCAACATCCAGACCCGCTGGAGGCTTCTACACGCTCCGTCGCCCTGCATCGCAAATTTCGCAAGCGGGGCTCGGATTGTCGGCTGGTTAGCCAGTTAAGCTCCCGCCGTCCCGTCCCATCCCGCGCTGATGCTGACACGAAAGTGGCTTCAAGATCTGCGTAGAGTAACCGGCTAAAGAAGTGTACTGATAGCTATTGAGAATTACCAAAAGACCGTTTGAGACGAGAACTACTGTGGGACCATTGGCAAAGAACAGAGTCGCAGAACCTGTGGTCTGCTACGGTGGGTCCTCGAGCTTAGCGACAGCAACGCCGCAATATAATCCTATGAACCACGCTGCAATCCTACAATCTTTCGTGCTCTGATACGACTCGATAGGCATTCAGAAGATGCCGAAAAACGTGAATAGTCATAGCCGATCGTACCAATGAAGCGTGTCGTGCGGAGATTTCCCCACGCCTCTCTCAGTTCAAGTAGTGCGATTGTCGCTCGAAAGCCGAGGTGTAGAGTGTGGATAGGGATAATCGTATGTATCAGATCTACCGAGCTAAGCTAAGATGGGATGATACCCATATATACCCCAGCGACTGCCGTCCTTGGCATTATGTGACATGAGGTCTCTTCAAGACGTAAAGAGTCTGCGAGGAGAAAACCCATGCTTCCAAACAGTTGGGAACGACAAGAGTACCGAAAGTTAGTAGCAATGGTTTCTCGTGTCATCCTCATATAGAGCGTATTCTGCAATTTCGAGAGATTGTTGATCATGCAGGGGGGTGGTGTAGTTAGAGAGGACTTTCTAGATCCGGCAGAGTGCCGAGCCGTCAGGCCAAGATCGCCTAATCTCGGAGCCATGCTATTTCCAACAATGTCCTGTCCCGAGCCATGCACTTGCAAGGAATTAATGTACCGCCGGGCTTTAGAACATGTGGGCCAGATTCTCAGCTTACCTGCCAAACGTGTCGGGCCTTTGCGACCGATGTTTGCCATACCGGTGCGTCTACTCATGTATACATACAACTCATGCACGCTCAAGTACCGAAGGAAGGCTAGGACGTAGTACTGATATTCACGAAGATGTTTAAGAGCGCATGAGATCCCTTCTTTCTCTACAGGTGCATCTCCCCTTGGTCTGAATCACTTGTTCACCCTGGTTGTGGTTTCGCTCAGAAGCCGTTCGTCGATATGTTTTCTCCCCGGAATTTAGCCATCGTTATTCTGGTGGGACTCTCAGTCGCCCAAGACACGTACGACTATGTTATTGTTGGGGGTGGAGTCACTGGCCTTGTTGTAGCCAATCGCCTGACCGAAGACAAGAAAAGTAGGCCAATGTAACCGATTCAGATGTGTACGAAGCTAACAGTATGGTCTCGCAGAATCTGTACTCGTCATCGAAGCCGGAAGAGCAGACGACAACCCAAATATTCGTATGCCTTATGGCGCCACGTATTCCCTCAACACCTCTCTTCTGTGGTCAGACTATGTATCACAGCCAGAACCATATCTTGGTAACAAGACATGGAACACTCGTGTCGCGCAAATCCTCGGCGGTGGTTCTTGTGTTAATGGGATGCTTTATGATCGCGGATCAGCGGCGGACTACAATGCTTGGGAGGCGTTGGGCAACAAGGGTTGGGGATGGGAAGGGATGTATCCATACTTCAAGAAGGGAACGGAATTCACCCCACCTCCCGCGGAAACAGTCGAACAAGTCGAAATTACTTGGGATCCCGAGGCGTAAGTCAGCAAAACACTTAGTAGATCTGAGCTACTTCTAACGTCAGTGACTTGTAGATACGGAAAGGGTCCATTGAAGCTTGGCATCACCGACACACAATACTCCGATATTGTTGACTACTTCGCAGCCTTCGAAGGCACTGGTGGCGCATATGCGGCTCGCGACGGTAACAATGGAGAGGCATACGGCACCTCATGGTACCCCAATACGATGAATCCCAAAACTGGTGAAAGATCGCACGCTCGTAACTCATACTACGACCCTGTGATGAGTCGTTCGAACCTGAAGGTCGTGCTACAGACGTTGGCAACTGAGCTCGTGTTTGACGGTGACAAGAAGCTCACAGCAAAGGGCGTGAAGGTCACTGACAAGACTACTGGCTCGTCGACAACTTACTATGCGAAGAAAGAGGTCATCTTGGCCGCTGTACGTTTATCCTGACATACTTGTCTCTTTTCCTTGCAGAGTGAACATATACTGACCTTGCTTCCACTTTTAGGGTGCTGTAAATACACCAAAACTTCTCCAGAACAGCGGTGTCGGACCAAGAGCTGTACTTGAAGCTGCTGGCATCTCTGTGAAGCTTGAGCACGACGGCGTAGGTGCGAACTTCCAGGATCATCCATACACTGGTGTTGGGTTCAACGTCTCCAACGTCAGCAGCCCGAACGCGATGTCTTTGACTACAGACCCAGCATACAACGCTTCTGCATGGGAGGAGTACCGTGTCAACAAGACGGGACCGCTGACTCAGGCCCGTGGCAACAGTCTAGCCATGATGCCACTTCCTGTAGTGGATCCTGAAAACTACCGCAGTATCGCAAACCGAATCCGTGGCCTCAAGAACGACGAGTATCTGCCATCGATCTACAAGAACAATGCGAAGCTGCTTAAGGGTGTCAAGGCACAGCGCAAAGTAATCACCGAGATTTTCGAGAACGAAAAGGCAGCTGTTGTGGAATACGGTATTCCGTCATCAGGTGGCTACGTTCTCGTCGGTTTGGAGAAGCCAGTTTCTCGTGGAACCATCATGATCAACCCTACCAACCCTCAAGGACCGCCAAGAATATTCTACAACGCGCTTAGTAACCCAGTTGACAAATCTGTGCTTGCTGCATGTGTCCGCTATCTCCGTAAGGTCTGGGCAGGCCCTGAGCTGGCAAAGTATACCCCGGTCGAGACGACGCCGGGAGCCCAGTACAAGACTGATGACGAGATCATCAACAAGTCCGTTGAGCTGGGAAGCGTTTGGCCAACTCTTTCACACCCATCTTGCAGCTGTGCGATGTTGCCTGAAGACATGGGTGGTTGCGTGTCTGAGAAGCTTCTCTTCTATGGCGTCAAAAAACTGTCTATTATCGATGCTTCCATCCTCCCTCTCATTCCTTCTCAGCACATCCAGGCAACTATGTATGCTGTTGGCGAGAAGGCAGCGGATATCATTAAGAAAAGAGGTTGATTTGACGGAGGTTTTGAGCATGCTGCTCATTCATGTTACACGTTCGTACCCTGAATTTGATCAGTTATACAGCAATAGCAAGGTCGCCTGATACGTGCCTCAGGTCGTCGTGATCTCTATCATCGCCACCGTGAGTAGAAGTGGTGTGTTCCAGTAATTTGTATTTCTAGACTTTAGGTCCAGCATGTGCATTGCAGAGCAGTATAGCAGGGTGTCTTGTGAGGTCCTTCCGTAGTCAATGTCGAAATGGTGGCACCAGGCATCATTATGTTTCATGCCATGGGCTTTTGGACCACCTGGTAGGTTTGGTAATAGGTATACGTTGATAAGAGAAGAGGATCATATACATGCTAAGAAGCTCATGTCTGTTGACGTGTTGGGTCAAGTCTGAACAGGAACGAACTTATCTGCGAAGCGTTTGATGGGCGAAAGAAGAAGACGAAGGAGAACAGCACTATATAGCATCGCATTGGCTCTTGTTCGGAATTCTCCCAAGTCCTGATGGTGTTTGGCTCTTCGATCATAGGCTCACATTTGCATGCGGATATGTACAATAACGTCCACAGCTACCCTCTATGTTAGTAACATATGCGATCCGCTGCTGAGTAGAAATGTCGCATATCCATCGAACGTATTGCGTGCACGTCATCACCTTGCACATTCAGACTACGCCTCTAAAAGACCCCCCATCGATAGCACCGCTTTACGCATTACTCGTACTTGTCTGACTATTGTACAGGATCTTTGGCATTGCAGCCTTTTCTCAGATCGTGGTATCATTCCACAATACGCGCCTCGCTATGCATGTAAAGAGACAAACTTTTGGGAAAACAAACAACCTCACCATTATTCGCCATACCGCACCGTGCGCATCACCCATCACGCGTGCGGTACGCACCTGCTCAATATATGTCATCGTCGATCTCGCCTTCGGCATCAATGTCCTCCTCGCCTTCAGCATCCACGTCCGCGTCCGCCATCTCCACGTTATCAATGGGCACACCCGTGGCCTCGGGGGTGTGAGATTTGCTTACTGTCGGGTCTGGAGTTGGTACTTGCTCGGTTTGTGGAGTCGCAGAGCCGGAAGGGGGTATGGTTTCTGACCAGTTCTCCTCTGCCTGAGATTGCTCAGAGTTGAGGGCTTGGTGTATGATCCTGTACTGTTGTTTCGGGTTCTTGAGAATCTCGCGACTCGTGCTCGTCTCCACGGCGCCAACCTCCGGATCATTCGCATCGCCTTCTTCCTCGACGGGGGCAGCGTCAGCGCCTGTTACCTTACGCGCTTGTAACGTTGAGTGCCTCAAGTTGTAATCGACGCGCCAACGCTGCTTCTCGTGGTTCTTCGCTTTACGCTTGACATGCTCGCCAAACCAGTCGTCTTCCGTATCACGCAGCTGGTCGCCGAATGCAGCCCAAAATCCGGGAAGGGTAATGTAACCGCCGCCAACCGTCTTGGTGACTACCTTGATGGACTCAAGCCAGTCTAAGACAAGCTGAATCTCAAACAGCTCGGTGGTATGCTCAGGACAATGGGAGTGAATATCGGTAACAGTCGCGCCAGCTAAGAAGATTAAGGGCTGTAGCACCAAGTTCAGAACCCGGTACCACCACGGCCATGTAACGGATTGGCCGTCAATACTGCTCCAAATGGGTAGCAGTGCGCCAGCATCGTGTTTGCCAGGAAGAGGCGGCTCAGGTAGAGCCCGCCAGATCGCAGGCTCATCCTGCATAGGCGAGAGCGGAGTGGACAACGGCTGCAGTGGGTTACCAAACTTGTAGTCTGCTGTCGGCACGACATGAATGTCCCAGAACAAACGGCTTCTGTCTATAGCTCGGTGGTTGTAGCCGCCTTCGCAAAAGCCCCAAACGGACAGCTTTGGGAGCGAGGCGTCGAATTCGTTGTTGACAGGCGGTAGCTGAGGAGCTAGCTTAACTGTCCCCTCGTTTACCATGGTCATGATTGCTGCAAAAGCGCCATCTTCTTCGCAGCGTGACATGTTGTAAAATCTCTGCCCTGGATCATCGTCTGCAAACGCAGCGTCCATCTTTTTCTTGATCTTGACGGCGTTCATGAAGTCGTCGAGCTGGAACAAACGTGTGTACTTCTTCGCCAAGGCTTGCGTGAAATTATAGTTGCGGCCGGGTAGGAGGCGCTTGAGCTTGCGCATCCTGAGATGCTGCTTGTCCACGAGATCACCCACAACATTGACCAATACAGTCTCACCAATGTCTTTAAACTTCTCGTGTGCCAGGTTCGCATCATAAAGCGCCTGCGGTGTAGCTGTGTTCGCACGAATCCATGATCGTGCCTTGAGAAGCTTATCGTCAGGTGACCAGATCGCCTCACGCGATCGATGGAGTGGAGCAGTAAAGGATTGTTGTAGCTGAAGCATTGTCCTCGTTCGATCTGCTGTCGCAGCTTTGTACCATAGCACACGATCTAATATCTCGTATTTTGACTCATCAACAGTGAACTGTTGCAGTGCTTGCCTCAAGACGGGGAGAGGAAGATCTGGGTAGGCACACTTTCGCATGGCCCATCGTACCAGACCCGTCCAATCGTGCGTCTCAGGATTCTCAATAGCTGCGACTTTGCCAGTTTCGTAAGCTTCAAGATAAAGCGACTGGAAGGTAGTGGTAAGCTCAAAAACCTGCTCAGACATGTGCTTCTGCATCCAGTCCCAAAGCTTCTTGGTCTTCGCCAAATCGAAGAATCTGTTACTGTCGTATATCCTCTTGAAAAGTCTCCAGTCAATCTGCCCGTCCTCTCCGGATAGAGAAGAAACAACGATGAAAGTATAGAAGAGCTTTTTGAAATCATCCAACGAGTCCGTAGCCTGAGCATACTGCCGTTCCTTCTTGAACCTGTTGATGCGTATCCTCTTCCGCTCGCTCCATGACCGAGGTGATTTTTCAGGTCTAGGTACACGCTGCGGGGGCTGGTATATTGGATCGTTTGGATCACCAGTTAGACCAGTGAGGCGTTCCAATAAGGTTGGAGGAGGACCCGGCTTGCCTCGTTGCCGTCCATGGAAGTTTCTCATCCTTCGCTTCTTCGTGTTGGAATGTACAGCGTTGTCGCTGCCCTCAGACTCGTCGTCTATCTCCGAAGCAGATCGTGCATCATCATCCATACCAGGGTGATAGGTAGATTCCACATCTTGCGTTGTTGTAGATGTTGCTGGGGTGGTACGGGTTCTCTTCCTGGATGACTGGTCGCGCGGAGCTATGATCCGTACTCGCTTCTTGCCCTTCTCTACGGCAGCAGATTCGTCCGCAGACTTCCCATCAGAGGCCAGGGGACCAGAGTTTTCAACATTGGCAGAATCAGGCTCCGCAGCAGTCACATTGTTGGAAGATTCTTCGACGATGGACTGAGTTACATCCAGCGGGATCTGTTCATCTACAGCGTTGCTTTGCGCCTGTTGCGCGACCCAGTCAGTTACTTCTTCATCGCTCTCATCGTCTTCAGGCGGCTCATCATCGGAAAGTTGCTCGCGTTCCGGAACAGGCGCGACGATGGGTCGAGTCCAGATGAGCGAGATCTGTCCAGATTTGGCGGCAGGTTCATCATCTGCCACGTCGTCGGAGTCTTCGTCAAAAGCTCCCATGCTGGCAGCATACAGAGGAGCACGACGTAGCTTCTTGCTCTTATCATTTAAACTAGCAAGTCGCGCCCGCTTTGTATGCGGCCCACCGCTACTGTCTCGAATCTGCTTAGAAGATACTTGTTCGACCTGAGCGTTCTGGGCCTTGCGAGCCTTGGCCTCCAGCCTTTTCTGTTTCTGCCATATGCTGCGCTTTCGAAGCTTGGCTTCAGTGATTTGCTTTTCTAGCTCAGGATTTAGCTGATTGAGAATGATGCTCTCATCCTTGGGAGCAGCTTGGATTGGTTGGTATGATACAACCTCGCCGATCAGATCGCGGATCTCCTCTGGGTAATACAAGAGTGACTTCTCTGACACACGGTGAACGTTTTCTTTTTGCTGGGAGTATTGCGCCATGTTGTGCGCCAACTTGAGGACCTCAGGACTTCTCTCGTTCAGATGTGCCCGTGTGTACATCCTTCTGGTCGCAGTACCTGGCATGTTCTTGTGCTGCGAAGCAAAAGTCCAATGCTTCAGCCTGAATCGCGGGTCTGCAGACATATTCCTCAGTGTCTCGGTAATGGTGCTAATTGAAGGCTCTGCGATATTTGGGTACGTTTTTTTCCAAAGCGTAAGAAATGGTCTTGACATCTCACCACCACCAGGGAAAACACCATGGCATGTGTCGATGATCTTCTCGATAAGCTTTTGCCTCAGCGCGCGCTGAGTGCCTGTTATACCACCGGTTTGAGCTTTCCTGGGCTTGGTGCCTGGAACACTAGGTGCTGGAGTCTCTACAATGAAGCTATGAATGGCATCGGGAGGGGAAGTGCCGGTTTCGGTCCCAGGAGTAGGAAGTGGCGGTTCGGCGATGCTGAGGGTGGGTTCTTCACCAATCTGGGTACTAGTCGGAGTATCTGGTGATGGACGAGCTTCTGAGCCTACAATGGCAGCATAAGGGCTCTGATAAGGTGTCGTGCGGGAGCGCTCAGTCGCATTGATGGGAGCCCAGCCGCCTACTATGCGTGGTGTTGGTGAGACTTTCGGTGGTGACCGCCTCGGTGCAACTTCAGAAACAGCGTTGACCTGCTCTTCAACGATCGTGTCGGTTGCAGTTGTTGCCGGCTTGGCGTCCCTGTCTTCAGCAATAGTGGATTCGGGTACGGACGATAATGCTTCTGCCCTGCTAACCTCGTTGCCGACTTGCGATGCTCCACATTCCGACAAAGTTGAGCTTTTGGTAGGGAGAGATGACACTTTGTGATCCACAACAATCTCCTGTGACTCTATGACACTCGGTGACTGGGGTTGCACTGAGGATCGTGACCTTCTTTCAGCGAAAGGCGTTTGTCGTGAACCAGAAACCTCCGAGTTGACCAGTGAATGCACCTGCGTGTGTGCCTCGGGTGATATCCCGACTGGAGGTTCTCGATGCGGTTCGACCACGTTATCATTCTGCTGATCAATGACGATGCACCCAGCTTCAGGAGTAGCAGTAGGGTCAATTCGGTCTACGGCCTGCTCCTGAACCGACTCCAATGTAAACCATTCAAAGTCTGCTAGACGCGGTAGCTTGAAGGTGGCCATTAGAGCCTTGCGTGGTCGGCCTCGAGCAACCTTCTGCTTCATATAAGGATTGAGAAAGAGACCTGGGCCGCGTCGTTTCTCGTACTGGTCGAAGGCTATTCGAGCATGGGCATCCAATTTCGAGGTATCGGGTTGAACATATATCCTCGTCGTTACATGTTTTGGAGACTGTTTGGCTTCTACGCTTGGGAAGATAAAATCTCTTACTGGCGAAGGTGTTGCCAGGACAGGTTGAATGGCTTGCGCCGAAGTCGATTGGCTTGTATCATCGGTACGGCTTTCATCTGGACAGGCCACTGAAGTACCGTCTTCCAGTGGACTTGTTGCATCAGTGGGCGAGGGAGACATTGATGTCATAGATCTTGAGGTTGACCTGTATGGTACAGTGTCTCTGTTACGTCGCCTCTTTGACGTCTTTGGAGTGATGACAGAGTCTTCCGCCCTTCGCTTCCCTGTGATGATATTGGACGACAGAATCTCAGCCTCGGGTTCCACAGCGGCAGGATTAGGCGTATATTCGGCGTCCGGATTCTCCATAGACACATCGTGATCCTCTGTTAGGGTGGTCTGCTTCGGGATGGGTTTAGCGCCCTTTTTCTTGTCACTTTCCTCTTTCCTGCGCTTCATTTCTGTGTCCCAGCTCGCAATGACTTTTGAATCTTTCACGGAGATACCATCTTCGCGCTCTTGGCGTAAGCCTTCTATGATCGCTTGCGGTAACCGACCATGATCTGTCCAGCCCAGAGCTATCCTCTGCGACTTGCTGAGGACAGTAGGTTCGCTCGTGGCTTTTGTCACTTGCTTCTTCTCCTTTTTCACCAGCTGGGGTAGTCCACGTTTTGCCCGAATTTCGTTCTCTGTCGCGATACCCAAGCGCCCTTTGGCTGCCAATCCTAGTGCCAACCGCTCCTCTGTTGTCAGCAGTGGCTGAGGTAGTTGACGCTTTGCTCGATTATCCACAATCGCATCAGGCAGAGAAAACGGGTCACCTGTTTTCTGACGATGGGCGAGGATTTGGGCCTGGACGCTTTTGCTCAACCGGGCATCACCATCAAGCCCTAGCGATGTCTTCTCCTCAGGTGTTAGCATGATAGTCGGGCGTTTCCTAGAAGCTTTGGGGGCTTTCGACGTCCGAACGGGCTTCTCTTTGGTGACTTTCTGTTTCTTGATTCGACCTGGTGTTTTGACTTTCAGAACGGACGTTGCAAGTTTCTTGTAGCCGGCCTCCTCCGCCACTGCGTTATCCCATCGTGGACCATTCTTCCGCGGTTTCACGATGGCTGAACCCGCCTCAGATAGTGTTGCCGAACCGGTCTCCCGAACCAAATCTTCCGCACTGACAGTTGGAAACCCCCACGCATCCAGGACAAGCTCGTTATCCGAACTCTGACCAGGTTCTTGAGGCACCATAACACCCTCCCAGACAGCTATCTTCGCCTCGACAGCTTTTTGAAAATTTTCGTATGTGCGGTAGAGGTAATGAATATACTTTTTGGGCTTGGTAGTACCCGCATCTCGAATAACTGCTAGGTGTCGTAGATGAATAGGTTGTGTCTTCTCCCAGTCGCATGTCACACGAACTAAATATGACTCGATCGGGCGCCTCCAGAAAGGGCCAACGATCCGATTGCGCAGAGCCTCAGCGTCCCAACCCTGAGCACCGCCCAGAGCCGTGGCATTGAAGATGATGTTAGGAAGAAAGCGGTCGGGTATCCACTGAGGAGGAACGCTATCAGCATTATTGGCAACCGGCTTAGCATTGACATGGTTGTCCACATTGGCGTCTGCGTCGTCTGGCATATCTGCATCGAGATCCTTCAACAGCGACTCGCCATTAATATCTTCATCTGGAAGCTCGTCGACCGAGTCATTCGGAAGGTCAGCTACGCGTCGAAAACCAAGGTTCTTGAGGTCCTCCTCCTGGGGTTCGCGCAGCACCTGAATGCAAGTAATCCACTTGTCGGAAGATGCCTTCTTGAGAACTCTACGTCGCTTAATCATTCCGCTTTGATCGAGTCGGATGAGTGCGCCCTGCGTAGCTCGTTTGTTCCATCGAGACATGGGTACCTCCTACTCAATGTTAGAAGCTACACCATTGCATAAGGGCAACAGACTTACGAGCTTTTCCCTGATTGACCGCGTGGGTACAATACCACCTTGACCAACAACGTTATACAACAGTTGAGCGAAGTTCCTAACCACAAATGTACCGTCCTCTTGATACACGTCTTCCATGGCACTAGACTTGATAAAGGTGTTCTGAGAAACAAACTTGGCATGGATGCAGAGACTAGTGCGCATCTTGTTTGACTGAACGGAAATCTTGGCGATGTAGTTCTTGCGAGCCAACTCGTCTGTTCGTTTAGGGACAGACCTCTTGTCTTGCCCGCTGATGTTGATCAATTCAGGTTGTGTGATACCAGCCGCTCCACGAGCAGCAATGAGAGAAAGCAATACGAATTCCATGCTGGGAACCTTCTTCAAATCAATACCGTGGCCTGTAAGCGCCTGCCAAACTCTGCTTTGGCTGGCATACAAGCGAGGGGCAGTGATACTAGAGTCGGGTTCATCGAAGGCTTCCGTGGTGCGAGACGCTTCGCTTGGTAGGTTGCGAATTGGTCTTGATATGGGCATGTGAGCTAGAGTATCAGACGGCAGAGTCACAAGTTCTTTCTGGTCGTATCCGTCTTCGAGGATGCGTTGGCGTAGAGAGTCTTTTAGACCACATAGCGCTTTAGAAGGCCGCACTATCCCCTTGATTGTATTGGTGGGCGACTGGTTCAGGTTTGTTGAATGCGTCTCTCCGATCGTACCGGTCTCATGTAGCTCAGCCGCTTCGAATTCGGAAAGAGTGAACTGACGAACCTCCTGCTGGTAGACTATGCGAATATCGGAATGATTAGTGAGCCATTGCCATAGGCGCTCATAGAACGCGCGGCCAAGCCCGGTTGATGGAGCATCCCTTTGGCCATTCCTGCTGGTTGCAGGCTCATCATTGTCGACGGCCTGTTTGTAGAAGACATCAATAAAGTGACGAAAGTCTGCGCTGCTAGCACCTGAAGACGCGTTAGTACCCAAGAAGTGGTAGATTGATTTCGAAAAAGCGACGCTATGAGCAGCGCAACGGCCAAGATGACGGGAGCGCAACAATCTCACTTCCCAGCCAAATTACGTTGTAGCTCATGGAAATTGACAATGTCGAGTAGCTCGAAAGGGCCAGTGCGCGGATGGAAGCAACAACTACACGTGCAACGAGTCATGCATACCTTGTACGCCTCGGAGTGCAATTTCTGACAGCAGAAATTCCAGCAGCTTGTCGTAGCCCGTCGCCATGGTGCTCTCACCCGTCCCCTTTCAACTCGGGCAGCGTGATGCGAATACAAGGAAACGCGCTTAAGGCATGTCAAAAAGTGGCGAGGCGGCGATTCGAACGCGCACTGTGGAAGATGCTAGGGTGAGATCGAGATGTGAGTGGCTGCAGCTGGTACTGGGAATGCCTTGGATCGCGAAAGTTGGTATCGAATGTAGCAAAAATTCTAACGCGCTCTTGCGGTAGATGATGCAAGCTGTTGATGGCGGGTTTCGAACGCGTGCAAAAAAAGATTGCTGTCGAATCGGTCGATACTCTGGCTGCTTAGCGGGGTTGGGAGCTGCAAAAAGGCGCCTAAGAGAGAAAGAATCTTGCCCCGCGTCGGGTCTTGGCAACGCGGCCCGCGCTCACGCTAATTGATATGGTAAGTGCACTTATCTGATAGCTGTCGTCCACGTCTTCAACGAAGAGAACTGCTGTTCAGTGAAGCGCATCTATGTCCGCGCTACCTATGGCTCCGCCGCATTCATAACATCGCTGTCTTGGTAGACCACTGTATATGTTCAGAGCCAGAAATTGTAGAAGATGAACATTTTCAAGCTCCGATAACACTCCGTCATGTCCTTCGTCTCTCCCTTCGGCACATCAACATCGAAACCCGGCCATGGATCCATCGTCCTCGAGATACTTCCTCCGGATAAACCTGTCCTTCGAACTGTATCCTACCAGTATCCCCTTAAGCTAGTTGCGCCAGATCCGTTAGCACCACCCAACTATGACAGAGAAGTGGACCGCAATACAACAACAGGAGTACCTTGCCTCATTCACACAGTCTTCCTGTTGACTTATGGTGGAGGAATTGTTGCTGGAGATAGCATAGATTTGGACGTCAAACTAGACAGTAGTACACGGCTGATACTGTTGACCCAAGGTTCGACTAAGATCTTCAAAACCCCAAGTCCAGACCTAGTCTCCCGACAGCATATGAACACATACCTCAAGCAGGATTCTGCGTTGGTCTATCTCCCGGATCCTGTGCAACCTTTTGCACACACAGCGTTCTCCCAGTCTCAAGTCTATCACTTGGAGAAAGAGCAGGGTAACTTGTGCGTTTGCGATTGGGTGACGAGTGGCCGTTCAGCACGAGGAGAAAATTGGGATATATATGAATATAAGAGTCGGAACGAGGTGTGGACTGTAGGTGATGCAGGGAAGAAAAGACTACTTCTACGAGACAATCTCATTCTGAACAAGCATGGCAAGACCGGAATGCCACTCGCCTCTCGTATGGATAACTACTCCGTTTTTGGGACTTTGATCATTCGCGGTCCAATCTTCTCGTCAGTAGCCAAATTCTTTCTGGACGAGTTCGAGGCACTACCGCGTATTGGAGGAAGAAACTGGGGCGACGTCGTGCAGCCTGAGCTTCAAGCACACGAGCAGAGGCGATACGAGAGGCAACAGCGAGAGGGGAGTGATGGCCTGGTATGGAGTGCTGCAAACGTGAGGGGTTTTGTTCTGGTCAAGTTCGCAAGCAGGGAAGTGGAAGGATCACGGAACTGGTTAAGGGATATGATCAAGGAAGAAGGATCCCTGCTAGATGCATTTGGGGAAAGGGCGATTCTGTGTCTAAAGTGAGGCTATGGAGCATTGATACCCGGGTCCAGGTAGATCTGTCGACGAGAAAATTTGTCACATGTCGTGTCTCGATGCTGTCGTGTTGCATGTGTTGTCCATGTACTTGCAGCCCCACGCCGAGGTGCTTGGGCCATGGCCGCCAACCGCGTACCAAAAGTCGATGTGTGACGTGCATAGCCGCACCTCGAACGCTCGTATAACCTTCGCAACCACCTAGCCTGTCTGATCCTATGCTATACCAAAGACCTCACGTGGTCTTTTTGTCGTCAATATGAGCGGCAGGCTCGTCGCGGGCCGCCTTTCCACCATCGCACGCCGTTCACCGCTGCTCACTCCACGCTTCTACACGACGCATTCCCTCCCCGCCGGTGGACTCCTCCGCAATGAAGCCGGCCTGCGGCTGGTGAAGCGACGACCATGGCCGCTCGGTAGCTACGCGCTGCACAACATCCCCGCCACACGGTCCATCTCTTTTGCCAGGGTGATACCAAAGCTGGTGGGCAAGTTCGCGACCGTGGGTGCGGCTGCTGGAGGGGCTGTCGTCGCAGGGGTTTCCTACATCCAGTACCAAGCCGGCCGTACGTATACAGGAAGAACCATCTGCATCGGAAAGCTGACATCAAACAGAGGCGGGAACATTCGCACTCGATCTCTTCCACCGAACCAAAGACGGCGCGACCGAATTTGCTGGCGGCGCCCTCAGCACGGCAAACGGCTTCTTCGACCAGCTAGAAAAGGGCTTCAAGTCGACCAAGGATGAATTTGAGGGCGTAAAGGCACCAGAATGGCTACAGCGATTGCTTGCCAAGGACGAATCTGGTGGTGCAGGAGGCGACAACGGTAACGGCGGTGGCAGAGGCCCAGAGAACCCCAAGCAAGGTGGTGCTGGGACTGCTGCTGCCGGTACGTCAACAGCAGCAGCGTTTGGCTATTCTCAGGAAGACGACGAGGACAGGCCGCAGGCGGAGAAGATCGCAAGAGACGACCAGATGATGATGCTCACTAAGAAGATGATCGAGATCCGCGGGCTTCTACAGACGGTAGGACAGTCCGACTCCCTCACACTGCCGTCTATCGTCGTTATCGGATCACAGTCGTCTGGAAAGAGTTCGGTCTTGGAAGCCATCGTCGGCCACGAGTTTTTGCCAAAGGGACACAACATGGTCACACGACGACCTATCGAGCTCACACTTGTCAATACGCCAGAGGCGCACGCTGAGTACTGCGAATTCCCTGCCCTCGGTCTTGGAAAGGTCACAGACTTCAGTCAGGTACAGAAGACACTGACAGACCTGAACCTGGCTGTGCCGGCGAGCGACTGTGTGTCTGACGACCCTATCCAATTACGAGTCTACTCTCCCAACGTTCCTGATCTCTCCCTGATCGATCTGCCCGGCTACATCCAAGTCGTTGGTCGAGACCAGCCCCCACAGCTGAAGGAGAAGATCTCGCAGCTGTGCGAGAAATACATCAAGGCACCCAACGTCATTCTCGCCATCTCGGCAGCTGACGTGGATTTGGCCAACAGCACCGCACTGCGAGCGTCTCGCAGGATGGACCCCCGGGGCGAGAGGACCATTGGTGTCATTACAAAGATGGACCTTGTAGATGCTGAACGTGGTGCCAGTCTGCTCAGCGATCAAAAGTATGCTTTGCGTTTAGGATACGTCGGTGTTGTTTGCCGAGTGCCAGCCGGCGCTGGTGGTTCCAAGCTCTTCAGTCGCGGCAACGGCAACATTACGAACGCGATTACGAAGAACGAAAAGGCATACTTCGGCTCGCATCCCGAGTTCTCGGAAGGATCAGAGCTCGCCGTTGGCACTCAGAACCTTAAGAAGAAGCTCATGCACGTGCTCGAGCAGACAATGGCTGGCAGCCTCAAGACAACAAGCGAGGCTATCCAGAGGGAGCTCGAAGATGCACGTTACGAGTTCAAGGTTCAGTACAACGAGCGACCTATCAGCGCAGAGTCATACCTGGCAGAATCATTAGATGCTTTCAAGCACTCTTTCCGTGGTTTTACTGAGCAGTTCGGTCGCCAGCAAGTCCGCGATCTGCTGAAGCATGAGCTTGACCAGCAAGTGCTTAATTTGCTTGCACAACGCTACTGGAACAGGCCTTTCGATGATCTCAGCGTTCCCTTCCCCGAGACTGATCCTCTTACAAATTTGGCCAAAGCCGATATTGATGGGGAAGACCAAATTTGGCAAATCAAGCTCGATAGCTCGAGCGCTGCGCTCACCAAGGCCGGTGTTGGACGCCTGGCAACGAACGTTGTCGCAAGCGCACTCCAGGCACACATCGATCGCCTCATCACGAACTCTCGCTTCGCAGCTCATCCATTCGCCCGACAAGCCATCACTGATGCTTCAACCTCCATCCTTAAAGATCTTTCCTACGACATCTCTGATGAGTTGGAAATCTGCATCAAGCCCTACAAATATCGCATTGAAGTTGAGGACAATGAGTGGGCAAAGGGCCGGGAGAACGTCACTGCCGTGCTCAAGGATGAACTAAAGACTGTTGAAGCCGCCGTTAAGCAGCTCGAAGAACAGGTCGGTGGCCGCAAGAGGGTCCGGGACGTAATGTCATTTATCGATCGCGTACGCAGCGGACAAGTTGTCCTGGAAGGCGACGGAGTCGGTGGTGCTGGTGGCTTCAGCTCCGCACTTCTTGCCAAGGGTATGTCTATTTTATCTGTAGCAATAGCTTGTTTGTATTCGAAACTGACAAAATCACAGGTCGAGAAGCAGTCTTCCTCCGCGATCGTATCGACGTGCTCAAACTGCGCCTCATGGCTATCAAGAGCAAGCAATGCGCCACCAAGAAGAACAAATACCACTGCCCAGAAGTCTTCCTCGATGCTGTCGCTGATAAGCTCACGACGACTGCTGACCTTTTCCTCGACGCTGAGCTCTTAAGCAAGTTCTACTACATTGTAAGCAATAGCCTTAGTCCTTGCTCACACAACCATTATTGACGATATTATAGTTCCCACGTGAGCTCGATGCCCGTCTAGGTCGCGGCCTCTCCCAAGAAGAAATCGACCGTTTCGCCAAGGAAGACCCCAAGATCAAGCGTCACCTTGACGTGGTGCGTCGCAAGGATCTCCTCGAACATGTGCTCAAGGAGATGGAGGGTCTGCGTCAACTAGAACAAAGAGAGAAGCGCATGATGGGACGCGGCCGAGATGACAGATATGAGAGGGATGAGCGAAGGAAGAAGGGCTGGAGTATGTTTTAGATGCCAGAAATGACGGAGTGGCGAGACTTCTTGCTGGGTATAGACTGTATGGCGCTATTGGCGTTGCTGTGAAGCGAAAAAAGCAGCTTCCTTGTTGATGTTGACGACTTCGCTACTCTGTTGGTTTTTGTTGGATACGTATATATGACTCCTTGATTACGCTCTCATCATTCGGTCAAATAAACACACACGTATGATTATCCGATGTATAAGAAAGATGGTATTGTTGTCTCATCTATCGGGTATCTTCAGCATATTCCATCAAGAGCTACGATGTTGCAAACATAAAAAGGATTCCCTTGTAACGCCGTACATGCCACATAAATCATGTCATCATCTCCACTCTCGTCCCATCTTCTTCTTTCACGACACTGTCAATCAAACAATCAAGCCCCAGTGTCGCTTGACACCCCAATCTAACCTTGTCATACCCTGCAGGTCATCTCCATTCAGATATCCGACACCCTCTTCAACAAGCAGCTTCCATACTCTGTTCCGAAGTCCAATCGGAAACTTGGGCGCGCTCCAGTACCTCGCCTGTAAGCCCCTCTCTTTTGCACTCTTGATTTGCGCTCGGATTTTGAGGACCTGGGCCTCCGTGATGCGACCGAACCACAACGTACCGATCGATTTACCAAAGTTGACAGAGGCGTAGTAGGAGTTCGTGCTGTCGAAGTGCGAGCTAGGGGTTGTGCCGACCGTACCTTGACCGCCGCGCTGGCCAACGGAAGTGCCTTCCTCGAGCTTGTCTAGAGGGGCGTCGAAGAAAATGTCGCGGTAGGTAGAGTTCGCAGTGATGAGATCAAAAGGCGCATTACCAGTTGCAACGACGGTGATGGCGCCCTCGATGGTGGTGTTTCCATCGAAGTAGGTCAGGTAGCCCTTCTCACGTAGCGCGGTGAGCTGCTGCGACACTACAGGGAAGATGTCATGGCCGTTGTTCTTAAAATCCACGAGCAGGACTAAGGTCTGTGCGGGCTCAGTGATGAACACGCCATTTTTGACGCTAGACGTGGTCGCAAAGTCTCCGAACTCGTTTCTGTGGTCCAGCATCTTTACCAGAGGATCGACATACATCGACGTGAAGGTGCCATCACGCGTCAAGGCGTTAGTGTTGTGACCGACGTACAGCTCCTCGTCGAATAGCCAGACATCGGCTTCTACGCCTGTGCAACCCCAACGTAGGGCGTCGTATAGCGGAACTCTGCGCCAGTAGTCATTATGCGAGTGGCATTGGACCGGAGTAACGTCGCGCGTGACGTCCAACAGATCCGACTTGTCGTGTTGGCTCCAGTCAAACGTAGAGACTATCTGATCATCCAAGAAGGTAGGCACATAGCCCAGGAACACATTAACAATGTGTAGGACACCACTAAGATAGTCAGCATACCGATGCTTCTTCCTGGAGAACATGACAGGATGACAGCTGCACAAATGCCGAGTGGCTGTCGAATGAGAGGCTGACAGGATATCTCGCACCGGAACCGGCGGAAGCTAATGTCTGACAGGCACTTACAAGAAGATGAGCACCAGCAGTGGTATTATAACACAGGCTCTAGCGGCATGTTTCTTCTTCAATCGATATTTCTTCGATTGCGTCTTTTCATCCGGTAGCCTCACACGCCCGAAATCCTCGTCAATCCCCGACTTCCCATTTCGCCTTCGAATGCTCATTTTTAGCCGTCGCCAGAACCCGGGCCGCGCACCTAACTCCTCATCATCAGAACCGAAGATCGAGATGTCACCATCTTCTAGCTGGCGCAAGGAGACATGTGATGATTTTGGATCGAAGGAAGCCTCCAAGTCGAGAGAGATACGTAGGAGAGGTTGAATGGTGGGGGAGATGGGTGTTTCGGCGGCCATTCTCAGGCACGAGCCAATTGCAGGCGGAGATTTGGCACGGCCGCGATCCTAGATCCTAAGAGGTGGGGCAAGTGCAAGCGATATCGATATGTGCGGTGCACTTGTTGTCAGAGGTTGCGACGGAAGGTTAAGACGTTCAAAGGTCTTCGCTGGAGTTTGCACCTCGAAACCAAGGCGCACGCTGCCTTAAGACACCTTCCTCTTCGACTGTCGCTCCCAGACGCCACGAGTTGTTGACTGGCGATCCAGACTGCCCAAGTGGCTATTGTCCCGTCCTCGAGTTCGGGGGAGGCTAGACTGGCGCGATGCACCTCCGCGGTTCAGTGCACAAAGTCGCGCAAACGCAGGGTCCAGTTTCTTGGGTGAACGTCTGCAAGTTCCAGATAATGCTTGGTAGAGGGAGTGAGACTTTGGAGCAGTCAAGATCAATTGGGATCCGACGCTATTTATTGCGAGACGAAGTGTGGCCGGCCAGTCCACCTGCGAAACGAGCTGCAAACCGCGAAGATAGAGTGCGGGCTATCGACATGCAAGCCTTTGAGACAGTCCCAGCGCCCAGCTGCGTTCGAGAACTGGTGCACGGCCTGGTGAGCGAGTTCGGGCACGCAACACAACCTGCGGCGATGATTGGCTGCAGGAGGAGGAGAGGCTAGCAAAGTAGCAGGTGAAGGTGGTAGCGGGTGATCAAAAAGGGCGATGATTCCAAAGAGCACGTTGTCGAACTTGCGCACTGAGTGGTGTATTTGAGTGAGTGACGGTGGACTGGTATCGATAGAGCCTTCCCACGTTGCACCTCCCTGGACGTGCGGTTGTCATGATATCGGTCCGAAGCAGTCTCAATGGGGCCCAAATATTGCCATTGTTGCGAAACACTGCGTCTGGTTTTCATAGCGTCGTCGTATTCCTAGAAGTGATAGTCTGCGTGTTGCGCGTCTCCTTCGGAGCTTATTGCGTTCCAGTTTCCACCATGGTGCGGCAATTTCGAGCACTCTAGTCGGAACCTGCGCCATAGTCTGTGGCTTGCACATGAGGCGGTAATCCGGACGTTTTAAGCAACGTCAAGCACCGGCTCGGTATGCTATGCCTCATCCTACAGCATCTCGCACAGCAACTCCACACGCAAAAATGGTGGGGTGAAGCCTGGTTCCACGTGCGCGCGGTGCCAAGATATCCGAGCCCCACCTCTCCGATTATCCCTGTCGCGTCTCCGTAACTTTTTTGCGACATCGACATCGACGCATCGCCGCTTGGATTCCCTGTCGCATGCGACACTACAGCCAATATCCATCATGCCTCACAAACACAGAGCCATAGAAAAGGACGATTCGCAGTACGTCACCACGTATTCTCGCAAGCCTAACCAAGCATGGACTGTAATCTGACCTATTGCCAACAGGTTCAATCTTCCGCCCGATGTTCACGCCGCTCCTCTCCCTGTCGGCAAAGCGCGCACCTTCAGCACAGCACCCAAAGGCAAGAAGCGCAAGGTGAACCAGATCGATGGATATGGCGCGGACGACACACCCAAAGCCTTCCAACGGCTCATGGCGTTCTCCAAGGGCGGAGCAAAGAAGCGCTCCGGTCTCGACGATGGCATGGTGAAGACCAAGAAACAGAAGAAACAAGAGGCAGCCGAAAACTTGGAAAAGGACGAAGCGAATAACAAGAGTGAGGAGCAGACTCAATCAAAGGATGTGCTGAAGATACAACCCGGAGAGTCAATGCAAGAGTTCCGCGCTCGAGTCGACGCAGCGTTGCCCTTGTCAGGTATAAACAAGAACGGCAAGAAGATTGCAGGTCTCAGCGATCACAGGGTTACCAAGCACGAGCGGCATCTCAAGCGTCTACAGAAGGGATGGAGGGAAGAAGAAGCCAGAATACGGGAAAAGGAGCAGGAGGCTAGGGAACTGGCTGAAGAGGAGCAAGACGAGTTGGATGCTATGTGGGAGGATAAGACAGCCGACATAGAAACTACAAGAACGGTGAACGGCAAGAAGAAGAAAGCAAAGAAGAACAAGCGCAAATTGCTAGCGGGTGAGGTAGACCATGGCAGCGAAGACGAGTGGGAAGCTCTTAAGAAGAAGAGAGAGGAACGCAAGGGCCTACACGATATTGTGCATGCGCCACCAACGTTTGACAAAGTACCGAGGGAGATTTTCAAGGTCAAGAACGGAGCGGGTGCCAAGGTTGGAAACGTGCCCAAATCAGCCGGTAGTTTGAGTAAGAGAGAGGCACTGGGCGAGGAGCGTCAAAAGATGATCGACACATATCGTCAGATGATGGCTGCGAAGAAAGAAACGCATGCTTAGTTGGTGCATTTCGGTTGAGCTTGAGATACCCTAGATACGTAAATGAACCACGTCATGCTTTGGATATCGAATATCTCCCCTAACCAGCAAACATCATTTTCTCCACCACTTTCACGCCAAACATCTGAGGCTTGATGCTTTGGCGTCCTCCTACACAGGCAAATCAGTAGCTTTGTTGGTCGTAGCAACTCTCGATTCACTATGCCTCCTACCCCTACCTGCAAGTACAGCTGTGTTTCTTCACCAAACACTAACCAACTCTTTGCTTGAACCTTACCATGATCGAGAGCATGCTTGTCTTGAAACCCCTAATGTGGTAATGCAAAAAGCCAATCATCGATTGCAGCAAATTGTGAAAATATTTTGTTACAATCACAGAGTGTATTTCCTGTTCTAGCAATACCAGGAAATCCATTAGGAGCGACTCTTCGAATGCTACAAGAAACATTGACATTGCCTATTACGGTAGGTCTGAATATCCGTAGAACACGGCGAGCAGTGAAAGCAATGGTGTCGTGGATAGCACAGCGGTATCTCGCTGGAACCCAATCGGGTAGGTTGTACACAGCCGTCGAATGCAGCAATTTGCTTGACAGCTGATTTTCGCGAACCCTGAGTGGCTAGGCTGGGCGGGTATCTCACGTGATATCACACTTCCCATTGTGGTAGGTGATGTGAAAGCCGTGGATGATGGCAGATTTTGCAAAAGCAAAAAGTCGCGAAGCCAAGGATCAGGAAGTGAAAGTGGGGCGACATGTGACAGTACCCGGCAGCAGACTTCGCTTGGCTCTTAGTCGCGCCTTTCCACGCCACGCATTTTCACGTGGAATCTATCTCAAATAATAGGGACTGAATCTACTTGGACAAGAGATTGGTACTCGTAAATACCTCAGCATGACGCGACCCAATAAGCTAACATGCGTAATGAAGTTTGAGTATTATAGCTGATCGACAGCAACACGCAATCAGAGAATCTACGCTTGTGTGTTCTGGTTCCTAATATTCCGCTACCAAATATGTTTCTTGTGACCAACGTACAACGTCTTCCACTGTTCAGTCACTATTGTTAACTCGCGAAAGTGTTATCCTCCATGATAGTTTTTCGTGACAATGGTCCCAATATGCTAGGTGAGTTCGAGACGCATGCACATCCGTCCGAAACAGCAGTGCCTACAACAAAGGTTTCTATGAACGCGACAGGATGATGTGACGAAGGCGCAGCGAGGAAGCGATCCATGGGATCCATATTTGCGAGTGTGTTTGGCGTGGCCTTTAGTTGAAGTATCGAATGATGGTAGGAGCATGATAATACAGGTGGGCGATTCGGTGTAGTATGTGCTGAACAGTTAGCATCAACGTGTCCTTGGTTGATAGAGAAGACATACCATTGTTAACGGCAACTGCAACAGGACCTAGTCGGTTGATCTTGGTCGAGCGCCGTGGAGCTCGAGTCATAATTCGTGATAGATAATGTGGCGGTGTCTTAATTGATGGAAGCTTTAAGAAGTTCGCAGTGAGGCAGTATTATCACAATAGTGGAGAACTGCATGCAATTGGGGTGGTGTTGTTGTTGTGACGGATAAAGGTAGTCTCAGGATGACACTCGATCTACGAGGCGATTGATATACATAACAGCATGCGGAAACGTGGGGTTGCAAAAGCTGCGAAGCAAGCCACGATCGGCGGTTTAGAAGTAGTAAACTAGTCAATGCTTAAGCAGTGCGCCTTGATAGCAAGCTGTTGTGGTGGGAAGCTCGCATGGCCAGTGAGGAAGCGGTATCTGATATCACGACGTTGAGAAGCCAATGGGGTCCAAGTAAGCAGACGACGAGGAAGCGTAAAACCATCAAGTGAAGGTAATGTGGCCGCGGCCTCTCGTTGGTCGTGTTGGCTGAGAAGTGAACGGTGGACAAGAGAATCGAACCTCGTTCCAACTGGATTTGAAGGATATCTGGGGCGACGGCCAATTCGTAATGGTATCCAAAGGCGGTCATACCAGCACTTTCCATTTAAGGAATAGGCTGACATGGCGACAACCATGTAACCATGGTGTTTTCCAAATTTGGCATCCCATCTTTTCGAAGCGTGCGCACTTGAGACTGCTACACTAAATGGGCAAGGCTCAATGATCGACGCTGGGTTGTTTGATTTCAGGCCCCCTCTTCAGAACGGCGTGGCTTGACCGATAACTTCTCCTGCTTGGTTTCCTTAGACGCTTGGCCCGCGTGATATCGACGCACGGGCATGATGATATAACCCAGCTCTTTGGTCCGGCACCAGCAGCATGGCTCATCCGGCGACGTTTGGGGTATCCCACGTGGGTTGTATGCTCATTCTCGCCCGGGAAAGAGTAGCAATCCCGAGTAGAGGTCTGTTTGTAGTTCCCAAGAACTCTCGTAGGGGGTTTCAATCATGTTTTAGAAATTTGAGTCTTGCGAGAAGTCCTTGTGATCTTGGCCTCGCGGCTGTCAGTAGTAGGCGAAAAAACTTACTGTCAAGTCGACTCTTACGTGACGAAACTTGCAAAATCTGGAAGCTCGACCAGAAATGAGCACAGAAAAGGAGAGCTGGTAAGCCAAACCTGTATTGCGCCTTACCAGGGGCAGGAGTGTGATGTTGCAAGTGATGCACGCATTCTGTAAAAGGCTAGACTTGGGCGCTCTTCAGCCTTTCGGCGTCGATGCTTGTGACACTACAATAGTAACAAAGAGACTATTATTGGCAGCGTTGAAGATCCACCGCAATGCACAATCGCTACACGAGGTATGTTCCGCGATGGCGGGTACGGTACGAGAACAGTGTCTCGTTGTATGTGGGGGGTTATGACGATGCTCCTGATCAGAGCTCGCGTGCGTACGGGTCTCCACAAACGGTAACCGTCCTGGAGAAGCGGATACCCCACAAGCGTTGCGTGGGGGCACAGGTCAACGTTGATTACATTGTGTCGCTACATTGGCAACTCAATGTGCGTGCTGCCTGCCAAATTGTAGCTGGCAAATAGATAACGCAGGAATTATTTGGCCGTGTAAACGTAATGAAAAAGATAGGGGGCGCGTGATAGGAATAGAGGATATGATTCCAGCGAAGGAATCGGCGAGGGTTCGACGAAGGAGCGGCCAAAAGGTGTGCAGAAGGCTGACCCCAAGGTTTCAGCCCCAAATCCTTGTGATGGGTGTCAGCCTAGAGTATTTTAGCCGGAATTTACATCAGTCAGGTACGCGCTAGGGACAGATATCTGATTATAGAATGAGCCCGATGGCAACCAGCGGCCGCACATAGCTGTTGAGTAGGGTTAGAGTAATGGATGGAAACCTGCTGCGATTGCTAACACAGACCAGCCGGCGGCGGCGGAAGCGATAAGTGATGCTACAATCACATGCTGACAAGTGTGCGTGGAGACATGACGGGTGGAAATGATCTTAGATAACTGTTGTCGGTGATGGTGCAGTACAGGCGTACAGGCTCTAGAAGCAGGGAAGACATATAGCGATTTCCCGCGGTCTCACGCACTTAGCCAACCGCTCAGGCATTTGCGGCACAGTTTAGAGCACTGGTGTGGAGTCAGGATTTGTCGAATACAGATAATAAGTCTGCGACGTTAGCAATGCACGTGTGGCATATGTCAATGGCTGATGACAGATGTGCGGCACGACGCACAATACCTCGTCAACCATACAGTCGTACCCAAGAGCCTCAACGTCGCGCAGAAGCATGGTGAGACAAAAGGTTCGCATGTGTCGATGTGCAGCTTTGGATTGTTAGAGACTTGTCAACGTCTAGGTGTGTCCTCCCGACTGCCATCGCTATCGATATCGTCATTAGTGAGCCCGAAGGGGAAAGGTCGAGCGCGTCACTGCCATCGCCGCGGCTTTAACATATCCAGCTCCGCAACTCACCACTTCCGGGTCTTTCCTCACGTCCGCCCAATGTCAGCCAATCCAGGTGCACTCAAACGGAAGCACTCGGGCAAGACCATCAAGGAGCTCTTCACCACACAAACCAAGCCGAAGCTCGCCCCTGCAGCGCCGCTATCGCCCTCCAGCAAACGCACACGACGAGACAGCTCTCCGATAGCTAGCACCGAGGTCGCCACACCTCCAGCCCCGATGGCCAAGATGAGCACAGCCGACATGTATCATTTCCCGAGCAAGAAGGCGGGCGTATCGAGCAACGCCGATGTTGTTGACATCACGTCAAGCCCCGACAACAGTCCTGCCAAAGCAAACGGCCAGCGAAATGGCATGCGCAAAGCAGCGCCCAATATGCACGCCAACAGCGGCCCCAAGCGGTTGGTCGTCAAGAACTTCAAGCCCACAAGGAGAGTAGACCCCAGGGTGTTCCTGGATCAAACATGGCAGAAGATCGACAAGGCCCTGGATACTATCTTCCGCCAAGGCGATGTCGACTTCAGCCTCGAAGAGCTGTACAGAGGTGTAGAGAATGTCTGTCGGCAAAATATGGCAAAGGACATCAAGGAGCGTTTGATCACAAAATGCAAGGACTACGTGGGCGGAAGTCTGAAGGCAAAGGTCAAGGAGAGTCTGGGCAGGCCAAACGTTGACATACTACGAGCGGCATTGCATGCCTGGGGGATTTGGAACAGTCAAATGGTCAGTCAAGTTCATGCTGAGGAGGACGCTGGCATACTGACAAAGTATAGAAATACCTCGATTGGATCTTTTGCTATCTCGACCGCGCCTACCTGCTCCCACGACATGAGTCTCTCCGCGAAATCTCGATAAACCTCTTCCGCTCCGTCATCTTCGAACACGCAAAACTAAATTCCCGCATTGTGGATGGCGCTTGCGATCTCGTCACTGCTGACCGGACGGGTCGAGACCTTGACAGCGAGATGTTCTCCAAGACGGTCAACATGTTCCACGACATGCAA
The DNA here is from genome assembly GCF_001642055.1 of Alternaria alternata. Classification (NCBI taxonomy): domain Eukaryota; kingdom Fungi; phylum Ascomycota; class Dothideomycetes; order Pleosporales; family Pleosporaceae; genus Alternaria; species Alternaria alternata. The sequence goes on along the minus strand of NW_017306194.1, from coordinate 869,390 downwards.
GTCTACACACATGCTTTCGAGCCGCGCTTAATGGAGGTCAGCCAGGAGTACGTGGTCAAATGGGCTGATGCGGAGAGTTCTGAAAAATCGTTACCCGAGTACGTCCGCAGTGCAAGAGCGCTGATGGATCGTGAGATGAAGAGAGTCGACATGTTCAGCCTTCCCAACACTACTAAGCGAGAGCTTCTCACATTACTAGAGGACCATTTGATATCGAACAAGGAGACCCGATTAACTAACCAAGACGAGCTTGCCGATCTCCTTGAGACCAACGCCGTCGAAGATCTCGAGCTACTGTACTCATTACTTGAACGTAGGAAGCTGGGCGCAAAGTTGCGACCAGGTTTCACCAAGTGGATCGAGGACGAAGGCACAGCTATTGTATTCAACGATAAAGAGCAAGAAAACATGATCATACAATTACTTACGCTGAAGCGTCAACTAGACACCCTATGGAAGGCTTCTTTCCACCGAGACGAGGAGCTGGGCCATGGTCTTCGAGAGTCATTCGACAAATTCATGAACAAGACAAAGAAGACGTCTGCAAGCTGGGGCACAGATAACTCAAAGACAGGCGAGATGATTGCCAAGTATGTCGACATGCTACTGAGGGGGGGTGCAAAAGCAATACCAGCTCAGCTGAGTCGTAAGGCCGACAAGCCCGCTGCTGTAGAGGTCGAGGAAGATAATGAAGAAGGTGTTTTTGATGAAGATACAGAAGTCAACAATCAGCTTGATCAAGTTCTCGATCTGTTCCGCTTCTTGCACGGCAAGGCTGTGTTCGAAGCTTTCTACAAGAAAGACTTGGCTAGACGGCTCTTGATGGGCAGAAGTGCGAGCGCAGACGCTGAGAGAAGTATGCTGTCGAGGTTGAAGATCGGTATGTATCCATGCAATGGTTATCTGCTGAGATACTAACATCCTACAGAATGCGGTGCTGGCTTTACTGCCAACCTCGAGCAAATGTTCCGCGACATCGAACTCTCGCGAGAAGAGATGAGTTCGTACAAGAATATTAGCGAGGAGCGCAACGAGAAGCTCAGTCTCGACCTTAATGTCAACGTCCTCTCTGCGTCAGCTTGGCCTACGTACCCCACCGTCCCTGTAATTTTGCCCCCAGAAATTCAGTCTGCGATCAACAAGTTTGAAGCACACTACAAGATCAAGCATTCTGGTCGTAAGCTGGAGTTCAAACACGCACTTGCCCATTGTCAAATCAAAGCCAGGTTTCCCAAGGGACTCAAGGAGTTGGTTGTGTCCTCCTTCCAGGCTATCGTCCTCTTACTGTTCAATGGCCGTAAAGAGGATGAGCACATCGACTACGACTACCTCAAGCAAGCCACTGGACTGCGTAAGTCATGCGATCGATTCAACTTATTAGTATTACTAACACCTGACAGCAACGGCCGAGCTTAACCGCACTCTGCAGTCCCTTGCGTGCGCAAAGGTCCGGCCTCTAACCAAGCACCCCAAGGGTCGAGAGATCAACGAAACCGACACTTTCACACTCAACGCCTCATTCACGGATCCTAAGTACCGCATCAAGGTCAACACCGTTCAACTCAAGGAAACGGCAGCCGAGAACAAGGAGACACACGAACGCGTTGCTGCTGACCGTAACTACGAGACACAAGCTGCCATTGTCAGGATCCTCAAGGCGAGGAAAAGAATCAGCCATGCCGAACTGGTCAGTGAGACCATATCGGCAACCAAGAACAGGGGAACACTGGAAGTCAGCGGCATCAAGAGGAACATCGATCGCTTGATCGAGAAGGAATTTTTGGAAAGAGAGGACGACGGATTGTATGCTTATATCGCTTAAGCTCTTTATATTGCCAGCGGCTTTGGATCTCAAGATATGCGAGGCATCTTTGTATAAGCAGGAATTCAGTGTACAATACCGCTGTTGTTATCGGGGCTCGCATTCGACCACGAATATATCACGATCTTATCTTTATGCACACCTTGCTCACTCGAAGCATGTTGGGTGAGTTGCGTGGTCATTAGTACTAGAGAACAGTCAAGACCGCAACCAGCGCACGGAGTCCAGCAATCGACTTTCCCTCGACAGCTAGCGGCCGGCTTCGCTCTACTCACCACCTTCTATCCGCCCTTACCGTCGTTGTAGTCGATCTCCTAGTCTATCCCTCCCACACCCAAATGCCCAGGCCCACCTTCCAGATTCAGCACTAGTTGCCGAGTTTCCCTGTCGATCCCTAGCCGCACTCAGCCTATCGTACACCCACATGTGCCCGACCACGAGATTTCCGGCGATAAGCAGCTTGAAACACATCATCTTAGTCCCGGGAGATAACCGGCGAATGGTTGTCCGTACCTTCCTGATCTGCGGAAGTCGCATGTCTTGGAGCATGGGATGGCGCGAGGGATGTCGACGGTCCGGTCATATTGGTAGCGGCTCTTCATGCAAGATGTTACTATCAGGACGAATGAGAATGAGCAACGTGAGAGGGTGGTTGATGTATGGAAGGACCGAGGGTCTATGCTTAGTATGGTGTCGTAAGTGCCACGCCGGAAGTGGTAGTCTGTGATAGGCCGTTGTACCCCAGCTTAAGAGACGCCCATTGCCCGTTGTCGCGGAGCAACTGTTCCTTTCGGAAGGATGCCAACGACGTCTGCGTCCGGAGTTAATTAATTTCGAGTTATGATCTTCCTTTTTAGGGTCGTGATGGTTCGGAGGCGACCGCTGGACTACCACTGGACTACTTTTGTGACAAGCAGAATGAGGGTATAAAGGTAACATCTTGTACCATTCATTTGAAAGGCAGGTCCAACAGCCCCCGTCGATCCCTCGTTACACAGCTTCAGACAAGACACTCGCTCGTCGTCTCATTCTCTCCACCCGCCACCATGAAGTTCCTCATTAACGCCCTCCTCTTGATCGCGCCCGTCGCCCTCGCTCTCCCTACTTCAGCACCCACTGAGGAGGCAGTTGAGATTGCCGCCGTCGAGGCCAGACAATCTTGCTACGTCCGTTGCGGCTCAACATGCTACACCTCCGCCCAAGTTACTACCGCACGCAACGCGGGTTACAACTACTACCGTCAAGGTGATGAGGCTGGTAGCTCCACCTACCCACACACGTACAACAACTATGAGGGCTTTGACTTCCTCGTTTCTGGACCCTACCAAGAGTTCCCGCTGAGGACTTCTGGTGCTTACACTGGTGGTAAGTTGGTCATCAAGTTTATCACATAACATATGCTGACCATATCTTCAGGCTCTCCAGGTGCTGACCGCGTTATCTTCAACACTGCTGGACAGCGTGCGGGAGAGATCACTCACACTGGTGCAAGTGGCAACGCCTTCGTTGCTTGCTCTGGGTGGTAGATGTGTTTTTGAAACATCTCAATAGGGATTTCGAAATGAATTGTGGTGAAGCCCATGGGCGAAGGGCTCGCCATGGCTTCAATATGCTGTCGGTGGGCGAGTTGTAACGAGAGATCGATGTGTCCTACGAGACTTTCCATCCCAGAGTGAAATTTGTGGTCATGGAAGTAGTTTGTTCATGTATATATTTATGAAACGTTTGAACAAGTCTTGCGGTTTCTTCCAGCACAGTGATCAGTCGAAGTCGGAACGCCTGGAACAGAAGATTTGCCCAGATGGTGTCTTTTCACGTGGTAGTACGTATCAAAATCACGCCATCTCAATTTCGTACTATCTTGGTAGCAAGCGATTCTACATGATCCGCCGTCTTCCTATCAAAGAAGACGCGTGAGATGCGTGAAACCCGCAATTCATCTACAACTATATCATTCCTTTATAATGTAACGCAGCCAAATGAAACTACGCACTGTTACCAAGATGAATCCTCCAGTGGATGTAAGGACCTACCAGACATAAGTTTTCGGGAGCATTACGGTCAACTACGTGGGCAATTCTAAATGTAAAGGTAAGCACCTGCAGGATTTTTGACTTACACCCAGACGCAGTAAAGGCTGAGTCAGGTATCTTGCCATCATGCTGACACATGCGCAGTCAAAACGTTCTCAGGTCTGCAGTGCACAAAAGATCTTACCTCCTACAAGTTCATACTGGGCAGCACCCCATGTCAACCTGTTACTGGAAAAGTGAGCCACAAAATCACCTGCTAGACTCTCGCTTTCGTTGTATCAGTGGGGGATGGTAATAGAAAAAGAGTAGATGGAGCTGGCAACGACGTGGGAACATGGACAGTCATTACTGCTTCTTTGGTAGTACTCTGCTTGACCCGCTGAATGAGTTGGATTCAGTATGTCTTGCTGTCTGTTCAACACGAGATAGAGGCGTACCTTAAACAATCAGATCAACTTTATCAAACGCGTTTACAATGAGCTGGATGGCCAGACATTTGCTAGACAACGTTACTCAAATGATGACTCGTGAGGAAAGATGCGTAGATTTGAGGAAGACGAAGTCGTGAGCGTTCGAGTAAGATAGCCAGAACCGACTACTTTCGTCTTTATGTCCTCCTATCCTTTGCTTCGCTTAAACCTTTCGAAAGTCGAAGCTCCGGCGGCCACAGGGTCAGACGCGGAGCCATCTCTCTCCTAAAAATGCAGCCACAGATTATACACGACTTCTCATGGCCAGATGCAATACTCACGCACTCCTCCTCCATGCATCAGCCAAGTTTGCTCCACCAGCAACCATGCCACAAGCCCCAACACCCCAGTCACTCAACAGTCCTTTTTCCATCGACCAGTGGACAGTCATGGGCGCATATGCCAGGTTGGATGCGAGGTCTTTCCACCAAAGCCAGTTCTCCAGTTTCTGCGCTCTCATCCGCTCTTCCGCCTGGATCTTATCCTCTTTCTCCCCGTCACCCTGACTCGCTAGTATTGATGGCGATGACGAAGAGTAATACCGTTGGACACCCAGACGCACAAGCTCAACGCCGACATATGCGGCCCAGAACCTCGAACTCCACAGCCACCATGTGTTCTCTCGTGCTTTACCCACATCTCCCGTCCAGCTCGCTGTCGTCAAAGCTCCTTTTGAGCTAAGATATGCGCCATTTTCTAGGACTTGGAAACCAACACACGATGTTATAGCCGACCACGTCAACACCCTCAGTATCTTCTCTTTCCTGCTGGCACCTTGTGGTAATGGGTCCCGATAGGTGTCTCGGGCCCAGGTATACAGTCCCAGCACTCCCCACAGCCTCACAAATATCCTGAAGTCTGATATAACATCGGAAAGAGCTTTCGAACTTCCGACGACCTGGGCGATGACTTTTGTGCTGGTGGGTGCTGGGAGGGTGGCTATAAGAGTTTCGCCAGGGAGCAAGACACCCTCTGCTTTCTCGGCTATCTCTGTGGCTATAGACGCGAGACGTCGTTCAAGGACGCGGGAGAGGATGGCATGTACGAGAGTCAAGGTATAGGATGTTGTGCAGAGAAGGACGTCGGTGCCGTTTGGGGTAGAGAGGAGTTTTGCGAGGCGGACGAGCGTGCGGTCTGTGGTGCCGGCGGTCTTGGCGAGGTATTTTAGGAGAAGGAACTGCAATCTTCGCAGGAATGTAGGCTGTGAGGGTGGTGAGGGTGAAGGTATCGCATCGGGTTGTGGAGTCGGTTGGCTCGCAGCGGTGGAGGCAGGAATTGTGGTGGTATTTGGGTGTGGGTCTTCCATTTTAAGGATATAAATGTGTGGTAAGACACTTAGAGGAGGCTTGGAAGCGTGTGGGAAGGACAGTCGGTGCTATCGAGGCTGCATGGTGTTGGTATTGAGCTGTAGAAAATAAGTCACACACGCGTTTGGCCGAGGTGTGCTCGGGAAATGCTTATCGCGTCATCGGCCCGCACGTGGGTCTCACGCTGTCAACCCGTCCTCACATGCAGCATGTGATGATAGACCCTGAGAAATCAACACTCGCTTCAAATTATCCATTGCGTCTCGTGGACAGCCTTAGCGCATCTGTGCTGGACACCAGAAGCTATGCGCGCCGACGCATGCCATCGTTTGAGTTTCGTATAGAAAGCTTCGACTCGGTCCACGGCGCGCATCCCTGCCATCTTTACGTCTTCCCCATATCGTCCCCACACTTACCGCCTCACCTCTATCGTGGGGAGATACGAGAGCGGGCTCTCTTTTCACCTATATCAATTCGTCCTGAGCGCGCAAAACACTGTTTCTCTAGCTCCCAGCTTCAAGCCGACACCATCAACCATGTCGTCGCCTACCCTCCCTACGCGCCGACCCACTTACCCTCTCGCTCATGCTTTCCGCCGTAAACCTCGACGTCTGCCTCTCGTTCTCCGCTTCTCGAAGGGCGCTATACACAACATAATCTTAATGCCAGTACTGCTTCATTCGCTCTTCACCGCCTTGATCGTCTACATCGACACGCGCTATGTAGACAGTATATCCATCCCTGCTACCATTATACCGTCGCTCTCCATCGTGGTTGGTCTAATGCTGGTCTTCAGAAACAGCACAGGCTACGACCGATTCTGGACCGGAAGAAACTGCCTCACGACAATCGGAACCTCCGTACGAAACCTTGCTCGAATCTGTCTGGTGAACTCGCGAGACAAAGACGGACATTCCACAGAAGAGGAGAGGAGAGACACAGAGAAGATAGTACGGGTCCTCGTAGCAGTTCTCTACTCCATCAAGCACAACCTGCGCGCAGAATTCAATATCCCACCTGCGAGTCTCGCTTCTTTGCCTCCACAACCAAGCGTCTACCCGCAACGCTCCCGCCCCGTATCCAGGCGCCCCAGCTACATCGACCGCACAGGTTCCAATTTCGGCACGGTTTCGTTCCCGCCTACTCTCGTAAACAGCACAAGTACCACACCTCTGCTCGGGTCATCCACCGCCACGCTAGAAAACGGCGATGGTACGACCCCCATGAAGAAAGATGAATATGTATCACTCCTTCCAGAAGGCCTGATGGGCTACGAAGACCAAGGTCTCGGTTTACCCTTACAACTTACAATCCTCTTGGAAGGTTACATCCGCCGAGGCCACGACAGAGGCTGGTTCCACGCGCCCCTCTCCTCTCAAATGACCGTTCAGCTGAACACTCTTGTCTCCGCGTATGGCACCATGGAAACTATTCACAGCACGCCCATTCCCGTCGCGCATCTAATCCACCAAAAGCAGGTCCTGGCACTCTATGCTTGTGTTCTGCCGTTTGCCATTGTAGATGACTACAGGTGGTGGAGTGTACCTATTGTGGCTATCATCGCCTTCACACTCTACGGTATTGAGGGAATTGGCGTGCAACTGGAGGATCCATTTGGATATGATAAGAATGACATCAAGATGGACGGCATCATCGAAGATACGAGACAGGAGGTTATGGTGCTGTTGGAGGAGTGGAGGGCGAGCCATGAGGGGAGGGCTATGGGGGGTATGTTCGAGTGTGAGTGATGATATGATGACTGGGAATATTGGAACAGGTAATGTGTGATGTTAAGACGTTGAACCCATGTGTACATACGTAATGATCGTTATTGGCCTTTTGTGAGTTATGATCTGCAGTCTTATAGCGTAGATACCCAATAGCACAACTACCAGAAGATTGCATGTTTCACGCGGACACGGACAGAGACACAGATGTTTAGTTGACTTTGGTACAATACATTAGTTACCGGTCTTCCACCACCTGTATATCTTGCTTACTCTTGAAGTATATCGCATTGCAACATGATCCACCATTCCATCATAACATTCGCTTTGATCACGCCAGAACTCCCGAAAAGATGCAAAAAGACCCCGAAACGAGGGAATAAGAGAAAGAGTTGGTCAAGGCACCTCGCCCACTTAGCGATTGACTAGTCGAAGCGTACAGGAGGTAGAGTCGGTGCACCGTTATTGCTTCGCGCTCCACTGCTATCGGAGTCGGACGGAGATGTGTCGCGCATTCGACTGCCTGCTGCACGTCCAGCGCTACCATCGAGAACAAACGGCCCAGCATCATTCCTTGGAGTCATGGGACCATCCTGTACGCGATCAGGCGTTAGGCCACTGCCGTGAGGAGGATGCAGAGGCGACAGTCCCATATAGTCGTTCGCTCCATTGACGTTGATAGAGACCGGTTGTGTGACGGACGATGTTGGAGGTGTAAGCTGGCGATCGGGAGTCTCCAATGCCGATTGGTTCTCAATGTTTGTGATTTGGTGATGTAGATCCGTAAGATCAACACCGCCATCAGAATCGGCACCGTTGAGAGGGGCAACAGAGGCACGAGGTGTGACGTGGCGGTCTCCCTGCTCTGCGCTGGCATCAGGAATTGTGGCACCATTGACTACTTCCTCATCGCCTTCCCAGTCTTCGAACTCGCCCATATCTTCTACGTCTTCTTCAAGGTCCGCTACCGCCCTACAGTTCGGGCAGAGGAAGTTGGGCCAAGTGGGACCGTTTAAGATGGGACGAATGCACTTGTAGTGCCAGACGTGGGAGCAGGGTGCTACGAATAGCGACTGACAAGGCTGTATACTGATCAGTACAAGTCGGCTGTGAAATCAGGCAAGACCTACCGCTATTGACATCAAACAGATGGCACACTCGGACGTATGCGTAGATGAAGCATCTCCTGTGACTTCCTTCTTGCTCTTGGCAAGTGCTCGTAGTCGCTGATGGGTTTGTTTACTGTGAGAGTCAGTGGCAAGCTTATAGCACGAGTAGACAAGCTTACTTGAATGTGTTCAGCCCCTGTTGCCAGCCACGATTGCACTCAACACGAATCTTGACACATCTGAAGATCATCTCCTCTCCCCCACGGAAATCGATGCCCAGTTGGATGATATCGCCATCCTTTATCCGGAATGGTTTTGACTCGACGTTGGGCTGACTTAGACGAATGTGATTCAAAAAGGTGCCCGATGAGCTCTTGACGTCCTTGATATACCAGCTTCCGTCCTTGCACCACAGTTCGCAGTGCTTCCGACTGACGACCTTGGACTTGAATCCGATGGCGGCAGCCGATGGGGCGTTGGTCTGGACTTCGGGTATGTTGTCGCGCTCCGAATACCTTCCTACGCGAAGGATTGCACTCTCGTCGGGCAGCGTACGGTTGATGGTGGGGAAGATCAACGAAGGTCTTCCGGCTCGGGGATCCTGGTGCGGGATAAAGCGAATCGACGGCAGGTGCTTGGCCGCGCCTGTGCTATCGGAGGCGCCTTCCATTGGTTGTGCGCTGTTGGGTCCTGGCGTTGAGGTCGGCGTTGGCCCCGTGTTGTTGCGCACCTGGAGCTGAGGTTGGGCCGTCTCTGAACGGGTTCTCGTCATGGTCGGTTTCGGAGAGGCGGGTGGGGAGTCGGTCGGCGGCAGTTGACTGTCGGCTGTCTGGCTCCTCGATAGCAACTCTCGACGGGGGACAGTGGGGTGGGAGGACGAGGAGGCAAAGGCAGGCGAGGCAGGTGGAGTGTGTGTTGAGGCGCGTGGTCGTGTTCCCGTTCGGGAATCCTCACGTGGAGGGTCGCCTTGGCTGTTTGAGTGCAGGTGTAGATTGCGCAGGAAGCTGATGCCTCTGTGAACGCCCGTGGGCCGTGGGGAGGTGGAATTGGGGGATACAGCAGTCGCAGTTGGGAGAACTGGCGTGGTTGTTGTGGTGAACATCGCCTAGCGGCGCAGGGCGAGGGTATAAGCGTTCAGCTGGGGTATGGTATGCGGGAAAGTGTGAATGCGCGAGTTTCGACAGCGTTTGACAGACGACACGGGAAACCCGTTTACAAGAGCTCACACGGGTGGGTGTGTGAGGCACTGAGGCACTGAGGCAAATGCAGCAAATGCAAATGCAATGCAAATGGCGCACGAACGGGGCCAGGGCCGGGGGGCCAAGCAACCAGAACGAGCTCTGTGAGGAGTAAGCCACCTCTAGACTTGCGATGGGGTCTTCCAAGACCGCGGGCCGTTAACGTATACGGGTAATAGGGTTCTAGAGTCGCGATAATGAAGTCATGTCTTGTTGGGCCTCTCGACCAAGATTCAAAGGTCATGTGGAACGGTCCGGTTTGATACCTACCCTCGGACAAGGCCGTCGACAGCTGCCAGAGATCCATGACATGATGGCCCACCGCACTCTCCTAACCCCCATGTCTGCATCACCACCGCAGTCGTCGTACTAAATATAGTTCCCCACAGATATATCAAAGCATTGAAACCAACATGACAGTTCAGAGCTCATGCTGATGCGCTCATGCGCTGATCGCGGGGTGGGGCCGCTCTTGTTCCCGACCTCGTGGGAACGCCCACGTGACGCAATATTATGTCAGGGCCATGATTGCCAATGGAATTTTTCCGAACGCCGTCACGGCAGCATACACCACCAGAAATGTTAAGACCACACACGTACCGACCATTGTCCCGGGGACTGTCCAAGACGTCTGCGTCGCTCACACGATCAGCAGCATGCGCAGGTAGAAGGAATCTCGCCACGGCAGTTGCAGAAGAGAGGGTTAGCACTGAGTTCACGTAGCACGCCGAAGCCTTTCTAAACTGCCATCCAGGACCCCACCGAACTCGACCAGATCACCACCCTCCCCAATGGCATCCGCGTCGCTACCGAAGCCCTGCCGGGCCACTTCTCGGGTATCGGAGTCTATGTCGACGCCGGCTCACGATATGAGAACGATGCACTGCGCGGAGTCAGTCACATCATCGACCGTCTCGCCTTCAAGTCCACACGCTCCACCACCGGCGACCAGATGATGGAGAAGATAGAAACACTGGGCGGCAACATACAGTGCGCCTCCAGCCGAGAGTCGCTCATGTACCAGTCTGCCACCTTCAACTCCGCCGTGCCCACCACCGTCGGTGTCCTTGCAGAAACAATCCGCGATCCACTAGTCACCGAAGAGGAGATACAGCAACAGCTTGAGACAGCTGACTATGAGATTGGCGAGATCTGGAGCAAGCCAGAATTAATCCTGCCCGAACTAGTACACATGGCAGCTTTCAAAGACAACACTCTAGGCAACCCACTGCTATGTCCCAAGGAGCGCCTACCATTCATCAACCGCGCCGTCGTTGAGGCATACCGAAAGGAGTTCTACAAGCCCGACAGGATAGTGGTAGCCTTTGCTGGCGTAAACCACAACGAAGCCGTCCGCTTGACAGAACAATACTTTGGCGACATGGAGAAGGGCACCGGTCCATCGCTCATCGGTCTAGAATCAGAAAGCACAGCTTCCAACTCTGCACCCCAACAACAGGTCTTCACAGCCGACCACCCCACACCCACCGGCGCACCGCCGCAATCCTCGAAACTCCTTTCCAAGATACCCTTCTTCAAGAACATCTCCACATCCGCTACTTCCAACGCTTCCGTCAATACATCACTCGACTTGAACTTCCCACCGATCGACACATCACTACCGTCGCAATATACCGGTGGCTTCCTCACCTTACCTCCGATACCGCCACCGGCAAACCCTATGCTCCCCCGCCTATCGCACATCCACCTCGCCTTCGAAGCCCTCCCCATCTCATCGCCCGACATCTACGCCCTCGCAACTCTGCAAACACTCCTCGGTGGAGGCGGTTCCTTCAGTGCAGGTGGGCCTGGAAAGGGAATGTACTCGCGGTTATACACCAACGTACTAAATCAGCACGGATGGGTAGAATCTTGCGTTGCATTCAACCACAGTTACACCGATAGCGGCCTCTTTGGCATCGCGTCATCATGCGCCCCCTCGCACGTCGCCCAAATGCTCGAGGTCATGTGCCGCGAACTCAAATCGCTAGGAGACGAAACCGGATACGCCGCGCTCAACGAGGTTGAAGTCCAGCGCGCAAAGAACCAACTCCGCTCCTCGCTCCTCATGAACCTCGAAAGCCGAATGGTAGAACTAGAAGATCTCGGCAGACAAGTCCAGGTTCACGGCCGTAAAGTCGGCGTCAAGGAAATGTGCAAAAAGATCGAAGACGTTTCCGTCAAAGACCTGAGGAGAGTAGCTCGTCACGTCTTTGGTGGACAAGTCAAGAATGTTGGAGGTGGATCTGGAGCCCCGACTGTTGTGCTGCAAGAGGGTGAACAGGAAGGCCTCAAAAGGAAGGAGTTTACCTGGGATGATATTCAGACCCGCATCGCTAGGTGGAAGCTTGGTCGCAGATAGGAAATTGCAACCCCTCTGAGCCGTTCGCTGGTGACGTGATTGTAAATGTAGCTTATGTATTATAGGGCTGGGAAAGAAATGATGAAATATCATGATTATGTATTAGTGGACCAAAGATAAGTGTCCGTAGCGTACGAGCCCCTTACTCAAGATACTCCATTACCATGTCCGGGAAGAGCTCCCCATTTCAGCTAAGGATACTATCCTAACCATCTTTGAATGCATCGGACAGGATGCGGGTATCAAAAGAAGAGCTACCACGTACAGATGCCATTACTCTCTTGCTCCCAATCTTCGTTACCAAATCGTGATCCTCTTTGAACGGGCATAGTTCGTCTGCTATCATCAAGTCATGAAAACGCGTCTCATCCATCTTGTGGTTCGTCGCCCTTGCATATGTTCTGTCCAGAGTCTTCCGACCCGTGATCCTCACACCTGTGCCATGATGCTTTGCAATCCAATGTCCGCATGCTCTTTCACCTCTGCGGTTTTGACCATAGCCCCCATCTTCTGTGTAGCCGGAACACTGAGAGCGACAATGTCAGCTGTGTGCGTCTCGACTGCTTGCTCTGTAATAGCGACCCCCTCGATTTTGATGTTCTCGTTCTCATCGGTTGTGAAAGAGGATGCTGAGAAATCAGAATCGGTGCCGTTGCTGTTTCCTGCTGATCCATCGTCGATCGCTGTGGTATTTGCAGCGACATCTTCGAATCCACCTGCATACGTCCCGTTTCTAAGTTCATTGCGCTCTTTTTCTTTTCTAACGCGGCGCAAGGCACCGAGATCGAATTCGCCGACGGTTGGAGAACTGGTGTTGTCACGAACTGTACCGGTTCGCGGGAGTGGAAGGGTAATGTTGGATCCTTCAGAGCTGGATTCCCGGCCTGGCCGGAAGATGCCCTGAACTGCTGACTTGAGACCTTGGGGTGTAAGGAGGCTGGGTGCACGAGAAAGAGAACGGGCTATGTCGATGGAAGAACGGCGTCCCATTCTGTAAAATCTACGACGAGGGCGGCGCTGTGCAGAGATCTCATCTATATCGGTTTGCGTGGTCTTGAATGTGATTTCACTGGAATCGGTAGTGTTGGATGACGCTGTGTGCGGAATGCCTGTAGACGTAGCAAAGGAATCTGAAGTGGGCAGCGTCGAGGGGGTGGTGTTTAGGGTCATGGAGGACTGAACCCTGGTGCCAATGGTACGCATAATCTGTGCAGATTTGACCGGGAGTTCTTCTACATCATCTTCTGTCAAGGGCGAGAAGTCCCCATTGACAACTGCTTGAAACGCGATGTACAGACGTTCTCGATAGTACGGGCGGCAGCTATGACAGGCTCTGAGAGCGCATGCTCGAGAATTCTTCGTGTCATTAGCATCGCCTAGTGGGGGCCTGCTGCTTTCACTATTCGGAGGATACTCACTGAATCTGTGACGGGCAGGCTACTGAAAGTTCCATCGATGCTGTACGTCGCTCCCGCCAGAGCCGTAAGCCTAGCCACGACATCACTGGCTTCGGTAGCCTGACGCGTGTCCGATATGACCTGCTTCAGCTCTAGCTTGAGTTCCTTGAGCTTCTTCAGTTGCGTGGCCGTGTAGTGGCCGCTCTCCGCATTACGAATGATGCTCTCGCTCAACCCAATCCTCTCCAGCTCCTGTCGCAGTGCCGACTTGACCGGCTCGATTCTTCCATGCTCTTTTGATAGTATGGTGCGAAGCGTTGTGATTTTATGATCCTGTCTGCATTCGTAGAGGAACCCGATGGAAGGTGAGCGCCCACAAATGCTGCAGTGCTGATCGTGGCCGAAGACGCGATCCATATCTAGGTGGGTACAGTTTGGAACTCGCATGCGTTTCCCCATGGCGGCGTGGTGTTTGGTATTTCCAGCAGGCCCAAGGGTACTGGGATCGACTGTTGCTAGGACAGGGCGAGCACGCGACAAAGAATCTAGAAGGAGGAAGAGAGCGAAAGGTGTAAGAGTGTAAGGGCGTGGTGCAGGGTTGATGTTGCTGTTCTGAGACAACGACAATGACGGCACCTAGGTAGGCAAGTGCACACACGCTTAGCCTGTGAGAGCAAGTGAAGGCGTGGAAGGAACAACGTAGAAACTCGAGGCAGTGGCAAGACGAGTACTCTAGTGAGTTTCGGTATGTCTCCAACAAACGAGAGATTCACGAGTAGAGGCGAGGGGAAAGAGAAGTCGGACCCAATTAAGACCTCGAGGAGGGTCAGTCTACAAAAAGGGTCTGTCACCTGTCGGGCAATGCGGATTCTGGCAGCTTTGCACGTTGCGAGTTTGGTCTGGCCGCGTGATTAAAAAATTACCAGTACTCGAGGCCTTCTGACGGTCTCTGCACATGTCTCGACTGTTTGTTGTTGTCTTGGGATACAAACGACGAAATGAACAAGAACGCTTTGACGACGCTTTGGAACAAGACAAAGGAAAAACAGACAGAATGAGGAAATGACATGCGAGGCAATTTCAAGCCGACGTAAACAGCAAGATGGAAGTGTACCATGTATAGGGGGACGATTGCGTGTAGTTGCATGTGGTGAGGAAGTTGAAGTAGTACACACAAATGTGTCCAACTCCATCCTGTGACACGTCAAGCTGTCGCAGTGAGCAGACGAATGATTATCATAATATCAGTACCATTGAGAGATTGTTTGATGTCTCGTTGAAGCGGTGCATAGTCAATGCAAGTCCATACGTATCGGAGAGGCTGAGGATGTAGTCGGCGTGAGACGATGTCAAGATCACCAGGCGATAAGAGGTCGATGGAAGTGACTTCAGGATCGCGCTTGCCAGAGTAAGGATACCCTGCCATGACGACGCTATCAACCTTGTGCATGACTGTACTCGCCATCGCCCACGAGAATCACAATCTTGGTTGGGGAAAGAGCCGGTAATGGGCCGTGTGAGCGCTGGAGCGAGTCTCAAGGTGGCTCGGTGCAAGCAACCACAGGCGGCGAGTCCCGACGCGCTCTTATCCGCTGGCAAAAAGCATCAGGGCGAACAGGTACGCAGTTTCCAATGCAGCTCAGGTGTCTCGCATAGCACCACCGTACGCAAAGAGTCTGTAGAGACAGCAGGCTGGACAGCAAGAGGTTTAATCATCCAACCGAGGTCGTTGTTGTTGTCAGATCACGACACCTGCTTCCGCGTCTTGTCGGCGCTAAAGCTTGGACCCGAGGTGTTTACCTCCCCAGCCATCCGTCGCCGTCCAGCTCGTCGACACCCGCACTCCCCCACAAACATCTCGTCGACTGCAGCATCATCTTCTACACGCGCCCATCTGCCGTTTGCTGCTGTCGCATCGCATTGAGGCGCCATGTCGGTCAAATTCGAGAAGGAGACGACGACCAAGACGACAGCCGCTGTTGCCGACGCTCTGGAAGGAAAGGATGGAGTGATGCACAATCTCGGGCAGGCTCTGACCAAAGGCGGCGGTCCCAATGGATACCTCGCTGTGAGTGTGGTGCGATTCAAACATGTGATGAGCCAATTCACTGACTGTGGGCGCGTCAGGCATACCTCAAGCAGCTGCAGAGCAACCCGTTGCGCACCAAGATGCTAACTTCGGGTACTCTGTCTGGTCTCCAAGAGTTCCTGGCCTCGTGGATCGCCCACGACAGGAGCAAGTCGGGTCATTACTTCACCTCGCGTGTCCCCAAGATGGCTATCTACGGTGCCTTGATCAGCGCGCCCCTTGGACACGTCTTGATTAGCGCCCTCCAGAAGGTCTTCCAGGGGCGCAAGAGCTTGAAGGCAAAGATCTTGCAGATTCTCTTCAGCAACTTGCTTGTAAGTCCAAGCGCGGTTGGCCGTTATACGTCAGCGCGTCGCTAACGAATGCAGATCTCGCCCATCCAGAACAGTGTGTACCTCGTCTCCATGGCCCTCATCGCAGGCGCTCGTACCTTCCACCAAGTCAAGGCGACGGTCAAGGCTGGTTTCTGGCCTGTCATGAAGGTCAGCTGGATCGTCTCGCCCATCTCTTTGGCATTCGCTCAGCAGTTCCTGCCTGAGACCACCTGGGTGCCCTTCTTCAACATTGTCGGTTTCATCATCGGCACATACATCAACGCGCATACCAAGAAGAAGAGGTTAGCTGCTCTCAGGCGAAAGCACTACGGTGACGGCAGCGGCAGGAGTCAGGGTCCGGGTTCGCGCCCTAGTTCGCGCCCTGGCTCGCGTCCCGGCTCCGTCAGTGGAAGGCCTGTCGACGAGTATGGCCGTCCCGACGACCGCCCACGCTACTAAATGACAGGCCTGGTAATGACAGCGCGATTGTCCGGAGTCCTGTTCGCTGTTATATACCGATCGACCGTAGGAACCCCAACGGTCAGAATGAGGCATCACCCGTCTTTGCTCATGTGTTACGACAAACTCGGGGAACGAGATTCGGCTACCAGTCAGGCGCTTCACCATCTAGTGCGCTTTCATGTTCGGTCCCCTTTACGTGCTTTGTATATCCCATCTGTTTTTCTGTTAAATCACTGGAACCGCGACTGGCGTTCGTTGCGGTTACCACCAAATATACACTATTACTTCCACCTACTATTCGACCGCTCCCACCTGTATTATGTCGCCATCACGTCTAACCCATACAAAAACACGTCTCCGTTGGTACTGACATTCGTTAGGCTGAGCGAAGAGGCGGCGTTGGAAGCCGTCCGCCTATCAGAACCTCAACTTCTGTCCCAGCATTCGCGCTGTGCAGCCATGTATTACATTCGCCTACCTAGTACCACGCGAAGTTGACCCTACGGACGTGGTACAGAGTCGTTGTGCCAAAGAAGGACTCTGAAGTGTTTAGTGTTGATCTAATGTTGCCCCAATAGGATTATGCCGATGAACCGCGGGCCCATGCTCGCGGATTGTCCACGACAAACAATACGTGATAGCGCATGTGTTACGCTAGGGTCGGTGATCATTCGTGCTGAATACAAAGACTCCGAATGAAGATGCTGTGAACGACTATGCCACGCCACATACCAGCTGCGGTGCTCCCGCCTTACTCAACTATAAGAGAAGGACGGATTCAACCTGGCGCAGAGGTCCACTAACTCATGACGCTTTTGACGCTCTGTCAAGACCATCAGCCATACACGTA
This sequence comes from Alternaria alternata, assembly GCF_001642055.1. Taxonomy (NCBI): domain Eukaryota; kingdom Fungi; phylum Ascomycota; class Dothideomycetes; order Pleosporales; family Pleosporaceae; genus Alternaria; species Alternaria alternata. Next base: position 852,210 of record NW_017306194.1, on the reverse strand, counting down.
ACCCATTCTGGTCAATCATGACTCTCGATTCTGCTGATCAACTTGCGTTGTTACCATACGGTGATCGCCTCTTCGGTGGAGCAGGGCTTGCTCGATCCAGATCTTACCCCTCTGATTCAGAGCCAGATCTTTACGTCCCCTTCGAGTCTTATGACTACCGGCGTCCGCTATCGAGCGTTGCTGTGCGACTTCAGGATCCCTTCCTGAGGTGCGAGAGAGATCTTGGATGGAACATCGACTGGGCAGTTGCTTTCGTCGTTGACCGACTGGAACAGAGCTGGGCTGATACAGCTGATCAATTCAAGAGCATCAGGATACGGGCTGCAAGTCTCGAGAGAGACGGACTAATCCAGGAGATCCCATATCGTATCTTCAACAAGCTGGACGAAGTATTCTTTGCCGGCCATTTGAAGAACGCTGTCTTTCTCGATATCGGAAGCCTGGGCTCTGATGTCTCGGGAGCTACCTACGCCCACAGACTGGGACCGAATCCTGATGTCAAGCGCATCTCAATCGTCCTAAACGTTGACGCGCTCGAGTACGCCGACGCGAAAGACACTATTGCGATTCTGATTCACCACATGATACACGCATACTTCCTCGTTGCTTGTGGTGGACAGAAAGAAGATGAGGTGGACTACGGACGGTTGAATCACGACGTGCATTTCGGAAAGATTATGCTCACTGTCAAGAAGCTCTCAGCTGTACACGGTAGAGAGTTGTCGCCACTGAACTATGGGCACAGCTTGTTCAACGTCCGCTACGTCGAGGATGAGTATCACAGTCCACGAAGAAAAGAAGCAATTGAGCGTGAAGATCGAGAGCAGTGGAATTGCAGTCACTGCCATAGCGATATGCAGGGGCCGTCCGAAAGCGAAGTGCATAAGTGGTACGGGAAGGTTTGCAAGCCTTTGTTCAACCAACCTAAGTGTGCGCGAGAGCTAGGAGTTCAGACATATAACGATCGGTGCCACGAGCTCGAGACCAGACGCCGCGCACGTCTCAGACCGACTGCTAAGTCGGTCGAGTTCGTGTTCAAAGACAGGCCTGTCCTCGTCGATGCAGACAAGTTGGAAGGCTTTCTAAGTGTTGCACGAGCTTTTGACAGAGTAGGTAGCCGCTTTCTCACGATACACAAGGAGGTATCGGAGGACACTTTCGTCCGCTTATTGGAGTTTCTTCATACCGGCTCCTACCGTCCTGACCCACGCCCATTCACCGCTGCTGCTGCCGGGTTAGGTATCGCGCGTCGAGGGTCACCGATCATCAAACCTCAATCAGCCACTACTGACGCTTGTGTCCTTGTCGATGTGCAATTTGCCAAGCTTGGCACATTGATGGGCTTCGACGACTGCAAGAGCTATGCGTTGGATAGGATGAACGCCTATGGCATACTCAACGAAGATCCTGTCGCCATCCTTAAAGAGATCTACCAGGGGTATGAGCCTGATTCGGACCTCAAGGATTGGGCACGCAAGTTCCTCGTCAGAGCACCAAGTACTTCAAATCCAGAGTGCTGCACTACAGCGATTAGTGTCACCACCGTAGAGCCACCGAATCTTATCAAGCTCGAGAGTGAACAGAGCTCGCACCGCGCACGCTTTCTCGGCGCCGTTGACGCAAGTGGAGCATTAGAGAACGATGTCAACAAAGCTCGTGCTGAGCTCAAAGCTGCTGGTTGGTACAACTGGTCATCACTTCTGCCTCATGACGCGCCTAGGCTCCTCACCAACCGTTCTACGAGCTACCTGAATCATCCACTGGCACTTGGTTATCGCTCGTCTACTTCAGTCCCCTGGTCCAGCGTCCACGACCTCACAGACCAACTTTCCTCGCTGGATATCGAGCGCCTGCGTAACTTGGAGCGTGAGAAAGCTCGCGACCGTGAACGAGAAGAGAAGTTGAGAGATTATGAGCGAGCCAAGTACAGTGACATCGAGCGTGATCAACTTAGGAAGTTGCGTCGAGAGAAGGAGCGCGAGCTGGAGAGGGAGAAAGAGAAGCTGGGGAGGTTGGAAATGGAAAAAGAGAAGGTTAAAGAGACGCATGCGCAGTTGCAGGCTAGCGCTGCGATTGAAGCGCTTTTTGGGCGACGTGGGCATGGGTTTGTAGAGGACTATAGGTATGAGTAGACTGATGATAGACGCTTGTCGGAGGAAGGCTAGGGTGTTGATGTTAATGTGATGTACTACAATGCCGATTGAGTTTTAGCATATCCTTCTGAGACCGCGAACATTGCATCTACGACATGTCCACATATTTGGTCTATCCATTTTGTTCTCATCAAGCACTCGTTTTTGCTCGACTGAAGTTTGCTGTCAAGTTCCGACTAACTGCGCCTTCTCCAAAGCCAGCGATGAGACCTGGACCAGATTATTCGTACAACTGATATCTATTGCCTTTAGTCCTATGATATACATAACCCTGCTGCCTATGCTCATGTATACTATCGATCGTTGAATAGACCCCTCGCTCACTACTGCCTCCCCCATCGCTATGAGCTCGTATCGAATTGGATCATCTGGATCGCCAGAGATTGCAGTGAGAAGTCAAATACTCTTTCTGGTGTAATCTAGCTGCCTGTAGCTCAAGGGCGCCATACTACTCCATGATCTCTTGTGCGAGAGTGCCGTGGAATAGTACTTAACCTGCAGTTTCGTTGCTGATCATCGCTTCGCGATGGAAACTCAAGTCCGATAGGGCTGTCGACTTCAGAGGACGTACATATCGGAGAGACAGGATATCTGTGAGATGAGAGTGGACACACTGGTAGGTTGGGCTAACAACTCGCTGGTTGGTTTTCCTGAAGAAGGTGTCGTCACACAACACATCCTGGGCGGTGGCTGAGCTTTCAGGCCTGTCAGATGCATGCTCGTGCTTGACTCCACGGGTTATCGGCAATTGGGAGCGTATAGAGAGAATGCGGGTAGAATAAGACAGCATACGCATGTAAATGGCTTGCGACTGTATCGCACGCCAGGAAAGAAGCCGTTACTGGCATTAAACACGGAAGTGCCCCGCAACCCCGCACAGCATCCACGTATGTATATACCGAGACTGATCGCGAATAACGCACATTGGTCTTGTCTTAGAACAATCGATGTATAAGTCTTTCGTGTATAATTGTTAGCATCAATCGATCCACTTCAAAAGCACTCAAACCTCACTATACACTTTTCAAACACCATGGCCACCAGTCAAGAGATCAACAATGCGCGTTTCAGTAAGGAGGCTCTGGAATGGGATTCAAACCAGAAGCATGTGGAATCGACTTCGAAAGCACTTGAAGCCATCAAGCGCTACGTACCTGCGTTCAAAGATGGTCGTAACAAAGGTATAAACAGCCCATCTACCACTAGTCGAGGACTAACAAGCACCACAGAACTCGACGTGCTAGAAATCGGTTGCGGCACTGGCCTGCTATCCTTTATGCTAGCTCCGCACGTACGCAGCCTTATCGGCGTCGACACAGCAGACGGCATGATAAGTGCCTTCAACACTAAGCTGGCGGATCTTCCAACAGATCACCCGAACCTGTGTTCAATAAACCACTTCCTAACGAACCCAGACTCGCATGAATTGCAAAGCGCAGCAGCACTCCTTGCCACGCATCGAGGGGAAGCCACATCACCGCCCTACTCGTACCGATTTGATCTCGTGGTTTCTCATTTGACCCTGCATCACATTCCTTCGATGGCGGAGATTCTAGAGACGATGAAGAAATGTTTGAAGCCAGGGGGTGTTGTTGCGTTGACAGATTATGAAGACTTTGGGCCGGAAGCTGTGCCATTTCACCCGGTGAGTAAGAGGCCAGGAGTCGAGAGACACGGAATCAAGAAGAGCGAGATGGAGGATTTGTTATTAGGGACAGGGTTCAATGAGATTAGGGTCGACGAAGCCTTCGTTCTGCGAAAAGAAGTTGATGCTGAGGACGGGAAGCCTGTAAGAGAGATGGATTTCCCGTTTTTGCTGTGTTTCGGCGTAAAGAGCTGAAATACTCGGTCGTATGTAGACGTTCACGAATAGTGTTCTGTGGCGTCTGCGAATGATTCGGAGTAGCGGCAATCAATAATCTTTTAGCAGATCGTTCACTGCTTTCGCAGCGAAACGTTTTCGCTCGGCCTCTTCCATGCCCTCGCCCATCTCCTTGATAGCAACCATTTTCTGCATCATCACCTCCAGCTCTTCAACCTCTTTGTCCCCTGATTCCTGACCTTCATCGTCGTCAAACCCAGCCAGCGCACCTTTCATGCCAAACAGCTCCATGTTCATCTCCGCCTCTTCTGCTGCAAAACTGCCTTCGAAGCCGTCTTCGTCGCCGCCCATGTCCAGATCTGCCATGCTCTCCCATTCCCCAGCCTCGAGCGCTTCCCGAACTCGGTGTACCCCTGTCGCCTCCCCAAACTCGTTTTTCCCCTTCTTCTCAGAGTCGACGTATTCAAAACCATAGTCCATGGCGAGCTCTTCCCATTCTTCATGACTCTTCTCAAGGTAGGGCGTGATGGATTGCGGCATCGCAACAGCCAGACACACCATGTCGCCGCCGTAGCCACATGCACGCTCGATGACATCGGATACGGCCTGCATGGTCTCTTTGATCATATCTAGATCCTTTGTTTCGACTGGCTTCTTGAAGCAGTATATCCATGCACCGAGCGCGGTGACGACTTCGCGAGCTTCGGGCTTGGTGAATTCGGTGCGCCATTCCGCGACGTTGGCGAGCTCATCGATCCAAATAGGAAGGGTTGCAGTGTAGTATTTGGTTTCTAGACGCCATTCGTGCGTAAGGCCGGCAGTGGTTTCGGACGTTGGTTCGGGGGCGGAACCGGTGAGCTCTAGGCAGAGTCAGTGAATGCGCGCCATGTGGGAAAACAAGAGTTACCTTTCAGCAGTGGAAGTACACCTGCCTCGGGCGCGCCGATGGCAAGAATACGCCGTGGGTTCTTGATGTCCATGTTGTGTCGGTGGAAAAAGTGTCTAGTTGCGGAGTTCTCGGGGGTCTCGCCATTCAACGTGGGGTAGATGCCTGCGAATATCAAGAACGTTCGCGACTACGCCTGGCTGTATTGTGGTCCTTCGTATGCCGCCGAGCAAGTTTAGATAACACAAGGTATCTTCGACAATGTAAAAAATTGTGCATTCATCCCATTCAAAGGTATCATCAATTTTGGAGCTATCCCAGTTCTCAGCGTATGTCCAGCAAAATGCGATCTGGTTGCATACCTGTCCTTGCCTCCATTGTCTATTTCCCGCAGCCGAGGGCGCGCGTCCTCGCTGGTGTCGCGCTTCTCGTAACTTGCTCTCTGCTTATGTCGTCTTTCCGCTGCCATTTCTCAACTCGTTCAACGACCACCGCCGCCACGAGTGCTAGCCCTTGCCCTGTTGACTGTTGCCCGACCACGCGCAAGACCGACACCGCGACCCCTTGTGCCTCTCGATCGGAACATGGGGGCGTTCCTATATTCTGTTAGCGCCTTTCTTGTTCGACGGGTATAACACATCATACCTCAACATGTCGGGAACAATGAAGTACCGCACGTGGCTTCCCCTGATGTACACTTGTTCGAGATGTGAGACGCGACCGTCGCGAGCGGTGACAGTGATGTCCTTCAGCTGTACGTTCATGTTGTCCTCGGCTACTGTCTGTTAGCACGAATGCAAGGGGCTGGGAGACGAGTACAGTGCGTACCTTCGATTAGCTTGCCACGGTAGACTTCACCCGATGTGATCTCAAGCGTGACAATGTGACCCTGCGTTCTATTAGCGCAGGTTTAGAGACCAGTATCCAGCGGTGAACGTACTGCTGCCTCGTTGAGGAGCTTGATAGGGATACCGATAGTGCTCGTCATTTTTTCTGTGTAGACTCTGAACCAATATGTCGAGTATGTCTAGCTCGGTCTCGCGGTGGGACGTTCGTGTAGGTTGCGAGAAATAGGGCTTCGTGCCGTAGGCGCAAATCGCACTCGTTGCGCGGATCTGCTCCAAAGAGTTATTTGCCTGTGTTCGTTACGTAGTGGTTGTCGACAACAACAGAAAAGAGCGCAAAGTTGGGCGTCGTGGTTGCGAAGCGCGTGCGCGATGCTAATATCACTGTCTACAGAAAGTTGAGGTTGAGCTCGGACCAAATCTTAGTCATCATGCCCTGTCTCCCATACTATACTCAATGTTCCCTTACCTTTGATCACCAGAATCACGACCAACATCTAGGCGTCACTGAACCCTTCTCACAATAGCATTTGTTAACTTCTATACGAAAGTGTGCATGGATGTTGCTCATGCCACACGTTGCGTTCATCTCAATGTACATCACTGCGATATTATGTTATGTCAGCGAAACCCATGAGCATTTCCGATGTGAGAAGATTGTGGTTTATAAATCCACTTGAAGCACATGCAGGTAACAGCCAAAGTCTACGGATGCTCGGTCTCTGTTGTTGGCGTGTCGCAAAGTTCGGAATAAGATCGGAATCATCGGAAAGAACATCTTTCGAAAAGCGTCGCGCCACAAACGCGTCACCACTCAATCCCGCCCCTGCAACCACGTCGACTAACATTCCCAATGAATATCTCGGGTACCCTAAACGTCTTCCGACTACTGAGAGATCCAACTCTGTGCCTGCCTCAACATACTGTCTCAACATTTAATCATCTCCCAATTCCTTTGTCCAAAGCTTTCAGAAAAGATGGGGTTGCTGGGCAGAAAGAGGTAGACATTCAAGCTGTAGTACTTGACAAAGACAACTGCTTTGCTGTGCCACATACCGATGAGATTCACAAACCATATGAAGTACTGATACACGTATCACCTCGCTCAGAACTTCGTTGACCACCTTCATAGGACCATTTCCAGCGCCTTCGACGCGCTTATCCGGGTACGAAACTTCTAATAGTCTCCAACACGGCTGGAACGTCTTCAGATAAGGACTATGCTCAAGCTGCTGTCTTGGAGGCCAATACCGGGGTCAAAGTTTTGCGACACTCCACCAAGAAGCCTGGCTGTGAGGAAGAGGTCATGGCTTACTTCAGGGCACATCCAGACTCTGGCGTAACTAGGCCGGACCAAATCGCTATTGTAGGTGATCGCTTGTCCACGGACATCATGATGGCAAACATGATGGGTGGATATGGATTGTGGATCAGAGATGGAGTGCAGGGACGGGGATTTGTAAGTGCTTCCGCTCGGAGAGAACATCGTGGAGAGTGGCTTCACAGAATCGCATGTGAAACATTTGAGGCTAACGAAATCACAGTTTGCGAGAGTTGAAGACAGGCTACAGAACTTCCTCTTCCGAAGAGGTTATGCTGCGCCTGATCCTAGCCGAAATCAATTTGAGTAGTACATCAAATGGATTGGTCGACCTTAAGCTGAAGACATTGGTATCTGCTTCTTTGGCAGACAATCCACTCTGGACGGCAAGTCACTGTCTCGTCTGCTACAAGTTGTACTGAAACCATGTTTGTTCTGTATCTCTACGAGATAGTCATTTTAACCTAATGACATGTCCAAAACTTCGATCTACTTCTAATCCATGACACGCATACATTTTCAGAGCTTTGCTGTAATGTGGAAGCCCAAGGTACGATTGGCGGGCTCTGCCCCTCTAAGTGACGCGCTTTATAACAACAACCACTAAACGATGTTGTAAGGAGCATCCTTTAATAGGCTTCGTCAACCGTTAACTATTGGATGCATAGCCGATCGTAAAGATGCAAGACTACGGTTAATGTCAACATCCCTGTACGCTCGGCTTCGAGATAATTCTATAATCGCAGACCTTCCATCCCTAGATCTCTCTGTCAACGCCAAAACTCAACGTAGGCAACTAGACAATCCAAATTCGAGACCATCTATCATAATGTCTACCTCGCTCCAACAGGCTTGCCACATGGGGTCGTGGCTGCTTGCCACTAATTCGCCTCCATCAAGCTGCGCCGCATAGTAGCATAAACGACATTACACATACTGCCTCCCCCTCCCTTCCAAAGTTTAGTCTGCAGGTAATATGATCTGATAGATGGCTGTGACGTGGCTAGCAATCAATATACCTGGGCGACCTACATGAAAGGATATGTTCAAAGAGGATCAAATTACTATGAAAACAGCTCTTCTTCACCTTCAATAGCTCTACTCCATACTCACTCACCGTCCGAGCACATAACGACTCTTTCATCAATCCGAAGTACCTGACACAAGCTACTTGCTCCTATCAGTCCTCATCAAGTATGTAACAGTACTGAAATGTTTCCTTTAGTCCAAACTGAGATATACAAATACATCTACTCACCTCTCCGATCGCTGACTTCCACTCGTTGTATACAGTCAACACCATGGTCATCTACTCCACGATTCTCGGCGCAATCATCGGCTCCGGCGTCCTCGCAGTACCAGTACTTGGCGCACCAGCAGCCCTCGCGCCAGCATCTGTCCCAGCGGCAGCTGGCGCAAGACTCGGCGGTATAGACATGAACCGGGCCTGCCGCGACCAGTATGGCATGGGTTACCCCGCTGGCACGATTGGAAGTTCATGCAACGACTGGCAGTGCATATTATATAACACGAATTTTGGTGATTTATACTATCCTGTCGATACTCCTGCAGCATGTAAGAGGCAGTATGGCAACAATGTGTATGCTTATTGCCAAGGCGGATGGGACAAGTGGTCTTGCTATAGGACATAGACGGACATGAGATCAACATCCAATTTGAGAAGCAAAGCCCTCCTATCGTGCTTGATTGATATATCGCTTTCGAGTTGATACTTTCACGTATTACTGCTCCATGAAACATATTTAGTAAGGACTTTGGGAGTTTGCAAGGCCTGCCGGATATCTCAGGACGTGCGTCCTAACACCACGTTGGGCATCGATGTTTAGCGAGCGTTCTTGCTCTTCTCTACTTCGTTTTTTTTTCTGCATGTCCATTGAGTTTATCGAATTCAAAGGACGCAACCGTAAGTAAAAGTCTTCCACGATACGCAGTCCGATAGTTGAGAACTACGTGCCACAATGGGATGCTAGTGGGTCAACATCTAGGCCATTCATTTGAACTTGTTCAAGCAGATACATGAAACCGACTATCGCGAAGTCAAGCGCGAGGATGTCCGCTGCTGGACTAATAGATGCTGCCTAGGTGATATAAAGGATAAGTGATTTCTTGACGAGACGATAGATTAGGGTATCGAAAATCATGTTCGTACGTGAAGTGAATTTTGTATGCAGAAGTGCGTAATCAAATATAAATGGATTAGGACAGGCCATATTGGATATCTGGATCTAATCATCACAACGGTCAGCACATATCTCTGACCACGTCTCTCCCTCTGCCTCCACGATCTCGCGATCCTCTCCCAACCAGGAGGTGTATACTGCTATCGCATGAAGCACATATGCCTCAGGATTTGGGGCGTCCTTAGGTCGTATGTTGTCTTCGAACCAGGCTATCCTAAACGTGTGCAATTTAGTTCTTTTCTTCAAAATGAATAGAGCATACCCAGGTACTCACTCTACTTCTTGCAAACCCTCACGAAGATCTAGCGCCTTGTTTGTAGCCGGGTCTGTTTCGTCACAATGCCATTGCTTCGTAACACGCCAGATGGCTTCAACCTTGATGTTACAGGATTATCCCGCATGCCAGTCTTCTAGAGTGTATGCAAGCATTGTGAGGTATCTTATGCGGTGGTATCTAGAGATAGCGTATTCGGCGAGTAATTCGCGCAATGCCTCAACACAATCATCGAATTCCTCTTGTTCATGGAGCTTGATGTGGGGGTGTGTGAGAGACCGTTTCGGAGGCTTGCGAAGTGTTGGGTAGCGTAGCGATCCACGGATACCGGAATCTCTAGCTGCACGTGACAAACAAATGCGCAATGGATTCTTCAGTGTGTATGTCATTCCGTGACAATCGACATTGTATTTATGGTGGGCCAGTCAGACGGTTAGCATACGTCACAAGGCGATCCTCACCCAATAGACAAATCTAACGCGTTTGCTCACTTGTGCGGCATGAAACATCTAGATGTATCGCATGCATCCAACAGCATTTGCACATCACTACGATAGCAATCATGCTTTTACTGTTATATAATGAGGCATGTTTCCTTGATTTATCAAGTTTAATCGTTATACGTGAGGTCTCTTCGTCCACTGAATTCTCCTTCACCTCAGTCCTGTCTCATTTCCGACCATTGGGCGTTCTCAATTTGGGCGTCGACATTGCCGCCTGCTAACCCTTTGCTACCTTTACTACTGCTAGTTTTGTATAATGACGCAATGTATATATATGTGCCTGATTGCAGTCCAGTGTTTGGAAGGAACACCGCGCCAAGCAAACTTACCTAGGTAGTCACTGCAAACATCCGCGGATTACACCAACTCTGCTAATAGAACTCTCCGCTCCGAACATCGACTCTGTCTCTCTGCGTATACCAGCAGCAAGTTGACTGTTTCAGAGCGCGATCACCAACAATATGCCACCGAAGGCGGTTTAGACTCCGGCTCCGTCGACGGACACTGGCGACAAAAATCCAGGCCGGCCTGCTAACAAAGCAAAGCAAAAACCCACCTCCAAGGATGAGAAAGGACTACGAGCCAAGAGGTTGAAGAGTGCCGTCCAGCCCATTCAACCTTTGTCATCTGATCTGACCAATCGCGCTTTGGGACCATCATCGCATCTTGATCTGAGCAATCTTGGTATCATAATCGACCAGACAACGGAAAACACCTCCCTTTTCGTGGACGTGTTCAAGAACAAAGGTTTGAAGCTTGAGGATACTGCGCGCAAATCCCCATACGTTCTACCTACGATTTGTAAGTGCATCAGGACATCGAAAGGCCACACCAGGGACTCGCAAATGGAATAACAAATGCTGACAACATTACAGTTCACGTACAAGGCAGTAACGCCTTGTCTAGAATCAAGAAATTCCCAGGTTCTTCGTCTTCCTATCACCACAACTCAGCTTGGTCAATCAAACAAGTTGCCTACCTGGGATTATCACTTGTGTTACTCAAGTAGCTTGGTATATCTTGTTGAGAGAGATGATGTCGATATCTAGGCCTACAGTAGGCAGATTGTACGACTCAAGCCATCACGCGCATGGATTGACTAGTCGACTGCGGGCGTGGTAAGAATGCACATGCGATTCTTACTGTTATCTGGCTCGATTGTGGCGCAGTAGAATCGTTGACCGGCAATTCACATACCTTGAAGATACTTGGTCAGTACCTATATGGTTGCCTGGTTGTGCCCCGCTCGTTCGTGGCGCTATACCCTGCAAACGCAGAACGCATTACCGGTTTTGCGACGACACGCTGAACACAGCCACGAGCGTTTCCACAATTCATAACAAACACGCGGTACGCAAATGAATCATAGCTAGGTGGCTTGGACCAATGGGGACGCGATAAGGTCATCAGGCGGTGCAGCGGGGCTGGGCTGAGCTTCACAGCTTACTTGTCATCTTTCGGGAGCTCCTTGTTCCAACGAACAGCGCAAGGCATACATTAAACCCATCTGACCGGCCCTTTCTCTACACTCCAACTCTATCTCAAGAATCAGCCTTGTCCGTTTTCTTGAATAATCGATCTACTACTACAACCTCCACACACAAACAGTAAGATGGGTGTACGTTGCGGCCAGCTCCTTGGCTGCCCCTCCATGCCCCGCTGCGTCATAATTGGGCTGACATGTCTGAAATAGCTCGCATCGAAAATGCAAGCGATGAACGCTGCTTCTGGTGGCTACGTAAGTTTCCAAGTGGAATGTCGATGCTGGTGATGATTCACTAATGCAACGTAGCCTGGCCAGCCACAGTATCAAGCATATCCAGGTGCCCAAGGTGCCGGTGCTCCCGGGGTAAGCCCAAAAAGCTCCTTCTTTCTCTTGTCACTTGCTCTGCGTCGTCATCGCCCATTCCCTACCCGCCACCTAAGACTAGGCATTCGCAAACCTTTTACCTAGTCTCCACTCTGTTTTTGGCTCCCAACTGCAATAAACCCCGCGCCCGCCTGGAACAAATCCACTCTGGACTTGACGCGCCACACTTTGCTCCTGGACCTAGCCACACATGCCTCTATCAAGCAAAATGGCCTCTAGCTACAGCGCCTATCAGCCCAACGCCGGGCAGGCGCCAAATCCTTATGCGCAGCAGCAACAGCCTGCACCTCCTATGCCCCCGCGTCCTGGTTCGTACGCGCCGCCACAGTCACCATTTGCGCAACCAACAGCTCCAAATTCCTATGGCACATCTTCACCGTATCCTCAAGGACAGTCGGGGTATAGCAGGCCTCCTCCGCCACCACCAGGACAACAGCCTCAATCTCCATATCCCCAGGCGCAGTCTCCGTATCCTCAATCACCATTTCCCCAGTCGCCACAGTCAAATCAGGCGCCTCCAGCGCAGTGGAATCAACCCCAGGTTCCACCGCCCTATGGACAACCACCTCCTCAACAGTACCAGCAGCAAAACCAATGGGGCCAACCACAACAACCCACTTACGGACAGCCGCCGCAGCAGTATAGCCAACCTTACGGCCAACAGCCCCCTTATCAGCCAAATGTTCGTACTAATCTAGACTTTCTCGATTTTTTGTCTCCACCCTTGAATTTTCAATACGTACGAGCAGAGACGCAGAGCTAGTGATATTTGTTCAAAGTTATATACATACTAACATAATGTCAGGGTGGTCCTCCAGGACAGCCTCCGCAGGGCCAGTATGGCGCACCTCCACCACAGGGAGGCTATGGCGGCCCCCCTCCTCCTCAACAGGTTCAAGCTGGGCCAGCTGAAGTTGCAGGCTACAAACAGTTGCTGCAAGCTTGTATCCAAGAAAAGGGTCTTCAGAACTTCCCAATCTGCCAGAACCTCGACCGGATCGCCCAAGATGCACCCTCAAAGATCAACCAAGTCATCCAGCGCTGGCGTATCCAAAAGGAGATCGCCAATGACATTGTCAAGCTGGCACTATACGACATCGTTCTATACATCGGTAGGTCGCAAAGAACTAAGCTGCTGATCAAGCTGACACCTTCCAGACGACAGTGGTTCCATGCAGTTTGAAGAGGAAGGCAGCCGTATCAAAGACTTGCGCCTTATTCTGGAACGAGTCTCCTTTGCTGCTACGCTCTTTGACAACGACGGAATCTCAGTCCGGTGCATGAACACCGACCTCTCTAATGCTCGTAACCAACAGGGTCGACCTCTCCAAGATGGCGTCGCCACTGAGGCTCAGATCGAAGAGATCATGCGTGGTGTGAACTTCAAGGGCCTCACGCCCATGGGCAGCTCTATGGAGACAAAGGTCATCAATGAGATAGTACTCCAAAAGGCACGATCCGGACAGATGCAGAAGCCAGTACTCGTCATCGCTATAACTGATGGACAACCGGCAGGTGAACAGCCGAACAAAATCTTTGATGTCATCAAAGGAACATACAGACAACTCCAGTCAACGCCCTATGGCCGTGGCGCTGTCGCCTTTGAGTTCGCCCAGGTTGGAAATGATACGACTGCCAGGGCATTCCTCGGTAAACTCGATGAGGACCCTGAGGTTGGCCCTATGGTTGACTGCACATCCAGTAAGTTTCCCTATTTACGGATCGAATTCGTGCTAACACGAATTTAGACTTTGAAAACGAACAGGAAGAGATGATGCGTGCCAACCCACCTGTCGATCTCACACCGGATCTTTGGATCATCAAGCTTCTTCTTGGTGCTATTGACCGAAGCTACGATTCCAAGGACGAGAAGACCAACCCAGCGCCCGGAGGCTACGGTGCACCACCTGGTCAATATGGCGCGCCTCCGCAAGGCTACGGTCAGCAGCCACCGCAAGGCTATGGCCAACAGCCGCCCCAAGGCTATGGCCAACAGCCACCACAGGGTTACGGTGCTCCACCTGGTCAGCAACCCCCTCAAGGCTATGGTGCTCCTCCACAAGGCTACGGCCAACAGCCACCCCCACCAGGTCAGTACGGTCAGCAACGACCGCCTCAAGGTGGTCCCGGCGGATATCCAGGTCAACAACAGTACGGCCAACCGCCGCCAGGTGGCAGGTACTAGGAGTGGATCCATGTATCAAAATCCGACGGTCTGGATTCTGAGTCAGATGAGGGCACGGTATGGGATTTGAATAATCCTCAAGATCTGGGAATCATTGCTAGTATTGAACGGCCTCATGCCATCATGCCATTACGATTTCCCTTCATCGGCGAGAGTTGAGCAAGCTTCATAACTTTTCGGTAAGGAAGGTCTCAATGAAAGTCTAATGATTTCTCTTCATTCTTTTACGTGGATACAAGTATCACGTCTCATCGCGCGTGATCTGTCACATGTCAGCAATTTTTTGACGTTGATCGCTAGTGGTGTGATGCGGCCTCTGCCAGTTAATCATGACTCTTACAGCGCTAGTATGTAACTGACAGAGGAGGAGTGTCAGATATCAAAGTCGCATCCGCATAGCACTCGCGATACTTCACCTTCCATTCAGTATCGCGACCATTCACGGAGTGCAGGTCGTATAAAATGCCGTGGCGCGGAGTTCCTACAGATTAACACCAACGCACATTTATCAGGTTTGAACAAACTCACACAGACCCAAAGACCATATCTCTTCTATACATCATACACCAAAGACACTGATATGCCTCTGCCAACTAGTATTGCAAAGCTCCATGGCGCCACCTTGATAGCTCCAACTTATCATATCGTCGTCAAAGTCACAGATCCTTCCTCTTATAGCTTTTACTTCACACACATCCGTGCCATCGACAATGCTACGGAAGTACCTCTTGCTCGCGTACACCGTTCCATTAGCACCGCAATAAACGACTGGAAATACGAAAACCTGCAATGGAACTCCACCGACCCCAATCGCGGTCTCTGTGTGCGGTTCAGAATAAATGCGAAGAAGAGAGAGAAAGGGGATGGGAAGGAAAAGAGAAGGCGCGTGATATACAGAATCTAGCGCAGCAAAACGGTGAGAGGATGCCGGACAAGCGGGAGGCGCTAGCTATGGCTTGTATGATGAAAGTAGCAAGGAGGGCCGTTGGTAAGTCGATATTCTACCAGTCCCGGTGACTTGCCCGTATTCTGATGAGTGTTTAGGCCGCGTGCTCCATGAAAAGGACTTTGGGGCAATGGGTCAGAAGGAGTTCGTGATCATTAGTACTGAGAGCGAAGGGACAGTTCAAGCGAGCCTGTCCGTGGACAGCAAAGAGGAACAGAGGGTTGTTGCGAGAGTCAGTGGCAACGATCATTTCGAGGCTGTCTATGCGCTCGATAATGCAGTAGGTGTTGAGCATAAGAAGCAGCGGAGAGAGGAGCAGCATCGGCATATATCATGATGCTGCTAACAGGCTCAAGACCAGAATCAGATGGCGTACTCTTCCTGTTAACGAAAAAAAAAAGCTTGGTCTTGTCCTGGATGTGGTGCCCACATCCGCCCACCCTCCACTGTGACAGTATGTAGGTACATAGATAGAGAACAAACCCCGCTAACGACATCGGAAGAATTCTATCAACGACTCCACACCCGCACAAAATGCCCGTGTGACAAGTGCGACTTGGTATTTATACCGTTTGGACTCCATTCGCTGCCCTCTCAGCGTTTAAATTGGTCGCTAACGGCACTTCACCTGAACTTTCCGGGGAAAATAGATTGGTTAGGCGCACGAAAACCAGGCTCGCCTCCGTCGCGAAGCACGCCGCTGCACGCCACAACCACACTCTGGGGTAGGTACAATATCGCGATAATATCAGCTTGTGCGCCTGTGATCGGATTCTGAGCGATGGAAGATCTTGGAAGTCATATGGTGGATGTCGTGTGTGGATGGAAAGCAACACAAGCTATGTCTCGCCTTGGTGACCATGCCCATTGCTGCTACAAGGCCGTAGGCAAGGGGCTCGTGGTCATTTAAAGACACTATACGATGCTTGACTTACCAGATGTAGTCGGTCATTGCGCTCCGTTCCTTATCGAGGAGAACATGAGAAGTCAGTAACACCATCTCAAACTGTGGAAGACATATAAGAGAAGATTCGAACACAGCATATCTCCATCAAAGCAACGACACTCGCTATCTGAAGCTTCACAGATCTTCTCTCTTACAGTCTCTATCATGTACACCTCCGCGCTCTTTCTCGGCGCTCTTGCCGTCTTCCTCGACACCGCATCCGCCCATGGCTTCGTCAAGGGTGTCAACGTGAAGGGAACCTTTACCAACGGCTCTGACCCAGTTTGGTACTACTATGCCAAGGATGCTCGTCCTCAAACTGCAGGCTGGGATGCCCTGAACCAAGACATCGGTTTCGTCGAGCCGAACTCCGTCGGCACTGCAGACGTGAATTGCCACAAGAGCGCCACAGCTGGACGTCTCTATGCCAATGTCAATGCCGGTGACACTATCGAATTTGAATGGAGCACTTGGCCCGACAGCCACAAGGGCCCGATCATCAACTACATTGCACCTTGCAACGGTGATTGCACCACTTTGACACCAGGTGCTCTTCGCTGGTCAAAGATTTCTCAGTCGGCTATCATCAGCCCCGGAACCTGGGTCACAGATAAGCTCATTACGGACAAGTTCAAGGTCTCTACTGTTCTTCCAGCCAAACTTGCACCTGGCAACTATGTCATCCGCCACGAGATCATTGCACTCCACGGCGGTCAGAACGTTAATGGCGCGCAACTGTACCCTCAGTGTAAGTTTTTCCACTGCTCAGCACTTAGAAGATGCTCATGATCGATCTAGGCTTGAACCTCAAGGTTGGAGGTAGCGGTTCCGTTAAGCCGTCTGCTGGTGTTCCAGGTACTAGCTTGTACACAAAAGACATGCCTGGCATTGTGTTCAACATCTACACCAACCCCACCACTTACACCTTCCCTGGTCCGGCTCTGTGGACTGCCGCTAACTAAGTCATGGTGTCCAAACACTGTGTTGGAAACAAACAGGATTGGAGAGCTCTGAGACGCGGATTGGTGATGTTCATGGTAGACGATGTGTGCTGACTTCTCTTCGTGTTTATACTTGGTCCTCTTGGTAGTTACGTAGACCTAACAATCGTTTCTATAGTCTAACCTTTACCCATGCTGGCTGTCCTGTACACGGGAAAGTTCTTGTTTTTTTAGTTGTACCTAACGCTGAAAAAATGTCCCAGAGGCATATATATCATTTATCAATATGTGAGTGTCTCAACAAAGTTACACAAACGCCCTGGGTGCGGTTTGAAGTTGGGGACAACTTAGAAAATATCAAGAGCTTTCACGTACAAGAACTGTGCTCCCTTCAATCGAATTCTTATTGCTACAAAGATGAGCGATTGTTAGGGCGATGAGATGATGTTTGGGATGTGGTCCTGACAGATAATTGTGCAAGACCAGCAGCCTCTACAGGCATCTGTCTTTACGGTGCCTACAGAGTCGAGATCAGTCAAGAAGTGGCCTGAACGGATGAACAGAGTCTTGAAGTTTTGTAGAGGTATATTGCAAGCCTAGCATAGTCCCTAGAACTAAAGCAATAACAGTAGGAGGACTAGTTAGCCAACCATTGGGGTGAAAAACGCCAGACTCCTCATTCCCGTTTTGAACAATACACTCGATACATGATCGAACAGCTTCTCGCCCAAACTCGCCGCATGCGCATTGCTCTCTTTACTTCCTGACCGTCTTGGCGGCCTTGCCAACAACCTTGACGAGCTCACCGTACGCCTCGGTGAACTCCTCGTCGCCCTCGCCTGCCTTCTTACCCATCCTCTCCTTGCCAATCATGACCACGCTGGTGGGCCTCTTTGTTGCGCTAGCCTCACCAAGCTGCGCGCGGCTCTTGATGTAGATGTACGGTACGTTGTGGTCTTCGCAAAGAACGGGGATATGCGCAATGACGTCCATGGGCGAGATATCGGCAGCGATAACGACAATGGCGCTGGGGTCGCTGGAAGTACCTGCGCTTGAGGCGGCGGATTTGCGCAGCGCCTTTACGACTTCCTTTACACCACGACGGAGGGTCTTGGATTTGGCGGCTGTAGTGGAAGAAATGTTAGTTTTTCCTGGTTGCGCCAGATGGCAGGAAGACAAAACAGGAAGAACATACACTTCTTGACAGTCTTGAGGATCTTCTTGACCTCCTTGTCATTGTCTGCAAGAGGGAATGCAAAGGGAACGAGTGCGCCGCGCGGCTCATCGCTGCCGTCAACGACGTTGACCATGGAGACTTCTGGCTCTTTCTCAAGCTCGGCCTCGAGCGCGTCTACCATCTCGACATCGCCCTTGACCTTCTTCTCCTTCTTGTCCTTCTTGCTCTTGGACACGCCATCGGTCTCCGCGCGCTTTTCCTTCTTTTCCTTCTTGTCCTTCTTCTCCTTCTTCAGCCTCTTCTCCTCGATATCTTTCGACATTGTGTAGTTAAGCGACTGTAGTTTATCGGTAGGAGTTAGAAATGTGGATGTGTGGTGGTGGCTGGTAATGCGTCGTGCTGTGGTCGGGCTGGTCGCGGAGCTCTATTCGCGAAATTTTGGAAAAGTTCAGACTGAAGCTCAACGCGCTAGTGCTGCAGTGTGGCACGGACCATCCATCAATTTTAGTGCCTTCGCAACCATGGCACAGCACAGCGGAGCACATGCAGACATCACAGACAGATTGCATTCCAAGTCGTCTAAGTGAGATGTATTCATGTAGTACTGATTGAGATCAAATTGCATTTTCACTTCATGTCTACTACCGGAATATCCGCCATCTCCGTCGCCGCGAAGTCAACCCATGAAATACTGTGGTATATATAGAGAAAGAACCTGATGCCACCAGAAACAAAAGGCATTACCGAAGTGGAGGCAGACAACAAACAGGTATTAGCAGAAACGCGTCAAAGGCAACGCTAGTAGCAGGACCGAAGTAAAGTAGTAACGCGCCTAGGGCCAGCCTTCGATAGTCCAGAAATGCCGATGGGTATGAGCGAGGGAAAGATATTAGAAGAATACCAAACGAGGAGAGCATGAGCTCGAGTGTGTAGGATCTGGACCAGACCGCCCTGTGCGCCGAATTACCCCAATCTTGAAAAGTGAAATGAGATAGGAATAGACTGATGCTGAATGCGCCAAACTCCTTGCCATGCTCCCAGGTGCGAGGAGACGACGACGACAGGCTGAAGAAAAGCCCACATTCTGTGAAAAGAAAAGAGAGATCGAAACAAGATCGCGAAAGACCAAGGGCAGCGCAAGCGATAGCTCGCGCTTAATAGGCCATTTGCATCTCAAGGACCTGGACGCCGCCAGCAGCCATCGATGGCGTAGCAGACCCGGATCGAGACGACATGGCATCTTCGTAGCCAACAAGGGCTTGTGAATGTAGTTTGAAGGCCTCGCCCATGAGTTTAGTGATACTGTGTTTTGTTAGTGACAAGTCCGAAACATAGATACTAGTTTACATACCCCCAAACAACGACCTCATCGATCATGCTTCCCCAGAGTCGCGCCACTGTGGAGCTCAGCTTTGCACCGTAGACATCTACCGAGTCGTCATCGAATAGGTTGCGCAATTTGTTGTACATTGCTAGCTCCTCTTCGGTAGCTGGCTCTTCGTCGTGCTCAAGGCGGTAAAGCCACAGCGTTAGGATGACCATCAGATCCATACCAGTAAGTGGATGCTCGATGCTCCAGTTGGTAGCAGAAGTCCGTGCGACCCAACGGATGCCTTGCACAGCAGCAACCTCGATACAGTCGAAGCATTCTTGAATGACCTTGATCATTTCCGGAGAGCGCTGAACCTTGTCGCGGGCATTCGTCATAGCAGCAGCTACTTCGTACGAGTCGTGGTAGCGGAGGGCTTCCTGAATGGACTTGAGGTCGACCACTAGTCGGGCTCTGGTGTTCCTGTACAATGCCATGGCGTTAAAGATGAGTGGGTGACCCTTGTGTGGAGCGCTCAGTTGAACAACGACCGTCTCCGGCTCGCATAATTCGAGCGATTTCTCCCAAGTCTCCAGGGCCAGACGCAGCTTGTACTCGGTGACTACGTCCTGAAGAGCTTCAGGGCTGCGCTTGTGGTACCATACTTCGAGGAATAGTGCATTGATCATGACGCGTGTGGCGAAGGCACTGTAGCGCGCAGTCTCGCCTTGGAATAGATTGTCATGTGCTTGACGGAACGTGATAATCTTGGAAGCACTCAGGCTTTCGCGCCATGCTTCATCGTCAGATACCTCCATGGTCCAGAGCGACTCCGAAGAGGGCAGCTCTAGGGTGTCGAACTCGTTGAAACCCATTGCTGGCGTGTGGTTGTAGGTGAGAGTTAGCAGACCAAAGAAAATGTAGACTGCATAGTAAGTTCTGCGGCATTGCTCATCGACGACCCATTCTTCATGGTTTGGTTGAGCACCATCACGGGCGTCGGAGCGAAGCTTGAGTTCATATCGGTTTCCTGCAACCATCTGCGGTTTGTTAGTGGCTGTGATGAGCAGGGCAGGTAAAAACGTACGTTGGCGAGCAGACTCTTGATTGAACAAGCCCACTCGAGTCCTTTTGGATCACCACTCCAGCTGCTGAAGATCATGTTAAGCAGGGTACTCTGCATAGTCCACAAAGGACATTTGCGGGAGCTGAAGTTCTCCTTGTTCTGAAGGAATTGGTTGACTAGGACCTTTGATCCAATGTGCAGCATGTAGGCCTGATCCTGATCAAAGATGTACAAGGCACCTATCGATAGCACGGCAAGTAGCAGCGGGGCAGACACCTCAGTCGGGTTGAAGGTGGCGGGATGCAAGAACGGCAGATGGTGATGGAACAGATCAAAGTACGTCTTCAACAGGCGGTTCAGCGTGTTCAGACTAGGCAGGTGGAACGTCTCCAAGAGCGCGTTTTCACTGTCATACTGCTTGATGTTCTCATATATCCTTGCGCACTGCTCCTCCGAGTCTAGCTGAGGGGCGCGGGTCATCATCAGAGCCTGGTTGGGGCCGGGCGACTTGCGGTAGTCAACGGGCGACACAGGTCCCATCATGGAGGGATAGGGCGAGAGAGCACCGGGGGTGCCCAGCCCGTTGCCGCCGTTCATTGCTGAAAAAGTAGGGGCGAGACTATCACTACCAGACATGGTGCGCTCCATTAGTGGTGGCAACTGATGAGGGTGCGAGCCGAGTGCGCTGGCGCTGTTGAAGGCTGAGTGCGTGTTCGGCGAGGACTTGGGCTCTGACTGGGGAACCATTGAGTCTCGCCACGGCATCTGAGGCAGCATGTTCTGGCCTGGAGCGGTGTATGGGATGACAGGCTCCATCATGGATGGACCTGTGGGCGATATGACGGGCTCGTTGTGCTCGGGAATCATCTCGGGTTCCTGACTCGCCATTGCTTTGTGATGGAAGTCGGTCATCAGCATGGCAGCGGCGTTGAGGTCTTCGTCCTCGTGCATCGCATCGTTGTCAGCCTCGATGCGCTCGAGCGTCGTCGCACTCTCGACGGGCGCGGCTTTTGAAGGCCCTTGGTCGGCCGCCTTGGTGTTTGTTCGTCGCTTCTGTTCGCTGGGGAGGGGCGCCCCGCCATCCTTTGCGTGGACGGTGCGGTCGTGGCGCAGGAGGAGATCACGACGGACAAACGTGGATCTGCATTTTAAGCACCTGATGCGAAGTCAGTACATTTCTCGCCATTTAGCTCGTACAAGGGCGTCTGCTTACTTGAAGGGTCTCTCTTTGGTATCTGTGGTGAGGGGCAAGTTAGCGATCTTCTTTCTCTTGTCTTCCCCGCAGCGCGCATCCACGTCGCGCATGTCCCGCATCAACAAACAGCCACCCCGCCCAAAACAAGCGCATCTCGATCGCGAATACAGAGAATGAAATAGGGTAATACGAACGCGATCTTTCGTGTCTCGAACGATGCTCTGACCTCGAGAAGGCTCTGTTGCAGAACTGGCATTTGTACTTTTCCGAAGTCAGTGCATGTCTCACACGCATTTCGGACAGGCACAGCTTACCTTCTTCTCGGGCGCGCCCGTCTTGCGGACGGCGGGCGACGAGTTGGACGCCATCTCAATGGATGCGGCGTATGGTATGGAATCGTAGCGGTGTATGGCCGATGATGGGAGATGCTGCGCAATGGCCAGAGGACGCGTCTCGTCAAAGTTCGTTGATGGGTGTGGTGGAACAGCTGTACTCCTCGTTCATCCCGTAAAATTGCTATAAACAATGGTGCAGCACCGGAATGGCCGGTGGGAAAAGGTGATATACAGGCGTCAGCGCCGTCTGGCAGCGTGCGCAATGATGGAATGATAATCGACGTGGGCGTTGAGACGGATTGCGAGTGTTGAATGAGGGGGGTCCAAGGTCCAAAATCAACTCGGGGGGGCATGGCGCACGGGCAGCCCAGCTGCCAGCCTCACCATCCCCTGCCCAGGTGGTCTTGGACTCATTACAACGCTAGCGCTTCTAACGCGACCTATCTATTAATTACCAAGTCTGCTTTTGCTGGCTGGCTCGCTGGCTGTCCTGTCTGCAGTTGCCATATTAGAAGAGGCAGGCGACATGTTGGGTCAGTCGCCCTTTGCTCCGCTTGACACTGCGACTTCCACAACTATCTCACTTTGTCTATGTAGCTATCAAACCAACGAAACTTGCACTCTGGAAACGCCCTCGCATACAGGCACCTCTTTTACAACCCGGGACATCCCTAACCACAGGCTTCTGGACCAATGTGCAACATGGCGACCGCCTGTCCAATGGTTCTCCTCGCAAGAGCCTCAACGAGCATGGTCTCTCCATCCACCCGCCGTCAGCGGAGTCGACTCTCCATCCACCAGTGACAATGTGGCACGACAGTTCAAACCTCAAAGTGGCGGTAAGTACCTCATGCTTTTACTCTTGGAGGAGTAGTCTAGTAACTGGGGCACCATTTATCAGATGCAGGCCATGCACATGGTGGCTCACCGCCTCACTTCCCTACGCAGGTAGCTACGCCTGCGCCATCGTTACTTACAACAGCTTCCAATACTCACAAAACACCCACACATCGCCCCTCCGTGGTCTGTGTCGCGCGATGACGAAGGGCGCGGGAAAAGGGGTTGCCCCTCGTCTTCACACACACACACACACACACACCATGACGCCAGGATGCCTCTCCAACTTCCACCATCAAATGTTGTGGCACGAGTAATTGCGAGACGATCGTCGGCTGCGCTCGTTCCTGGAACTCTATCCAGAAATTCGGGCCAGAAACGCGGTTCCCCGGACCCACCATCTCATGTTAGTCCGGCCCACATATGCAGTAGACGCGACGGCTTGCAGAGGGCTCACATGAACATTGCAACGCCGCGAACACGATGCTTCTTGCGCATGTCGGTAGACATCACATTACCACCGAGCCGTCTGGCCGAGGTCTTTTCGGCTTGAAAAGGACACCTGCGTTCCGAGTGACAGAGCCTCCCGTCAGCAGCAAGGTGGCAGAGTCCGCTAAAAACATGCCCCGCTTGTCTACCTTGAATCGGGGATGCGCGTATGATCCTAGAGCTTATAGCGTTGGCCGCGGCCTAGCAAACGCTCTTGCTGCCATGACACCTAATTGTTCTCACCGTTACTCCATCCAAGCCAGCAGTCGCTACACATGCCTCCTACAAGTCCTCTAACGGCCCCTCAGTGACCATTGTGTCAGCGAGGGGCATTGCTTTTCAATGAAACCCCCCCCCCCCCCCCCGCGCTAGCACGTTTCTCGTAATGCTTTAGAAGCAAGGCGGGTTGTGGTGGTGGTTTCAAGTGGCATTGGATGGTCTGTCCTCGTAACACGGACGCGGCAGGGCCGGTACTCATCCGTCTACGCCGTCAGTTAATTTCACTATGATAGAGGCAACCAACTAGCTCATCCCAGTGAAGACGAATGGTGGTTGAAAGCTGACCAGGGCAGTGTAATGACATGGTGTCATGCCCAACACCGTCCACAGCCAAATCGCATATGAAAGGTACGCCTTTTCGGCCCTGCATTACAGCCAACCTACTATTGAGGATGATGATATCTGAACGGGTAGTTGCTGTAACCCCCACATGCGACACGGCACCTATCGCATCCAGCTCTCCGTTTGACATGTCTCCTACAACGACGCTTCGTCGCTTCTCAACAATACTGTCGTCTCGGGGGCAGCAAAAGATCTTGATCAATCGATGGCTGACCCACCCACCCTCCGGCCCAGTGTCGCAGAACCCAGGAAATGCCATTTCCGCTTCCACGCGATAAACCAAGCAAGTTTGAGACTGGCATCGGCCACTAGGATCCGCTATAATCATCCCGAGCTTCCATCACACCTTCCACGGTGAGATACGCGTGTCAGTCACCGCTCTCAATGAGATGGGCAAGACGACCGCGGACTGTTACTTGAGTGCTATAGGCATGCTTTTGTACTATCACAGTGTTCTGCTGTCGGCCTCAACCATTTACTGATATCCTCGACACCTGCAGTTGTTTAAGGGTCAGCACCAAATCCAAGTGAAAATCATCGGTTGCACTGCGGGGCAGCAAGCACTTAGGTAGCGTTCCGTGCAAACGCAAAGTGTAGGGACGACAAACGCAGAACGTCAGAAGTTCAAGTCTGGATGGTGGTACAAGATACATGGTCGCACAATCCTCGATGCGCCGGCATCCGCCCGCAACGGGAGGGAAGTCCTGGTTATCCTTGAGGACCACGTTTCATAGCGCAAAGACCCCAAAATATGTAACGAGTCAGACGGTGTTCTAGATGAGCTGACAGCTTATGGAAAGCCTGATGTCCCCGCTCTACCACCAGGCTCTTCGGCATCAAAAGCTCCTGCATACCACATCGAGAGCTTGGTGGGGCCGTATTATCAATTGCAGATGTATACCATGCATGGTCGGTGTAGACAGCTTCTTTGATTTTGACAGCTGCGGCGTAGACAAAGTTGATGTGGCCGGCTCAGTGTCGGTCGCTTACCCACCGTCTGGCTATATTGCGATGCACAACATCGGCTGCAGGCAGGCAGGGCATATAGACGTGCATGAGTTGCAATGTGTAGGCAGGCTGGCGGGTTCCGAGAATTGCCCTATTGAAGGACGGGCCCGGAACTTGACACATTGTTAGCTGCTTTTATCCATAGGTAGGTAGCCCAGCCAGACACGTGATTTCCTAGGTATCGCACAGCACAAGCCAGTGGGGACGCTGGGCCCTCCACCGCTCACGACGGCTGCTAACGACCCGCCCTGGTGTTGCAGTTTCTTTCGCTCGAAACCGTTCTTCTTCTCAACCATATTCATACCAGCGTGCTCGCTGTGAGGCTCTATTCGCTGCGTCGCTCAGCTAGGCGCGCTCCCCATTCGCATGCCGGCCGCCTCTAGCCCAATTGCATGCCCTCATCCACCCCGGCCATAACACGCGGTCATATCAGATCCTCGAAAACGACCGCGTCGTAAGATCAGTCGGCCCACATTGCGACCGCTTCTACTCTAGTCCAGGGTCGCAGCAGAGGGGTCGCGCCTGCGAGGCTGAAGATTGTTGCCTTCTTCCCCGTCCCCCCCACACGCCGCCGGTTGCGCCTTGAGGCACCGTGAGAATCACCACCATGAACGGCTTTAATGGCACGACCGACGCTGGCGGCATGTACGTCAAGGCGCTATACGACTACCAGGCCGACGACCGCACCAGTCTGAGCTTCCGGACGGGCGACATAATACAGGTCATCACCCAGCTCGAGAGCGGCTGGTGGGACGGAGTCATCCACGGGGTGCGCGGCTGGTTCCCGAGCAACTACTGCGCCGTTGTACAGCGCCCCAGCGAGGACATTGAGAGCGACAGAGACGGCATCGATGCCGACGACGACCATGAGACGAGGTCGGCAGGCGGCGCTGAATTCGACACCTCAGACGGCGAGTCCCTGAGCGGTGGAAACGACACCATACTGCCCCTCGAGCGCAACAATGCACCGCACAACAAGGAAGAGGAAGCCGCCTTCTGGATACCCCAGGCGACACCAGACGGCATGCTCTTCTACTTCAACACCCTAACCGGCGTCAGCACAATGGAGCTTCCTTTGGAATCGCCCTCTGCCAACGAGAGCGGTCCGCGCAACCGTACTGATGTCTTCGTGCCCGATGCGTCGCGACCGCCAGCTGAGCTACTAGCATCGGGCTCTGGCTACAACATGGAGGACACAGATGACGAAACGTCAGCGTCCGACTTGGAAGGCCCAGGAAAGAAGGGCTCCTACCGCTCGCGCGTAAGTTTTGCGCTCCTATACGTGGAGCGAATACTGACATGGCACCACAGCACAGGCACCGCTTGTCCGATGGTCTCTCGTCGGCCACCTCGATGGAGTCGATGAACGGTGGCTACCAGGGCAGGTCCTACGATCAAAGTGGTATGAGCTTTGCAGCTTCTGCTGCCATGCCTCCCACTGGCACCACGGCGACTTCCTTCGCAAACAGCCCAGCCCTAGGTAGCGCCTCGACGCATTCGCGCAAGTTCTACGACGACGTCAGCCCTGTTCCTCTTACCTGGAACAGGATGGTGGAGGACATGCGACGCGCAATAGAGCGCTACAAGCAAGCCATCAACAACAGCGACAGGTCGGAATTCGTGAAGCGCGCCGAGGACATTTCGGATCACTTGCGGCTGCTGCTCGCGGCTGGCTCGGGGACGACGGACAACCACTCTGGTAACCCCTCCATCATATCTACAAACAAGGCCTTGTATCCTCATTTCCGCGAAACAATGTCGCGATTCTCAAAACTAGTGCTGTCTTCGCATATCGCTGCGTCTGACTTCCCTCCTCCCGATTCCTACTCCAAGTGCCTGAAGGAAGCAGAAGGCGTTCTAAACGGTGTCTTTGGTTTTGTCGAGGTAGCACGTCAGCAGCGTGGAGAGGAAATCCCGCGCCTTGTGCCTGGCTTTGTAGTGGGCAACAACACTGGAGGCAGCTGGCAAAACAACGGTACTGACTCGCGTGATGCCAACACCTCAATGTACTCTGACCAGGACGACTATGAGCCTTCCATCGAACCAACCCTTAAGCTTGACTCACGCATACTGGAAAGACTGCAAGATGTCAAGAGATTAATCGTTTCCAGTCTCCGGCGGTTGGATGAGCAATTAGTGCTTCGGGATACAGTCATTTCACATCGGAAACACCAGGCGATAGGCGACCACGTATGCAGTGCTGCAGGAAAGGTTCTAGAGGCTTGTCGGCCCTGGATATCCACCATCGAACAAATCAACCTCGCGTCTCTGGACGCGGACGCCCAAGGGCAACAACTAAGCGAATTCAGCGTCCAAAAACAGAAGGCCTACGATGTCGTATCTGAACTTGTGATTGCATGTCAAGGAGTAGCAGCACCACTGGGAGACGAGTGGGCTGAACTACGTGGAGATTCACTTGAGGACCGTATCAATGCTGTGCGAGCGATTGCCCGAGATCTGGAAGCGACGTGCGTCCAACAATACAACTTGTTGCAACAATTGTCGGACACTGTCCCTCTCGCCGACATCGTAAGCCGTACAGACCCAAGAAGAAATACCGATAGCGAGCTGCCAAACCACACCCGGGGCCCGTCCGGACCTGAGAGACCATTACTTGGCAACATCCCCAAGGCAGACACATACAGTGCAGGCACACCTCTCGACGAAGGAAAGGTTGAGCCGGTCCGATCTGCAAATAGCAACAAGAAACTCAAAGACTTCTTTGGTGAAGTTCCAGTGATCCCCCAACAGGCAATTGAAGAAACACCAGAGTATTTGAAGCTCGACCATGAGGGCGAAATATCCTATGATCACAAGTCTACACCACCCCAACTTAAGGGTGGTACTCTGGCTGGTCTCGTTGAGCAACTGACACGTCATGACCGCCTCGACCCAGCATTCAACAACACCTTCTTACTCACGTACCGATCGTTTACCACCGCTTCTGAGCTGTTCGAGATGTTGGTCAAGCGATGGAGTATACAACCACCTCATGGATTGGCCAAGGAAGACTATCAACACTGGGTAGACAAAAAGCAGAAGCCGATTCGATTCCGAGTTGTAAACATTCTCAAGAGTTGGTTCGATAACTACTGGATGGAGGGCAACGATGAGGAGGCACGGATCCTCATTCAACGGGTGTACAACTTTGCAAAGGACCACGTTGCGACCACTAGCACCCCAGGAGCGGCACCCCTGATGACATCTGTTGAGCAACGATCTCGAGGGCCAGACATGCCTACAAAACGCTTAGTTCTCACCTTGAGCGCTCAAACACCGCAGCCTATTCTACCGAAACACATGAAGAAGCTGAAGTTCTTGGACATTGACGCAACGGAATTCGCTCGACAACTCACTATCATCGAATCTAGATTGTACGGCAAGATTCGTCCGACAGAGTGCTTGAACAAGACATGGCAGAAGAAACTTGCTCCAGGCGAGCCTGACCCAGCCGCAAACGTCAAAGCGCTTATTCTACACTCCAACCAGTTGACGAACTGGGTTGCACAGATGATTCTCACGCAGCAAGACGTCAAGCGCAGAGTTATTGTCATCAAGCACTTTGTCAATGTGGCAGATGTAAGGCAACTAACGGATTTGTTTGAAAGTAGTGTCTAACACAGTCCAGAAATGTCGCCAATTGAACAACTTCTCCACACTAACCTCTATCATCTCAGCACTAGGAACTGCACCCATTCATCGCTTGAACAGGACCTGGAGCGCTGTTAACCAACGCTCCATGGCAACCTTGGAGAGCATGCGTAAGCTCATGGGTAGTACCAAAAACTTCGCAGAATACCGAGACACGCTACATCGGGCGAATCCACCCTGTATACCCTTCTTTGGTATGTAGCTTTCGACCAAAACTTTTGCATCAACTAGCTAACCCGTCTAACTAGGTGTTTATCTCACTGATCTGACCTTTATTGAAGATGGTATTCCCTCTCTGATTAAACGTACAAACCTTATCAACTTCGCAAAGCGCGCCAAGACAGCCGAAGTCATTCGCGACATCCAGCAATATCAGAACGTGCCCTACCCACTACAACCGGTTCCCGAGCTGCAAGACTACATCCTCACCAACATGCAGTCTGCAGGCGATGTGCACGAGATGTATGAAATGAGTTTAAGCGTCGAGCCAAGGGAACGCGAGGATGAAAAGATTGCAAGGTACACTACCTATTTCTCCTTTGATCGTACAAAGACTGGACTTGAAGGATAGCAAAAGATATCAACCCGCCACGCGAGGAGCATACGATAAACAAGCGGATATGAATGCGTCTTTTGGAGAGAAGATGGGGCTAACGGCGTTTTAGGCTTCTCTCCGAGAGTGGATTCTTGTGATGAGACTGTGACAAATGACGATGATACCCCACACGAAACACTAGCATTGTTGGCTCAAAGGATTTTGGAGTACTTGAATTATTCAAGGGCGTTTGCTATATTGATTTACCCTAACGATGGAATGAAAAGAGTTGGATCTTCGTGGAACTTTGGTTTTTGCTCTCTTCGGTACTGGCGTAGAGCGCTTCGAGCGGATGCGTATAATTTACCTCTCCGGTCTGCAGAACCGGTAAGCTCCGTCTTTCACGGCACATTACGATGGGCGATTGCGGTTGGGAAAATCTTTACTCGTTATAGGCAGCGGAACGGCATCTGTTGTCGATGATGTATCCGCAGGTTTATAGCAATTCTACACCCTGTAGTGACATGTCACTCCGTTTAATCAATCACTGTGGCGTTCGTTGTTCACGTTTTAGACCCTGGATCCATACGGTATGTATTTCTAGACGCGGTCCTCGTGTTGTAAGCTCGTGGCTAGACTGGGGCTCGTGTTTGACTATTGGGCGAGCGGCGAAGAGATGCTCGGCGCTTCTATTCTACCTCGTATCGCCGACAATCCCCTGACTCTGCGACTAGGGTGCCGATCTAACGGAGCGATTCTGGGTCTTGAAGTGACGGTGAGGAAAACACATGTTCACGATAGTTTTGTGAGTTGAGATCGTCGCTTGTGCTGCGGGTGGAAGTCGGTATACTGATATTTGTGCGTGTTAAGACTGGGGGGTTGCGCACTTTCAAGTTGTCATGACCACTCGTACCCGAAAGTTAAGACTAAGTTTATTTTCTCCCGGTGTTTAAACAAGTAGTCGAGCACATATAGTTCACGATCATCACCTAGATTTCTGCGCTTGTCCCCTAAACCACTGAAGGTGGCTGCTTGCTCGTGTGACTCTCGCTGCAGAGTGCAACTTGACACGCTCAGTCACTGTGGGTTGGAATGCGTATCCAAAACATCGCGGAGCGCTTCGTACCCGAGTATAAATATGTCAGACTACTTTGGTGCTGGCGGATTGTTGCTCTCGTGTTTCCTCCTCGGCGGATCATCCTTTGCGGCAATTTCAATTTGGGGCAGGAAGAATATCCACCCGACGTGAGCATCGTGACCTTGAACTAGCAGACTAAGAAACGGTGCTTGCTAATGCGCGCTCACAGACCATGGCAGCTTACAGTAACATGGAACATGGTACACATCCTGAGGTTGCATGCAAACCCCGACTTCGCCTCCGCAACGATCATCAAAGCACCCAGCCCAGTGACCGGCGGCCTTATGGAAGACATGCCCCAGACTTCTATCCTTCCATGGCATCCGCATTTGCTGTGCTAGTTCGGCAAGAGCAGGCCGTCTTATGAATGACCCGATTTGTCGATGCCGACCGCCGCCGGTCGAGGATCACCCTCCTATGAAACCTGAAGGAAATTACCCACAAGGGAAAATCGCCAAATGAACGACAGCCGTTGCGCAATTAGTAGTAGCATACCCCAGCTTTTCATGTTTCTTGCCTGTCAGAAGACACGCGCGCACGGTGCGGTGTGCAACCGACGGTGCTTATGACATAATGCCGAGGGGGTGACAATGCTCGTCGGGACTTGGATCCACGCATGAAGTTGGTAAGAGAGAGCTTGGGCGGGTTGTTGCTTTCGCTGGGCCTTGGTGTTGTGGGATCCGAGGTCTGCCGGAACGGGGAATAGGGGTGTCGTGGTTGCTTGTGCGCCGGTAGTGGGTGGTTGATCAACAGCAAACAAGACCAGAAGCACATTTGTCGATCTATACCGCAAGATAGTCGTCATAAAATTGATAGACACATGCTCTTTGTCCCACGACTCCTCGCGCGGAACCGTTGGAAATGTCATCAGTGATGCGAACAAGGCCTCGTACCCCCTGCTACTCGCTAAGTTCGCTTGATAGCGGTGGGTAATTTCTTGCTGCACAATGCAGGCATCGTGCTGCCCTGTAATCAGGCGTGCACGGAAACGGTGCGGTAGGGGCGTTTTCTTCGCCCTGCGATACGTTCGCTATTTCCCGAGGTATGTCACTAAGAGCGGAAAAGATTTCAAAGGATGCAGAGGATGCATGGCGCTCGTGAGCTGTTACTCGTCTAAGACGCCCGCAGCATTTAGCATGTGGCATCTGGAACAGGAGATTTTGCGACAAACATGGCAGGTTTAGGAGAGGAGCCATATGCGCAAGCCTTGGGATAATGAAGAGATGTGTTGGGCGCAATCTCGATCGTGACTGGGTAGAGACAAGGGAATAGCCAATCAAGGAGGTCGAGGTAGTGCGACGGCTGTGGTGGACGCTGACCAGTCGATGCACATTCCTGCTCCGAGCCTCTGAGGGGTTCGAGGGATAGTGCATGTGTTATCGCGCCTCTCAGCGTGGGTGACAGGAGCGGAGACAGCTGGGCACAAAGGGAAACACGAGTGAGGTCTCGTGGAGAGGGTCCTTATCACCAGCCGCCGCCAGCCTTGTCGTACCAGTAGCTCCCTAGATACTTCCTACTCAGCCACCGTCTCCCAGCCATAGTCGGTACTGTCCAGCTGATGAAAGTTCGTTCCTGCATACAATACGCCGCTGCTATTGACATTTGGCCCTGGAGTAGCGGCGCCGGGCCTGCGCTACTCGTCTTAGCCCGGACTTGGTCACTTCTGGCGACCCACAAAGTTACCTCGTACACGTTATTTCGGTGGCATTAACGGTCGATCCCTGAGGAAAATAGCGGAGGCGCCCAGGCCCCAAGCTCGACGTGGGTGGTTCCTGCGTCCGTAATTGCACTGCTTTGGGCGGACGTGCCGGACTTTGCCATTCTGCACGAGAGAGGCCCAGCAGTTCATCATCAGCCTTTGCGCTGCCTGCCATCTCGCCGTCCGACCTCTTTTACTTTTGGCCGGCCTCATTACAACCACCCCTCTGCTCGCCTTCGCACGCTCTCCAGCTATTTTCTTATTTGTTCAACAGAAGGGTTTCACCCTTTACAGTCACTCGCTTTAATACACTAATTCCCACGATGTTCTCTCGCGGTACTTGGGGGGCCTCGCCCTGGGTGTTATTACTCGCCATGGCCCGCTTCTGTAAGTAGACTCCTCGCTTGCGACCGCAGAACCAGTCCTCAACAGGCTCTCGTGCTGACCCGTCATCTTCAATTAGCCAACGCTGCTTGCGAGTGTGGTTATTCGGTTAATGCTACAACCGACCCTTCCTATGCCGTCTTCACCGAGCTCATGGAGAATGACTTTCTACATACATCGACCGACGATCTGAAAGAGGTTGGCTGGCAGCCCCAGGAATACAATGTTACCTCGAAAAATGCTAGAGGGCCATTTGGAAAGAGTATGGAGTTGACCAACATCGTTACAAACCCATTCAAGAAAGGATGGTCCGGTGAGGCTGACCACGGTGGAGACGCGGGACTCGAGTTATGGGTACGAGGAGATCACCAAGATGGTCTCGTGAGCGGTGCTGAGCTCGTCACTATGCGCAACGACTCTCTCCTTGGAAGCTTCCGTGTCGGCATGAAGCTCTCGAATTCGTCTGGAACCTGTGGCGCTTTCTTCTTTGTACGTTCCTACTCCACGTTGAACCGCGTTTCAGAGTTGGCTAACAAGCGTAGTACCACAACAACTCGCAAGAAATCGACATGGAATTCCTTTCCCATCAGTTCAACAACTCCCAAGGCGCCGTAAACCTCGTTCTTCAAAGCCCGGAATCAGTTACGCACGGTTACGCTGCTCAAGGAACGAATGGTTTCGAAGTCATGGCTCTCCCTTTCCGTCCGGATGAGATGTTCCACGAGTACCGTTTTGACTGGACACCCAACCGTGTTGCCTTCTACGTTGATGGCAAACTTCTTCACGAGATGACCGAAAATATCCCTACGGAGAGCGGCGGTATCTTCCTCAACCACTGGAGCAACGGCGACCCATCTTGGTCTGCAGGACCCCCCGATCAAGACACGGTTATGACCATCTCGTACATGAAGGCGTACTTCAACTCTACCGATACCGAGCGCTCGCAAAACGACTACAGGGACCGTTGCCCAACATATGACCCTGCGAAAGTTTGCGCCATCCCCAACCAGATGAGCCCGCCGGATCAGAGTCAGGGCGTAGACGCAGCGAAGACGTACTTCTTCTCAACAGACGGAGACGACATGACACCAGGTCAAACAACATTCACTGGTAGCGCGAGCAGCATGTTCAGCGCGCCGTCGTTATCGCTCGCAATCCCATTACTCGTCACGCTACTCAGCTTAACACTGGGGTGATGAATTCCTTTGGAATACTTCTCCCACTTCTTGCCACAAGGCCCTCGTTCTCAGAAGTCATCGACTGAGAACTTTTACGAGCATACGACTACATTTACAGCGTTCTTGGAGTAATGCGACTATTGCAGTCCAATTTTCACTTTCATTTCGACCTCTCACCGAGCCCGTGTTCGGCCACCTTTTTCTTTGATTCGGCAACATACTCATGGCGCAGCACCGCCTATAGTGTCTTCCTTTTTTTCACTTCACTTCTTGTATATACCCTTTGCACGGGACTCTGCGCAGTCAGCCCGTTTGCCTACGCCCTCTGCCCTAGTCCGGCAACGGCCTTTCCTCTACCTCGGCCCATCGTGGCAGAGATTTTTATTGTATCGGAGTGCATTCCGTCGGGTGTTATCCCAACCATCCTATCGGTCCTCATACCCCCATCTCACCATCGGCTGTCTATACGACCGCGTCGCCTGTTTTTTTGCATTGGAAAGAGAAAAGAATCGGAAGATACCATCTTAGACCATTACGCGTCAATATATCCTAGCCTACCAAAGCTACTGTTACAGAAATTACAATTATATCTCGTACTACATTCTGATCTACGTCTTTGTCAAGGGATATAGCCTTGCATCTCAACTTTTTGCAATGATCCTAGTTTGCAACATGCGTACCTTGCATTCGCGCAAGCACTACTACTTACCTAGTACCGGAGGTAGAATATTTCACTTCTGTTCTGTGGAGTTGACTACAGTAGCGGAGCCTCACTCCGGAAGTGTCGGAGGACCCTCCAGCGTCCCTCAGGCGGTCGGCCAACAGCGCCAATCAGACGCGCCACACAAGCCTATCGAATCTCGTGCAGTTTGTCGGGACGCGTCTGTGGTGTTATTTCCGCGACGCGCATGTCCACAGGGCGACTTCGCGATGTCCGAGAGTATAGCCAGCCAGCCAGCCAGCCAGCCAGACCGCATTATCCGACGCCTTCTGCCGTAGCATCTCAGCTTACTTCCAGACCATCGACACAAGCCGAGGCCATGAGGCTGGAAACACTACCAGACACTCCTTAGGTCAGCTTAATGCAGTCCGGCTCCGCGCCAAAATCCATCTGTGGCGTCTGCCGGTGCGTTTCGGTACTTGGGTTAGCAGCAAGTTGGTAGTGTCAGTCCAGTGACGTAAAACTGCCCTTGCAAGTCGGCGCCGTTGGACTCCGGGGCTTTGACTTCTAGTTCTGATGTTGGTGAAGCGACGGTTCCTGAGGACGGTCCAGGTACTCCCGTGTTAGTGGGGTACAGAGGCTATTGGAGGCAGTGGCGTGAAGATATTCTGATTCCACTGAAATATTGCTGAGCAGACACAATCGCGATGTGAGTTTTGCTATTTTCTGATGTGACTTGCTGAGACCGTGGTTCCGCGGAACTTATGTCTTTTTGTCTTTCTTCGTCTGCAAGTGTTCGGGAGGGGACCCGAAGCCCACGCGCCTTCGGGAAGGCCTGCTCAGGTGTGTGCGCGACCCCCTTCCTCCAATTGTTCTCCTGCATCCTTCGTGCAGAACAAGCGTTCTGTTAGCGCCGGGCTTGCCTCTCCCGGGGAAGCAATAAAAGCTTGTTTGTATTTGGCATTGCTTAGCTTGCCGGTATGCTACTATGAACGGGGCCGTGTTGTCACGACGATCTTTATTGATAGCTTGCGTGGCGACACTACAATCCGTTCAAAGACTATGGTATGTAGTAGCACAAAACGAACACTAGCACTCTGTTTGACCGGGGCTCTCTCCGAAGCTGGACATGCGAAGAAGCTCCTTCGTGGTCACTACGTGCAATGCACAGCCATGAGCTCGAACGCTGCTTCGCGAGTAAGCTATTCAGATATCTTGTACTTGAACCATTGGTAGACTTTTGTTTGATCTTGGCTTCTGGTGCTCAAGAAGCGATGAAATCAGAAGCTGGTGCAGGGGGCATTATTCCACTTCATTCTCTGTAACCAGGCTATCAGTCATGACTTCGGGTGTCACTTCATCGAAATGTGGCCCATCGTACAAGAGCTACACTTTTCATCAGCTATTTCAAGAAGTTGCGGTAGATTTGGAGGTAGTTGTTGCTTACCCGCAAGGAGAGCCGCTCCTTCTTCCATGGCTCAGGGTTCAGTCGTTGCGTTTGTATCCTCGTAGCAGAACTTCAACACTGTAGCTTTTCAGCCACACACTCGTTTGGTTCCACCCTCCTTTTGGATTCAGCAGCTCTCGCGCGTCTCTAGGTCCTTGACTTTTGGCTTGTTTACCTTCTACCTATCGCTTTTTCTACCGCACATCACGATACATTTTCATTTTCAAGTGACATCCCACCATTGCAAATATTCTCGACGCGACTGTGCCGCCGGTGGATCTTTTCCCGCCTGCCTCTTGCGCCTCTAGTATACTTTGTCTCGTCCTGTTGGTCTGCTTAACACCGAGTCTGCATTTCGGTTTCAAGCTCGCACAAACGGAAACGACTCGTGGTCGATCACTCTTTCGTCCATCCCCCAACCTCCCACAAGATGCGATTCCGGACACCCCTCGCTTTGATACTACCGGTAATGGTGAACGGTAGGCTCTTCGCCGAGTCGGAGTACCTGCAAGACTTTGAGGATGACACGACGACAAGCGCGACCCCAGCTTCGTTGCCTACGTCGAGTCTGCCCGCTGTGACACCCACGGGCCATTCGAAAGGCATTGAGTAACCACACACTGTAAGAAACTAATGCGCTACAACAGCTACTGACATGATTTAGACTTCGTCAGGCACAGGGCATTGCTCAAGTACGTGGTACACCACCTGATCAGCAACCGCGTGCCCCGATCATAGTGACTGTAACAGCAACTGCAAAGCCTGTCACTACTGTCAAGCCTATACCACCGCCAGCTCCCGTACCTCCGGCTCCTGTACCGTCCGTCAACGTTGCTGGGACAGCGGATGCAGATATCACGCGCTTGGCGGTACCTACTAGTACATTCAGCAACGTGCCCTTCTACACCGTAGTATGGGCTGAGACATGGATCGGCGGAACATATTCAACCTGGTGGCCACACACCATATCCCTCGACTTCGAGCCTGCACAAACGCATGTTCCACTCCCAGGAGTAGGCGTGATCGGTATGGGCACGTTGACTGGTAGGACCGGTGTAACGCGAACCGTCGTAGTAAATTCTGCTCCTACATCAGGATTAGGTTGGTCTAAGGGTCTCGCTGCAGTCGTCGGTGTTGGCATGGCGGGAATAGTCGTATAAGATTATGGGATGAACACAAACACTTAAGGGGGAAGGGTGGAAGCCCAATATTACTCTACGGAGCGCAGATCTGGAAATACAGCATCGTCACATATGAAGCACGAACGATTAACGAGACATATTTACTATACGAAGTATGATAACGATTATGAGCATGGGAAGCAACATAGAAAAGTAGGCGATTGTTAATGTAGACGACTTTTAGTAACATTGCGAGAATTTTACTGATGCTGATATCAGAAGTTGCCAGTGTACTTTCACTACATCACCGTTTGGTATGAAAACGAGAACTAGGAGCAATGACCAAGGGAGAGGTTGTGTTGAAATGTCGAGTCGACGGAAATGTGATGGAAGAGGTTTTTCTGACCATCCATGTGCAATTGGTGTTGTGTATGCCTCATGCCGTGATCCCACACTTCTGTCCATTATTCTTTACGATACTGTTGACTGCTCCTCGGGTTTCCAAAGACTTCGCAAGGAGCTTAGTCGTTGCAGGCAGTGCGCCACTGAGCGTTCCAGGCGCTCACGTCAGAGAACTTTCCACCAGCGTTGCAGCCCTTGTCTTCGAACAGCGGCTTAACGTCCTTGCAGGATGAAGTGCAGTCACCTCTGTTGTCCTGTAATTCTAGTTAGTTTTGTCTTTCTCCTCAAAGGTCTCAGGATGCTTACCGCGATACAGCAGTGGGAACCATCCGAGTACAAGCACTGGCAGTACAAGCCGGCCTGGGTACCAACGGCCATGGTAAGAAGCAGCCCGATGACAGCTGAGAAGCGCATGTTGGCGGTAGGTTGAGAAAGTAAGGTAGATGATGATAGACTTGGTTCCAATGGATGTAGGAACTGTGGTTTAACTAATCACTGAGGCAGGGCTGTCAAGGTGTTTTATAGTGTTACGACTACGTGAAAGTATGACAACGTGCTCAGCCTCGGTGACACTTGTGTCAATATGTCGGTCCATAAACTCCACGACCAAAGTGTAGTAGTGCGGTAATCGCCATTGTTTCCTTGACACCCCGAGTGTTGAGCAAAATACGAGTGCGCTAGTAGAGGAAGCCATGCGATCAACAGTGTGCTTACCACATAGAGTCGTAATATACCTCGTATAACATCTCCACGTGTTGGGTGGGTCTGTTTGATCTTGGCTGAGAGGAGAAGCTCACCTAAGACAAGAGGGCTATTCCAAGGGGTACTCACATGAGTGACCGAGATATCGTCGAGATACTTACCGATGAGGCTTTGGATCACCACCATTGGTCACGATGTGCGGTGTGTTCAACGCGATGAGGGAAGGATGCCGAGATTGGTACCTGGTTAAGCAGGACTTGGAAGGTCCGAGAAAGGTACACCAAAGGTCCGAAAACAGCCCCATCGACCCCAATCCGGGTTCTCGGCCATTGTACAACACCAGTTCCGAAGTTGATCGTAGTGAGTGTAGTCAACAGCAACACGTTAAAGTCTCAGTGGTTCCGCGTCTCTGGTAAGGACATCAACCAGATCATCGGTACCTCTTCCACGACTCTAAAAACACTATTTCAACTACCCCTCGTCTCTTCCCAGCTGTCATAATGGTCCGCATTACCTCCGTCGCTGCGTTCATCTTCGCTTTCGCCTTTGGTGTTCAAGCTTCTCATACCTGCCAATGCTTGTTCTCTGACCGTTCGCACTGCTGCGCCAGCACCGTAAGATACTCGAAGTCATTAAGGAACTAAGGATAAAGCTGACCGGAGCCTTGCTCCTTTACAGAGTGCTTATGGTGGCGAGGAGAGATGCGAAGATGTTTGCATGAATGCTAAGCGAAACAAGGACGGCGCTGCTTGCGCTGCTGGTGGTGCATGGTCCAGCGTCAGCGCCTGGAACGTCCAGTTCCGCGAGCCATGCGAGTAAGTATCCTTTACGCCAAGTGCAGTCCTATTGTTGACTCTTTGAAGGGTTGGTTCCACTAGCACCTCCTAGATGTAGAATATGGTATGTGCGCTATGTATAGAAAGTAGAGCGGTGATGCATGTGGGTCGTTTTAGGAGTAGGGTAGGAACAAATTCCACCACCATAGATAATCTCCCATATCTTTCAATGTGCAATCATACTTTCTATAAAGTACCAACCCGATGATGGTTGCAATCGTGAAGAGTGACGCGCGAAAAGATGAGAGCTTTTACTTCTACGCTGGTCTAAAGGAGTTGGTCAGCACACGTGATGTCAGCCTCGGCCCGTTGATGCGCGTAATTGACCTACCGGTGCGCGCCAACACAGATCAGCAACGTGAGGATGCAATGTGTTCTGCTTACAAGTGAGCCCTTGAGACGCCAGCTACATTAGGGACATGGGTGCAGAAAAATGCATGTCTATCCAGATGGGTCTGGATAATGCAAGGAACGCAGCTCAACAAAGGGCGGTGGAGTGACGCCTAGAAATGTGGCGCGACATTCACGCTACTTGCAGACGATCCAGTCCCGTTTCGGTCCGAACTTTGGAGAGCTTAACGTGACGGCACGTCAACAGCAGTACTGTTGATAAGGTGATTGAGCTGAATACTTCGGATGCCCTGCTTCGTATAAAGATCCAATTCCTCAAATGGAGTCTCTGCACATCATCTAATCGAATCAACAATCTATCAGTCAGTTTAACATCAACGAAAGCCACCCGATAGCGGAGTGCATCACCCGATAAGGAAAGACAACGAACCAAGCAGTCAGCAGCGAACAGCATACCGTTATAGGACAAGAAACATCTACACTAGTCGAATCACCAGAAGAATCAGCTTACGTGAGTTATTCACTGCTAAGGGTGAACACTCAAAGACACATCAACTCGACGGAACTCCTCGAACACGGCTACAAATCAACCACATTCGATTTACCCTCCGACAAGACTCGCAAAGTAGCGAAATCAAACGAGATGGCGACAGCATATTACTTCGCAGCGCACTTCAACATGCCCGGAAACCATGCGATGAACGAGCCCTGGTTCCCTGCCACTACGTTTTACAATGTGTCGCCGCTATCGCCTGTTCTGATCGGGCAAGCGGAAGCCCAGATCCAGCCTACTCTGTCAACACAACTCGCGACGACAACGACAAGAACAACAACAACAATGAGAAATAATGGAACAAACAACCAATCGACTTCCATCTTTTTCCGTCTTCCAGCGGAATTACGCAATCAAATCTACGAAGAGCTCCTCTGCCCCAACACACCACATCACAAAAATCTAGCCACGTATTCTACGCCATCGAAGCCACCAGCTGTTTACCCAGCTATCCTTCAAACATGTCGCAAGGTACATGAAGAAGCCCAAGATCTTCTTTACACAACACATGTCTTCCACGCCCACCGGTCCCTCTTGACCGCTCTGCCACATCTGATCTGCCCAGAGAAGCCAATCTTGTCTCAATCTGGCATCGCAAAGATCAATCGCTGGC
Source organism: Alternaria alternata (assembly GCF_001642055.1). Taxonomy (NCBI): domain Eukaryota; kingdom Fungi; phylum Ascomycota; class Dothideomycetes; order Pleosporales; family Pleosporaceae; genus Alternaria; species Alternaria alternata. The sequence continues at coordinate 812,009 of NW_017306194.1, read as the reverse complement.
AACTTGAACTACGTCTGGATATCGATCCCCGGTTCACTAGCAGTCAAGCTACGGCCGCATTCTCCGGTGCTGAGTTTTTAGAAGTGAAGGTTTGGCAGAGCATGTTTGATGGGGCTGATAACTCGCACTTAAGACTGTTCACTGGTGTGAGAGGAGTAGGGGTTGCGAAGGTTACCGGTTGTGATGATGAGGGGTTAGCGAGGTGGTTGGAGGCGAGGATGATGATGCCGATTGAGCAGGAAGTAAAGAATGAAGGGGGCTGTTGTCAGTGTGGCAATAAGGTGGGTGGGGACATGACATGGTTTGGTGCGGCCAGAGATCCTTGGACCTTTGGAAACAGATAGAAAGAAGGTGGAAAGTGTTGGGTCAAGAATAGACGGCGACACGGAAATGGTCATTTAGGTGGAGTGATTTGTGTGGTAACTTCGTTATTGGTAGATGTCCAAATATAGAGCACTTTGAATAGAGAATCGAACAATTACTTGCTCAGGTCATGAAGTTCCTACGGTTTTTCCACAGATGCCTGCTGTGATTGCTGTTCTTATTGATGGGTATCAAGGGGTTGGAGAATGTATAATGTACAAAGGAAATCTCGCGGAAGCCCACACTTTGATCCGGGATGTTACGTCTACGTCATCTACCGCAGCTCTTCTCTCTCGTCCTCTCCGTCCTCTTCAATCCTGGCGCAGGGAAACGCGCACTCCATTGTTCTTTCCCTACTTCCCCTCCCACTCTCGACCCACATGCCTGAGTTGCACCAGGCGTCAGGCCTCAGTCTCTTACTTCCGCCCTCTGTCGCCCAGCTCACGCCATCAGACTCGAAGATCAGCGCATCATCCCCATCAGTACCGTGAATGGTCAGGCTAGTGTCATCCAACAACCCCGCAATGGTGAGTACTTGCTTCGCAGAGATTTTTGTGTACGAGTTGCGCTCAGCCCGTGGTCTTGAAGAGGCGACGTCGATGGTAAGCCCATTGGTATGATCCTCCAAACTGTCGATTTGGATGTAGTTGATCTTGCCCTTGCTTGCCGATTTTGGTTTAGCAGCGGTGATAAGTTGCTTGTGGAGAAGAGTGAAGGTGCATTTATCGGCTAGAGATGTAGCGGATGTCGATAATAATGACTGTGCGTCATCGCGAGGGAGGATGCGTGGAGGTTGGGGAGGTACAACGCGGGCTGCGCATGGCGACAATGCGAGGAAGAGGACCGATGAGAGGATGGCAAAAGTATTGGCGTGCATTGTGAAGACCTGCTTGCGAATGCTTTGTGTGGTTGTGTATTGGGTTTGTAGTTGTAGAAGCAGAGTTGATGACAGTCAGTCAAGAGATAGATGACACACGGATAGCCGGATCCAAGGCCAGCTGTGTGATTCAAGTAAGATGCGCAGAAGGTGAATGTGAATGGAGATAGTGGTAGCGCTGAACAAAGGTACCTTTGTACCTCACTGCAGGCTGTGGAGAGGTATTGTTTCAGAACAACTACGGCGGTCTACCCGCCCTTCACCCTGTCTATCGCGTTTATCACTGCTATTCTTGCTCGGCGGGCCCCGCTTGAGTACCTGATGGGGTCATGCGGCGGCTGGGTGCAAGGCTGATGCGGGGTTGCGGCGCAGACGCGTCGGATAGAGTGCTTCAGCGGGAGCCGGGCGGCAAGCATCCACACTGTGCAATGAGATGGATTCTTGAGCCGCAAGGAATGCGAAGACGTCCAAAACTAGATATGTGCGGGCGGCGCGGGTTTCTTTGTGCTGGGCAAACTTACGTGAGGTCGGCTCGGTACAGTATGGGTTGATGCGAGGGAAATTAGGAGCGACGCGATGAGGTCACGATCGTCAGGGAAGGCAGAAGACGTTCAATCTGTGCGCATATCCAGGAAGCTTGACAGCGAAAAAAGATGACTGTTTGTGCTGTTGCATGTGTCATGGCTGCGCGTTGTCTTCACAACGGTGTCAGCGTAAGGGTCCATGAAGTTGGGCCGGACGTGCGCAGGGGCAGGAAAGGGCAATTTCGGGATGCCGATTCGGTAGGCGTGGGGCCGAGCGTCCTGAACTCTGACGTTGAGCACACAACAAGGTGCAATTCGTCATCCCGCCTACTTCACGATCAAACACGGCCGTTGCAATGTCGCGCCCTTGCCAGCAACGGCGCTCGAGTGCGGCTGCGAATCGCAAATCCAGGGGCTCCAAGCCAACAGGACCTCCCCCCATCAGACACAAAGCACGACAAAAGGCGATACACAATGCTCGACACGGGCGCGGCGGAGGACGTGGCGGAGCGCGCGGCGGAGCGCGAGGTCGAGGCCGTGGCGGACAAGCAGGCGGTCGTGGCGGTCGTTTTGCACAGAAGAATGGCAGGAACGACTCGGAACAAGATTTCATCCCTCTGTCCTCTGGTGGGAATAATTTCGAGGCGCTGTACCGGTCCAGCAGGCGGGACGACGATTTCGATCTGGAAGTGGATGGCGACAGCAGCGACTCGGAGGAGCTCCTTGACGAGGACATGTACGACGCCCAAGACATCGCCATCAATGTACAGGCGCCACCGCCTACGACGAGTAGAGGGAGACAACCAAGAGCACAAATCATGTTTACCGAGGCAGCCGCCGTTGCCGTATACGATCAGATCTATCTGCGCAACTTCCCACTGACTACGACGACGACCCGAGTGCGCTACCTCCTCTACCAGGAAGACACTTCTGCCGATTCGAGCGCATACATCTCCTTCGCGCCCTCCCCACTGTCCCGTCGATCGAGCATTAGCAGCGCCACCAGCGACGGTTCTATGAACGAACCACCAACACCCGAGTACAACCCTGCACGCGACTACGTGTGGACATTTGGAGCGCACAGCGGCAAGCGCTTCACGGATGTTCCTGACAACTACGTCAAGACGATTGGCGGTCAGCTCTACAAGTACATGGACAAGCACGCGGGTCTCCTGGAAGCATTCGAATACCACAGGCCGGGACAAGCACGTCTTAAGCCACCACAGGCCGACCAGCCGCAGATCCAACCCCAACGGACCCAGGCGCAATCATCGCGGCCACAGCCACAGCCACAGTCCCAGCCATCTCAATCACAAGCTCCTTCGGCGTCAGACACGTGGAGATTCAAAAAAGGCATTCACGAAGGAAAGCGGCTCCACGATGTCCCAGAAAATTACATAAGAACGCTGGAGAATAACCCGCTGGTTAGAAATGCCTGGCCTGGATTCAAGCAAGCAATCGAGGATTTCAATGCAAAGACTGGCAGACGGGGCCGGGTCTGATTGCACAATAGCTGCACAATAGCTACGACCTGGACGCACCTTCTACGAGCGTTTGTTGATGCGGCGGTCCAAGCGGCAATTTTGGGACTCACCTCACTCACCTTTGCGGCCAACGCCCTGCAACACCTCTTTGTCCGCATACCCAGATTCGTCTGACTGCGACTTTCTTGTACCACACTCTCCAATTTTTGCGCTCGCGAATGCTCACAGCTGTATCACATCTCACCCCGTCATGGCAAGTCACGGAAAACGCGCGCAACCAGATTCAGAAGCATCTCAGTCCAAATCGCGACGCCATACCAAGCGAAGGAGGGCAGCGCGATCCAAGACCGCGGGGTTGCAAGAAGCAGCGGACAACACAACTGCGCAGATCGACGTGCGATACATGGGGACCCAGCCAAAGATCCGGCAACCTACCGAGACCTTGCGAGCCAAGTCCTTTCCAGGCCAGATATCCCAATTCATTAATCTGACACTGAGTGATGAGGTGGAGGAGGGGTTCCCTACGTTTTCATCGAGATCTAAAGCTCTTCAACATCAAGCCGAGGAGCAAAGCCACTCAAGGTACGCTCTGCGTAGCAAGACGCTTGGAAACACTCGTGAACGCTTTCTAAATCCTCCCCATATGGCATCTGCACGGCCATTGGCTCACACGATGGCAACGCTGGAGCAGGAGCAATCAGAGCATCCCAAATCGGCAGGACAGCGCTTTCCAGAGAGAACCATAGATCAGAACGAAGGCGAAGAAAGATGGACCTTACCACAAAAGCCACTGGTACTTACACACCGCTTTAGTAAGCGCCCGCAAAAGTGGGAACAACCTGAACAACGGGTTTGGAACGCAGAAAGAGAAGCGACGAGAGAGGAGAGGACAACGGCAAGGTCAGCCAATGACACTTGGGAGCCATCGACTTCTACAGATATTATGTTCACGATCCCAGAGGCAATGACCGCACTTGTCCGGCCCCAGCTTGCAGATAGCATCGCCTACAACCTGCCAACTGGCGCATACATTTCGTATCCCGTCAAGAGGTCGTACCACCTGGGCGCCACGGGCAGGTATACCTGTCGCTCTGCATACTAGCCTTTTCTATTGCTACTCTGGTGCTGCTAAGCGCAACTCTCGTTTTAACGAACCCAGGTCAAACTATACCAAGGCCCATATCCGTCTTACTTGGTTTCAGGCCGAGCATGCGCGTCGATTGGGTGCGATGAGGAGGACATGTAACCTTCGCCCATTTGCCGTTCAAGAAATGGTCTTGAGTCTGACGTTTGCATGCCTGAAGATGGCAGTATGATGGATGGATAGGGATTTGAACATGAACATAATTTCTGGTCCGGAGTCGGATACTGTATTGTAGTCTCGCGGGCTGCTACCATGGCTTTGGCATATATGCAAAACGGTCTCCCATCATGGTTTTTGATGACGAGCAAGGCCAAGCTTCAGAAAATCAACTCAAATCATACACTTCAAACGAATGCGCACGTTTTAGCTATTTCAAAATCAGTGATCACTTGGATATGTCTCATCTAGAAGACAAGTCAAAACGAAAAGCTTGACATGTATGACGCGCGGGAGTGCTCTATTTTTGAAGATGGCTTAGCAGCAAACAGTATGTAAAGCCTCATCATCTGGTGTTGTTTCCCTTTGTGACAACACATCCTGTTCCAGAACTGCAAAATCTTGAGCTTGCCCTCGGATGCACATCCCTTCCTCTGAAATAGCTCGGTCAGCCGTTGGAATATCTGCTGCGACCGAATATTGTCTTTGATCTTGGATGCCTCGATATACTTCTCTTGTGTTACAAATTCAGAGGTGATGTACACATGTAGTGCTCCGATACCTGAGTAAACTACTACATGGCATTGTTGTGACACAAAGAAATTACATCAGATCAGCGTACCAAAATGAAACTATGGTTCACCAACATCCCACAAGAAAGCTTATTCTGAACAAGCATGCAATCCATGCCGGCACCGAGTATAATATACCCACAATTTCCAGTTGATGTTCGTAGTAGCTGTCAGCACTAGCCCCCTCGATATCGCAAGCGCACGGTTCTCCACCCGACTTCGACCAACCAAACGAGCGCAATCAAGAGACCACCCCACAAAGCTCGCCTGTAGCCTTGACGCCCGCGATATGGGATGCGGCCTTATATTCTATTTCTAAGCACTTTGAAATGCTACTCGGTGTTTGTAAATAATGCTTGGAAATGCTGCTTTTCAATGCTTTTCAATGCTTCAAAGCTGAAGAAGTGGCGTACGAGATGTGACTATGCTGGATTTGGTGTTGGACGATAGCAGACCGGAGTAGGGAGGGTAAAGTATCGATGTATATAAGACGGGATGCAGGTGATGTGTTGATCATCAGCCAATTGTGAAGACAGCGAAGACTAGAACGACTACAACCCTTTCAGATCTTTTCTTGCAAAGCTTGTTCAATTTGAATCGCATCTGCCAACGCATATTATTGACATGGATCCTAACGCCTTTACCGCACCTTTTCAGGCCACCAAGACGCTCCGCCGTGATATCTATCCGTCAATCGACCCCAAGAACCCCGAGTTGAGTGCCAAAGGCAAGACCATTCTTATTACAGGTGCTACAGGTGGACTGGGTGGTGTATGTTAAAACCATAAAGCATTATCCCATATGCTCGCTAAAGTATGCTTTAGGAAGTTGCGCGAGCCTGGGCAATTGCCGGCGCAGAGGGCATCGTGCTCACGGGTCGCAATCAAGAGGGCCTCAAGGAACCGGCAGAGGCCATTGCATCGCTCAGCCCTTCTACCCGGGTGCTCTGCCTATCCGCCGACTTGACCAACGAGGCTGATGTCGAAGCGATGTTCACCAAAGCTGTAAGCCAATTTGGTACCGTGGATGTGGTACTACACGCCGCTGGGAGCATAGGCGGGGGACCGGTGGGCGACTTGCCTCCCAATGCTTGGTTCAGCGACTACGAGGTCAACGTCAAAGGCTCTTACGTCCTTGCGCATTACTATCTCAAGGCTGTAGCGGCTGGTACCCTTATCTTTGTTGGTACGCTGGGTGCATCGTTCACGTTTGCTGGTATGAGCTCGTACTCTGGAAGTAAGATGGCGTTGCTCAAGCTGGCTGAGTATCTGGATGCTGGTAAGATCCAATTGATCTGGAAATCATATCGTCACTGACTCTCTAATAGAGAAACCAAATCTCCGCGTCTTTACCGTTCATCCAGGAATCGTCGCCGCGACAGAGACGCAGCGTGGTATGATCGTTGATTCGCTCACGCCCTTCGCGCTTGATAAGGGCATTCAAACAGGTGGATTGTCCTTGTATCTTGCCCAGCCTAAAGCAGATTACTTGAAGGGCTCTTTCGTCAGTGTGAACTGGGATCTTGACGAACTGGAGAAACACAAGTCAGAGATCACCGAGCAGAAGCTCCTAAAGCTTGCTTTCCTTGGTGCTAAGCTGGGAATCGAAGGCCATCCGTGGTCCAACTGACTAGAACGTATCTTATGAGGGAGGTGTGTGTTGGCTCCTGGGTAATTAGCGCAACCTGCTACGAGCAGAGAGCGAACAAATCAAGGCGCTATCCACCCAACCCTCGCCATTGGCCAGCTTATGTATGCTTTATGTTCGATAGGTAGCGCTTCGTAGATGCCACTCATAACATGATGTGTCCACCCTTTCATATACCAGAATTTCTCCAAGTCGTGCATGAGGACGACAAAGTGAGCGTAGATGATGAGTGGCAGCGGGTCACATCGTTGAAGTCGGTCGAGAAAGTCCTCGCTCATGCGATAGAGCCACCCAAATGCGACATGATATTCCCCATCTTTGCCACCGTAACGATTGGAGTACATCTCCTGCAAGACCTCAACGCTGTCCACGTTGTCATCACGGTCAGCGGGCTCGGAGACGAACTCGATATGCTCTTTCAGCTCCATTAACTGCTTTTCGTACTCAAATGGCCCATCCGATGGTGGTAGAAGTCGACCTTTGCCACGAGTATTTGGCCCATGCGTCTTAGAGAAATGGTCTCTCGAGAGCGAAGTCAGTGTTGTACGAATTCCACGAAACATGACCAGCCAGTCCGATCTTCCATGCTTGCCAAAAGCAAGGTACTCACCAGCCTGCGGTCCTCTTGCCCAGCTGACAAAGCAGATCATCTGAACAGATTGAAGGACCGCGTCACAGTTATCAGGACTGAGGCTGGCTATCTCTGGAGTAACGAGTGCGAGCGCGCGCTCGTAGTGGTAATCTGCAGTGGCGGTGTAGTGTTCTTTGCGGTTTGGGCGACAAACGGCGAGATGAAGAGCCGTAAACGCAAATATGAGGTGCAATACGTGCTGATTCTTCATCGCGACTTCTTCGGTTAAAGCTTGTACACGAGCCACGCCAGCAGGCCATGCTGAGAATGAGTGACATGTCGTCGTTGCCCAGTGGTATGTGAGTTCGATTTCAGATATCGGAAGGTCACCCGGCTCTCTTGGATCCACAAGTCCTGATGCGGCAGCGGAGGTCGCGGGATTGGCGGGATATTCGCAGCGAACTTGCCTTCGTTTACAGTTGGCACAAGATGGCTTGCCCTCGTCGCACTAAGCATGTTGTTAGCACGTTGAGCATGACGTCCAACTTTACCCCACGTCCAATACATGTTCGACATGTTGTATACATGCTCTGGGATTTCTCTCGCTTCTCGAGAGGAGTGTCGCGAATGATTGCGGCCAACACATAATATACGTACCTTGATGCGACGTGACTTGCAATTTACGCATCCAGCCCGTGACTTGCGATGAGACTTCCTTGTTATCTTCGAACGTCTTGACGTGCCCCTTCCACTGTGGTCGGACGGAGAAGGCTCGCGTGAAGTCAAAAGGGACGCTCCCCTCGAGTCCGATGTGGCCTCCGTGAGTGGCGAGTCTTCCTGCATGTTTATGGTGCCGTCGCGTCGAAGATGTTGAGGCATCGGAAGGCGTATTCTGAGCGAGGAGCGCGTATCTTAAGAGAGACAACGGCTCCAGAGAGGCTTCGGCTAGCGGCCTACATCATCGCTTCTAGCGTCCTTCTATATTGCGTCGCTGGCCGCAGCATCGCAAACATCTCCAGGGAAAGACCTCTCCGAACACTAACTTGGCCGAATCCGCTCGACTCTCTTTCCCTTTTCAAACATCCTCTGCGCTTGTAGCTTCGCAATGAGTGTTCAGGTCGCGCGTCGATCGCCCCTCATGCGACGCGAATAGGCCCGGGCTCTTCTCTCCGATCGTGTTGCCAAGCCGCTAGTAATCGCATTGCTCGTGTTCTCTTAGAATACGCAGTTTCTAGGTATAGAAGTTTGGTGCACTCCTATCGTGCTCCACTTAGCAGGGCTAAATCTGCAGAGAATGACATGCTGTGCTCCTATTTATGAATTGCGCCGAACCTTGCCTAGGTAGGCCGCGTCGGCGGTTTGAGAGCACATATAACCCTACCATGGCCCGCTGCTCTGATCCACACTAACCCATCTACACCACTCTCCTTGCGACCTCAATCACTAAGCCCCCAAACCCATCCGGACGCAACACAAACCATGGGTCGACCAGAAGATATCGAAGCCGTGTACAACAAACCATCTTCATCGGTTTCATCTTCATCACCACCCTCGATACAGTCAATACCATCCGTGCCACCACCGCCCTACTTCAAGTCACACTTCATCTCTCCATCGTCTTTCAAGTCGGCCGTAAACGAAAAGCTCGACAAGCCTGCCGTATCTCTCTTCCGTCTCAGTATCCGCATTTTCCAGTTCGTATTCGCCCTTGCCTCAGGCATATCCTATGCCATCGAACTTCGCCATACAACAAGCGATGCGAGCTCAGACTTCATATACGCACAAGTTGTGTTTGGTCTTACCCTCATAGTCTTGGTCATAGACAGCATAACAGCACGGAACTACCGTATGACCTGGGTGCCGGAGTGGATCTTGGCCATTCTATGGATCGCTTGTTTCGGCCGTTTCTACACAATTTATCTGCGTAGCGATATTGAGCAAGGATACGAGAATGTGGATCTAGGACGCATGAAGAGAGCTGTGTGGTGCGACCTCATCAACGCATTACTGTGGATGGGAAGTGCCTTGTTCTCTTCATTCATGTGCTACGCTGGAATCAAAGCTGCCATCAAGGCAAAGTTGGAAAAACGGAGGCAAAGGAAGGAGGGGAAGAAGGCGGTTAGAGAGATGGGTCAGATGGAACAGGGCGTTGTCGGACGGTGACGTTGAGTATTAAGTCGGAGGCAATATAAAGAGAGAACATATAACGTTCATTACTAGTAGCGGAGGATATGCGTACTTTGGGTATCGCAAATCAACCCACTACCACTCTCACTCCCCAAACAAGACGCACTAGTTATTTAGACACAAGTGATCAAAACATCTAAGAAGATGAGCGAACTTGCTCAACGTGGACGTTGTCGTCCTTCTCGTAACCAGAAGTCATGACGTTCTTCTCCACCACCTCAATGTCGACGTGAGCAACCTCAGCCTCATCACCATCGAAGATCTTGGCGACCTCTTCAAGAGTGGGACCACGGGTCTCGACGTAGAAGACAGTGACGAAGACGAGTTCGAGGAAGATCCAGCACTAGTTGTTGTTAGTAAATGATATTTAGAAGACCAGTCGGTGCAAAACTTACAGCGTAGATAGTGTAGAGCTTCCAAGTGGGGTGAAGATGGTCGAATCCCAAGGGGTTGACGTATTGGTTGATAGTCAGAGCAACTTGGATGAACAAGTTCATAATCATCAGACCCTTCGCACGGATCTTGAAGGGCAAGATCTCAACTGTGTAGGCGACAAGCAGACCAGACCAAGCCAACGCGTAAGCAACAGAGAAGATCCAGATCATGGCAATGACAGCCTGACCAGCGGCCTTGCTCTTAGTAGCCTCTTGCTGCGACGAAGCAATCGTCCAGACGATGAAGGTGACGCACATGGCTGCGGTAGCGGAGATGAAGAGCGGGCGACGACCAACGCGATCAACGAGTAGAGCACAAGAGACTGAGACGATGAGAGAGAGGATAGTAAGTCCACCATTGATGCCAAGCTGGGTGTCGGGGTCTGTGATACCAATGGAGTTGTAAACATCGGTAGCGTAGTAGGAGACAAGACCGTTGCCGGACCACTGAGAGAAGAGACCAAGCGATGCGAGAAGCATAAGTCTGTACCGGTTACCCTTGGTCTTGAAGAAATCAAGGTAGCTGGAAGTTTTCTGGTACTGGAACTCGAGGCGGAGGGTCTCTTTGATCTCGGCGTATTCGAACTGAACTGTAGCGTTGTTGGCATCACCGTTTGCGTGGTACTTGGCAAGGATTGCAAGGGCCTCCTCGTTCCTCTCCTTGGCGATCAACCAACGCGGAGACTCGGGGATAAACCAGATGGCGGCCAGCTGAATGACGGAAGGTGCAGCCTGAGTAAGAGCGGGAACGCGCCAGCACCAGTCACTGTCGATGCGCTTGGTACCAAAAGTCAACCAGGTGCAAACGATGGCACCAACGTTCCACAAGCAATTGTAGACCGCAGTGACACGAGCACGATGTTGAGGGTGGCAAAGTTCGGTGAGAAGTAGAGGAGAAGACAGCTGAGCCAATGAGTTTCCAAAACCCATGAGGAAACGTCCGCCCATGAAGTAGTCGAGGTTCTTAGCAGCGGCCTGAATGCAAGCTGCAACGATCATGATAACACACCCAAAAGTAATGCATGCTCGACGTCCGAAACGATCGGCAACAAAGGGAGCGACAGGAAGCGAAGCGATCGAACCGATAGAATAAAGAGCAGTCAAGAGACCAAGAGTGTCTCCCTTCGGATCGTTGAAGTAGTCGGTCCATCGGGGTAGGATACGCAGGTTGTTCAACATGGAACTGAAAAAAGAATTAGCATTCAATTATAGGAGGGTTGTTGCTAGATAGGCTTACCCATCGTAACCGGTAGTCGCAGAAGCGATACAGATGAAGAAGGCGTAGAAGTAGAGCTTGCGAAGACCAGCATCGGACCTCCAGTTGACCTGCTTCAGATGAGGTGCCTCAGCCTGCGCGGCTTCGACATCGGCCCTGCTCTTCGCAACGGCACCCATCTTGGGTGTGAACTTCTGGTAAAGACCCATGATATCCAACTCTTAGTCCGGAGACTGCTTGTAGAATCGAAACAACGAAGGAGTGTGTGTAGGTTGGTCTTGAAACGCACAACCGTACACTGTCCTGAGCAGCAGGGTATATAAGCTCTTGACTTGTCGGGTTGGGCTGATTGCAGCTGAGCCTGGATAGATTGAACATGTTGGTGCTTCATATATATGCCTCCCAGCCTGCGAGGTACTATGCTCGCATAGGCTCTTGGCTCTAGAGCTGCGTTCTAGCGGACCGGTTAAATGCGTCTAGGGAATTGTGTGGCCCTCTACGCGGATGAACCGCTGTATGGGGTAGAGTGGGCGGCAGATGGCCCAAAACGGTGGGGTCAAGGGTAGCATGCCCAGACCACAAGCTTCGTCTTTACCATGAACGGGTCGCCTTACTACCAGTGTCAAGTCGGCCTCGGCGTGCGGGACGGCCAGCCGTCAAGAACAACAAGAAGTCTAAGCATTGAGGCTCTCTCAGCAACAGCCATCTCGTAATGAGAATGTTGGTTCTGGCTGAATCAGCCCCGGAGGCATACATTCGGTGCCACAAGGCCCGTCAGCCCGGTATGCCTCCTGAGGCTCGAGGACAAGCCTTCCAAGCTGGCTATCTTCAGGCTCGGTCATACAACCTTCGAGAAGGTTGTGATCAGCTGCGAAAGCGTCGCATGCTACGGTAGAATAGATTAACCAGCCTCTAAAGCTCACGACTCCAAAGACCGAGAACGTGGGTCTGACGAGCGCTTTTTCAGGGTCTCCCATGAAGATTGGGGCTAGTCTGGGGAATATGCCAGAGCACGCGGTGCCGAGGTGATGAGGCGTGGTTGGCGGAAACAAGGAGCCGCTCTTCCCCAGCTTGCTAACTCGGTGCCACCCGAACACGTGAACGCAGACAAGCATGGGCTAGCGCCTAACGGTAAAGAGCTTCATCGATCATGCAAACTAACCCATTATTTTGCTTTATTCCCACCGCGGAAAACTCCACATCTGCAACGCAATATCCCGCTTTTCTTGTTGCGCCATCAGCGCCTTGAGCCGTTCCCCAGAGATTTCCCCAGAGAATCTCCCCCAGAGAATCTCCCCCAGAGATCAACAACAACTCAAGCGTCTCGAGGAGACTTCACACAACATGTCGCAAATGCTTCACCATATCCATCCACCCCATCCTACTCTCGTATTGCTTGTTAGTATATGCTGCAGCAGGGTGATCCTTGGTTAGCGTCCTGTCGATGTGATTCGACCACCGTATAAACGGGCGGTCTCGCTGACGCCTGGTCGATGTCTGCAAGCCTCCAACGGGTGGCTGGTTCTTTTCTCCATGCTAATTTCTCGACTACCACGCTCCAGTTCTCGATCAGCGGAATATGTATAGGCGGATGAGATCTAAGCATCCCGTCGCCCCTTTTGCACTGGCTAAATCGTAACAATCAGTTGGGTGCATTGCTAACCGCTCAACATAGCGCTGAATGCCATGGATTCCTACGCTGGATGCTCTGGCCGCTGTGCCCTCCCCTTTGGATCCTGCAGGAAGCCTGCATACGCGGGTGATGCGGCAATTGCTTCCCCAATGCTTGTTTGCAGTCCCGAACAGGCATGCAGCAGGCCTGGCTCCTCCTGCATGCCGTGTCCGCCCACACCCAAGCAATCTTTGCCTGTGTTGGCACTCTGTCCTATCGAAAAGTCGAGTCTGAGGGCTTCCAAAGCAAGCCACGTCCAACACACCCTCAAGATTTGTGGGTCGTTTACATTGAGGGCGCCTGATAGTCGCGCAGCTGCATCGCTTCGTCTTGCGGATTGACCAGCATCGCGAGATGGGCAGGGTACTTTGGCTTGACTGACCCAAACAAAACAGCGTAAAGTCAGCCCGAGTATCCACAGCAACCACCAACACTGACCTTTACGGTCTCGCATCCAACCTGATGGGCCACCAGAGCTTGGAAGCTCCGTTTATAGTAATCATGACAAGGTATTGTACGGATGCTAGTTTAGTGCATACCGACTCCGATCAGTCGCAGCCACACATTGGGATCCCACGCTCGGACCGTCATGATTATCGGCATGTCCAGCCGTTTCTTCTCTTATGGGGAAAAAGTCAGTGGATGACAATTCGAGGATGCACGAGCGTAGGATCCCCGAAGCTTCTACCCGATACCTCTTCCCGTTTGCCGCCGTCTGAACACCACAAGCGCCACGCCACGAAACAATACAATTGCGTTTGAGCCTCGCCACCGGGGTATTAGGCTAAATGAATTCTCATCACGAGTCGGTGGCTGCTCTAATTATGCCACTTGGTAAGGACGTCTAAAGAGAGAGCCAGTCAGTTGAGTAGCGCCTATTCAAGGTGTAATGGTTTATCGCATGTCGTGGCGATCAGGAACAGCTTACACTATGGTTGGTCAAATGTCAGGTTGATCATGGCGTTGTCCTGCGTAGACGATCCTGATTCACATAGTTCACCCATTTGTGTTCCTTCTGGTTGACTTGAGAATAGGCGCCTGAGACGTTTGCCTAGAGTCTAGATGCAAGGCGAGAATCATCTGACTCCAACAACGGCCACCCTCCGATCCTTTACTGTATTCTCTCGTCGACGCGTGACAAAAGCAAGATAGATACAATCCTGAGCATGATTTGCTGGTCAGCAGCGTCCTGTGGCTCCACTTCGTCGATCAAGGGAATACGCTTAGGTACCAGGCGCTTCAAGTGGCTGTATCATGCGATTTTGTGCGCATCAGCTGATGCTACTACTTCGCGTGTACGGGCATTTCGTTCGCCTTCCTAGCGTTGAGCCTGAGTTGACAGCCGTGCCAGTACTTCAGGTTATAACACAGGAGTTTTCGATGTTTGACATGTGTCCTAAGTACTCCTTAGATCGCCCGATAGCCTGCTTTCTGTCTCGAGTAGGAAGGAGAAGCTGCGTCATTATCAGTACGGCTGTATGTCGTTTGTGTAAAAATACGTATAGGCCGACATTGGCACCGAGAATTGTTATCATCTCAACTCTTTTCCTTCGTTCTGTAAGCCTTGTAGCCATGTGCGCTCATCAGGGATTGAGAGATCTTTTTCATTCGCACGAAGAAACCTGGAACTAACCAGACAGGTCTCTATGGGCTTTGTATTCAGGTCTGACGGTAGTCTCCATTATACATGGCAGATGGTAGTGTTCTAACATGTGCATAGTTCTGAGGAGCGAAGATGCTGCGATGCTCGTCGTGGTCAGCCAAGGTGGGTCCAATCAGGTTCCGTGGAACTCCGCAGTGCATGGCATCATGACTACCCGCGTGCACGCGCCGTCATCCTTCGCATTGCATAGCCACAGTCGCCCAATGGGCCCTCTCACGCCCAGGACGTTACGACCACGATCAGCAAAATGTGGAGCAGCAACGGTTTGATACGAGGAAAGAAGTCTTGGGCCACGTTTGAAATCTTGGGCGTGCCACCAGAGGCCGACGTTGGATTCAACATGTCGCACTCGCTATCCAACCTGACAACAGTGTCGTCCGGTCTCTAGCCTCGTCGCACGTACTTTCGCTACTACTCAGCGCATCCGATACTGCAAACATGTTCGCAAAGACTGGGCTCCTTCTGCTGACGGCGGCGGCGGGCGTCGTGGGCGACTTCATGGTCTATACAGAGCCGCCAATCCCAACGTCGGCCATTCCAACCTTCGCGAACCCATCCGATGTATGCTGGGCCCATGCATGGCATCCACCGCGGCCGTACTGACAACTACGCAGGCCTCGAGCTGGACAACCTCCGTCTTCCTCAACGCGCAGATAGCTTACGGCCGCTTCACAGGCTCACTCGGCGAGCCCTACCAATCCTCCCTCACATCCGCCCGCTCCGAAATCGACGCCTTCGTCCGAACCGCCACAAATTACAGCATCCCCGCCGAGGTCACCATGGCTGACGAGGTTCGTTGTCATGGCACGACATGCATGTGAGACATAGACTGACTTTGCATCTCTGCATCTGCAGACGCCCACATACTTCTCAAGGCCAGATTGGTACACAGCCCTGCCCAGTGCGGCCAGGTCCTTCAAGGAACAGCAGGTCAGCGACCAGTTCAGCATCGTGAGGAGCGTCATTGCCGCGAGGGCTCCTACTTCCACGACGGGCTCTGAGGGAGCCGCCATGCCCACTGCACTTGCTGGACAGTGGCTTCCGGCTGAGTTTGGCGTCATGGCGGCTGCGGCTGCGGCTGCCTTTTTGTGAGGTACCATCAGATCATAGTTTACATAATACAACCCAAGCCATCACCACCGTAAGTAAGCCAGGACAAGTAATATGCTCGCGCATCAAGCCAGGTCCGAATAACCCCATCCAATCCTACATGAATAACACACCAATGGCACGCGTCGCTGTACGCATCTCGTATCCACCAAGCGTCGCCTATTCTTGGCGACCATCGTATGCCTGACCTAACACCAAGACTGCTATAAGAAACCTTGTTACAAGAACCGGAATTGGGTCACTCATGAACCAACAGACATCTCCTCCTCTACGAAAATGTCAAACTATGATCAAGCCCACTCTTTCCCTGTCTACGTTCACCCCATCCCCCAAAACCACCCTACAATCTGCGCCTATGAGCGCCGCCATTCCAACTCCTCGGACTGCAAGCATGCTGTGGTCTTCATCGGTGGACTAGGTAGTGGTCCGCATACGACGCATTACCTTGGCGCCTTGAATGCCATGTTGGAATGTGCTAGTCAGAGTAGCACGGATAACGTCAAGTACAATCTGTGGGAGTTGAGAATGAGGTCTAGTTATACCGCGTTTGGCTATGGAAGTCTTAAAGAGGATGGCGAAGATGTTGCGAGTCTGGTGGGACATCTCAAGGGAATCGGAGTGGAGAAAATCGTTCTGGTGGGGAGCTCAAGTGGTAAGATGGTTCATGTCCAGCCTCCTTTTCTCTTCCCTTGAAATTACCAAACTCCGCTGACATGCCCAAAGGCTGTCAGGCTATCATGACTTATGCCAGTACTGAGCCGGCGCCACCTCCAGTCGACGGCTATATCATGCAAGCCCCAACTTCAGATCGCGAAACAGCAGGATTACTCATGCCACAGGACCTGCTTTCCGCTAGTCTCGAATACGCTGGAGATCTTATTGCTAAAGGCAAGGAGAAGACCATCATGCCAGCCTCCTTCATCCCATCTATCATCACCTCGCCTGTGACAGCATACCGCTGGTACTCCTTAGCCTCCGTTGGCGGCGATGACGACTTCTTTTCGTCTGATCTACCGACCTCAGCTCTTCAGTTTACCTTTGGCAGACTGGACAAACCGATGTTAATTTTGATGTCTGAGAAGGATGAGATGGTTCCGCTTACGGTGGATAAGGAGTTGTTGCTGGGGAGATGGGTCAAAGCCATTCCAGAGGGTTTGACGAGTGAGCAATCACAGATTATTACCACCGCTGACCACGAGCTCAGCGAGGAAAGAGTAGCTAGGTATTTCGTAGGGCTGGTTGTTGAATTCCTAAAGGAGCTCAACAAGGAACCTGCTGGAGCGCCCTTGAAGGTCTGCCAACCATGTATTTGAGAATTCACATTGTTCACATCAGAAGCGTATACAAAATTTGTAAGCCTATGCGTCAGCCCTCCGTTGCTCTACTCGCAACATCTCTCCTCGCCAAAGCCACCGCACTACTCATCCTCTTCACCCCTGTCCCCCATGGGCGGTAAGAATGACGTCAGCGGCCCCATCTGCAGCCCTCTCCCGTCTGCGCATGCAGCATATAGAAACCCCGCTATGTCATGCATCTATTTTCCAGTTTTCTGGTTCATGATATATTCCCGTTTCAAACCCTAATGTGTAATTCAGTATTCTTTGCTTTTTGAACAGTACCCAAATTCAGCTCCAACAACCACACCATCGCGCGCTACTACAAGTCTACAAAATGGGTATCCCCTACTCCCGCCAAATCAACGCCGCCTTTGAACAAGTTACACCCCTCGTAGCCGCAGGTTTCAAAGTCCTCCGTACAACACGCGACATCTCCATTCTACTCGCTGTTATTCAGGTCTTGACTGTTTTCTTACTGGGACTTATTCTCATCGCGCTCGTTGTCCTTCTGTATTGCGTGAATCCAGATTTGGAGGTTCGCTTACACCTTGACGATGCTTGTGACACTCCGTTCGATACTGATGTCTACCAGGAAGAAAGGCAAGCTATCATAACGCCTTGGTTGCGGTACTTTGCTGGTATAACGCTTTGGTCGGTATTGAGAACTCTTCTCTCCCTTCTAGCGGTAGCGGGGCTTGCGGGGGCAGCGACATGGCACTTTTTCTTGGCGAAACAATGGGTCGAGGATGTGGAGTATGAGGGCAATGTCGATGCTGATAAGGCGCTGGAGGATCTAGATGATGATGCTCAGGCTGAAGGCGGTGGGAATGGTGGAAATAAGGGAAAGGGAAAAGGGAAGAAGTGAGAAGAATGTAGTCATTGGAAGCAGAGGAAGATGGCGCCGACCATAACTACTAGCACAATTCATTACTGTTACCGAACCAGCAAGTTCTACAACAAACAAAATAGAACTTGCCAGTCATCTGACGTCGTAAGAACACTACTATTACAACAATTTCTGCCTTGGACTATACCCCTCCCAATCAAGCAAGAGCAACGCAAACATACCACCCATAACCGGCCTAGCCTTGAAATCAATTCCATCCGGCTGTTTTCCATCATCTGCCTCGTAAAGATCGCTAAAAGCATGCGAACTGGTCGTCTCGCGCACCCACTTCGCCAGTTTCCCAATGAACATGTCGCGCGTTTCTTGGCTCGCGATGGCAGCGCAGAAGACCTCCCAGTCAGACTTGGTGTAGCCATGCCGTGTATCAAGGGGAACGCCATAGTTTTCGCTGATGGTCGGGTAGAAGGCTGATTGACTGTCGTAGATCTCCTGGGGAACGAGAGTGAGATTCAGAAGGCGGTCGTTGTAGAGGTTGTACAACAGGCCATGGGTGTCCTCGTTGCCGTAATTCAGGATGGCGTGCGGAGGAGTGGCGTTCTTGTTCATACCCAGGTCTACCCATTTGGTGATGTAATCGTGGGCTACGGCGGTATAATTTTCTGCGTCATCGGTTTCGCCGACGATGCGCGATAGTTGCGACATAGCTTCGAGTCCGATGATGCCTTTTAGTGCGAGATTGGTTTGATTAGGCAGATTACCAGCGAAATCGTCGGTGGACAGCTGCAGGGCTGGGTAGAGACTGTCATCGACGAGGTATTGAGCCCACTGTTTGAGGATGGGGTAGTGTTCCTTGATGTAGTCGGAATCGGCGGATAGCTGAACGTACGCGAGCATCATGATCACATTGTTACCGCATTCCTCTAGTGGCATAGGCTCATCAGCACCGTCTGGATGTCCAGTAGCATTGGGATAGTGCGTTCCCAAATCGTGGATAGCGGATTTCTTTGGGTAGTGCCCACTTTCCTGGTTCTCAAAGTGTGGATCGAGCATCAACTTGACCAACTCGGGGTTGGTATAGAAGAAGATTGGAGAAGCGGGATATACGACGTCGATGGTCTGAGTATTGCCGTTAGACGAGATTTCCTTGAGGAACAAGTAGTGCTTCTTCTCAGTTCCAACGAGTTGAGTAGCCCCGAATGCCTGGCGAGCAGCCAGTGTGGTAAGTACGGCATAATCATCTCCTGCTATCGTCTTGGAATCCTTCGAAATCTTATCATCGAGTTCAGTGGAGAGTTCGCTAGACTCGTTGTAATCGTTGTAGAAGAAAGACAACGCAGAGATATCATCTCCAAAATAATCCCTCCATAATGATGGTAGAATCACAAGGCCGTCCGCACCCAGAAACTGAATGGCGTCGTCCTGACATAGACCAATCGTGAATAACTGTGACTTCACGTCTGAACCAACGGAACCCATAGCTAGGGCGTATCCAAACACAGGCCAGCCGGTGTTAATGGGTCGGAACTCTGGGTCTTCCGCATTGTCAAGTCTTCCGTCGTTGTCAAAGGCATCGCGGACTTCAGAGTCCGCGCCCGACTTGTGTGTAAGACCTTCCACTGCTTTAGTGGAATAATACCAGTTACCCCATTGTGCTTGGTCGTTGTGCTCGTTGAAGACTTGTTGGTCTTGCTTCCAGACCTTGTGGTAGTTGACGCCATCCGACGTAGTACCAAAGCCCCATTCAGCTACTGCAGTGAGATCCCCAGACACCCATTCTAACTCGGTTTAGCGCACACACATACATAGGGATAAGCTAGATACTCACCAGCGCTGATGTCAGTGTAGATCTGCACATCATGTTCGGAATTGTCGAGGGACGAAACCTCGACGTCCATGTAGGAGAAAATCAGTGATTGACGCTTGTAGTCGTTGGGAGTAATTGGCGACAAGAACGTGACCTTGAGTTGAATCTTGTCGTCGGCAGTAAGGGTAAAGATACTCCTGGCCGACGTATACTCGTATGACGTTTGATTAGCCAGATCGTTGTAGCCGTCCGGCGCACCCATCCAAACGAACGTGTTCCCATCGACTCGAACTAGACCAGTCCACCCCAGCGTCTGTCCACTGCTTTCTGTTAGTATGTACTAAGCAAGTACCGTTCAAGGGCGACTTACGTCCAGAACGATGGCCATTGACCGGGCAAATATCCTCCATTTCCGCCATTACTGCCTGCAGGAAACCATGCGCTCAGATATGGGTTCTTTACTGCCAGAGGCAAAGACGGTGGGCGCGTCGGGGTGAACTTCGAGGCGGACTGGGCAGCAATGGTAAAGAAGAAGTTGATTAGTATGGCTAGAAAGAAGAGAAACATATTGGATGAATAAATGGTCGGGAAGTGGGTGGGGAAGAGCATTAGAGAGCCATGAGATAAAAGAATCATTTATATACACTAAGCATGGCTGCTCGTTCGTTTTTATCGCCTCGTGCTCATTGCAGCTAGTTTTCACGGATGCAGGCATCAGTGCATCGAAAGAGTTACTACCACCACTGGAGGTCGAAGCTTTCTTAAGTTCTAGGATCAGCACTAACTTGATCTAGTACGCAATCGAAGGCGGCTTGCCCGTTTGTATTGTATCGTGGTCACTGCAGCAGTACGCCTGACTTACATGTGGAGGCCATGCTAGACTAACTAGCAAAGGTCCGTGAGCACGAGGCTGACCGGCTCTCGAAACATCATATCAAACCTTCTGCAGATCAGTCGGCCGTAATCAGGCGACCGTTTCTATCACCCCATAGTCGTTTGGTGCAGCCTTGCCTAATTTGGCAGAGCATCCTCTGCGCGGACCTGTATGCGCTATAGGCCGGTTTGTTTCCCGAAAACTATGGGTGGCGAGGTAGAACGGTGTTGGTAGAGTTCACGATCCTCGTGACGCTTCTGCCTCGGTGTTGAAGCGCGACGAAGCACTTGTGTCCAGTAGTCGAGGGTACAAGTGACGTTGAACTCCAGGCTTGGAAGAAGCGCTACTCACGCGAGCGCACTGCTGGCGTTGGATTTGTTTGGAAGAGGAAGGAGCCAAAGCATTAGCGGCGCAGCGACACATGTGGACGTCAGATACCCGAGAAGACATAGACGAGATACTACAAAGCCGTTTGTCTTGGAGCCCAGTGTATGGACACGACGGATCGGATGGGTGTCGTACTGCGGGGAAGGCTTGCAGATCCGGAAAGTGCCATCGACATGCTTGCAGCTTATGTTTTTGGGAGCACACCCACTGCAAATCGGTAGCACGAAAACCAGGACTACAGATTTTTGGGTAGCATTGCCACGTTGTTTATATTAAGTGTCAAATCCCATGTGAGCAACACGATCATGAGGGCACACATGGCTTATGAGTAGTGATAATTCATTGTAGATGCTCATCAAAATATGAGGTCGCATAAGCCGCTAGTTGTCGCCTACAGGCATGACAAATGCTAGGATCCATGGTAAAGACCACGCGCATCAGGGGGCCAAATAGAGTACAATGTATCGTGAGACTGGCTGACCTCTCGTGAAGAAGAACGCCAGCAAAAGCAGGATCGTGAGTGGAAGAACAGCGTAGGGTATCCAAAAGCCAACGGAAGTGACCGAATCGCAAAATGCCCGATGATAAGAGAAAACCAAGGGCGAAATATAAGCAAAGAAAAGAGACGCAATGTGAACCGGGTATCCAAGGATGTAACGCAAACCGGCCCAACCAACACCAAACGTTACTCGTACAAAATATAATCATCGCTTCATGACTCAGCGACCCAAGGGCGAACCACATGCTCGAAGCGTTGCTCGCATTCGCGCAGCCACGCGCACTCCAAAATGTCATGGACATTCCAGCGCTTTTCAACATCGACCTCGAGACAGCCCCTGACAAGTGCGAGGGCGTCGTCGATGTTGCTTACTTGGGCTGCCTCTGCATTACGGACGAGCTCCGCATCCCACTCGCAATTTCGGATCTTCTCAATCGTCTTGATGTCCAGACCGTCATTGAAAGGTAGAGTCGCGGTAAGTAGAGCGAACACAACTACACCAAACGCCCAAATGTCCGCCGCAGGGGAGAAGACTGGCCCAGGTGCGTTGAACAGCTCAGGAGCCGCATATTGCAGACTGCCGGCGATAGACGTGCTAGTCTCTGCGGGGCCTATGTTCTGATTCTCACCAATCGAGTGGGGCTCGGGGCCGTCACGCTGGTCGCTAACAATAAAGTCTGCCATGCCGAAATCGCAAAGCAGAAGATCGCCGCCGTCCCTCTCAGCATCAGCTACCGTCATATCAAGAAGGCAGTTCTCGAGCTTGATGTCGCGATGTACGACCTGAACGTCGTTGTGCAGGTAGCGCATAGCCGATGCTAGCTGGTACGCGTAGCGCTTCACCAAGTGAGCTGGCAGACCATTCTTCTTGAGGCGGCGTGTGTCGCGGATCAAGTCGAAAAGAGTCCCACCCTTGTTCAATCTAGTGATGCAGAAGGTAGCGTAGTCGGTGGTGTAAACCCTCAGGAGAGGAAGAATATAAGGGTGACGCAGGAAGCGCCAGATCTCCACCTCGTGATCGAATTGTGTCTGAATCTGTTCGTTCTCAAGTTCTGATTTGTCCTGTTGCAACTTGCGCACAATCTTTACAGCATCGGTGACAGGCTTCCCATTCTCCATGCTTGTGACCTCCTTGACAACGCTAAAGCCGCCATAGCCAATCTGCTTTCCAATAATGTACTCGCTGTCGTACCCGATGCCTTGGCCTTCATCATCTGGCTCAGGCGCTTTGATAGGGGCCTCGGTGGCTTTGTAGCGCGCCAGGAAGGAGGCAGCCGGCGACATGGACGAAAGTGACCGACCAGAGCGGGCAGAGGATCGACGACTAGCCCTCTTGAGGCTGCCGTCTTCGCCAATCTCCGATCTCCAGCTCTTGGTCCGAGGTGGGCCCACGCGCCGAGGGGAGGGCGAGAATAGCGGGAACTCCATAGGGGACGTGGCGGGCATTGGCGAAAGCATGTACTCGGAGGGCGTCTCGAGGGGAGTTTGGGCCTCGTCTAACGGCGGCGAAGCGGTGGCATCAGAAGTCAAGGATGCGACCTGATCGCGGTACTCGGAGTCGTGGGCAAGGTCGTCGACGGTGGTTTGGGCAAGGGGGTACCGGGGCTCTCCAACGCGGTACTGCATGTTTCTACGCATGGTGTAGGGCATTTCCATGTAGTCTTGCTGTGAGCCATCTGAGTAGCTTCCGCTCTCGGTCGTGCGTGAATGCGACTGCCGTGAAGACTTGGGCACGGGCACCCCTAGGCCAACGCCCTCTCCCGTATCGAGCCGAACCTCATTGTTGAAACTAATGCTCGTCTTGCGTTGCCTGAATTTGGCTACGAAGTCCTCGTCGCTTCCGCTGCTGCCCACTGCGAGGGACCCCTCATCGTCGGACTCAGTGCGCGAGTGGGCGCCATGGTGGTCACGTTTGTTGTAGGGACCGCGCGAGATGTTCAGCGGTTCTGCAGCAGCAAATCCGGCGGTTAGCTGGGACTGGCCATGGTGGTTGTGCGGGGACTGTTTACGGGCTAGAGGCGCGAAAGATGCAAAGGTCGAGGCGACGGGTTTGTGGGGCGTCGAAGTGTCGAGTTTGAGCTTCTGGAAAGTGTGTGAGGGTTCTGAAATTGGGGCCATTAAACCGGTTCACAGTGGTGCAAACCTCTTCTTACAGCGGCGACCGGGTGTATTAATGTGTGCGGCGATCGTGGGGTGAGGGTCGCGCGGCGAAGGGCGAAACCGGGAAGTAAAGTAATAAGATTATGTTCGGGCTTGGAGACAGCGGAGTGCTAGCGGAACGTTGAAATTGCAGGCGCGCCGAGCAGCGGTATGCCTGGGAAGATTTCTCGCAGCGGCAATCACTTGATGGATCTGGGGTGCAAAGAATTGGGATGAGAGGGGGACGAGTGCGAGAAGGAGTGTAATGTTCTTTGTTTGAATATTGCTTCTCGTTGCTCAATTTCCGGCCTCCCCCACGCACTTTGTTAATAGGCGGCAGTCAGCGGAGGCGCGGGCGCAGAGGCACGTGAGCGACCGGACCAAGCCATGCAACACGTCTGCACCTATAGGACGCGTTCCCAGGGTAATCTGCTGCTTTTGAGCATAGCGAGTGGGTGCGTGGTGAAGGCTCTGGGCAGTCTAACGTGGTAGGTGTGCTGGACGATCCATGGTAAAGCAGATAGCCAAGCAGCCGTCGTCGGATAGTGACGCTCGAGGGAGGGAGACGAGTAGGGCTACCCCGCGCGGAGGTGCTAGACTGCTAGGCATGCTTTATAATAATTGTACTGATGAAGGGCTTCGCAGAGTCGTGGTGATGGCAGCAGCGGGCGTGGGGCGCGTCAGGCAGATGCTGCATGGCCGAAAAGCGGCCCGCTCGACCGTACATGACGCCGGGCGTTGCAAAGGCGAATAGCGAAGCATGAGGACCATAATTGTGAGCTGTCCGGCGCATTGTTGGTTGTACACGTCAAACGGCCGAAACATGACGTCGACGCCGCGATGGAGCTCAACGCGGTTGGCTCACGACGGCGACAAGTAAGAGACATGTTCCAGGGTCCCTGTTCCTCGCAGCTGGACCCTTTGAAGTTGCTCCGGCGTGGTGGATTAATGATACTAACCTTGACGATACTAAGCCTGAAAGCGTGGAATGGGGCAGAGATACACGGGTGACGCGGTTCTGTAGGCTGCGGGCACGGCAGCATTGAGACCTGGCTGAGATGGCAGACTGCGCATACTGCACCGCAAAGTCTGCTGTCGCGTTCACGTCGCGGCATGCAGCGACAAGCTCGTCCAAGCTCGTGGAGCGGCCAAGTACTTTGTTGCTGTGCATGCTGCATGTCAAATCTCGTTTTCACGTGAAGCTGCTAGCCTCGCGCTTGTTGCACTGACTGCATGCTCGGGCGACGCTGCCGCCCGCTACTGCTAGCTAGCACACCTCCAAGTTCCCTTTGCCAAGCTCTCTTCACTACCCTGGGGCGGGTGACAACATCACCAAGCTCATCCACCCATCGCACCGGCCCAACCCTAAACCTCTGCCCGCTGCCCGCATTCTTCGCTGCGCCACTGCATTGCGACTCTGAATCTGCAGAGCCGATAACAAGACTGATCGGCCGGACCGCGAACGTCTGCGCCTCCAGCCATGGGCATCTCCGACGTCTGCTACCGTTTCTTCTGCTGCGGCGGTCAGTCGACTCAAATCTCTGGCATTGGAGCTTACTGACGAATCATCTCCAGGCCGCTCAAGAGACAGCATATATGACCCAGTGTTGGCAGACAGCGAACGGGAAGCTGTCGCCGACCTGCTGGGCTTCCTCGAGAACGTACTGCTTCCCACCGCCTCTCCGCAGCCATCCCGCATGCTAACTTGCGCAGCGAGCCGAAACCGACTTCTTCTCAGGCGAACCCCTCCGCGCGTTGAGTACTCTGGTATACTCGGACAACATCGACTTGCAGCGATCGGCAAGCTTGACCTTCGCCGAGATAACAGAACGAGGTACATACCTGACACTACACCATAGCACATGCAGCCTCTAACAACCTTGGACAGATGTCAGAGAGGTCGACCGAGACACCCTGGAGCCTATTCTGTTCCTGCTCCAGAATCCCGACATCGAAGTGCAGCGTGCAGCGAGCGCCGCCCTGGGCAACTTGGCGGTAAACAGTATGTTCGCACGGCACAACTTTGAGACAAACACTGACTCCCGCAGCCGAGAACAAGGTGGCCATCGTCGCACTCGGTGGTCTTGCGCCATTGATCAAGCAGATGAACTCGCCTAATGTCGAGGTACAATGTAACGCCGTCGGGTGCATCACCAACTTGGCTACACACGAGGACAACAAGGCAAAGATTGCACGGTCCGGCGCACTGCAGCCTCTCACACGGCTAGCCAAGTCAAAGGACATGCGCGTGCAGAGAAACGCAACCGGCGCACTGCTGAACATGACACACTCAGGTACGATGTTCGTTATCTCGACATAGTTTGTGCTGACATGGAACCAGACGACAACCGTCAACAGCTCGTAAATGCTGGCGCTATCCCCGTCCTTGTTCAGCTACTGTCTTCATCTGATGTCGATGTCCAGTACTACTGCACCACCGCCCTCAGCAACATTGCTGTCGATGCAAGCAACCGCGCCAAGCTGGCACAGACTGAAGGCAGGCTGGTTGGCTCTTTGGTACACCTTATGGAGTCGTCCTCGCCCAAGGTGCAGTGCCAGGCCGCACTTGCTCTTCGTAACCTTGCGTCGGACGAACGCTACCAGCTCGAGATTGTACGCGCTCGTGGTCTGCCTTCCCTCCTCCGCCTTCTGCAATCGTCATACCTACCGCTGATTCTATCCGCCGTCGCGTGTATACGAAACATCTCCATCCACCCCGCCAACGAGTCGCCTATCATCGAGGCTGGCTTCCTTAAGCCGTTAGTCGATTTGCTCGGCTCCACCGATAACGACGAAATCCAATGCCACGCAATCTCCACCCTGCGTAACCTTGCGGCAAGCTCAGACAAGAACAAGCAGTTGGTTTTGGAGGCGGGTGCTGTGCAGAAATGCAAGTCGCTCGTGCTCAACGTGCGACTTCCAGTGCAGTCTGAGATGACAGCTGCGATTGCCGTTCTTGCTCTGAGTGAAGAGCTCAAGCCTCACCTGCTCAACCTGGGAGTCTTTGATGTACTCATCCCACTTACCGAGTCGGAAAGCATCGAGGTTCAAGGTAACAGTGCGGCTGCTCTCGGAAACCTGTCGTCCAAGGGTAAGTTTGACTCGTCGCTCGTCTGTTCAACATCCTCACTAACGAATCTAGTCGGCGATTACTCGATATTCATCCAAAACTGGACAGAACCCGCAGGCGGAATCCACGGCTATCTCCGCCGCTTCTTGGCGAGCGGAGACCCAACTTTCCAGCATATCGCTATTTGGACACTGCTACAGCTACTCGAGTCGGAAGACCAACAGCTCATGGAGCACATTGGCAAGTCGAACGAGATCATCGACATGGTCACCGACATTGCTGAGCGCAACATCGAGTCAGATGACGAAGACAATGAGGACGGCGAAGGCGAAGTCGTCACCCTCGCACGCAGATGTCTTGAGCTGCTGGGAAAGAGCCCCAAGACTCTCGTCGAGGGATAGAAAAGCGTTGGATCGCATTTTATACCCTGTTTATCGGTTGTTCATCGCGTTGACTCTCTTGCTCGTACCCACCATATTCCGGTTTTCTGTTAATGCGTTTACGTTACACTGCTTTTGGGCATCTTGAAGGCTGGCGTTCAGGGGCACAAGTATCCTCAGTATCTCTAGCGAGCATTGGCGGAGCGGGCTTTCACATACATTGGCATGCACTTAACTTACCACTACTCTTTTCCGAGCATTCAGCGCGGACGAATTTGTAATTGATAGAGTTGGATGGAGGTTTCCGTGGTCAGGAAATGAATCAAATGATGTTCGGAATCTTATTGGCGCTTTGATAGTGATGTACTTGACTAATCAGTGAGTCTTTAAAACTATTGCCCAGAATGTATCCTAGAGTGAGAAGCAAGAGCATACAGCCATGCCCACTCGATCTGTGGAAGAGCTTAGTCGAGACCCCTCACCTTGACATGTGACGTCGCGTCGGAGCTAACGAGTTTATCGATAGCCAAAATATTTGCGACTTGCGCGAGTCACCACGCACCACCATTCCACACGATCCAAACAACAGCAATGCCGCCAAAACCAAGAGGACGGGGAAGCACCCGCGCTCGCGGAAGTGGAAGAGGAGGAGCCGCAGCAGGACGAGCTACCACTGACACGAGTGAATCCACGGATGCGATCCCGCAAAGCACAGCTCCCGCTGACGCCTCGGAAGCTCCCACTGAGCCCGTAGTACCAAAGCAAGAAGATGGCGATGCGAAGCCAGTCATTATTGGTCAAGGCCCATTGGCGACTGCAGAGCCACAGGCTTCCGAGGCGCCTTCAGCGACTGTATCGTATGCTTTACTCCTCTATCTACCTCGACTCTGGTACTGATACGTATACAACAGTGCTGTCGCATCACCTCAGCCTGACGCAGAACCAGCAGCTCGCGCTCCAGTACAAAGGCTCGGCAGTCTTCAAGGCTCTGTACCTCCTTCACGATCAGCATCACCGTCTGTACGCGGCCGCGGCGGTACAACTCGAGGCAAGAGGGGCGTCAAGACCCCCGCCTTCACAGGAAGAAGGAGCAAAGAAGAGCGAGACGCTATTGCAAAAGAATTGGCAGCTCGCGACCGAGAAAGGACAAAAGAGCAGGTTGCTGCGGACAAGAGAAGGGAAGCGGAGGCGGCAAAGGCAGCAAGGCGAGAGGCCAGCAAGCTGAAAAATGCCAGAGGTGGTTTCAGTGGAGTCGCGAGTGGACCCTTCTCATTAGGCAGCTCTAAAGAAGGTAAGCAAGTTCGTTTGGCTATGGTTATCTGTACTGACCTTCACGACAGACAGGAAGAACAGCTCAAATCGCGGCTTCTCTGGCTTCGGATCTGGATCTGGCTCTCGAGCAGAGCGCGTCAAGAACGAGGACGGCAGTTACGGAGGGTCTGGTTCCCGGTCAGGCGGAGGTGGAGGTGGAGGAAGCGGAGGAGGGTCATCGATCAAGAGAGAAGATGGTGGGCTTGTGTCATCTGATGACGAAGACCTGGCCGACATACCGCGTAGGGATATCGATCTGATCGAAATCTCCTCAGACGAAGACGAGACTAAAGCGAAAAGTGCGCCTTCACAACGCGGGCCGCGAACAGCTTTACCCGTTCGCATTGGCAGAAAAGAACACCAGGAGCGGACTATCGGTATCAACACAGAGGCAAGCTCGGAAACTTCAGCAAAAATACTGGAACAAGCGGAATCGAGCGGCCAGTCACCAAAAAATGTTGCGTCTGAGCAAACAAGCCGGAAACCAAAGAACAAGTCAAAGGATGTAGAAATCACAGGTTCGCGGAAACAGTTCAAGGGCGTGTGGCACGACTCAGAAGACTCGGATGTTGTTGTCAAAACCGAGCCTACGAGCGAAGACGAGAACATGGTCGATGCTGAGCAGGTAGGCCTGTCCGATGCTCCTGCTCAGTCCTCAGAAAAACAAGAACCGTCGTCACCAAATGCCGAGCGGAAGCCAAAACTTAAGAAGAAGAGTATAGCAGAACCAGTGCTCCAGACTGACGAAGATCGCGCCGAATGGGCACGTTTTCAATCGAACCTACGCCATATCCGAGCCGAGTTGGGTCCAGAGGAGATACCACAAGTCGATGGATCCGGCGATGTACCGATGACAGACGCAGCTAACACAGAGAAGAAGCCTACAGTGCGAGATAACAACGTCTATCTGTTCCAAATACCGCCCCTTATGCCAGCAGTAGAGCCACCATCCATCAAGAAAGAAGCACCAGACCCTCAGTCTGCGTCCCTACCTACGCAGCCATCAGCTAAAACGGATTCAAAGATCAAAGTCGAGGAAGGCAGCTTTTCCGATCCCTCTGCTAGGCCCAAAGAAGGTGTTCGATTTGGGAGTGGATTGGTTGGAAAGTTGCGGGTACACGAATCTGGCCGCACAACGCTGGACTGGGGCGGTACGAGCTACGAACTCACGCCTGGCAACAAGGCCAGTTTCCTACAGGAAGTTGCTAGCCTTAATATGCGCCCCGAGAATGAGAGAGCTGCACCGGAGGACGCAGGTGAAGCAATCAGTCTTGGTAGAGTGAAGGGCAAATTCGTCGTGGTGCCAAACTGGGGCGAGATGCTCGGCTGAGATTGGGGTAGAAATAGGCGTTCATGACATGCATCTATTGGCGCTAGACGGATTAATTTAGGTCCGTGGTTCATAGTTGCATATTTCAAGAGCGGTCTTCAGGTCCGCTACCAATGAACAACACGAGGACAAAGATCGAAATTCATACATTCATGCAAAAGCTAGCGTTGTGAGTGTAGACCGCATCTCGCTAAGTTTCACGCTTTGGTTCTTTCGCCTCGGCAAGACCATTTAGGCATGGATACCCAAGTTCTAGACAAACAGATGTGCTGTGGGGATAACAGGGCGGGCCGCCAGTGGCCTAGGTCATTGGTACGTACGGTAGTCGTTCGGCGACGAATCCCATGGTGGCAATCAGCGAAAAGCGAATTGCCCATGACCGGCCAACTCGTGCAACTGCCATCTGCTGCAACGCCTGCAACTTCGCGCATCATCACGGGTACGGACTCATCGCCGCTATTGTATGTAACAGGACCATTATACTCTCCGCGGCGCGCTTTCGGCGCCTTTCCCGCGCTGATTCCTACCTTCTCCACGCGCCGTCCAATCACAGCATCGACGACGCAGATCCGCCATGGAAGCGGACATCCGACAGCTATACGACAGCGACCCACGACCAACCTTCATCGTCGACTGCGAAGCTCAGACGACGACTATCTGTCATATCAATACCGCCTTGCTTGCCATACCACATATTGCATCGTCGCTGCACTCGCCTTCGTCGCTGAGAGACTGGTGGGATCCTACAAGTAGGGTCGCAGCTTGCCACCAAGAGGAGTTCCTGCATGGACGATATAGATGGGCCAAGTTCACTGCATGCAAGCGCTGGCTAATTGTCACCATCGTCGAACAACCAGCACCAAACGACGAGCAGCCTGGTCGTCTGCAAGAGCCTACACAGGTGGCGCGAGGGAGATTGTCGTCGCCTCATCTGCAACCAGTGCGAGACAATATCTTTACTGTCAAGATACAGTCGCCAGAGCTACGCGAGCATGTCGAGAATATACGGAACGTCAACTGGTCTAAGACATCGCTTGGCCCGATCAGTTCTTGGAACTATGAGCTCAATGTTCTGGTCACCACTTTAATGCTAGAGACACGCCCTACAGCCCTCTTCCTTGGCCCCGAGCACACGATCTTATACAATCTCGCGTATGCCGCAGTCAGCGGCTCGAGACATCCTGCGATCCTCGGTCAGAGTATTATTGATGCCTGGTAACTTCTTACGCCTACCTATGGGAGTTTAACGTCTAATTTGCTGCAGGCATGAACTCGCGGACCCTGTAAACGCTACAATGGCTCGCTCGGAGAGCACACGGTTTGCAGACGCCCCCGAAGAGGAGTATCATTTCATGGTCGAACGTTTCGGCTTCGTTGAGGAAGCGTTCTTCAAATGGAGCCTTGTGCCGCTTATTGGTGTTAAAATAGACGGCATGTATTCCATCGTCACTGAGATTACGAAACAAAGGTAGGAGAGCCTGATATTTGACATGGTGAAACCATTGACATGACGTATGCAGATTGCTGGAACGCCGCGTTGATGCTCTACTCAGAGTTAGTCAGATGACTAGCAAAGCGAGAAACACCAAACACTTTTGGCAGAGTTTGGCCGACGCTATCAGGCCTTACGAATACGACTTTCCAGCTGCCGTTTTATACTCTCAGTGCGAGCTTCTCGATCCGATAGACTCTGCCTCCCCACCGAAAGGGCCACTAAATGAATGTACGCTAGAATGGTCTATAGGCTACAAACCTAATCATCCGGCCATACCTCCGCATTTGGACCTGGACAGTGATCTTGGCTTAGCTCGCGCCATGCGCGATAGCGCCAGAGGTGGGACTGCACTGTCGTATCAGGAAGAGGAGGGCGTGTTGCCATATTCCTTATACCATGACCTTGAACAGCGGGCGTTTGGGGATTCATTGAGGTGTTTTCTTGTTGCTCCAGTTAGGACTTATGACGAAACTATCGTGGGATACCTTCTAATCGGCTTGAATACGCGACGACCCTACGACAACGAATACAAAGCTTGGATAAAAGTGTTCTCGAATCTGCTGGGTGCTTCAGCGGCCTCAGTAGCGCTTCATGAAGAAGAGATCCGGAAGCGCAAACGTCAAGAGGCTCAGGCCGAAAGAGACCGTGCGGCCCTTAATGCCGAAGTTGCAAACCTGACACAAGAAGCTAGTCACGTAGCTGAGAAGCTTCGCAACTTCCACGATATCGCAGATGAAGTCGGTCTAGGGTACTTTGAGATCGACATTAATGGTATACTACTACATGCTAATGTGAGGGCATTGCAGCCATCATGTCGAATAAGACTGACGATGTACCAGGAAACGTACTTCACTCAAACCGGACAACAGAGAGACCTCCTCAAAGTGCCTCCGTTCGCTTACAAGGAGTATGTCTTCGAAGGAGATATACCCATGATGGATAATCAATGGAAAATATTGGCCTCTGGTGAACCAGCGACGTTCGAGGTTCGATGGAAGAAGCAGCCAGAAAAACACCGTGATGGCGAAGAAACTATCGACAATTATCTTTGGACATTGTCAGCCTGTGTGCCGATCAAAGGCGTAAACGGAACAGTTACAGGTGTCTTCGGATGCAACACAGACATCAGTGCTCAAAAGGAGGCGACAAAAGCTGTCCTAATGCGATCGGATGCAGAGCGACGTTTGGCCAGCTTTACGGAACTCGCGCCTGTGGGTCTATATCACCTGAATCCAGATTTAACGATGAAGTACTGCAACGACCAATGGTTTCACATCACGGACCACCCCAAAGTACCGATGGACCAAGTGGACTGGCGAAACATAGTCGACGAGGATATGATAGGCCGTTGCTATCATGACGTTGAGGTTACAAAACGCAAGCAGGGGCCGCATACTTTCACAATACATCTCAAGAAAAAGTGGACGGGGCCCGATGGTATTCAGACACCGACCTGGATTCTTGTTAGCGCTACTGCTTACACCGACGGGACCATCATGGGAACAATGACTGATGTTAGTCAGATGGCATGGGCGGAAGCTATCCAGAAGAATCGGGTTGAAGAGGCTCTTGAGTCAAAGAGACAGCAGGAGAACTTCATCGACATGACGTCTCATGAGATGCGAAACCCTTTGAGCGCAATGGTGCAATGTGCAGACTCCATCTATTCGTCGCTGAACGATATGAAAGCTCTCGCACGTAAAGAAGCTCTGACATTCCAACCCACTATTCACAGTCAGCTCAAAGAGTTGATCAGCAATAGTCTGGATGCGGTAGAGACGATACAAGCTTGTGCTACACACCAAAAGCGTATTGTTGACGATATTCTAACACTATCAAAGCTCGACTCGAAGCTTTTGGTCATTAGCCCCATGGTACTACAACCCTCGGTGCTTCTGCAAGACGCTTATAAGATGTTTAAGGACGAGGCGAACAAAGCTAAAGTCAGCCTAGAAGTTAGATGCGATCCGTCCATTGAGGATTTGAATATCGACTGGGCGATTTTGGATCCGAGCCGAGTCTTGCAGGTCCTTATCAACCTACTCACCAATGCCATCAAATTTACTCAAAGCCAAGAAGTCCGCAAAGTCGAAGTAGTCATGGGCGCATCACGAGAGGTGGAACAGATGCGCGATATTGAGTATGTGCCACAGGAAGCCGTGCGGAAAAACTTTCTGACACAGGCTGAATGGGATCATGCTGGAGAGGTATTTTACCTCAACTTCACAGTCAAAGACACCGGATGTGGTCTTTCTCCGGAGCACAAAGCCAAACTATTCCTACGGTTCTCGCAAGCAACACCAAAGACACATGTTCAGTATGGCGGTTCGGGCTTAGGTTTGTTTATCTCGCGCGAGCTCACCGAAATGCAAGGCGGCAGCATCGGCGTTTCCTCCATCCATAACGTAGGATCAACATTCACGTTTTATATCAAATCAAGGAGAGCAAAAGCTCCGGAAAGTGCTCTCGCTGCAACTGTCCTTGATTCGACTGGCAATCTGCCCACTCGCACCAAAGCTCAAATCATTGGAGAGGACAGCAAGAACCCCGACGTAGTTCCACTCGCTGCGACACCCCTGGAAGAGCAAGGAAGAGCAAAAGAAATAGAGAGCTGCAAATACAACATTCTCATCGTAGAGGATAACCTCATAAACCAACGCGTCCTGTCCGCCCAACTAAAAAAATTGGGCCATACGACATACGTCGCAAACCACGGCTTCGAAGCCCTCTCCCAACTCTCACGCACAGTATTTTCTGCTTCCCCAAGCGAATCCCCACCTCTGCCTCTCTCCGTTGTTCTAATGGACGTCGAGATGCCCGTCATGGATGGCTTGACGTGTACGAGACGGATACGGGACATGGAGAAGAATGGCGAACTGAGCAGGCATGTACCGATTATCGCTGTTAGTGCGAATGCGAGGAAGGAACAGATTGATATGGCGAAAGAGGCTGGCGTGGATGAGGCGATCTGTAAACCGTTCCGAATTCCAGAGTTAGTGGGATTAATGAGGGGAATGGGGGTTAGGGGGGAATAAGATGGGCATAAAGCGGCGTTTGATTCTATAGATTGACTTGATGCGATTCCAGAAAGGGCTAGATCTGGCCTGCTGGTCAAAGGTGGATATGTCGCGGACGTACGAGCGTCTTACTGTTACTACCGCATACTATGGCGGATGATGCAATCATATCGATCAGTGATCGGTGCATTCAAGGTCTTAGCGAAACGCCCCCAAATTGCTTTCAGCGTGTGCATCTAGTGTACCCTGGATTTATGCATACCTTCGTCAGTATGGTGAGCCAGATGCTCTTCCCCACACCTAGTGCGACTACTCTCAGACGCGTCCGAGCACGCGTCGTCCAGTCAACTAGTGGGGTGAACTCGGATAGTAACGCCATCGAGATCTCAAACCGGTACAAAGCATGTATGGATTAGGAGACCAACTCAGGGGAAGATGACGAGAGTGGGAGATGGGACGGCTCCAGGCGCGTCGAACACGGTCTCACGACGCGTTCTCGGGCCAAAACATAGGCTGGTCAGCGTGTGACGAGTTGGGTGGAGCCAACCAGCCATCAGTGCCTGGTCATTATCAGAGAAAATCTAATCTGATCCGAGGCCGGCACGAGCACGGTCAGCTTGCAGCCAATGCAAGCGTCGAGTCTGGCCTCGAGGCGGGCCAGTATGGGTTTCAAATGCATTTCCAAGCCTTTGTTCAGCCGACAAATGCAGGACTAACTAGTCACGGAAACGGTCCTTGCGTGTTGTGGTGGGGAGAATCGAATCATAGCGCGTTGCGACGCGTCTGGCACAGACGGTTTTTTTCGTGAGAGCTCGTGGCTGGGCAACGCGACGGGCGACATTGGAGGAGATTCTCACCACACAATAGATGGAAAGACGGCGATATGGGTATCGTTGGAATGCGCGCAGTCGATTATATAGCCCATGCAAATTGAGGATAGAATCGAGTCCCCGTAGAGCAGAATAGATGTGATGATCCAAAGCGCGCATGGATGAGATCATAGCGTCTTTTCGCGAGCACGGCGCGTTAGTGGCTGGCAGAACGGATCGCCCAGTCACGTGTTGGCGTCGAGACGCGGATTTATAGTGAAGTCGCGTCTGCTCTTTCTCTCAGCACACCACATCCACCACCATCTTCACATCAGCGTTTCCACGAGTATTCTTGACTGCACACTCGTCTCTCTCTACACCATACAACGCTACATTTTAATTCTCACCTCACAATGTCTGCCGTTGAGTCTACGCCTTCCAAGCAGGTACGTTGCGATACATCCGGTACTCATACGCGTTGATACTAACGCTTTAAATAGATTTCATCTGCCATTGACTCACTCAAGATGAACGACTCTCCCGCAAAGAAGCTTGACTTCTCGCCGGTCGAGAAGGAGAACACTTTCAAGCCCATCGTCGGTATCCCAGATGACTTCGAGGACGACCTAGAGGAGGCCAAGCCTACCGTCGCGCCTACGATCAAGGAGGAGGAGGCTATCGAGCCAATCCTCCAAGAGAACCCTGGACGCTTTGTCCTGTTCCCCATCAAGTACCACGATGTAGGTCTTACCCTTTTGATGTTTTCACGTGCTTTACGCGTGGCTTGACGCGTCAAACCCGTTTTCATGAACACCCTTGCTAATTATATATCCACTATAGGTCTGGCAGATGTACAAGAAGGCCGAGGCTTCTTTCTGGACCGCAGAGGAGATCGACCTCTCCAAGGACCTTCACGACTGGAACAAGCGTCTCAACGATGACGAGCGCTTCTTCATCTCCCACGTCCTCGCCTTCTTCGCAGCCTCCGATGGCATTGTCAACGAGAACCTTGTTGAGCGATTCTCTAGCGAAGTACAAATCCCCGAGGCACGATGCTTCTACGGTTTCCAAATCATGATGGAGAACGTTCACTCAGAGACCTACTCTCTGCTCATCGACACATACATCAGCGAGCCCAAGCAGCGCAGGTACCTCTTCAACGCCATCGACAACATCCCCTGCATCCGCAAGAAGGCCGACTGGGCCCTGCGATGGATCTCCGACAAGAACTCCACATTCGCCAACCGCCTTGTTGCATTCGCCGCTGTTGAGGGTATCTTCTTCAGCGGTTCTTTCGCCTCCATCTTCTGGCTCAAGAAGCGCGGTCTGATGCCCGGTCTAACATTCTCCAACGAGCTCATCTCCCGTGACGAGGGCATGCACACCGACTTCGCCTGCCTTCTCTTCTCTCTCCTCGAGAACAAGCCCAGCCCAGAGTCTGTCAGAGCTATCATCACTGAAGCCGTCGAGATTGAGCAGGAGTTCTTGAGCGACGCACTACCATGCGCTCTGCTCGGCATGAACGCTACTCTCATGTGCCAATACATCGAGTTCGTCGCTGACCGTCTGCTGTTGGCCCTCGGCAACGTCAAGGTCTACCACGCCACCAACCCCTTCGACTTCATGGAGAACATTTCTCTGGCTGGTAAGACCAACTTCTTCGAGAAGCGCGTCGGCGACTACCAGAAGGCTGGTGTCATGGCCAGCACAAAGAAGCACGAGCAGCAGAAGGAGGGTTCATCGCCCACACCTGAGCCGCAAGGCCAGTCTGGTGATTTCTGCTTCGATGAAGACTTTTAGATGCTTCGCTTTCACTTCTTTCTCAAATTATCTGCCATTTTGTTTTTGTACAACACGTTGAACGTTTGGGTTTGGCACGGGTGCCGGATGTCTTCGTTCGCATACCCCCTTGCATTGATGAAGTAACCACTCTTCGCATTTTGGAGTCATGGCGTTGCTAGTTAGCTGGGATAGGCCTCTTGGATGAGTGACGCGGTAGGATAGCTACGGCATGCGGCAGCGATGGGATCAACGACCTATATATCATACCACTTTGAATAATCACGAATACACATATTTCACACACACATGTCTCTTCTGAAGTTGCCCTTGTGATGGTTCTGCTTGTGCATAACGCGTGCGTGTTCGGTCCGACACGCCACGCGACAGTATGCGCGCTTGATCAATCAAGCTTTTCTGAAGCCTATCCACTTCCACCCTAACATGATCTATGTCCTGCAGGAAACATGCACCAGTCCCCAGGATAAATCCCGTGCGCTCGACACCCTCTGCAGATGTTACGCGCCGCCCAGACGAGCAAGGATTGATTTCAGGTACCGCTAGCCATGACGTCAGCAATGCATGCGGCGTATCCGAGGTTGCCATCTTACGAAATCACGACAAGCGAGCTGGCTACTTGCAGACCGTCGTGCGCCTCTTTCAGCTTACACACGCCTGAGTTACTTACCCCGGACCAATTGCGCGATATGGGGAACTTGATAGCACTGTCCCTGCATATACGTCCAGACTTGGTGCGCCAGACAACAAAACGCTAGCTCGTAAACATCCGCGACCCTCCGCAACAAAATCCGACTCTCATCGCTAGAGTGCAGTGTGCACATTACGTGAATACCATCCGAACGAATTCACGGCATATAGATCTGTACAGTCATCGAGCGCTGTCAAGTACGACCAAGGCGGCGACGGGGTAGATCCATGTCGCTTCGTGACATGTCAACATGGCAGACACCCTTCCCAAGATTAAGGTGACAGACCCGTCCGTCGCTGGCAGAGGCGCTTTTCAGATCCAGGAGAGTGGATCGTCAACAACAGTAGATGGTATGCCGTACATCACACCTATTGCTTTGGCTCGTCACACCGAAAACCCCAAGATGCTTACTCCAGGGTTCATAGGCCCGTTGTCCAACAAGAAGCTCGTCGCAAAGCTTCGAAGCCCCACCTCACCTTCCGCGCAACCGACCGCCGATTCGCAAAACGGATACGTTGGCGATGGGACAAGACTGTCCGAAACGCCTATAGACCCGCTCTCGCAAGTATGTACAGATAAGGTTCGACATGCGGGGACGGACGCTAATCGCGCATCACCGTATAGCAAATCCTCCAGAGAACGAATACGTCGCCGGCTGTACAGAAACTACGATCGCAAAACACCGAGCCCCTATCGAGCCAATCGCCGACTTCGCCAAACGATGTAAATGCGGATAAGAAACTAAGCGGAGAGACGCCACGCGATGCAAGCGGGGGCAAGGCAGACAAAAAGTAGGTCCCTCTGCTCTGCTCTTCGCAAAGAGCATACAGAATGTCACGGGGCTACTAGCCAAGGATTAGCGCGTACCTCGTATTAAAGCCTCCGGACCTGCGTATCGAGGTCATGTATGCGCTTGTTCCTCTGGTTGGCCTGAACATACATATCCACATTAGCCTGGGGCGCAGTACAGTACGGCTGACTTCACATCTAGGAAGGTATCATTTCTTAGTCGCTTCATCGGAGGCAACAAAAAGAAGAGCAGTACCCTCGATGGCGCAAGCGAGAATGGCTCTGAGGCAGACGATCTTCGATTGGAGGGTATGGACGCCCAGCTTTACGTCGACAATTTCAGCTTCAGTCCGAAGGTACCTCATCCACCAGCATACATAAAAGTGAGGACGAAGTTCAAGAAGGAGAAAGAATTCGATCGTGTTTTCCTGGCGCAGGAATTACGTTCTGGGTCGGATAAGAAGAGTCCACCTGCGGCTGGATCAAACCCTGCACCTCAATCTGGGTCGGCAGCTACACAGAACCCTATCTGGGCGGTCGAGTTCAGCAAGGATGGGAGGTATCTTGCTGTCGGTGGGCAAGACAGGGTTATCAGGGTGTGGGCGGTGATTGAGAGCTCAGAAGGACGCCGCGCGCATGAGAACGCTGATAATGGAGAGGCAAAGTACCTGAGTGCACCAGTCTTCCATCAGAAACCCGTTCGCGAGTACCAGGGACATACTTCAACTATCTTAGATTTGAGCTGGAGCAAGGCAAGTTGATATTGCTTAGTATTTTCATGCATCGACTGACAACCATAGAACAATTTCTTGCTATCCTCATCCATGGACAAGACGGTCCGTCTATGGCACGTAAGCCGAGATGAGAATCTATGCACATTCAAGCATTCCGATTTTGTTCC
The DNA here is from genome assembly GCF_001642055.1 of Alternaria alternata. Classification (NCBI taxonomy): domain Eukaryota; kingdom Fungi; phylum Ascomycota; class Dothideomycetes; order Pleosporales; family Pleosporaceae; genus Alternaria; species Alternaria alternata. The sequence goes on along the minus strand of NW_017306194.1, from coordinate 772,912 downwards.
TTCTATACAATTTCACCCTACCGATGACCGATTCTTCCTCGCAGGATCCCTTGACGCAAAGTTGCGACTGTGGAGCATTCCGGATAAGAGCGTGGCTTTCTCGGTCACTGTGCCGGATATGATTACATCAGTGGCGTTCACACCTGATGGGAAAACATGTATAGCCGGTACCCTCGGGGGCCTTTGCATGTTCTACGACACTGAAGGATTAAAGTGGCAGGCCCAACTGCACGTAAAGTCGACCCGCGGACAGAATGCAAAAGGTAGTAAAATCACTGGAATACAAGCAGCATATTGGCCTCCAGGCAGCGAAAGTGGTGAAATCAAGCTACTGGTTTCGAGCAACGATTCGAGGTTGCGCATTTACAACATGAAGGACAAAGCCTTGGAAATGAAGTTCCGTGGTCATGAAAACAACTGCAGTCAGATTCGAGCTACGTTTGCCGATAGTAGTGGGCATATTATATGTGGAAGCGAGGATCGGAAAACATACATCTGGTCGACTACCGCCACGGCTGAAGGCGAGAAAAGGAACCAGCGTCCGGTGGAGATGTTCGAAGCTCATAATTCGATCACGACGTGCACTGTCATTGCTCCCGTTCACACTAGGCAATTGCTTAGCGCCTCAGAAGATCCCATCTTCGACCTCTGCAATCCACCACCAGTCACGCTAGTATCGAAAGCTGAATCTGTCATTTCGTCGAGAGCACCCACGGAGGGGGGGTCCACACACCCAACACCTGCGCCTACGGATACCCATTTCAAAAAAGCTGCAGGAAGCCCAGCATATATTGAGCGCTCGGCACATCGAGGTGGCAACATCATTGTTACAGCAGACTACACGGGTGCACTCAAGGTATTCAGACAAGATTGTGCTCACCAAAAACGCATACGAATGAGCGAGCAATGGGACACTGCTTCCATGAAGAGAGCGTCAGGTATTGGACGGCCCAGCAGTATAATTTCGCGAACTAGTCGATCACGGCGAGATAGTGTATCTACACAACCACCAAATGACCGCATTATGACATGGCGACAAGGCATATCACACGGTAGTCTAGACTCGACTAACTCCCTTCCTCGTCGCAGCGCCTCACCCCGAAAGTCGCTAGCCGCCATGAGCTTTCACTCAACACCACACGAGTCTCCTGTCCTTCAGCCTACCAAAACCAACGACACCTTCGACACCAAGCCTACTGGTACACCAAAAACATCCGTATCTATAGACCGTACTACCACATCTCTACGAAGCACTTCATACTCTGAAGCCTCGTCCCCTCTCAAGGAACCACCGACTGCTGCAGCAGATGACGAGGCAGCCCAGCGTTCTCGTAACCCTCTCGCCGTGTACAACGGTCAAAGCTGGCTTTTCTGGACGAGTCGCGATAAGAGTGCATTAACAGCTGGGAATGCGAGAGACGAGGAGAGACCAGAGCTGCTTGGTCGTATGAGCACGATTAGTCAGATTAGTAGGCTGACAGATGAACGGAGTGATGAAGGAAGGGAAAATGGTACTTGATACACTGATAGAAATTCCACTTCAAACGGGACAAGATGATCAAGATTTTCAAGGGCCTCTCTGTCAGCATTGAAGATTATTACACTTGGATAATATCTCTGGAATCATCTTTCTTTTCACTCTTGTCAATAGTTACGAAATGAATTAATTGAACTCTACACTGTAGTACAGAATTAAACAACTACAGGTTTTTTTTTCTGCAACAACGTCCGTGGTGCTTGCAATGGATGATCCTACTATTGTCTCGTAGCGATATCAGAAAACACCTCTAAGAGATCCGGTACATCTGTGACTACAGGGACATCGGTGGGAATAACGAGCTGACGCTTCACGTAAGTACCCGTTTCAAGGACGAGATCCCAGTCTGAGAAGGTCTCTGGAGCTACAACAGCGGAAGTGAAATCAGAAGAGAAGGCAGACGCGGCAGGAGTGGTGTATGTGGTAGTCTCCTTGACGGGGTCCCAGTCGCTGAATGACTCGGGGGCGATGACAGGGTAAGTAAAGGACTTGGAGGAAGGATGCGTAGCCCAGACGACTTGAGGCCGTGTACGGGTCGTCAAAGTGGTCGCTTTTTGGCCTTCCAGATCGCCGAGGGTGCTGGAGGGGACAGAAGCGGAGTCATTACCGGGAAGACAGGCAGAGAAGTCATCAGTGATGTCGCGGATACTATTGTTGGCGAGTTAGTATCGCTGAACGTGCAAAGTAATGGGCTTGAAGGCTGGAAAGCTCACCCGTAGGAATCAGTTGAGGAGATGGAGATGTTGGAGCTACCACGTCGCTGACCAATGTTGGTAGCGTACCTGCAGTGCCATTAGAGGAATCAATGTGTTTAGTATGATCAGAACTAGCTTACTGAGTTGGCCAATATTTGGAGAACAAGTCACAGTGCTGGTCGGTAGGGACATTATTTCGACGCTGCATGTACGTATTGGCGAAGCGGCATTGGCGGCCCGAAGCATCGTGGGTCTCCTTGCATACATCCATGCATCTTTGAGCGTCGAAGTGACCATCGGACCAGTGTTTCAGTCCCATATAAGTGTCCTCACCGTTGCAGTCGAGGGGTGCTTCGATAGCAGCGCCCATGTCATACTTCTCGATTGTGTAGTCATCAGAGACCGAGGGTGTGGTGCCGTTGATGTCCTTGACATAGGCGTTAGAGCCGGCCATAACCACGTGGAACTGCTCACGGAGCTGCCCGTGGTTGATGGCGATGTCGGGCAGGATGGTGCTGGACCACAAATCACACTCTACAAAGAAAGGGAAGACAGCATCAGTGCATGTTTCACATTACCTTCGTACATGGACACTTACTGATGATGGTTGTAGAAGGGGGATTTGGGCACAGTTCGGGTGCAGGCGAAACGACAGGCTGACGCTCGAAGAAGATGGTGAAGGCATTGCAGTTGTCATCGCTATTGCAAGCATGAGCACCTAAAGACAGTTAGTAAGACCGTTCAAGGGAGATACTGCTTGTCGATATGATGAGCTTCGACCCAAAGTGCTACTTACACTGTTCGACGTTGTACTCGTCCATCGATATGTAATGAACGAACTGTGATGCCGTGTCGTACGTAGTGAGCAGGTTGGCGTACGATTGAATGTAACCAGCAGGCGTAGTGGCGGACAATGCAGCGCCAGCGAAAGGAGCATAGGCTTGAAAAGCTTCTGGGGTGTCAGGCAAGATTGGGGTACCATGTCCCAGGGGAAGAGAGTCGCAAAACGACCGGACAGGAGAGCGACTCGGGGCAAGGGCTGAGCCAAAGGCTGCGAGGTGTGAAAACACCATCGCAAGTTCGATGAAAATATAAAGGAACAACATCTCGTCTTGTCTCGATACGAGATGTATCGGTGTTGAACTAGCGTGGGCGATGAAGGATGTTGAAAGAAGAGAGATGTAGCATAGTTTTATATGTTTGGAAGGAGAGGCAGGGGAAACTGTTAGGGGTCGGGAAGTGGTACCAGACCAACGCCATTGTGCTCCATTACCAGTGCCATTCTGCGCCGTCCCCACTTAATACGTACTGCGAAGTTGCGATGCTCCCTCGGAAGGAACAAGAGAGATCAGTGCTGTACCCTCATTATTCTGAATCCACAAACTTTTGAGCTCTACCACTCTGTCGAGCGACAAAGAACAACGTTTTGTGGATGGGAACAAGTGGATCCTTGAACGACTGTGGTCTCCATGGCTCAAACTGGATCTTACTCAACGCTCGAGACGGGGGATCGTATACCCTCCAGAGACCCTAAGTGGATCTAGATGCCCAGAACCATTGCTATCGAGACTTTCGTTCGATTGTTTACGATGTTACTCGACGATTGAAGGCGCACATGGCTCTAAGTGAGCTGCAAATGTGGTAACAGCTTCTGACTTAACCTAATGGAGGCCATGTACGTGTCATGTTAGCTCATATAAATCAAACAAAAGAGCTGATGAGTCCCTTCAGCACCACAAATACCGTGGAGATACGCGAAAACCACTCAAGGTCTTGAGCCAAGGCTTGCAAGCTAGCGATACGAGCGGGGTTCAATATCGTCACTCAGCTTGAGAAGCAACCAAAGCGACAAGGCGAAGCGTGTTTTGTGGCATTTCAAGATACGTGACCCATAATGGACGATTGTGGTAGATGAGAAAGCAAGAAGCCAGTCACTCACCAAGCGAAAGGTAACCGCTGTTGCTCGTGCCAGACCCGCCCAAAACGTCATAGTCTCAACCGACCAAACCATCCAACATAGTACTCGCCAGTAACATTGAGGTCAACAATACTCTTTCAGTCACTTGATCATTTCCTCCATCCCTTATTACAAGAGTTTCCGCTCTTTGAGCCAGACTATCAGAAATACGTACGTGGCCACAAAGTCATGGGTCGCACCGAAAAATCGCAGGGTTTAGCGCCACCCGCCATCCGCAAGGATATTCGAGCCAAACAGGCGCGGCATATCGTCAACAAAGTTGTCCCAGCAATCTTGACGTCAAATACAAGAGCCAGGAGAGGTGCGGACGGAAGTGAGCTTATTACGAACCCTGGACCGATTGGAACAGTGGGGCAGGAGAGAGGGAGTAGGGACAGTGCACGTGTTGAGGTTGGCAAAGAGACGGAATATGTAAAGAGGAAGGGACAAGGAAGAAGAAAGGCCAAAGGCGCGAGGCTTGAAGAAGAAGAGGCGGATGGCAGGAATGGTGAAAAGAGTGGTGATATGGGGAAGGATGCTGGTAAAGGTAAGGGAAAAGCAAAAGGCAAGAAACAGAATGATGCTCTCAAGGAAGAAATTTCATACCTCAACTCGAAGACAGCTGTTACGCCACCACCTGTTTTGCCGAGCAAACAACGCAGTATACGAATCGTAGCCACAGATAGCCTTACAGCTGCACATATGCTTTCTCACCCATCTCTGTACAACGAATCTGCCACTTCCGCGCCGAAACAGCTGTCCAAGAAACAACCAAATACATGTATCCTAAACATGGCCTCTCCCCTCCGCCCAGGTGGCGGCCTCCTAACGGGCGCCACCTCCGCCGAAGAATCCCTTTGCGCGCGTACAACACTACTCCCTTCACTCAAGGAATCATTCTACCGCCTTCCAGAATATGGTGGCATCTACACACACGACGTACTTGTGTTTCGATCTGCCCTTCCGCTCGGCGACAACGCCGGTGAGCTGCCTCCCACCGAGCGCTGGTACGTTGACGTTATCAGTGCGGGAATGCTGCGCTTCCCCGAACTAGAGGGGGAAGAAGATGAAGAGAAGAGGCTAAGTAAGAAGGACAGAGAGGTTGTTGAAGCGAAGATACGAGGTGTTCTGAGGATAGCGGAACAGAAGGAAGTGAAGGGGTTGGTGCTCGGAGCTTGGGGCATTGGAGCTTATGGAAATCCAGTGAAAGATATCGCAAAGGCTTTTGCAAAGGTTTTGGGTGTTGGTTCTTCATCGTCAGCGTCCACCGGAAAGAAGAATAGCAAGTCGCCATCGGTGGGTATCGAGGCATTTCCGGCCATTGAAAACATCATGTTTGCGATTCCCAATCGTAAAATTGCTAGCGATTTTGCTGCAGCGTTTGGTGGCAGCATTCAGGTCGAAGACGGCCCCGGCGCTTCGAGCAGCGATGACGACAACGAGGACGGCGAGGAAGATGAAGTGGCAGAGGAACTGAGAAACAAGATACAAGAGATGGAAGGTCAAATCAGTAAGGTTTGGAACCCAGACCTGAAGGCGAGGCTGAGCTCTATACTGGAAGGCTTGAAAGCGCAATTGAGAGAGAGAGAAGGCACACCCGGAATGAGTAGTATTGATGGTGATGATGAGGACGAAGAAGGGGAAATTGAAGGGAGCGAGGAAGAGGGAGAAGGCGATGACACAGAAGACGAAATCCGCTCGTATGGGAGTAATGAGATTGGCTGTTACCACCCGAACCCTCACGACTGGTAATAAGAACCAGTACACTGCTAGTAAGAATATATTGATGGGTATCTCAAAATTTCTATCTTCTAAAAGTCTCTTTTATACAGCAAGATTCAATGCTTCGACGCTCAAGCGGTTGCACTGGCAGCAGCCGGTTCTTCTGAAGAAGGCTCTGCTGGCTTTGACTTGTTGGAGCTGTTCTTTCGTGCCACTGTATTCGGTTCATCCTCCAAACCCAGTTTTTTCAGGTCCACAGCCAAGGGATCAGACTCTTCTGTACTTTCAGTAGGCCCTTCATATCCTGGTGGTGGCAACGCCCAGTCGGGCAGGCCAGTCTCATAGTCCCACTTCCCTTCCTCACACCTGTATCTCCGGGCATGCAGGTAGATACCCAATTCGTGTGTACCTGGGTCGCTGTACAGATCGGTGTCGCATACCTTGCACTTTTCCCCTGTCATGCGTTCCGCTTTCTTCTTGTTGTAGGCATTGACCATTTCATCGTGGTATGCGACGGCATCGGCGACTTCCTCTTTGCCCATGCGTGAGAGGCGGGACATGATATCTTCATCGTCCTCGTCTTCAGATTGACCACGGCCGAGGGCTGGGCCAAAGACGCGCTGGTTGGCGTATATGGGGTCGTTTGAGATGGGATGGCCGAGGAATTGGAGGTGGACGCGCAGTTGGTGGGTGCGGCCTGTTACTGGCATGCAACGCACAATAGAATAGCCGCGGAGCTTCTTCCACGGCTGACCATCGGGACCTGCATCTCCTTGTTCCGCTTGATTTGCATTTCCGTCATCCTTTGGTGGGTAGTATGCCAGCCTCTTGAAGACCGTCTTTGCCTCCTTGCCGTTCGCACGCACGCGGTTCAGGCCCAGCTTGGGGCTGATCTGTAGGATGGGCTTCTCACAGAGGATCTCTCCTTCTGGAAATTCGCCCACAACTCGCGTGATGTACTCCTTCTTGACCGTCCTGCCTCTTATCTGTGCACTCAGTTCCTCTGCCGCCTGCTTGTGCTTGCCGATGAACATGATGCCACTAGTCAACCTGTCGAGCCGGTTGCACGGCAATGGATTCCAGCCATAGCCACGATCTGCCCTCATAATCTCGATGATGGAGTTGAAGTTGTATCGACCAGCAGGATGTACGGGCATGCCCGCAGGCTTGTTGATGACAATCATGTTGTCATCCTCGTGGACGATACCGATGGGCTGCGCGGTACACGGGGGCTCGTGGCGGTGGAGAGTGTGGGATATGACGTCGCCGTTCTTGACTATTGTTTTGATGCTCGGCACCGGCTGGCCATTGAGGACGACGCGGCCCTCTTCTATGGCTTTCTGGTAGTACTCGGCGGGCCGGTCGCGGAACTCGCTAGAGAAGATGTCGAGAATTTCCCTTCCCCGCCATCGTTCCTTGCAGAAGGTGTTGTATGTGAAGTGGTAGGGCGTCACCTTGCGCAGGCCATCTTCGAGGTAGTATGGCGGTGGCCAGGGGTCGCAGGGCGTGATTGCGACGGCTGGAGGCTCTTTCCAGGGAAATTTGTCGTCGGGCAAGGGCGGGTATTTGTCGCGCGGGGGTGAAGGCACTAGGGCCATGGGGGGTGAGCCTGTGCGTGTCTTGGGCACAGGCAAGCGTCCCTTGGAGGCGAGGTATGCGAGGATGCGCGGAGAGGGCGCCAGAATCGCGGGGCCGAGGGGTCGAGGGGTTGAGGGTGCGTGTGGGAGAAATGTTGCGCAAGCCGAGGCAGACGTGGGATGCAGGGAACCTAGCCCGCCATGTTGCCCGTCTTGAGAGACGCGTCTTCCCTCGACGTCGACGGCACCAGAATTACGCCATGGCACTACAGGCATTGAAATCGCGTCGACGAAGCGACTACAGCTTCCAGCTCGAGTATAGGACGAGATGGTGCGTCTCCTGCCTCTGCGCCCTGTTCAGTACTAACAACAGGAAGGAGCGACAATGACATGTACCATCACATGAACAACAGCGTCTACTACTATCTGTATATATATATCTCTCTCTCCTGTCCACGCTACATTTCCTAACGACAACTAGGTTCGACTCTGTTGTCAACACGTACCTCATCCAACACTGCTCACTGCACCCACCTACCTCGCCACAGATCGGCCTCGTCGTACACTCGCATTGTGATTACCTCGCCCCAGTCGGCTTTCCCGCCGTCGTAGACCTCGCACTACGAGTCAACAAGCTTGGCAAGAGTTCTGTAACATACGAAATCGCCGTCTTTGAAAAAGGCCAGGACGAGGTCAAGGCCGTTGGCGAGTTTATCCACGTCTTCGTCGACCGTGAAAGCCGCCGGCCTGGAAAAGATGGCATGAGTCAGCAGCTGAAGTCTGGCCTGGAAAAACTGTTGACGGACAAGTCGAAGCTGTGAGATACGACCACGACTCCAACGTCACCGGTGGTGGCGCAATACAACATCGGCCAACTGGGTATGATAGCTATCTAAGACATTTGGCCAAGGGACAGGAATGGGCAGAACCAGCTCTGCATCTGATCAGCCATGTTCATCATGGCCCTTGGCGTAATCTGTTGCCGAGATTCGCATTCGCTCTGAGGCATCTGGAAGCTTATAGGTTCTTTGCCGTTAGTGGCGTATACGTCGCAACAATCATTCTTGGAGTAGTTATACCAGAAGCTCTTCGGAAGAATTGTATAGGAGCAGTTTTCTGCTGCATGAGCGACCAGACGGACCAGTCGTTTGACTGTATAGGAGTCTTGCTGGGGGCAACGAGTGTGAAGGAATAAATTCGGCAGCCTTGAAACACCATATTACCTGCCAGCATAGCAAACGTCGAGACACGATATCGCGACCCGCAGTGCAGGACCAATTCGACGATAGCGAACGAAGACAGGCGGGGTAACGCTTAGTTACAGTCCGGCAATACATTTCCGATACTGCACGTCCCTGACTGTTTTCTTTCCATTTGACCTTCCCAACGTTGGCATAACATTGTATACCAAGCTTCTTCACCTCGTTCACACTCAAGACCAACTTGTTCTGTCTAATCTTCCACGACTTCATGCCACTTTTCAACGCGCCATCTTAAACACTCGGCCGCTTCCCCTCATATTCCTATATTCTCACTATCCTATATCCGTCCAAATACCGCAATATGTCCACTTCCACGATTCATGGCCCAGGCATACTGTTTGTCCGCTCCCGCATCTCTCCCTCGGCCAATGACCTGCTCACCGAACCTGTGTTCCTAGCCTGGTACGACGACGAGCATATCCCAGAAGTAGTTTCTACATCTAGCATCCATTCTGCAATGCGCTACATCGATGTTCACAAATCTTCTCCCATTGGTGATTCACAGAATCCGAAGCCTTTCTTAGCCTGTTACCCCATGGGGGATCTGGCTTTCACGTTGGGTGACGAGTTCAAAAAGATTGGCTTCAGGAGTAGTAAGCTTCCGGGCAGTGGCGTCATTTATGATTTGGCAGATATGGATGTCAGTTACCTGGGTTTTATGGGTGCAACGAAGAGAACAAGAGAGTTTACAGGTGGTGAACAAAAATTTATCATCACGTTAGGAGTTAGACCAGAGAAGAAGATAGCAGAAGGAGAAATCGCCGAATTCTTTCAAAAGGTATGCATCACCAACGTTACTTCTGGTTGACATATTTGGCACATGCTTGTATTGAAATTGATAATTCGATAGCAAACACGTATCATCGAACAAACACCACAGTACATACGCTCGGTGCGCTTCAAACTTCTCTACGCGAGGACTAATGCTCAGTCTCGTGCTCTAAAGGGGTTACCGACCACGGATGAGCCACATCCTGAGCCTTCCACTTGGCTCGCTATGCACGAGTTCGCAGAGTTGCCTGGTGAAGAGTTAATCAAGACGTTGAACGGTAGTGCGAAGAAGGCTGCTGAAGAGGAGGAATGGGGCGCAACGGAAATCGAGATGCTTGTTTGGAGACTGGATCGTGCGCATGGAGACGAAAAGTTCTTCGATGAGTGAGGTCATGCTTGCTGGACAATCATCGTATACTACGTCTGATGGCTGTTTCAAAATCGCCGAATAACTTGTAGGTAATGTTATATACATACTCCATTCTTCTTCTTCATCTCTCTCACAACAGCTCCAAATCCTGCTCAATGCTCATGTCCATGTTCATGCCCTTCTCCCTCCTTCTCATCCCATGGATGTCCCTGTCCAACGCCCTCCCAGGGATCACCCTCCCAGGTCATCCAAGTACTATGTCCCCTAACGTTCTCCGCCAACTCCCCACACCTCCTCTGTTCCCAACTCTCCTTGCCTGCCACAACAGCCCAATGTTTCTGCGCCCTCTCCGCCCAGTATCTCGCCCGATCTTCAATTCCGAAGCTACTCCATGTGTATGCGAGAATCTCTTCATACTGTGGTAGCTCAGCGAAGAGTTCTTCTTGTTCCAGTTGCTCGATGAGTTTGGGGAGGAGGCCGAGGAGCTGCGGCGAGTCCTTCTCGTCAGTGGGAAGAACAGATTTCAAGGCTTTGATCTCGGAGAGGCGGTCGTTGGATTCCATCACTGCATCGTCATCTGCGGTGCATAGGGGGCAGGCGCACTGGAAGCCAAAGTTAGCCATAAGGGTCTTGACGCGGCGCCTGCGAGGACGTTTTTCGTAGCCATCTGCCATAGAATTAGTGACTGCTTTGCTGATTGTGTAATTGGTGTTGACTTACAGCTTCGTGTGATCTCTTCACCGGGCTTGATGTCTCTTAGAGCGAAGACTTCGAATGAGAGGGTGTAATCGTCGAAGCGCCACAAGGTGTTTGGCCGGCACGCGTGATTGATACGCTGGGCTGGAGTTAGAGAGAACACTAACAGGCAAATTATCGGTCATGACTTACAGCGGCCTCGGGAATGACTGCCAACAGCTCTGGAAGCTCATCAACCCACGGCCATTTTACACCAACGCCGTTTGTCAGAACAATGTCCTCGACGCTGCCATCTATGTTAACATCCAACGCCTTGACCATCTCCCTGGTTTCTGCCGGCAACTGCTCGACTGCTTGCTTTAACACGTGCTGTGGTCTGTTCTCGGTTTCTGCCAGCGGCCTAGCAACAAACAGCACTGGTGTCTGCACAATCAGACTCTCGCCTGGGAAAATTCCAGCGATATCCTTCTTCGCAAACAAGCCTTTTCCTTTCTCGCCCGCATATTTGACTTCCCACATGCCCATATTTTCACCAACCACGCCCTCCATGCCACCAATACTCATACCAAATGTCTCCATTGTAACACTAGCCGCGACCTCTGGAGTTACTACGAGGCTGACTCCGCGACCGTTATTGTAATCGGCATTAGTGTACGCGCAGAACGTTTGAGGACCCTTTGCTCCCACGGCTTCATTTCCCTCATTTGGCATCACGACGTCAACACACGTAGGATTATGTGTCCATGGAAATGTGTCAGTCGTGGCGCCATCCTGTGCGACCGGACATATTGATGCAGGTTTGTTGATGAGTCCGTCTTGGATCGCCGGACTGCGCGCTGTGTAGAATAATTCCGCTTTAGCATTTGAAGCGCATAGAAGTGTGGAGAGGGCAACATAAGCAGGTAGATGCCGTCGCCGCGGCCATATTGCTGTAACCATCTTCCAAGCTCTTGATCTTATTGTTCCTTCTCCTCGAATGATGGACGATGCCGAATAAAAGGAAACTATCGAGGAAGCCAGACTTTCAACATCTTCAACGTCGGAGGAATTACTCGCGCGAAATTGGAAGCCACGTTTCACGATGGAAGGATCTCCGAAACCCCTGCTGCTGAAACATGCTGGGTGCTTGGCAGATGCATTGCGCCTGCATCTAGATTGTCTTGGAGATGCACGGAAGCCAGTGAGGTTTGGGGCTGTTACTGTTATTTGATGAATCGATGAGCCGGAAGAATGGTTGATGTGGGGAAGGCTAGCTTCGGGGCCGGTTGAATGGCGCGCGTGGGACGTGAGAACATCGTCTTTGCAGTCTCTCTGACAACACAACTTGCGTGTTGCACGAGTCGATAGTGCGATGCGTAGAAGTGACGCTTTGACACAATGGCCGTCTTCATTGTCCGCCTTAGGAGAGGCTCCATGCTTGTGTGTTGAGAGACGGCGGCCTCGGGGGCGAGGGCAGATCAACGCAATACCACCTTGGTTGCACCTCTCTTCATTACCTAGGTCAAACGGAGAAAAGACGATCGGCACTCTATCTTCTCCAAAATCAGATGTTATACTTCATGACTGAGCACATCCAGAATGACGTGAATGGGAATTGGCGGCAGGGTTCGAGGCAGAATGTATTCAATACACATATTCGGTAGTATTGTACCTTGGATACTTCCCAACACGTGCCTCTTAGTCATTTTAAACAATCTTCAGCCAGCTCGGCTCCTCCTGCTCAAATGATTTGAAGCCCGGAGCAGGAATCTTGTCAAACAGACCACCCTTCAAGAACATTTTTGGCGAGTCGTCACCCACTAAAGACGCAATGGGGCTATCGTTTTGTTAGCAATGCTCTCCTGATGCGATATGCACAAGCAACTCACCACCCGCAGTTGCCGCAAAATTGTCGGGTAATCGAATTCCCACTCTTTGTGTCGCTGTCCTTGTAATTCTTAAGATTGTTGCTCGGGTCATTGACTGTGACCTCAGATTTGTCGAACATGTAGATAATGGATCCAGCGCATGATCCGGCACGCCGGCAGTTGGCACTTGGAGAGTTAGTCCGAGACTACGCGCGGAGACTGGAACAATGACGCCTACCAGTAGCAGATAGCGGATTGCTCTGGTAAAGCAGGAATGGAAACCTTGATGCTTCCGCAGTTGCAACGTCCCTCAGTCATCCTGAATGAGTAAAATATGGATTTAGGGTTGTGAATAGTTTGCTTCAGGGTTCTACTTCCTCAGGCTTCCGGTTGAGAAATAAGCGTTCAGCAAGGTGCGGTATCTTACTTGAATGAGAGGCTGCTGAGGGGAGCTTTAAATGAGGAGAACCTATGTAGCTTACACTGCCCGCAATAGTAAACTGCTCTGGATTTATGACGCGTGTTATACACAGTGGGGTTTGTGGAGACAGCGGACTAGCATTAAAGAACCTCGGCAAACTAATCATACGAGTTGATTCGAGAAGTCGCGTCGTGGGATTGACCATCGCTATCCGGCACCTCGTCGTCTCTTGAGTGATGTTCTGCACTGAGAGACTTTGAACGCGTTGACGATACCCGCGACGAGGCTGGCTTTTAACGGCGAATGACCTTTTGAGGTATACGATATCCTGTGGAACTCCACTAGAATTCTTACACAGCCAGTCCAGCAAAAGAGGCTTCCACGTGCCATGATTCGTAGTGATTGGTCTTGAAAAGGGTTGAGATTCGGTCCGCGCAATGAGCTGTCACTAGTCATCCGCAGTGGGCGTACGAGGTTGTGGGATATATGGCGGCCTATCCATAGCCCAACATTCTGCTCTAGGAAATGCAGAGACTAGCAACAGTCAGCGAGACGCAGAGATCAGAGAATATGGAAGAGATGAAGTGAGATTGAAAAAGCAGATGTCTAATCCCCAATGGCATCCGCATCAGGCTAGCACGCCATTCAGTCCTAACGCGGCGTCATTCCGCGTTCACGCTCTCAAACATCAACCACAATGACACAACAACACAACCACAAAGCCTGACACCAATACTACGCACACATTATCAAACTGCACAATACCCTAAAATGGTAGCTGAGCATCTCCGCACCTTGCAATCAGCATTCCGACTAACTGGCCGCAGACGCGCGATTCTACGGCAACCTACCTGCACATGCACTCGTCGCACCACGCCGACCTCCTCGAGCAGTTCACGAATCTCACCTCTTCGCAACTCACGCCCGAAGATATTTACGTTCCCCCACACCTCCAACCTGTAAACCCTGAGGACGAGGACGACGTTGTACCAGACCAGCACGCGGCATTCGGCATACAGCGAGCAACACAGACGAAGAAGGAACCAACATGGCGCGACTTGGGGCTCGAAGAACTGTTGCGACGGGGACCCATGGGCATTGGAAGCGGGAGTGCAAGCGGAAGTGCGGTCGCAGCTGGTGGTAGTGGAATTGTTGGACAGGGAAGAGAAGAGCCAGTTAGACTGGCGCTGGCGAGGCAGCCGGGTGCGAGGATGGGTGTTAGAGTAGGCAACGGGAGCAGTGAGAGCTCTAGAAGTGGCGGAAGCGGTGCTGCTGGGAATGGACTGCCGCGATGAGGGGAAACAGCGTACCGGATTCGGACGTTGATATCAGCGCAGGACTTTGCATCTGCTTGGAAACATGGGACACGCGCAGTGAGTCCTGTGGTATCCGTGATTTAGCTAGAGCTGTCAGGCTGATCTGTGATAGCCGTTGACATCTGGACGATTGCGCTAGCTTCACAGCCTACAACGATCGCTCTTCCACGCTACGTTGATTGGCATCTGTACGCGCACATCCAATACCGCGGGTGCTTTTGCCATGCTGTTGCGCGCAGAAGACCCTAGTGCGGAACAGGCGCGGTACCCAGACTTGTTCACGTAGAGACTCGAGATTCATATAGTGCCGGGATTCAAAATGTAAAGCAATTTGCTAATGGTCTGGAGCACTTGTAACTACAAGAACTATCATCACGTGTTACTATCAAGAATTTGTATATGGTGGTTGAAGCCGGCAAAGGATCGATGCGAGCATGTTATTTCTCTGTACACAGTGAAAGCCTCTTCAGGTCGGTGATTGCAGCTCTGTGGTCTATTGGCATTGTCCACAAATACCATTGTCAGACTCCCTCTAATCTGTCCGGTATCCCCGAACACCCTCCTCAACTCCTACTGCACTAATGCCCATCTGCCCGATGCGCAGGAACATCAGTCCTCGTGCGCGGTAGTAGTACGCTTGCCACACGAACACGGCCTTAATCATGCACTCAACATACGCACACCAACGCCTCTCTCTGGCTTACACCTCCGTAAGCCACAGGCATCTCTTCCTGAACGAGCTTGCACATCAACGTCCGTACTGGGCCCTCTCACTTGTTACATCGACCGTGTTCGTCACCCATGCTGCTCTCGAGATCTTTGATACAGTCGCAGAAGAACTAGTACATCCTCAAAGCATCCTCGTACTTAGCAAGTGGTGTGTCGAAGCGCGCGACAGCCTTAACATCGTTGAGCCGCGGCTCTGCGGTTATGAGACCAATCGGGTTATGTTGCTTCATATATGCAACATCTTTGGGTAGATCATCGTCTGTGTTCTCTAGTGCAGAGAGAAATGGAATCTCGATGGGTCTACGACACATAGTACAGGGACATGCTGTCGTCCGCTTGAACCCTGCGCTCAAGCAAGAGATGCAAAACACATGCCCACATGGTGTTCGAACGGCTTCGAAAGTCTGCTCAACAAAGGTCGTCCCATATGCGCCGGGTAGTTGGCTAAGGGAAACTAGATGAGTCTCCATGCCTGAGCCGACGCTTTGATATCCTTGACGACAGACAAAGCACATCGGTTCGTCTTTTAGCGCTTCCGTAGGTGTAGCGACGTTGAGAACGCGTTCCACAATATCTTGGTAGAGGTCAGGGATTGAGCCTATTTTTGACTGAACTTTGTAGATATACGATCGATGTAGTAGATATACTGTGTATATCGATGTTAGACGGCAGCCATAACCTGCCGCTCAGTCATCTGTCAAGTCGATACACTCAACGCCCACGGGTACATGATAATCAGCTGCCGGTCGTTTGTTTGTCATTGGAGCAAGCGGTAGAAGAGGTTGATCGTTTGTGTTCTGCAGGGGACGAGGAGACGACGTCTCGAAGTGGCGAAGCCGAGCAGCGCGGATCTCATTGGCAGAAGGTGTCGTGATTGCTTGGACATGGTCTTTGATGCCAGATCCGGAAGACGACGTCGCAAGCTTTGGTAGATGAGCAGCAGGCGGCAGAGAACGTGACCAATCGGGTAAATCAACTGGTCCTCTTCCTATAAGACCTGCGTGGACACCTCTTGTTGCCGTTCGTGAAACGTCTGGTGGAGTGCTTTCTAATTGTCTATGGAGAGTTTGAGCAGCTCTAGATGGTAGAGCGTCGCTGTTTGTTTGGTCGAGCGACCAGGCCGGAACAGAGGTGCCTAACACATCCCTACCTGCTTCCCTCATGGCGAAAATGCTTTCATACTTACCCCGACTGGAAGATGGGAATCCAGAAGGACTCTTTGTTGGATGGATCATAACGCCTTGGTCTTGCATGCTTAGGCGCAAAGCCAGCTGTAGCTCTTCATCTTCTTCGTCTGAGATATCCAACGGCTGTGCGTTTTCTATATGAGCTCGATGTGTATTGGAGACGGACATATTGCTCTCTTGACCTGGTGGCTCGGGTGAATCAAGATCAACGATATGAGACACATGCACTTGATTCAGTGCAAGTTCTTGAGGGCGAGGTTTGGCTGGTAGGGAGAGTCCATCTTCATCATCAGATTCGGACAATTCGATGCAGTCGAGAATCTTTTGCGCTGTCGGCGTCAGGGGCATATTGCGAGACCTGGCAATAGAGGCTGGTTCTTTTAACTTCCTCGGTGATGCACTGCGTGGGGCTCTAGCGGCGGAAATATCGTCCCTTTTGTTCTGACGTTTCCGCTTAGCTGTGCTTGACACCCCGGATTCTTCCTCGGTGTCATCTGTCGGTCGCTTACGTTTAGACGTAGGCTTTTGTGCTCGAGATGGCGGATCTAGTATGTCTGCTGGAAGGACTTTACGCAGCCAGTACTCCGGAAACTCACATTCCACACGATAATCTGGGTCGAATAACGTCTCCTTATCTCCGTTCCAATGACCCAATCGAGCGCCTTCAAAATCGGCTTGGCCCAGAGAAGTGACGCCAAAAGGGGAAAAGGTCAGCTTGCGTTCGAAAGTACGCATTGGTGGCTCGTCATCAGTCTTCTTCACTCGTTGTTTCGGGAATTTCATGTGATGAATTGGCTCAAGAGGTAAAGATGGATCTCTCGTGGTCAGGCTTCGTGTCAACAGCACAGGTCCGACCCAGTTCATGTACAGACGTCCCCATATGTTGAAGCGCTGGCTGGTGAGTGTGAGCAACTTCAGTTCCTGGATCGGACGAACGCAGTCAAGGCTGAGCCGTGACTTGTTGAGCAGATCTTCGTCGCTTGTGACCTTGGGGTTGTAGTACTTCTGCAAGGTTCTGAAATCCGGAAAGTCTAGTGGGATGTCGATGCTGCGCCCGCGAGCAGTTTTCTCAAGGAACATGGCCAACTCTACAGCCCAAAGACCGCACTCCATCTGATCTCGACATGCAACCAGTCGTCGGCCAAGCCCTTGCTTGACCGCCTGCAGAGCCAGAGATGGCCCACACTGGGGTAAACCTTTCACGTCGTAATCGCCGCCGACGAGCATTGCAAACAACACTAGTCCATCTCGGTCTAGGCCATACTTCTCCTTCAAGTCGGATGCTCGTACAACGTTGGCGTATTTTCCATTCTTCTTGGTGTTCTCCTTGGACCTGTCCGTGATGCCCTTTTCTTTCGCGATGCGATGGTCGCGTAGCCAGAGAGTGCAGCCAAACATGATGCAGTCGGAGTCTTGTGACCAAACAGCGTCAACCAGGCCCAGAATCTGCAGACGAGCGCACTCTGCCTCTGCCTCTCCTGGCGCTTCATGGTATGGGATCCCAAAGTATTGAAGCATCTCCTTGAGCAGACGCTGCTCTTCGAAGTTGATCCGCCCTCCTCCTCTTTTGCCTCGCTTCCAGGGTCGACCGGGGCCATCGAAGACGAATATGAGCTGGATATCCAGGGTGAGAAGGCGGCAGATACGGTAGAACATGGCTTTCTCGATGCCTTGGAAAGCATACTCATTGGAGGCTAGCCGTGTCAGCGAGGGAAAAAATGCTGCGTGTACTACTCACTCTCCCGTATGGTATACACTTGCTGCACCGTGAGGTTGTTGAAGCGCCAATCGGCCTCGTCGACAGCAATGCGGAGTGGCCTGCCATGACGCCGGTGGTGCTCTTCGGCAAGCTGCGCAACCGGTACGCTCTCTTCGTGCTTCTTGATCGTATCCCACAAGCTATGTTGATATCAGTAGAGACTCAGGTCTGATGGGGTCTAGACGCGTACGCTGTGAGACCCATGACGTGGGTGTGGGGAAGACGAGGCTCGAACAGTCGGCCGTTGCACGCGTCTTAGCGCGATTGGCGTGACCGCGGGAAGGGGGTTGGCCAACGGCTGGAAATAGAAGAAAGAGGACTGTGTCATATGGCAAGTCGCAACTAATGTGTTTTGCTAGCCCGGTCGCAACAGCAGTAGAGGTAACATGGTACGCTGCAATTGACCGTCGCACAATCTCCTATCGCTCCTTCCGAATTCTGACGAACGCGAAAACACGTGGTTTGCATCTGCAGTCCGAGCGCCTTACCCATCTCAGTACTCACTTATTTTTTTTTGGCAGTAGTCCGCCAGTCTTTTCACTTCACGTCGTCACATCGCGCGTCATGTCACAGAAGTAGTACATTGTGGCTGGCTATAGTTCACAGTCCACCTCAAACGCCCCTTCCAAATCATGCCACAGTTCACTCTCTAAGAAGACGCTCATATCGCTAACCCTATCCTGCGCACTTTTTCGTCGCTGCTTCAACGCCTCTCCCAAAATATTCGCCGCCGAAAGAGCCATGTCAGATTTTCTGCCCAAAAACCATAACGCCTTGATACAAGCATCAGCTCGTTGGAAAGCATCCTCACGATCCAGGTCAGACGGTAATAAAGTGTCTGACTCCAGTAACAAAACACCCGCCTTGGCGAATGCACGAATCAACACCACAGTCCATGGTTCCGTCAACAGTGCGCCTTCGTTCACTGCAAAATGAAATTCGCGGGACTGTGGGAACGATGCGTCTTCTCGCGGGCATGCGCAGCTCGCCAGATCGGATAATACCCGGCAGTTGTTCTCACGGAACTTTGCGATGAAAGCGGTTAGATTCCGTTGCTGTGTGGCTTCTTCAAGCCCAAGCTCTGACTCGTCTACCACTTCCATCAAGTCTGCGAGCAGAAGCGTTGCCAGGTGCCAATGGCCGGTAACACAAACGTACCACGACTGGACGCGTGGTGGGAGGCGGTCGTGGTTCTGGATGCAGTCCCGTATGAAAGGAGCGTACAGCGCATCCCAGTGGTTGCACACGTCCATCGCCGAACTAACAGCCTCTTCAACCTTCGCGCCTCGCGCGTTCCTTGTAAGGAGCGTCTGGATTCGGCAAACCCTCCTGAACAGTAACACCTTGACAGGGGCTGCATCACACAGCGCGGTTGCCGCTTCATCGAATGAGCATGGCCATCTCATGGGTACATGCTCCGGGTTCTGTTGTTGTTGTCGGGCGAACAGATACTCATCCCAGAGTCCGTCGCCTTCGTCTGTCGAGGAGGGTGTTACTGCCTGTTGGACCGAGTGCTCGATTTGCATGCTTTCGCTAAGCACTACATCGCTATCTTCATCCGATACCACCAACGGTCGTTTATGCATTGCTGCTGACAGAGTGTCGAACATAACGCCCAACCAGAACAGAAGGTCTACTGTTGCACGGTCCGCATCTTCAAGCCGCACAACTGACGAGCGTCGTTGCCGTGCGGAGCTGCTGCGTCGCGCTTCTCTGGACATGGTCATGCGTGATCTCAAAGAATGAATGAGCCGGAGACCTGATTCGAGATGGACAGGTGGTCCATCAGCCTCTATTGCAAGATTCAATTTCGACATCAAGTCTGCACAGTCGTCCATATCCTGATCGGTTGCAAGCAAGGGTGTACCTTCTCTCGATACTTGCGCACAAGCGTCTGTCTCCATCAGTTCGGTCTTCGAAACAGAGTTCGGCGCATCCGGTGTTTCTTCAACTGTCTCAACCGGTCTTTGTGTCAAAGCGAAGATGATTTGTGCGAGTACCACTCGGAAAGACTCCACCTCGCCAGCTTTTTGTAGTGCGTTGCGGGCCTCATGCCATGCTGATATCTGTAACGTACGATCGAAGTCCAAGCCGGTCGGAGTACATTCGTCCTCTTCGCTATCAAAGACGCTGCTGCCACCATCGATCAAAGTGCTATGGAACGGATACTTCGTTCTGCTTCTGGCACTGGATTGCGCCCACTGTGAAGCGAAGGAGAAAACCGCCAAGTCCAAAGCCCTAGATGCAGCGCGGTCTTCCGTCTGGGTAAGCTTGCGCCCTCTGATGGTAGATGCTAGTCTATCGAGGCGAACCACTCGGTGATAGATTCTATTCCAATCGGGTCTAGCATTCGTGGCTAGCAGAGTATCCGATTTTGCACTGTAGGGACAGGTTCTTTCTGTTACCCAGCATGCAAGTGCGTTTTCGAAACTATCATGATAGATCCTCAGCAAGCTTTCAGTCAGATACGCGTTGTTGCTCGATGAAAGAATATCGCTGGCATATGATATTACTGGGTAAGAATGCGCACCATTTGAGATTGATGCCGAGGAGCTGGAGCGACGCCTTTTTTGACCGGTACGTGCGACAGTCCCTTCCGATATGGTAGAAGGTGGTTTGCTTATGCTTATGCTACTCGTGTCTGGATAGTCTGAAGGGCTGTCGCGCTCGGGCTTGTCATCGCTAATCTCTGAAGTTGTTTTCAAGGATGAGCCTCTACCAGAGTCGCAATCGAGCAGAGTCCAGTTTTCCTCGGCAAACCCGCCAGCGAGCTCCGATTCATCTCTTGTCCCTTCTTTCTCGAATGTCTGCGACGGTTCATGAAACAGGGCGATTGTGGGATCGGCGGTGAACATAGAAGAACCGCACGGAAAATCTCCAAAAGTTACACCTAGTTCAACGGGTGGAGTATGAGCGAGAAATTCATCGTTGCTCAAATGTCGGCTCTCTTTTGACTTGGTCGTTGTGGTAGAATGCCAAGCTACATTTGGCTTCTGTGCTCGGCTGGTGGAATTGCTTCGCGTACGGCGCCTCTTTGCTGGCGGCGCAGCTGTCTGTGGTGGTTGTGAAGCTTGCGATACACGCTGTGAGCGCAGCCACTCGAAAGTGCAGCTCTTCTTCGTCTTCTCACAATTACCGCACGAAGCTAGTGGCCCGTAAACGTCTGACAGGTTAGCTGACGTCTGCGCTACCATCAAAAGGGGTGTGGCTCACCACTATAATGGAACACTGTAGGGGTTGCTCCAGATTTACTCGTTTCTAAAAGAGTGTCCTCCAGGATAGCCGCATCGCACGCCCTCTTTCCTTTACGACATTGATCGCAGCACCTGTTCTGTTTCCGACTTGTCTTGGAAGGTTTGGTGGCCGCCATCGCCGCCGAAGAGGGCGACGTCCAGGCATAATCGAGGAACGACTTAGGTTGCACGTCCACGAAGTTCATGGCTGCTGCTCGGATTGTACGGCAAAAAGAGGGAAAGACACGAGAGGTATGCTTGATGCAAAGAGACAAGTGCGTTACTGATATGCACACCCCGCGTTGCCGGCTAGGGCCCACATCCCAACACAGAAATGCGGGGAAGGCTAACGCGTGGCAGGGAATTATGATGCTCAACGCAAGCTTCAGTCCTGCCCACAATTGACGATTGAGGATGCTTCACGGCTGGTTCCGTCGATCGCATGCATTCCAAACATGTGTTCCTTGTTTACGACCGCCCAGTTCTCACCAAAAGCAGCCCTCAATATTCCATCGTAACGTTATCCCGTGAGCTCACGGGATGGTTTGTACCGGACATTCGGTCTGACCTAGGCGCTACTTCTCTCAGCTTGCAGCCTATCATGTTATAATTGGCCCTTTGTCTGACGATCGGACTGTTCCGAAACCTTCTCCAATGCAACTTGTGTGAAACGAGCATCGGATCGGCCCATATGCAAAGCTGTGGATGGTTTCAACGTTTTCACCGCCACAAAAAGCAATTCAATTATCAGCTCAAATTGCAGCTTCATTGCACGTTTTCTAATCGTGCGCGTTCGTGGCTTATCTGTAACCCACGGACAACCTGGTAGTCTGTAGATGACAAGTGACGCTAACAACATGTGGGGGTACGATACACACTATGCTCACGAACCAATTTAGGCTTCCCTAGACCCAACATTATGGTTTCGACGCTCCATCAAGAGTATATCAAGTGAGAAAGGAAAGCGATTGCCCATGACCATGCAACTTGACGCGAGCTTGGAAATCAGAACGCTGACGATCATGTCCCTCCGACCGAATCCGACACAACTAGACGGGCCGATTGCATAAGCAATGGCTGCAAAGCCACCCAACATGACATCTGATCAAGCTCCCAGGGCTTTGTAGATCTGCGTCTCAATGTCGAACCACAACCCAAGCACCTTGGGATCGCCAAACGGCAGGATCTGACAGCATACAATTCCGCCGACTCCCTTCTCTCTATCACACCACCACCAGCAATTCGGCAGACCGGCCCAGAACCCAGTACTCTTGGACCGGCCAGTCGGACCTCCGTTAGATAACATGAATGTCAGGCCCCATCCCTGGGGTGGATTTCCTTCGACAGGATATACGTCGGAAATAGGGTTTGTGAGATCGGGCTTGGCTGCTGGAATTCCCTGGCGACCGAAGTCAGGGAATTGTGGGATCTGATTCGTGAACATGAGGTCGACTGTCTCTTTCTTCAGCAGCTGAACGCCAGTTTTTGGTGATGTGCCGTCGTTGAGCAAGGTCGCGATGATTTCTATTCGCCGTTAGCCCGCTGTGATGTTAAGGGGATATGTTTGCAACCTACGTGCATAGTCCGACGGTATCGCGAAAGCACCTGCGCCTCCACTGTTGAGTATGTCGCTTATCTCATCAGTCTTAGCTCCCAAGACCTTGAGCATGAGGTGGTCGCGCTCAACCAGACTGCCATCGTGGTTTCGCTGGTGCATATGCGCTAGCCGCTTCTTCATGTCTTCGGTGGGAAACATGGTGATGTTCTTCAATCCCAACGGCTCGAAGATATTCTTGAGGCAGTAATCGTTCAGAGACAGGCCAGTCTTACGCTCGAGAGCCAGACCGGCGAAATCAATGTTTACACCGTATTGCCATCCCTCTCCCGGTTGGAAGGTCAGCGGTTGGAGGATATCTTTAACACTGCCCGAGAATTCGTTATGGAAGCTGTCTGGCGACGAAAAGTCGCGCAGTTGTTCGTTAAAGAAGGTATAGCCGAAACCAGCTGTTCACCATAGTCAGCAAGAAGACGCTCTAGTTTGTGGGAGTCACTCATACCAGTATGCGACAGGAGCATCCTCAGCGTAATCTTCCCTTTCTTCTCTGCCAGACTACCATCCTTCTGCAGCACTTTGGTTTCCTTCAACTCCGGAACCAAAGTCTCCATCTCGTCTCCATCATCCAAATGCAGCTTTCCTTGCTCAACGAGCTGCATGCAAGCAAGGCCAGCGATCATCTTAGTGCAAGATGCGATCCAAAACACGTTGTCAAGCGTCATGTTCTCGCTGCTTGCAGCTCCTCTCTTACCAGCGGCGTGCGCGAAGAGTTCTTTGCCATCTTTTCCCACAACTACAACACTGGTTCCTGGGATAGATGTCTTGGGATCCGCGCAGGCTGTGTCGACGGACTTTTTGAGATTCTGGACGACTTCAGTGGACAGAGGCATGATTGATTATTACAATGGTACGAATTCGAAAAAGGGCTTTATGCATTCAATGTCACGACAGCGAAGGCTCAACATGGTACCTCTAGTACACCTATATACCGGTACATCATGTGCGGCACCGGCAGTGCAATGGACCAACGGGCGTGCGGGGATAACTGGAATTCGGCGTCATGTCGGATACTGCCCCTCATGGTGTTGTCGCCTTGTTTTCAGCATGTTCCGAAGGAAGATCGTCGAAGCCTTCTATCTAAACCTTGAGATCAGTCCGTAGCCTTGAAAGTTTTTTTGAGGGGGTTCTAAGCACGAGGCGAGGAATGACGATGTACTTTGTACAGGCTGCCTAGGCGTGGAGTATTCCGTACACCTTGGAAAACGTGACGGCCGCCTTGGTACTAGCGTGACTAGCGCTCAACCGAGGCATCCACAAGCACTGGGGCCTGCGCCCACAGAAAGTCGCTCTCATAGAGTTCTGAATGCTCAGTCTATCCTAACTGCAATCAACATCAAACACCACGCGTGATTGCGGGATTTTTCTGCATTCGTTGAAGCTGTGTCGACTACAGGAAGATGGTAAAGCTTGGATGTTGACGTGGCAGCCCCGAAGAACGGCGCCGCCCTAGCATTACCAGACCAATTTGCGCACGTCTTTGGGTAGCCACTGGTGCTGTACCGACTCGCAACTCGCTGGTATGAAGCTGGACAATGTATGCGCGGCATTGAGAATCGCGCTCATGTTGAAAATGCCAGTAGAGAAGCGAAGCCCTTAATTACGCGACATGAAGAGGCTGGATTGTGTAGGCCGCCCCTCAGGGCTTGCGGCAAACTCATCGCGACGTTTGCTAATCGCGAGGTGATCAAACACTACAGAAATCGCGTATAGCGAGAACGAGGCTCTCTCAGAATTAGAGAGCATGCGGTATGCGGCTGTCATGGGTAGTACACATCGAATCAAAGATCTCTTCCCATGTTGTGCTCAAAATCCTGGTGGGTTTGACTGCACACGCAAGCGAAACGGCAACATAACGTGTACGCTCTTCCTCAATCCACCGCCAGGGCGATGGAATCAATGAAAAGCTCGAAAGCAGACCAGCAAAAATTGCCCCGCCGAGATCCCCGAAGGAAGCTCGTAACAGTCCCATACCGCGCTGTGCAATGCAGACGAGACTGTTAGATGAACCCAATCTTTGAGCTGGGTCATCGCAAGAAGGTAAGTATGCAGAATGACTTTCGAGCGAAGGGCGGTATTTAAGCAAATAGGGGAGGGGCCTGTGCAGAGTACATGTGACTTGTACACTAGGGGTAGGTGACCCTTGTATGGCTGGTGCGGAAATTGCTGCAAGGGGGCCGCATCTCCACTGCGTCCAGGTTACCTAAGCAACTCTGTTCCGTTTCTGCCGAAGGATCTATCGTGAAGATTCTCATCCAAAGTTTTCCCTGGCTCGTTCTTGGCCGGACGTCATCGACTGTCGACGACTGATGTCTCCAGGAAACGTTTTTCGCACGTCGGCCAAGGGTCGGCGTGTGCGATATGATCGAATACTTGGTGGATCAGATGGCGGAAATGATCGAGTA
Organism: Alternaria alternata; assembly: GCF_001642055.1. Lineage (NCBI taxonomy): Eukaryota > Fungi > Ascomycota > Dothideomycetes > Pleosporales > Pleosporaceae > Alternaria > Alternaria alternata. Next base: position 747,816 of record NW_017306194.1, on the reverse strand, counting down.
TAAGTTGTGCAGTCCAACTGAGACAGGATGAGCAAATCTTGTCCCGGAAATCTCACACAAGATGCTTTGTGGCGGTGCATTGCGAATTCCTCTTCTTGTGCTTGCGTCGTGCGTTTCGCTCGGTAGAACAGCAACGCTCTTCACAGGCGGGACAGTGATAGGCTGGGATCGCTCTGCCAACTACCTCGATGTTATCCGGAATGGCTCTGTGTTAGTTGAGAATGACACAATAACAGCGGTTTTCTCTGGATCGTACAACGGAACTCTACCAGCCGACCTGGACGTCGTCGACGCTGCCAACGACATCATCTCCACGGGCTTTATCGACACCCACCGCCATAGCTGGCAGACGGCCTTTAAGACTTTGGGCTCGAATGTCACACTGATGCGATACTTCGAGCGCTATGGCACCGATTCGCCCGCTAATGCGCATCTTACGCCCCAGGATGTGTACATTGGCCAGCTCGTCGGGTTGTTTGAGGCCTTGAACGGCGGTGTCACCACCATTCTGGACTTCCCGCATTGCACATGGTCGGCGGCTCACGCTATGGCCGCGCTAGATGCGACGCTGGAAAGTGGTGTCAGAACTCAATTTGCATACTACTTCCAGGACTATGCGAACTTCACAGTCGATGGGCAGATTGATCTCTTCCGGGATCTAGTCGACGACGCGCGTTTCGACAGCTCGCCTACGGAGCTGGGCATCTCCTACGATGGCTTCTCCAGTTCTGACAGGAACCAAACGCGCACCATCCTTGACTTGGCGATGTTAGTATACGACCATAACAAACAAACACAAGGCTGATTCGTGATAGTGAAAAGAACGTTTCCGTAGTCACCACCCATGCGAATGGCGGCGTCTATGGCGCCCCAAACTTTCCTGAGGTCTTGGACGGATTCGACTTCCTCAATCAATCTATTCCCATCGTCTTCGCACATGCCAGCTATCACAGCGCAACAGATGCGCAACTGCTGCGTCAGTACAACCACTACATCTCCACCACCCCAGAATCGGAGATGCATTACGGTCACCTACATCCCAACAGCCATCTCACCCTAGACCAGGAGGCTTTGGGTATCGACACGCATTTTACCTTCTCATCAGATATCCTGACGCAGGCACGATTGTGGCTCCAGAGCGTTAGGAAGATCTTCTACCGCGAAGTTGTTGATCGACGCCGCCTTCCCGCCAAGAACCCCATGTCCGCCAACCAGGCCTTCCTTCTAGCGACTCGTAACGGAGCACTCGCATTGCGACGATCGGACATTGGTGTTTTGGCGCCAGGAGCCAAAGCAGATCTTCTGGTGTGGAATGGCCGCGCTCCTAGTGTACTTGGCTGGGCCGACCCAATCGCTGCGATCATGCTACATGCGAACGTGGGAGATATCAAGCATGTCATGATCAATGGAAAGTTCAAGAAGCGAGACGGACAGCTGACCGTACCTGGGTACACGGCGCTGCAAGAGCGCTTTTTGGAGAGTGCGAAGAGAATTCAAGATATCTGGAGGCAGATGCCGCTACCAATTACAGAAGGTGAGGCGGAAAATGGGGTGCCTTTCGAGAAGCCGATGATGGCGGATGTCGAGAGAGGCGAGGGAACTGGGTATGGTCCTCTGTACGTCTAATTAGAGTCCGGGATGCGCGCTACTGATAGATAAACACTGGTAATTTTAATAGACAATAGAGCATAAACGTGAGAAAACACTTTTCCTCACCATTGCCATCCAGGACCCTGCCTCAAATCTTCCTGTTTTCCACACGAACCCATTTCTCCACACCTCATACTTCCCCCTTGTCTTCCTCCAGCGCGAGCTTCTCCTCCCTACCCGCACTACCACCATCGCCCTCCCTCTTAACATGCTTCTTTTCCCTAGTATCCGCGCCCAGCCAAAGCAAGTCGGGCCTGGAGTAATGGCCCACAGCGTCCGCGAACAGTCTTATGCTAATCAACTCATCCATGTCTAAATCGGCAAACACGAAACCCTCTACATCCATACCAAGAGGCTCCGTCATCCTCCGCCCGTCGGGCCCATACACAGCCGAATCGCCACCGCCAATGTGGCCGAAGAGCGGGTTGCCTTCGACACGGTGGGCGGTAATGCCAGCAGTCGAGATGGTAGGATGGCAACATAAGACGAAAGTCGAAGCTTCTATGGCGTGGACGCGAGAAAGAGCACTAGCGCCTTGAAAGAGGAGATCGGTTAGTTCTTCCATACGAGACAAGTGAGAAGGGTGTAAGAGAGGGAAAAATTGGCTAAGGGAAAAGAGTCTTGGAACCCAGAAAATGGAATAGCGGCTTGTGTGTTGGTAACAAGGCTATCATACATACCTTCAGTACTCATACCCCAGGCCACCTTATTTTCAACCCCTTTCTCCGCTAAATGCATAGGCGGCCACGCCGCAACATGGATCTCCTCATGCTGGCTATTCGTGTGATACTTAAGAAGCGGTTGCATGTGCTCCCAACAATTCAGTCCACCGACTCGTCCGATGCCCTCGACCTCTACCACGTTGTTGAGACTGGTACCGTCGCCGTCCCCATACACGGTGCGCTCCATATGCGTGGGTTTGATTTTGCGTCGCTTCATCACGATGGTACCCGAGGCGTTGATGATGCATTGCGCTATGTATAGACTGTTGTGGTCGTTTTCGCTGAAACCGAGGACTACGGCGATACGAGCTGTGCGGGCTGCAGTGCAAATCCTGGCCATCTCGGGGGAGTCATACGATAGGGAGTTTTTGACGTACTTGGTCCCGAGCTCTACATCCATGGGACGCTGCCTGTGTTATTTCCTCATGTTAGTAAACCGCAAACGTATTGATGTGTGTTTGAGCCATCGCTGTTGCTGCTGCTGTCCAGCATATCCAACCTCATGGATGTGACAGAAGAAGACAAAAACTGAGAAGGCAAACAAGAATACACACCAGATCCAGGCCGGATATCCTGGAATCCAAACCTCAGGAAAAACAACTAATTTCGCATCTTCCCTTGCTGCCTCGGCGATCAATTTGCAAGTCTTATCCACCGTAGCTGTGAGATCGAACCACACAGGTTCATGTTGCGTGACTGCGACTTTGACAATCGAAGACTTCGACATCTCTTCTGTTCGGTCGAGGTTAGAAGCTGCTTAGTCGACACGAATAGAGGGGACGACTTCAAGTTATTCACAAGAAATATGACAGCGCAACTGATTACACGGCATCGGGACCTGCATAAATAGTCAAATGGAAGACACTAACACGAATCCATGCTGACGCGGGGTAAAAGAAAGGGCGGATCAGGACGATAGTGAGAGTAAGAACGAGGGAAGACATGCACATGTGGATCGCTTTTCAAAATAGCTCAAACAAGGTACGATAGGGGAGATCTCGGGAGAGGACAATGTTGTAACGACGGGTCTGATTCCGAGATAGTCGGAGAGATAGGTTCCCACGATAGGCTGCAAAGCGCGGGGTACGCTTGAAGTTACTCGAATACAGCGTTGTGATCGATCGGCTTGCTAGCATTTGTCATGTTGAGATGCGGACCGCGGAGTTGCGCCTCTTCGAATCGTTGTCTGCTTCATTAGAGCTAGAGCTTTAGGTTGTTCGTTCGCTATCGTTATCTTGTAATGTCCTTTTCGAAACTTGCCGACTTGGCATCTTTCTCGATTAGATGCCGACGAAATCACGCGAGACGGCAGTTCGGCATTATTCCGCACCTGTTCCACGAAGACATCGGTACGCAATGGAGTACTTCCGCACGTTCTCACTTCCCGCCATGGAAGCAGTAAATGGGAAGAACGAGATTCTTCTCGATGGATGATCTACGCATAAAGTGCAAATTTCGATATCGGGGAAATGGTAGATAGCATTTATGCCATCAACCAAGCTGATTTGGTTTGATCCAGTGGTTGTGGTGAGTACAAAGGCACAACGTGAGAGTGCCGTAAGTGGGATCGGGAGAACCGGTTTGTGTGAGAGTGCTGTAATCATTATTTTGGGCTCAGCTCACAGGCAATCCCAGAAACATTATATTTTCAGACAACACTCCACTAGTAAGCATAGGTATCGTGTGCGAACACGCCGCTCCAGGCTCATTAAGTCTTTGGTACGGCAGAAACAGCCAGACAGGTGCAGTGCAGAACGCTGTTTTCAATGCAGTTTTCAAGTACGCTTTTGGCGCCTACGGGTAAGCTGTTGAATGTAAAGTTCAATGAAGTGTACCATTCAACCTCCTAATATACTGTACCTTCACAATCCATATCTTCTCGGTAAATGCTGGTATCACAGTGGCACGGAAGGTACAACATGGTGTGTTCTTCTGGCCAGGGCAGCTGTCATATCTCAACTACCGAAAGACGCCATGGGAAACATGTGAATGTTTGCCATGATAGAACTTTTCGACAGCGTGTTCTGCGTTCTTACCATCGCGTTGCTACAAAGGTGAGTATAGTAACGGAGACCGACAAAGCTGAATAGGGGCTGTAGCATTGCTTTTGCTACTAGCGAAATCGACGAGCAAGGCTGAACTCGCCAAGGACGCCATGCTCCGATCGCTCGTCGTATCATAATGGAATATTCTTACTGACTTCCTGACCTATGTAGAGCCGATTGGTTCTGGGTCTCCAATGCTTGCTAGCCCTAGAGAATCGGCTTCTCATTCGTGATCGACCTAGAGCTGCAGTGTAGTTGCTCGCCGGAGATAGTAAGAATTGGCGAAAGGCGCCTCTAGATGACAGCCTTCTCCCTTATCATATGACAAGTTCAAATACCGTATCTTGATGTGGTCGGTATATCTTCACGAAGCCCCAAAGCGTTTCACATCCTTCTTCTTCGAACGTATCCTTCTATGCACACGTTATGATTAGTGGCCCACGATGGTTATTTCCAGCCATCGAGCAATACTCCTCCACTCATTATGCTTCATTATCTGCCTCTCCATCGTGGTAGCAGAAACTTACACCAACGCAGCATGCAACGCCGTTGAAGCCACGATGGGCTCATGCGCGCAGCGCTGGGATAGTATCCGCACCGAATGCACCAATTCTGTAACCACAAACACCATTTGGCCTGGGCCGTGCGAATGCTCTTACTATGCCAACGATCTGCCTTGTTTTGACGAGCAGGCGGCATGCGCGAACCAAGTTTGGACACAGCTACCGCAGTGGTTTCGAGACGGTGTTACAAGCTGTTTGATGAAGGATGAGAGCTATACTATAAGAGCGCAACTTGGTTCGGTGGAAAATCCATTTTCGACGACAGGTATTGCGGGCAATGTCACTCGGGCTACAGCAGCACAGACCGGTAGAATGATTTCGAGTCCCACGGTGAGCTCTACGACAGGTAGTTTCAATGTGCCCTCAGCTACGACGAACAGCCACAGTACGATATACACACCTCTTTCAACGAGTGCAACAGTTTCAGGCATTCAGAGAGCGTCCTCTAGTGGCTTTTCGGCTGGCAGCAAAGCCGGAATCGGAGTCGGTATCACTATCGGAATCCTCACCACCATCGCTCTCGCCGTATGGCTTGTTAAGAGGAAACGGAGATCACTTTCGGACGAAGCCACCGAGACTGAGTCTGGAACTGCAGAGCTGCATAACAAAGATGTGAAGATATATGAGACCGAGGTTGAAACGTACTCAAAGCACGAATTAGCTGCTGGCTCAAGGCCCGAATTAGGTGGAAATCCGCGAAGCGAGCTTGATGGAGGTGCAACGAGGGAGATACCAGGAATTCATGCGCTTCATGAAGTAGATGGACAGGCGATGGACGGACCAGGTGGAAGATTTACGGAAAGACAGGATTAGTAGGTTGGCTGAGAGCCGTTGCCAAAGGTGCCTGAACATGTGGTCGTCGGCTGTGATTCCTTTGTATATTATGGCAATAAACCCTCAGAATAAGATACTATTCGAAGAAGGCGTTCTTGGTTGTTGCATCCAGGCTTATCTGGAAGGCATGTTGAAATCTGAGTCGTCGGAAAAAAGGCGATCGTCGGGTGAAGTGACAAGAAGAATGGCAAAAACATATAATTGTAGGGGTTCGATAGTAGTCATCCACCCAACTACTGATCAGGCGCATCGAAATATGTTACATGTCCGATAGTATTCAGTGTATCTAAAGATATTCCTACGTCTTGCTCGACTGACCCGAATGAAAACGTTTGAACCCCTCGGATCAGGCAGTCTACTCAGAACTAGGTGCACTGGGCGAAATCTCCAGCACCTTGGCCGTCTGCATTGTCTTGGTGGTACACAGTGAAGCAGTACGTGAACTGATTGTTGTTCCTACGAGCGAAGACGACCTGCAGCATGATAAGTCCAAGAAGTACATAGGTAGGATGAGCATTGTAGTACTTACTCGATCTGGTCCTGCGTTGGAGTCATCCCCGAATGGAACTTTACCACGCAAGATGGGGAACTCATTCCATTCTATGAGATCGGGTACGTTGCAGTCAGCTGGCACCGGGATGTTCTGGTAGTTGCCGTAATAGGCCGGGTACTGTTTGCGAACTCCTTGACTGTCTATATATCTCCTGTGAGCTATTGTGTTTGCGCCATGATATCTCATGATGTATCCAGACACATACTTGGTTTACCTGTAGCATAGTGAGGTGGTGGTTGCAAAAGCCCGACGGCAATATTGTAAGCGTCTTCGATCTCCTTCACTGAATATGTCGCTTCAGCAGCGTTGTTTACCGTAGGACACTTTACCGAAACAATGTCCGCTCGTGCAACTAGCGCCTTGTTGCCGTCGGGGTTCAGAGGCAGGGGGGTTGCAGCCGCAAACGTGGCGAGTGAAGCGAAAAGAACAGCGATGATCTGCATGGTTGCAATTGATAGTCTTGATGTTTTCAGTTTGTGTTGGGGGTCATTCAATCGAGCAAGCGGTTCAGTGCCTTAATAAGTGAAGTCGTCCAGGGCTCACAGCAATCCAACATGTCCTTCTATAGTACCCACAGTCCTTCAATAGTACCCACTGCTATTTCCGTTTGTCTTAATCTGTCTCTTATTCCATGGATGTCCTTCGGCTTATAGCTTACCCGCGGAGCTTGGCAGATGTCCTTCAGTCGATCCTCAACCAATGGGTTACAATCGCTTCACTCTGAAAGTGTTAGACTTTCATACTGCCTACCATATCAGGCGGAAAGTGCATAGCCGATCGATACGTCGGATGGGCATTAGTCAAACTGTCTTACGGTAGTTCTCTGCATTTGTAACTTCGATTTTAACGGGACCTTGTATGTTCGTCCTCGGAGTTTGTATTTTGGTACCCTTGAGCTTAATCGCCCTGCCCAAGAAATGTGGTTTTCAGCGCGAACAAGTTTTGCATTCATTGAGCGTTTTCATTCTTCTGCTGTCTGTGGTTCACCATACACCCTATCCATATATTATTGAGAGAGCGAACGACTATACACATGTGTTGGGTGAGAAATGATAGGGAATAGTGATGAAAGAGACAATCAATGATTCTTCAAGGCACAGACTTCGTTAAGAACATCATTTGACACGACTCTAGTAAGACCTCCCTAGAAAGGTCCATGTTGGAACTTTCTCAACCTTGCGCGGCGATCAAGTCGTCAAGAGCTGCTGTAGCCTCGATTGTAGCATCCATAGCCCTTTGGTCCGAAAGTCTCCCAGCTTCTCTGAAGTTCTGAAACTGGCTTCTCCAGAATTGTAGCCGTTTGACATCCACTGTATTGGTACCGCCTTTAGCCTCCCATAGGCTGCCAGAAATGTAACTATACTTGGTGGAAGGCGACCCTGCAGCTATTACTTGTTTGCCCGCGATCACCAACCAAGCAGCCGCTGCGCGAACTGCAAGATGTGCATCTCGATCGTAGTTCGTACCGGGACCATGCTCCAGGAAAGCAAATGTTGCAAAGGCAAAGTCGACACAATTGCACAGTGGAGATGTTTGTGGCGGATCTCGTCGCGCTATGAGAGCAGCGAATGTGTTGACGTTGGTGTACATGTCTTCGGATTGGCAAGATGGTACCTGGTCATCATCGTGTCCATTGCCAGAGACCTGGCGGAATTGAAGGGGCCCGCTACGCAAATCGTTCCCAATGCCAGAAGTAAGATATGGCAACCCAGACCATAATTCTGCTCTGGGTTGAGAGTGCAGCTTGATTATCTCCCCAGGTTGAACAGCGACAGAACCCTCTTCAAACACCATCGGTTTGCCTGTATCGTTATAAACGTCGGGTAGATTGGCGAGTTCGACTGTGAGATCTGCCAGAATCTCGAGATGCTTCTGAGACGAAAGCTCCCGTGCGGCTCCGAATAGAACGGAGAGTACGTCGCCATAGGCACTGGAAATGTCATAGCAGGTATCACGATCTGGTACTGAAAGCACCCAGTCGCTGATTCGCTTTGCTGCCGTTCTTGCAGTGTCGTTTTCGTCCAATACGTCTGTGTAGATCTGTAACAACGCCAGCTGGGAGGGTGCAGGCTTAGGAAATTCCTCGAATTCCGCAGAGGCATCCACCTTTCGTTGACGCAATTCGTGGAAGATTGCGAGCTGCTGGAGTTGTCTCTCTTTCCACTCTGCAGTCATTATTGTCGCAAAGCTTCACCCGAACGATGGCGTGAATGGGGTAGAGAAGGTCTAAAAGCGTCGTAAAGGTGAGTATCTAGGTAGTGATAGATGGCAGATGCGGATCGACCAACTGATCACAGCCTTAGCCTTGTAAACGACACCGAAGGCAACAACGTCATCCATAGGCATGAGCTTCCCCCACTGGTTCAAACTAGGCGAGAAGAACTTGCCGGACTCTGAGGGCTGCCCGATCATTGCCTTAAGCTTGGCGAGTGCTCTAGGTTGCAACGTGAAGAACAATGGCAGGATGGTCGATCCTGATTGAGGCGAACTTACGCCCAACTACGTCGCGCTCATACGACCGACAGCGACACCAGAGATCATCGATCCGTCCACAGGCTTGTGGCAGTTCCACGCGGGTTGATCGCGATTACTCTTTCCAATGACCGTGACGGTGTTGTACAAATATCCTGCCCCTGGCGTGCACACCACGCTGGAGGCCTTGCAGATACCGGCAACGTCCGTAGCAAGGGCGGGGGTCTTCTCGTGCCGATAGCCATAAGCACCGGGTAGCGGCATAACAGGGAGCTTCGTATTGGTGAAGATTGCTGTTCTCGTACATTATGTTGCAGAACGCCTTTTGTCCTGCTGATGGAATGTCAGACCTAGTATGGGTTAGAGAAAAGCGGGGCGCCCCTTGAGAAAGGATGACGTAGAAGGAGCATTGACCAGTAATATCTAGTTGCAAGAAACAGCAGCTTACTTGGGTATAACAGCACCAAGAACAAAAGGGGGACAAGCTGATGCGAAGCATCGCCAAGGCTATTCCGCTTAATTCACTTCGCCTACTCACACGATTCGACGTTCTGTGGGGCGAAAATGAGTGCTATTCGGGTAAGGATATTGCGTGACATTTGACAAGAGAGGCTTGGCGGGGAGCCTGAGAACCAACACTTCCTGACCGGAAGAAGACTACCCAGTTAGACAGAATCCGATACACTACAAGTGGGACAGCACGGAATGTCACCCGGGCGGCATCGGGTATTGCTGGGCCTGCAGGTTGCTGATAATACAACCGGACTGATGGACGCCTTGCGTTCATGATATTGCGACCAATACTACATCACTTTTAGATCTCTGCGTAGTAATGTCTATCAACGATCTACCTAGACATGCCTATGTAGGCCGACCCTTCTGCTATATAGCGAGACGATTGTTCTCTGCATAGACTAGAACAGGAAATATCATCGAATCACCGGGTCGGATCGTCGAATTCCAGGATAATCCAGCATGGACCAACTATGTATCTCTTGTGCTTGCAAGATCATCCCGGCATCAAGTACACTACTACCTGATGCATCAGGCCTTGAAGACATAGCTGCACTCGAGGCCTATCGACCTAGTGTGCTCTTTGGGGATCTTGACACAGCACACGATGACTCGCAAACCGCACAATTTCCATGGAACATAGAGGACTCTTGGTCGACCAAACTTTGGCAAGACTGTCCAAATTTGACAGATTCTTCGCTCAGATCTCCACGATTCCCAGCGATCAACCATGTACCTTATGGCGAGAACCTTGGCCGCAAGGAAGACTACTTGGATATCCCGGCGTCTCCCTCTTATAGTGTCATAGAGACTAGCAGGCCGCCATCCCTTGGTGTCAGGAAGCCTGCGACAAGTAGCAGCGTTGATTACCGATGTTACGAACATGGATGCGGAGGGCGACGGTTCTCTTCGTCAGAAAACTACAGGCGTCATATGCGAGAGCGCAGCCGCTCCGATGCGACAACATGCCCTTTCTGCTTCACTCTCTTCACGCGCAAAAGCAACAGGGATAATCATGTGCGTAAAAGGAGGTGTAAAGGCTGGAATAAGGTGTCATCTGAGAGAGTCGACGCGCCGTCAAGTACCCAGTTGACGAGTGTTCGCCTCAAAAACACTACAAAGCCACTGACATAAAGTAAGCGTTGGTTCTGGGCAACGGATGTATTTGGGTGATGTGCAGGTTTGCATCATTAGACAGGTGTGAGCGATTGGAGTGTCTGGTAGACATATTAAGTCATCTTGTTGATGGAAGTTGACTCTGACTCAGTTTCAGTCCCATAGAGGTGTCTATCATACTTGATGCAGAAATAAGTTGTTTAGTAACTCCTAGTTCATGTTATCTACAGTTCGTCTACTGTCGGCTCGGCCTGCAACCAGTGCAATTTTTCAATGTCGTAACGCTTTGGGGTCATCAGAAATATGAAGCAGGGTGTAGATATCGCGCTACATGTTGGAACTGCTCCGTTCGCTCTAGCGCATTCCCTCGCTGTCTGATGACCTGTGTTTGGTCTTCTGCGCCCTACTTCGCTTTTGCCTTACACGGTGTTCCTTTCCCGTGCAACCGCATATGTTCACTTGCATTGTCCAGCATGTCCTTCGAGATTACTAATGATATCACTCTCAACGCCCTGTCCTTCGGGCATGTCCTTTCAACGTCATAGTTCTTCCTATCCTATGAGCTTCCAAACGCGATTCAGCCGATTGATCCAAGATGCCTCAGTAGTGGACACCGGTTTACAGCAAATCGTCATCATGGCGAACTATACTGAGCTACTGAAGGGTATATAATCCGAGGCCTCTGCACTCAATTATGACTTGTTATCCAACATTACAATTGCAAAATCTACTTCAGTCACAACTTAACTACTTCGTACATATCTATCACCATGAAGGTATCAAGCGTTCTCACAGCATTAGTCACCCTTCTGCCGCTGATTAACGCCCTGCCAACAAAGTCCAGCTTGGCTGAGACCGCAGTAAGTGCTGCCATCTAATTGCTTTGCTATTGTCCGAGGCTGATCTTAGACCTTGACAGAAAAGCATCTTCGAGAGGCAGGCCTCATGCACTGACATTACCTGCATCAAAGACACTGATTGCTATGGTAATCGCTGCGGGAACTGCAACGTGGATATCGGATATTGTACCTGTCCACCAGAGGCCGAGGGTGGACCTTGCTAGATTGATTTCGTACGCTAATACGAGCTATACGGTCTTTGGAGGTAGCTAGAATTTCTCCTTCCATAGAAATCGGGCTAATGCTTACCTAGGTAATGATCTAAAGCTTATCTGACAACCGGAACGAAGAGCTGTAGTGACTGAGAGAGCTTACGGAACGCAAAACATGTAACCAACATTCACTTCTTTAGCTCAATATCATCGCTTACGAAATTCGGCGCGTAATACGCTCATTTCATTAGCTATTTCAGTAAATGCGATATGCATCTTACGTCTCACCATTTGCAAAGTTGAGTTCTCGGACGGAACAGTGGAGTCGTACGCGCTCGGAACTTTCCTGATGCGCTATACATGTACTAACTATGCTGAGATCTGGTATGAAGTGTTGATTTCAAGGCGTTCATGTTTAGAGGCAGTTGCCTCGGCCTCGGGTCAGATCTCTCGTATTACCCTACCGTAGCCCTGCACCGAGGTACTTCAGGTTGCAGCTTAGAAATAACACCAACATAGACTTCCTCCTTTCACACATAGAAGGAACAGGCTTGGTTCTTGACGCTGATTACGTTCGTCGTATTGGTCTAGTACGACTAGGTGACCCGACTCGGACGACACCTGGGACTGAGCCACAGCAACATCGGGCAAGAAGGACTCAAGATCTCCCAAGTCCATCGAGGATATCGACATACCAGACAAAAAGAGATCAAGAAAGAAGAAGATTAGTTAAAGGAGGCACGCGAGGCTACAAAGAGCAAGAGAAAGGATATAGAACTAGTAGTTAGAGTTTTGAAGTAATAGAACCTAGCAGACGCAGAAGGTTAGAGGTTTCTACGCGCCTACTTAGCAAGAAGACAGCAAAGGTAGAAGAGGTAGGTAGAGAAAGAGGTAAGGTTCTTAGGTAGTGAGAAGAACGCTAGAGTTAAAGCTAGAGAGGGCGGTAGAAAATAGACAAATCGGAGTTGATGCAATTAGTGATTTGGGTTGTTTTGCAGATATATTGACTGGCGTTCCCAAGGTATGTTTAATTCCACTGTGTATAAGCTAGCATCCGGTCAGGAAACGTCAGACTGGAGACATCCGGTACGGCGAAAGACGTGGAAAGGTTTACATCCACAGCAGCTGGAGGACGTAGCAAAAAAAGATGGACATTGGCTTATTTTATTGTGCAAAAATAAGAAACAAAACATACAACAGCGGGGATTCGCTAGTGGTCACCCACCTAACTACTAATCCGCCGGTACACTGCTTGTATATGGCTGAGCGGACGGGAAGCCTAATTTTCAGTGTCCTATGGTCGTATGTGCAAGAATGGGGAGTTCTTTTAGATATATAATCGGTATAGGCAAGTTTCTGGCAACGAGCAGCGACTGTTGGACATATTCGAGCTTGGCCAGCACTTTGCACTAATGTCCCCTTCTCTTATCTTCACGATCTCGGGCATAGTGTCATGTAAGACGATGTTTGGAAAGCTGTAAAGTGGTGGTGGTAGGCGCGGTGTGGCGAAGGTTTGTAGAGTGCGGAGTGCGAATTGGTTTGGTGACGTAGTGGATGTCATACCATGCAGTTACCCGAATGGACATACTCGTCTGAGTGCACAGTTGATGTTGAGAGCTAGTGTGTGAGCACGGGAGACAGTGTAAGATGACACGTGTTGTATACCCATAGTCAACGACGCAAAAGACGACTGCGGCACAGCCGAGAGGCGTCATCTCGACCCACTGGCATTATTACGTCGGACCTTAAAACCGAACGTCCTAGACACGACACCATATTTTCATGGACCACAGCGATTTTGTCGTAGTATGCCAGATGCATCGCCATGGACGATGCGAAGACAATGACGTCGGGTAGGCGCGATGCACGCAGAGCGTGTCGCGTGCGCATGCAGGTCCAACGCATATGATCGCCGCCGCTAGGCACCAACGCCACGATATCGCACCCTTGCCACTTTCCACGATCTAGGCCAGCACCGCCACACCTCTCACTGCTATTCTTGTCATATTCCATCCGGTTTCCACACCATCCCATCTCCATCCTTCCGCCCTTCCGCCCATTCAGCTGCCTACCAGCGGTAAAATACGGCACATCAGGCATCAAGACGCGTAACATGTCCCACCGAACGCGCTAACACGCTGTCACATGCTTCATCAGGCGTCCAATCAAGCTACGGCAACGACGTTGTTGGGCAGTCGGGTGGGAGTCATTCTTCGTTCCCGACTCTGAAAGCTCCAGCGAGACATGGCCACAATATTTCTGTTGGGTCGGAACGTGGGCGAGAAGGCAAACAGGTATTGGGTGATTTTCGTTGGCTCCGTTCGGAGTCCGTCGGATCACCAATTGAAGAAGGCAACATGATGAGAAATGCCGACGAGACAATAAGCCGGACACTGCGGATTAGGAGGTGAAGAAGTCTGCAACGGGTATCGATGACGCCATACTATACCTAGATAATGTCGCCATGTACAGTCGTATCTCGTACTCGGATACCATGCCCATCACGGGCATTATAGCGGCGCGGTTGCCTGGGCATATGCGAACGTCTGTCTAGGCAGCCAGTGCACGCGCCCTTTTGTTACCAAGGTTCGCGGCTAAGGCAACCTCACTAGATACGGCATACGGGAACGCGCTGCGAACAAGGCTAGAGTGTACATCGTTATTGGGGGCGGAAAGCCAAAATCAACAACAACTTCACGCAATGAAAGACGGGATCATGTAGAATGCTACAACTGGAAGCAGTAGGTATATGGTCCGTTTTCTGATTATGAGTGGCATATTCTATCTACTCTTCTCCGATCTGAGTGAGGTATCATCCATAACTTCCTCTATGTCCTTCTCCTATCCGATCCATCGCAATCTTTGGTATCATAGCTTTCGTAGATGAGCATGTACCAGCCATGCTCAGAGTGCGCATATAGTAAAGGAAACATTACAGTTTAGAGTGATACAGAAAAACGCTCCAGTAATATGTACAGTGAGCGACAAGTTATGAAACAGAGAATGAGGCAACGAAAGTGCGCCGTAAAAATGCACCTAATGACCTCAACATGAACAGTGCGAAGAGACCCAAAAGCAGCTGATCATTGCCTGTGACTCTGTTGCAGAGCCATGACAGCTTGCTCTAGTTGCCGTAATCGTGAGTCCTTTTCCTCATTCTCCTGTCGAAGACGCTTGATTTCAGAGCGCATCTCATCGTTGCCACGGTCCGAGATACCAGAGTCAGAGCCTACTCGCTTGCGCTTGAGACTCAGATCCTCCTCCTCGCGGTACTCCATGGGTCGGTTGTAAGGTGACTCCGAGGCTCGTGACTCAGCGATAGGTGAACCTTCCATCTCACGCCTGACCATGTCGCGGCGGATTATCAAGCCATGCATGTCTGCTGACATTGATGTTCTCCGGTGTACGCGGCGAACATGCTCAGCCAGGTTCTCCTTCCGCGTGAAGCCGGCGCCTGAGCTGCGTTTGCAGTCGTGGAAGGGGCAGAAGAGAGACTTCTTGGTACCGCCGTGCATCTTGTGAACTTCACGTTCGTGGCGAAGAAGGCCGCCGCTGTAAGTGAAGCCTTGAAGTTTCTCGCAACCCTTGACGTTGCACTTGTAAGGTCGGTCATGTTTGTCCATGTGTTTGCTGTGGTAAAATTAGTCAGAGATTGCTGTTAGAGTGGGACTTGGAATTACTCACCTCCATTCGCATTTTCGGTCGAAAGATGTACCCCGGCATTCTTGATACTTGCATACCATCTTGCCGTCTTCATTGCGCGGCGGTTCTTCGGCGCGTTTGTAGCTGTGGTTCTTCCGTAGTGATCCGTCGTCGTCGCCATCTTGTGAGGAATCCACAGAAATCCCTCTGCTGTGACTTCTTGGTGGGCTTGTGGTTATGATCGGTCGTTCGCCAGCAGTTGGAGATGTTAGAGGAGACCGAGGGCCGACCATGCTGACGGGGGTAGGCATGTCGGTAAGTGAGTTGATGGAGATATTCCGCTTGTGCTCGTGCGGAACTTGCATAGGAGTGGGATTTGGAGATAGTTCAGTCATGATGTTCTGGTCGTAAATGTTGAAGAATTGGGGGTTAAAGCACTGTTGCTGGGCCTCAGGTTGGCGATTTGGTCGATATATACCAGAAGACGCGAAGTCAGTTTGTGGCTGAGCAAAGAGATTGCTTTCCGCCGCTCCGGTGACTCTAACTCTCGGAACTTGAGTAGATGTGATCAGATGACGCGGACTGTCTTGAGGTGGCAACGAATATGGGTGCCAAGAATTATGGTGGTCGGAGCCCAGATGCGGAAAGGCCGTTAGAGGTGGCGCAGCAATGCCTGGATCTTGAGGCAAATAAAAATTAACGGGCGAAACTGCCTGATAGTCTTGGGCGGCAGGGCGATAATAAGTATCTGGATTTGGATCTGTTAGCTGCCGCTACCTAGGTATGGATTACTCCAGCCTGAAACCTGGGTAGGTAGACGTTCGTGACTCAACTCAAACCAACACGGGACACTAGGCACTTACCTGGACGCGGCGATGGCTCCGCTCCTCCAGCCTGACTAACCCTCAAGACTGGCAGCCTGCTCGTGAGACCATCCGAACTCAGATCGGGCTCCCAGGTTTCCGTGTTTCGTGCCTGGAACAGATCATGGCCCACATTCACGTTTGTCGCATGCGTCGCATGCTGCGGTTGTTCGCCAATCAGCTCACGGCCGAGGCTGAGGTCTGTAATGCGTTAGCACCGCTTGACTGGACAGCCACAAACTTTAACCACTTGTCCACCTGAGTAGGAAGCCTCATTGGGCGAGGAGAGATGTAACACGTACAGTCTGACGATGCACCTGTATCCCACGAAAGATTGAGGTTTTGTAGCACTGCGTCGTATCGCACGCGATCTTTGTTGCGATTCGTCTGTTCGTCCAGAGTTTTCTCATAAAACATCCAGCACACTCCCCATAGCACAGCGAGCGAGGGTTTGATGGTCCATGGAAAGGTGCTGAGAGCTTGCGGCTTCTCGGCGAATTCAGTGAACCATGCTAGTAGTTTGCGCTGCTTCTTGTCATGATCGCCGTCGAGCAACTCCTTGAACGCCTTCTGCGCCAAGGCTTCAATGAGGTCTGTCTGCAGTCGCAGCAACAAATGTTCATAATTGGCAATGAAGTTCTCGTCAAGGATAAGTCCAGCGTCAAGCCCTTGGGCCAAGAGCCAGTCGTCACCATACTGCCGGCGACACTCCGCAAGCACGTTGATCGCTTCGTGTACTGCCACGAGGATCTGTATCGTCTCATTCAGGGAACAAGCCTCAAAGATCGGCGTATTATGGTGTTTGACGAAGAGTTTGTTACTACCCGCAATAGACGAGAAGGTGTTTCCTGCGGCATGGAGCTTGCCGTCGACCGAGCGAAGCATACTAGAGCCGCAGGTTTAGTAGTTGAAACTAAACAAAAGTTTACGTGAACGTACTGTTGCACCTCATCCCCTAGGTTTCGACTTGCGGGAGCAGCCGAACCCGGCGTCTGCAGCTTGCGCGACGATCGCTTCAACTCCGGATTCTTGTGCTGACTCTTGCAGATGCGATGGGCGACACGACGCGACTGCTTCGCATCCTGGACGCCGATCCGCGATAGACCGTTGGCAATACTTCGGAGGCTTGGCGAGAGTCTGCTGCCAAGGGCGTTCGCATCAATTGAGCCATCGAGCACGCGCGGCTTGACACGTCGACGAAGCTGTTTGACAAATTGTAGAATCCTAAAGGTGAGGATGATGCTCGTTTGCTTGCTGCGTTGTTGGATCGCCATTGCTAAGCGAGACGGGCGGTCCGAAGACGTAAGAAGAGACGTGTACGCAACCTTCGCCGCTTAGGCTCATGGCTAGTATGTATACTTGGAACATCCAAGGGCGGAGCAGACTGGAAAGTGCCTGCCGGTGAGCCTGCCTTCGTGAAAGGGGAGTGTCAAGCCACGCTGTATGGCCACACCCTGCGTGATTCGCCAGTTGACAGCTTGTTGAAGTGCACAGCCACGCCAGCCTGCCGCGTCTTGGTCTGGGGCATCAACGCCAGACCCGAGACCACCTCTCTCGTCCTATCGTTTCTTCAGCCTGGCGAAAGACAAGGTCACGCATTGTATCGGTGGTGTGGCGCAGCCGTTCTATCTGTCCTGCACGAGAGCTCTATAGGTAGGCACCTACGAATGTGCCGTGTTGAGGTCGCTTGACCGCCATAGTTTTGTCGCTGCCTTGAGAGAAGCCTGTGTTTTTCCAGAACCGGTGTCTTCTTCATGCGAAACTTTCAGAAACCATTAGGAAGTATCGTTGACCGCTTGACGTATGTAATCCGATTCGGCGGGATCTGCGGCCAGGATGTAACGAGGCTCCCCCGCCATGATGGTGCAGCACCCTTCCGAAACGAGCTGGAACATGGATTCTGCGTAATGTCTCATCACTGGATGTGATTGTGGGTGATGTTCGGATTGAGAGGGCGGAACTAGAAAGATCATAGCATTGGGTGGTTATGATAGTGGCGTGGAAAGAAGAAAGTGCTCAGGCATAGGACATGCGATACCCTCATTGTCCTCCAGGGCTTCGTCTCCCAGATGGATGCAGTGATCTACTAGCTCTAACTATAGGTGTTGGTCAAGTTGACACACTCCGCCCGGGCAGCATCCCAGTATATAACCCGGCGTCACACGAAACATTCCCACAACTCCATGCCGAAACATCGCGACATGTTCGCACCGAGTTCAAGTCCGGATGTCCGGTTGTCCAAATGGAGACCATGTGTGCGAACCTCCAAGCGCGGCCTCAACGGCTTCGGAAGCTTGTTTCCTTCAGGCATTGCATGAACAAGTTTTGAATCTTTGGGCGGAGAGTTAGCTACCGAAACCTGAGAGGCCTCAGGCGAGCATTGTGTCAAACACGTGCCGGGGCGCAGTATTACAATTCCTGCAACTAGCTCGCACTCGTCTCTCCATTTGTCGATGGTTTGTTCCGTGAGCGTTATGTGTAAGCTGTCAGTTCTCGAAGCATGCTGAGTAATGAGGGTTGAGCATTTTGACATGTGGTCGCTGCGTAACGGGGAGTCATGTTGTGTGAAGAGATGGAGAAAAGAGACATGAGAAGAGACTCAGTTCCTTGGTTTGTGGAGAAGTGTTATCGCTCATGTCAGTATATTGTACAGCAACCACGCTGGTTATGCATTTTTGCCTTTTGCCCAGCTCTTTCCTATCCACCCTTCTGTCAGCCTCATCGACCCTCGGGTGATCATGACCTCAGGCCCAACAAGAAGCTACCACCACTTGAACCGCCACCGTTGCCACCAGAGTTACCACCAGGCAGATAGCTGACGTTGGGGTTCCTCGCCAGCATCTGCGCAATATCCTTCTGGGTCTCAATGCGCCTAATCAACACTAGACCGTCACCACTCTTTGCCACTGCCTTTGAGATTGTGTCGGCAGCCTCGGCTTCACCCTCGGCCCTGATAACGTTTGCTTGCCTCTCTTGCTCTGCCTTCTCTACAATGAAGCGCGCGCGCTCGGCTTCTTGTTGTGCGATCTGCTTCTCTTCGACGGCCTTGGTAAACTCTTTGCCGAAAGTCATATGTGTGATGGAGACGTCTTCGAGGGCAATGTTGAACTCGTTGGCGCGCTTGAGCAGATCGGTCCGGATGCGGTTGGAGACGGCCTCTCGCTGAGTGATGAGTTCTGCGGCATCGAACTGTGCAACGATGGCTTTCAGGACTTCGTTACCGATGGAGGGGAGAACACGCTCGTCGTAGTCGAGACCGAGATTCTATAGACACGTTAGTCGTGGTCCCTGGAGCTTCTGTCTTGCACGCGTGGGTGAGGGGATAGACGCACTTGGTAGATCTTAGGCAGCTGCTTGACCTCCGGGCGATGCAACACCCTCAGCGTAAGTGTGACCATCTGCAAATCTTTGGATCCCGTCGTTGTGCTGATATTCCTCGGCCTCGTCCTGACATCGAAGACAATTGCCCGTTGCAGCCATGGGACCAAGAAATGTGTGCCCTCGTTGACGACGTTTTCCTTGACTCCGGACAGACGGTCGAAGATGACGGCGCGGGTTCCGCCTTTGACGTCGTAGAGGGAGCTCTGCACCACGCTGGCGCCGATGGCAGCAGGAACGACCCAGCGGAAGAGTGAGGTAGGTATCGCGGCCATGGTGGGCGGGTTGTGAGGCGTTGGTGTGGTGAGGCGGCGGCAGGCACGATGCGGAGAATCGTGACAAGTGCATGATGCTTCTACGAAGTTGGCTGGTCTGTGCTTCTGCGGCGAACCATGCCTGTGATTGGCGCATACACCACCACCATCATCGACAGATACACAAGAACATGTGGGCGAGTTGCCATATCTCTATTGGAACATCCACAAACTCCCGTGCGGGTTATGCATATATGTGTGTAGGCCTCAAAGCCCTTGTACGAATCTCTCACCCACCCATCATCTCCACTATAGACACAAGATCGACTCACTACTGCTCAATGAAACCCTTGTGCTCCTTGTGCGCCTTGTACCAATAGCTGTCCTCCTTCTTCGGCCGGAGCTCTTCCGACAGCTTATCGAGGATGACCTCCAGAAGCTTCTGACGGCCGTCCTCGTTCTCTGCGTCCCGGTTCCACACGGCAATCTGTACAGCATTCCAGCGAACACTGTACGAGATCCCGCAGATGTCGTCGTTGAAAGCTGTCGAACAGTCAGTATCCAGGACATGTGAGAGTGATTAAAGAAAGATGACTCACAAGCACGCTTGGTCTCGACGGCCCCCTGCAAGACGTCACCCACGGCAAGCAGGCACATCTCGTGCCAAAACTGGGCCGCCAGGTCCTTGCTGACCTTGAAATACCATGCGCCGCCGCGCGTGTTTCGTGGATCTTCCCATACCGGCTTCACGCCCAGGTGGAAGAGGTGTATCGAGTCTCTCAGCTTCAGGTTCTCCACCGGTATGTTGTTGAAGTGCTGGTAGAACTCCTTGACGGAGACAATCTGGTCTCCAAGCGGCTTGGGCCGAGTAAGGTACTCTTCTGAAGCCACCTTGTCCTTTGGTGCGGCCTGCTGACCCTTCTCTGCCCAAAACATCCACTTGAAGCGGAACTCGGGAACTCGCACCGACTTGAAGATGTTGTTGAGCATGGCGGTGCCGCGTGCAGGTGATGCTGTAGCGGACTGCTCTTCAGCCGACGCCTTGGGGAGGTCCGAGGTGCTGAGCACCGGGAAGCGGCCAGCCATGGTAGGAGATGTGACGGGGATGCCGAGATTGCTGCTAATGAGCTTGAGTTCTTTGATGTTGGAACGCGCGGTGAAAATGCGCTTGCTGTTCTCGATAGCGAGGTCGTTGGCGAGGTCCTGGGTAGTGTCCTTGGAGTGAACGTTGGGAGGGACAATGTCTGCGTTACGGGGAATGGCTCTGTTGAGAGCGACGATTATGCGATTAATTCCGACCTTGGACTCGTATGTCAGGGGATTGCTGGGGTAAGGCACACCGTGCTTGGTCGCGTGGACGAGGCCTTCAAGGAGTAAGACCGAGAGGGGCTTGCGCGCAGCTGCGGCAGTCCTAAGCTTTTTGCCGGATTCGTTGGCTGAGGCGAAGAACGCTTCACGCTCGCTGATCTTGTTGTGGTCAGCGTTGTGAGCGGCAGAAGCTCTGAGCATGCCGATGATACGAATGGTCTCGTTCATAGTCATGGTGACGGATGTGAATGTAGTGTAAAGTAGAATGATGCAGAGAAAAGAGACTATGACTGGGAGTCTTGGAACAGGTATAGAAAACTGATAGAGGATGGTTTGCAGATTTGTGAAGGGTGATGAAGAGCTGGAGTGTGATGGACAAGAACAAGTCAAGGACAGGCGATTGGGAAGTTTTTACGCTTCTATCCCAAGCCACCAATTTGTAAAGACGGATAATAGCAGGCGGTTCTACTGGGAGCTCTGTTCGAAGAGCGCGAAGCAGCATCGTGGTGAAGGTGAAGGCGAATGGACCAACCAGCGTCCAGTGTTGGGCTTGACGAGATCAGACCACATGGGCGCGCTGACAGGATAGCAGCAAGCCCATGATAATGATAGATGCTCCATAGAAACAAACGAGACGTAGGATCGTCAAGTTCATGTGCAAAGCTCATAAGTGATGGAATGCAGGATTGAGACGGTATTGACATTGGTGTGTGTCGGAGGTTAAGGACGAATCTTGATGCAGTGGCAGGACGAATACGAGGCCATAGAACAAATGACGCCGAAAAGACGAGGTTATGAGAGAATCAATACATACCTAAACTCGATATTAGATATCTCTTGTAAAGACACCTAATTCAATACTCTTGGTGAAGACCTGTGACCGTCGGAAGTGGGGCAGCGACACACCGACTCTAGCAAGGACAGAGACAGGAGACAGAAGAACAGGTGCAGGCGGACAGCACAACAGTGAGACGGTAAAGATTGACAAGAAGAGGTGAGGTCAGATATGTACGAGGCCAGCTGGACCTTTAAGAGGCTTAACCCCTCGGAGACCACAAGTCAGCCATGCAGGCGCCCGCTCTAACTACGTTTCAAGACGCCGTTTCACGACCCCTGTTGACACCAACGAGTCGCTTCGGCCTCAGGCCAATCTAGAGCCGCATGCGTTGTCTGTGGAGCATCCTACGGGGTACACGATATTTGTTTACACACCTCAGCATGTAGCATGTGAATATCTGGCCCGGTATTGGCCTTGAGGCCATATGTGCTGGCGGCGGCGGTGACGTAGCCCTATGGTCTTCGCCCAGTCGGTACCATTCCGCGAGAGATCTGCACAAACTGAATCTTACCCAACTTTTTCCCCAGACTTTTGTAACCCACTCCAAAACGCGTAGACAAACTCCAGCAGTCCCTACTAGGAGTGCTAATATCGGAGAATACCGGACAACATGTCGTCGCCATACATTCACGAGGCTGTCGCGCACCGCAGCAAACGCGTGCGCTTCTCCAACGAACCCGAATCTTCGCCGCCTTCGATGTCCTCCGACTCGGCCCTTGCGTCCACCAACGCCGCAGAGGACTCTACGACCAACGCAAGCGACTTGGGTACCTCAGACAGCGACAGCGAGCTGTCCGAATCGAGCGAAGAACCCAGCAGCGACGAGACTTCAAGCGACGAAGAAGAGGACGACGACGGCGAGGACACAGAGATGGAGCTTGAGGAGCCAAAATCACAAGACGGCATTGTAAATCTACGCGCGAACAGGGGGAAGAAGCCCATCATGAAGCTGGGCGATGAAGACCTTGGACCCGACATTCGTGGTTTCCTCAAAGACTTTTTACCGCAGTTGAAGGCTGCAAATGAAGAGTTGGAGGCGCAGAAGAAGGCTGGAACACTGAAGAGTTTAGACTCTGTCGAGGCGCATGAGGAGGGTGAGCCATACATTGAGATGGTGAGTACTTGTTTCTGCCGTGTCGCGGGGCGCTTCTAACAGTGTCTAGGACCTTGGATTAGGCGTGCTCGAGGAGAAAGACCCGAATGCGAACAGCGACGACGACAGCGCGAGCGATGCCGAAGATGGCGACAAGGAGAAGGATGTGCTGGGTAGATTAATGGGACGTGAGAAGAAAGATCCAGCGGGTATTGAGGTGGTGCAGAACACGACCGGGTCATAAAGAGATGATATTCAAGAGCAGCCCATACTCTGCTGTCGCGCGCTCTACTGTCTTCTCCCACCACCCTACTTAGTGTCCGATACCCCCCTTTGCCCACGTCGCGTCAGCATTCTCGTGGATCTTGGGCACCTCGATATACTCTCTGACTCCCTTCTTCCTCTGGTAATCACTGCCAAATCTCTGATCCCTTTCCTTTACCCGCTTTTCGAAATCCGGCATCTGATCTGCCGCCGTATAACTCGTCATCAACTGGGGTGGGCCCAATGGCAGTTTGTCGCCCCGGTCAGTCTGCCAGAGATGGTAGATTTTGCCGTACAGCTCGACAACCTCTTCCATCTCTTTGTTCTCAGCTACTTCCCACGCGGCCTCTGGGACGCCTGTTGGTCGCGGCATGATTAGCATTCCGGATTTCACTTCGAAGACGTGCGAATGCCAGAGCTTTTGCTCTTCGGCATCGAGTGTCTCGTAAAGCTTGGGGGAGATCATGTATTCTGCAAGCTGGTTTAGAAGTGAGTTGCGCGGTCCGAGAGGTGGATGACTTACCGATACCAATGATTCGTGCGACTTTTTCAGGGGAGTCGTAGAGGATACATTGGCGGACTTCATCGTTCAGGTGAGCACAGTAGTGGTTTGCTTCGACTGCATCCCGCTTTGGGTCATGGGCATATGCATGGAACGCGTTGAGATGCGCACATATCCTCTTGACTGGAGCGAAATTCTGGTTGAATCAATAGAGTTATTGTCAGAAAGAGCTGATGGACTTACCTGAGTCATGGCAGCACCAGCTTCAAGTGTATTGTTATATGTACTTTCTGGCTCACCAGCTGTCTTGTTATTTACGGGAAGCGAGTCCATCTTGTCTTGTTGTCGTTGTCTTGGTGATGGTGATCTGCACTTGAGACTTCAATTCCTAGTTGGTTGCGGGGTTGAACTTTCGTTGCTGGGAGTATCTTTGATAGAGTAGCCCGCCAAAGTCGCTGATTATAACCGCTGGTCAGAAATAGTTTTCGGCATCTCGAATGACGAAGTTCCCAGGGCGCACATCGGATCATGAACATAGGTTGACGTCATCATGATCTACGATTGGGCAAAACAGCGGACCCTGCAGTTCTCCTTGAATCAAGCGGAACAGTAGCGACAGATCTAATGAGAGTATTGAGGCATTCAGCACTGCTAATAGAGATCTCTGAAAGCACTCGATGTATAGATTTGACTAGTATATAGAAGCTTACGAGCTCTGGTTGGATCGTGGCGAATGAATACACATCTTTCTTGAGATGCAATCTTCTGGCCCTATCGGATATGATAGCGATCGAGAATAACTAGCAGACTACACTACCATTGAACTTCGTCGCTTGAACTTACATTCGACACCAGTCTGGACGTTGAAAGAAGCATTGTGCGTCTTCCACGGCCGATCATGCGCCATCTCAAAGTCAAAACGGTGCAAAACCTCTGCAGTCACTTTGTAAATTTGCGTCAAAGCAAGCTATGAATCGTCAGTAAATCTTCAGTGTGTGATCACGGACAACTTACAGGCCTACCAACGCATGTTCGCGTCCCGGCGCCCCATATCAGGATTCTCTTATCCATCACCCTCGTGCGGTCTTCGCTCTGTAGCCATCGCTCGGGAACAAATTCATGTGCATCTTCCCCAAATACATTGGGGTCATGCGAAACGATAGCTGGATTCATTCCAACGGTATAGCCTGCAGGAATGTGCTTCCCGCAAAGTGTGATCCCCTGGCTAGGAGCATACCGAGGCATCGAGACTGCGAAGGCAGAGAACAATCGTAATGCTTCTTTGACTGTGGCTACTAGATAGGGAAGTGAAGCGAGTTGACCATATTGAACTGGGGACGATAGTGTGCCATTCTCGAAGGCTGCATCGACTTCCGCACGCGCTTTTTCGAGCTTCTCTGGGTGCTTCATTAGGAAGTAGAAAACGGAGCGCATAGAGATGGATGTACTGTCCGCTCCGGCCATACTAGTAGGGCTTAGTGTGAAGTCTGGGGGTCTGGATGTCATTATACTTACATTGCAACCCACATATCTGACGTAATTTCTCTGTGTGAGTAGTTCACCTTTTCTCCCTTTTCCTGCACAATTGCTAGCAACTGAGACAGTAGATCAGGTCTCTTTTCAGTCACTTCCAGTGTTCTCTCGGTGGCTATCTTCGTCTCTATGATTGCAGTCTTCTTGATATCCTCTACAGCCAGCACAGCTTTCAGTAAGCGCGGAATACAAACAGCGATCAGAAGCAGGAATGGCCGCATGTAGTACGGAGTCACTGTCAAGAGAGTAAGGAAAGGCATCGCAAGATGAACCGAGTGGATGTAGCCTTTGTAGTCGATGCTGTCCCGTAGGAATCCAAAGGCTTGACCAAAGAACGCGACGCCAACGCTATCAAATGAGTACCTGGTTCACGTGTCAGCCAGGACAATCTACTAGTGATCACATGTAGCTCACATTTCGAGCCAAAATCCAAAATCGAATGCTTCTTTGCTATCAGCGAAGCTATCCATTCGTTCTAGAAAGAGTTCCAATGTCTCGTCCAGCCGGGATTCATTCTTTAGTATACTGGAAAGTGAATATACGCCTCCAACAATCCTCCGATACGCTGCGTGAGCCTTCTCGTTGGTCTGTGTGAATAGATCCGGTTGGCTGTTTAGTCCTTGTGGCCGCCACGGTTTATACCAGTCCGTTTTCTCGAGTGGTTTCTGAACTGGGTAGATATACGGAATGGCCGTGGTATCGGTTGTGACGATCTCATCGGGTGCGATCCGAATAATCGGGCCATATTTCCTATGAAGAACGCGCTCGACAATCTCAATATCGCCTTTGTGATGGTGCCACATAAGCCATGTTCGCGAGACTGAAGGCCAAAATGGCCCTGGAACCTTAGCTAGTGGATGGAGGGTTCGAGCGTAGACGGTCCAGATGAGATAGTATGCCGCGAAGGATATAGCGATGTAGAACAAGAAGACAGAACTCGTTTTTGAACCGAAAAAGACATCAGATAGGAGCGCCATGTCGTAGATGCCGACGTTAAAGAGCAGAGCGACTCGAAAACTATGGTTAGTAGAGGGAGAGAGCGCACTATGTCCCGTCGTTTATCAGTAGCAGCAGCGCTCTGCAGTGAACCTGACAGGGTTGTTTGCTGTGACAACGAGTCATGATCTGAACATGCCATACTAGTATACTCAAAAGAGCAACGAACCCGATGCGTGTACCTAGGTATACTGCAAGTACTGGGGCGTAACGCGGACCCTCTGATTCTAGCCATAGTTTGCGCTCCACACGTCAGTCAGAGATAACCTAACTGAATTCTAAGCTTCACCAGCTGGACGCGGTATGGGGGCTAAGACTGCCATGAATGAGGGGAGGGATCGTGAACCCTGACAGAAAGAAACCCTTTTCGGTATATCCGAGAGCGGTAGCATCCTTCCGACTCCCCAGCAAATGGACGTAAGGAAAAGTGCTGCTGGGTCTGCCTCGTGTCATACAGTCAATAGCCTAATGGACTTTGAACGAAAGTTACTTCAGAAGATGAGATCCCACACTTTTCGTAGCTGGTGGCTTTCCTCATCTCGTTCTCGAATGTCGATGCAGCTTACTCATGTTACTGTTAACGGTCTCTTCCCGCGCTCAGAAAGCCACGAAGCGAGACGGCGCTAGCCATGAACAACCGCTGTCACTCATCCTTGCCTTCATTACGCGACGAGTCTTTGGCCCGCGGGCTAAATGTAGGGCGTACGCACGTCTAGGCTGCTGGTAAGCCGATACCTAGGTGAAATTTCCAACCGCATTGACGGATGCATATCCTAAGAGGCCGCTTCATATTCTTCGCTAGGCACCTGTAATCCTATGGTAATAATGACACCCCCATGGAAACATACAGCTATGTGACTTGGAAGTTGATCGGACTACTCACTACGGAGTACGTTACCTGGTTCATGTTGCCAAAAATAACTTCGCATGGATCGTCCCGTGTACAACTATTTGACTGGGAAGTGGGCATGGAGCCGCCCGAGACAGCACTTCTGCCATACAGCGCTAAGCTCGCTTCGAATTCTAAATAGGGCAAATCAGAAACACTGGGGTTTTCAATACTATGAGGAGGCTGGAGGATACAGACGAGTTCGCTGATGCTGTGGAGGACCTGTGGCTGGCATCTTACCATGACTGACTTCGTACTATCTTTGATCATCACTCTCCAAGTATCAACTTCCCCGATACTTACATACAGCCAACCACGGGCAATGAGTCGCAGAGAAGTGGTAGGTGATAGTGATCTGTACACACTGACCAAAGTATCACTACAAGATCAATACTTTCATCTCTCACTCATGACCAAGAACAAAAAAACATACAACAGCGGGGATTCGCTAGTGGTCACCCACCTAACTACTAGTCCGCCGGTCAAAGGCTTGACGTGTGGAGAGCAAACGGGATCCAGTATACTCCTTTACCTGTGGTCGTATGTGAAGGTACTCGAGAGGTAAAGGTTATATGACGGTAGTGGTGTTTCAGCTCCAACTGTTAAATTCACGATAGCTCACAAGACCTTTCTGAAAACCATGCCATACCAAACTTTCATACCAACCCACTTCCACCCTCTCTCGCCCACAGCACCACTCTCAACATCCTCCTTTCTCATCTCTCGCTCATTCACACTTATCACCTCAAGTCCCGCAGCTCTGGCTGCCTCTGCAGTCTCTCCAACTGTGTAGACGTAGCTACTTCCTCTAACCTTCACACCATGTGCATTGACGAAGCCGGCTTGGCTGATACGACCCATGTCTGCATGCATGTTGGTTACCAGCGCTGTACCACCTGGTAAGAGCAACGTGCACAACGTGGCGAAGTAGTCCTCTAGCGGAATGTGCTCTAATACTAGAGTAGAGATGACTGCATGACTTGGCTCCAGGTTTTGAACAGCAGGCAATGGGGATGTCGATGGATCGTTGACTGTTGGAAAGCAGTCACAGCACTTCAGTCTTAACCGCACCTTCTCTTGACCCTCAATCGACGTAGCCAGCTTCTTAGTGGCGACATTCAACATACCCTGCGAAAAGTCCAGACCAGTAACTTCGATGCTCTTTCCGTTCCAATCATAGCGTACGAGCTTTCCTGTATTTCGTCCAGTCCCACATCCCAAGTCGAGGACATGAAGCTTCTCTTTTGTGACATTGCTGTTCTTGACCTGCGACAAGAATTCTGGAAGAACTTGTTGAAGTTCCAGATCGTCAATTGCTTGCAGCATGTTGCCATCGGTATCGTAGATGGAAGCCCATTGGTCGTAGGCAGCTTGAGTTGGAATATGCTGGACTGAATTGGAGGTGTTGCTTGCACTTGTAGCCTGCGTGGGGTTTTGTTGAACGTCCAATGTTGAGCCCGAGTCCGTAGTTGAGAAGGAGGCATTGACGTTTGAGGGCGGGTTGATGTCCACAAGGGAAGTATCGAAGGTCATATCAACGGATGTTGGTTGCGTCATGTTGGTTGAAGCGGCTCTTAAGACCTGATTGTGTCTTCTTTTTTTTTGTTGAAGAGGAAAGACAGGAGTCGGTCGTAGTTGCAATAGCAGATAGTTGGCTGTGGCTCTAGCAACAGATGACGACGTTTATCGCGGATCTGAAGTGGGGTAAAGTTTCTGGGGGCTGATACTGTCTTCGATGTTGAGTGCCCAACGAAAGTCTATATAGAGATTCGTTTAGCCAATGACTCTACTGTGCGCCCTCTGCGAGTCCGATATGTATCCAGCATTGCCTATTTAGGCGATATGTCGTACAGCTTCCACGTAGCGTGAGTCATATCTGCATCCCGAGGTATTAGGCTCCGGGTCGCGCTAAAATGTCCGCGGTGTCCGTTTCGTCCAAACTAAATTCGTCATAAATTTGTTCCTTCCAAGCTGAGCTGAACAACGCGTCTCGTTGACGCTTAATTGATCGTTCGTGGTACTCAAGACGAATTCAGATGGTACAGTCGTACTGCGTACACTCGATTATAGCTCACGGGTATTGTCGTTCACTCAAGATGCTTCTTCGAAATATCTAGCCAGTACGCGGTTTCGATGCGTGACTAGGTGTCTGCGCGCCATTAGCGCGTCACGCAAACGCGTGTCCACCCAATCCTTGCCCAATCTCTGATCCAATAGCAGATGCGTGTACGCAAAGACACTAGCATCGAACAAGCCCGGTCTCTGCGCACCAAAGAACCAGTCGTCTTTGCCTAGCAAAGCCTCGAGCGTTGCAAATGCTTCGTCTGCCTGGTTATAAAGTGTCTCGTCGTTGATGATGCTTGAGAACTTAAGGAGCTCGGTCTCGGCTGCCAGACGCAGTTCGCGGGATATGGCGAGGCGTACAAAGGAATTACGGGAGCTCGGGAGGATGTAGAGGGGTTCGGCGATGGTGGTGAAGTTCGGGGAGAGATAGATAGTGTAGAGCTGCAAGATGTTAGCCATGAGTCGAGTATGCTTTTGCGGTCAACGAACCCAAGCTCTCCGTATACGATGGTCTAGTAAACTTAGATATGCTTCGTATCGCGGGTCTCCGGGCTCTTCTATTGCCCTCTCACTGTTGTTCATGGCCCATCGTTGCAGCTTGCTGGAAGGGACAGGTTGGGGTCGTTTATAGGGATCCGAAGATGATGGAATCACGAAAGGTAGTGAGCCGCTGGGAGAAGCATGGTTGTTTGCGGATGCGACTTGGAAAGGTATCTTGGAGAACTTAAGGTATACCTGTGATAGTGTGAGCCCGGTAGCGGGGCATGGGGGTGGTTTGAGACATAGACTGACCTGCCACTTCAAGCACGCTGGGTTGTGCGAAGGTGCTCCTCGTATTGCTCCTTCATCCGTGGTGAAGACATAAAGCACGTGAGCATTGTGATGCTGCGGAGCGCGTTGTGGGAAATCGTTGGCGGGATACGTGACGAGTGGAAATTGGTCGAACAACTGTTTTATCGGAGTCGGGACAGAGAATATGCTGCGTGACGATGGCTGTCTTCTGAGACCTCTCGTGGTACCATTGCTGTCGTCGGTCTGGGACATCATGGCTATGCGTGGTGATGTTGGTGATGATGTCGCGAAAAGTTGACAATGCGGCGGGCTCGGAGGAGAGCGCGCCGACCTCGTGGCAGCTTTCACTTCCGACTCTTTGTCTTTACAACCACATCTCTTCCCAGGTGTCAGTTGCCTACATCAAAGCCATCATGCACATGAAATACTTCCAGTCGTCTGTTGCCAGTTGCATCTCCAGAAGACCTGCCTACAGGAAATGCACCTGATCAATGTCAAGCAATTTGAACACGGCACAACGTGTGTAGCAACGCTGGCTCGACGCCTGGCACTAACCAACGGGTCTTCCAAAGTCATCATAGCTATTCACACAACACACAGATGTTGTAATCTTGATAATTGTGCATTGCAGTGGGTGCGCAAATGTCATGCCTGGGTAGCTTTCGCACAGATTTGCAGATCTAGAAACTCGTGAATTGCTCAGCCCTACGCTGCTGATGATCATTTTATATTTCGAAACTTGGTCCGAGTAGGACCCTTTGCAAACTTCAGGTAACGGTGGACTTTCGGTACAATATACATATAGTTTGAACATCACAGAATGCCCTAAACATAATTAAAGGGGGAATCAAATTCTATTTACTCGGGTCATATTTTTCCCTTCTTCATGAAGCAGGCTGCTGCTTCTTACATATCGTCACTCATTACAAGCCAGAGACAATGCTCCAGAATCTCAAGAACCTCCAGAAAGCAAATCTTACGCTACGCAAACGCTTAGATGAGTTGCTGGAACGCGCGGTCGAGAGGAGATCGGAGAGGCTTGACCTCCTTGTAGAAGTCAATGGTAGCCTTAGCACGCTTGGCAATACCCTCAGGGGTGAACTCAAACTTCTTGTAGACCTCCTTGTATGGTCCAGAGGCACCGAAGCGGTTAAGACCGAATTGCTCGTGCGAGTACTTCTCCCAACCCATGGTGGACATGACCTCAACACTGAGAGATGGGATACCAGCGGGGATAACCGACATCTTGTAGTCCTTGTCTTGCGCATCGAAGACTTCGAAGCAAGGCAGGGATGCAACACGGGCGGTGATGCCCTGGTCCTTGAGGGTCTTGACGGCCTCCAAGCAGAGGGAGACCTCAGAACCAGTGGAAACGAGGGTGATCTGGGCGTCCTTGTTCTCAAGAGCGACGTAACCACCCTTGATGGCCTTCTCCAGTGTTGAGCCCTCAAGCTGGGGCAGGTTCTGACGGGTAAGGGCAAGGATGGAAGGCGTCTCCTTGGAGGTAAGAGCCATGTAGTAAGCAGCAGAGCACTCGTTTCCATCGGCTGGGCGCCAGACCATCATGTTAGGCAGAGCGCGGAAGTGGGCGAGAGTCTCGATAGGCTGGTGGGTGGGACCATCCTCACCAAGACCGATGGAGTCGTGAGTAGCGACGTAGATGACGCGCTGGTGTGAAAGAGAGGACAGACGAACGGCACCGGCAGCGTATGAAACGAAGTTCAAGAAAGTACCACCGGCGGGGATGATGGTGCCGTATGCGGACATACCGTTCATGATGGCAGCCATGGCGTGTTCGCGGACACCGTATCTCAGGTATCGACCAGACCATTCACCAATGCCGAGCTCCGGAGGCTGGAAGTCGACGGCCTTCTTCCATCGGGTGTTGTTGGAGCCAGTCAGATCGGCGGAACCAGAGAGAAGCTCGGGAACGACGTCGTGGATGGCCTCGAGAACGCTCTCGGAGAGCTTTCTTGAGGCGATGGCAGGGTCGGTGGGCTTGTATGTAGGGAGGGCCTTCTGCCAGCCCTCGGGAAGGTCGCCAGTCAATCGGCGGGACAGGTCAGCGTGAAGCTCCTTGTGCTCCTCACCGTACTTCTGGAAGAGCTTGTTCCACTCCTCCTCAGCAGCAGCACCCTCGGCGGCGTGCTTGTGGTACATGTCGTAGACCTCTTGGGGGACGTCGAACATCTTCTCGGGGTCGAAGCCGAACTTCTCCTTGACCTGCTTGCAATCGTCGGCCTTGAGGGGGTTGCCGTGGACACCGCCGGTACCCTGGAGCTTGGAACCGAAACCGATGGTGGTGGTAAGCTTGATCATCGAGGGCTTGTCGGTGACCTTCTTGGCCTCAGCGATGGCCTTCTCGATGGCCTCGAGGTCGGAGTCACCGTCCTCGACGTGCTGTACGTGCCAGCCGTAGGACTCGAATCGCTTGCTGACATCCTCAGTGAAAGCGCACTTGGTGTCACCGTCTGTATGACGTCAGATTTTGAATTTCTTGAAGTTATTCGCCAAACATACCAATGGAGATGTGGTTGTCATCGTAGATGGCAATGAGGTTTCCGAGCTTCAAGTGACCGGCAGTGGAGGCAGCCTCGCTAGCAATACCCTCCATGGCGCAGCCATCACCGAAGAACATGTAGACGTGGTTGTTGATCAGCTCGTAGCCGGGCTTGTTGAAGACGGCAGCAGTGTGCTTCTCAGCAATGGCGAGACCGACGGCATTGGCGAAACCCTGACCAAGAGGGCCAGTAGTGACCTCGATACCGGGGGTGTCGTGGGACTCGGGGTGACCGGGGGTGATGCTGTCGACTTGCTATTATGGTGTTAGTGCTGCTGAAAGACCAAGCTGTCAAAAGTACGTACGCGGAAGTTCTTCAAGTCGTCAATGCTGACGTTGTAGCCGAACAGGTGGATCAGCGCATACTGGAGCATGCATCCGTGACCGTTGCTAATCACTCATAGTCAGTTATTTGGTCTCGTACGATAGGGTGTGAGATGGAAAAAAAGTCGCGATTGAACTCCGAGAAAGACCGAAGAAGCAAAAGTGACACTCTCTTGTCTGCGGCCACGGCAGAGATGCGCAACTTCTCAACTGAATTGCTCCAGAATTGCGCTGCGCAATCCCAGCCTGCTTGATATGGCCGTCATGGCTGCCATTGTTGGTACAAAAAGTACAGAAAAGTACGTACGAGAGAACGAAGCGGTCGCGGTTGACCCATTTGGGGTTCTTGGGGTTGAAAGTCATGAACTTGTTGAACACGACGTGGGCAACCGGGGCCATGCCCATAGGGGCACCCGGGTGGCCGGAGTTTGCCTGGAAGGTGGCATCGACCTACAGAAACACACAAAGTCAGCCATTGAACCTCTCAAACGACTTTCCGCAGGCTTCAACACGCTGCTGCCGCTTTTGTTGGGATGAGAACTGCTAGCGGGGTAGCTGTTGATAGTGGTGGGGCGGCCAATGGTATCAGAAAACAACAAGAGAAGTGTACATACCGCTAGGGTTCGGATGGTGTTGATGGCGAGCTCGTCAGTCTTTCCGTACGGCATGATGGGCAGTCTGTCGATGGGGAAAAGATTGAAGAAGAGAAGTTGCGCAGACGTGCTGGTGTTTAGGTTTTGTAGTTATAGTGGGGTGGCTAGGCGTCATGCCTGCCTCAACTATAACGCCAGAGTGGACGTTTTAGTGGGGTCTCTCAAAGCCCGATTACATCAACCAGTCGCCGCACTTTCTGCCATAACATGCAGCATCCCACCCGTCCAAGCCACGGACACGAATTGCTGCTTCGTTTTAGTAAGCTTGCGCCGTGTGCTGACAAGGCTTTGCGTGCCTAGTCCTGGCTATCATGCGCTGTTGCAAGTGACTGTCCATTACTAACCTCTTGCCCTGTACAGTCTCTGTTCCCTCTGTATCCGCCATGCGCCGAGAACGACCGCATCACGGACGTGGCGGATCACAGTGCCCCGATAGCGCAGGGAACCTCTCTTCAATCTCTTGCCTCAACTTCCGCCACGCAAGTACACGATGCAACAGAATTCTTCCGGGCGGCTACCGCGACACCGGGATCGGCGCCGCGGCCGAAACGGAGCTGAGTAGATGAGGCTCAATCGTGGAACCCCCAAAACAACTGTCTGGACTAGAGCCGGATATTTAACCTGTTTATTCTCCGGTGCGCTGGAGGAGTGGAAGACTACCAAGACGAGAGACTAGGCTGTCGGGACAGTTGGATAAATAGCGCGCCCAGTGCTGTATATCCCGCTGTCTGGCTAATCGTAAACTCAACACCATGAAGCGTATGCGCCAAGGCCGCTTCAAGACTAACGCGATCAAAGAAAAACAAGATTTGAAGAACATCGTACGACTTGGTTGACATCTCCATTTACATTTTCAACCTACGTAAACAAACAAATGAGCGCTGTGGGTATCTATCTCGTACTATACAACATGCAATGAGAATGACAGTCGTGTCTGGTTCCTCCACCCTTCCTGCCGTCCCTTTCCTCCATTAAGAAAATCTATACACAAGAAAAGGTTTATGTAGTCAAGAATTGAACATCATCTTCGCACCCCATCACCCCACCCTACCTCCAGGAATAAATCCTCACCCTTCTTTCTCGGCGTTAGTCGGGGCACCCACACCGGACTCTTCAACCCATCCCGGTCAAAGTCCACATCCACATCTCTGCCGATGTTCAACTCAGACATCTCGTCTCTCTTCCTTCTCACATTCAACGGCTTTACAAAATCTTCTTCATACATGACTGGGCTTCTACCCCATGTGCCGCTTTGCACGCGACTCTTCCGATCGATACCCGTTTTCGACGCAGGTGTCGTACTCCACGACTCAGTGCTATTGCTGCGCACATGAGAACGAACTTTGCGCGGGGGACTAGTGACGCGCGGTGGGGACGTGAAGGGGTCTCGATGAGGACTGTTCAATCTAGGTCGAGACTCTAGTAAGAGCGGAGGGAGAGCATTGTTGCGTTTCTGAAGAAGCATCGATGGATCTGGACCTCTGCGTGGACTTCTGAAGTTCTGCTGCTGTGGTGAGCTCTTTGGACTACGCGGCACAAGCTGATTCGACGCCCGCGGCACCTTTGGGTATCGAAGCTTGGAGATTGGTGACTCAGCTACAGGAGATAGCTGTTGTTTGTTGCTAGCGCTCTCATCAGATAGCTGCTTGTCCTCGTCCTCGTCTTCAGGCGTCGACTCATTGCCGTTCGTTGTCTCGAAAGATGTTTGACTTGCCAGAGAGTCGCGCAAGTTTGTGGAATTACGCGAGGTAGAGCGTGACAATGTGCTGCTGTGTGACTTCTTGGGCTTGATCTGCACAGTTTTTGGTGACTCTGTTGGTCGGATGACACGCGCTGGGCTGGCTTTGGGTGTTGGCTCTCGGCTCTGATGACTGGAAAAGTAGTAGTCGATGATATCCCCAGACGTGCTCGCATCTCGTGAGCTAGCAGTCGTAGCCTTGGATTCATAAGAGGTGGCCGTAGAGGCCATCTGGAAGGGCGGCGCCAGGCGTGGGCGTATTGCGTGCTCGGGACGAGGTGGCTGTGGTGAGCCATGTGAGGCTACCCCTCCCGCCACAATGCGCTTTGGCTGAGGTCTCTCATGGCGGACAGGAATATCGATAAACAGCTCGGATCGGCGGCCGGTTGGACGATTGTTGGCAGTAAAGTTTGGCATAGGCCTGGAGGGCTGTAGAGCACGGATAGGGGGAATTGGGACCGGAGGCGTGGGCAATAGCATTGAAGATCTTCGGTGCGATGAAGTCTCGTCCTCTTCGAAGACTGTCTCCTGAGTTATCGTACTCACAGGCCTAAGGGGTGCCTGAGTTGTGGTAGGCGCTCGTTGATGTGCAATTGGGGCTTTTGAGGCGTTGTTAGGTACCAATGGTTTTCCATCCAGCTCGGCGCTGATGGCTAGACCTATCTGGTCGAGCGGCAATGAGGAGTTCGAAGAACTGTTGGAAGTCCCTACGCCCAGACGCTGCGCTGGACGTGCTGGATGTTGCTTGCTGCCTCTGCGAAGAGCTCGTGGGGGCACCAGAGGAAATTGCTTTGGTGACTCAAGAACATTCTCTACTGGGACATAGTGCGAGAAGCGTGTAGAAAGCTGCTTGCCCTTTTCGTCTGTATCGAAAACCACCCGTCGCTCTTTTCGCCTGCGCAAGCACACACTTAGCGCCATGAGTCCAATGGCCATGACGAAAGCTGCCACTGCGGCCACTGATAGTCCGGCAATCTGTGCGGGTGTCATTCTAGGAGGAGCTCCTGCTGCCACAGTGACTGGGACCGATGTAGATGTTGCCGATGATGTGGCAGATGGTATTGATGGGACGGTATCGGCGAAAGCGGACTGTGTAGAGCTTTCTCGGATCCGCAAAGTAGATGTCATCTTCGGTGTATTCGTTGCCGTCGGTTGGATTGAGGACGGAGACATGGTGTGAGTCGCACTAGTGACGACGTAGGTAAGCACACTCTTCGTCGGCATAACTGCATCCTTCTGTCCAAGACAGATTCCGTACGCCGAACTGAGTGATGATTGAGTATCCTCCATTGGGCACGATAGGTATATGCAGCCCAGAGCCACTTCGCCCAAAGACTCTCCAACATTACTATAACGAGAACAAAGACATTGGAGGTTTTCCTGACCAGAACATGCTACAGGGAATCTTTCGTCCAGCGAAGCCTGTAAACATTGCTGTGCACAAAGAGGTACGTTTTGTTGGAGCGCCTGTGGGAGCGAGCTTGGTGTAGAAGCGACAGTAGGAGCCGCAAGCATCGGCGAAGTTAATATTATAAAGACTGAGGAGATCCATAGCCTTTGGAAATGGCTCATAAGCATAATTGTACAGTATCTGTACCAGTGTCAGCTACATCAACCAAGACCGTATGACAAGAGGTTACTCACTAAGGAATCTAGACATGAGGGATGGTGCAAAGAAGCGCTGAACCTGCAGCGAGATGAACAAGGAAATTGAAGGAGAGAAACTCAAGGAAATTCGTAACGCGTCGCCAGTCTCATGAGATTTTGTTGATGTATCCAAGAAACAACAAGCGGGGGATGGTAGGCTGACAATATGTATTGGCATCTTCACCAGCCGCCGTGTCGGCGCCCTGTCTGGGCAACCGCTGAGGCGCCACGATGGCGGGCTTTGAGGTCATTGATACCTACAGTAAGCGCTCGCGGATTTGGAGAGAGGTGATTGACTGGAGAGTCGTCGGTTCGAGGATGTGGTGGTGCAGAGATGCTATTCTAGGCGCTCGCATCGTGCGCTAAGCGCTGGGGTTCAGGCTAGTCTACCACGTCAGCCAGTAATTGCACGGCGCCTGTGTAAACTTCACGCAGAACACCAAAAGTGAGTCTTGGCCTACGTGCATTACGTGGGACGAGAACACACTGCAGCCCAGCGTTAGCGACTACCCAAGAACCGCGTCATTGGTGATCGTTAGCTTGCAAAGGCGACGCGATACTCGACTGATGGTGTCGTGTACTGTCCTGACGGTCGCACTCGCTAGCCGGCAATCGTACCTGCGCATCCGAGTATCGTTATATCTCCTTGCGGCGACAAAAACAGTAATTTGTGCTACTTTCATTGATGACCATGTTTCCTACTGGTCTTGATATTAAGGACAAAGCAATGCGCAAGATGCGTCTATTTGAACGCCGGTTTGAGTGCCGGTTTGAGCACCACATTAGCATTCATCGAGGTCAGACCCATACCATGGTAGGTCATCATTTACAAAGACAGCCGATCAGTCGAACTTCCGTCGTCGCTGCAGCATACATGACTTGTAACTCCGTCCAAAGGTCGAGAGGATGAAGACCTCCGGGTCGGCAAATATCGATATTCTTCGGCATTTTCCTGAATCGGTCCTCAAAATGGCTAAATGCGCGGCAACGTCTTCATAATGTGGAGATATCATCGCCAAAGCGGGTAACTTCGACCTGCATATTGCGTAGGTCGGTGGAGCTCACGGGTAAGAGATGTCGAATACAGGCTGGCTCCGGCTTAGAACGCAGATCGTGACAACATAAGGAGATGAGATTCCTGCATGCGTACGAGGTGGAGATACGTGCGATGTGGTCTGCGATGTGGTATCTGCGAAAGCACACAAGTAACAGCGTTTGATATTAGACAGCATGGAGGGTGCTTGAACCCACGGACGAGAAGCAGCAGCGGTCACCTGTTCGCGTAGCTACGCTGTATGAGCTGTCCCCCTATTCAACGGCACTCATGTCATGGATGGCCATTGCTCCCACGTGTCGTTCGTGGATCCTCCCGTCCGTCTGACTCGTGACAGTGCGTAAGACGTGAGGGTTGAGACAAGAGTTGTGACTTTTGATGCATCATCCCAGGGAGAGGTGGTCGAGACAGGAAGATGCTTGCCAGCAGTCGAGACAGCATAAACACGGGACGACTGAGCCATGGTCAGAAGCCAAATTAGTAAATTTAGAATATTGGCGGAACGGATATAGGGTTTATTATGACGGCAACACGTTCATAAGTATACTGAGTACCCCAGCGCGGGCATAATTCCAGCACCCACTCAGACGTGAGGCAGGATGATCAGGACGCACGACTCTTGCCCCAACCGATTCCAACGGCAGAAAGGCGAGGCGAGGATACTTGGGAAAATCCAAAATCTGATGGCGCAATGATTGGCCGAAGCACGCGAGTCGGGGAGATGAAGGAGCGACGGAGGTTTGGCGAATGTTCACGTTCTGCAGGGCTAGGCCGAACTGGGGCTAGAGAATATCGCCCCCCAGTCTGAGCTTTGGCTCGAGAGGAATTCGAGTGGCTGGCAACGTCGTGATACAGAAAATCTCAGCGCTGCTGACGAGGGTAGAACAGCAGCAGATAGAAGGATGCAGTGCGAGGCCCGGGTGCTTGCCTGCAGGTGCAAGACACAGTGAGTGAGAGATAGAGGCCAAACGCTTCAGGGTTTCAAGCGTGCCTGGATCCTTGTGCGGCTCCGAGCGTCAGGCCCTCTTGTTACGATGGGTCCTCATTTTCCACAAACCTTCTAGAAGCGTAACTAGTCAGACTCAAGCGGGACGGGAGTTACGGGAGTCGCATCTGGCGTGTTCTCGACAGCGCTTCCATGTCGAACTGTGTGGTGCAAAGGAGGCCGAGGGGGGCGACACCAGGGCCTGCAGCGAGAGGCGGGAGAGGTGCAGCAAATAGCTGCTGTGCCCAGAGGCCAATTGCAAATCACGACTTACGGTGAGCGGAGGCGTTGCAGGCGCGGACGAACAGGCGGGAGGGGACGTGAAGATGGTCGCGCCTGCGTAGCATGGCCCGTCAGTTGCAATAGGCCATGGGCAGGGCTTCTTGCACGATAGCGGGCAGTCCAGAAGTCGCGAAGATCGCGAACCAGCAAAGGGGAATCGGCAAAAGGTGTTAGTGATGCTAGTCGTCGCAAGATAGACAGGTCGGAGGGTTTGGTGGTAGGGTGGCCCGGGCCAGGCTAGCACTAGCAGCAGAGCTGGCGTTGCTTCCTTTCATGGCTGGCATGGCACGATTTGGGCAAGCGCCTCTCCTTTCGCGGCCTTCATCAAGCCTTCTTACTTGCCTCTCGTTCTTTGCTTCTCCCAAACGTCAATCGACGCTCTTGCCGGCATAACATCGATCCATTCGCTGCTGTGCAACTCGCGGCCCTTTTTCGCACCGCCTCTTGTTTCCTGCTGCGACACACAGTCGGCGAGCGAGCACGCAGAGTTCCTCCCCCCAGCCGATCCACCCCCGAGCCGACCTTGCAGCAACCCTGAGACCTCGGAGCCAAGCGAGCCTCGTCGTCTTTCATACGCCAGCCATCCCTTCACTCTCGTCCTTCACCTCCATCCCTCCCGCACCCGACTACTGTACATTCACTCCTGCCATTGGGGGTAGTCTTTGTAATAACAGGTGAGCCTCTCCTCCCCAGGGCCCCGTCGCGCCTGCCTCGCCTGCTCTGGGACCCAAGCGCCACCGTCGAGTGCAAGCAAACGGCCGCATCGCTTCCAGTCGTCTCACCCACGGCTAAAGTCGCCAACCTTTTTGCACTCGCACGACCGCCGCCTGCCATTGAACTCCTATTGACACCGCCCTCCAGATTTCCGCATTGGCCGGCCTCGACGGAACATCACTACGTACCTTTACCCTAATAATCACCCCGGACACCGTCCCCTGCCGCCATCATGGGTTGCGGAATGAGCACAGAGGAGAAGGAGGGCAAGCAGAGGAACGAGGAAATTGAGAACCAGCTCAAGCGCGACAAGATGATGCAGCGCAACGAGATCAAGATGCTGCTCCTCGGTTAGTATCGCGACGCCCGTCACGTCAGCAGCCTCTAACAGCGCGCAGGAGCCGGTGAATCCGGAAAGTCGACCATTCTCAAGCAGATGAAGCTCATCCACGAGGGTGGATACTCGCGCGACGAGCGCGAGTCGTTCAAGGAGATCATCTTCAGCAACACGGTGCAGTCGATGCGCGTTATTCTTGAGGCCATGGAGTCGCTCGAGCTGCCGCTCGACGATCAGCGCGCCGAGTACCACGTCCAGACCATCTTCATGCAGCCAGCACAGATCGAGGGCGACAGCCTGCCCCCGGAGGTTGGAAACGCCATCTCAGTCCTGTGGAAGGACGCTGGTGTGCAACAGTGCTTCCAGCGCTCGCGCGAGTACCAGCTTAACGACTCCGCTAAATAGTGAGCAATCCTCCTTGCCATGCGCGCATAACACTACTAACAGCCATAGCTACTTCGACTCCATCGACCGCATCGCTGCGCCCGACTACATCCCCAACGACCAAGACGTGCTCCGATCGCGTGTCAAGACGACTGGTATCACCGAAACAACCTTCATCATTGGCGATCTCACCTACCGCATGTTCGACGTCGGTGGTCAGCGATCAGAACGTAAGAAGTGGATACACTGCTTCGAGAACGTTACCACCATTCTGTTCCTAGTCGCCATCTCCGAGTATGACCAGCTGCTATTCGAAGACGAAACCGTCAACCGCATGCAAGAAGCCCTCACATTGTTCGACTCCATCTGCAACTCGCGGTGGTTCGTCAAGACATCCATCATCTTGTTCCTCAACAAGATCGATCGCTTCAAGGAGAAGCTGCCTGTCAGCCCAATGAAGAACTACTTCCCCGACTACGAAGGCGGCCCAGACTACGCCGCCGCCTGCGACTACATCCTGAACCGATTCGTCTCGCTCAACCAACACGAGACTAAGCAAATTTACACTCATTTCACCTGCGCCACAGACACCATGCAAATCCGATTCGTCATGGCTGCAGTAAACGGTACGTCTCCTTATCCACTTATATACATGAATCTTGCTGACATTCCATAGACATTATTATCCAAGAGAACCTTCGGTTGTGCGGTTTGATATAAGTGCAATGGCGGTGGGATAAACGAACATCTTCCAACTGATCTTGAATCACGGGTTGCATGCCTCATGTCCTACACAGGCGTTTGTGGACATTGCTTTGCATGCTTGCGCTTCTTTCGTCGAGAAATGGTTTCGCTCTAGGCCCGTGTCGCTCTCTCTTTGATACCCTGCGGGCGGGCTGAGGAGGCCATGGAACACTACCAGCGAAGCGACTTTTCATCCTCTTATTTCTTTAACGTTTTTCTTGGGCCCAAAGAGGGATTGGGTATTGAAACATGTCCCTTGCTACAAAGATTCTTCCAACAGGCGAGCGAAGCGTATGTTTACGGCGGCTCCCAAAAGAAGTTTTTCTCCTAATACTACCTGTTCTTTCGAGTCTATCTATTACCTCTGCACACACTTATTCCCTCATGGTGTGGCAGGATTGCCTTAGTATGTATACAGCATGTGTGAGATATGTAGTGAAATGATGAATTCCTTTTACAAACTTGATCGTTTGCATCTATGATTTGCGACCTTGACTGATTACCGGTTCTTCATTACGACGATGACAGGCCCATGCGAACGAATTGTCAGCGAACTGTCAGCACCGGTCCCAACTCAACCCAACCGTCAGTGCTCACACTTTACAATGGCATGATCGCCACAGAATGCGGGAGCAACCTTGTCTCCGGAAGAAACAAAGACACATTTCACGGAACAACTACGGACAAAGCAAGGGAGCCAACATCGTGCACACCCATACAAACATGAGCATCTTTTGCTAACCCGACACTTTGGTCTACTGTGTCTGTTCCAGCCCAAACTGTGGGGAAGTCGAACACTTTGGTATCCCTTCTCCATACTATTCGGGCCGCTTCGGCTGCTATTGCCTTGCATTGCGGCACAGATCGTTCCCCGCTGCGACGCGATACGCTCATTACGGCTATTATCACGATAGGAGGCTGCGGTGCGACCGGTCGGTCGGTCTTACTCCTGTCACGGACCTTTGCAGTACGTGGTTGATCAGTGGGTATGACGTACGACACCCAACTGACTTCTAGGTTGAGGAAGTACGTGTCTTAGTTCATATAACCAATCTTGCAGCAGGACCATGTACGAGGCGAAGATCGTCGTCTTTGCGCGTGTTGATTATCAAGGTGAAAATGATTGAGTTGATGCGGTTAGCGTGATGCAAGGTCGGATGCCGAACATTTGAACGACGCATGTACGCAGGTGCCGTTATCCTTTCTTTCTCTTCCAAGATCACGATGTGTAAACACCGGCAGTGCGCGTTTGCGTCTACTCTGGCTTGAGCTCCACTTGCTAGGTTTTACTTTGCTTCTTCCTTGTCTCGTGCACGGAGGCGTTGAAGCGTCTTCCAGCTTCAATCAGAGAATCACAAACCTCTTGCTACTTACCCTAAGCCTATCGGCACGGTGCTGGAAGATGGGAGGCTACATTCAAAGCGATGGCTAGAAAACAGCTGGGTCCCTCCGTGGCATACGTCCTAACATGCTGTTGCCTATGGGTACTGGCGCAGAGCGGTGAGTAAGTATGGTCACGATCGTCGAGATACCTACCTTGGTCAAGACAGGCGCGCATGCATCCATAGTGTTTGTCACGGCGCCCGGCCTTAGTTGTACCGAGGAAGCACGTCTGAGCTGACGTTCCATATGTTCTTTTGATTCAAAGTCTGACGTCTTCGCATACCCGTGACAGATGGGGTTCCGTCGGATAGTCACTCTTTGGATCTTTACGCTGAGGCCGAGATGGCGAGTATATATGAGTTCTATGTGTATCACACGTCCTTCTTTCCACTTCGTTCGTCTTATCCTTTCCCCATGCCGTCTTTCACTTTAGCTTGTTGTATGTAGAGCTTTCTCCTACTATATCATGCTCATGTCTGGTAATGATAAATATGGCTAATGCAGGCATACTCCATTCTCTTTTCCGCCTCGCTTTTCTGCCATTGTTCAGCTCTCTCTCCCTTCGTGTGCTGAGCATGGGGCTCACATACTTTCTTAATACTCCACGTTTACTAGCTCACTTTGTCCCTCCATGTAACCCTGGCGTTCAGATATGGAGGTGATCGCCTGTATCATCATTTTCTCTCTTCCGCTCTCATATAGTCCGTTTAACCAATTATTCATGGCATATCATGCCTTGACCGAAGGTCCATCGTAACGCAGCCTGGAACTGCTTGGAAGACGATTGAGGGCCTCCAAAAGCAACAGAATC
Organism: Alternaria alternata; assembly: GCF_001642055.1. NCBI lineage: Eukaryota > Fungi > Ascomycota > Dothideomycetes > Pleosporales > Pleosporaceae > Alternaria > Alternaria alternata. The sequence goes on along the minus strand of NW_017306194.1, from coordinate 704,265 downwards.
CATGATCAAAATTTCGACCGACCTCTTCCGTCACTTGAAATCTTGGTACGCTCGCGCGGCGACTCAATATCTTCATATTCCCCAACCCCACACAGCTATCAGCCATGCCTATAGACAGTACCCACCATGTAGCCACCCAACTCTGGACGAAAAGCGAAAGCCATCACGCACCCAACTCGAGGAGCGCAGTACCGAAACTCTTCGACCCAACGATTTCACGCGGAATTCGCTCCAATTTTCCATGACTTTTGGCCACCGCCAGATCTGCCACTTACAATCACCATCTTGCCAACCACACATGATCTCGGCCCGTGATGCAAGTGACCACATCGAAGACGCCATAGGTCTTGAGTCTCTTTGCAACTCAATTCTGCCTTGTCACTGGGTTTATCGTGCTATTGCTTCGCTGACTTGGACATATCGTGGCCCACAGACGGTTGCGCTTTTGGATCCGTCTCTTTTTGCATTCCAAGGTTTTCTCTCACCCACGAGTGTCTGAACTGCGGTACTATAGCAATGAAAGCCTACTCTGTTAGTACGGTAGCAAAACTCCACAGTCTCGCATCACGCCTCTGTAGTTGGAAGAGTAGTTGTTGCTCTTTCCAGTTTTTAAGAGAGCTCGACGAAAATCCTCAAATATATGTCTCCTTGCCGCTGTGTGATCCAGGCTCGAAAGCTGACAGCGACTAAGGTGGTGACAAAGATGATGGGTCTCGTATCAGCGTACTCTTTATCGCTCGTCTCCTCGATGAGGGGAGCCCTGACCAAGTTTTGGCGGTAGTGGTCACGACCGTTGCGACAACAACAACAATAACAAAATGGCATCTACATCTATTTAGGCTGAAGCGCAATCTAAAACGTCTGTTATATCATAAGAGCATTTCATGCGTCCCACATGGATACCAGGTCGTCTTATGAATATGCACAGCATCTTCTTTGCACATATATACATCAGGATCTGATCTCACCAATGATAGTGGGCCGCTTGATCGTTGCAGAGGTATTGATCATGGACTTTGTCAATGATTCCAAGTTCGCTCCTGCAGTATTACTCAAGCTTTTTGTTATCTGACTCGGGCATATGGACCAGTACAAAGCTCGATATTTGGGTATGTGAAACTTTCCTTGTTCCCCATACTCTCGCATGTTACTGATATCATCAGAACCGTAGTTTTCGGAGCTGGTATTATCCCTTATGCTTAGCTTATGTGGTTCGAACCGCAAGAATGGCCTTGAGTGACGAAGTTCAACATTGCGACCGTGATAATGGTTTACTTTGGTATTTTCCAAAGTTTCTGCTACTATTAATCAAGAGAAAGAACTCCAGCAAGGATAATAGCGTCTCCGAATCATGGTTTACAGGAAGACAGGTTATGCTCTCATTCGGATGGAGCGTAGCTCGTCTATCTATGGTCTTATTGGCGATATTCAGAGCCAGATCACCGTTCTCCCTGCCGACAACAATGTGTTGGATAATAGCATCGAGGTCTTCGTTCAGCAGCTGGCCAATACTGCTCTCATCTACCTAGGCCTGAACCTGAGAACGGACTCGAATGTGGATCATCCTAAGTGTGTCTCCAGTAACTTATTCTAAGCTATCGCCCAGCGACAGGCATCATAATAGAGTTGTGGCTAATGTGAGCTATCCAAAGAGCCCATATTCCAAGGTAAGAGCTCCCTTCTTGACATATAGGCACCCAACAATGCTGGGCCGTCCAACCGTTATCGAGGTCAAAACGTCCTTCTGGCAAACCACGCAATTGCGATTAATCTACTGACTGAGTCGCTGACCAACAGTCGCAATGAGAAAGATGTTGATGATGGAGTTGAAGACGAAACAAGATATCGTAGTTTGGAAACGATGCGCGGGATCAGGGCCTGGCACTCAGATAGTATCTGCCTCCGTCCAATCTTCCGTTAGCACGACTGGAGAGCTAAACAAGGTTACTATACACATACTTGGGAGAGAGATGTACATGTAAGACAGAAAGATATACGCAAGACAGACTGATATTTAAGAACTCTCTGTTAACTTGGGCCGTTTGCCGTGAAGTACGTGCAAGATGGAAGAATAGAAATTAAGAATAGACAAGGAAGGCTGTGTGTGTGTGTGTGTGTGTGTGTAGGCAGTCAATAGGCTTTAGTGATAAGCATACTTTACAGCATCTGAACATGTTGAATGGAAGACGGCATTGTATTTGCACAGAATCGCTGTTCCACTAACAAGTTACGAGTCGAATCGATCATTGTTCACTACTTACCGTCTGCAACCCCACATCGAATTATGATCACGAGGAAGCTGCTAATACTTTCCACGCTTTCACTCTGCTATTTGCAGCAGTGTGTCTGATCTTCGGCAACTCACTCTAGTTCAGTCTCAGTACGTCAGCCACAACACCAGCCACGTCATCAGCCACGGCTAACGGAACGGATGGGCGGACGAGCCATGTGGAGTAAGTGAGGTATGACGTCGCTGGCATCGGCGTTGGCGGATCGCGACTGCCGGTGTTGTACCTAAAACAGGCCCCACCAACGATGGTTTGGCGTCAGTTGTTGTGTGTCGCAGTTTGGTACAGCGTATCTGACGGCATGCAAAGCCCTTAAGGTCCGCGGTTGCAGTGACAGCAGCCAGGAACTTGGCGAATCGGGGACTGCGATTTGTGTCGCACAAGTTACAGGTTTGGAGCACGAGCTCCCGCCTGACAAAATAGCCAGGATATTTTGTGGTACGCGGTGGTACCTGGAAGATGAAGTGCTCAGTTCTTCCGAAAGAGGCGGAAGAAACGATGAGAGGGCTGTGCAAGATACCCCTCGTTCGCATGTACCCCGCTAAAGGTGGAAGGTGGCCTTTGGAGTACAGTAGGGTAGTGTTGATGCGGTTAGAGGTTCCTGTAACAAGACGGGTCGCGTAGAAGTGCAGGCTACCAATAGTAGGTCCAGTATAGTGGCCCAGTGTAGTGGCCCAGTAGAGTTCCGGAGCATCTTAATCGAGACAGGTATCCGCGATACGTACGCGGTGTTGTTGGCTCGGAACCTGTCAGCGCGAGGCGTTAGTGAGACAGACAGGACGGGATAGCATTTGCGGGATTTGTGACAGGCTCGACGGCGTGGCTATATATACTGCGGCCGGTTGCTCGGATGGCTAGCAGGGCAGGATTGAGGGGTCGATATGGAGGCGATGGACGCAGGGCTGATTAGGGCTGCTTGTTGTTGATTCTGTTGGGTTGCGGCTGCCTTGATGGCTTCGAGTGGGTTCCGAGTGGGGTCTGGATACGGTCGCCGCAGTTCTCGGCTTTGATGGTAGGCGCCTGAGTCGCGAAAAGATGCAGCAACTGGCAGCGAGCGGTATTTGCTTATTGCACATGTCTTGGAGCTTTGCATAGAGGTCAGACATAGCCGTCGATCAGGCATGGTAGAAGCCATGCACAGGGCCCAGCCGCGTTCCCGGCAAGCGCTGCTCCTATCGACGCCGCAAGAGACACATTGCGGGCCTGCCCTCCTTCAGCTGTCTGCGCGTGCCCAAGTACCGGGGCCAAGGTGCTATGCGGCGGCCCCCAAGCTTAATTCACTCTTCTTCTGGTCGCCATCAGCATTCGCGTCGCATTGCACATCTGCCTCTCCTGAGCCCTCTTGCCGTGAATTCTTGAATGTATTGACCCACGTTCTGCCAACCGACGGCGCGACGTCAAGCAATCCCTAGGCACTTGGCTACCGCGGTCCGGCCAGCAAGTTCCGATTGAACGCGCAGCCTGCCACCATGCCGCGACCTACATTTACCAGCAAGCTCTCGCTTCCGCACCGCCTCAAGCACCAGACCAGCTACACCAGCAACCCCAATTCCACCCCAACCTCTGTCCCCGCCAGCCGTACGGGGAGCCCCAAACTACGCGCCATGCCAGAGCAGCCAGTACCCGGCCTGGTCTTGAGGGCGAACGTCATCAAGGTGCGCCCGTCCATGTCTCCCCGGTGGAGCAGCCACAGCTGACATGAATGCAGGGCAGAGACCTCGCTGCAAAGGACCGGAGCGGCACTTCTGACCCCGTGAGTCCCTTCACAGGCATGCCACTGCCGCGAATGCCCCTCTAACCACCATGTCCACAGTACCTTGTCCTCTCGCTCGGCGACGAGAAATTCACAACTCCTACCATAAACAAGCAGCTGAACCCGGAATGGAACGAGACGCTCGAACTGCCCATCCTCGGCGAGCAGAGCCTCCTGCTCGAGGTCGTCTGCTGGGACAAAGACCGCTTTGGCAAGGATTACATGGGCGAATTTGACGTCATACTCGAGGAACAATTCCAGAACGGACTCACGCAGCAGGAGCCACAATGGTTTCCCCTGCAGTCGCGGCGGTCCGGCAAGAAGAAGTCTGTCGTCTCCGGCGAGATCCAAATCCAATTCTCCCTCATCGACCCCGTCAACCTCGCCGCCACACCCGAGCAGATCCTACAGAAGTTCTTCGCCATCGCAGGACAAACACCAAGCCCAGACGAAGACGAGGGGGAGCTCCTCATGCGCGGCGACAGCAACCTCACCGACGCCGAAGAGGATGAGTCGAGCTCGGACGAGGCACAGGACGAATCAAAGAAGGCCGAGAAGCGGGAGAAGCGGAGGAAGAAGCTGAAGTTAGCCAGACTGAGGAGAAAGGTCAAATCCAAGACCGGCTACGAATACTCTAGCAATGGCGATATAGCTGGTGTTCTCTTCCTCGAGATTCAGAAATGTACCGACCTGCCACCAGAACGCAACGGTAAGTCTCCTGACCGCGTCCTCTTACACAAGCTAATGCATCCCTAGTGACGAGGACTACCTTTGACATGGATCCATTCGTTGTAACCTCACTCGGAAAGAAGACGTATCGTACCAAAACCATTAGTCATAACCTAAATCCCGTCTTTGACGAGAAACTTGTCTTCCAGGTTCTACGGCACGAAACCAATTACTCCGTCAATTTTACCGTCATCGACAAGGACAAGTTCTCGGGCAATGATTACGTTGGCACCGTCAACTTTCCCCTTGAAAAGGCTGTTTCTACAGCCCCACAGGAAGACCCAGAGACGGGGCTATATAGGTTACCTGAGCCATCAGACTCTCCTGGTCTCTCTCCTTCTGAATCCGGCAGTTCAAGGAAGTCCCGTTTCCGCCTCCCCATGTCTCGCTCTGCTTCAACTCACAGTCTATCTCGTCTGGGTCGGCCGTCTCTGAAGAAGGAAAGCTCGACAGGTTCACTCTCTGTACAAGAGCCTAACAATTCCCTGACTCCCAACAATGCTGCAGCCGATTCCAACGGTAATCTTGCTGTAGCCGGCGACGTCAACATAAACCCATCCGCCGCAGATGACGAGGATTTGAAGATGTACACACTACCATTGGAGTTAAAAGACAAAGAGCGCTGGGGCAACAAACACAACCCAACCCTCTACATTCGCGCAAAATACCTCCCGTACAAGGCTCTTCGACAACAGTTCTGGAGAGCTATGCTCAAACAGTACGACGCCGATGAGAGTGGTCTTCTCGATAAAGTAGAACTGACCACCATGCTCGATACCCTTGGTTCCACCCTGCACGAATCGACTATTGACAGCTTCTTCGATCGTTTCGCGGAGGCACATAATGGAGACCTTCTCCTTACATTCGACGAAGCCGTCATCTGTCTTGAAGATCAGCTGCAGGCCACAGAGGCAAGAGACGCCCAGAGGTCTGGATTTGCATCAGGCACACAGACTCCTTCGCTGGCGTCTGGAATGCTCACGCCCATCAATCAGAACAGCTCGACAACCTCCATTCCGGTGCTTGAAACAAACACCTTGGGTAGGGAAGGCGAAGAAGGCGACAACCTGCAGATCGACGATCTTGCCGACGAGAAGGGAGAAGAACATGTCATCGAGATCCGTGAATGTCCCATCTGCCACCAGCCGAAGCTGAATAAGAGGTCCGATGCTAACATTATTACACACATTGCTACCTGCGCCAGTCAAGATTGGAGACAAGTCAACAACATTGTCATGGCTGGTTTCGTCACCTCAAGCCAAGCACAGCGAAAATGGTATTCCAAGGTCATCACTAAGATCTCGTACGGTGGCTACAAGCTAGGCGCAAACTCGGCAAATATCCTTGTTCAAGATCGTCTTACAGGTCAGATCAACGAAGAGCGCATGAGCGTTTACGTACGTTTGGGTATTCGCTTGCTCTACAAGGGCCTCAAGTCGAACAATATGGAGAAGAAGCGAAGTAAGTGGCCAAGTGCTGTTGTTGTGAATGCATCATACTAATTTGTCGCAGTCCGCAAGTTGCTCAAGTCACTCAGTTTCAAACAAGGAAGGAAATACGACGACCCCGCATCAGCATCTGAGATACTGCCTTTTATCAACTTTCATCAGCTTGACATGTCTGAGGTGTTGTTGCCAACAGACCAGTTCAAGAACTTCAACGAGTTCTTCTACCGAGCACTTAAGCCGGGTGCACGTCCGTGCTCCGCACCTGATGATCCCAGAGTAATCGTCTCGCCGTCTGACTGCCGAACCGTAGTCTTCAATACGATCGACTCAGCGCAAGCCATCTGGGTCAAGGGTCGTGACTTTACCGTCGAGCGTTTGCTTGGTGATGCGTACCCGGAAGACGCGAAACGCTATCACGGAGGCTCTCTTGGTATCTTCCGACTCGCGCCACAAGACTACCATCGGTTCCACATACCTGTCGATGGTGTCATGGATGAACCAAAAACAATCGAGGGAGAATACTACACCGTCAACCCAATGGCTATCCGCTCAGCTCTGGACGTATATGGCGAGAACGTGCGCGTCGTAGTACCCATCGACTCCGTTGCACACGGCCGTGTTATGGTCATTTGCATTGGTGCCATGATGGTTGGCAGCACTGTCATCACGCGTAAGAAGGGCGACCATGTCAAGCGTGCCGAGGAGCTGGGCTACTTCAAGTTTGGCGGAAGCACATTGCTCCTTCTTTTCGAGCCCGGTCAGATGAGATACGACGAGGATCTTGTAGACAACTCGAACTCTGCCTTGGAGACTCTTGTAAGTCCAGTCATGCTTATAGTTAATCCGTGTTACTAATCTTGATAGGTTCGTGTCGGCATGTCTATCGGTCACAGCCCCAACAGGGCAGCTCATGTCCCCGACATGCGCAAAACCAACCCTACCAATGAAGAGAAGCAGGACGCGAAACGCCGCATCGAGGGTAGCATGGCACCTTCAGGCGTGAAAGGACCCATGCCTGGAGCTGGGATGTAGAATAGACTCCATTGCGGTGCATAGGAAAAGGAATACATAAAAGGACATGGGCAGGCTTGGATATTCAACATTGTTCTGGCGTGTGTCTAAGTGGAGTAACGAGATCATGATGGTATGGGAGCATACGGATCAGCGACATGGGTAGTCGCTTGTTCTCTGGCGTTTTTTGAGCGGCTTTGCTTTGACTGTCTACAAAGATGTGTCGTTTACGTACATGCAGAGCAGTTGGCCCGCATCCTACAACATCGTCTTTATCCCCTGAAAGGTTTGGATCGTTGGGCTCAAGTAGTGGACACTTATCCATGTGGGTGCACTAGTGCTTCACGTGAACACGCTAGTCCCAAAACCATTGTTTTGATGATGCTGGCGGCAGGTGCACACACCAACTTCCTTGCTCCCGTGTGATAACCGTTCCCCTCCACGCCCGTCGCCTAAGAATATTCGCATTACCGCCAAATCATTACGAGCCTGCGTACGGATACCGCAAGCATATACCTAATCGCACGCGAACCACCATCGTATATCCTGCGTAGCTCGCCCTGTCTACGCTCGCCCGTTTGTCGCGCCAATGCACGCGCTTTGACCGAACTTCAACTCCCCGAAACTCCCGTGACGCAGCAACTGGACTCATGACTACTATCTTCGCGCGCCCACCGCTCCAATCGCTTCCTATGGCCACAAACCGACCGACAACGCGACGAAGGAGCGCAAAACAAGCCTTCGATGACGACGATGCGCCGGCGCCAAAAAGAGCAAAGGCCGAGGTGAATGGGTCGAGCAAAAAGGCGACTGCTGCGCCAAAGAAGACAGCAAAGACAGCTGCATACGACGAGGACGATGATGGCTTCCAATTTTCGCGTCGCACGTCATCGCGAAGGACTACAAAGGCACAGGCTGCGCCAGCACCAGAACCGATACCCGAGGAAAGACCAACGAAGCTCGCGCAAGCTGTCGAAGCGCAACCCGTCAAATCAGCTGCGCGGAAGAAGAAACAATCAATCGCAGCAGCCGATCCAGAATCTTCAGACTCAGGAAAGCGACGGCGATCAGCGCGCATATCTGCCGACAGTAGACAGTTAGAGGTACGACCGAAGTCCACAGAGCCTCTTCCAACGAAAACTCGCACGAAGAAGGCTGCACCAGTAGAGAAAGAGAGGAAGAAGCAGGTCACACCCCCACCAGAAGTACAACCGCAGCCGAAGAGCACATATGGAGATGTACAAACACCAAGACACAATGAGATACAGGTCGCGAAGAAGCGCGATCCCAACGCCCAAAAGATCATGCTGCCTTTTGCCGACACACCAGTTATAACGAGAAACAAAGAGATGCGGAAGGGCGGCAACAAGGACGGGTCAAGAAGGAGTAGCACAGGCCTGCGAGGGAGGAGAGCAAGTTCGCTGATAGATAGCGGACAATCGAATGGTGAGTCTGAACACGATGCACAGACAAAACCCCCTAAGGGCATGGAAAAGCGCTTCCAGTAGGTAGTAAGTACTGACAAATTCGCAGCGCTACCCCATTCCGAAGTCGAAGTACGAGATTTCTACAAGTACATCGAGCAAAGTCTACCCGAACCACGGCGGATGAAGCAGCTTCTAACATGGTGTGGATCGCGAGCACTACCAGCGAAGCCATCGGGCGACGTCAAGAACGCGAACGCGATCATGGCTGCGCGAGCCATTCAACAAGAGCTTATAGACGACTTTGCAAGCAAACCTGAGCTTTCGGACTGGTTCAGCAGGGTACGTGGATGGGCTTCAGTAAGATATGAATTTGGGCTGATTGTTATACAGGAAGAAACAGCGCCACCACCTGTGGTGAAGAAGCCGAATCCCCAGAATGAGATGAACAAAGCCAAATTGGAGGAATTGGAAGACGAAGTCAAGCGGTATGTCTTGAAGTCCACTCATTACACGAACGCACCAGACTGACAGCGGAGTAGTCTCGAAGATGAGAAAGCCGCATGGGAAGCCATTGCATCAGCGTCGAAAGCTAGCCTTCCTCCGCCTGCACCTTCAATACCCACTGCGGCACCCACACTATCGGATATCGATACATCCCTCCTCGATCCCGAGCAAGCCGCCATAATTTCCTCCCTCCAACTATCACAACCACAGACCTCACCACAACCGCCGTCATCAGCATTCACATTCACATCGCCTACGGCACTACAATCACATCTCACATTACTCGCCAACTCACTAGAACCGCACATCGACCTCTTCGCAGATGGTGTTCATAAGATCGAGCAGTATCGCGCTACAGCAGAAAAGGTAGCGGATTGTGTGCTAGGGACAGCGGCAAAGAGGCTAGAGGAGCGAGATCGGGAGGCAAAGGAAAGAGTCGGAACAGAAGGAGTTGGTGTAGGCGACATACTGAGAGGCCTTGCAGGCGTACTCAGGGAGCAATAGATATGCAAGCGTTTATTGCAATCAAATACAAGAGTTACCGGCGGGAACGGATAAGGACTGGTATCCAGACAGACAATCGTCTTATGAGAATGATCTATGTGGCTCTTTCTTCGGCCTTTTCGCCTTATCCCAGAGACATACTTCGCAGGCATTTTCGTATGGTGTTCAGTGTGTGCGGGAATGGATTGGGAGAAAACGATATACCCTTCTGTTTTTTGGCCTTTCATGTAAATATTATTCGAGCAGGAATACCATCACACTATCTTGCTGCGCCGCTGAAGAGTCATGCACTTCAAGCAGAGTGCCAGAAATGTCATCGCGATTGCATGTGATCGCTAAAGTAAACCGAGAAACCTTGAAGCTACGGTTCCTGCTTGACAGATGATGATCATCCGTCAGTTCTTGCATTAACACAAGCCTTCGTCGACATTCCTATACTCAGCTCACTCCCATTTCACGTATATCTCTTCGCTGCCTCTCTTAGCTTCTAATGCACCATATAGCCAGTCTTCCAATCTCGTCTTCCAGATTCAACGCAAATCCCATTGTGATGCGGAGGAAAAGTACGCGCTCTTCCAGGTAGCGGAGAACGTCGATAGGAGTGTGCAAGAGTTGCTCCGACGTGCGGCCGAGGAGTTGAGACCATGCAGCGTCCGAGAGGATGAGTTTTCCAGAGCTAATCTGGCCGGTTTCGTCGAGGAGAGCACCGAGCTGGAAAGCATCAGGGATAGAACGAGATGATTTTCGAGAGGAATGGAGCCCACTTACTATTCTTGGATTGATCCTCAGTTTTACCATCCTACCACACTGCTTGCACTTAATCTCTATGTTGTTGGCGAAAATAGGGATTCCGCAGCATTCATTGCTCATGAGCATATTTCGCCTAAACGTCGTGACAATGTTAAGCTCTGTGACAATAACGCTGAGGTAGCCAGCAATAGTCTCCTTGGATCTTTTGTTCGAGAGCGAGCGAGCGACGTCATCCACATCCGCAAGTGTGTACAGTGCTCTTATGGCTGCAGTCTTGAAATCATCAACCAAACTATCAGCGATAGGAAATGGCGGATTGACATGTTCTTTCTTCGTCAGTTTTTGTGCTAGCGCTCTCAATCTCCGTGCATCACCCATGTCTGGGTCGATATCGATGCGTGAATTACCGCTCAGCGTGAGCTTGGCCATTTTCTCTATCCGCCATCCGGGGTTTGAGATCAGCAAAACTGTTTTCGAGGCAATGAAGAGAGGTGCAGAGTCGCACATGGAAGAGTACAAAGTAAGTTGACCGTCGGCCGTGTCGTCAAAGATACCGATGGAGATAAGTTCGGAGGTTGTGCCGTTGCGGTTCATGTCTGGTTGTTGAGTAAGCCACTGATAAAGACATGATCAGGTAGTATGGGGGATAGAAACCACTCACACTTTTTCCGCGCTCCGATACTCTTGACACATACCAGCAACTTCGGCTCTTCGACATCATACCCACCATCCGTGAAGCTCTTCAGCGTCATCAGTCCGGTCAACACCTTATTCTCCCGTATACCATACGGTCTCCTGTACCTCCTTCCATCATCACTATTCTCGTGCACCATAACATGACAGTTCCTATCGCCCTCGGGAAAGATGGTAGTAAACATTGGAGCAGTATTCGGAGCCAAGGAATTAAACTCAGACGAATTCGAAATATGTACCGTCCACACACTGAGAAGCTGGCCTAGCTTGAGTCTATACTGCGTGGTGTTATACCAAATGCGCACAGTAAGAACACCGGTATCGTCTGCAAGAAGGACCTTGATGCATCCTTGAGCTGCTTTGTGTGATTTGCTTGGTCTGGCTTGGTCAATGAAGTAGACGACGCGGCCCATGAGAACGAGGTTGCAGGGACCAGGCTCGAGTGTGCCTAGATCTGCTTCTTCGTAGTCAAAAGCGGGCTTTCTGTTGTATTAGCGGTGAGAAAACACGACTGTGTAAGGTGCATACAGCCCATGCACTTGTAGCAGTCGCTTCCGATGAGGCAAGAGCGGCATGAGCCTCTTTTGTGGCGAAGCCATCGTTATTCTTTGTCGTCGACGATGAAAAGTAAGACTGAATTGAGGGTGAGGCAGGCATTTTCTACCATGCAGGTCGGTGTTGAGGAGGTAAAGGCATTTGCAGTATTGGGGCTGATGTTGAGGTGAGATTTGAGACAGGAGCGTTCCTGCCGCTTCCGTGAAATGCAATATTCGCCTGAATCTCGATGAGGAAGTCGCACGACCCTGGAAGCCAAACTATTGTATATGCGCACATTTGAAATATCTGTACGCTTCGTTGTAGTGTTACTAAGTCGAATTGTGGCGCCAGAATGCAAGCACCATTTGACACGATCTGGTATTACTATCAGGTCACAAAAGATCAGGCAGAATTATGGTAAAACAGATTTTCTATTGCTTCAAAGAGAGTAATGAGTTGGTCGAGTCATGTTGTGAGCCACATGTGCCTCTAGAGCATCATGCGATATGTGCCGCCGTCCAGTTCCAATCGATATATTGGAGGCTCGCCACCGTCCATCGATCTAGAAGAGCTTATGCTCCAGGGTCATGTCGTTCTCCGGTTCAAGACCGACGCAGGCACGGAAGATATTAGTGAGAGCTGCGCGCTGCTTCGCAAGAGCATTGACAACAGGTGTGCCAGGAGGGGTGAGTGGAGCCTTGAGCATGTAGCTGAGGACACTGAGAACGCTGTGAAAGTTGTTGAACTTTGCATCACTAGCCTCGGCGCTGTGGGACTTCCACTGCACACGAGTCATCATCTCGGCGACGAGAACCAGATCGATGATCAATGGCGAGGCTAGGAGAGAGTCCTCGCAGACATTGAACAAGCTGATGGTCTGGTGGCCGTCAAGGAAGATCTCGGCGTAGTACTCGTCCAGGGCACGCTTGTCGTCTCCAACAGCGGGCATATACTTGATGACCACACAATGGTCAGGGTGCTCACCGTCCTTGTACAAGACGTTGTTCGCAGCGACCATGTCGTCGACGACGTTGGACTTGGAAATCTCCTTGGAGCGGAACTGCTTCTGGGAGCTAAGATTCATGCCGTCATTGTTGCCCAGGTGATTGTACGAGGCAATGGAGGTGAGCTTGATACCAGCGCTGATCATGAAGTCAACCAGAGCAGACTTCATCTTGGTTTGGCCAGACTTGAAATCGTCGCCCCCAATGAAGGCATTGTGCTGCTCAGCAAGCTGAATAGCACCAGGCACGAACGTGTTCTGAGGGGAGCCGTTGATGAATGGAACGCCCTCAAGAATCGAGGCAACGGCAAAGACAGTGGAAGGAGAGACCTCTTCGTGACCAGACTCAATAGCCTTCATCAGGTTGTCCGCCGTGTCGTTAACGCCCTCGATGATGTCGGCGTAGCGCTCAGTGTTAGCAGTCCATTGCACAATAACCTTGTCGAGATTGTTGGCAGCCTTGAAGTCACTTGATCATTGTTAGCGAGGACAAGAATGCAGTGTGGAAGCTTTCGACTTACCGGATGTCCTTGCGGATCTGCTCAACATGGGCCATGGAGGCCTTGGTACCCTCAAGAACATTGTCGGCACGCTCTTCTTGGTTGGCAGCAATGAAGTCCGGGTAGTAGATGCTAGGAAGGGGCTTCATAGCGCCCATCTCCTTACGCACAAGGGACTTCAGAGACGGCGATAGAACCTTGGCGCGGTCCATCGCTTCAGCAAGGTTCATCCCGCTAATGTCCCACCCACCGACGACAAGGTCGTTGGGGTGGACCATAGGCAGGAGGTCATGAAATGGAATGTGGATCTCCTGACCAGTCTTGCTATCGACGCCGAGCTTAGTGGTAGATCCCATGATGACCGAGCCATAGTAGTTAGCGCCGCGCTTGCCCTCCTTGGTCTCCCAAACGAGGTTTCGCTTGTTCGCGATGATACCAGCGGTGACCGTAGTGCCATTGTTGCCGCCCCAGCCAACCAGCATAACGCCGGTCTTGGGGATCTTGCGGTCGACCTTGAAGTCGTAGAGCGTCTCCTTGGGAATAGCCACATACTTGCCGTCGGCGTTCTTGGTAACGTCGGTGGTACGGTAAGTGTACTTTGACCTGATGGTTTCCTCGGTATACTCTACGTTAGGAGAGCTGACAACAAAGAGATCCTTGGGAGCCGTTTTCACATCGAACCCATTCGCGTGACCGACGCCGTCTTCTGCGTGTGGTGCCATGTTTACAATTGAAGTTCTTTCTGACTTGGTGAACTTAGTTGCGGAAGTCTAAATCCGACGCTGCCCCAGAGGGAGAAGTGCGTCGGCCGGCGAATGGGTTGTGGATCCTGCCAAATGTCAGTATAAAGCGTCCCCATGGGGTTATAGCGGGGCACATACGAGCTGAGGAGATTGGAAAACGTCTTGACAGCTGGGCAATGGCCCGGGGAAATCTGGGTGTGGTTGATAGAAGGGAGAGAGATTGTAAGCTTGACAGTCGGCTGTTATCTACAATCGGTGGTGTGTTGTGGTGGGTGAGGAGACATGGAGAGAAGTTGCGATATAAATGCCTCCCGTGTCCCGGCTGACTTAGCAATAATCGTACGCGATCGTTCCCGCCTGCTGCCGGACAGCGTGTTCACCCACCGCTTCTTTGCCTTTACCTTCCATACCCCCCACTTTTCGTACTAATGTACATCGCCGTAACCTTGTTCGGTATGTCCAACACCAATGGGCACGCAGCAGCAGTGTTCGCGATGCTCGCCATGCCCCACTATTTCTTCCACCATCCCAACATGCAGCAACAACAACCGCAGTAGGTATGGTGACTGTGTAAGCGATCCGGACGAGAGCGCTCTATGAGTCTCAAGCGAAGGCACATTGCATGGACAGCTGTCATCGCATCCTCGAGTGTACCGCTGTGGAATTTTATTATTTCCTCCTATGAGGTACCTGTATAGGCAGATACTACGTAGGTATTCAACAGATACGTACCCCGCCATCACGTGCTCCGTACTCCCGTAGAGGGGACCTCGGGGACTTCCAGCCTGCAATGGACGTCTCATGACTTTCCGCGCAGATGCGAAAACACGTCTGCCCACGAAATGACAAGCATGGTATTTGGAGGATCCTGAGCCACGGATTGTTTCAAGGCACAGTGGTGTCGTCAGTCAAGCGCGACGGCAGCACTCGATACGTTTTCTGCGTCAAAAATGTTTACAGAACGAAGGAAAGGCACGCGACACCATCTGCAACGCATTTTTGTCTAGCAGCCGCCATGCAAGACAGCCACTGTTGACAGATGACAGATGCTGCTTGTTTGCGAAATATCTACACGAAACCAACAACAAATCGATAGTATTAACCGTAATGGCAGACACATTGAAAACCAGACCCTGGGATCGCTTGCAGGAACGACGAATGCGGCAACCTGCATGTGAAGTTTGCTGATCGCCAATCAGCCTCGCAGTTCGCCATGGGAACCATGTCAGCACATGCAGAGCGGGCAGGGAGAGTGACATCCTCCAGGGGCAGCAGTTGGCGCAATGGTATGCCTTCAACTGGTTGAAACTTCTGGCTCTTGCGACAGATCAAGCATTTTGTCTCGTGGTCCACACCGACATGAAAAGATCATGAACGAGAAACTGTTGACGTAGCGAAAGGGGCGCTTAAGCCATGGATAATTGCTACATGCAACGTAGATCGACCAGCGAGAACGACGTCGCATATGGCCAATCACGCCGAAGAGTAATGTCCGGCCCTGGTGGCTTGATAACGCATGGGCAGCAGGCGATCAGAGCCTCCAGCCACCTGCTCGCTGTTGCAGGACTTGGCTTTACTGTTCTGGCAGCGTTGCTGCCGCGATTTGCGACCTCCTTGAGCTTGTGAACTCTGTTGACTTCGGTCCGCAGGCGTGACATCGTGTATCGGCGATGATGTTGCGTCCGAGACTCTCCGTCGCTTACTATGGTTTCATCGCAAGTCGCCGCCGCTGGAACAGAGGGAACCACACGATTTGCCCAGGTACAAGCCGTCGCTCCGTGCGCACGCCTGTCGAATCATGGAAACCAACTCGCACGACGTCTCGCGCCAATTTTCAGGGACGCGCGAGTTACGTGAAGGGTACACACAAAGAAAGCGATTTGTGCGCTTTGCCTCTCGCTATTGGGCCTTCGTGTCTAATTGCCGATCAGCCTTGTTGTGCGATGCGAGCTGTGTGTGGCCAACGCCCAGACACGGTCATAACCGCTCTCTTGATCATAATTCATTAGCATCAAATACCCAACATTGCGCGTGTCGATTGTGGGGCTAAACAGCCTCTTAAACCGCAGGATGCAGTGACGCTAGCTTTTATCCCGCTGCCGTCCCTGAATGCTAGCCAATTCGGAACCATGCCCGCATGCTTCCCCTGATTCAGCAAGGCCCACCCACACCGTTTCTGAGGATCGAACAACCCTGTTCAGCTTTGTTTCTCGGCGCGCCCATCTATCATCCGTCCTCGAAGACTGCCGCATGACTTGCTCCCACTTCATGTCACCAACCTTCATATCGCCTTACGAATTAATACCGCTGGACGTGAACGGCCTTACATTGCATGTCCAGGCACGAACGGCCTTGGACTTCTTCCTCGAACCAGCTCTACAAACACGCTCAACATGGAGCGAATGAGCACTCTTCCGACCATCAAGTGTTCATCTTGCGCTGTGGACATTGATATTCTTCATTTAGCCGACCATGTTTGCGCAGCAGCACCCCCATCGGGTGAGTACAATACGGAACACTACTATACACACAAGCTTATCAACTTAGCAACGACGGTTCCCGAGCCCATGTCCCCCACCTCAACTGTCTCTCCAGAATCTCCACCCTCTATAGTCTCGCCGAAACTCAATCGCGCAGCAACTTTTGGTGGACCAACTTTTAGCAACAGATCGGACCGTGTACCGCAATCGGGTCGCATGCCTCCTCCTCCACGGATTGATTCAAACGCAGCCAGTAAGCAAGCAGAGCAGAAAACCACTGTTGCTGGTAGACTTCGTGCTGATTTGTCTAGACAGGCCATTTCGACCGCTAGAACCATCAGTGATGACTAACCAAAGTGATCCCAGAAGCCGCTCTCCAGGTCTAGTACCGCCAAAGTCTCCGTACAAGATGAACCGCAGTGTGACAAGCCCTGTTCCGCGATCCATGGCACCCCCATCGCCCGATTACACTTCCAACTTGGACTCTGCCTTCCCGCGATTTCCGTCCAAGAACAGTGCTTCCAAAAATGCCAAACCTCAACCGCGAGAACGACTAGAGCCGTACCAACAAAACTATGCTCAGCCGAGCCCTCTTTTTGCACCACTAAGCCCACGGTTCGATGGCGGAGAAAATGTGACCAAGCGTATGAACAGCATTGCGCCAGGGCCATTTGACGGTACGGCAGATCGAAGGCCAAGCACAGCGAGCGCAACAAGACCATTTGCGGAGGATGGGCAAGCACTTGGCCATAGGAGGACGGGTACACAGGATAGTATCGGGAGCAACAAGAGCATGCCGAAACAGCGCGGATCTGTCACTTCGAATGCGTCACGAAGTTCGGCATACTCTAACCGCAGCATAGGCCTCCCATCCCGCCCGAAGCCGGGCATGGGCGGTACCAATGCTTTGCCGCCGCTACCAACCACATCCGAACAGGCCGAAGGTATTGACGCTTTCCTGGACCGGTTGCAGAGAGAATCTACGAAGCCTTCTCAGGCATCTCAGGAGAACTTGGCAAGAGCAAATCCGTCACGACAGAATAGTAGAGAAAGGAGAGAACCTCCACCAAGGCCTAGGAGGCCGTCAGAGAAAGATCTACCACCATCTGATATGACTGATCTGCAACCTCCAGAGTTTATGTCTCTCTCGAACAATATGTTTCCTTCTCGAGGTTCAAGCCGAAGCGGTTCAGAGAGTGATATGCCTCGAGGCCTCGCGCCGTCTCACGCTTTACGTCCACCGCCACCGGTAGCTTCTGGGCTTGGTGATGCGTCCTTGAACGCGCTCCACACGCCTTCGGACTCTGGCTTCTCGGATGATTCGTACGCCAGCTCTGGCTACCGAAGCGTAGCAAGCTCGAGGTCAAGCCCACCGGAGTCCGAAGCTGCGCACTCACGCCAAACTTCCAAGATTAGTCGTCCCGACAACATTGTTGAAGAGGGTGTTGAAAGAAGCGCAAGCCCAGAGTCCTATGCTGAAGCACGGCCTGTTCGAGCACCTCGAAGCTACATGAGGCCCGATGGTGCGGAGCCATACCCACGTGCGCTCTCACCGGGATATCGCCAGGACACATTTCCGCCCGGAGGATATGCAAGGTATCCAGAGTCGCCTATGGATCCCGCCATACAGATGGGTGCGCCGACGCCACGCGACACATTCGACCCGGTATCTCCGCAGGACCCAGCAGAAGTCAATGTAAGCCCACCGAGGCGTATGGCCGATCCCGAACCTCAGCAGCAAGAGGTGCGCCGACCCAAAGCTTCTAGCAAAGGCAACTGTCGCGGGTGCTCCGAACCGATCGTTGGAAAGTCCGTGAAGGATTCTTCTGGTCGCCTTACTGGACGCTACCACAAGCATTGCTTTGTCTGCAGAACGTGCGCCGATCCCTTTCCGACAGCGGAGTTTTATGTCTTCGAGAACTCGCCATACTGTGAACAACACTACCACAAGCTCAACGGATCTCTGTGCAATGCCTGCAACCGCGGCATCGAAGGCCAATATCTCGAAACGGACTTGCGCCAAAAGTTTCATCCAAGATGTTTCACATGCACGACCTGCCGCATCGTCCTCCGCGACGGTTACTTCGAGGTCGCTGGCCGGCGATACTGTGATCGACATGCGCAAAGTGCCGCAGCTCCTCCGAGGAGTAACCTAGGCCCGGGCAATTACAGACCGCGAAATCTCCAGAAGCGTGGTACAAGACTCATGATGATGGCTTGAACTGCTTACTTCTAATGTTGCCTTTATTGCTTCTTCTTTGCTTATATTCTGCTTTTCTTTTGTCACGTCCTTTAGCGATCTGGTTTTTTGGGCCTTTTGCATGAATATTCACCCTCTTCATTCTTTCTGATACCCGGCCAGTCCGCTGTTTCTTTACCATCTCTTCTGCGTTATACCCCTTACTCTATACATTCGCTACACCTTATAATTATCTTTTGTATCGGTGTTGAATGATAGACAAGCACCACTTCTTGTGGTCGCTTTGGGTGGTGCTTGATATACCACTTTCCGTTAGACAGGCTTTAGTCTCTGGGAGACTGATCTTACTTTGTTTATCACGAGGTCCGACTGCACGTGTACATATCTATGTAGCATACTTAATGTTTACTGTTCATCGCGGTGAGCTTATGAATATCGAACATGAGGCTTGATTGTGCTTCCTTATCTCGTGGTAATATATCATCACCGCATTGCATGGCACACAGTTTCATGAAATGTACAAACTAAACAGCTGAAAGATCCCAAAAAAAAACATAGGCAGCCCTGGAAGAGGGCGCACCCGTTGACAACCAACGTCATTTGTCGCTATGCTGGCATGTACGCCTACACCCAAGAGCGAGAGTCGACTGTTTGGTCGATTACTTACGTCTGCGACTTGGAGATCTCCATTCAAGAATCTCCATCGCGACATCGTTTTGCACTTGCCATAGGATTACCACTCGGATAGTCGAAACGCTGTCATACTTCAATGATGCACGAACACAATACATTCAATCAAGTAGAGAAGTATATATACAATGTCCTCGATGCGCTCTAGGACCTCTTGCATAAAAGCCATAACATCTTTTGATACGATACAGCTACAGCATCTATCAAAGCCTAAGAAACAGCGTTGTCTGTCCGACTAAATCAACAACCACCAATTACATAAAGAACATGTGTCTCATGGACCAGTCCCTCTTACATCTATCAAGAAACCCAGATCCCCTTCCTCCTCCCACTCCTCCTCCATCGCCGCCACGTCCAAACTCAGCCAGCTCAACTGGTAAAGCACAGCCTGCAATCCGCGGCCCGGTAGGTTCTCAGCATTTGAAAATACAAATCAAACATGAACTAATATCCATGGAAGAAACCTGATCCTACAACGCCGTCACCACCGCCTTCTGGTCCGCCCAACTCGCCCAACAATCAACTTCAACAATTGGACTTGATTTCCAGCGCTAGGAATTTTGTTATAAGTTGTGTCTAGGAGCCAATTGTGGAAACGTACAGTTAAGGGTGTGGTGTGTGCCAATGGCTATCATGCTAGAGAACGCAGGTTATCGAGTTTGATGGAATCTGATGACGGCTCTGCAGTACATGCTTGGATACTGTAGTTCCCAACCTTTCCCCAACACCACAGACGACAATATCCCATAGCATGATATCACGATGCAGATGAACATACCATGCTACTACCCTAGCGAAGCTTACTTCTGAGCGATAACCACCCATTGACTAGCCCTCATCCATACTTCCTCTCCAACCTTCTTGGTGCCCTCCTGCTCCAAGATATGCTTCACAAGTAGATCGACAGCTTCGTCCCATCTCTCACCATCCGTCTCCTTCCAGCCCCCTATGTTACCCAAATACGCCCAAGACTTTTCTGCCCAGTCCTTCAAGTCGGTAGTCTTCGCCCACGCCTCGCTCCTTTCGACTCTCATATTCTCCTTCAAGAAGCCTGCTTCCAACATCACTCTCTGGATTTGCTGCCCGTCTTTCCAGATGATGGGAGGTGCTGGGTAGGGGTTCCCTGGACGGAGTGCTTGATGTACGAGCGCAAAGGGTGGTAACCAAGTGACATCCTCCCAGCAATTTACTACAGCGGTCCCGCCAGGTTGAAGTGTACGGTAGATTTCTTTGGCACCGTCGAGACCAGCACCAGTAGTAAAGAAAATACCGATGTTATTGATAGAGTGCGTAAAGTGGTTGTCGGGAAACGATAGACTCTCAGACTTCTGGTTGGACACATAGATCGGCCAGGAGTTTCTATCTGCATCTGATCGAAGCTTGTCGAGGAAGACTTGATCGATATCCGTGGCGTATATCTTTAGATCTGATAGCGCATTTGAGGAAAGAATTATGCGAGAGACTGTTCCGGCACCACATGCGTTGTCATGGATAACCGAGGTTGGGGGTATGGGTGGGAGGAGAGACAAGTTGTGAGCTGCAAATTGAGAAGTAACGGCGCCACCTGTGGCTTCATACACATCGACTTTGTTTTGGCCTTCGAGTAAGATAGCGACCTGTTTTGGCTGGTGTTCAGTGTTAGAAGCCATATCAAAGTTCTGTGGGTTTATGCTTGGGTATCATCAGCCTCTTAAATACCGATTTTTCTTAGTCCAATACCACCTGGTGATTATGCTGCAAGTGTCGATTCGTGCGTCTGTCAGGCCGCAAAGAACTTAGTCATCCCTTTCATGTCTCACGCCTCTGTACTGTCAGGCAAGCTTGATTGGTGGATCCGTAGGCAGTCGCACGTGGTGCTTACTTCGGGGAATGGAT
Organism: Alternaria alternata; assembly: GCF_001642055.1. Classification (NCBI taxonomy): domain Eukaryota; kingdom Fungi; phylum Ascomycota; class Dothideomycetes; order Pleosporales; family Pleosporaceae; genus Alternaria; species Alternaria alternata. The sequence goes on along the minus strand of NW_017306194.1, from coordinate 683,130 downwards.
CATATTTTGCCTAAACAGACCTAGAAGATTACGGGCTGCAGTCAGAATCATACTATGACGGACGACCTGGACGCAGTGGCGGACTTCTTCAGAGCCGGAGATGACGGGGCTCGGAGGAGGCTGGAGCGGATGACGCGCTCCAAGCTTCGGATCCGGACCCCTCGCGCTAGAGTCAGCAGTTCTCGTCCCTCTTCCCCCAACAGTACAGTCGCCTCGAACGATTCGCAATGCATCGTGTCAATGACCCCTTTTCCTCGAAGTTTCTTGGTTCGTTACCAATCAATATTGCCCCTCTCACAACGCGATGATCCACGCGAATACAAGTGTCCGCCTGCCCGACGACAAGAGGTTACGCCAGCAATATTTAATCGCCCTACTCACGCAATCAAACGAGTATTATCTAGAGATATGATGCGAGACATGGTGTATTCGATGCGCTCTCGACAGAGTTATGTGAACAGCTCTCGACTGCTCTTTTCTGGACATCGTAGTGACATACTATTACATTCACTACGTAGGCGAGAGAGATCTGAGGTAGACGGGTAGTGGTTCTTGACACGTTGAGAGTGTTGCAGATGAAGCATGGTCTTGGTGCACTGATACACCTGATCAAAAAGGGCAAACAGAATGTTCGTGGTGAGCGCCAGCACATTTGAACAACCCGATATACTCAAAGACCTGCCTAGATAGGCTTTTAGCCTGTCACAGTTCTCCATAGTCATGGTCTGCAATACGAATTGCTGCAAGAAGCCGTATCACGGTAACATTCCGACTACTTGGCTCAGCATCTCCTGATAGGTATTGCACACTGTTGAACAAGAGTACAGAATTCTGTACCGGAATCGGTTCAGTATAATAGATCGCCCGAGGTAGCAGTATGGTCCTCTCCTAAGCAAGTTCCTAGAACATGTTCTTGTACATCCTCTTCCTGCTTGGCATAAGCCATGCAACTGCGCCACAGCCACAGTTCGTGTTATCGTCACTACAACTCAAGCATTGCTAACTATATATAGTCCAATATACTCGCCTCTACGACCACCCTCAGTACCTCTGGCAGTTCGGTCGCCTTACACCAGCGCCTAGAGCACGACTTATGGTGGCAGCACACTTAACAATCGAAACGTTACTTTTTGGAACGGAAGACCTATAGGATGGACTGGTATTGTACGTGTGGATGGAACGTCTTACGAATACATGGGGGACTCGCCTTCCGTCACCGATCTCCATAAAGCAATACCGCTGACCGTATCTTACGACTCACAGTACGTAACATTCCTGTATGAACTGCACGTGAGATATAAATTGACTTCGCACACGTAACTATAGCTACAGTAATTTCACTTTTGACGCTGGACCCGTGAGAGTCGAGGCGCGATTCTTTTCTCCTATCCTGCCGCAAGATCTCTGTAAGAGTAGTGTTCCGCTCAGCTATCTGGAAGTTGCGTACATCACCACCGATGGAACTTCACATGATGTACAACTTTATTCAGATGTGGATACCAGTTGGCTAGCGGATGGCAATTCAACGATGCGATGGAGTATCGACTGTCCCGGCGAGTCTTTCGATGATCACGAATGCCCAACCAAGGGCACAGGAACTCCCGAAACATTATACCATTGGTGAGTTCATTGAAAGAAGAACATGTTTGGTACGTATCTGATTAGCTCGAAGGGAAGCAGAGATCCTGGATCAGGTTTCATGGTCTGAACGTGGTCTTAGAAGTGAACCATACTGGGGCAAGCTACACTACATTTCTTCTCCTCGCCATGCCACAGAATTCAGTTTCGCCAATGGATTAGCAGCCACTACACGGAAGCAGTTCGTTCGCGACGGCGCACTGGATCGTTCCTTTGATCAGGATCAGCCTCGACGGCCAGGCGACAGGATGCCTGTGTTCGCTTATTCCCATGCCTTCATGGCCAGCCAGTCAGGATCGGTGTTATACACCGTCGGTACGACCCAAGAGCCTGCTGTGCACTACCGTACCGCCATCGGGGATGTCGAGCTTCAGCCATGGTGGATGACGAATAATTGTTATTTCACCATCAACAACATGATCAGTAAACACTACCAAGACTACACCGCTTCTGCGAAAGAGGCCAAAGTTTGGACCATGCAACTTCGCCATGACGTCGCTACCTACTACGCTAGGGATAGAGCGAAAGATGACAGTACAGAAATATCTTCTATGTCGGAAGAGGAGTCCTACTATGCCATTCTTACACTTTCCACTCGCCAGATCTTGGCTGCGAACGTTCTCACAGAATCTGCAGACAACGCTACGGGAGCAACCATCTTCCAGAAAGAAATCTCCTCAGACGGAAAGGTGAACACAGTTGACGTGATCTATCCTGCATTGCCCTTTTGGCTTTACGCAAATCCTGAGCTTCTTCGCTTGCTGCTCAAGCCCATCTTCGAGTTCCAGGAGTCTGGACTCTACCATGAGCAATATGCCATGCATGATATTGGTCGCTTTTATCCAGATGCTATAGGCTATTTCAGCTCAAGCATACCGGGCGAGTGGGGCGAAGAAGCCATGCCTGTTGAAGAGAGCGCCAACATGATCATCCTGGCTTATTCGTACTTCATGGCTACTAATAACACTGAATATCTGGCAACGCACTTTGATATACTCAAACGATGGACGGTTTACGTGATTGAAAAGAGCCTATATCCTGAACATCAGACTACTACAGGTAAGTCATGTTCTAAAGTAACAACGCGTATAGACCCATATTGACGAGACCAAAGATGATTTTAACGATCCCATCGCCAATAATACTAACCTCGCGATAAAAGGTATCGTGGCCATAAACTGCATGGGTGGTATTGCCTCAGCTCTCGGAGACATCACACTAGCGACCAGATATGTAACCTTAGCATACGACTACTACGAGCTCTGGGCCGCCTCATCTATCGATACCACCAATACCCATACCCTCCTAGCCTATCAGCTCCCCAATTCATACAGCATTCTCTATAACATTTATCCGGCTCTCTTGTTCAACCTCCGCTCAATCCCCAAGTCCCTCTTCCTCATGGAATCAGCCTTCTACCCCACTGTCGCCCAAGAATACGGCGTGCCTCTCGATAATAGACATCTGTGGACAAAGAGTGATTGGGAGATGTGGGCCGCAGCTACGAGCCTACCCCAGACGAGAGCTTTGTTTGTGAAATCGCTTGCAAAGTGGATCAATGAAACAGTTACAGACAAGGCGCTTACCGATCATTACATGACGACGGGGGATGGAAACTATACAGACTATCCGTTTATCGCGAGACCAGTTGTTGGAGGGCATTTTTCGCTACTAGCCATGGGAATGTTTGGAAGACATGGTGTTCCGAGTGAAAGAAACTATCGAGAGAGGTGAGCACTACTATCAATGTGTAGTGGGATATATCGAGCTATAATAGGGATGTGGTTTGTGGGGGCTGAGTGTAAGAAGATATTCGATTACGGTTGTTCCAGCAACCAGGTTAGTGTCCAGAGGGATTACTTGTTTCTTAGAGCTGTACCCTAGCTATGCGACACCCTGACGTTTACGCTATGTCTCACGCCAACTTGATACAGAATATCTGACGGTGTGTAGCTGTAATGCATAGTGTCCATATAGTACCACTGATGAATAGCGGGCTTGTTTGTATGTCATCACGTCACACTGCTTGATGTAGCTTACTCTGGATCGCTACGATGATGCCATGTTTTTGGATTCATTGCGTCTGTGCGCTTATGGAATACTTCCTTCTAATCCATGCATTCCCCTCTTCTCGAGTCATGCATTCGAACATTCCTTCATGTTTTATCAGGCCCACAGGAGTGTCTTCCCTGTCTGAAAATCGAGAACAGGAGCATAATCGGACATTTCTGTGCAAATCCATCCTGTTATTAAGGACATGAGGAAGGGAAATTTCAATGTGGTGTTGGTCAAGGTAGATGAAGGATACAGGCGTCTTGATCGTTTGCGGCGTTCACCACTAACGATCACGCTCCTTGAGCTCCTCTGCAACAGCCTTGAGACCCTTCTCATGCTCTTTCTGAATCTGATCCCAGTACTGTGCCCAGACACGTAATTGTGAGTCGTCCTGGCCTACGCCAGCCTCGGTACCCATCTGCTTGTTGATTTGAATGGACACTTTGAGCACACCCTTAGCACCCTCGTGAATCTTCTCAATCTCCTGCTTAACGGCGTTCTCCTTGGGCTTGACGGCAAGTACAATGCGGAAATTCTCTGCAAGCGAATCCAGGCGCGAGCGTACCTGGTCTGGTGCGATTACCATGAGCTTCGTGAGCATAAGGTTGCATAGGATTCGGATGTCGTGCTCGTCAGTGATACCAGCGACAATGCGGTCGAAGAAGTCTGAGACCTCGATGGGTGATAACCGTGCAAAAGCCTTCTCAAGAAGAGCGTAGAGAGTCTCGTAAGCGCTCTTGCGGATCTCTAGGCCGTCGTCGACCTTGAGCTTGAAAGGACCCATTTGAACCTCACGGATAAGCTCGGGTTTGATGACGGTCTCCTTCATAGCCAGTGGAAGCAGCTGGTCTAGCGCAGGTAAAATGATGTCGGGTTTGTTGTGCATGGCAGAGTTGAATGTCATAAGAGCTAGACGACGGTTCTCAAGATCCGGCTCGTTAAGCATCTGTACCAGCATAGGTACGACAATCGGTTTGAGGTATTCGTCATAAGCTTCGTCGGTGTCGGTGAAGGTGTATCGTAGAGCAGAAATGACCATAGCACGTAAGCTTCCTTTGCGGTCGTTCAAGAACGCCTAGATTACTGGTTAGCTGTTGAAGACACATATAGGAAGTAGACCTTACCTGAAGTTGAGGAAGATGAGTCTTGGGATCGATGATGGTAAGTCTGCCAATACATTCTGCACCGATAGCTTTATTGTCCTCGAGTTGAGAAGCAACGACAAGATTCTGCCAAAGTGTTGATGCATACGGAATGATCTCCGACTCTGTATCGTCGTGCTGAAGGATTTCCTTGATGGAGTGTAGGAAGAGATACTGCGGAGAAGAGGGTTGTCCCATAGTTGACAGGATAACGGGAAGATACTTGCTGACGCTTCCAGCACCTGCTCGGCCAAGCGCGACAGCAGCCGCAAGTGGCACGTTCTCGGACTTAGTAGAAAAGTACTTGATGAATAGTTTCGGATCGACGGTAGATTGAGCGCCTAGGCGCAACGCAGACTCTCCAAGCACAACAAGAGCAAGACACTTTCGCTTGTCGTCCTGAGCAGTCTCAAGCTCGGTGATGAATTGCTCGAGCTTCACGCCAACACTGTCGCCGCCATATACGAGCAGGTTACCGATGACCTTGCCGACAACCTCTGGATGCCCAGATACACCAACCTGTTGTAGCAGCGCTTGCATTAAGGCTTGTCCAGCGCGTTGCTCGCCGATAATACGCACTAGCTTGAGAAGTGCATCTAACGGCGTACCGCTTATTGAGCCTTGAGCAACTTGGCAAAGAGCCCCGTTGAGGTTGGATGTCATTGTGGTTTGCGCATCATCCTTGACGAACGTAGCCAGGATGATAAGAGCCGGGCCTAGGAGATGAAGGTCACTAGCGTTGAGCAGCGGTAGCAGCATCTCCACCACCTGCGCTTTGGTCTGGCTATCGAGCTGGCTCCGCGACAGCGAGTTCAGTGCGAGAGTACGGAGGGCGCTCAGACTGGCACCACGCAATACACGACTGGCCTTCCGCAGTTGCGCAGCCAGTTCCAGTGCGACATTCTGTACCCACTCGGCTGACAACTCGTTTTGCGCCTTGGTATGGGCAGCAACCGAATCAACAGCACGTACGGAAGCGAGCCGTGTGAGCTCGTTCTTCAGGCGGTCCGCTAAAAGTTCAAGTCCAGACGTTCGCTTCTGTGATGAAAGGAGGCCCTGCTCGCCAGAGCTCCTACCAAGTAACAGTCCCAGAACGTGGATAGCACTCCGTCGAACTTCAACGTCGGCGTCATTCGCTGATATCCGGTTGAACAGCGCATCAAATAGTTGCTCCAGATGCTGCTGGTTCTCCGTTCCGGATGTGGCTGCTCGGGGAGGTGTGAGCGCCTTGATAACTTGTTCTGTTGCTGCGAGAGCCTCTATAGACAATTTGCTGTATTTGTCCTTGACCCCAAGAAGAAGCGCGTCGATGATGGACGCCACATACGGCTGAATGGACTTGGAAGGATGAGTGTCGGCAATGGCTCCTATCAGCTGCAATGCTTGAGTGCGCAAACTATTGGCGGTGGCGGAAGCACTGCTTGTGGTGCCCCCAGCAACCTTGGCAGCTTCTACTACAGGGCCGATGAGTTGGTTCAGATAACCATCCAGACCACCACGCTGGGTGATAACGATGTCCTTGATTAGAGAGATGCATGCCTGTTTAGTAGTGGGCGGGCATGATGACTGCTTCAGAAGCTGCGCAATGCCCTTGACGATGTCCGGGCTGAGCTTGGCTAAGCTGGCCCGGGGACCGACTGGAGGTGTACTAGCTGGTGCTGGTGAAGCATAGCCCATGGACAAAGATGAGCTAGCCTGCAGGTCAAACATGCTGGCATCACTACCACCACGGCGACGCTTCTTGCTTGGCGGTGGTAGCATCATCCCGCTTTGATGAATTTCATCCGAGAATTTGACAGGCGAGGGGCCGTCACCCGACTTCTTGATGAGGTTGGATAGCGTGGCCATGACTTCCAGACGGACGTTGTCCTCCCGCTCTCTGAATCTCGTTATGAGTGCTGGGGCAACCCGCTCATAAAGGGTTCCGTCTTCGAGAAGATCGCCATTGCTTCGCGTAGAAATCAGAGTGTACAGCACCTTGGCTGCACACCTACGGACCTTCCAGCTCGCGTCCTCATCATCATCGTAGCCTGTCTCTTCTTCAAAGTCTTCACCCTCCAGCGCATCTTCTTCGTCACTCGGCATGTCGTCGTCATCTTCATCATCGTCTTGCGCGAGGTTCGGATCGTATTTGAGATAGCGTGTTGCTGCTTCGATGGCTTCGTTGGTGTACATGCGCATGTCCTGCGAGCAAGAGGCAAGGAAGCCATCTAAAGCGATAAGGGCGGCTTCCAGCACCTCGTCGATTTCGGGGTCACGTTCACCTTCGTCGTCCGAGACGTCCATCTCTTCGTCTTGCTCTTGTGTGCTCAATGCGCTGAGGACAAAAGGCGCCAGTGTCTTCAGGTAGGGACCGAACTTGCGTGGAATGGAACGGGCCATGGATCCTAGAATGGTGATGTACAGTTTCCGCTTGCTGCGAGTGATATGGGGATCACGTAGAAGTTCGATGACCTTTGAAAGGAAATTGCTCAGTAGCTGGTCTGAAAAGTAGCCAGCCAATACCGAGACGGCTGTGACGGACTTCTTCTTCATCATGGAACTTGCTCGGTCGTTCTCGAGGATTGCAAAAGTAATCTGCTGCAGTGCTTGGATTTCCACATCCTGCAACATGGAACCAAAGCACCGACCGACTTCGATGAGAACATCGAGGGCGTTGCTGTCTGAGCCCTTTTCCAGATCGTCCTGCAACATGCCCTTGGGCGGCTGAGTCAAGCCCTGCTGGGCTGGTGGTATGACATTGTATCCGATCAGACGCGGAATCAGGACCCTGCTGATGGCGCTGTATGCATCTAGTACCGACTTGCTGCGCGCAGCGCCGGCGGTGGGACGGGGGAGTGATATGACGACTTCTCGCAGGGCCATGGCGGGTATGGACTGGTCGACTGTGTTGCCTGTGGGGAGAGTAGAGAGCTTGTCGATCATGACAGGCAGCGTCTTGTCATTGATCCTGTTGACAAAGGGCCCCAGACACTTGAGGGCTTGGTTCTGAACCTCGCCATTGGTGTCGACCAGTGTTGTGAGCAGTCCCTCGACCGTCTTTGCCGAGACAACATCATCGTGGAGGAGCAGGCCAGGATGCGCTACTTGGAGGATGTCGTGTAGGTCGCTCAAGGCCATGAAGCGGAAATCGGGGTCATCGTCGGCGAATCGGGGAAGCAGCTGGGCTACGTTATGGGCGGTCGGGTTGGGCGGGACCGAAGAGGGCGCCATGGCTGGTGTTTAGAAGGCTTGCAGCCCTTCGCAGGTCTGGTATCACAAAGGTGAGCCCACAGTCTAGGGCGCGTGCAGTGTGGCGGGGCAGCTATGGTGGGGTTGAGGTTGCAGGGCAGCTCCAAAGTCGCAGTGGAGAGGTCGGCGAGTGAGAGACAAAAAGAAAAGCTGGTGAGAGAGCTTTGGTTTATTGTGCGAGGCGAGGTACCCGTGGGCCGGTTTGGAAGAGAAAGAGCGCGATGGAAGGTTTTGGACAATTGTTGCCTGCGCGTTGCTTTCGAGAGCTCCAGCCTACGCACGGCCTCTGTGACTTCGCAGGGGACCTTGAGCTTCCCAACATGGTAAAAGTATGGCACTGTTTTACTCTTCTATGCTTGCTGGACAAAGCCTGTAGTGAAGCGTATATATACGTGCTTTGTATGCAATACTTAGACAGCTACGGCGTGTCTTAACACTGCCTACTCGGACAATTGCTGCTTCGGACTGACTGGAGACACAGCTCGCTCCAACCAGCACAACAAAGGCCAACGAGCGTACACACGTCAAAGCTTCATGCATTCCGTCTACAGACCGTAAAAGTGTCGGATCAAACATGTCGAGGACCACACGTGATGCAAGAACGCGAGCTAGACCTCGGGAGCAGGGGCCACATTGTGCACTGTTCCGGTGACGTACCGATAATTCTCACGGCCTGACGTGATCTTCCTCTTGCGCGCATCTCAACTCCGATTCTGCCACCAATTGCCCATCGCGAGCTTCAATTGATCCATCTACAGCTTCACCATGTCTTTCATCAGGTCTTCCGCACTACGCGCCTCCTCATTAGCTCGCGCTGCCCGCCCAGCGAGGTATATCCGCACTGCCGAGCTCCAGCCATGGCAACGAGCTGTCCAACGCCGAACATATGCCAGCGGCCACGGTCCCGAGGGCGATGCTAAGAGCAGCGATGTCCCATGGTATGTCAAATTACTTTCCGATGATTCAGGCGTGCGCGAGCGTGGACATGCGGCGTATATCTTGGTTGGAATAGTGTACAGCTTCTGAATAGAGCATGGGGTGTGTGTGTGGGAGTACTATTCCGTTTTTGTAAAGCAACCAGATTGCCTACTTCTTATATCAAGTCTTCGATACACACTTGATGCTAATCGGATCTTCAGGATGGCCGCCGCCGTAGTTGGCACCGCTGTTGGTCTCTACACTGTCGTAAACCAAGATACAAACCACGGCGCCGAACACCACCCTCTCGGCGACCCACATGGCGAGGGCGGTGCCCAAAAGACTGGTACCGGATCTACCGTAGGCGAGGAGAACAAGCAGGATGAGCCTGAGGAGGAGACCAAGGACGAATCCAAGGAAGAGTCCAAGGACGAATCTAAGGAGGAGCCAAAGAGCGACCAGCAGGACCCATCCAAGCCCACCAAGGAGAACAGCGAGGAGAAGGACACGCAATCTCCTGACCAATCTGACAAGGTCAGTATAGCTGCAGGGTGAATGTTGATGGCATGCTAACTGGTACAGCCCGATCCCCGTAAGGAGGAGACCAAGAGCCAGAACGAGATGTCAGGCAAGCAAAAGGGACTGTCCAACGACAACACCGAACACACCTCGCAGATTTCCAAGCAACCCGAGAAGAGCAAGAAGGGCGAGGGTGTTGCTGAGACTGCTAAGCTACAAGGAACTGTCTCTACCGAGCGTCCTGGTGCGGAGAACAAGGAGGAGCGTGGAAAGGCTCAACAGGACAAGGACGCATAGATTATACCGTCGTCTCCATCCGATTCACCTCGATCGCCATAATACCTCCACGGTGCCGCATACCCGCTGCCCTTGTATAGCCTCGAATCAGATCAATTGATCATTTCATACTTGATTGTGTCGTGGGACTTCACTAGCAGCGTCGGAGTTTTTTCAAAGTCCAACCACAATATCCACCGGTAATTTGTTCAAGATTACTGGAATGCTGTTAGCGTAATTGTAATGCTGTTGCCATGATGCAAGCGTCGTTGGCTTGAAACAAATCGACGGTTCGACCCGCTATGTCTGCGCCACTGAGGCTGTGCTCATCATGTTCAGTCTGCATCGTTTCCACTTATGAACAATATTTGTCTAGATGCAGGAGAGTGTCCATCGGCGCGACCCAACAATGGTCATCGAAAACGCGTAGTGGAGGAGGCAGCCTCATGATTGGTTAGAGGATCTGGGCCGAGCCACCCGTAAGCGCCCGCCATCTCGCTCCGCGACGCTGTCACACCTCAACTCCAGCCTCGATTGGCCAAGCCCGCGCCTCACTGCATGTCTAAAAAGAGGGCCATCTTACGGCGGGAGCTCTACGAATCTCCATTCACTATGCTGCTCGCCTACGACATGAGGCAGGGCCAAGAGCCAACCGGAGCGCAAGGCGGCTCTGATGCAGGGCTGGCTTTCTTTGGACCTCGTACTTGTGCATGTACCGACTTGACGTGCAGGCCTTTGACCTGATATCAGACCTCCTGGCCCCCGGCTTGATCATCTTCTATAATCCAGCTTACCTTTGGACAACTCACAACTAACTGTGCCACCGGATATTGCCGCTGGCTCTGCACTCAAAGTCAATAGCGACTTCACATACGATACAGCTTATCTCTCGACGCCTCGATTGCAGGCATACGTTTTCCGTGAACCAACGCGCATCATGGATCCGCGACAGCATGGACACAGCCAGCAGCTTCAGCCTAAAATGACCTCCCGACAACACAACAGGTTTTCATGGCAGCAACCTCTCGAAGAAGATGCTCCGGCCTACCCACAATCGCAACAACAAACTCCACAGCATCAGCATCAGCCATACCAGCAGCCATACCAGCAGCCGGCACAGCTTCAGCAATCCCAAGTTAGCACTGATGCATCGAGGCACTTCTCCTATGCGCAAACACCTGCGGAGATGCGCGCCTTTGTATATACATCTTCGCCAAATGATCCTCCTATGCCACAGTCGATACCAATATCACTGCCAACATCGCCAGTGGGATACACACCTATCGATCCGCGCCCGCAATCGATGCTCGATGCGCAGCTTCCGGTCGTTCCGCCCCAATCCCAATCGGCTTACACGCCGTCGTCTTACGCGCAGGACGTTAAACCTCCAGTCTCTCCCGTCTCGCCTCAGCATACATCGCAAACGCAACATTTCTCGCCCGTCTCTCCGATACCACAGCCACAACCTAATGAACAGAGATCCGAAGTTGATACACAACAAAGCAGACACGCGCGGCAGATGAGCAATCTGTCCCCCATCAACACAAACATCCGGACGTATGCCATGCCTCCCATCCCTCCTACACCACCTTCAGGTACACATCAGACCTCGCCATTACCGCACAAGACACCAATCACTCCTGTCTCTGCCAATTCAATGCACAAAGACCAGCCACGGATCGATCCAACATCTCCCACGAACCGAATATCGCCATACCCAAACGAGCCCTACTCACCGCACGGCTTTACATCAGGTCAAAACAACAACTTCCATGCGGTCTTCTCTCCTGATGCTGCACATGGTCCCAACGGACTGGATTTTGCTGCACACCAACCAGGCCAAATTTCGCATCCGAATATGGAACTCGAGAAATCAAAAGAATGGTCGAACGGTCTCTGTGCGTGCAGTCCGGATCCTTCAACCTGTCTGACGGGTCTCTTTTGTCCTTGCATTCTTTACGGCCGTACATCGTACCGCCTTTCTCAAAAATCTGCAAAGAAAGACCCCACAGACATGCTCGGGCATAGCTCCACTAATGGACACTGTATAGTTATGGGATTGTCATGCGGACTATGGTGGCTGTTTCCCATGCTACAACGAACACGTATACGGCGTGCGTATAAGCTCGATGGCAGTTTTGGAAGCGATCTGCTCAAGGGTTGTTGCTGCTGTTGCTGTGTCACGGTACAGAATGAGAGGGAGGTCAAACACAGAGAGGAGGTTAGCAGACGGTGGGCCGGTCCGGCGAGTACAGATGCTTACACGAGGACTGGAGGCATGGTGTACAAGCCACAACAATAGAGAATGAGCATGTAGACCTTGCATTTGTAGTTTCTTTTCATTCAATGATACCCACGGTCCTTTTGTTGTGCTACAAGCACATCTTAGATGATTTGTCGTAAACAAGCATGTGCGTACAGTGCCCAGTCATGTGTTCCGTGCAATAGTTATTACCACTGACGCCTTCACAGCAGAGTACAAGCGCGTCCGCCTATATCCATTGCTTTGCAGAGCTTGCTTTATGTGCCTCGCCATCCTTCCTCTGCTGTATGTTGCCTGCATGCATCTCACCGGCTATCCCACCTGCCTCCCTTGAACCCTTCATCGGCCACGACGCCTAACGCTGCACAATCATTGCACATACCTGGACATCTGATCGTCCGCCTTTTAACGTTGTAAAACCTACAAACTGTTTCGGGAACGCCGTCGTCGATAGTGTGACAACGTATAATTCGTGCCATCGGAGTGTGTTCGTGGTTGCAGTCTTTGTACTGAGTCCAAAGTCTTTGACACATATCCTGAGTAGGGCTGTAGAGCTGAACGTATGACTTCGAGTATCACGATTTGAGCTTGTTGCTTTGAGATATATTGATGCTTTTGGTGCTATGTTCCTGCAGCGCTTGCAGATATGTGCTTTGGGACTTGAGAGTAGGTATGAGGATTAATATACTTCCTTACTGAGAAACCGTTTTGTAGGCATGGTTTATACATTCACGACTTAGCCAATCGAATTCCCGTCTTAGACTGATGAACTCCTCGTACTGTGAGCTCGCTCATTCACGTCTGCAAGTGTTGACATTGACAAGTATGTCTGTTATACTCTTCTGCAAATAGACAAGGCGGTTGCGTGTGTCTGAATGGGACGTGGCAGAGGCTGGTTAGCCGGATGAAGCAAGAGAGCTCAAAGTGTCTTGTTTATGAATCTAGTGTCATGTGCTTCACCGACTTGTAGGTAATCACTTACTCCGGTGATCGACCTATGAGCTGGCCGCCTTGGCCTTGAGCTCCTCCAGCTGCTTCTTAGCTGCCCACTGCTTCTCCACGTTGATCTTTTCCAGTATCTTGTCTGCGCCCTTTTCGATCAAGACCTTCGCAACCTCTTGTCCCATCTCTTCTGCTTCTTCTGCTGTTCGAACTTTTCGTGCTGCCTGGTACTCAACAAATTCTTTGCCATCTACACTGACTACCATGGCACTCAACACCAGTTCTTGGTCGTCGATATCTGGCTCTTCCTCTTCTACTGCATTTCCGTGTTTGTCGTAGTCTTTTGCTGGTTGGGTACCGATTGCGAGGCCCTTGCCGCCTCTCCATGATGTCTCAACACCGATAGGCACGCTGCAGCCTCCTTCCAAGGTGCGTAGTAGCGCTCGTTCGGCCGAACAGGCTCTTGTTGTCCGCTCGCATCGGATGCCGCTCATGATGTCCTTCATGGCCTTGTCGTTTTTCCTGATCTCAATGCCCAGAGCACCCTGACCAACCGCATGCAACATACCTCCGCTCGTGCTACTCAGATATTGTGTGATTCTATTATCGAGCCCCATCCTCTTCAAGCCGGCTGCAGCAAGAATGATGGCCGAGTATGGCGAATCTTCGGCATCCAGCTTTGCCAGCCTCGTTCCGACATTGCCTCTGAGATCGGCAAACTTCAAGTGTGGGTATAGTTTTCTTAACGTAGCGGCTCGTCGTACAGATGACGTACCAATGGTAGCACCTTGAGGGAGGGTCGCTAGTGTAGTCTCCTTCGGCAGACGAGGGGAGATCAAGAGGGCATCGCGGGGATCTTCGCGTTCGAGGATGGCGCCGATCTCGAGGTGATCTGGCAGCTGCGTTGGCATATCTATGCTGACTGTTAGTCTGCCCTATTACGCTCTTTTAGTATCTGAGTTCGATGAAGTACCCTTCAAACAGTGTACGATGATGTCCAGATCGCCAGACTCCAGCATGCTCTCCAGTTCACCTGTCCACAGACTCTTCGCGTTCTCGCCCTGGCTCAATTGCTGCAGGGGTGTGATCTTGTCCCTATCACCCTGCACCACAACAGGGCAGATGTTGAAGGTCCGGTCCGGGTAGGCATCTTTCAAGCTTCTCTCGACCGCGCGGGCTTGAATTTGGGCGAGTACCGAGTTGCGCGTGCCAATGTTGATAGGGGGAAATTGCGTGCTGGCCGATGTGTTGAGGCCTTCTGGATTGGGATGAGATGGTCCCTGGATATCTGCAACTGTTGCGGAAGCCATGGTGGATTGCGTATACGTCAAAAGAGTGGCGTGGTGTTGCAATGATTACTAGGAAAAGATCTGGCTGGAGATCTGGCGGGGTGTGTGGAGCATCATCAACGTCATATTTACCGCGGCCTAGCATTAGCGTCAGGTACACTCTTCAGTTGACGGGCATGTTGACCTGTCAAAGACGATCATACATGGGGTATAGCAAGCTTCCAAAATCTTGAAACACGATTCAAAATGAACAAGTACCGTTTCGCAGGGCCAACACACGGTATAGTAACCTCGAAAGATGTTGGTTTGAAGTCTTTTTAACATTGATGCATTATCTATTGCTACAGCGGCAGTTTGCCTACAATGAATCTAGTCATTGAAGAATGTGTTTACTTGTCTCCAGTGTTGTGGAGAGAGTTGGGGAGAGCTACATCGTCGTCAGCATCGCGGCATTATTGGACAGCTGGAGGACCTTTACCTCGCTCAACTGACTCAGGAACGATCTCCTGGATCTTCTTGGGCACGACCGAGTCCTCGCCATCGTTAAGAGCGTGGGTCTTGCTTGTAGATTGGCTGTTGGGGTTGCTGCCAGTGGGGTGGACCTACGGTCATATTAGCGAGCGTCAAGCCGCAATGTACAGATGTTGTGGACTTACACTCTCTGGCAGGCTCTCCTCGAGGCCCTTAGGGGCAGCCTCTTGGACTTTGTTTGGGACAGCGCTCTGTCCAGTGGCGTGCGAGGCACCCTGTCCGTGCTGGTTGGTTGAAGACATTCTGATGGAAGTTTGCTTGAAAAGGTGTGATTGTTGGATGAAAGGTCTGGAGATGGTGCGGAGTTGAGTAGTGAAAGGCATGTTTGGGATGCAAGTCGAATGGTATTTGAATGATTCTGATGTAGGGCCTGATTACAGCAGTTTATGTACGTATCAATGCTGATGTAACGCTTGTGGTGACGCCTCTAAGCCTGGGTCTTACCTGCACTCCAAACAACGCGTCATGACCGTGTAGTTCATATTGCTTCTCGTCCCATCGCTAGTGGGATTCTGCAGGATTGTGGATTATTATCCATGGCTGCAGCCTGAAATGCCACATATGGTGATTTAGGTATCGCGTGCGGAGCGGTCAGCACAAGATGATGCCGTCACGGTGAGGCGTAGAGCGACTCCGCGGCGAGCTTCACGGGGGCGAGAAGCCACATTACAATAGACGAACGTGATCATCGTAGATGTCGACATACATGTTTGCCTCCGACGTACCGACTTTCAGGGTCCGAGGAGCTATACGAACAAGTTTATGTAACGTTGGTCTGCGGTCGGTCTCTGAATGGCCCGATCGCGCTCCCTGCGTCCCTCTTCGGATTCTCGTATACTCGACACGCCACAACAAACCATTCCACGTTAGGTTCGTGTCATATGTAACCTGTGGTCTGGGCAACTGTCGTCATCACGTCCTCTTGCAAGATCTAGAGGAACGTAGATGCCTGGTGAACATGCGATTCGACCTTCTCAAAACATCAATTACAGAACGATGGGCATTTCCTTGCTTCAACCTCTGCTTTTTTTGCGAAAGACCTACGTATGGTGTTTCCAGCCCTAGGTTGTTTACCTCATTAATACGGGAAGCCGAAGAACTGCGCAGACGCAAGCAAAACTACAATGAGTAAGGCAAGATATGCTACAGATTGTCAAAATGTCAATGATTGCAATCGTGCGTGGTGGATCGATCATTAGTGAGAGTATATGTTATTCCAGGTTTAATCATTACAGCTTTGCCCTGACCCAGCTTTCGAGTACTTTTTGACTTCCCGTGCCCGAGTCACCCTTGTATCCCAGTATTCGTTCGAAGATCATCTCGTCGTGGCACGCTTTTGGTGTAACTACTGTAGTAACTAGTCCACCTTTACTACCAAAACCTTGTGTGAATTTCTTCGCAAATGCCTCGATGCCATCCTTTAGGATTTCGTTGTCACCCGCCCATATCAAGACTTCTTCTACGACATCGGCAACAGGCTCCCACCATTCTGGAGCTGCTAGAACAGGCTCGTTGTAGAAATCGCCGGCAAATGGAGAGTCGGAGCCTAGGAATGCTGATGCCCAACGAGAGAGGGTTCGCGCGTCAAACATATCACGTTGCGCGTTTGTGACAAATGCTGGTGTATTGGTTTGTGTCAAAGAGCACCACGGCGAAATGAGCAGTACCGCGTGAATCTTGGACGGAATGGACAACGGGGCGATCTCAGGATGTGGGTGTGCGAGGTGCGAGAGTAGGCCAAGTACAAGATTGCCGCCTGCGGAGTCGCCGCCCAATATCAGATCGGAAGGGTTACGGCCTTCTGTATGCACAAGGTAATCAAGTAGCTCGACTGCTTGCTTCAGCTGGCTGGGATACCTTGCCTCGGGTGCGAGGTCGTATGCGAGGAGGAGTGCGGATACATCGGGACCGAGGGACTTTTGGAAGTCGTCGAGCCACAGCATATGACCTGCAGTGCAGGGCGTTACATAGCCGCCACCTATTCATGTTAGTTGGATTTTACCAATTCTGAGCGTCCCGTCTTGCCATTAAAGTATACGAAAATCGTCTTCGCACTCCTGCTACCCAGCCAATGCGCCTGTGTTCCACTAGGTAGCTTGATGCTATCAGGTACGAACTTGTATTTCTCCGCATGCTGCATGTATGTGGGAGTTGACGATGCGCCGTTCGTGTACCGGTCTTGCGCAAGATCGAGGTTCCCTAGGTTGGTTCGGAACATGGCAAGCATGACATCTTTGAAGTACGTGTTGGACCCATTTTCGCCTTTGAATGGTGATGTGACGGAGCGTTGGAGAGCTGAGCCCACTGTTGGCAAGATTAGTGTTTGTTTTTGAGAAGATGACGTAGCGCATACTGGCTTTGAGAGTCGCCGAAGCGATGCCCAGTTTGCTTACATTCTGATCTGCCATGGTGTCGTTGTGATGGTACATGCGATGCGAACAGGACGCTCCCACCATCATCAACAACAACAACAACAACAACAACCCAGCTAGCTACCCCATGGTGCAAGTGGAGATGCAGACTAATCGTGCAGGTGCGGAGGGCATTATCCGATGAGCATCCCGAGGTTGGCGATAGTCCCCGCAATCGCTCCTCGGTTACCCCGTACTATGCCCCATGAGCTCTAACCTGCAGCTCGCAAAAGTCATCGCTGCTGTAGTGTCCCAGCTCATGACTCGGGAGAATCCTGCCACCGGGGCTGCTCATTCTCCTCCTGAATCGCAACCCACACATCCATGATCAGCATGGCGTCGCCGGCGGAGGCAGATACACCCGAAGGGGCCCCTAGAGATGATGGCTCGGGCGATGGTCAGCCCAACAAAAAGCGCAGGACTGGCCCCAATTCGCGTGGCGTGGCCAATCTCACGCCTGAACAGCTTGCCCGCAAGCGCGCAAACGACCGCGAAGCTCAACGTGCCATTCGAGAGCGCACCAAGAACCAGATCGATCGCCTCAATCAGCGCATCCGGGATCTGGAGAGTCAGCAGCCGTACCATGACCTGCAAGTCGTCCTCCGCGAGAAAGAGGCGGTCCAGGCGGAGAACGCAGATATCAGGAAGAGGCTGGAGAGCGTCCTGAGCATCATCCAGCCCATCGTTCGTGCCACGGGCGGTCTCAATGGCATGTTGACAAGGCACTTCGCAAGGAATCAAGCTGACGATACGTAGAACTGGCAGCCGCCGCCGAACGGTCGCCCCTTCCCATCCACCCTCACCAACAGCGCGACGCGCCTGTGCAACCTGCCGAACCACGACAGTTCCACATTGCCTCGCACGAGCTATCCACGGCCTCACCCCAGAACGGCGTGCATTCACCGAGCGTGACCGAGGGAGGAAGAGCTTGGCTGTATCCCAGCGATGCGCCAAACAGCCACCTGCGCCGCTACTCCAACGGCAGCCCCGGTCCCCATTTCGAGCAGTCGCGAACGCCCCATCTGCAGACTGAGATGCCCTTCGACGAACGTCTGGGCGTGGATTTTATACTCGACAACGGGCAAAGGAGAGCTGTCGATCCAAACCTGCCTCCACCGCAGCAGCCGCGACCCAGCAATGTGAGCAGCAGCCAGCATGCCATGTATGCGCCGAGCATGGTTGCGCACCTCACACTCCCTCGAAACCTTCCGGCAACATGTCCCCTGGATGTCATATTGCTCGACTTCCTCCAAGATCGACAAAATCGCGCTGCCGAGGGTGTGCCCATGAAGACACTAGTCGGACCACAGTACCCAAACTTCACCTCACTAGCGTATCCCGACCGTGTAGTTGATGCGCATCCGCTGTCAAAGCTGTTCACGGACATTCTACGCACATTTCCAGACATCTGCGGTAGGCCAGAGCAGGTTGCGATAGTCTTCATCATGTTCCTGGTCATGCGCTGGCAGATTGAACCTACGCAGGAAAACTATGATCGGTTGCCGCACTGGGTCACACCACGACCTTCTCAGCTGTTCACTGCCCACGCTTTGTGGATTGATCATCTTCCATGGTACGTACCAATCGCTGCTCTGAACTGTTTGGAAAGAGAGCACGGCTAACCTACTCCAGGCCTCGCCTTCGCGACAGACTCGTCACTAGCCAACCGCCCGTATCTTTCGAGAACTTCTTCATCCCCTTCACAACTACCATCTCGCTGAATTGGCCTTATGAGCCTCGCGACTGTCTCCTCCCGGCCTCAAAAGTTCACACCCACACCCTCTCGACAGCCTCGTCCGTATCCGTGTCCTCGCCTTTCTCCACACATGTAAACGCCGGCTCGCCGCAAGACCCTTCGACCCCGCAGCCCCCTGCTGCGAACAAGTCCGCTGGTATCACATCCATAGGCCCGCTGCCCAAGGAAGATGATCAATGGCTCATCAACCCGGCTTTCGAAACGCACCTCCGTGATCTGAACAACTGGACACTGGGCCCAAGCTTCAGAGGCAACTTTCCCGCATTTGCTGATTGCGTGAAGATCAAAGAGGGAAGGTGATGAGCAATGTAGATGTTATAATGCGTCGCGGTCAAGCGCTGACGTGTGGGTCAGGAAGGGTATTTATTTGGTATTGCATGTATATTTTATTGTATCATTGGAGGGTAATGAGGCGGCTCTATTGTGTATTAACAAGCATTTGGTATTGTATTTCTTCCGACGGTATACGCCTGGGCAGGCAGCACCGAGAAGCAGGCGGTGGGTGCTGGTGACAGGTGGCTTAGCATCATATTGGTATCATAACGACAACACGAAATTTATACCAACATCATCTTAACCCCGAGTTCGCCTGGTCTCTAATTGGTGAAGACGTGTGCTGGCCCCGCTTTTGTTTAGCAACGATGCCAACTCATCAGACCAACTGCCCCAAATTATTCGACCTTCCCTTCGCCGCAGCTGATACACCTTCAAACATACCCAGTATCCATACCATACGTCTTCTCACTATGGCTGTTCCTACACCAATCCGCGACCCTCTGCTGCAGCACATGTTCGCATATCTCAACCCTCGCCGCGATGAACTCCCCTCCCACATCGTTGAGACCATCGCTGGTGAGTAGCTCCCACTTCTTCAAATTCAAATAATTGATAAACCATGTTCAGGAAATCTCACATTTCTGGTGAAATACACTGCCGGTCCTAGTGTCCGCGCTTCCCAGATCTCAATTTCCGTGATCGACGTCCGTGGACCCAACAACAGTGAAGTCGGCCACAAGGCCACAGTCTGTATTCACGACGGCCCAGGCAAGTTTACAGTCGTGATGTGGAAGCAGGTAAATTGGGGTCAAAATGTCGTAATCGGGCTGGGAGAGAAAGTGGACAAGGCTATCAAAGATATCCTGGCGAAGGAAGGAAATGACGGATATGGTGACTTCGAGGGCTAGCAAGCAATTTGATCGATGCTCTCTTGTTGGACAAGAAGTTCTTGGAAGAAACTTGTTAGCCGACTACGTGAAGCTTCGCTTCTATCACCGTTCTCTCGACCTGGTGTCAGTTCATCTACAATAGGCTGTAAATATCGGCTAGTGATAGCATGAAGGATTCACATCACGTATCAGTGCCTAGGAAGAAGAAGAAGGTATGGGAACAGACATAGAAGCTCATCTGGAAAGCCTCAAGGCCGTGTACCGGTACTTCACCACCAACTTAGATTCTTACAGTGACATATACTTCCCTCTTGGCGCGCAGATACTCCGCCGGGCCCACTGTTTCCACCAGGACAATAGGAACGACGTTCTCAACGATTATCAGTTCATCATCTCCACTGTTGAAATATGCCTATTTCGCGCAGTAAATCGACCCAATATGACCATTGAATTTCCCGAACAGCGACTCTACGACTTCTACAGCCTTACTGCGATGAATGCTCCAAGAATTCTACCAACGGCGCATCGTCATTACAAGAAAGACGCTTGTTCATGATACTTTGTGGTATGTACTTGATCCATCCACTTCATCCCAGTCATAACCTGGCCAACATGCAAAGAGAACGTATCTAGCCAGCCTTCATCTTCCGATGATCCCCAATCACCTACGGCAGAGCGATTTCCCCACCAGACATCTCCGACGGCTCTCAAAACCGGTATTCTTGAATAAAGGGATATAAGGATCAGCCGCCTTGGGTGTGTTCGTCAACGAAGCGGGATGAACACACACAGTTATGTGCTGCTGTGTGAACAAGGACGATGAAAATGGCATGGTAGAAGTTTTGATCAAGAGCGTGATAGGGTACTAGAGAGTTTTTCAGAGGTGAAAGGGGAGAAAGTGTGTTAGCAAGACAGGAAAACGCAAGGTTAGCAACAGGTGCTATTATCAAAGGATCTGGAGACAGAGAGGGTGATTGGAAGAGTCTCAAAGTTGCGTGTGACATACGGAGATGTATCAATAAGAACAGTGCTGGGACGATTTCGAGGCACTGCAGCATGTGATAGTGGCGGTGAGGATGAGCATCTAGACTGTACAGTCAATGTTTGTATGTGTAACTGCAGTGGCTTGGCATCATGTTCTACTGCAACTTCCGCTTTTCCAAGCTCTCTCACTCGCAATACCACCTGTAGACAACGAGCACTCTCTTCAAACCTCGAGCCGCAACCGCATTGCCCGATGTCTGCGCCTCAGCCCGCAAGTGCGCTCGAACAGCGCATCTACGACCTCTTACGTCCCTTCCGCAACGAGTGTTATGAAGAAATCGATCCTGTAGACCAGGTCGCAGCGACCAATCGAGCAATTAAGCTTGAGCGTATTGTCATCGTTCTAGCTCGTATGTGCCAGACCCCATCTCACTTACGACACTGACTCACTCGTTCAGAAAACATCGCCTTCCTCGCGCACAATCATATTGCGAATACCGAAAACAACATCAGTACCTCCGATATCTTTGTGGTTACAAGAGGCTGGGCGGGAGATGGAGTGGCTACGACTGACGGTGCCATCGCTGTTTTGGTGCGTTATCCAGAAGGGTTTATGGGTGTTGTCAAGGCTACATTCGAGGCCAAGGTAACTATCGTCGATGCATTGTGTACCAAAGTTGACAAGATGATTGCTGAGAACTTCTGAAAGAAGCGGCAATGGCTGTAATGAGAAGGAATTGATGTGGCTATGGGAGGATTGGTCGGCAACACTAGGCAAGAGCGTAAGCTCGTGAGTAGTTCAGATAGTACGAGGTGTTAATTGTGGCCGAATGGATCTGCTAGCGCTGTCCTTTTGCCTGCACCTTACAACACTGTGTAACTAAGCTCGACCCCGAGCATCTAACGTGTGACGGGCTGGCCTGGTTGCAGTTGAAGTGAGGCTTGCTAGTCGGGAGATTCCTGGACGCGGCTCTGACTCGTTGATTACACCTGAATCACTGCCATCAGCGGCTGGACGCTGTTTTTCAAGCCAGACAGGTAATTGGTAGGTGGGATGGGAACATTGCACAGCGTTCAGTATAGGGCAGAGTAACCTCAACTGAACGATCAATGCGTCCTTGCCCAGTCCCGGTAAAAGTCCAGACATTCGGCGTTGGCTACGCTCGCGCTCGTCTTAACATTGAGTCCGCAAAGTATTTGCTTGACAGCTCCTTCTACCTTTTTCCCGTTAGTGGTAACAGGTATCTCTGGACATTCGTCCACGACAGCGGGAACATGGCGCGCACTGAGTGCTTGTTTGATCGTTGTCTTTATTTTTCCAACAAGATTGTCAGAAATTTGACGGCCTTCTGCCATCTTCAGGAAAAGCACGACCGTCTCATCTGTATCAGACTCTCTCCTTCGCCCAATGCAAAGCGCATCTGCCACATCTTCAGGGAAATGTTGGAGCACCACATTGTATATCTCAGCTGATCCAAAGCGTACGCCTGCAGGTTTGAGTATACCGTCACTGCGTCCGAGCATCCACAGCCCACCAGTGGCGGGATTGAAGCGCACAAAGTCGCCGTGATGCCAGATGGGCTGCTTTTTTTCGTTCGTGAACTTGTCAAAATATGACTTCCAGTACTTTGAATCTCCTTCTGGTCCCCAAAACGCCACAGGTTGACATATGAAGGGTTTGGTACAGACCAAGTCGCCCGGTTCGCCCGAGGCTGAGACGTCGGCACCTGTGTAGTCATACGCAGCGATCGCCATGCCTAAACCAGCGCCTTGGATTTCGCCTTCATAGACGGGTAGAAGTGGGTTCGGTGCGCCAAACAATGAAATGATATCCGTACCGCCGGTAATGCTGCCTAGGTTGATGGTCGAGGGGAAGGCGGAATATACATAAGAGAACGTCGAAGGGGCGAGTGGCGAACCTGTGGAATAGATCGCCTCCAATTTGTCCATGACAAGTCCAGCAGCGGATGGGTCAACGGACTTTTGCTCTAGAATGGATAGGTACTTTGCGGATGTGCCGAAGTGGGTGATGCCGAACTCATCTATCAGACGATGCATCGCTAGGTCGTCTGCAACGGAAGTTGACGGGTCGGACTTGTCTACATAGCGGAATGGAGAACCATCATAGAGTACCAATGTAGCCCCTGATGCCAGTCCACTGACCAACCAATGCCACATCATCCACGTACATGTTGTAAAATAGAAGAGCCGTGATCGGAGTGTCATCGAGCAGTGAATAATGTGCTCTTTCTTGTGTTGGAGGAGTGTACCGATGGCTCCATGGACAATACATTTGGGTGCACCTGTCGTGCCACTTGAATACAAGATATATACCGGATGGTCTGGCGGCAATTGCTTGAAGACAAGCTCTGACATTGACTTCAGTGCTGTAAATGTTGCGTAATCGTAGGTTTTGCCAGATTTTACAGGAATGGAGGTGACATCGAACTGTACTGAGGCTACAGTAGGGAAGATAACAACAGCTTGGAGAGATGGCAGGTCCCGCGCAATGTCGGCAACCTTGGGTAGTACTGGATGGCTGCGGCCGTTGTAGAAGGCAGCGTTGTCTGCAAAGAGCAAAGCCGGCTCGATCTGACGTAATCTATCGAGCACAGCGTGGACGCCTGTATCTGGGCTGACTGCTGTCCACACTGCTCCCAGCGACGTCGCAGCTAGCATTGCTACCAAGGCGCTTGTGTGGTTCGCGACATAGCCAGCCACTCGATCGCCTTCCTTGAGGCCCAGATGTATCATTCCGGCTTGGCACAGCTTTACTCTGTCCCTGAGCTCCTGCCATGTCACAGTCTCCCTTGTGGTTTCTGTTGCGGCGATAACAGCAGGTGAGGAAGGATCGACTGTAGTGGTGGGGAACAGGAGGTTCTCGGCGAAGTTGAGTGTTGCTCCCGGGAAGAAAGCTGGACGAGGAAACATGGGCGCGTCGTCATCCACAGCCTATCCATTGTAAGCAAATATAATGTGCATGAACCCAAGACGACTGACTGATGTTGGGGTTCCTTGGTGCCTGATACCCACGAAATCCCAGGCTCTTTGCCAGAAGCTGTTGACATTGTTGATACTCCATGCGTGTAACTCCGAGTAGTTGGAAAGCCGCAGATTATGTGTCTCATTCACCAATTTGAGGAACTGGTACATGGGTGTCGTTTTTGGAGAAGGATGCTCCCACAGGAGTTTGGGACCTGTTGGACTGCCATTGGTGCCTTTCGTTTCGTTCATCGTGTCGCAGCCGGTATGAGAAGTGCTTCCAGGAGCCGTAGCATCAGAGTTGGCAAAAATTTGAGGTTTACGGCTATCCAAGGCTTCCAACAATTCCTGACAGGGGCCTCGGTTCCCCCGCGCCCGATCTTGTGGAGCGGCAAATTCCGCTGGCGGATCGCGAAAACATCGCGGTTCCCCACGTCAGAACACAACAGCAACCCCATGGGCAGTCCGGTCCTCATCGTTTTCATTCCGCGTATCCAGTCCGAAACGCGTTCTTTCATCGACGGCAGGCTTTCTGTATATACTGTCTACGTCACTCTAGTGGGGCTGCAGGACTGCGCCACGCGTGTGCGAAAGCGTCAACTACGCGCCTACGCTCTCAATACGGCATGAATGCGCCTGTGGATCACCACAGCCCTCACAGCTGATTCACAGCCACCAAACTCAACATTCTTGCTCTCATTATGCCACGAAAATTAGCGACCTCACCGGTATGGAGGCACAACGTGCGGACGCAGTGCTGAACATGGGAAATGAAGAAGTAACCAGGCCTTTCATTTCCAAATCGCCATCACTACCTCATCTGCGTGTTTCAGTACCACGATCGGCACGTTGGCTGGGGCCTTTTTCACCGGTTTCCAGGGCGTTGGAAGCGTAGTCTGATGGTGTGTAGGACAACGCATTCATGCCTAGCCCTAAGTGGGATAGCACATGGTCTTTGCCCTCAGGCTTGAGCATTTGTTACTGCATCGCCTACTGTCTTCATGGATCTTTTTCATATAGTTTGTTAGGAAATTACGAGGCACATTCGAAACAGACCGTCTGAGCGAATCGAGGCATTGGCAGCAAACACCATGGGAAAAATCGGATGCAGGAACAATCTTACATCTGCCATGGCTGGGTATCAGGATCAGACGATCACCTGGACATGCTACGCGATGGCACGGACGTTTGCCTAATTTCCTTCCACGCAAATTTCACATCTGCGACGCTTCGGACAACAGTTCCATCTGCTTTGCACCTCCAGCGTTGTATGGCTCGTTGTCTGGAACCCTCCGGAACTTCGGAAATGCACTCATGATGGGATCGAAAGTCCTCAGTTGAAGCCAAATGGACCCGTATGAGCCTCTTGATGATGAGATGATGGTCCATGCCATCTGTCGCGACTACAGCACCAAGGAAGGCGGGACGATCACTGAATGCTCGAGGACTCATCTTTAGCCAACTTTTCGAGTGAGTGTTACTAATGCCGACCCATATCTCAGGTGGCCAAGACTTTGCCGTATGTGCTCCGAGCGCCCGAAGATATATGGTTTTGGGGACTGGTACCTGCATCTGTCATCTGTCAGCTAGATCGGGGGTGTGACGTGTGAACACTCGCATCCTGCTAGATCCACTGTCCTGCCTATAGCTCTGGGACTAGGCCTACAGATGGGTTCCTCAGGGGTATTGCCAGAACTGGCTGCAGGACCGCTACAATGCTAGTGCTTATCTTGGACTGAGCAGTGTTGAGGGCTTGCCAGTGGATCCAGCACTTGCTATAATCCTGGACATGCCATCGCAAGTGCGGGTCTTGTTTGATGCTGCAGATGTTCGCGTCTTTTCGGATATCTTATTTGCATGCTTAGCGCAAACACGTTTCGTCCGCAAGACATTCAGTTCCCTCGCCACGAATCTCTGACAACGGGATAGGTAGGGGTTGATACGCACCAAGCCCATACATTTGCGAGATCGACATAGTCAGGAGCCTGCGCCCCCATGCTGAGGGTATGCGACCTGCATCTACGCTTCCATAAACGGGAGCACTTGAGTCGGCCGATGCTCTTCCTTGGGTGTCTGTGAGTTTTATGGTCCATGTCCTGGCCTCTTTACCCCCTTTCTCCGCTGAAGGTACACACATGAAACTGAAGATGCACGGCTGAGCCGGAAGTTTGCGATTGGTCTACCAGTACGATAAGACTCGGATCTGTTGGATGTCTAGCCTGATATCTTCACGCATCTAGAAGATACCCGTGATACTCTAGTATCATGATGACAGACGACTAATGCCCTTGTGTACAACGAATTTGATTGTGAGTAGTAAGACCCTAAAGAGAGGTAAAGCTCGAAAGATTTCACACCAGCACCGGGAGCAGAAACGCCACCGGATCGCATCACAATCCAACGACTTGGGTAACAAGTAAACGATGCAGCTTACAACCCTGTACCATGCCCTGGTTCATTGCTGCTCTTACCAAAACGGCCAGAGCTAGTGAAGCTCCATGCTTCACGTTGCCGTAATAGATCAAGAAAGGGCGTCAGAAAAGGAGTGAAAGATACGAACACGTGCGAAGCAACCACACTGGCTTCAAGTCTGGGATACATGGGCACCATATAGACTTAAAAGGTCCCAGTACTGACCTGATATCAACATTACCATCAACCACCTTAGACTTTCCAGTATCAAATCAACCTTCGAAATCCAGCTTGTCGAAGTTGCTGGTGAGTTCGATGTTAGTTTTCTCCCTTGAGGTTTGTCTCGAAAGACTTTGGCTTACATTTCAGCACTTAGTACCAACCCCCAACACGGTCATTTTGATTCGCAAACCTTGCAAATATGGGCAGTCGCAGTAGGCGCGATGCCTTCTCTATCGAAAACCACAACCACACCATGTCTTCTTCAGCGGCCAACGAAATACGGCGTTTACCTTCAACCGCCCCATGCCCATATCATGCGGCTGTGCTTGCAACCGATTTCCGGCAATCTGGATCTCAGTCGGCAACATTCACACGCGAGATGCTCCAGTACACCCCACCCTTGACTCTGACGCAAGATTGGTGTATCGGCTCTTCAGCAAGCAGTGGGTGCACCTGTGCGTCTTCTGGAGGACCTGGGAGTGACAATATGTCCCGCGAGATCGATGCCATTATTCGAGCTTCTAAAGTTGCTGCCGCAGCCAATCCAATTCCCCCACGCAACGACAAATGAGACCGTGCCGGATCGGCAGTAGGAAAACCGTTTGAGTAAAGACTATTGTGAAACCTGGTATGGGTAGTTTCTGGATGGGGTTGTTTCTTTCTTGCAAAGTGCCAGGTTGCGAAGGTCGCTACGCCAAGGAACCTCCTCGGCACTGACATCTTAATGGAGTTCTTTTGAAGATCAAAACTGGGCAGTTGTTAGTACGGCTATCTTTGTAGCATACGATGTATTTTCACGATCTACTTGGCCAATTATATCCAGTTCGGCAAAAGATTTATCGGTCGCCGTTTGCGCCACAGTAAGCGATCGCTTCCAGTGTCGGTAGCGTGATTAGGTACGTGGGCTTCGATACGGTACATCAGATAATGTCGCCACTATGTTCAACACTGACGCATCTACGTGCAGGAGTGGACGCTATGATCTACAAGTCTGCGTCGTTACTGCAAGGTCGATCGAACGATAGGTGTGATATTCATCTCATGAAGGCCATTCAGATAGTGTTTGCTGCTTGGTCTAGCTGAACAGAAATGAACCCTGAAGCCGAGGACGGGCCCTCTTTGGCGCGGCTTTTAAACGTTGCTTCCAAGATTGTTCACCGACGCATCAGGAATTCGAAGATTCTTGGCCTGACAACCTCGTGCTAATGGTTCCATATCGCTGCTTGAGTTACTGTAACATCTTCGATCTGGAATGTAGAGCATTATTTTGCACTCATATGCTCTACAATAGTCAAAAAAATCTTGCCAATATTGAGATGATCACAGCGTCGTGGTATGTCATCGCAAATACCGCGGCCGCAGTGCGACAAAAGTCGGTCGTGAAAGGCATCGCAGTTCATCATCTAACCCCCTAATCTCGATTCTGTTCCCAGACTCGGTTGCACGGTACGCGGCAAACCGGTTCCATGGAAACCTCTAGTGACTGCCAACATAGGGG
This sequence comes from Alternaria alternata, assembly GCF_001642055.1. Lineage (NCBI taxonomy): Eukaryota > Fungi > Ascomycota > Dothideomycetes > Pleosporales > Pleosporaceae > Alternaria > Alternaria alternata. The sequence goes on along the minus strand of NW_017306194.1, from coordinate 654,895 downwards.
CCAATATCTACTTCACAGGCCTGGCTAACCTACTGAGGTAGACAAACGATGCCAGCGGGGCTTGGCCTCACGAGGCGGTGTGGAAGTGAGACTACCAGCTGAACTACTCGGTCCTTCGATGCCTCCAGTCAACAGACACCACGCCCGCCTACAGCCTTAGTGCTCACTCTCACTGAGAAATGAAACATGCTAGGTCTCTCTGAGATTAGAGATCTAGCCAATCTTCTATCGCTGTCGAATATGTCGACATTCGTAACGATACCTTGCAGTTCACTCGGCAGAGGCACAGTACCAAAGTCAAGGCGATAGTCTCACGCTGCGCCACAGCGCAATTGCGGCTATGATCATAAACTAATAAGTTTCAACTGCATGCGAAGGATTCGGATTGCGAAGGATGCATGTCAAACGAATCGCGCCTCCTATCCTTGTTGGCCATCTGTGGCGCGGTTGGTGGTAAGTGAGCAGGCTGCAGACATGCAATAGTATACCGATCCATTACAATCTGATACGAAACCGAAACTACAAAACATGGGAGATTTGGAGGATCTGCACGAGGAAAATAGTTGTGGGTATGAGGGCCTGTCTTTTCCGTCCACGGCGTCTTCATAACCAAACAAATAAGCTGCTCACCCACCCTCATGCACACAGACGCAGGGGGGGGCGCCTAAGTCTGCAACCAGGAATCCACCACGCTGCCACACCGCATGAACGATAGCGACTTGAGCTTTTGGTTGCGAAAATCTTCAGCCATTTGCCTGCAAAGAAGGATGTAGGCTTTACCGCTAACCCGGCAATCAGTCTGAGCCCAGCGTGCCAGTGTTAGGCGCTCCACGGCCGCGTGTGCCCAGGAATCGGCACCTTCCATCAACAGCAGGCTTCCAGAAGACTGCCGCAGCCCACCGGAAGAAGCTTCTATCAAAGCGCAAACCGGCGGTGACGCCACCAAGACCTTATCAGCTTACTTAGAAATTGTCGTCCGAAGAAGAGGTGCACAGTACCGCCGAAGTCGCAAGCCTTTCGTCACTACTTGTTTACACGTACGCAGCTCCCGTTGCGCACATCTGAGAATAGCTGTCTAGTAACTTCAGCAACAAGCGCGTGGCTGCAAAGAGACACCGCGGTCCTTTAGTCTTCGAGTTTGCGGAAGTAGACTTCGCTACGGCCAAGTTCTCGTACAATTTTGCTACTTCTCCATACTAAGACTGGCCAAAAGATTCCAGAAGAACGGCTGCATGGAACTAAGTCCGGGGGATCGGGTTGTGTGGTCCTGCCTCCTGCCCAGGTAACAAGGCTGTGTAAGTGTACAGCAGTGTGTCATTGGGTGACACTACGAAGTTTTACCCGGTGACGTTCTTAAGCAACGATAGGATCTACGGGGAAGCGGCTCATCATCCCATTCCTTCCTCTTTGGACCGACAAGGCTGCTCAGGCCTTGCAAGATTCTCTGCACCCTTGAGGGCCGGCACCCTTCCCCATATACATAGCCTGATTTCTACCACTCAAGTGGTCTGTACCTTGCACAATGGGTGTTGCCTAATCATCATCTTACCACATTGTCATCATAACCCTTATCTACACCGATCAAGGCCAGATTGAGAAATATACATGCCTAAGGCAGTCTCTCACTAATTTCGACAACGTAACTTTAATCTTGGGAGGGGACTTTATGACCCGATATCCAAGTACTACTGCATGTTTTTCTGCTCCACTGAGTACTTGGTATTCATGTTCGATCATGTAGCATGATAAAAAGTAACTGCATGCGGCTTGCGGTTCCGTGTTGAAGAGACCGCATCTTTCTTGGTACAAGCTCACTCTCAACGGTTCTTGCCCGATGCACTGCTCACTCGAGCTACGTAGCGGAGATACTCGGCTTTCCAGCTGCTTTATTTTGAGCGTGTCTGGACTGTATCAATCGCTCGGGATGCCGATCCCTATTTCGCGTGTAACTATGCTCGTCCGTGGAACGAGTTTGTTTCACCGCGTGAGCAAGGCTACATCCGATGCATGACACCACACGGCAGGCGCTCATGTTTGCAGACCCACCCCAACCTCTTAATTCTCTTGTCTGATTCGGCCGCGGAAGCTGCAATGAGTGCCATGGTCATGGGTCTGTTGATTCCAGAAGTTCGCTTGGGTTCTGTATCCACAGCCACGATCCCACGCCAGGATAGGTGTACTCCGACTCTTGCCTGATGAGTACAAGAGCCCGTAGCGGCCCCTAACCCGTATCCCCGATTCCATAACAAAGATCTAAACCTTCTACATACAGCTAGCTCACTAGGGTACTAACAGACGGCGAAATGAACAGGCCGAGTCATGCGACTCCGTGCTGTCAGTCGTAGTCAATATTGGGGCTGCGCAATGAGTGTGTGTTCTACACAGAGGAAGAGTGGCTCGTTGTATCTCAGCCAATGTCACAGCGTATGAAGTATAAGTAGCGCCTCACGCGCCGCTGTTGAAGTGTAGTGGGTAGTCTTTCTCATTTCCTTTAGAGTCTTGAAGAACAGAATGGCTTCTTCAGTACCGACGGCAGTGGTTGTATCAGCCGTTAGTCCTGGCTCTTTTCAGAATAATCGCCAAGTACATCTCCCGTCGTTATCTCATGGGCACAAGAACTCTACCGAAGAACATGGTAACGAACCCGCTGGCACCGCTATGCAAGTGCATCGCAGTGACCTCGACTGTGTTGGTATGTGGGCAGACAAAGAAGAACCCCAGCTCACTCAAGCTTTGGTAGATGCAGGTATTGTAGCCTTTGAAGTTTCGGTCCGGAAGCTACTGATATCGTCTAGTCCAGCTTCGTATATCCCGAAGAGATTGCTCACACCATCGCAATATACACGAAGCGTGTTTTGTGTCCAAAAACCACCTCCATATTATCGAACTCCTCGAGAGGCCATACGTTTTCAATACTACCGGTAGCATGTTCCAGGAACAGGCCGGAGGTACAACAGCCCCAATGTGCACATGCATTGTGATGATCGAGGTAAATGACGACGAAGCACACTCAGCGGCGACGATGACGAACGGTGGGGCAGCGCAATCGAAGGATCTGAACGGAGCGCGGTAGAGTAAAGCCCTCAGTCAATGTCTTCTATCATCAGATAGAAAATGATGAGATGACTGGTTGATAGCGCTCAGTTCAAGGTAGCAAACTAGGGAGTGTGGAAGTAGAGTATTGGAAGAGTCCTTGTTTTTGTTAGACAAAAGACCCTGTTCTTTACGTCTTTTCACCTGCACTTGCGTCATACGCTATCTGATATCATGTTGCGATGTTTTCGCACGAAATAGATGTCTCACATCTTCATTCACCCTTCGAAGTTATCAATATCAGCGACGACAGCGAGCGGCAGTACAACGCCCATCGTGTGTTAGCTAGATCGCCGTCAAAGACAGGTCTAGACTGAGAATGCGAAAAGCACTAGTTGAAGGCCCTCCTGTGCTGCTTATCGATAAGACAAGCGCACGACCCACCCCTCGCACTCATTCTTTTCGTAGGCCTAGCCCTCCTGTAATGCCAATTATGCAGCTTAGGTAGCATTTTGTGCATCTCAGTTTCGACCTTTTCTACGCTCTTACTGCAGTTGATGCAATTTCTGAGGCGACTACATGTCTCATTGAGAAGACAATCATCAATCCAGGTGCCAGTTCGCCCCCACATTCGACAATTCTTCTACCCCCCTAACGCGGCAATGGACTTGTCCACGGATGCCACCGAGCGCGTTCGTATGTCGCCCCTTCGTACTGAACGGGTTCGGCTAACAGTCATGGCAGAAGGGCTCGGTGCATCATGATACGCATGCTACACCACCACAATTCATTCAGAAGGAACATTGGCGATATCAAAGCATGCGTAAAGCTGACCTAGATACCGACCCAGACATTTTTGACCTTAGCAAACGCGACCAGTTTAGTGAAGATCACAAAGACATCTGGCGCCCTGCAGGCATCATTCCCGCGACTCAGATTGAAGCTGCTTGCCAGGCATACGCAAGGGGCAAACCACTCGCTATACCTGCAGAAGATGCGCAGATCTTCGAACATCGCGACTTCCCTGGCCTTCAAGTTATATCTGGACTTCTTCCCCCTGAGACACAAGTCATTTTTACGTCATGTCTCATGCACCGAGATCTGGCAGATGCAGGCCACAAGATCAACCTCCAGGCGGATTATGATATCCCGTACCCTCCGAAACCCACATCGGACGAACTGCGATTCGACAGTAGCTTTTTTCTGCGTCAACGAGCAGCACCGGAGGACTGTTTAATGCCGAAAGTTCAAAACAAGCTGAATCCTCTCAACAACGAGCAATTTTTGTACACCAAGCTTCGTTGGCTAACACTGGGCGAGCAATACGATTGGCCTACTCGTAGCTATGCAAAGCATGCAACGCCATTCCCGGCAGATTTATCAACACTTGTGACTGGTCTCTTTCCCCATATCCGGCCAGAATCTGGTGTGGTTTTGATGTACTCAGCTAAAGACTTCATGCCTGTACATCGCGACGTCAGCGAGCAGTGTCAGAGAGCGCTTGCAAGTTTCAGCGTCGGATGCGATGGTATCTTCATCATGGCACGAGGAGAAGATGATGGAGAGGGTGAGAATGCGCCCAGAAGCGTTGCCATCCGAGTCCACAGTGGCGACGTTGTGCATCTGACCGGCGACGCTCGCTGGGCCTGGCACGCAATGGCGCGTTCGATACCTAGCACATGTCCATCCTACCTTGCAAGTTGGCCGGCAGGTACACCAGGCTCTACAGCAGCCGAAGAGAAAGCCTACAAGAAGTGGAAGGGCTACATGGGCACCAAGCGCATCAACGTAAGCTGTCGGCAGGTCTGGGATTGAGAAAAACGGCAGCCACAGGGACGGCCCGTCTGGGGTATCCCATTGCAGTGGACACGAGTTCCTTTATGATAATCGGATCCGTACACTCGGTGTCGTAGTTTTGCTGACGGCGGCCGCGTAGCGTACTCTACGGTGGAGCAATCCTCGGAGTGTTAGTAACCCTAATTGCAGCACCTATGTGCAACGTCAAATTCAGTCCAACCCGAACAGTCTCTTGAATTATTGCTTAGTCTGCCACGGATCTATCGAAGTAAGTGTAGGCTGTGTTCTATTTAATGACTGAATAAGTGCAGCATCTTCAGGCACTGTTTCTCCCAAGGCGCAGCGTTCAGGGCAGTACCAGCGTTCCCCAATGCTCTCCAATTTCTTTTTCCTTGGCTTAGGCCACCAGCTCTTCTTTACGGGTTGACAGCCCGCCCCTAGCGAGTCAGCTAGCCCAGTACGGGAACCTGACGCTAGTATCCGCTATCATGGAGTTTTGGTTCGTCGGTAAGCACACTGCGCACTAGCTTTCGAAGCCACTAGGATACTGTGGTCGATTACTGCCAAATGAAGCAGACGGATCAATGGGCCCTGAACGCCATGCGGCAGAACCCTGGTAGTTTCTGACATGTTGCTATCTATCGGTGGAGGCTGCGACCTGCCCTTGCTTGCCTCGTGTTGAGGGTGTGAGCTTGTGCTGGTGCTTAGTGCACCCACTCTTGATTCTCAGGGTCCTGGGGGAGGCGCAGCACCAGATGGCTTGAAGTTTATATTACTCCCACGCCTCGGCCCTTCTCTTTGTTAGTGTAACGTTCACCTCTGCATTTGTCGTTAATATCCTCTGTTCTTGCTCATCTTTGCGTCGCGTTGCTTTTTGGAGATAGCTTGCGTGACACGTCATGGGGATCCTGAACCTTCCTCAGTTTCGTTACCACGGACCGTGGGTTCAGATGCTAATCGCCGGTCTTGGTGTTGGTTCCTCTGCCGGTATCTACGTTGCGCTTAATCTTCTAGGAGCTGGTGGTGGGAAGCCGGATTCAGCGCAGGTAGTCCAGGTTGTCAATGCGACGCTATGCGCAGGTACACAACCATACATGAATCTTATGGGTGACCTATACTGATCATCCTGTAGTATGGTTCTTCTCTTCGTCCTTTGGTGGCTCTATCTTGAACAAGCTTGGACCTGGCCTTACCATGTGCATTGGCGTTCAAACCTACGCCGTGTACGTGGGATCTCTCTGGTACTACGATGAGACAGGCAAGAGCGCTTACCCATACGCCGCCGGTCCTATCATCGGTATTGGTGCAGGAATGGTCTTTATCACTGCAGGCTACGTTGCAACTGGCTACCCCGAAGAAAGAGAAAAAGGATCCTATGCGACGATACTTATGAACATGCAAGCGCTCGGTTCGGTCATTAGTGGCATTATCCCAGTCATCATAAACAGGAACTCGGATACTGTTGCTGGTGTACCTCGATCAGTGTACATTGCTTTCATAGTCATCATGGTCATTGGTGGCCTACTGTGTCTAACTTTGCTTCGACCACACAAGCTCACGAGAGACGATGGCTCTGTTGTCGCCGTTGATCGACCAAGAGGAGTTTGGGAGGAGCTCAGAACGAATCTGTTAGTCTTCACAGACCCCATACTCCTTATGATGCTACCGGCATTTCTACCAGCTGAAGGGTTTTTGGTGTACAGTGGATCAGTAAATGGTAGGCGTTCGAAATCCGTTACCAGGTCAGCGCTTATATCTCTGCAGCTTTCAACAACAATCTCCGCACACGCTCACTGCTTTCTTTCATCGCTGTTGTCATACAGATACCAGCAGGGTGGGCGTTGCAATACGTCCTCGATTACTCGGGATGGGGTCGCCGCAAGCGCGGACTGGTCGGCTTGACAGGTGTTTGCATCCCTCTAGTCATTGCGTGGGTCTGGGAGATGGTATGTGTAGGCATCGACGGCTCGTTAACACGAACTAACATCACGCAGATCCGAACTCGAAACTACGATCGCAACAATCCACCCACCAACCCTACAGATTGGGACGAACCAAAATTTGGATGGATTTTCTTTCTTTTCATGCTCAACTGGACCTTCTCACAGCTTTGGCATAACATCGTCTACTACTGGATCGGCGCCCTTACGAATTCTCCTCAGAAGCTTACGCACTATGTTGGTGTCTTTCGCGGCGTGCTTGGAGCGGGTGAAGCAATTTGTTTCGGCCTCGATAGCATCAAGATACCTTTCATCGCTGAGGCAGGTGGCATCTTATTGTTTTATGTGATAGGGATCGCAAGTTTCTACTACTTGGGAATATATCATATGCAAGACACAAACTACGATCGAACCGAGGAGGGCGTGGTGATACCCAACCATATTCTGGAGACGGAGGGAGTAACACCAGGTCAGGAAATAGTTTCAAGAGACAGAGAAGAAAAAGAGGGGCATGTCGCGGAGAGCGAGAAGGATGAGTCGAGTGGGAGTGGGAAGGTCTGAATCCCCATCACACGCGTTCACCAATTTCGGTATCTTTTACCAACATTTCTCATCAAATATGTTGTAATGAACCATTTCGCAAATCCTGAGCGTCATCCGAGGCTACCGCCGATAATACTGGCAACTATCGTTCCATCGTCTGACCCGCTGGAAGTATGATTCTAATCTCCACTTTTGTTTTTGCTTCTATGCCGGCCTATCGCCCGATCCCTGCGCTATAATAGGCCAATATAGACGGCAGTGTAGCACCATGCATAGCCAGGTCATAAGAAGACGTAAGCCTGCTCATGAACGTGCATGCGGCAATGAGAGACCCTCGCTCTGATTGCCATTACCACCCGCACACTATACCCCAGCAACACGCAAAGCTCTCCGTCTGTAGGCCCCTCGGTTATGCATGTACAAGTCATGTTCAACTCAGTCGATCGCTACCCATCATGTAAACTATCCGAAAGCATGGCAATGCACAAACGGGCACAAACGGCATAGTTACCCCCACTGTATCCAGCGACGGGCCGTCCCCATGGAGTTGCGTTATCGTACTGCATGTTTGCGGCGTGGTCGTCGCTTGATGAGGGAGTGGTTCACATTCACCAAGCTTGCATGGGCGATACTTAGGTAGTGGGGCAAGGAACGAGCTGACTGTGATCGAGGTGCGTACGTTGACATCATCGGCACGGTACGAGACTAATGCGCAGGAGCTTGGAGGCGCAACGGAAGCATGTCTCAATCCGGCGCGGGGTCGTGTTCGGGCGTTTGGAGAAGCACTTAAAAGGTGGAGACTAACGGGCGTTAGTGGACGGGAATACGTGTTCTAGAGCGTAGCCCAAGGAGTAACGATCTGCGGGGATCTGCATGCTTCGGAAAAGATTTCGCTAAGTAGTACTGGAGAGAACTGAGCGTGGCACAAATCGTTGGAGAATCGTGTATTGAGACGTTATACACTAGTTTTTCGTCAAGAGCTGGAAGTCGGTGGTAACTTCGGATACTTAGCAACTCCCTCCATCACCACACAACTTCTCGTGCATCTTGGCGACCTTACATAGCCACCCTCTGTTGCAGTCCGGCTCATCACTCTCGTACTCACTGCCGGTCCAATACTCCTAGATGTCCAGAAGCTCGAATCTGACAAGCAGCGTACATGTAGTCTCATGACCGCCCAAGTCTAGCATCCGAATGAAGTTCCATCCGGGCATAGCATACATCAGTCTTATCGCTGCAACAGCGAAGATTGGGTTTCGCGAGAAGCTGTCATCGCTTTTGATTAACAAGCGTAAGAAGGTCAACTCGTTGTCCTCGAATTCCCATTCTAGGACATCTTTCCAGACAGGATCGTTAGCGGGCGAGTTATCCTTGTGCATGAAGCCGGTCAATTTGTGGGGCTTGTAGGGGGCGGTTTTGCGCTTGGGTGGCATGTTATTCATGTCGTTAGGATGCACAAGGGTACACGTTAAGTAAGGCTTGATGTCATCATGGTCGCGATCATCTGGCAAGGGAACGTCTGTTGCACCGGCAACGTGTAGGCGAAGTTTCTTTCGGCGTCCAGTGTTGAGGTTACCAGAGCCCCCTGCACGAAGTGCTGCCGGTTTCAAAACATAGCCACCAGAGCCGGCAAAGAGTGCTTCGTTGATCTGCGAGCTTGCGCCGAAGGTTTGCCAGTTGAGAGCGCATATCTGGGCGCCAATACCCCAAAATGGTACTGGTGCGAGATTTTTGGAGGAGATGCGGGTGCCCTTGGGGTAGACGCGCATCAAGTGGTGCGCATTATGCCGTGCGATCTTAGCGCTGTTGGCAGGAAGGTGGGCTCTCAGACCTGACTCTGAGACGTTGATAAGCTGGTGATGGGGCGCGTTGTCAAGCTCTGCTTCGAACCAGGAGTTGTTGACAGGTTTGACCGACTGAGCATACACCCCGAGCTCAGCCAACTCGGGGATGATCGTACCAGCATTAGTGGCCTTCTTTTTCTCTGCATACTCATGATGAGCTTGCTTCTGTTCCTCTTCGTCGGAACTCGAATCGCTACTGCTACTTTCCTCCTCATCGGGTAGATGGTACTCCACGATGACCGCCACTTTGTTCCCAAGCTCAGCAAGTGTAACATGCTCATGGTTACTTGAGTCATCTTGTTCACGTGTGCCCTTGTCGCGAATGGCCTTGCTGAGAAGTCGGGGGCCAAGTACCTCTTGCATGATCTGCGCTAGGCGGAGCTGGCCATGCGCTCCGCAATGGTTTTCTAGGGAGATCATGATAGGTGCAGCATTCTTTTCGCTAGCAGCTTCTTTGTCGACGACATCGCGAATCGTCTCACATACTTGGCGGAATGGTATGTTAGAGACGAGTGTATACCCGTGCGTGACTTTCGGCTCTTCTCGATTATCATCGTTGTCCCAGGCGTCGATCTCTACACAACGGGATCCTGTGTGCAGCGCGATCTCGTAAGCAGAAGCATGCGACTCGCCAAAGAGTTGATGTGCCATCAGGTAAGTGTTGTGCGACGAGCTGATGAAGTACTCGGGGAGCGGATGGTCCCTGTTGATGACCTCCGCCGGAACCTTGATGTGGCTTCTGTCGAGCAGCTCTCTCAACGCCGTACTTGGCTCCTCACTCTTAAGGCCGGCTTCGGACTCTTGCAAAACGCCCTCTTTGACGAGGAAGCTCTTGAGTACCTCGCTCACGCGCAGCTTATCTTTTGTGATATGCGACTGCCTCGATGCGTGACCGCCGCCTGCTACGGTCCCGGCATCAACAAATTCTCCCTTTTCTTCATCATCGATCTCTTTTTTCGAAAACGGATTGAGTCTGGAAATGCCTGATACGAGGTCGGCCATGTTAGAATAAATGTAGTTGTGGCACGTAGGTAAAGATGTGAGGAAGCACAGCCACTGGCAGGTTCAGCTGCTGGCGGGGTCAATTGCTAGGCTTGGCTGGCGTAAGACCGGCTAACACGGAAAGTATGGCTGGAGGGCGATCATGCCTTCTACTGTCGCACTGAATGGCGCAGAATGCTTCTTAAATTCAATGATACAAACCCCGATGATGCAAGCGATCCTTCAATCTACTATGAATCGTACCCCACTGCTAATCATAGATGTCCCAATGAGGTTTAGCCAGTGGAATCGCTAGGTCCCTTACTGGACACTTCCCCTTATCTCGCACCGGTACGGAAATGCTGCATTCCCATAGCATATATGAGTGATGGTCACATCAACTTAGTGAACACTGTTCACACGTTTTGCTCCAGTATCAATACCAGCTCGTCTAAGCCGCGATTCCGATATTGCCAGTCGCCTACAACGAGAAGCGTTACATCACCTAGGGGCTGCTGGTGCTTTCGGGAATCTGCTTTCTTTACAACAATCCGTCCACCTTTATCCTCCTAAAAAGAATCGGGGATCTCCAACGAACAAATATGATCGCCGAGGTCGGCGTATGTCCTGTCACAACCATATTCTTTTGCGATGTTGCTTATGGCAGTCATCGGTCTGACGAATCAGATGAAGTCGTAGAGTATTTGTTCGAAGCCACCGGGGCGAACTTCGACGTAACACATTATGTACGCGGCTACTCTCCCATCTCCATGATAGTTGCACTCATAGTCGCAAGCCACGTGCCCATTATTAGGACCGGAGTGGACTATTTCCCTTGTGAACAGGAACGGGACTTGCTGAGTGGTAGCGCAAACTTTCAGTTATTGGCTTCTAGAGATAACAGAGACCATGAGTTGGCCAGCGAGAAGTACATGGAAGGTGTCGTCAGCGTGTGACCAGATGGAGTTTTCCGTCGCTCCTTTGCGGATTACGCAGTGAAGAAGCTGCGAGAACGCAACACATTTGCCTGGCTATGAGAAGAGGACTACGTGCTGCCTGGAGAAAACGCTCATTTTCTCATCAAATCAATGAGCCAGTCCGATTTTGGTAATTATTACAAATGTATGTTTTGAATGACAAAACCCATTCCCAGTCGAACGCGCGAAAAACATCGAGTTCATCGATGCCTTCCCGTTCTCAGCCGACACGAGAGCCTGCTTGAGAAGTCGATCTTCACCCAACTCTTTTGCGGTGAGCCTTGCAACGATTATCGAGGAATAGTAATCCGCATCTCGCAACAGTATCCCAAGATGGCCAAGCAGCATCTCATGACTCGAGTCAGAAGTAGCTTCTGTTGTTGAGGGTGCTTTCATCCTACATATGTCACCTTGTCCAATTGCGCCGGCTACTGCACTTCGAAGGATGGTTGTGGATCCGTTGCTGGCGGCATTGTGAGTCTGCCCGATGCACTGACTGCTGTCGTGTACGATGAGTAAGTTTGTCAGTTATTTGGTATACAACAATGTTGCTTGACGACATAGCATAGTATAAATCCAACAAACATGGGGTTGGCATCGACGACCAAGAGTTCATCTAGTCTGTTAAAAATGATGGTGTACCGTACTTGGACTTGATTCAGGTGACATCGGACGGGCGGGTTACCTAAGTGTACGCTAACTAGTAACATCCCCGCTTGCGCACCTTTCGGAAGCGGGTCCGCCTACCAACCAACTGCCATCATCTGGTTACAGACTAGCAAATTCACTACACGCTAAATGGTATTTTCCGACGTCATGGAAGCTCTGACAACCAAAAGCTCCGCATGATACGCATTAGTACTGGATGCGGGGTCTCAGGATTGACCTCGGCGCTCATGGCCCTAACATAAAGCATCGTCAGAGCAAGACACTTTCGTGGTACATTCTCTAAAGTTGCAATAGAAGAAACATCAATACTTTTACAATGGCTAAACAAGAATATAACTTTCCAGCATTCGATGACCTGCCAAAGGTGAAGGATATGCCACAAGGCAGCATATGGGGTTTCTTCGACAAGAATGGAGAGAAAGACGAAGTCGGAAGTGAGGAAGCTCCCACATATAGCGCAATAAACTGACCTAATGTTCGATAGCTATTAACCTTCTCACTTCGGATGTCGTGAAAGCCGCTTCCAAGGAGATCAGCACCGGCGAGCACATCCAACTTGATTGGGAACTTCACAACGTCCAGTTTCCAGGCTTCAACCGAAAAGAATTGGAGCAAAAGCAGATCGACTTTGCAGAATTCTCCAACTTCTGCGCTAATGATGATGAGCTTCACATCAACACGCAAGCCGGCTCGCAGTGGGATAGTCTAAAGCATTTCGCGCATCAAGCGAGCGGCATGTACTACAACGGTCTCTCACATAAGGAGGCAGCTAAGAGCGTCACGAACGGTACGCACAAGTGGTGCGAAAGAGGTGGTATCGTTGGAAGAGGTGTTCTATGTGACTGGCTGAGTTGGTATGAAGAGAAGAAGGGGAAAGCACCAAGCCCGGTATCGAGACATGAGATTCCAATTGAGGAGATAGAAGAGACGCTAAAGTGGCAAGGCATTACGCTGAAGCAGGGTGATATTATGATGATACGAAGTGGTTACGTGAGATGGCATAAGTACGTGTCCTGTTAGTTTCTCAGTTTCTCAACATGACTGACGATAACAGCAATGCCAACGAAGCGGAGCGCAAGAGTGGTACGCGTGATAACAGTGTCGCCATCGGTCTTCAGGCCAACGAGAAGACTGTCAGATGGCTCTATGACCGTCACTTCTCCGCGATCGTTGGCGATACTGTTGCTTTCGAAGCCTGGCCACCGAAGTTCGAGGAGGGGTGGTGCCTTCATGAATGGCTCCTCGTTCACTGGGGTACCGCTATCGGTGAGATGTGGGACCTCGAGAAGCTTAGCCAAAGGTGCAAAGAGATGGGCAGGTATACTTTTTTCTTGACCAGTGCGCCACTGCATGTTAGGGGCGGCATCGGAAGCCCACCAGGAGCTATCGCTATCTTTTAGGTATACTTCTTCACCTCTTGCATGTCCAAATAGCACAGCACTAAGACATTGCCACCACGTTCTGGCTCGCACTCAGTTTCATTTTCTTCTCATGTACCTCGCGCCCAGTACCTTCAACGCCTTTCAACAGCTCTTGACGCTCTCTAGCTTTTTCTCGCTTTCACTTCTTGCTGCTACTACTACATACTCCCGACGAAGAGGCACTACAGAGTCAATATTAGTGCGGGAGCCCTTGTATCCCATCTCTTTACCATCGCCTTCTGTGAGGTCGTTACTAGCATTCTTCCCAAAGAGCTGTTAGCTGGTTATTGTAGGGTTCTTCGGCTAGCTTTCTCCTAACGTCCAGTGTCAAGGACTGTCTAAACCAACTGGGATTTACAGAATGCATGATAGGACTTCCTGTACAACGATGTTCGAGCCGGCTATTTCGGATACAACAGGCTCCCACGGCATATCTATGCCGCGCTTGTGGTGAATGCATGTTGCTATGGTATCTCAGAGAACCGCCACCTCTATTGCGCAACCGATTTCACCCATGTTGCTGTTCCAAAGACCAAAAGGTTTCAGAGTACTCCTCTGGCCCATTCAACTTATCTCTAATATAGCATGCGTAAACCACTTCATGTACGACGGAGAAAGTAAGACCAGACGCGAAGCGTGCATACTCAAAGAGCGTTGAATTCCAGCTTTCCGCATATACCTTGCACGCCTCATTCATTAGGACAAACAAGCGCGTCCTCTCTCTTTGTTGGCAGACTTAAGACTCTCCACGGATGAAGATCCTTTTGCTGAACGATTCCTTGGCTGTAGTCATTATGGCGTGTGTTTGGCCGTTGTCGGTAGTCTTGCTCATGTCGTCAGAGAAGATGCCAAATCTGCGTTCAAAGCGCTGGGCCATGTTCTTGGGGTCTTGTATAAATACACTCTATTCTTCCTCTCTCTGTTTAATCTGACGGCTCCTCGTAGTGCAGAGAGTTCCGATCGCATCCTTTGGAATTGTCGTGTTGGCCTCCTTTACGATAACGCAAGCGACAAAAGATGGTTAGAATCGGGTTGCTCAAGAAAATTGGGAGGTCAAATGAAGTGCTGGCTCAGTTACCTTCCATAGCTTGGACACCCTTTTCTTCTTTATATGGACCTTCTCAAGCAGCTAACTGCTCATAGCAAAGCCATGAATGATACACAAAAATCCTAATTAATCTATTACCACGGGATATGAAACTGACTGTAGAAGCTTTAAATAAACGAAAGAAGCATAAAAAAAGGAGAGACGATTCTTTGCTAACCCAGAAGAGATAAGGTGAGTGGTCTCGTTCAACGACAAATCCTTGTGCGCATTAGGGCGTATTACCGCGTATTCTCTTTCGCAACGAAATTCGCAGACCAACACGAAACATCCGAACACTAGACCGAGGAAATGCCGCGCGGCACTGCGCCTCTTGTAGTAATGCTTGAGAGAGATAAGAGAGCGCAAGAGTCGAATGCGAGAAACATGGATCTTATTAAAACAGTATATAGTAACGTGGGTAACTCTCAACTGACTCCATCGTCATCCGCTTCGCCACCTCACACCATTTCCTTTATATTCTTACATTGATTCATTTTCCCTCGCTTCTCACGCAAAGACAATCGCTAGCATCAGCCTGGTTTCGCAAATGGCGTCTAACGCCCTCACATCGAGGGGCCAAGCCGATTTCGATCTCTATCCCTATACGCCTTCCGGACCCGCTGGCTATGCATTCCTGGTGCTATTTGCAATCGGTGGTTTGGCTCATTTTGTAATGCTCATCCCATTGCGAAGTTGGTTCTTTATTCCGTTCGTTCTGGGTTGCGTAGGTTCGTAGCTACACGATGACCATCACGTAGTACAATTGACTAACATCAAATCTCACAGGTGAAGCAGCAGGCTATTACGGTCGCGCATGGTCCTCATCCGATATCCGAAATGGTAGCCCTTACCTCATACAACTCATGCTCATTCTTGCGGCCGCGCCGCTCCTTGCAGCAACCATCTACATGACGCTCGGTCGTCTTATCCGCGCTCTCGATGCTACGCACCACGCTGTATTGAACCCGCGTTGGACGACAAAGATCTATGTTATCATCGATATAGGCTCGTTCGTGTGCCAGATCATGGGCTCTGCAATGCAAACTTCTGGTGATCCAGAGGGTGTCAAGACAGGAAATACCGTTGTGATCGCGGGACTGGGCACGCAATTGGTTGCATTTGCTTTCTTCATCTTAATGGCAGTGGTTTTTCACCGGAGGCTTAACAACAAACCCACGTCCACGTCACTTCGGACTCATGTCAGATGGCAGCGCTACATGTGGGCTTTGTACAGCGTTAGTGTGCTCGTTGTTGTGCGGAGTATATTTCGGCTGGCAGAGTTTGTGGAAGGGCCGGAGAGCAAGGTTTATCAGACCGAAGCGTACTTGTATGTTTTTGATGCGGCGCTGATGTTCGGCGTCGTGGTCATCATGACAGTTTTGCATCCAGGGGTTCTGCTTAGGGCTGTTAGAAAGGCTGAGATGATACCGCTTGGGGATGATGATGAGAATGGGGGGTACTTGCTTCGCGGAAACGGCTCGAAGTAATATCTTGGGTAAGGAATAGAATTTTAATCATCTCCAGCTGGTAGTACAGATGACGAAAATACAACCTTCACACGTACATTAGATACCGGATAGACACGCTTTCCAGGTTCCCAGAAAACCACCACACGTATAAAGATAAGTCAGTGAAATCAACTCAACAATTTCGATTGCGATTGCGATTGCGCCCGAAGCGTCAATCGCCGCTGGTCCAGTAGGTTACCTCGCTTATGGAGTTATAAAAATTAAAGTGCTGTCGACCACGGACCAGAAGATTTGTGGTAGATGTCTTGTCGCTGAGACCATAACAGCAAGAAGGACCGTACAACGCCGCGCATACTCTATCACAGGGTTCTTCGCTCGCCTTGGCGCAGACAGAGAACTTCGAGAGCGTGTTGATAGTGTTTCGACTGCATCTGTTCCTTCTACGCCCATTTTCTTTTGCCACCACCGATTTAGGATGATTTACCTTTGCAACTGTTACCTTCATCCGGCGTCCAACGTGGTTGGTTGCAGAACTCCATCAGCCCCTCAATTCTCTACTTCTTACTCCCGGCGATACCGTGTTAGCTTGCCGAAAGTTTCCACCACGGCTTCTTATTTACTTGTCTCTAATCATTCGCTTGAGTATCATATCCTAGAGCTACTGCAGGTTTTCCACGAGAACCTCGGTAATCCAAGCGCCCCCAGGGAAAATGGATCTCGCCCCTCGCTCGTATATATGTACTCCTCTCGATATCTTTTCCATTGGTAGAAACCACTACCGCCTCTACCTGCTTACTATAGGGCTGATAGTCCCGGAAAAAAGATCGATTCCGTTGTCGCCAGCAAGCACCCGCGTGTGTTCGGATCTTCGGCAAGTTCGGCCACTAATCCAGTACAATCGCGAGGGTGAGAATCAAGGATTAGAAGAACGCGATCGGTGCACTTGCTGCTGAGATCGATTGCTTCATCGAGGACTTCTTCGAGGATATTTGATTAGCAGCTGAGAGGTGCGAAGTGAGGGGTGGTACAAAAGATCAAAGGATATATGTAGTACGTTGAAGTGCGGGTGAAACTACAGGCCAATGGTTCGTACGCTTGGCAGAAATCTACTGAACAGGAGCGGCAGGTACCGAGCACGGGTAAAAGAAACATAATGGCATCTCTATCATGACTGGTAATAGGTAGCAATATATGATGAGGTACGGGCAGCAGCCGACAAGCTTAGTGCGTCGGCTGATCTGCGCTATACCAGACAGGCACGTCGAGAAGTCTGTGTGTAGGATCGTCCAGGGCGGGCAGATCTGAAGGGAGAGCGCTTCCAGGATTGGCCTTGTCTGGAATTTCCCGGTTTCAGAGCCTCACGTGTTCGAATGGAAGCCGTTTGATGCGTGTGTGGCGTTCATGACCTTAGGACCATGAGAGCGACGCGCCAGCACGACCCATTGTAGTGCATTGGCGGCGAATGAGCTGGCGCCCCACGAGATTGGACGTCGTGAACTGGAAGATGGACGTCGTCATCGTGCGAGCGGTGTGGCCGGCGGTACTTGCGCTAGCAGTGGGCCAGCCGTCTAGCCTGATGCCAAGAAAAGCTTGGTATTTTGACATGTGGCGCATAGAATACCACAAACAGAAAGGGGGGCGATGGAGGAAGATGTTGTGGCTTCTCTAGGAAGAGATTGCAGCGAAAGAGAGCAAGAAAATTACAGTAGAAAAGACCTGGCGAAGGTTGCAGGGAAGATTTTGCAGGCAAGGGGTGGCGCCACACTTCGCATAAGACGGAATCGAGATTGTGGCGCACAGCTCAATTACCCATGACGCAACCAAGACACATGTTTTGGCATCTTTTGGGAAACCTGGCGCCGATCGATCCCGCAAACATACCCGTAGGCTCGTCATACAGACCAGGGCGACCTCGTTCTGGCGTGGCTGGCCCCATGTCTCAGGGAAAGCGTGTACAATTGTGGCATTGGACGGCACATCACCAGGGAATTGGGCTGCCGCGCTGCTTTCTCTGCATGTTCCGCGGCATTCGATCGATGGCAGCGGGAAAATCATGGCCGGTAGTCGCGGGGTCAATCAAGTTGGTCGTGGTCGGTCGCTGTTCCAAGCCCAGACTCTTCACAAGCGGGAAGCTACGACGCAGTGACGTAGTTGCTGCAATCGCGCGTGTTACCCAGCCAGCCCAAATACAAAGCTGCCTTTGCCCTCACCCGCCTTCCCTCCCACACAAACCACTCTGATACCCATTACCTCGAAATACCCATCTACCCTACCTCCCATTGTTTTCAGCTCTGCGTCTGCATTTTGATACCCCACCTTGATACCCACAGCAGCAGTCCTACACCATGAGTTCCGTAAACCGTATGGATACCTACCCCGCTTCCCCCTCCAAACACTACTAACTCGTCCAGGTCCGGTGGATTTGAAGCAGAAGGAGAAGGATGTCAACAACAAGCTACAACTCTACGGCATCGTCGAGGGTAGGTAAACACGTGCAACCGACGCGTCGCACAAGTAATGCAAACAGAGCTGACCAACTCTAGCCTTCTCCAACGGAAAGGTCCCCTCTAACCAACAGATCGATGTTGCGCTCAACTCGGCGCTTGCACACAGGGCACTCAACTCACCGTCTAAGAAGCTGTCGAGCGAGGGCCAGCACCTGGTCTCCGACCTGAAGAGTGTCATCGAACAGGCCAAGATCCTACTTCTCACCAAGAACGAGGGCAACCTCCTCCAAGACTTCATCTGGCAGGCAGAGCACCTCGGTAGCAACAGCGCCAGTCTCCCCAATGCTCCTGTCGATAAGGACACAGCAAAGCAACATGGAAACGAGGCGCTCGACGGTCTACGGACTCTCGGCACCCTAATCATTAGCAATGGCCAGTTCAGGAAGCTGCTCTCCGACGCTACCGTCCTTCTCCGTGACATGGCTGGCGATGCCGCCCAAAACACTGCCAACAAGATCAAGCCCTCAGAAGACCGTCTCAACCGATTGGACGAGCCTGCTGAGGACAACACCTGGCACGACACCTCCGATCTGAACCGTGAGAACCTCCGCAACCAAGCTAAGAACAGCCTGCCTTTCGGTAACAAGAACAAGGACGAGGCCAAGAGCGACTTGAAGGAGCATGCCAAGGACATCAACCAGGCTGCCAACCCAGACGGTTCGCGCGATCCTCAACACACCGCCGAGCTCGGCGCCCATGAGGGTCAAACTGGTCAGAGCACTGGTATCAATGCTCGCGGTGCGCTAGAGACTGCTAAGCAGAAGGTCGATGCGAACACTTCTGAGGAGGACAAGAACATGGCTCGCGCTCGTCGTGACCAAATGAACAACTACCTCAAGGGAAAGATGCCCGAAGAGCGTCGCGAGCAGACCATCTGGCGTCTGAAGAAGATGGTCGTCGAGATTCAGGGACACCAGGATTACCAGCGTGCCATTGAGACTCTGCTCAGCCTTGCCGAGCAGTACTCTGGCCATGGTAAGAACCTGGGCCAGCAGGGCAAGGGCTCTGTTCAAGGTGCGCATCAAAATGATGCCCTAACTACTGCTGAAGCTGATCTCAAGGTGCGTATCTAGGCTTCCTCTCCGAAAATAAATGGCTGACAAACTTGAAGACTCTGCTCGAGCGCTTCGCTAACAACACCTCGTTCGATGACCTTATTGAGTCGATTAACCAGGTCTACAAGGACGCCGACCAGGACCCCGAACTGAAGAACTGGTTCACACGCATTAACCACTTCATCCGTAAGACCCTACAGCAGCAGGGTTTCATCCTAGAGGATCGTAGCAACGAGGAGTGGAACCAGATTTATGACGATGGTCACCGCCTCCTCCGTGGTCGCTACCGTGGCCACACTGACCGCATCGCCGACGAGTTCAAGTTCATTGGCGAGCAGTTCGATGCTGACCCGCAGAACAAGCAGTTCGCACAATCTGTCAACAAGCTCTTCCTTGACCTCGGTCAGGATGAGAACGGCCAGACCGTCTTCAAGCCTCACCTTCTCAAAGATTTGAGCGATGTCATCTTGCCTTCCATCTTCGAGAACGTCCGCTACGTACCAATCCCGCGTATCGAGTACAGCGATTCCATGGTCGACGCTGTCGTTGAGAACCTTGTCATCGAGGGTGACAACCTTGCCCCCAACTCTTTGGAGTTCGGCTCGGACAACTACTGGCGCTGGGGACGCAAGTCCATTTCCAGCAAGAACAAGAACAAGGTTATGCTCTCAGTTTCGGGTGTTCAAATGGACCTCAGGGATGTCTCTTACTACATCAAGCGCAAGCAGGGCTTCCCCTCTATCACCGACAAGGGTGTTATGGACATCTTCATGGGCGGTTCCGGCTTCAGCTTCAAGGTCGAGATGGAGACCGCTGACAAGGCCCGCGAAAACCACGCGCAGACCCACTTCTTCAAGGTCACCAAGGTTGAGTCTGACATTAAGAACCTTCAGATCAAGATGAAGAAGAGCAACCACAAGCTTCTCTTCAACATGTTCAAGCCTCTCCTTCTCAAGGTCATGCGCCCTGTTATTCAGAAGGTGCTGGAGAAGCAGATCAAGGACTCCGCCAACCAGCTCGACGGCATTCTTTTCGACATCAAGACTGAGGCAGACCGTGCGGAGGCTGAGGCCAAGCGCAACCCCGACCCCCAGAACCTCCAGAACATGTACCAGCGCTACGCCTCTGCTATGCAGCACCGCGTTATGCAGGGCAAGCAGAAGAAGGAGCAGGTCAAGGAGAAGGCCAGCGACACCCAGGTCAACATGGCTGTCACTCAGCACGACTCCATCTTCAAGAACATCTCCCTGCCCGGAGGTATCTCTTCCAAGGCTACCGAGTACAAGGAGCTTGCTGCCAAGGGTGAGAGGTGGGAGAGCCCTATCTTCTCTATTGGTTCCGCCAAGGAAACCTCCAGTCTGCCTCAGGTTGGCAAGGTCACTCGCAAGCCTCACGGTCGTGCGGGTGGCTACGGCAGCCCCGGTGATGAGTCTCGTGGTCTTGGTGCCTCACAAGGCCTTAACCCATCAGCAAACCAGTACGACAGCCAGTACAGCAACGCTGGTGGTCTCGGTGCTGGCCAGGGCCTCACTAGTGGCCAGGGTCTTACTGGAGGATCTGGCCTCACTGGTGGTCAGGGTCTTACTGGAGGATCTGGCCTCACTGGTGGCCAGGGTCTTACTGGAGGATCCGGCCTCGCTGGTGGTCAGGGTTTGACTGGTGGTGTTCCCTCCACCACTGGAGGTAGCCACGGCTTCGGCACTCAGGTCGACGATGCTTTCAACACTTCGGGCACCGGCGCCCCCGTCGGCTCGTCCGGCCTTGGTTCATCTGGCCTTGGTTCATCTGGCCTCGACTCTACAGGTCTGAACAACCCCGCTGCCACCACCACTGGCTCTACCACTCACCCCACTGGCGCTCCTGCCTCCGGAGAGTTCAACACTACTTTCGGTGACCAGAACCCCGTCTTCCAGGGCCGCGCTTAGATGCTTGTTCGTCGACCAGTGATACCCGGTATGCTTGGGGGCCGCCAGTCATGATTACGACTTTCCTACCTTTTGATCATGGATGATACCACGATTGCGCCACGGCGCACGCGCACATGAGTAGCAAATGAAATGTTTCTTGGTTGTTCTTTCTTGTTTTCGATGGATCGTGGGACATGGAGCATAATCGTGCCCGTAATGGAGAGGATGTTGCGTGGGCGGACCTTATCCTGTTAACAGGCTTTGGTGGAACAAAATTGCTAGTTCATCGCTGCTGCCGTCCTACCGTAATAATAGCTAATGCATTGGTGCTTTGAATACCCACTCCTCACTTGTTTGATTTCATGCCGCCTTGCTATGTTACCTGGTAATATGGTGACGGCTGTCTTGAGCTATGCCAACATATGTTTACACTCCAATCTACTAGAATAGACGCTTATGCGCCCAACCATACCGTGTAGCAGAGGCTGGTATGGCAAAAGGTATCAATGTGTAACAAGGAAACTTGGACTCTGGAGTTGCAGTGTAGTGCGAGTGTACAAGAGTAAAGGTTTCCCATCCAATGTCTTGATCAATGAAAGAACGTGTCCCTCGAGCCAACTTGGCCGTGTTCATTCCTACTCCTACTCCGGCTTCGTGACTTCTTGCTTGCGAATCCACAAGGCGGTATTGGTGGAGGTATGTGAACTGACCGCACTGACGGGGGATTGCGCGATATATTATCGATGCTGCTGCGGCGAACGTAGCGGTATTGGTCGTACCCCATTCGGTCCTGGTCCCGCGGAGCTGTGTAAGCTCCATCGTAATAATTTGTTCTTCGATGTTTTACTCCTGTTTTGTTCTTCAAACCGTCGTTTTCTAGGAAATACCGCGATTCATCGCTGCTTGTCATAGGCATAGGCCGGAAAACAGGGGGACCTGGTAGCCTGTTCAGTGGTGTGGGGTTGTAGGGCGAGTCGTACCAGTCGTCGTCCGCCTCGAAGTCGTATGGCCTTCTTTGTAGTCCGAATCGGGGACTGGTGAATTCAGCGTCATAAGCGGGATTGAACGAATCCACTCTGCCGCCTGATTCGCTTGGAAATTTCGGTATATGTTTACGTTGCGGTACACCCATGCCATAAGCCTCGATTATTCTCTTCTCTTTGCCCATGAGTGTTCGATAAAATGATGAGATCATATCTCGCAGTTCGTTCCCATTATAACCGATGAGTAGGCAGGACCCCACCGTAACCACTGTGAGTGGTATAGCGACAGACCAAAACAAGTCCTGCTTTTGGTCCATATCCCTGATGTCTGAAGCGTTCATACCGAAATAGCTCGTTACAAACGATAGCGGTAGGAATATGACTGTGACAACCGTGAAGACCATGATGGCTTTGCCATGATCTTCTTCATTAATCTCGAGCATCTGCTTTGTACGGTCGGAGAGTGGAGTACAACGCGAAATTAAATCAATGTAATCCTCCCGAGCCAGAGATAGTTGGTCTAGGCAGTTTTGAACGAGAATACGTTCATACGGAAACATGCCTCGGCGGGCTGGTATGGCTGTTTCATACATGGAATCATCGAGGACGCTCAAGTAGTTCTGGATAACAGTGCTTTGCCATCTGTTCACTGATATCAGGATTTGCAGTTCCTCCTGGATAAGATTGATAGAGCGGACGAGGCGCTTGCTTGGTCGATGGTTGACTTCGAATTGCTAGCAAGGGTCAGCTATAAATAGAAGAATATCTGCAAGCATTTGCGCCACTGTCCTATACCCCTGATATAGCCTCCAGACTAGTGTAATCTCTGTACGTGAGGTCAAGCATGGGTGCACTTACAACTTTGGAAACGTAGTTTCTGTACATATCGCCCGCAGTCCTATTCTCTTCGAGAGGTTTGGCAAATAACCGTCTCATCAACCATGCACAGGCATATTCCGATCCTAAGGAGAGGTGCTTAAGGACGTCCAGTGGTTTATCCGACTTTGCCATCTGCTTCAGCGCATGCCGAGCGCTAAACAGCGACAGTTTTGCGCCGTTACCAAATCGTTCCAGCACTTCGAGTCCTGCATCCGAATATGGGGCGAAGGTAAGATGAGCGGATTTTCCTGATTGAGCGTCGTCATCGTAGATCTGGCGAGTCTGCCATAGAGCTCGCTCGATCGCCAAATAAAAGATCACGATTCTCCGGAACGCTTCAACAAGTTCTTTTGGCAGGCTATACAAAGACGACATTCGACCATCTTCATTTTGCACTCCGTCAACAATTTCTTTAGCTTCGACGAGAATTTCCCTTGCAGTCGCACATGCTTGGGTGAGTATTCTCAAGGTTCCAGCGTTTGTATGTTCAAGCCAAAAGTGCGCAGGACTCATAACCCAGTCCTGGAGTTTTGGAATACTAGCGACACCAGCATGTTCCCCACCGGGAGTCGTCGTATATCCTCTCTCTTTCGTATTGTCAGGTTTTTCAACGCGGTTAAACCTTTTGTGTCGCTGCAAATGCTCAAATGCAGTTTGTGGACTAGAGAATCTTTTCAAAGATTGGCACCGCTTACACCGTGCCATCGATCTTGCCAGTTTCGTATTTCCATCTGGGATCGATAGTAGAAAAGGCCTATGACCAGTGCGAAGAACCCAAGCACATTCCGTCGTAGCAGGATGCTTCCGGTTGGTATCAGAGTATTCGCCAAAATAGTGTTCTATAGAACCGCGTTGATCGATGATGACTGCCCACTCCCTAACATTATCCAGAGCGCCCGAGAGTTTACGGAGAACGCAGGCGCTATCGAGGTCACTCACCCATAGCTTCAAAGTTTCCTGAACAACATTAAGAAGTTCGATCGATTGCTCTAGAATGCCAATGCGTTGATTGCCAACGACGGTTTGGTGGAACGTAGCGCCAGGTTTCGGTATTTTTGCTAGTTCCACGCGATTTTTGAGATCGGACAAGCTATCACCGAATTCCATTTGCATTCTCTCTGGCAAAGACCGGTAGTAGTCGGTAGAGGTGAAAGCGTTATCGACACCGTGATCTGTCGTTTCTAAGGGATCGAGGGTCTCCGATAACATAGCCGCTTCCACCTGCTCCAGATAGGTAATCGGTTTCTTGTCAGGCTTTCCCAGAGCTGTAGGCTTTTTTGCGCCTTGGTGTACAATATTGCGAGTTGGATCTGGCCAATGAAAAAATGGTGGTATAGACGTCGTAGACCTTGCAGCCGCGGATGCTGACGTAGACCCGTTGAGAGAATCTCTCGCTGACTTCTCATCCTCTGGGCCTTCTGATATATTTATGTTGATTGCAACATGATCAGCTGCTCGGTTGACAATTTCCCTCCAGTCTCCAGGAAGAATCGTCGTGCTTTCTTTCAAAGTCTCATATCGTAGATGGAACTTGCTTTCCGGTATGCCAGCTTTGGTCATGTAGTTGTTTACAAGCTCGTAGGCTGTTGCTTCTAGCTGGAAGTAGGACCTGCAACTTCCAACAGGAAACATGAGTGTCTGACCACCTTGATCAGTGATAGTGATTGATGTCAGGGGGTTCTTTGTGATATCTTGCCTACTGGTTGGCTTGATGTTCTCCTGAACGACGTTGATAGACCCATCCATATATGAGGACAGAGGTCGATGTCCGTGGCTTACGACTACACCAGGTCCGATATTCATCATCCACAGATTAGGGACATGGACCACGTTACCAGAGCGATCATCGCTGAACTTCCTGCAAGACTGCTCTTCATCTCGCTCTCGTACTGGTTCGTACAAATACATTGCCTGCATGAGGGTATGAGGTGGAAAACAAGACTTGTTCGCCTCTGAGCCTTGTTTTTCTGGTGGCTCGAGACTGAGATATGGTACGCAGCTGAAAATGACAGGTTGAGAGTCAGACCCATCTGGATCATCGACTCGGAGGACAGTTCCGGGCTCAATGAATCTTCCACCCAAGAAGGGTTTGACTTTCTCCGTATAAACCTTTGTCAATAATGCGCGAGTGCGCGCCAGCAGCCGGTCTGAAAGGCCTGGTATGGCCAAACAAACGTCTTGGAATCTCTCAAAGTCGAGCTGCGAAGCCTGAATGTGATACCATGTTGTTCTCACACCTTCCTGTAGCCGAGCATTCTCTGGGCCGGGTAATGTATGAATTTGGAGTACATATCGGCCCTCAAACTCTGTCATCATTGCCTTCGTGATCTTCCAAGTTTCAACATCACTTTTACATATTGCCTTCTTCTCTCCATGTATCCCTAAGTCGTGATTTAGCATGTTGCTGCGTCTTGGCTGCTTGATCTGCGCCTGGAATGAAAGCACTTTGCCCTCAGCGTCAACTGGAGTCGCGATGGAGCGAGGGACCGATGAATGTATGTAGTCCTCTGGAGTCGGTATCTCCTCATTACTCGACATCTCGCTTTCACTAGACTCGTAATCGGTAGAGTACTCTCCCGAAAAGTCATCTTTGAAAACATCTCCAGCCAGATCGCTTTCTGCAGTGGCAGCGGTTTCTGATCTTGACGATGGCGATACGGACCGTGGTTCTTCAAAAGTAACAGTACGCAAGACTCTGGGACCACCAGTCCCATGACCTTCTATGGTGTCTCCTAGATGAGCCCGTAACGGCGGCCCTGACTGTGGAGAATTTGCCGAGCGATTGACAAATACGATCCGGATTGTCGAACCGGGTGTGACAAGCTTACTCCAAGCACTCGGCAAGATGTTAGCGCCTTTGACATTTTCTACCTTATAGGTTCCCTCATTGATCTTGTCGAGGTAGCTTTTGTCTGTTTCTGCGTAGATTTCTTTCCAAAGTGGCTCGATATCCTATGGAAACGGATCAATCAACAAACTATCGAAACATGACTCTAAGCAAATCAGAATTCGAATATCATTTGTACCTGTACGTACAGAAAATTGTTTTCAAGATCATGAAAAGAGCGAACGTCGAGCGAAGTAAGAAACGTACTCACCTCTTTTGAGGAGCAGTGCTCGAACGGAAAGACATAGCGAGAGCCAAGGTGATCGCATAGATATATGACTTCTGGTCCATCTGTGTCATTGTTGTGCGTTTCCATTGGTTGCTGGGAGCGCGCATCGCGGGATCCTAGTCCATGGGCGGGAGTGATGGCCTCTTTATCATCTTCAAATGTATGAAGTAGTGACTCTGACGCTCGAGCATCTTTTTCGTCTTGGATCTTCGTTTTGGTTTGTCTTTCGTGTCCATAGTCGTCTTGTCTTTCATCCGTAGCCTGATTATCAAGAGCCGGGTGAGTTTCAGTTTGGTCTTGATTCGAGAGTTGCCTTGCGGCTTCCGCGTCTTGCACTTGAATCTCCATGCGAGAACAACTTTAGGTTACAGAAAACGACTGTGAGCCGAGAAGAAACGAGGCAGACATGATGCGAATGGAAAAAAGATCCGAACTTGAGTTGGGGGCCAGCATGCAGGTCAGCCCGTCAGCGTCTAGCTACAGTTCAGCTCTTTGCTAGCGTCAGCCTAACCGTCTTCGCATATAGTGGGGCACACTTTCGCGTGCCGTCCCGCACGTCCAATAGCAGTGACAAAGATGATGCCCATTTGTACATGTTCTCTCAAACTAGGATCTTAGAGGTGCATTCATCTTATCACGACGTAGAAGGCGTACGATGCTGCGAACTTCTCTAAGGCATGTTGCGACTATGAAATATGAATTCAAGCCCAGATCAAGGGCGACTGGTAATTACAAGGCTTACTGCTACTGCTACTGCATACTAGATGTGACAAGTGTGGACAAAGGAAACAATCTGTGGGGGGAACATGCTACAATATGCAATATCGTCGAGCAAAAGTATCCAACTGGTATCAGAAGGCCCCATCAATGGGCAGCGCCAAGGCTGAAGTCATAAATCGTAATGGTATCGTAAGGAGAAGAGGTCAAGGGAGTGTTTGCGCGATTAGTGATGGCGGTGGAGGGTGGGAGTTTCGAAGAGGATACGAGGGCCAGCGTATGTACAATTGGTGTTTGGAAGGAGTGTCGGGGATGGCAAGCGAGGGTCATCTGATGGAGAGAGGCTGCTGCGCTGGCAGTATGGGTGAAGACACGAGGCTTGGGGTTGCTGGTTGGATGTTGATGGTGCTAGGAGCTGCCTGCTGTATGCGTGTCTGAGGCACTTCCTTCTTCTTGACCAGCAAGCTCTTGAACGCGCCGAGCCACTTGGCTAGGGCATCTTCGTCTGAAGCGCAGAATTTGTAATTCTTGTCCTCGCATATGACCTGCATGCAGTATTGCTTGCTTCGCGAGAGTGGGTCTATGTCGACGGCATCGATTATGTTGGTGAAGGGGATGATGTGGGTCGCGGAGTATTCATCGTCGTTTTTGTAAAAAGCAAGGCACTTTGGTCGCAGCACCACCCAGATCTTCTTCCACTGGCGCACGCCGCCTTTGGATTTGAGGACATAGAGCCAGCCGTGGTAGACGACGCGCTCGTCGTCGGGTGTGGCGCCGATGTTGCTCTGCTGGCTCGCGTTGGGTTGTTGCTGCTGTGGTGTTCTCGGGGGCGGAGAGTTGGCGGAGGCTTGGTTGGTGTCGGAGAAGTCAAAGTCGGAGATGGAGCCGCGCTCGCCGCCGGAGTAGTTGAGGGCTTGTGAGGGACGGCGGGCGCTGTGCATGTTCTCCGGGGCGATGGAGCTCGAGGGTCTCGGCTCTGTCTCGGAGGAACTGGAAACAATGTTTTCTCTGGTTGCGCGGCCAAAGCCTGCAAACGTCTTCTTTGTGGCTGTGGGACTCATGACGGTCATCTCAGCCTCGTGCTCGCCAATGCGCGCCTCGGTACGTATGAGGTGCACCCAGTCCTGAGCGTCTTTGTCTGTGGATGCGCCGAGGTGGTAGTTGCGGGCGGGCGAAAAGATGCCAAAGACGTGCTCCATCTTCTTCTTCGAGTCCCTCTGGCGCGCAACTGCCGTGATCTCGGAGAGGTTGATCTGGTGGCGCAGCTTGGTCTCGTGCTTGTCCTTGTAGATGGAGAGGCAGTTGGGGCGCAGGACGATGTAGACGGGCTTCCATTGCTGTGCACGTGTTAGCAGACGTCATGCCACGGTGGTCGCGGGCGTGGGTGCGTGCCTTTGTCTTCCTCGTGCGCTTGACGACGGTGCCGGCCTTGATGATGCGGTCGAACTCGAAGCAGCCGTTCTGGTTGACGGGCGACATGATGTCGACGCTGGCGCTGAGCGTCTTGATGTTGTGTATATGGGGCGGGTCCAGCTTCATGCCAGCAGAGCGGATCGCAACGGGTTTGGCGGGCGTGTGCTGGCCGTCCAGTGTCGCTGCCATGTCGGCGGTAGGAGTCACATTCACGGTAGGCGGGGTGGGCGGGATGAGTGGTCGCGGGCTCGGTGGTGGGAGTGAAGGTAGGCGGCTATAGGGGCGTTGCGATGCTCGAGCGCGTTGGTTATATCCCGAGTGTTATGGGAGATCGACAGACGGTAGGCGAGGGGACAGGGGGAATGCATGGGGCGCAAACCGCACCAGCGACGGCAGGCGCACAGGCTATAAGGACATGGCAGCCAGGCAGGCAGGCCGGCCCAAGTGGTGAGGTCAAACAAAAGGCCGCCGCCGGCGATCGCAGACGACGCAGGACGGGAGGGGGGTGCATGCGACGCTTCGGCAGGGAGGCCGTTGGGTTGCATATGGCTATGTCAGCAGGGTCTGACGTCTTGGTGCAGCTGGACCGCCACCAAAAAATGAGCCATAGTGATGACGGTTTGGCGGGGACCTTGGTAGCCGCCGCTGCGTTTCATCCAAATCTTCCGCCATGCCCCAAAACCACACAACAAATCTGTAACCTCAACACCTGCGGCACTTGTCCACGCCCCTCCAATTTGCCTTTTCCGGTACGCGCGCTTTTGATCTGCAGTGAAACGGCCTCTCCCGCGCTCCACTGCCTTCACGTCGCCACGCGAAACACGGCGCCCGCCCCCAGTCCTTGTCGCAACCAGTCTCGACCACAACACTCGACCAGGATGCCTGTCGTTCCGAGCGACAAGCTGGTGTCGCTGCAGCAGGCGGCTGATGGCATCAGGAACATTTGCATCCTAGCTCACGTGGTAGGTCGACTTGCTGATGCGCGTGAACGCGACATGTGCTGAATGCGGCAGGACCATGGCAAGACGTCCCTCACCGATGCCCTCATAGCCACCAATGGCATCATCTCCCCCAAACTCGCTGGCAAGATCCGCTACCTCGACTCGAGACCCGACGAGCAGTTGCGCGGCATCACCATGGAGTCGTCCGCCATCTCGCTATACTTTTCCCTGCTGCGACGCTCCGCGCCCGACGCACAGCCAGAGCCCAAGGAATTCCTCATAAACCTTATAGACTCGCCGGGACACATAGACTTCAGCTACGAGGTCTCTACCGCATCACGTCTCTGCGATGGCGCTGTCGTGCTTGTAGACGCCGTAGAGGGCGTGTGTAGTCAGACTGTCACAGTGCTGCGACAGTCGTGGATAGAGAAGCTGAAGCCTTTGCTCGTCATTAACAAAATGGACAGGCTAATCACAGAACTCAAGATGAGCCCTGGAGAGGCATACACACATCTGAGCAAGCTGCTCGAACAGGTAAACGCCGTCATGGGCAGCTTCTACCAAGGCGAGCGCATGGAGGACGACCTCCGATGGCGCGAGAAGATGGAAGAGAGACTAAACGCTGCAGCTGAGAATACTGACACACGATCCTCATCCATACCAGAGAACGGTGAAAGCATCGATACCACGAGCACACCCGCCGAGTACGAGGAGAAGGACGACGAAGACATCTACTTTGCCCCAGAGAAGAACAACGTCATCTTCGGTAGTGCCATCGACGGCTGGGCATTCACGGTAAGACAGTTCGCCAGCCTGTACGAGAAGAAACTAGGCATCAAGCGCTCCATTCTCGAAAAGGTACTATGGGGCGACTTTTACCTAGACCCCAAGACGAAGCGCGTACTCAGCTCCAAGCATCTCAAGGGTCGCCATCTTAAGCCCATGTTCGTCCAGCTCGTCCTAGATAACGTGTGGGCCGTATACGAGGCCACTACGGGAGGTAACAACGGGAAGGGGTGCGTGGATTTCCTTTCCTTGCGTGATTCATGTCCATGTATCATAGCAATATACTTATACTTTTCATTACAGAGATCCTGCTATGGTCGAGAAGATTACCAAGTCACTCAACCTTAACGTTCCAGCACATATCATGCGTTCTCGCGACCCGCGCGCACTCCTAATGGCACTCTTCGCAGCTTGGCTTCCACTATCAACCGCCCTCTTAGTTTCAGTCACCGAATATCTACCCGCCCCCTCCAAAGCGCAAGCCGAACGCATGCCCGAAATCATCGATAGCTCGCCAGGTGCCGATTACGTTGCACCAGAAGTGCGCGACGCCATGACCAACTTCAAGGCCTCCAAGGATGACCCTGTCGTAGCCTATGTCAGCAAGATGATCTCAGTGCCTTCTAGCGAACTACCTCAGAACAAGCGAAGAGGTGGCGCACTCACAGCTGAAGAGGCAAGGGAGATGGGACGGAAGAAGAGGGCAGAGATTGCCCGGCAGCAGGCTATCGCCAACGGCGAGGACGCTGACATCGGTGGAGTCACAGACGCATTAAGTTCTGCTGCTATTGGAGAAACCGAGACGCCTGTAGAAGAGACACCAGTGCCCGACGTAGAAGCCGAACACCTCATCGGATTCGCACGTATCTTTTCTGGTACCTTGAGTGTTGGCGACGAAGTGTACGTTCTTGGCCCTAAATTCACCCCCGCGAACCCACACGCCTCTCCGGAGCCACAAAAGGTCAAAATCACTGCGCTGTACCTGATGATGGGTCGCGGTTTGGAGCCATTGACCTCGGTGCCTGCCGGTGTCGTCTTTGGCATTGGTGGACTCGAGGGCCACATCCTAAAGTCCGGCACTCTCTGCTCCCAGCTTCCTGGATCCGCCAATCTTGCTGGTATTCAGATGGGCTCAGAACCTATTGTGCGCGTTGCGCTCGAGCCTGAAAACCCATATGATCTAGACAAGATGATCAAGGGCTTGAAGCTACTTGTCCAGAGCGATCCATGTGCTGAATACGAGCAACTGCCTAGCGGAGAACATGTCATCTTAACAGCTGGCGAATTGCATCTTGAGCGATGTCTGAAGGATCTTCAAGAGCGATTTGCAAAGTGCGAAATCCAGGCTGGCGAACCCATTGTGCCATACCGAGAGTCAATAGTGGCTGCAACCGAGATGAACCCACCCAAAGACCCTAATCTACCACGAGGAACAGTCATTGGCGAGACTGCTAGCAAGCATGTTTCTGTTCGCTTACGAGTTCGCCCACTACCAGCCAGTGTGACAGAATTTCTGGGCAAGAACGCGGGTGCGATCAAGAAGTTGTACTCGGAGCGACGAGCCGAAGACGAAGGAGAGCATCGCGTGCACGGTGCTGAGGATGATGGCATACAAGAGGCTGAACAACGCGAGATTGGACAAAGTCTGAACTTTGACGAATTTAAGAAGCAGCTCAAGGAGGCATTCGCCGAGGCCAAGGGACAGAAAGAGATCTGGACCGACGTGATTGAAAAGATTACAGCCTTTGGTCCTCGGAGAATAGGACCAAATATCTTGGTCGACGCGACCAAGGACGGTATCTGTGGCAGGGCGTATGTATATTTGTTTTCAACTTCCATTCACAGCTAATCCTTTGCAGACTCCGCGAGTCATCTTCTCCAGATGTTGACGCGGACCATACCGCCGACCGCACTATATCCGCACGCACCTTCTCCTCTACAATCTCCTACGCCTTCCAGCTCGCCACTGCGCAAGGTCCCTGCTGTGCCGAGCCTGTTCAAGGCATCGCCGTCTTTCTCGAGGACGTCATCCTCAACATCCCCGACGATGAGAGCGCACAAGATCGCGGTCGCTTGACTGGTGAAGTCATCAAGGCTGTACGTTCCTCCATTCACCAAGGCTTCCTGGACTGGTCACCTCGTATGCTTCTGGCAATGTACAGCTGCGAAATTCAAGCTTCCACCGATGTTCTCGGCCGTGTCTACGCCGTTTTAACGCGTCGTCGTGGAACTATTCTTTCTGAAACCCTGTCCTCTACTTCCTCTGCTTCAACCACTGGCTCGCAGACCTTTACCATCAACGCACTTCTTCCCGTTGCCGAGTCCTTTGGCTTCAGCGACGAGATCCGGAAGCGCAGTTCCGGTTCCGCGAGCCCGCAGTTGAGGTTCGCTGGTTTTGAGATGCTGGATGAAGATCCCTTCTGGGTCCCTTTCACGGAAGATGAGCTTGAGGATTTGGGTGAGCTGGCCGATCGAGAGAACGTTGCCAAGAGATACGTAGATAAGGTCAGGAGGAGGAAGGGACTTCGGGTTGCGGGTGAAAAGGTGGTCGTTGATGCCGAGAAGCAGAAGACATTGAAGAGATAGTCTCGTTGTGGAGTATATGAGGCGGAAAGTGTGAAACTAAAGAAAGAAACTAGAGGATATGGTAGAGAAAATTCAATGATAATGAACTCCAATGCCACACAGCAGTTCTTTACAACAGACATATCTAAGTGGACTTGTCTCAGAACCTAACGAAGTGCTTGTTGACCATCGGGAGCTGGCCGACTCTTCACTCGCAACAGCCTCATGCGGACACAACCTTGTTTCTGATCAAAATCACATGGCAATTGTTTGATGGTTTTTGGTTTCGTTGAGGGATTCTCGTATGTTGGGAAAGAATGTATTGACCTTCACATGCTGTCCGAGAGTATGGTGAAGACGCTCTTGGTGTGTAGCCGACCAGTGGGTTTGTCGACGGAAAGAAAGAACTGACAAACACAGAATGATGGAGTCTGGTTGGCCGAAGAAAATTGTCCATATAGCGTTGAAGATGTGTGAGGCTGTTCGTACCATATATCCACTTGCGTCATTTAAGAAGAACGAACTTTTTCGTATCAAGTAAAGCAAACGCCGTGCTTTTCTCATTGTTGAATCCTACATACTCTATTATTAGGACACCTTAACAAAGTCAACACAAAAGCGGACTGCATCCGCAGCCTACAGGCTGGGTATCACTTGTACAACGATCTCTCCCGCGATCTATCAGCCGGAGATTCAAACGACCATCTGATCTCCAGAGTTTTCCTTCCATATCGCCATCGTCTAAAACTTGTCCAACAAACAAGCTCATGCTTTTCCTCAATGCAGAGCGCATCACACCTTCCGCAATCCTAACCTCAAATCCACCGATTAAGCGCTGCCCGGCGGCCCGCCCATATTCAGCAGGATATCAAGCATGTCCATGCCGCCAATGTCCGGTCCCATGGCCGTTTGATTAATCTCCGCACCCCACTGATCCAGCAGAGGATCGAGTGGCAGAGCAAGCCAATCCTGATCTTGACCCGCACCCCAACTCGCTCCGCTATTTGCCCATTGACTCCAACTCGTGTTGTTGCTGCCATTCGAATTCGAATTATTCGCGTTGTTGTTCTGAAAGTTCGGATAATTGCCAGGTGGTGGCATGATGCTGATGGAGTTGCTGTTGGGATCGTAGGGTTCCGCTGAGATGCCCCAAAGAGGTGTTGCGCGACCGCTTGTGCTGAGGCCCATACTGGGCGAACCTGGTACGCTGGTACCAGTGCCTGAGAAACCTGTTTGTTGGGATCCCATGTACGGCGGTGCAAGATGGTTGGTATTGTTTAGTGGAGCGGGCGGTGGCATCAGCGGTACTTGATTAGGGCTTTTGCTGCCGGCACGCGAGATGCCACTCGAGCCGTTGGCAGCCAGACGTACGAAACGCGAACGGATTCGGTGAGTCAGTGTTTCGACAAGATCGGCGAAGCGGTTCCCGACGTGCACATCGTCGACTATGCTCGTTCGTAGGGCATCGACCGAGTCGCTGAGAAGACTAAGACTGACAGCTACGTCTTCTTCAGTAGCGCCTAGCGCGAAGGTCTTGAGCAGAATGATGGCTACACTGACAATACGGAAGAAGGTTCGTACTGGCGCATGTCGTAGGTAGCCACCAGGATGCAAGCCTTCGACCACCACTTTGAGCACATTGCGCGACGCATCGATGACTTCGTTGATATAATGGCGGTCGTTGGCGTACCATTTTACAAGTGTGCTAAAGGGGATAGCGCCACCATCGTCATTGCCGTTTGAATTGCCATTGCCATTAGGGTTGCCATTGCCGTTCGGATTGCCATTACCATTTGTAGGGCGTCCGTTCATGCCACTAGGCTGGGCATGGGTCTGTAGCGGAGTGTTATGTGTGCAGCGTTCAACAACTGCCTGCAGCGCAAGCGAATTGAGATATACACGCGTGTACTCGAACTCGATGATGAGAACGTGACGAAGTTGCGTCGGAACTAGAAGCTGTTAGGCAGAGTACGGGAGAATGACGGTGGTATTCTTACCTTGGGGTGCTCTATCGAAGCACTTCCTCCACTCCACTAAGGGGCCTTGGAAGAACTTCAGCATCTCCTCGTAACCTCCCGTCTTAAGCAGCTCTCTTGTTTTACGTCGGTTAGAGAACAACTTCAGGTTGCCCATCTCCATGACCTTAGCGATACGAGCCCAGAAGTCAAGCACAAGATCTTGTACGGCATGGCGCTCCTGGGTCGCGATAGACTCGAGCGGAAGGCGCTGGCCATCCGAGCGCATGCCGAATTGTGCTGGAGGTGCCTTGATGCGGCTGATGCGCTCTTTGTACAGCTCGAGTGGTGAGGGGCCGCCCACTAGGTTCTCGTCACGCTCGAGTTTGGGAAGCATGGATGTGAGACCCAGTCTGCCACTGGTCTGCGTGACATAGATGATGAGCAAGTCGCGAAGATGGTTCTTCCGGCGGTAGTAGGCCTTTACAGTCGCGTGCGAAAGATGCTGGTTGGCCTCTTCGAACTCAGTCTCGTTGGTCTCGTCGAAAACACCAATCTCAAAAGCGAGTGTCATGGCGTTGCCCAGCAGCATCCAGCACATGCGATCACTTCGCCAGCACGGCTCTAGCCAACTGTCGATACGCTTGTCGCCCACACCTTTATACATTTCAGCTTTAGGTCCAGCCTCGTACGGGTCGTCGGGCAAGACGAGCTCATCGTCATCATCGCCAGGGGGGAAATGCAGTGCGCGAGGATGCCACTCGGTAAGTAGCATCAGACTCTCGACTGTACCAAGCGTACGAAGGCCCTTTCTTGATAGGGGGTTCACATCAGAACCAGGCTGCTGACCGGCGCCACAGAAGCCGCCGCCAAACTGCTCTTGTCCGAAGATCATGCGATCTATCATACCCTGCAGGTACTTCCATAGCTTCTCGTGAATGAGATATGACCTAGATGTGGCGCCCACGCCGCTCGAACCGCTGGGTTGTGAATACCTCGCGGAGATGGTCAAGAGAGTGATGACCAGCATCGGCTCCTCCTTGAGCAACTTTGCGTGAAAGGCATGATCGCGATAGTCTGGTACGACGATGGGTGTAAGCGGCGACAGAAATGCATAGAAGTAGTCGATGTAAGCGATGGCTTCCTTTGCGGTGAGCCATCCGGCGCGGACAAAGCGGAACTTTGACCAGGCTCTCACAGCATCGGCGAAGGCAGCTTCGTTTGGAGGGTCAGGTAGCATGGGTTGCTGTATGGCGGGATCTACCGATGGCTCTGCGGTGGCTCGCGAATTGCCGCGCGCATGTGAGGTCTGGGGTCTAGGGCTTGCGAAGTTGGTTTGAGAGCCTGGCGTGCTGCCCAGCGTCGGGCGCTGGAGACTGGAGCTGCTGCCTGTGCGCTGGTGGTGGCTGTTCATGCCAGCGGCCTCGAAGAGCAGGTTCAAGGCATCGTGGCCGCTGTAGACCTCGCCGGCCTGGAGCGTCGCGACCGTCTCGTTGTTCACCTTCTGGTCTTCTTCGTCGTTGGGGGTGCGCTGGTGGCCGGCCGACGTGTTGGGTCGTCGCAGCGGCTCGTATCGTCCGACGGAGCCGCCTGGAGTCAGCGGCTGGGAGATGTAGGCGGCGTTGTTGGCCGTGGTTATGGTGAGCGGCTCTGGCAGGCCATCGGAGCGCTGGCGCTTCCTGCCATTGCGCACCTCGTAGTCGTCGGCGTCGTCATAGTCGTCCTCGCCGTCGGCCTTGCGCTTCCTGCGCGTGGCAGAGAAGAAGCACTCCTTGCTCTCCCTCCTGCATCGCACGCAGGGCGGATCATG
The DNA here is from genome assembly GCF_001642055.1 of Alternaria alternata. NCBI lineage: Eukaryota > Fungi > Ascomycota > Dothideomycetes > Pleosporales > Pleosporaceae > Alternaria > Alternaria alternata. Next base: position 618,500 of record NW_017306194.1, on the reverse strand, counting down.
CGGGTTGTCTACGGGACCAAGATCTACAGGCAGAAGAAATACACATCAGCAATTGCGCGACGATAAGGCTCACGGCAGCCTCGGACGTACCGCATCGCACTTTGCGACGCCTGCATGGTATACAGGCCTGGTATGTGCGCGTGTGCTGGGCGTTCTGTGTCCGCGGCGGTGGAGAAGCGTTGGAGCCCGCAGTCGACATGGTGGTGGTGGATTACGGTCGGCTTGCGACGGCTGAGAGCTGGCGGACTTTGGCTCTGATAAGGGCTGGAATACCGCCGAGGCACCTCAATTCCAGAGACGCGGTACCTGCATGCAATGCGCGGAATGTCTGCGCAGCGGTAACGCCTACAGGAAGGTGGACGTGTAAGACTGCGCGCAATTCTGCTATTTGTTATCGTCGACTTCTGGCTGACGGTACTGAGGCGTGCAAGTGCTCGGGAGCGGGTCACGAGCGTGGGGGCGTTGGCTATTGCGGAATGGCGTGTCCGCTCCTCCAATCCTCGTCCTAAACACCACGTAACAGTCGCGAATCTGCTCGACCGCCTCTCGACAAACCACTGGGGTACGCGTCCAGTAGCCGAGTCGCCCGCTGCCTGTTTACGTCAACCACCGACGGTCCGTCCGGATGTCCAGGTGTACCTGCTGCTCGCGACATGTGATCCGCTCGTGCACTCTGCCTGTGGCACAGCAAGTACTAGCCCAGCCAATCACGAGCTTGTGTTTGTGCGAGTTGAATGACATCTTGATTGCTGGCACCTACACATTGCCCAATTCCATGATACTCAATCATACCAGAAATGGACAAGACTACAGCAAAAACATCTCGCATCCTTCAACGTCCATCCCATAGCACCCTTGGCACCTCCTAACAAAAGAAACCGCACGTCATGTCCGAGAGCTGCAACGCTGTTAGCATCATACCACCATAACACTCCAAGCGAACTTACCCGCGGGTGGTCGTTCTGGTGACCCTCATCACAACCAGTCTCGTCGCGTGTCCACGGCTTCCAATCGCATATGCCTACCGCGTCCGGGGTGCTCTGAGTCAAAGTGCTCCAGAAGCCGCCCTTTGGCTCAAACTGAAAGTATGTCTGCCTGTCTTCCGGGTTGTACGCCACCTTCAAACCGCCCATGCCCCCAAGCCTCACAGCACGACCGTCGATACGACCAGTACCCTCAGGATAAGTAACAGCAGTGGCGCGGTTTTGGTCTTCGACACTGTAGAGCATGCCGAGCATCTGATTGTGCCAGCCTTCAGAGGGCGTGTGCAGACACTGCTGGAAGAGTTGGAGCTTGAAGGAGCAGAAACCCGGGGCGTAGTTGGCAGTTGAATAGCCGCTCGCGACAGAGTCCAGTGGGGAAGAAAGAATATCTGGAAGGGGCTCGTTGCGAACGCGCTTCATCGACGACTTTGGGCTAGGAACCGCGCAATCGAAACTACAGCTTAGAGCTTGGGACTTCAATGGCAGTCAGTACGATTGCATAATAGAGCCGGAGACTACGCACTCTATGGATACGATCTTTGTGGTTACAGTTTAGCGGTGAGCCGTCCCATGACGTTGTGGTGCAGCTGAACTCGTCGTCTTGGTGCTGGCTGGGCCAGTGAGCGTCGCCATAAAGGACTATCGCGCGTCAGTTCTGTTAGATATCTCAGCAGATTTGCAACAATACTCACAGCCGACACTGTCCCTCTCAAATCCGATCTTCAGCTCTTTCCCCACAACCACGCTAGTCAGAGTAAGTCCGTCCGTCAAGTCGATTGAGTCGGTTTTCTCCATGAATTCGTTGCCAGCGCCATCATATACAGGCGATACGTCGAGGAATGTGGTGATCTGGTCCTTGTCGCAATCTTGGGAGACAATGGCATCGAAGCCACAACGGCCGGATGTGAAGTCTGGTGCCATCACTTGAGCAACTACAAGAGTAGTCGACGAGAGAAGTGCCGAAGCAACCAGCATAATTTTGATAAGCATCGTGGTGTTCTTCTGGATGAGCCTGTAGTGATGGGGTAATTCAAGAAGGAGGTGAGTTCAGGAGAGACGTAAGAGTGTTATAGTAAGAGAGGTAGGGTGTGACCAGTGAGGGGGAAAGCTCGGATAACTAGTGCTCCTAGGAATATACGCTTCGTGATCCGGGTTGGGTGAGTGAAAATGGAGGTTCCTTGATAAGATCGAGGTAAAGAGAGAAGGCCGACCGCACTTTCCAAAAGACAGTGTAATCACTAAGGTCTTGGAATCAACGACCAAAACAAGATCTTTCCGAAATATTGCACGATGACGGCGCTTTCAACTGCCGCTGCTATCCGTGACAGACTCTCCTGTTCTGCGTTTGTCGTTGCATGAGAGATTGGCCTGTTGACAAATTAGTGCACGAGATGTGAGTGGAGCCTAGAGCTTGTGGTGAGGTTGCGCAAACGCAGCGTAATACAAGAGACGACTCCAATCCTCTTAAGCGCGAACTCTGCAAACACCCTGCTCGTGAAAGTAGATTAGTTGTGGTGCGAGGCGATCGCACCAAGTTCAATCCGGGAGAGGCACTGCTCGATCTTCGTTACGATACTGAAGCTCTCGAATGAGGCACGGTCGTCTCGCACAACGGGACTGCAGGCTCAATACTGATTCTTCGCAGGAGTTTAAAGGCGCCGCTAAAGTCATGGAGGCGGATACCTACTGTCACGCGATACAGCTCAGAATCTGGCACAGTGACCAAAGACGAGCGAGCGTATTCTCCGAGAACACGTATAAGGCGTTGCTCGTTTGTGTAGGCGAAGATGGCGAAGACGCCCACGAGATGGAGCGCATGATGGGCAACCCAGCCTCCCACTCAAACTTTGGTTTAACTTCGAAGATGTCGAAGTCTGCCAAGATTCCAGTTCCTAAGTATATAAATGATCAAGCCTTCGAGAAGTAGCTTTGAAGGCTGAAGTAGAAGCGTTGGATGTCGAGCTCTCCAGTGCGTGGAGGTACCATCGGCTGAGGGAATTGCTCAAAGAAGATATAGTCTACCTGCAGATACGAATCACAGAGGGAAGATAATCAGGTTATCATTGCAAAGTTTTCAAGAGTATATCACCACTGAAGATGCTGCATGCATAGCGTCGCGGTAAGCTGCCTGATGGAGGTGCAACCAAAAGTTCCAGCAGAGTGCTCGTTGAGAAGTGGTGCGCGAACAAAAGTCGTTGATCAGTCGCCCAGTGCCGCCGCTCGGGCCGATGGCGGCATAGATCAGCGCTCGAGCTGCACTTGGCTGCGATGGTTCTGCATCCGTATCCCGCCCCCACCTCTGCTACACTAGAGACGCTCCATGCATGGAGCACCGAAGACCACGAGATGCTCTCTCATGCGATCGCTGCCGCGCAAAGAAGTTAAAGTGCTCGAAGGATGCGCCCATCTGCACTTCCTGCGCCCATAGCGGTTCGCACTGCCATTACAGCGGCAAAGTCGCTAGATCGCCCTTGACAAGGGCATATCTGACGAGTGTAGAGAAGCGACTGCACAGTTTGGAGTCACTGGTCACGCAGTTGTTACCTGGCGTCGATGTCGAAGATCTGTTGTCATCTTCCAATGTGGCTGGTACTGCACGATCAGTCATACAGTCCCAAACGCCTGAGGTAGCTCCAAGCCCGCAAGGCAGTACTAACTCAAGTACACATGAGCCTGCACTTCCTGAGGCTGTGCCAAACAACGTTGATGGCTTTAATTGGCAGGAAGAAGACGTCAACGTGGATGGGTTGACGGATGGCATGGCCGCCCTTTCGGTCGAGCCAACTGGTGTAGGTTATCTTGGTCAGTTGCTTCACTCAAATGTCGGCAAACAAAGCTAAAAAGATGTAGGCTCGACTTCTGGTGTAGTTTTTCTTCGGTGCCTCCTTGACTGGGCCGGCTTTCTGCATCAGTCTGTCGCTCGACCTCAGCAGAACCTGACGACCCCATCTGCTTCTTTCCGGAACGTGTTAGCATCATCACACATCTCACACGCAGCTCTTACGACGCAACTATCATCGAGCTTGATCGATGCCTACTTTGCCAACTACCACGTTGTCTACCCCTTCGTCCACGAGGCAACATTTCGTGCTCAATATCACGAGGTCGTTCCGCGACCTTCAAAAAAGTCGTGGAACATGCTTTCTCATGCAATTATAGCACTTGGTGCGTGGACATTAAACAACGACCAAATCGGCCTGGAGGATTACCTGTACCGTCGGGCCTTGACATTGGGTCAAGAGGAGTCGGTGTTTGAAGCCGCCAGCCTGACATCTGTGCAAGCACTTATACTCCTGAGTAACCTCAGTCAGAAACGCAATAGCCCAAATACGGGATGGAATCTACTAGGTCTCGCTGTTCGTACAGCGCTGAGCCTGGCACTTCATAGGGAACTTCCTCACTGGAACATTACCCTGATCGAACGTGAGACAAGACGTAGAGTATGGTGGGGCCTATACATCTTTGATAGTGGGGCTTCCACGACTTTCGGCCGTGCCATCATGTTACCCGACCAAGAGACGATGGATGTTCATTCGGTACTGAACATTAAAGATGAGGTACGGCTGCCCAATGGAGGAGACATAGACGACGTGAGACTGACCGATACTAGTCGCTTACGCCACAAACTGTAACGCTCCCTACTGAGGTTGACGAGGCCACCATCTACTCGTCGCTAAGAGCGCAGAGTAGTTTCCACCTGCAGACAAACCATATTTCGAATAAACTACTAGCCGAGCCCGGGCTTTCCGCTGAGGCCGCGCTCGCTTTGAACAGCTCTGTGGATTCATGGACACACACAGTTCCCCCATACTTCCAGCTGTCCCGAGCACCCAGCTCGTCAGTCCAGTGGTATGTGTTCGCGCGGTCTCGGCTGTGGTGGAGATTTTGGAACCTCAAGATCATTATATTCCGACAAATTCTGCTACGCCGAGCGATCTCCGAGCGAGGCCAGATACCAGATCAAGCTACGCAATCGACTCAAGAAGACTGCAAGCGGATATGTCTCGAAGCTGCGCATTCTACAGTTGTCTCGATACATCAATATGCGATGCAGGAATTGAATAGACTCGAGGGTTGGTACGCGACGTGAGTATATCATCTTGCTTAGCAAGGTGAAATTTGAAACTGATTAGTCTGTAGATATTTCCTGTTTCATGCGGCACTCGTGATAACGCTATGTATCATCAGCTTTCCGCGCGCTGAGGAGACCACGACTTGGCACGACGACGTTCGCTTGGCGAGAACCACCTTTCGCGAACGGCTTGTTGGGGATTCATTATCAGCACGTTGTGTAGCGATTCTTGACCAAGTCGTGTCCGATGGCGACTTAAATTCAGGCGGACTGCAAGATCTGGAGCTTTCCAAAGACGCTTTGAGCACATTTCCCTGGTCCATCGAGTCCAACGAGTTATTCAACTCTTTTGATTGGGATTTTACGACGTCCGGGTTCTGAAGCGGAGATCTATCGAAAAGGCAGGAGCTGCTCAATTTTCAATAACCACGTCGGGTTTGACCAACAAGGACCGTATCAATTCGCCGTTTGGAATGTCGTTTTCTTCCGCTCTTGCAATAGCAGCTGACATGGAAGTCTCAATACCAGCAGCAAGGTGACGTTGCGCTAGGCGTGTGCGGACGGTGTCTACAGGCGCATCGACAAACCACCTACAGAATGTCAATACGCGCTTGAGGAGCAACATTCACGAGTATCACCAACCTTTCGTCACACACTTCTGCAATCTCATTCCATGGATTCTGTCTCAGAAGCGTATAATTACCTTCGACAATCACGAGTCGCGTGCGAGAGGATATCTTGATAGCTTCTGGCACGGGGTCTTTAGCAGCATGGTCAAAGCTGGGTGCAGTAATGCAGATGTCGGCTTCGCCATCCTTGGTGACAGCAGCTTCTTTGAGTGCCTTGACAAGAGTCACGCATGCTTTCGCATCGAATGTGAATGGCGCTCCACGTCTTTTGAACGCTACTTCGGCATCGTCAAATGTTGACAAGATTTCTCGCGTGTAGTGGAAGCCGTCCTAGCAATCATTAGAGAGGCTACATCATTGATTGCGACCAGCTCCTACCATTGGTACAACAGCAACATCTTTATTGCCTCGAGCAGTGAGCTCGGTGATGAGCGCATCAGATACCGTCGACTTCCCCGCGCCTGGCACGCCTGCAAGCGCAACAAGCATGCGACGACCGGGATCGGATGCTTGGCGAGACAGAAGGTTTTCCGTGCGCTTGGCCAAATCAAGTATGGCTGCACGTAAGGCGTCCTTGCTGGAGTCGTCTGCCATTGCTGATTGTCTTGCGATAGATTGGAGAGAAGTCTCAATAAACTGCAAAGACTTTTGGGAGATGTTCAAATCGAAAGATGCAGGAGAGAGCAAAAAGTTCTACAGCGTTACGTGCGACACGCGATGATCTAAAGATCACATTTGCGTTGTGGAGTTCGGACCACATCCCTCCGAGCACAAGTCATGCTGGAGACCCAATTTCCATACCTGAATCAGGCAACTTTACCATGTGGGCACGCGGGGAACCCGCATCACATATACGGCTAATGGCGCAGACACATGGAGTATCGTGGGGTCGGACGACAGTGCTCCGAAGCTGTCCGATCCCAGTTATACTTATGAAGGGTTGAGATGTGCACCAAGGGTATATAAGCATGAGGTGCTGCCACCACTAAACCACCCACTCACATTGGATCCCTCTTCTTCAAGACCAACGTTGGCATACTCACAAGGAACACTGCAGAGATGTCCTCGGTTCACGATGTCACTGCCATTGGCGCTGCGCCAAAGATTGGTGTCTACAAAGAGCTAAGACAAAACCCATACCTTCTTGGTTTATCTGCGGTCCGTTGAAACGAACCTTTCTGTGCCTGCAATTTCAGCTAACATGCATAGTTCGCTTCCCTCGGTGGTTTCCTCTTTGGTTATGACCAGGGTGTTGTCTCTGGAGTGCTGACCATGGAGTCTTTTGCCGCATCCTTCCCCAGAATTTATACAGACAGTTCTTTCAAGGGCTGGTTCGTTTCAACATTACTGCTTGCCGCTTGGTTCGGTTCTCTCGTCAATGGACCAGTAGCCGATCGCTTCGGTCGGAAAGGGTCTATCATTATAGCTGTTGTCATCTTCACCGTCGGCTCTGCACTCCAAGCTGGCGCAGTAAACATTCCGATGGCTTTTACAGGTATGAAACACTCTGAGAAACACGATTGCAATCCATGCTGAACACCGCATCTAGGTCGCGCAATTGCCGGTTTTGCTGTTGGCATGTTAACGATGATCGTTCCAATGTACATGAGTGAGGTCTCAACTGCCGGCATCAGAGGTACTCTAGTTGTTCTTCAACAGCTTTCCATCACGCTCGGTATCCTCGTATCGTACTGGTTAGAATTTGGAACTCAATACATTGGAGGCATACGTTGCGCGCCCGACATTGCCTATACTGGTGGTACTGCGGCCGAGCCTGCCTTCGACCCACGAAACGACGTTGGCCCTAACGGCTGCACCGGTCAAAGCGATGCCGCATGGCGCGTACCCTTCGCCATCCAGATATTCCCTGGTCTCGTTCTCGGTATCGGCATGCTTTTCTTTCCCGAATCACCTCGATACTATTGTATGCGTGACAACGAAGAGGCTGGTGTCCGAGCGCTGGCCCGAGTTCGTCGCACCAACCCCGATGATGAACTGCTACAGAAAGAGTATCTTTCTATCAAAGCTGAAGTCATGTTCGAAGAACAATACAACCGCGAAAAGTTTCCTGGCAAGTCTGGGGTATCGTTGTACCTGGCTGGCTACTCGACCCTTTTCTCCACCTGGCCGTCCTTCAAGCGTACGGCCATTGGCTGCTGTGTCATGTTCTTCCAGCAGTTTATCGGGTGTAATGTATGTTCCGATTGCGCGCATTGCTTGACATAGATAGCAAGCTAACATCGTGATCAGGCAATCATCTACTATGCACCTACAATCTTCTCGCAGTTGGGTCTTTCTGGCAAGACCACTGGCTTGCTTGCAACAGGTGTATACGGGATAGTTAACACGCTATCCACGCTCCCAGCGCTGTTCCTCATCGACAAGATCGGTCGCCGCCCTCTCCTTCTCTGTGGTGCTGCCGGTACTTGCATTTCTCTCTTGATCGTTGGCGGTGTCATTGGCGGTTACGGATCAACGCTCAAAGACCACCCCGCAGCTGGCTGGACAGGCATTGCATTCATCTACATCTACGACGTAAACTTCTCATACTCGTGGGCACCAATTGGCTGGGTCTTACCCTCGGAGATCTACAACATCGGTAACCGGTCAAAGGCCATGTCTCTGACTACTTCATCGACATGGATGTGCAACTTCATCATCGGTCTTGTCACACCAGACATGCTCGAGAGCATCGGTTTCGGCACATACATCTTCTTCGCCGCTTTCGCTTTGATTGCGTTTGTGTTCACATGGTTCTTGATTCCTGAGACAAGGGGTAAGAGCTTGGAAGAGATGGATGCTGTGTTTGGCGATAGCACTGCGCATGAGGAAAAGACAAGGTTATACAACATTGCGCAAAGTCTGGGACTTGAGGAGGCTCAGGCTGCAGCGTTTGACGAGAAGCCTATCAAAGCGTTGCAGACAGAAGTGATGAAAGTATGAGAATAGTACGCATAGAGATGGAGAGGCACACCCGACAGTGTCAATCCTCAAGCACCATCGAGAATTATCATTCACTATGCACATGTGAATTTCCTGCATTGCTAGGGGCCTGTGATATTTGCCTTCAATGACGTCCTCTTTGTCATATACATCTTCCGTCACAGTCATTTTTCGTTCTCCGACCTGCCGGATCATGCACCAGCACTTTCTGACGCATCGTCTTCGTCATGATCCAAGTATCCCACAAGTCGAACTTCCCATCACTTCTCACAGACCTGGGTCCGACATTCTGAACAGAGATTGGAACTTTGGCCATATGTCGTTGAGCCATTTCTTGATACACCAGAGGTAGAAGAACACGTTGCTGATACGTATCACTGCTGAGGAACTTATTGACACCGCAGAGACATCAATATCTGGAGGTTGAGTATGGCGAGCCCCCACAGGGGGTACATGTTGGCATACAAATGCTAGCAATACAACGCCACGCACGAAGAAAGTAAAGCGCGCCTATGCGGCTGAGTGCAACAGAGCTAATTCCCAGACACCAATAAGGAAAGCGACAAGAAACGAGCGCCATGACAGAGCAATCGAAAGGGTATTAGAGACAGTTGTGAAGATATAAACCAGCCACCACCAGGGCTTCATATAAGAATGCACATTTCGCGCAACGAGCGAACGATGCAGACCAGACGAAAAGGAGTCAGTGAAGGAAGAAAAAGGTATCAGAAGAGAACAAGAAGGTGAGCCCAATCCGACCAATCCTCCAAGAGGTCTCCCAAGATTTCGTTTCCACATAATGCGTGCTAAAATTCCCCAAAAACGCCAGAAGAGAAAAGAGAAACAATCCCTAGGGTATACTAAAAGACGCAAAAAAGATACGACTTACAATAAACGCGCATCTAGAACCTAGACCCCGCCCTCAAACTCCCGTTTGCACTGGTGCTGCGTGCTGTGCTAGCACCACTGCCTGCTCTCTTCATACGCTTCTCCATGAGCCCATTAAGCAGACGATCTAGTTCGCCACTCAGGCCTTGCATGGTCTTGGTCTCTTCAGCGAGATAGTCCTTCATGAGAGGATGATCACGGCCGACTGGCACAACACCTGTGGTGTCATTGATAACAACGAGCATGTCGCGGATCTCGCTACCGTCATCCAGGTAGGCACGAAGCGAGGCGTCGGACCACGCAGAAAGCATTGTGCTTTCTGCCGATACAGGAGGTGAGGGTTCGCGATCTTTGGTAGGGATGGGTGCTGGTCTTGACGGCGGAGGACCGACCGGTTCAGATGCACGATGCGTGGGCGATGACGTGTTGTCAGACCTGAATGTCGAAAGGGTGTTGTTCTCAGGAATAGTCTTCATGGGGCTGTCGTCAGGTGTAGGCGTTGATACTGGCGAGCTGGTTTCTTGACTTGAGCTATCAGTAGACAAACCTGGAGCGTGGTGAGACTCCGACTCTTTTTCCCTGTCGGCAACAATTTCCTTCTGCAAGGGCTGTGCATCCGCTGCGGAGACGTGAACTGGCGACTCGGAAAGACGACCTGTAGACTCTACATTCTCAGTTTCCCCCTGCTTGTCCCGAGCATCAGGATCCGCGAAAGGATCGCTGCTTTCATCCGAGTCGAAATCATCCAATTGCACACGCTGCTTCGCCTTTGTAACCTTCTCGCGCTTGACTTCCCCTTCTTGTTGAGGCTTCATGATATTACTGAATGGGTTTCTTGAGCTTGTGGTGTTGGATGTTGAGTCTGGAGACCTGGTTTGGTCTTCTGTTGTTGACTTGCTTGTCTCATCTTGTTCAGGTGATACCAGACGCATAGTCGAAGTAGCTTGTTGTGCAGCCGGCTGATTGTCAACACTGTCCAACTCATCTGGTTCAGCGCTCAGCTCTGTTGGGCTTTCAGTCTTCAAGATGCCCTTTGTCTTCTGCGGCGAATCGTCTCGGTGACTTCTGTGCACCTTGGGCTTACTCAATTGTCTCAACGGTGCTGGAGCTGTCACTTGTTCAGCTGACGACCGTTCTGCAAGTTCGTCTGACGGTTTTGATTGTGGCGAGCTGCGATCCGCTTCTTCCGGTTTCTCGATGTCGCTGTCCATGGAGTCTTGTGCACCTTTACCCTTCCTGTCCTTGCGCTTGAAGAGTCCACTGAGCATACCTGACTTCTTCTCTTTCTTCTTTTTGTCGTCCTTGACCTTATCCGCGAAACCATTCTTTTCCAGACTCTCCAGACTAGGCCCACGCTCGCGAGAGCCGGTAGTTGACGTGCTTGAGTCGTCGCGAAGCAGGTTAGGAGTAAGTGTGATCTTGCGTGTTTCGGTATTTTCATCTTTGAAGAAAGAGTCTGTGTTGCGCAGCGTACCATTGCGAGAGACTTTGGGGTCCAAAGGCCGATCTACCGCGTCTTCGCTTCCTCTTTCTCGGTCTTCTGATCGTTTCGCAGACTCCTCGCTTGAGCTTCGTGCATCACCCTCGGTTTGGCCATCCTTCTTTGCACCATTCACCTTCAGTGGTTGTACTTGGAGGTTCTCTTCTTGAGCAGCATCGCCGTCCTGTGTTGCCGCTTGCTGCTGTTGTAATTGCTTTGGCTCTGGTCCACCAAAGAGTTCGCCCTCACCCTCGTCGGACGAGTAATCGTAGTCTGAGGCTTCGACGTAAGTAGGTGGCGCGAATTGTACAGTTTTGGCATTCCTTCGTCGCATGGCCTTCTTGAGCGGATTTTTGGATTTCTCGGCGGTGTCGCCAAGCATGGTTGCGGAGAGGTCTATGTTTCTATGCTTGTTGAGGCGGGCTAAGCGTTCTGTTGGTGTCTCGATGTGTTCGGCGGGCAGATAGCCTGTAGCTTGAGTTAGAAATAGTTGAAGGTTTAGCTGCGAATGCCTACCGATGCTGTTGTCCTTGACAACTCGTACCAGCCACCAGTAGCTGTTACTATCATCGAGTAACACCATGGTGTCACCTTTGGTTGCGTTTGCCTGACCTTCGACGGTCGCGACGAATGTGTGCAGGGCGTAGACGAATTCGAAGTCGATATCTTCTGTTTCTCGTAAGCATTCGCCTCCCCATCCTGAGTCGATAAATCTAGGGTCATCAGAAAAAGAGACGTCATTGGATGCATCATCGTTGTCTTGGTCCAGATCTGCGTCCCAAGAGTCGGCGTCACTGTCGGTGGTCCAGGAATCCTCTTCATCTTCGGGTTGGCTAGCCTTGAGTGGAGTGTCATTTGTCGTTCGAGGTGAACTTGGGGCAGGATCCAGAAAGGGGTCTTCCGGTGTGTTTAGAAGGGTACGATCAATCGGTTCCAATATGCGTTTGACCTGCTCCTCGTCCAGTTCGGACATTAGTGATGCCTGAGAGTCTTCTCTTGTCTCGATGCGACGTTGGACGGCCCTCAGTCGTCTCGTCGTTGGACTGGTACCCACCTCCGCGAGTAGTTCTTCGTTGTTGTCCGGTGCCGTGGTGGCCCTTGTCCAGGAATACTCACCACGATGATGCTCCGTTGACTTGATTTCTGGGTGCAAAGGAAATAGTAAAGAAACGGGGATCGATGTAGGTCGATCCCGTGAGGAAAGATTAGGGACAGAGATAGGAAAATGAATAGGCGTATTCGTAAACGGAGAAGAAGAAGAAGGAGAAGCGATAGTTGAGAGCACGGGCGAAGACTGGGGAGTCAGAGACTCTCGTCTCGCCGGCCAGATCGCGGGGTGAAGAGGTAGAGAATACCCACCATCGTCTATCGAGGGCGAACTCGAGATCTTGTCCATCATGTCGTCGTCCATGTCCTCCTCATCGGCATCCTGCATGTCGGCATCATCGTTGTCGGCGGATGCACCGCCATTCAGCCTGACAGCCTGCTCGTCTTGCTGGGGGCCATTTCGTGGATTGGCGTTGTTCATTACCGTGCGGTCGTCATCGGAGCCGGGGTCGTCTCGTAGCTGACTGCCAGCGTCGCTCCATGCATCTTGCAGACGGGCCTCCTCGGAGTTGCGCTCTTGCTCGACCTGTCGTATAGCAGCCTGCTGATGGGGCGCTGCTGGACCAATTCCAAGCGGCGCCGGATGTTGGGGCTGGTGGGAGTGGTCCTTGGCGGTGGGCGATGTTTTGTCCTGCAGGTCGATGGTGTCTAGACACATGGGTTAGCAGGCGCACCTCGCATTGCGCACTCGGTGTATGCCTTCGTACCTGCTCTGATGATATGGGGTCGCGTCATCCTAGCTCATTCCTCTGCGCGCGTTGAACGATTGGGGGTCGTGGTTCGGAGGAATGGCCAGGTGAGACGAGGCGCGATGGGTGGCTGGGTCGACCTGCGCAGGGACGTGGTAGCGCGAGTCGAGTTGCCGTGGAAATAGCAGCAGCACAAAGAGCAGAGAATCGCGTGCGTGGTCCGGGGAGAGCGTTACAGGCGTCGCATGCGTTCTTGGGGCGTGTTTCGAGCAAGGAGCGGCTGAGCCACTGGTCGTGGTGCGGCAATCGGGCGCGAGTGTTTGGGGGCATGCGAGTGACGCGGCCGGGAGCGCGAGAGAATGGAGCGAAAAGCAATATGGCCACGGGTATGTCGCTGCCAGTGAGGGGCACGCCGTGGGAACTGAGGTCGTGACGCTGGCCAGGAGGGTGAATGATTTTGGCGTCGTTTGCTTGTCCTTCCCCGAACGCATGCCCCTGCCTTGTTCTGAAACGTCTCACGCGCTAGCCTGTTCCTGGCCACTTCACTACAAAAAGGAGATGCGGCTCGGTCCTTTCAAGTCGTCTTAAATCACCGCACATGAGACCGTTTCTGCAGCCAGCTGCTTGACTTTCTCCCTCGTTGTACTGACGGCGTCATGCGTTCGGCTACCTGGGTTGTCGTTTCCAACTCGACGCTACGGCCGTGTTCCGCACTCCGCAACCGATGAAACACCAAACTTGGAACCCTATCAAACGTCACTGGCTCTGGTAGCCTGCGACACCCAGCATCAGCTGTATCCCACACACTGTCTCGAGCTTCGCGCCTCGCTGCACAAATGTCTCATTGGTCTGCATCATTCTATCAACGAGGAACAACACTTTCCATTCACTTGATCAAGCACATTCCAAAACCGCGAGATGCTCTGACACGCATCAGCTTCCCGTACGATTAGCCAATGTGCATTCGGTCATGATCATCTACCGCTTAGATGAAGAGAAGACTACGCATTGATCAGCAAAGAACAGTTATCATGATTACCTAGGTGCTTAGATGCTCTTTCCCATGAGCTTCACTCGCCAACCCGTCCTACTTACTGACGGAACGCCCTTGCACCTTCCTCACAAGCGCTCTACGCTGTGTGCAGGCTTCAACGCCTCTACTTCTCGCGCATCGCAAAGCGACCTGTTCTATCCAGCGCCTCTATTCGAGCGGAATCGCTTGTACTACCTGGTCATCAAATAGTTTTGCGTTGTGGGAATGCATACCTTGCCAAGTTTGCCATCTTCTTGAGCAGCGAAAGCGAAAAGCGAGTTTCGACAACACCAAATCCATCACTGATGCGGCTACCAGAAAATGTGTAAAGAACAATGTCTTGCGTGTGTTACTCTTACGGGTTAGGAAGCAAGACGCGGTCCCACGTGCTGTGCGAAAGACAGAGGCAGATCACTCGGAGATTTGTGCTCACGGAAGTTCCTCGGCCTGTGAGCTACTTATTACGTAGCTGTTGCTTCGTACTAGCTGCGCCTGCTCCCCTTCGAGATCTAGTCATGTGTTATATCGAACGTCGTTTCTGCCTCGATGTAACGTTCTCGTATGCGCATTACCAGGTTCGCTCAGCTCTAATGTCATCATCGGGCGGCTGGAAGAACATATCTAGCCAGCCTTACCCGTGCGAAGCGGCGCCACTCGTGGTCATGTCCGGGCCGACCGATCGAGACTAGACCTTTTATGGTTTTGGCGCACCTCCTTTCGACCAGCTCACATCGGCTTGCAGGCTTCATCTGGCCTGAAGCTTTCCAGAAAGCCGCTCGATTAAAAATAGAATACGACGTTCATCTCTAATAGACTGGACCATTGAAACAACCGGCGGGTACTCTGGTAGATACGATTTTTATGCTGTGGTACTGAATCGCGTAAATTCGAGTATATACCTATGGCGAGACCAGACACTATTTGCCATATCGAGAGCTTCCCGTTTCTCTACACTCGCTGCACCCTACATTGACTTCTCGATATCCCGTCTTCCACCATGGTGGCCCACATAATCAAGCTCTTGGCTGTTGCCACCACCGTTTCGGCATCCATAGTCGAACTGCCTGTTGTCGTTAGGGGCAGCTATGCCAGCGTCAAGCTGGATATTGGCACACCTGCCAAAGAACACCGCTTGTTATTTGATACCGGCTCGTCAACGATTTTCCTTGTCAACACTGACTGTACCGAGGCCTCCTGCCCGGACGGAAAGATCTCGGACTACGAACGAGTAAAGTACAATGCGTCCGCCTCATCAACGTCCGTCAACCTTGACATTCCCGCGTCGATTCCGTACCTAGGCGGCGAAGTCGCTGGCGGTACCTTCCAGGACATTTTCAGCACTACAGACGGCGGCGTAGAATGGAACCAGACCTTCCTGTCCGCCAACCAAAGCAGCTGGCGTTTCATCACCGCCGACGGTTTCCTCGGCTTAGGCTTTTCCACCATTGCGGAGAAAAACACAACGACCTTGGTCGAACAGTTACTGTGGAACGGTCAACTGGATGCTCCACGTTTTGGACTGTACTACGGAAAGAACTTGAAGGATGAAGGCGAGCAAGATGGTGTTTTGACCATTGGTGGCAGCCATGAAGACAAGTATGTGGACGGCGAGATGGTCTACGCGCCCTTGAGGAAAGAGGCAGAATATCAGCTCTGGCGTGCGCCACTCAGGAGCGTCAACGTACTCGTTACAGAGGACCCATCGGCACCAAATGCCACTATCGAGATTCACAACGGTCGTCTTCCCACCACCGCTGTAACGAAGGGCGGTTTCCCAAAGGCCAACACGACATGGTCAACGTATCAAGCCGGAGCTGTTTTCGATACGGGAGCTGGACGCCTTTCCGTCCCGACAGAGATTGTCGATGCCATGTACTTCAACCTTGGCTGGAACAACACCAAGCTTATGAATGGTGAGGAGCGCATGGAGTGTCAACATTTGAATGCTTCGTGGGCAGTCACTCTGACTCTTGGTGAGGGTGCTCCCGAAGACGATGTGTCATTCACTATGCGAGGTGACGAGTTCACCGAGCCTGGTGACCAGTGCATGCCGCCATTTGACGATAGCGAGCAGTACGGGTTCGCGCTTGTCGGTGCTGCGTTCCTACAGAGATATTACTCCGTCTACGACTTTGGTGCTGACAAGGTCGAGGACTACCAGCCAAAGATTGGCTTTGGAAGGTTGAAGAAGGAGTACGATTACCTGTACCAATGATCATGGCTCACACAGCATTCTTCATTCATTCTTGTAGATATTTGTAACTCAAACCCATATAAGACTTTTGTATTCTCATGTAACTACTTACATGCCTGTCCATTTCCGATTGTGTTGTATTGTCTGATTGATCTATGACATAATGTGAATTCCTATCGCTCTCCACACTCAGAAACTATCGGGACTTCATCATGAGCCCTCTTTCCTATCTACTTCCCTTATCTCCAGGTGGGGTCGTGCAGTACCCCTTGCAACTCGCATATGCAGTGTCAAAACATGGGAGTCAGGTTTAATTCTGTCGATCTTTTCCATCCTAGAATCGCCCATTGTGTCGAAATACCAGAGCTCATGAAGATTGACATGGTAGTGTCTGTAAAAGTCCTTCCGTCTAGCAGTCCACCGATCACCAACGACCACGGTAGCTGACCAATGGCCGTTCCTGAAGAAGAACACAAATGCGAAGACAGGATATGCATCGGATTTGAACTCCATATAGCCGATGATGGCGCCAGTGTGCGTTGCGTGCAGCCACTTTGCGGATGGATCCCAAAGGCCATTGGGTTCTACTCGGTTGACACGGACACTCGCAGGCTTAATTACTCGCATGACTTTGTCCGTGATAGTCGCGGCTTGCGTAGTTGTCAACGATTTGACTGCAGTGAACTCAGTGTACACCACTTCGGTCTTCACCGAGGGGCACTTTTGAGGCTGCGCGCGAACAAATAAATCCGGCCCCACTCGCCTGAGGTATACACCAACAGGTTTGCCCACGGTACCGAGGGAGTGCTTTACTGGTAATATAGCAAGTCCGGTATCGTTGTCCCATGCGAGACCTAGAAGATGCATGTACGGGGTCAGTACATGTCTCACATGCAATTCGTGCAGGGACATCTCTTACCCAGCTTGAGACGGATGCCACGATTTGTAAGGTAAAAGTCCCGCGGACGTACTGTCGGCTCAGGTGTGATTGATCGCATTTGTCGAAAACTTTTCGGAGAAGGAGCAAGGAGACCTGTCAGCTCCTGATCCGAGAATTGGTCATTCCACAGGAAGATCGAGTCATCAGCACATTGGCTGAGTATCTGTTCTTGCAAGCGGATGAATGCTTTTGACCCTTCTCCATACAGCATTGCCATGTTAATATCGAATATACCAAGGAGGCTGTATGCCATGTCTTCGTCCCGGGTGGTCTTGCGCTCAGCTGCCCACGAGAAGCGCTGAGCAACAGGCACCTCGCTCAGCTCCATCTCTTGCTTGAGGATCTTGTCAGGAATTCCTGTGATCTCCGTAATCTGGGTAGCCAGGCTCGATTTCGTACCTCGAAACTCCCATTCTTGGTTGTAGAAGACGACATCCCTCGGCGCAATGAGTTCCTGTAGTGTCCAGCCGCGAGAAAACCATTTTGATGAGATGAAGGAGTAATCGCTTTCAGTGACGTCGAAGAGATAGGCGAAGCACACCCGAGCTTCTTTGTAGTATCTGAACATAGAGTTGATTGCTTCGCTAAGCTCTGCACTGCTAGACTTGTTGATGCAGCAAGTATCGCACCATACATATGGCAGTCTGTACCGAGGTGAAGAAGCTATCCTGCAGGTCTCGATGATCTTCCGGTACCCTGGCTTTGCGAGCGTGGATTTTGGACGGTCTTGCGGAGCAACATGCATCTCTTCATAAGTCAACTCGTCCTTGGTAGGACCCCATACGTGCGACAAGATGGCATACCGTTGATCTGGATCAGCATAATCTCGAACATGCAGAGCCAGGGTCTTAGTGTCGATAAAGATCATGATGGAACTGCGTATCAGGCGAATATTGTTGGGCCGCCTGAGGATTTTGCCAGATCTCCAAAGACTTGGACTGGTATTGACGAGTTGTGGAGATGAGGTTCTCGATTTCGATTTCGACCCCACCACAAGATGACAGGAGGCTGAGCCTACAGCTGGCCTTAAACCTACCTAGGTATGCGTCATACTGCGCACTTCAGCTGATACCAGTGCTACAATGAACGATGGATTGATTCGCGCATCGCCTCATGCAGCGCGATTCAGTGATAATATTAGTGGTGTATGTGCATAAAGCAAGGTGGACAAGGTTCGGTGTTCAAATGAGGATACTAGGCCAAATCTGATTAGCTCCTCTCCTTGCAGCGACATGTATGATTGTATGGATTGATTCTGTCAAAAGTTATGCAATCATGTCTAAAATACGATAGAACTAATTCAATCACTGCTCAACTCGCCTTCTTTCACAGGCTTTCATCTCTCGTCTTTCCTCCCTCCTTTGATGTTGTTTAGCTTGTTCCTTTGCTTCTCCCTCTCGTCCATGTCGATGTTGATATTGAAATGCTGGCTTCGAATCTTCTCGTAAAATTTACCAGCAGTAATGCCGTTCATAGGTTCAGCCCATTTGCCGGTGACTTCAGTCTCTAGGGAATCGGATTTGATAATAGTAGGTTCATGAGCACGGAGAACGAAGACAATCGAAAACCGGTATCTTTTGTCATCGACAGAAGCGCAATTAGTGGAAGAAGGCTGCGGAGCAGATTGGGTGGGGCTTGTTGGAGGTTCCATGGATCCATAAGCTACGACGCGATGGCCACCAGCAGGATATCTTCCATTGGAGAGTCGTTCGAGTTGCCGTCCAGCAAGCATAGTAGCTCCTTTTCTCCCAGAACCCTCGACTACTTTCTCTACAGCGAACCAGTCGGCTCCATCCCAGACCTCCAGGCCAGGCACATCCCCCACCACCACACTTAGTAGTCCTAGATCAGCATGCGGTTCAGCGACGACCTTCGCTTCCCATCCTTCATATCGAAATAAACGCAACATCGTCGCTGTTTTCTTCTTATCTGAATCTTGAAATAAACCACAGGGTCCTACGTATTGCTTCAGTCCCTCATCTTCGCCGTCTGGCAATCCCAGGGACGTCGAGATTCTGCCCAACGTGTTTTTGCAGTGTTGTCCGATGAGATCCCAATATCTCTCAGCAGGCTCTCTTAAGACTTCCGGGCAATACTCCAGGGTTCTCAAAGTGATGAATTCCTTTTCTCCTGGGATCTTGGACCAGCCCTCTTCAGACCTAAGTTTGTGCTTCCATTGCTGCTTTTCCTTATCGGGCTGGTTGAAGAAAGCTTGACTTGCTGCGAATAGCTGCTCGTAGGCAGTCTGAAGAGGATGAGATCCAGGCTCTGGCGCATGGGGCTCGTTCAAGTCTGGGGATGATTGTGCTGACAAACAGTTTGGAAAAGTGACAGTGGTCCAACCGAGTCTCGATAGAGTTTGTTGATGCTCTGGTAGGACTAAGGGTAACATTCCCGGCTTCAGTGGCGGCCGCGCTTCTAGTGGTGCATCTTGCACTGATTGCGCACCGTTCTTGTCGTTGCCCGTCGTTTTCCTTACCCGAAATTTTGAGATGATGCTTGAGATGGAGAAGTGGTGCTTGGATGAGCTTGAGGGTAGTGTGGCGACCATATCAACTAGTTATTAAGATACAAACACGTTGGCTGCGAAAGAGGAACTATAGGCAAAAGAACATTGGAAGTACAGCGGAGGAAGGTCAGAAATTATGATTACGGGTGTGGTCAGGGTATAGTAAAGATACGGCATGGAACAGCCAGGTGACGTTTTCCAGGCTACACGGGCCAAGCCACAATTGCACAGCCCCACCATCCACGGGTAGGCTTACGGGCTATTGCAAACAAAGCGTGCCGGTCAAGACCAGAACTTGCACGGCATATTTCAACGATGAATCCAAATACAAACAGGTATTTACACGGGACATAAAATGGTGAACATGCTGCGATTCATCATATCTCTACAGCCTCAACCTATTCTTGTCCCAAAGCTCCCTCTCCCTTTGCACGAACCAATCGTGCAAAATGGGATTTAACTTGACAATCCCATCATTCGTCTCACACCCAAACTCCATACCAGGTTTCCACGTCCCTCCCTCAGCACTGATTTTCATACTAGTCATGTTTTCCAATCGACACAGTGCTAGACCCACATCTCCAATGCCTCTGATGAACTTGCCTGCTGCACGCCCCTTCTTGATATGTCCGTTTTCATCTAGCTGCTTAATGTCAGTCCCATGTTCCGGTAGGGCAGCTGTTTTGCCGGGGTTGTCGATATGGACAGGCAAGATGCGCTTCCGGACGATGCCGGTGTGTTTTGTGCGAATGGTAAGTTCCTGGCCAACGTAACAACCTTTCTTGAAGTCTATACCATGCGAGAGATCAATATTGCACTCCATTGGCAATGCGCTCTCTCTTGCTATCTCTTGTGGTCCTTCGGGTATGCCATTCCTGTAGCGTTGGAGGTGGTATTCTCGTACGTCCACTGGCTCGGCTCCCTCTATTACCGTTGTTGTATTTGCGCTCGCGAGATAACGACGCATATCTGGGCAGCGTGGATCGCTCATTTCGGCGATTATACTTTCTGATCTGCGTTGCCCGGCTTCTGAGCCCCAGGCCGCCCACACGCCTATCTCATCTGCACTCACATCCGAAATCTGCACCTTGCTCCGGAGTTTGTGCCTCTTTAGATGCTTTTTCAGAGACTCGAATTCACTCTCATCAACTTCAATGTAGCATGCCCAAGGCTCCTTCTCCTGCACCAACTTTGGCCACACCCAGACAAACACATCCCACAACACTCTGCCGCGCGCATCGAGAAAGGCTGCGTAGAAGGGCGATTGTCGGCTTTCGTCGACTTTATTCGTAATGAGCCCTTGCAGAAACTTCACAGTATGGGGGCCAGTAAGGGAGATAAGGCGGCGATGCGGAAGCGCTGCGAAGTTCGAGCCAGCAGCTTGCGGAGAAGCCTCTATCGAGTAAGGGCGTCCCGAAGATATTTCACGAGCATTCCTAATGGCTGATGGTCGAATGTCGGCTCGATTGCGAAAGAACGAAGGGGCTATCGGTCGCGTTGAGATTCTGTCGTTTGAAGACGACGCGGTGCTAAATGTTCGGTGCGCGTCGGCGGCGGGTCTGGGCAGACAGCGCAAATTCGTCCTGCAAGCATCGCATATATATTTGGGCGTCTTTCGTGATGCACCCAGCGATAAGGCAGCCATGATGGTGACCAGGTTCTCGGTGTGAGATGAGGGACGTGATGGACAAGAAAGAGCTCTGACGGCATGCGGCATTTGCGGAGTTAAGACTAGACTAAGAGGTGATCGAATATGCCAGATCTGACTCCTCGAACTAAAATCACTATTCAGAACGCTAGAAACGCCTAATCTACAAGACAGAATATGAGCACACGCTATCGATTTGAAAAGCGTTCTCGGACATTCAACGCCGCTGCTCAATAATTCGAAGTATGGTCGCGTCAAGCCAAGAACTAGTCGTTCTTACGACCCGTTAACCTTGAACGCTCGCTATTGCCCTCTTTTGGGCTCGCCGGCCCTGACTCGTCGTCACTCTCGTCACTCTCGTCACTTTCGTCACTACTCCACTTGTCGTCCTCGCCTACAGCGAAGATGGTATCGCCATCAAGACTCTCCCTGGGAGGAACAATGGGCTTCTGTGCTTGTGGTGCCGGCAATGGCGACACATCGCGCGCGTTGTTGTTTGACCTCTGCGCTGGGTCGTAGGATGGAGGCTGATCTGAGCCTCTTTCCTCTTCATCAAGAGAATCTCTGAGGGATGCGATCTCGAAACCTTCATCATCTTGGGCAATCTAGAGTCGTCAGTAAGAATGTATAAATGGTATAGTTGTATGAACGTACCTCATCACTCATGGCAAATCTCCGGTTGTTGGCTGTTGGCCTCCACATGTACGCAACAAAACACACATCCGCCAAGTAGACAAGATTTAGCCAGCCGTCAAGCACGAACCATCGTGTTTGCCAGTGTGTCGGAGCAAAGTCGGGGGTCGAAGCTCCGGCGAAGGTGAAGCTGTTGATGAAGAAGAAACCGAAAATGACAATAATGCTCGTCAAAATGCACCACCATAACCTCTTATACATGGTAGCTTTGACGTGCTGCTTTCGCTCCATCAAATCCTTCATCGTAAGGTTGAGCGAGTTCAGGGTCCAGATGTAAAACGCCGTAAGTGTGGCTGAGAGTGGGAGGATGACCAACAGAACTAGAGGTCCGGCGTCATCGGGACGAACAGTAAGTGAGGCTACAGCATAAATTACGCCAAAGACGAAGTGTGCTACAGCAAGCCAGCGGACGACCGTCATTGTCTTGCCGAGGGAAGGCTTGACGACGCCATATCCCATACATACGATCAGGAGCAGGAAGAAGGAGAAGGAGTTACGGAAAGCGTTGAGTACGGCGACGACAATCATGAGTGCCTTGGTGCCGACGTTGTTACCGTGGCGGTTCTGGTAGTCGTAATAGCCCCAAGTCATCAGCATCTCGATGACCAGAAATACTAGGATAGCAGTGATGTAGTTTTGGACGGCAAGAATATCGTGACGGTTCTGGAAGTAGAGGAAGCCCCAGAATGCCAACACAACAAAATACACAATGGTGATTCCGCCGTAAAAAGGCAGCTTTGCGATCTGGGCGGCTTGCAGCTCTCCATAAGCGTTCCGAAAAGTCACGATAGCCTCGAATTGCAATTGCTTGTCTTGCGCATTCGCAGCCACACAGTAATAGCCAGTTTTGATTGGTACTTTGGTCTCTGCGGTGGAGATCGGGTACTTGATTGCTTTCGGGTCGTTCAGGTCGATAGCTTCGGTCCTGATAGGCATTTGCCAGAGGTTCTCGACGTCTTCCGCGAGTACCCATTCGCCTTTATGTGTGCCGTTGCAGAGGTTTAATTTGATCGATTCGTCGTCGCAAATGTAATGGCGGTTTTCCTGAGAAACTTGTCAGTTGGATCATCCAGATACCATGCAAGGCCCACATACATCGTTCACGGGCAAATCGGAAGGTGCGCCCAGAAGCAAAGTGTCTTTCCATTCCCAGACCACGACACTGACAGTCTGGTCCTTGATTCCTTCGTTCTTCTTCGGATCTTTTATGAATTTAACAAGTATGAAGGGGTCGACCTTGCCTCCCCACGACTTCTTGCTGTACATGCCACTGGACTTTGGATCAGCATGCTGTCCATGTGTAACTCATGGCCCGGCATTTTCCTCATACCTGCATTTTTGGGTCTCCTTATCAGACAGCGTCACGTCCATCGCTGCTACTGCTGTCACAGTAGTTAACAGCAGTAGAGCGAGGTTGCGCAGCCGTGCCTTCATCTTGCCGCGATGTGAGGCCAGCTGGCGGAGCTGACGGCTGGGGGTTTACAGCGCTTCAGGCGGAGGGATGCGGTTCGAGTCGAGTCGGCGATAGTGTCTTTCCGTCAATTCCTGGTCCAAGACGGGTCATGGGTGTAGGGTCGTGTTTAGTTGTCGATGTTTAGCTTGCGCGTTCGTCACCTACGAGTCCGCCTTCCCGGTAGCTCTTAGCGCGCTTCCTAGAATGTGGCGCAGCCTTGGAGCCTTCAATGGGCAACCATCACCGAAACAGCCGACCAGTCAGCCCTACCAAGCCCTTTCACCAATAACCCCCCCCCCCCCCAAAAAAAACAAGACACATGCACATCATGCCAGGCAAACACATGGCTGGCACCTCTGATGAGCCTTGCAGGCGATGCAAAGACAATATTTCCGTCCTCGTTGTGCGCTCTGAGCCACTTTGCCAGTCAGTCTACGCCACCTAGAGGGGAAGAAGAATTTGCTAAATTTGTGCAGTGACTGTTTTGCCCGCTATGTGCATACAAAATGCATCAAGCGCTTGGAGTCGTTTCGTGTGAATTTTGGAGCCGAGCAGCAACGTAGGATTCTAGTACCCCTGTCGTTCGGCGTCTCATCTATAACTCTCCTTCATATACTGGATCTGCATCTAAAGACGCAAAAGAGCAAGACTGGCCGGACCGGATTTGAGATCAGCGCGATATACATCGAAGATCCGGAGCAGAAAGTGCAGGCTGCTCAGCTGCTCGACAAGGCTCGCGAACAATACCCGGACCATCACTATGCCTCACTGCCGTTGCACGATGTATTTCGCATGGTCCCAGACGATGCCTCAATCCGGTCTCTGGTGCCACGGACCGAGGAAACCGTAGGCTGGAGCCCTGAGGAGCATTTCGTTCGCATGATTAATTCGCTCACATCGGCAACTGCTCGTGCAGACGTGTTGTCTACCCTTCGAACAAGGCTGATCGTAGAATATGCCAAATCGACTGGTTGCGAAAGTGTTCTCTGGGGTGACAGCACCACCAGACTCGCTCAAAAGACACTTGCTGAGACCGCGAAGGGCAGAGGTTTCTCTCTGCCTTGGCAAGTCTCCGACGGATCGTCGCCATTTGATCTCAACTTCCATTACCCGCTTCGAGATGTCCTAAAGAAAGAGCTAGTATCTTACATCAACATGGCCGATCCTGGTCTATCATCACTTGTTCATGAGACCTCATCAGGAGCCACCCAAGCATCGACAAGCTCAAAGAATACCACTATTGACGATCTCATGACGCAGTACTTCGAATCGGTCGAGGAGAACTTTCCAAGTATCGTTGCAAATGTCGTACGCACAACAAGCAAGCTTGAGGCTCGACCCGATGCACTTTCAGACCCAAAATGCAGCCTGTGTAGTATGCCTGTACCTGGCGGTCGATTTGGCATCCATGGCTGGGGTGGTGATCAGCAAGATGGGGATGACTTCGAGTCTACACATGCCAGAAGAGACATCTGCTATGGCTGCACAAGGTCGTTGCCTAAAGCCACAATGAGTACGATCAGTAATTGAGCGCATCGCTGAAATTTGCAATCATTTTTCATCAGCATTGCGAACCATCGCCTACTCTGATAGACCCTTGCACGAAGCTTGAAGGATTTATGCAGAATGGTCTTTCTATGTTCATTTGCTCTCTAGGCCAACATCAATCTACGCGCTCGAGCACTACCGGCAAAACAATCAATAACCTGGCATTATCCTGGAGATCGACACATATTCCCGGATCTTGACCGAAAACACTATCTATACTCATCTATGTCGGTACAACGATTCCCGAGCCTCATGACCAGATGTCCAAGTACACAGTATAAGAGAGCCACAGATAGCTGTTCTATGTTCAACACAACAATCGCAATGAAGCTCTCCAATTTGATAGTTTGTCCTTTGCTAAGCGCATCGACATGTCTCGCACACTGGAACTACGACCGTGTAATCGTTAATGGCGAGATCATTGGCTCACCATATGAATACGTTCGCAAAACCAACAATTCCAACTACCCTCTTCAAGACGTCAATTCCATATATATGCGCTGCAACTCCGGTGCAGAATCCGGTGTTGCAATCAACACCAAAACCTACACCGTTGCTGCTGGCGATATGCTAGGCTTCGCGGTCAAGGATACTTTCGGCCACCCTGGGCCACAACAGATTTACCTATCTAGAGCGCCAGGCCCTGCCGCTGAGTACGATGGCTCAGGCGACTGGACAAAGATCTACAGCTTGACCTATTCTTTGAACTCGAGCTACGGCGCCAGCGACGGCATCCTCAAATGGGCAACCCACAACGCGCGAACGTTCAACTTCAAGCTTCCTTCTGAAACACCATCAGGCGAATATCTGCTCCGCGCCGAAGGTCTCGCGCTCCATGCAGCACATAAACCAGATAACTACCAATTCTATATTGCTTGTGCGCAGATCAATGTCGTGGGCAGTGGTGTGGGTGTTCCGGGCCCGACGATCAAATTTCCGGGTGGATACCAGTGGAATTCAACGGGCGTGCTGATACCAGAGTTTTGGAGTAGGATTACGAACTATACGGCTGCAGGACCGACATTGTGGCCAGAAGGAACAATGGAGGCGCATGTTTTGGATGGCACAAAGAAGACCGGCGCGGACTGAGGTTGTGTGGCACCCAGCATAGGCTATGGCTAGCGGAGAAAGCTTGCTCCATTATCATGTCCGTCTTTGCCAACGAATCAAGGCAGACTGCACGTTATACCAATTTCATCTAAAGCTAAGCAGGTCGTCTAAGCATCTAATCCATCCCGCTCAACCATCCATCGAACAATGTCAATGACTTCGCTTTGTTTTCCACTGACGCCCTTCCCAGGTTCTTTCACCATACCCTCAAGCACGTTATCCAACATACCCCTCAACCTACTAACCAGCACTCCGATCCTAGCCCACCCTCTCAACCGTATCCATTCATCTACCACCAGTCCGCGTCCAAGAGTATCAACCTTGATCTCACCAGCAAATAACAACAAGCTGTATGCATTGAAAGGCGTGATATCTCTTATGAAAACTTTACTTGTAGCCATCTTATTGAAGTACGCAACGAAACTCGCATTATGTGGGAATGTCTGACTGGCGAATAGCGTGGAGGAAGGATGAACAAAGACACGTCCGTTTTCCTGATTGAAGTATTTGATCTCGCGGGCTGAGGGGTCAAGTTCTACGGCACCAGCAATTCCAGCGGCGAACTTTTTGTCGGGGAGTTGGATGCGTGCGATTTGTGGGTTGAAAGACCCAGCGATGAGCGCACGGAGGAGTGCGTCATTGGCGTTGTGCTTGTTGTATGACCCATGTGTGGAAGGATTGAGAGAAGAGTAGTGCGTTGGGATAAAGGAGATTTCTTTGAGAGACGAAAGGTACTGCGTGCGATTGGAAGCAATATCGAACATGGTCTGAGGAGAGAGGCGGTTGTCTTGACACCAGAAACGAAGGTCTCGTGTTGACATGCCTTTACTGCGCAATGCAGCCCATTGTTCGTAAGCTCGAAGATCTACAAGTAAGTCTCCTTGGTTGTTTGAGAAAGATGCGCGTAGGTGGTCGAACTCGTTTCGGGTCTCCTGGTCTCGCTCTCGTGGTGATATAAACGGACTGCGAGCGGTCAGGACAGCCGCGATGGTCAACACAGCTTCAAGACAACCGAAGGTTGCGCCGTAAACAAGAAGCTTGCCCAGACGAAGATCCGCCGGGATCATGGACATGTGGCGACCAAGAGCGGTCAGTTCGTCGTCGGTAATCGCACCCATCTGTGAGAGTAATCGGATTGCACCCTCCACCGCTGTGCTTTCTGGTGGTGTGAGCGCTGAAGCAAGGAAGCTTGAGACATCCTGAACACCCATCGCCTTGATAGATAGACACATCTGCTCGAGTGGCACACGTCGAATCTCAGGGTCTGGCCGCTCCATCATCTTGGCTTCGGCATTACGTGTATACAGCTTATAACAGTCACCTGCTCGGACACGGCCTGCTCGACCTCGCCGCTGTTTGCATGCCGCCCTGGAAGCCCAGGTTTCGGCTAGGCGAACCATGTTGTTTTGTGGGTCGTAGCTCGTCTCCTTGACCCTACCCGTATCGATAACAGCAACGATATCCTCAATCGTAATCGACGTTTCTGCGACGTTGGTACATGCGATAACTTTACGTTTGCCGTGGGGAGCGGGAGGGAAGACACGCTTTTGCTCAACAGGCATGAGTGACGCATGTAGAGGCAACGCGTGGAGGTTTGCGAACTGACTGAGCGCTTGAAGTGTGCGATCAATCTCCATGGTACCAGGAAGGAAGATGAGAATGCCTCCATCCTTATCACCGAGCTGACGATCAATATGACGAACAGTTTCCGCAATGAGGTCGTAGTTGATACCAAAGCCAATACTCCGGAGGTTTGCAGAAAAAGACTTGTCCTCGATGGCCTCTTCATCCCCTGTTCCATACCCCTTGAATCCAGTGAAATGCACGACGTCGTCGACGTAGTAGTCAGTCACAGGGTGGGTGCGGCCTTCGATCTCAACACGGCCCACCGGCCCGACCTCCTTAAAGTACGCTTCAAACACAGCAGCATCGAGAGTAGCGCTCATCAAAATGACTTTGAGATCTTTCCGCTTTCGCAAGATCTGACGTAGTAAAACGAGTAAGAAATCAGTATCCAAACTGCGCTCATGTACCTCGTCAACAACAACATGGCTAACATCGGCTAGTGCAGCAACAACATCGTCGGCATTGCCGCCTGACGTTTGGAGGCGCCTCAGGAGAACACCAGTTGTGACGAATGTGATCTTGGTGACTCCAGGCTTCTGTTTAGACTCTCCACGAATAGTGTAACCAATCTCATCACCAACCTGAGAGCATCGCTCATCAGCCACACGATCGGCAAGACCAAGCGCAGATATTCTGCGTGGTTGAGTACAGATTATATTCGCAACAGCACCGAGTTGTCGTTGAATCAAGTCATCGAGGACGAACTGCACGGATTGAGTCGATTTTCCTGATCCAGTTTCACCTGAGATAATAGTGACGTTGCAATCATTGACCGTTCGTACGATGTCATCTCTCAACCTCCAAGCTGGGAGTGACTGTCGAGCTTTCATCATCTTTTGCTGAACTGGGGAATTCTGCTTGGCCTGCCAGTCAGACAGCAGCTTTTGACTAGTAGGTGTTCTGGGTGTCCAGTCTATGGGCTTTCTGGGCCTGCCTTTTGCTCTTCTCTTCTGGCTTTGCTGTTCCGACGAATGATCTGCTGCCGCAAGGCCAGATGATACATCGGTCAGTTTCCCTGGGTTCTGGAAGATATCCCCAGCGTTCGATTGGATCCAATCTACGATATCGTAGATCATGGGCATACCAACGAAGTTGGCCTCGGCGTGTAACAGCGCTTGTCGGATGATGCTCAAGCGGATGTAAGCTGGAATGGCCGCTTCAAAAGTAATGATAGGGACAACGGCAGGGTAAGGACCGAAAGGCTTCCTGACCTGCAGTATGAGCCTCTTTCCCTGTTGCTTAACATCTAGCTCGATTCGACACGATTCTGGAGCAGGACGTGAGAACAGACGGTCGTATATGGCTTCAAGAGATGACATTTCCACTTCCCAGGGATCGTCTTCGGGGGACATATCAGGATCACCATCCGTCATCGAAAGATCAGCCAGATCCTGTGCGATAACGCTGTCCTCCTCGTCCGGTCGCAGCAGACGGGCTTGTAGCAAAGCTGCAGCTTTCCTTTCATCGCTGCCTTGGCTGTCGTAAGCCTCCTCGCAGAGATCTGCAGAATATCCGGCAGCAGCAAGGCGTTTTACAGCACCTTCACGCTTGAGATTGGAGCTGGCCATGCTGACACCAGCCACATAGCCTTCTGGTAATGACCACGATGGCAGATCATCCTCAGGCACATGGATGAGGAGCCACTCGATGATCTCTTCTCGGTCTTTGCAGATATCGGCAGCTTCTTGGACATGACTCCTTCGGAAGCCAAGCTCCTCTATCTCGCCGACTAGTCGATTTTTGATAGACGTGTCCATCTCGATACCGTTCGGGTTCCACAGTGCGTCCCGGCGGATCAAACGCTCTGCTTCTTTTCGCGTCCTCTTACCCAACTCAATCTTGGGTACCCTCTCCCATCCCTTCAACAGGTTCCTGCTGGGGGTCGGGCCGTTGGAGTTTGGCATGGCCGCACCAGGCTGTTGGTTATGGGCCTTCTGCGACTCTGCCTGTTGCTTCTGTCTCTTCTCACGCGCCTTCGTCGCTGCCTCCTTCGCCTTCTCCCGCTCTGCGAATCCGAAGAAGGGGTCTGCCTCATACATCCATCCCTTTCCCTCCTGCTCGTCCCTCTTTTTGAGGTCCATGAACTGTCCCTTCCAAAGATCTTTGTACGTTGGGGGGAGCATCATGTGGAGGTTCTTCGCGCTGGCAACTCGAAAGAGGGTATAGGCCGCGGCAAAGTTGCGGGCTTCAACGGCGGTAGGCTGGTGAGCCTGTTCCTCGAGTTCGGAGGGGATTTTGATGGGTGGTAGGGTGGTCGTCTCCCGTGTCTTCTGATTCATCTTGGACAGTACCACAGCATACGCGAAATGCTGGTCACCATCTTTGCGCTGCCGAACATCAGTAATGCCCTGCTACTAATTTGGCACCGCAACTCACGATACGGTAGTCAGGTTTGCTCCACTGCTGCTTCTGAAAATGTTCCGACAGCAGATTGACTGGGAGCTTTCCTGTCCACGATGCGCCTGCGATCAAAGTCCTCGTATCCGGCTTCTTTGGTCCAACTTCGGCGGCTCCAGCAGCAGCCTTTCCTTTGCCCTTGCCTTCGTTCTGGCCAGCATCACCCCCAGAACTCTCCCCCTTCTTCTTCTTGGCTTTGCCGTCCCCAAAGACGATGAACGATGTGTCTTCCTCAGGAGGTACAGTCTTCTTGGCAGGCTTGCCACGGGGTGGATGGGCGTTCTTTGGCATCTCTCACGATATGTATAAAGCGACCAGATCTCTCAGCCTCCATAGAGGTATGCTGGACTCGGAAGGGTAAAGATTGGATTATCTGTTTTGCCTGTGGGCGGTGAAAAGGGCGCCGTCTCTAATAAAAGGGCTTAGCCACTATGTCTGATAATCCACCACTCTTCGGGGTATTCAAGCGCGAAAACAGAAGCTGTAATGGTAGCCATCGTGAGCTCTTGGACCTTTCCCTTGAATGCGATGCGCAATCCGAAATTCCGATGATTGCAGGGATGCCTCGGTACACTTGGACCATCGCATCAGAGCCTCATCGTCATCGTCACGTTGCGCTCACTCGTCGGTATCGATGCGCCAACTCGCTTCGGGCTTCAATTCGGCCTTCGTGTTTCGCGTTCCTTGCATACAAGTTCGATATAAGCACACCAGATCCTCGCACATTCCGAGAAGTCGCATCGGGTCAGCAATGACCAACCAGGCTGCCGCGAAGCATACCCACGATGCAATGACAAAGGAAGAGATAGCAGGCGCTGAGACGCCGAATCAACCTCAACCTGCAGTCGCTCCCGGCTCGTCGAAGCGCCCCAATGCATGTACGTCGTACCCCATGTCTTCCAACCCATAGCGCAACCTTAACTCACGGTGCAGTTACAGAACTTATGTCACAGACGAAAAAACCAAAGCCACCTACCATACCCGCCGCAGACGGCCCAGGCCTTGTAGAGAAGGCTACGAAGACAGTCAAGCGCTGGGACCCGCGGAATGGATTGGGCGTATACATCGAGAGTCCCGAGACCAACCCGGAGAACAAAGTACTAGAGTACGACGAGGACTTTGTCGTGATAACAGACAAGTACCCAAAAGCGAGGTGAGTATTCATGCAGTACAAGGCTAAAGCAACCAGTGCGCTGACAGTATCTCAGTGTACACCTCCTACTCATTCCACGAAAACCCAAATATTACGATCAACATCCTCTCCACGCGCTGTCCACAGACGCCGCCTTCCTTGCCGAAGTAGAGAAACGCGTCATCCGACTCAAGGATCTCGCTGCCTACGAACTCCGACGTCAGTATGGCGACGTTAGCACCACGGACAAACCCTACAACGAGGCTCTGGAAGAAATGATGTGCTCTCGCAACCCACCACCAGTGGAAGAACAAGCTTCCCTCCTCCCACCCGGTCGGGACTGGTCAAAAGACATCGTCGTAGGCGTGCACACCCATCCCTCGATGAATCACCTGCACATTCATATCTTCAGTCGAGACATGCATTCAGACTGGATGAAACATAAGAAGCACTACTTGAGCTTCAATTCTAGTTTCCTTGTTCGATTAGACGAGTTTCCACTAGAGGAAGGAAGCGAGAGGTTTGCACCTGGTGACTGGCCCAGCTGGGATATGAAGTGCTGGCGATGTTCTAAGAACTTCAAGAACAAGTTTACAGCGCTGAAACAACACCTGAATGAGGAGTTTGAGGACTGGAAGAGGGAATGAGCATGTACTTGTGCTCATCTTCTAAGATACATCTAGAGACTAGATCCTTGTCGTATTGGTAAATGCCAATGTGCAATATGCAATCGACGCCTCTACGAGTGTCTCTTGACACTTGTACATGTGCATTGGGCGTTCTAACCCCCCCCCCCCCCCCAGATTGTGCTTTTCAGAACCATATCGTAAAAAACACACTTCAGATCTCACACTTGTAGGGTCGTTGAACGTACGTGTCAGTTAGCGTAATCATGGTTTCCTAGTCTACCGAATCCCATGAGATATTCCTAGATCCGAACTTCTGCTACGTATCTCCCGTTTGCGTGCTTATCTACGACAATTCGATTTCATCATTCTGTCCCCCAGACATCAAATCTTACCATGCTCATCCTAGCGAATAACCAGCGTCTTGACCACGTTGGTGTCGATGTCGTGCAGCTCAATCGGGAACTTGCACGAGCCGCCGAAAATGCAGTTCTTCGTGCCCTTGATATGATGGGTTTTGTGGGGCGCCGGGCAACAGTGGCCATAGATACACCTAATATCCTGTAGAGGTGAAAACACAAGGTCAGTTGCATATCTCACATGCATTTTGTACAGCCCCAACTTACCTGGCAACCGCTACCGTTGCTGCAAGGTGCCATGCGAGCGACGAGACGGAGGGTAGCCACCTCGCTTTCAGTGGGCTTGTAGGCGTGGAGGTGCGTGCAGTTCTTTTCGTAAGGGCACTCGTTCCGGAGGAAATGGACGTTGCACATCTTTATCTTCTTGACGCGGTCCACTTCGATCTTGTCGTAGTCCTTACATGGTGGGTCGATGCGTTGACCGGCGCGATTGCGAGCGATGACTTCCTCGCGATTAGCCGGCTTGTATGTGGGAGACGAGTGGTTGACAAGAGGCGGTGGAGCAGCGACCTTGGCAGCCCAGTTCATCGGCAGCACTGGCTTGGTTGCTGCAACCATGCCGTCCGAGGCCAGTGTCGATGTTGATGGCGTTCTAGGCAGTCCCATCATCGTAGCCCGGCTCGGCAGAGGGCTATCCATGACTGGAGATTTTGCTGGAGGCGGGAGCCGGCTAGGGAGGCCTGTCGATGATACAGATGCCTTCGAGCTGTCATTCGAATCGACCCTGCGGGCAGGAACAAATGCTGGTGGAAGACCGCCACTATATATAGGAGCCCCCCAAAACACGATCTTTGTATCGCGGAAGATACCAGGAAATTTCTTCGTGTCATATGGCAAATTCACGAGCTCCTTCTCAAACGGGACGCCTTCAAGAAGAATGATCTTATTGACCAGCTCAGGACGATCAGAGCATTCCTCTAGCATCCGCGCGTAACCGTTGTCGTGCGAGCAACCGAAGAGAATCCGACGGCAATGATAGTCATGGCTGTATAGCTTGCATGATTCTGCGAAGGTTAGTATGGGCTGGAGGTTTTGCTAAGATTTATTGAGAGCAGCAACTTCGGAGTCTCTCACCTATGATCTTTTCGTCAGCACGGTCTTTTCCCGCGCCAACATCGATGAAGTCAAACAGCGTTTTGCCCCGTGTAAAGCCGCGCACAAACTTTTCAAACTCCGAGGGATCTTGGTAGACTCCTTTGCGTACAAGCACGTCGCCGAGGCCCTGCACGTTCGCATAGATGCGGCAGACGATACGGGCTCCGTAGGGGATATCGTTACAGTCGTTGTCAACGTATTCCTGGACGGCAACGGAGAGATCTAAAGCAGCGCGACGGCCACCTTGTTCACCGTCACCAAGATATTTGTCACAAAACTAGGCTTTTGGTTAGCAAACCCGTCATCAAAGCGCAGGCCGAAGAGCCCTACAATCATGCCATCGCCGTCAATGAGTACTGTGACGAATGGGTTATCGGACTAGGTACTTAGTTTCAGCTTCTTCTCCATACTCAAGTAGCCAGTTGCCTCGCTTGCTGCTGGAGTCGTTGTCGAGGATGTGTATTGGGGTGGAATTACCATCTCTCGCAGCATGTGATTGTGCTTCTTTTCGTACTGCACCTTCTCGTTTTTCCATGCAGTAACCCATACGCGGTCGCGTTCGCGTTCGATTGCTAATGCCTGGTACTGCTGATAAATGTATTCGTAACGAGTAACAATCTCCTTTAGGGTGAGTCAGTTCACCTCGGGTGGACAGACGTATTTCCTGTCAAACCTACTGCCAAAAACTGCGTCTTTTCCTCTTCAAACTGTTGAAAATGCTCGAAACGCCTGGTGAAGGCTGTTAGGTCAGCGTCTGAGAAGCCAAATGAAGCAGGGCTAGCAGGCCCATGGCCATTGAGCGAAGGCGGCATCTCGGAACGCAAGCGGGCAAACTTGAGCTAATAGCGACTGGTGAGTGCTCAGAAGAAAGGCACCGGATTGAGCGAAAGCTTTGTAGGGCAGAGCTGATGGAGGCTCTCGCGTATAATGGGCGAGAGGAGAGGAATTAGAGTGAGAAAGAAGAGGTTGTGGGAACAGTTGAGCGCTCCTTCCAGGGTTCACAGTGAAAGTGCCAGGCTCAAATAGGCAACCGTTGGTGACGGTGAGTTACTGTACGATGACCTGAGGCAATGAAGACGAGAGAAAATGTCAGTCTGCCATTTTATAGTGCAATGCAAACAGGTGCAATGGGCAATGCCGGCGGGAGGCTACTCGACGCGGAGCGGCGTATATGCGATCAGAGCAAATAAGCATATCAAGCTGCAGATGAATGGTCGCTGCTGCCTTTGTAATTGAACGAGCCACAATTGCGGCGTGGATGCCATGCCATGTGTAACACGACCCAGCGCGTAGAATTGGACGAGTCTATATTGGGAGAGGCGGCCAGGGAGAGCAGTGAAGCAATAGATCATGGTCATACAAATAGCAGTACGCAACAAGACGCAGCACACAGGGAGTCGGCAACATCAGACTGTCGCGTGAGGTGGTGAAGGCGAGGCGTCCCTGGAGAATAGGTTCGCATTGCCGCGGCCCTGGTTCCGTGCTCCGACGCCAAGAGGAAGCTGCGCCCGGACGTCACTTCCCAGAAGCCACGTTCGAATTACCCCATCTGTTCCCACACGCCCTCTCTCCTCTTCTTCTCCCATCTCATCGTCTTGGTTCGTCTTCATCATGGTCAATTGGAAGTTTTCATCTCTACTCTTGCTCTCCCTACGAGCTCTCGGCACCGTTGCTGAGCCCGCAGTAAGCTCGGAACTTCCTGACGCAGCATGACATCAGATGGCTAACAGTTGTACTCTCAGGCTGAGAAGCAAGCAGTCGACGAGCCTCAAACTCCCAACCTCAATGTCGCCGTCTCCGTGTCCTTCCCCCAATCTGAGATCTTTGGCGTCAAGCTCATCAACGGCCAGCCCACGCAGGCGCGTCTGTCCGTGGTCAACAATGAGCCCGCTCCTGTCGGCGTCACCATTGTCGGTGGCTCGCTGATCCAGGAAGTTGCAGGACAATCCCAGATCCTTCGCAACCTCACCCGCCAGCGCTACTCGATCCAAATTCCTGCTGGCGCCAACGAGACAATTCCTTACAGCTTCACGACAGAAATGCACCCTCAGAACCTTCGTCTTCAGCTCGTGACTGTGCTGAAGGATAGCAAGAATAACCTCATCACCGTTCCGGTCTACAACGAGACTGTCAGCATTGTTGAGGCACCTACCAGCTTCTTTGATCCTCAGATGTATGTACCAAGGCACCCTTTACCCTGCGCACGCTCGTGGAGCGCCCTGTTATTTTCAGCACGTGTACTTACTTCTTTGCTCCAGTATCTTCCTATACCTCGTTCTCCTCGGCGCGTTCGGTGGAACTGTCTACTTTGTTTACAACACCTGGATCTCTACCTTCTTTCCCCAGAAGAAGGGCCGCGGCAAGGGTGGCGAGCGCGCTAAGATGTCCTCAGGCCAGAGCAAGAAGGTCGATCCCGCCGACCAGGTTGCTGTCGTCGGCGCTGATGGCCCCGCTGTTACTTCAGGTGCAAAGGCCTACGATGAGAGCTGGATCCCCGCCTCCCACCTCCAGCGCCCAGAAGCCAAGCGCGTCCGCAGCGGTGCGAAGCCCCGAGCTTAGACACCCTGAGTTCAAGGTCAAATCTGTTGGGACAACTGGGTAATATGAACAACATATTAGCATGCGCGGGATGTGGGTATGCTTGCATATCCTAGACTCGAACGCAGTTGGACGTTGGAAGATACGTCACTGTGTTGTACGCAGGAGGCTTGGATAACGATTTGGATGTACTATATTGCGACGTCTAAAAGTTGGCCGATCTTGTATACTAGGAAAAAGAAATGTCACTATTCTTCTGACATCGAATCGTTCACCATACACTTCAGCATGCGTCGTGGATGCAGCCAGCAAAACACCTGCTACACCGCAAGAATGACGAGACGCTGAGCTCACAGGTAACTCTCGCGCCCTCATACCCGCGGATGCAACACTCGCTTCTCATATGCATTGCTCTGCAGTTGCATCCGCAGTACACATGTATTGCGCCGTGACCTACGCCTCTCTATCTCCACGCTAGTGCAAGGCGCAAAAGGAATGTTGTAGAGCAGATCCCACACCGTTCGCTCAGCCTGTTTGTGATCTAACAGCTGCCCCGCATCGCGATCTCGTCGCATGTGTCCTGCATGTAATTTGAGAACTTACTCAGCTCATAATAGCATCTCTCGTATCGAGATAGATAGATATTTCCCCGACCTCGGAGATCTACCTTGCATCATATCCTCCGTCTTAGGCTGAAGTTCACAAGACTCTGGGTGGAAGCCTACTAGAAGCCATTCAACCTAGCACATTGTTTTACAAGAGCCCAGCGGAAGCCCACCCCGCACTTTAGGCTGCGTGCATGACGTGTCGCAGCCTTCCGTCTCCAAACAAGCACGCACACCATTACCATACAAAGTTCAAACACGCATCAACTGCCACCACACACCTGGGCGCCTTGGCTGCTGCTCGACATGTGTAGGTGCGTAAGCTACAGGTACATGCACAACATGTGCATGCGACTGCGAATCTCGGGCCTTTTCCTTTTTTGCTTTTCCGGTCGTTTGGAGTGGAGGGTCGGCTCGCAGTGACTGTTGCACAGTAGTCGCACACGGAAAACCATCCGGGGTAACGGGAGCTACTGGGCGTGGAGTAATCCACGATCGCGTGCATAACGTTTAGACTGCCTTGATCGTATTTGTCTCTGTCCAACGAGAATTATCCGCCGATGGGGTCCGGATCCGCATGTGCAAGACGTGATGCTCACGATGTCGTGGGGTGATCTTGGCTCGAAACGGAAAAGGCTTCACATGTCATGGCGCGGGCGGAGTTTGGGGCACGCGCGCTAGATGGTTGCGTGGATGGGTGGGTTGGGCGACTTGCTTGTGACTCCGAGGGTAGAGGCTTAGTTTGGGTCTAGCAAGGTGAGTCAAATTGGGCTGGGTGAGGGATATAAGATGGTCGGCAGCTGCTGGTGATGAGGCTTTTAACGGACGATCCATCAACTAGAAGGAGGCATCAAAGACCGTATAACTCTACGTCTTACTACTATATCATCGACATCGATCAACAAGCCTCGCTTCTAACACCCTAATACTGTCACCACCTATATTCGTCG
Organism: Alternaria alternata; assembly: GCF_001642055.1. Lineage (NCBI taxonomy): Eukaryota > Fungi > Ascomycota > Dothideomycetes > Pleosporales > Pleosporaceae > Alternaria > Alternaria alternata. Next base: position 581,193 of record NW_017306194.1, on the reverse strand, counting down.
TCTAACAGTCGATACTATACGAACAAGTCAACCAACAACTTTACCTACACAACCACAATGCCGCCAGTCAGCCAATTCCCACCTGCGCGTGTTTTCCTTAAGAACGCTGCATCTACGCCATCGCCCATCACCATTTCGACATCGAGGAGAGCCAGTCTAACGTCACCGTTGAGCCCGCGATACACGACCTCCTCCTCGAATGCTTCACAGTCCATGGCGCAGATGTTATCGCAAAGACCCAGTGCTAGAGAGGCTCAAGGCAGTGCACGGAGAGTGACAAACTGATGCGCATCAATGTATTGTCCTTTCCGGGTAAACAAAGGCTGTGCTAGTGCACCATATCTACGAATCACCAAGTCAAGCTCAGCGCATTCGCTGAGATGCCAGCTTCGCATGCATCATGCAGATGAAGTTTGCTGAAACCTGAGCGGAGGGGTGTGTGCCGCGCATTATGACACCGGTTGTCAGTTGCGCGACGAGGAAGACAGCGATGTTATTTAGAGGCATCTTAGAGGCAGGAAATTTCGTGCTAGAACATCATGCGACGCAGTTTGTGCGCATCCGTTCGCGGCAGGAGATATCTGAGATGGTTGCGAAAAGTACTGCAAAAGTCGTAAACGGCGTTTTGGGCGCCACAAGGTGATGCCCATTGTTATAGATCAACGATACCCACGAGTCTCCTTCAATTCAAGATATTCATCTACTGTTGTTTTGTCATCACAGCGTGTTGCTCTCTTTGATACACACTAGGTGGAAGTACACCATGAATCTCTCAGGTCTCGACACGTATCCTCATCACCTGTCTTGTTCTTTGATCGACTCATCATGGCTTAACATGCCCAGGTGGTATGGAGCTTAGCCTTCATATCAGAACTCATCGCGAATGTAATTTTCAAGCCTATAACGACTGTGGGTATCCATAAATATGCGCCTTGCATAGCCATCTCTTCAGAGCCATGTCTCCGTCGTCATAGTAATGACTCACGCCTCCCAACCTCTAGCCTGATAGCTTCTTACCAAACGAGCTTCGCGCAACCAAACTTCTAAACCTCTTTCCGAATATGTACGCTGGAATGGTAAGCGCGCAGATCCCCAGATTGATAACGGTGATTCCGTCGAAGACGGCGCGAGGCCCAATATTCGCCATGATGCCGTTAGCATATGTTGTCGCAATGAAAGTAAACACTGCTTTTGTAAAATTGATTGTCACAAAAGCCTGGTTCGCGTCTTTGGGATGGCAATCGATTACATAGGTCAGACTGGCTGTTGAGGCGAACGGTACGGAAAGCGAGTGGATGGACATGAAGACCAAGGGCCAGACAATGGGATAGCCAGCTGAGACGCTCATGCCGAAGCCCAGAAAGCCAATGGTAGCGAAGATGGTCGCGGGGATCATAAGCGTCAGACGAAATTCCGGTTCGAAAACGCCGTGATTGCGACGTGCCATGAATTTGGCGAGGGCGTCGGCTGTCCAGCCAGAGAGAGGTGAGCCGATCAGTGCGACGACAAGGAGAGGCAGGTTAGTAAGACCGACTTGTGCCGGGTTCAGCGAGTACGGTGGTGCAGAGAAGATATTGACGGAGAGGACGGAGATAGTAAGCAGCCAGGTCTGAGAACAGAATCAGTACATGCTTTGCGAGCAATCTGAAAACTTGACATACAAAGTAAGATCCGTAAACGATTGTACTGAAGAGTACTGCCGGGAAAGCAATAAGTGGCACTGGCTTCCAGGCGTTCTTCCAGAACGACTCTTGTGATAAGCGGCCACGGAAAATTGCCAGCTGGCTTCTATAAGGCTCCCTGTCGTCTTCGAGCTCGAAAACAGACTTGTGTTTCTCATCAACTCCGAGCTTGTCCATGGTAGGCCGGGGGCCATAGTAAGTGGTCTCAACGACGAAGAAGTACATGCCGAACAAGATGGGGATAAATATCAAAGCGGAGATACCAAAAGTCGCTTCGAAAGAGATGTTCTGGATGATGGCACCAGCGATTGTTTGTCTGGTTATGGATCAGTACATTCACTCAAGGAACGAGATACAGATATACATACCCAAGAAGAACGCCAGAAGCCAGCATACAGCCCCAGACTGCGATACGTGTACCGCGTTGGTGCACGAAGTACATATCGGAGACTGTGGAGGTAACAAGTGTCTCGAGAGGTGCTGAGGCGATACCCTGAACAACTCGCATGACAGCGAGAGAGATGAAGGACTACTACTCGTCAATGGAGAACGATCTAGCTCGTCTTCTAGTACGCACCCTTGTGAAAAAACCCCAGACATTTGTTGCAAGAAGGATCACGGTGGATATGATGAAGAATGGACGCTTGCCCCAGATATTGGCTCCAGCAGCTGTGAAGAATGTAGTGAACCCGATCCAGAAGGCAAGGAATCCGATGACAAGACTCGCTACCATGTCGATGTTGACCTTGTATTTCATAGCAATGAGGGGAAGCGCAGGCGTCACCATCGGTCCAAGGGATGTAGTGACACCTGAACTAAAAGCGAGAAGAATCATTATACACTCTTTCCTTCTAGGTGACCAATTGAGCGGGTCATTGGGGCTGCTTGAAGGTTGTGGCTGCAGAATAATGTCGCCATCGCGTTTGAGTTCGCTCGAGTCTATCTTAGAGTCTAGAGAAGGCCCAGACTCGTTGATAGTAGACGTACCCGGAGGTGCGGCCATGTGGCGATCTTCCAGAATACCGAAACCCATCTTGGTAACAATATGATCGCTTGTGTGAAGGAGTAAGAATAGCAATAAGAGTCGAAAGATTGTAACAGACTGCCGGCAGTCTTGTCGAACGCGCTGCGTTCAAGAAGAGAATACGAAGAATGTACAGGGAATAGCAAGCGACAGTAGAATGATGAGGCCAGCTCTGGATGAGGAGTCCTTTGGGTCAACCTTTTTATCACCACATCGCTCAGGCACCACATCAGAGGCATCAAGGGTAGCCTGATACTATCGAAACCCCGCTGAAGCACTCGGGACAAAGCCCTATACCAACCATGCCTGTTGATCAACGCCTTACATGGGGCGACTGCCGAAGCATGACCAGGCCTGGCCGAGCGCGATGTCCAACACAGCATGTTTCAGTGTGTCGGAACTTTCCGACGATACAAAAGACCAATTGATAATCACAACGGACAATCGAAAATACGGTATCGGGTACCGGACATAGTAATCGGACTTGGCTAAGAGCATATTTACAGCATAGTCGCTGCTTGTTGCTTGTGGACTCATGCTAAGCACCGCAAGATACTTTAGAAACATCGACATCCTGTCAAAAGCAATGCGGCCAGCATTTCCACCCACTTGCAGCATACCAGCTTGTGGTGTGTTAAAGACACTTTATCTTATTGCAGCTTGGAGCTTGATAGGCGAATCCAGTGGCACGTACGGAGTGTTCGATCGCGGAATTAATGATACAGTTGTCCCCAAGTTACGAGTTCAGTCCATCTCAGCCGGTAAGTGGAGTGCGCAGATACTTGACAAACATCACGGAGACCCTCATAATTTCAGGGTAGCCTGTAACTTTTGTCAGCATAGCTTGCGCGTTCGTGCGTGGGTAAAGAGCTCTACGCGTTTCGCGTCAACTGCCGAAGACAAGATGTGTGATGATCGCGTGTCCAATGCGTGACGTATCTTGCATTAACACCGCGCCGATCATGCTGCGAACCTAGGCGAACGCACTTCGAAAGTCGTTAGAAGTTGATGTTGATGAGAAAGTCGAATGTGACGAGGTAGGGAACCCGTGGATCTATCGCCCTTGGCTCTATTCAGTATGGTGCCCGACGTCATCGCCATCGTGGAGCAGCGACATGTACCCCGCGACGGGTCATGGCGTAGTTGCTATTGGAAGAAAACGCTACATCCTCCACTTCAATTGCCATTTAACCGCAGTACAGCCGTTCACTGGAAGATATATGTTGAGGAAGGTGAGCTGTTCGAAATCGTTGAGAGCTCCCCGTGCCATCAACTCCCAGAGTCCTCAACATCATGGCCATCGGCATTGCTATCATCGGCAGTGGCATCTTCGCCAAGGAAGAACACTTGCCCGCTATCCAAGATACTCCATCATTGAGTTTGAAAGCAGTTTACTCGCGATCACTCAAATCGGCAAAAACCCTGTCCGAGAAGCTGTCTGACGTGGAGCTCTACAGCGATGACCAAGATGGCAAGAAATTCGAAGATTTACTGAAGAGGGACGATGTAAAAGGGGTAGTTATCGCGTGCGTATACCAATTGTCTGAGCATAGAACTTGATCTGCTTACACAGCACAATTCAGACTACCAATCCTAGCCCAACCAGACTACATCAAGAAAGCCCTCGCAGCAGGCAAACATGTGTTCGCAGAGAAGCCTATAGCGAAGGACCTAGCCACTGCTCAAGATTTACTCGCATGGACCCAAAACTCTTCTAATACCTCTGCGACCTACACCGTGGCAGAAAACTTCCGATTCATCGACTCCTACGTCTGGGGTTCAGAGCAGGTTGCGTCTCTGGGCCGTATTCTTACCTTCCGCGTGCGCGTTGCGGCTATGGTACAGGCAGGTAGCAAGTACTATGAGACGGAGTGGCGTAAGAAGCCGGACTATCAAGGCGGTTTCGTGCTCGACGGCGGCGTGCATTTCGTAGCTGCCACTCGTCTTCTGCTCCAAGGTGGTAAACAGAAGATTAAGAGGGTCAGCGCATTCACAGCACAGCTTCAGGAACATCTTCCACCAATTGACACTCTCAATGCCACTATGCAGCTCGACAATGGCTCGTCTGGTACCCTGTCTATTTCGTTTGGCACGACCGACACAGGCTCTGAATATCTCGTTGCATGTGAAAAGGGCTCAGTACACTGTGCTCGTGGCAAAGTCACCATCACCAAAGACGGGAAGGACCCGGAGACAAGAAACTTCCCAGACGAGGGCAATGGCGTGAACCAGGAAATCAAGGCCTGGGCGAAGAGCCTGGAACAAGGAAAGAGGAACGAGATGCAGAGTCCTGAGGAGGCATTGAAAGATCTGGAGATTCTTGAGAGTTGTTTGAAGAGTGGAGAACAGGGCGGTAAGCCGATCGATGTCACACAGTAGATGATACAGTGAAAAACATAGAACAAGGCCCGAAATGGCGGCGCAAGATAATTCATCTCTGCATCTTTGTCTCCTGTTCTTTCTCCAAACAGCTGTTTCTGGTTGCGAGAATCTGTCTTTACCACTTTTTTTGCACTTCCCTTCCTCTTTTTAGTTGTTATAAAAACTATAAGTTTATTCACTATTGTATGTTAACTTGTTATACAATTAAATAATTTATCGTTTATAATATCCTGTGGTGCGGGAAGCTCTACAAGAAAGGCAACATCGTGCTTACAGGCATGAGTCTGTACTAAGGATAGAATAAGAGTAGTTTGCGTAGCTCTTATTCTTTGGTTAGCTAAATAGAGAATTGTATAGGATAGAGCAGAATCACATAGAGAAAAATAAGTTGCATATAAAGAATAGGAGCAAAAAAGCACCTTATCCCATTGAGCGGGATAAGGCGACGTCTAACTAACCCATTGAAGGGTTGTTTTTCGTTTCCAAACATTAATCTCTGTTGTATCCACCTAGTGTCTGGATGTTACTGGAGGCAGAGCAGCTCGAACAAGCGACCTTAGGTGAGCTTCGGTATGGAACGATTAACCAAGGTTCCTTGGAGTCGTTAATATTGTGGTTGCGGACTCCATTTCTTGGTCGTTCCTTGCGAAACTCAGCCAAAGTGGCTTGCTGATGGAACAATGCGGATTTAGATTGCCTATATATGGAGAGAAGGTTGGGAGTGTGGGATGAAACTCAAGGCGGGGTGAAGGCGGGTTTGGTGAAAGGGAGCACGGAGCCTGAGCTTGCGGCGGAGTTGGGTATTCCAGTCTTTGTGCGATGCTGGAGGGTCGAAGCGCTGTCGCGAAGCGAGAACGATGGTGATGGGAGTGATGACGAGCCCGGGTGAGGCTTCCGCAGTGCTTGATGGTGGTGGCTCAAGACTTGGGCATATTACCATTGAGTAGTTTCCGAGAGTGTATTGAGGCTACGACGGTTGTTCAAATAGCCATGGCAATACGTGAGCACTGTTAACGTCCTCAAGATCAGCCAGAAAGCCTTTAGGGTAATCAGGCTCGCATATAGCCTGACTTGGAGGGACGACTTCTCTTCGTACGTCAAAGACGGCGATTCATAGCAAAACGCGAAATCAGATTGTAGAGCTTACACTTAAAGATTTTGGTTAACAGGAGTCAAAGATAGCAAGGAGAAAGGCGAATGAGACAATCTTTGATAGGATAAGATAGGTTGTGCAAACTGCTTAGCAGGTGGCTTCATACAACGATGCTGCTGTTGCTCCTTCAAAACAGACAACTTATTCTGCAATGAAAAGAGATCGACACGTGAGTTTCCCACATAAAAGAGACAGGCGAAATATCTTACAGAATGTGATCCAGATCTCAATTCCACAACGTTCATGGGCAATCAGTTATGCTCTCACTCGGAATTTTGACCCTGCTCTTGCATCTCCTTTATCTTGCGCTGCGCTTCCAACTCGAGCGCCTGCTTTCTAAATGCATCAATCTTGTCGTCGATTACCGCAATCTGGGCTTCGACCCGCAGAAGCTTTTCCTGCATCATGTTCTCGTAGTCGTCATCAGTCAAGACCTGCATGGGACTCCACTTGCTCTTTGCAATCTTGTGCATGAAGTTTTCTTTGGGTTTGTCTTCACCCCTTGCTCTCAGCTCGGCCTGTTCCAGGAGTTCGCTGGAATTCCTGGCATCGAGATAGTTGTACCCATGCTGACCTCCCCAGCCAAACAAGGTGAACATGATGGTACCTGGGATAACATTCCGAGGGCCACGAAATAAGAGCCCAAGATTGAAGCCAGTCAGGGCACCAGCAATGGCTGACGCGCGAACCTTGTCGGAAGTAGTCGGGTTAAGGTCATTGCGCGGGTAAGAAGGCGCACCTCGAGTGACGTTCCACCAGTTGAGCAGGCCAGCGTGGTTAAGAACAGACGTGCGTATACTCCAGAATGTGCTGCCAATGGCGAACCACTGTGCCCCCGAGACAATAGAGAAGAGAACCGGAGTTTGTGTGCGAACTGTGCCGTACAAGGCACCAATCACAGTACCGGGGATTGCTGAATCACGTCAGACGAAAGCATAGTAAGTGAAGAGCATTAGCTCGACCATATGCAGGCGTGAATCGAAGCAGAAGTGTAACAGTGAGAAGAATGATGAAAGGACCATGTGCGTACCTGAGGCTCCGCCGACCAATGCTGCTTGCCTGGCAACCTCGAGGGGCTGGGTGACCTGCTCTGGGTCATAATTGGGTTTCATCGCTCTTTCATTGATGCGGTCTGGCGTGAGAGAGTGGTGCATCAGTTTCGGGTAAAGGCAATCCAGGGCTCGGCGTTCGTAATGCCGTGGTTGCAAAAGAAATGCGATGACTAAGCGAGGCCCAACGGACGCACAGCTTAAGATTTCCGTTCGGGAAAGAAGAACTCACCCCACACACGAAACAACGACAGACCCCGCAACCACCTACAACCCAAACCGAGAGTAACAAACGCTCTCGAACCCCAAACCAGACAGCGTGCGGAATTTGTACGCGCCAAGTCTGCAAAACCGCAATCATGGGTAAGTTGCGCAAATTGCAGGCGTCACTCGAGCCGGCTTTTTTGCCCCGCTCTGTACCGCGCCCAAAACAAGACGACCATGGCTGACAGGTGGTTTGCAGCGCCCAAGAAGAAGGAACAGCAGAAGATGGCCCTAGGAGACTTCCTAGCAGACCAATGTATGCCCCGCCCACTGGCCCTCGAGGGCGCAGACGACTGACAGAACGCAGCGCTAGGATCATGGGCCGATGAGATGGAGGATGCGCCCATGCCTGGTGAGTTGGATGCATACTGCTTCTGGACCAGTTCCCGTGCTAACATCTGCAGGAGTTGGTAAATATACCCCACCAACAGTCGCAGCGCAAACATGCAACCCACGGTAGACTTACACATTTGCAGGTGCCGGCAGAAGTTCTGGCTACGGAGGCGATAGGCCCACCTTTGGCTCCGGCGGCGGCAGCGGCTTTGGTGCTGACCGCGCTGGCAGCTTCGGTGAGAAGCAATCCTCTACCTGACTTCGCATATGCTAACACTCTTACAGCCGACCGTGGATTCGCGACTCGCGAGGCCCTCCCCATGCCCTCCAAGCCCCCGTACACCGCTCACTTGGGCAACCTCTCTTTCGATGCCACCGAGGGTGACGTAACCGACTTCTTTGCCGACTGCGAGGTGACCAACGTACGTATTGTCGAGGACAAACTAGACCGCAAGCCCAAGGGTTTTGGATACGTCGAATTTGGCAGTGTCGATGGACTGAAGAAGGCTCTCGACCTGTCTGGCACATCTTTCCAGGGCAGGAATATTCGTGTCAGCGTTGCTGAACCACGTACGTTATTTCCCCCCCATACGCGCGCGGAAAACAATTGACATTATTGCAGCAAAGGACCGCCCCGAAGCCCGAGACATCTCAGACTGGACCCGAAAGGGACCCCTTCCCGATCTCCCTGGCCAGCGCAGCAGCTCTGGACGAGGCGGCTTCGGCGCAGGCCGTGACCGTGCCTTCGACGCAGCATCTGACGCCGGTAGCGAGCGGGGCGAACGTCGCCGCCCACCTCCATTCGAGGGCGACGGCAAGCCCCGTGACTTTGGCAACTGGGAGCGCCGAGGACCTCTTTCGCCAGCCGCTGCTCCTGCTCCCAGCGAAGGTGGCCGCGCACGAGGTGGCTTTGAAGGAGGACCACGTGAGGGACGCAGGCAGTCCCCAGCCTGGGGTGAGGGTCAGGGCACCGAAGGCTCTCGTGGGCCGCGCCGTGAGTTCCAGGAGCGACCACAGTACGAGAGACAGCCCACTGCTGCAGACGCCGACAACCAGTGGCGGTCCAAGATGCGCCCTGACGCACCTGCTGTCAAGTCACCCACATCTACACCCGATGCTAGCACACCATCATCGCCAGCGCCGCAGCCTGCTGCGCCAGCCAGTCGTCCCCGCTTGAATCTGGCCAAGCGAACAGTCTCCGAAGCTCCAGCAGCTCAGGAGGTCTCCACCCCTTCAGATAAGCCCAACCCATTCGGTGCTGCACGTCCCATCGACACCGCTGCTCGTGAGAAAGAGATCGAAGAGAAGAGGCAGTTAGCTATACGCCAGAAGAAGGAGGCGGATGACAAGGCTCGCGAAGAGAAAAAGGCTAAGGAAGCTGCAGAGAAACCGGCGCCCAAGGACTCGGCGCAGCCAACGCCAACGAAGAAAGAGGAGAATGGTACCGAGGAGAAGCCCAAATCCAACTTCGAGATTCTACAACGGGTTGATGAGGGCAACTCTGCTGGCCAAGATGAGGATGCTGAAGGAGAGATTGTACACGACAAGGACGTCAAGCCGCAAGAAATCACTCGCGACCCACCAAAGGCTGAACAGGGTTCATGGAGGCGAAAGTCTAGCACGCCTGCGGCACCTGAGGGCACCACTACCGAGGCTATGGACGATGACGGCTGGAGCACTGTCACGAAGCCCACCAAGAACGTGAAGAACAACCGTCGGGGAGGTGGAGGTGCACCGGCTCGTGCCATTGCGTCTTAGGTGGGCGTACCTATTGGCTAAACTTCGCCCTGACGCTGTATCCAGGATGATCGCAACGCATATTTGACGGCGTGGTGGTGTCCCTTGTATTTCTGGGCCTGTGCTGTTTGTCACAGCTGTTTTCATTCGACGGTCTTCCGATGTTACTGCTTTACTGCTCAATCATCGCCCTTTCTACGGCCCTGTTCATCCGAGCGTGAGTTGCAAGGCGTCCGTAGCTGGACTTGGAACCTTTCATGAGCTTCTTTCTGCATGCCCATTACGATGCCGTTCCTTGGCGCTGCTCGTCTCTAAAAGTATTGGTCTTCCTCCTAGACCTTCCGGACTCGGTAAACATAGGATATGCCATAGTTTTGATCATCTCCTCTCGCAACTTTGTCTGTTATCATGGCTCAGCCAAGCTTTCTTTGACGGATCTGTGCTACTGGACTAGAGGTATTATATGCACAGGCATGTATTTAGCTGCAACAAGAATTTTGAAAGTATCTACACTCCAGTGTTTGACGCAAGGTCTCGATGATGTGGCTTCATACTATGATCTAAATCTGCAATTCTGATGAGTCCGGCAGGAATGTCGCATCTCCGAAAGCCCGTGCTTTTTAATGCGGCAGGCCAATAAAGTCTCAAGACTTACTGAAGGGTATTAGTCTTTCCATGAAATAGGGTAGATCGAAGAGCGTAAGGCCCGAAACCCAAAAAGTCTAGCCATGCTAACGCGTAGCTGATCGCCGTTGACGTGCCGCGGGCAGGGTTCAGGATGCAGGATCCCGGTACGCGCGCCACAATACGTCAGATGTGCTCAGCTTGTGTCCAACTTCGATATCTTGCTTTGGCGTCGATTGACCTACGCTATCACTTTTCTTTTCATATCGTGCAATGCATATAGTGCTTTCTTCCAATTAACTTAGCTACGAGTCCAACGTCCATCGCCCTAAATTCTATGTAGAGAAGGATCCAGCACAAGCTTACCCTCAACAGCATAGTATTAAACAATTGGTATTAGGGCTTTACATGCTCGGAGAGAAGTAATCTGTTTGATACAATGGCAGTCAAGCCGTCATCGCCAGAACCCAACGCAACACCTGCAACGCCGATCAAGCAGGCACGGTCCAGGAAAGCCGCCACACCAAGCCAATCTGAACAGGGAAGAGCGGGGTCAGCAGGAGGAGTGGTTTTACCAAAAGATTCCTCAGCAAAGGTTTCAGCATCATCATCCAAAAAGGCTGTAGTTGCACCAAGTACCGATGAGGTTACCGCAGCCGCGTCGAAGACACAGAAAAAGAAACCCAGGAAGTTGAACAAGGAGCCTACTTCAACACCTGCAGATACTGCAAAGTCTGCGGCCACAAACAAATCAGATGTACCATCATCCTCTGAACTCGAAGCACTGAAATCTCGGGTGAGAGGCTTAGAAGCCAAGGTTGAAGAGCTCTACAAAGCAGGTGCTATTCCCGACTCTCGACCAGGCCGCTCTCCTCGCCGACGAGGTAAAGGCCGAAAAGCTTCATCCTCAGCACAGGTACCTACGCTCAATACCACAGTCAACGACAGCAACGCTAGGGTTCAGGAACTCGATGATGATGACGAAGAGGAAGAAGCAGACGAAGAACTTGTGCGCCTTGAGGGTGAACTGGAGGTAGCAAGACAGGATCTGGAACACTATCATCCGTCTACAAGAGGAGGAAGGAGTGGAGGAGCAGAGTACGTCGAGGAAATTAATAGAGGCTCCTCAGGAACAAGTGCTGGTGCAGACAGACAAGTCACCCTATCAGGAAGCTACCGTATCCCCATCCCTGCGAATGTCAATCTCGAAGACGTAAAAACCATCAAATCAGGTGTTTCCGCTGCGCAGAATGTTGCGAGGTCTTTTCTGGAACAACGACGCGCTGCTGCTGCCCTGCGTGCTGAAAACAATGTTTCATCATCGCCGCAATCCAATGCCAAGACTACGAAGGTTCCTGCTTCCAAAATGTCTTCTGGTACTACACCGAAGCCGAAGAGGAGTATGAGTTCAAGCATGGAGGTCGCTGTTGATAACAGCGATGGAAAGCAGAGCTGGTCTGAGTGGATTGGCGGATATAGTATGGCCATCACGAGGGCGGTTAGCAAGATTGAGCATGAGGCTGCTGTAGAGGCACAGCGGAGTGGTGGAAGTGGGAGCGGAAGTGCAAGGCCAGCGGCAGGTGGGCGGAGGACGAGTGCGCCTATGTCTAAGCGGGCGGCTGGGAAAAGACCTGCTGCTAAAGCCACGCTAAGCAGCGAACAGGTTCATGGTCTGATGAGTTAAATGGTCACGGAAGAAAGATTGTACGATATATAGTCCGAAAGATCATTCAAAGGTAGTTTGGAACGGCATTGAAGGACTCAAGGGCAGCTACGAGGTATCGCATGTTGTGAAGTTGTGCTAATAACGACAGCAGCAATATCTTACGGTATACATATATTTACGTACCAAGCATGTTAAACATACACACCCTTCAGCACTCAACCACTCTGTGTATTCGCCCCGCCATCTTCTTCTGCCGCCGCTTGTCCTTCCTTCACGTTTTCGTTAGGAGGCAGTGTTTCTCCTTGGGGATCAACGCCCATGGGCTCTCTCTGCGAATCTTCAACCAGAGGGGCATCTTCCTTTAGGGCATTCGCGGGCTGGTCTTCTGTGGCTGCAGCGCTAGTTGGGATATGGTCTGCCTCCGCTCGAGCAGCAGCTGCTTCCCCAGGTGCCGGTTCCAAGGGTGTCTCCCTTTGTGCTTCACGACGCACCTTGCCGGATCTGCTCGATCTTGAGGACTGTGCAGTGTGGCTTTTCGTATTGCTCGTCAATGATGAACAGGACCTGGAAGAATAAGTGTTTTCTGACTTCGCACTCTCCGCCTTCTCTTCCGTGACGGATTTGCTTGCTTGAGGAACGACTGGCACATCCTGCCCAATCCCAGTGCTCATGCCGTTATCTTGTGTTCTTGCCTTTTCCCTGTATTCGGTACCTGCGTCAAGCCCATGAAGAGTCATACCAAGCAATCCGTTCATTCTCTTCTTAGGCCTTTGGGTCTTCCAGCTAACAGTGGTAATAGGTTTGCCTTGACCACCTGCAAGCCAGAATAATGTTGGTGGGAGGCGCTCATAGCCCCGCAGAGCAGAAGGCGAGCCAGTGCCACCTCTAAGGCTGACGATAGGTGATTGTGTTCTAGGTTGAATAGCAACATCTGTAAAAGGGGCAGAACGATTGGATGGAGGAACTGTAGGAAGGGCAGGTGTTGAGGTGAGACCGAACGTTGGTAGATGGAAGAACATAGAGCGAGGCTGTGAGTGGGTAGCTGCGAAACTTGGTGTGCGTGATGGCAGCAAATTAGTAACGTGTCCGCTGCCAGCTGCAGATTTGCCCACCCTTGATGTCTCCTGGCTTCCACCACGTCTCGAAATTCCCTTGGGGAGACGTGATATACCATGAGCCTGCCTTGAAGCGCGCGCAATTTCAGCCAGGTTCAGAGTCCTCGCTGGTGGCAAGTTCTCGTCGTTGTCCGAATCAGTGGCATAGCCATGACCAGGCCTGTAACAAGTAGCAACTGTTTGAGGGTTAAATCACAACCACCCGTATGCGTATGTTTTTCTCCCCCACAACCACCTCGTAATTTTGGTATGATATCGTCACTGAGCCCTTCCTGAAAGTCCGATGGCTGATCGTTTGAAGTCGGTGCTGCTCTCGAACTTGTATGTCTCGTTCGACGTCGATTATTACTCGATGGTCTCGAATCTAGTGAATTTTGCTGTGATAGATGTGTGGCGCGTCTGGAGTACTTATCTCCGCTGTGCAGCAGTGCATTAATACTAGCTTGCTGCTCAGGACGCGGACGTGCAATCACGACATGACCACCCGTGTCGAGACTCCTTTCAACGATTAAGGTACTGCGTGGTGGTTGCAGCGATGAATGTTGCTCTGGAATAGGGCCGAAAGCTGCCGAGAATTTCTGACCATAGAAAACCGTCTCAGAGAAGTCTGTCATCCGATCTGAAGCCTTTTTGAGACGAGCAGCGCAGGCAAAGTCGATTAATGGGCTCGGTTCACCGGCACGTATAGCATCTAGGTGTTGAGATACTTCACTTTTTAGGACGTAAGGGTAATCCTTTGAGTTGGGTAAGCCATGGTGATAATGCAATCTAGGGCTTATTGGCCTTACGTCGTTCTGCTCAAGAGCACTTTTCCGCCGTCGAGGAACATTTGCGTGCGCGGCAGTAATTCTATTCTCTAGTGACTGCGAGCTCCGCTGGTCAGAGGGCGGTGTCAAGCTGTCATTGACAGCACCAGATCGCTGAATTGGTAGCGCTGCTTTCCTTGGTGGGTTACCTATCCTTTTCGCTGCAATTTCTGGAGGCACTAGACGCGGGCCCTCTTCGGATGAAGAACTGTGCTGCGGAAGAGACGCATTTTGAATCGTTACTTCTCTCCTGGCCGTAAGGTCCGTTCTCTTCCCCAAAGCTGGTCTCATATGAGAATGTGCGCTTTCGGATCGACTTTCATCGCATGATACGCTAAAAGGTGACTTTGGTGGTCGCATCCCGCAGAAGCTGCAGCATGAGCGTTCAACTTTGGAAAAGGAACGATAATTACTGGGATCATAGGGACAATGCTGGTTGGGCTCGGAGAGAGATGCAACTTGTATCTGAATGATTGGCAGTTGTTGGATAACCTGCGAATCGGCATCAGCGATAACTCGCTTTACAACCACGTCTTCTCCAAGTGCCGTACTCAATCGAAGGGCAGAAGTGGGTTGTGGGGTCGTTCTCCGTATGGGAAGAGCAGTCATAAATGTATTGAAGCCAGAAGAGATGCGTCGCTTGAGAGTGTGGGATCGCTGGGGTGCAGAGCCTTAAACTGCTGGCAATGCAGATTTAGGAGTGGGTTTCCCTGGGTTCGGCATCCGCAGTATATGAGTGTTAAGCTTGTGCAAGATCTGGCGCTCAAAACGTAGACGAAGCGTAAGCGACGACCTTGTATGCTTTGGGTACCTTTGTTTCTTCCTGGTAGTCTGAGCGTGGATCTGCGAACTTGAAAGATCTGAATCTGAATTGTGTGCTTAACGCCTTAAGAGTTGCGGGCCCCATGTGAATGTCGACAGCAGCCGTGACGTGGTATATTGATGAAGCATTTGCGAACGGTTTATTAGCGAACATGGCGGCAAACGTGAAGACGAGGAACAACACCGAAATTGCAGCAATGCTGTTCCTCACAGAAAATCGTAATCTCATGTAGGAGAAGTATCGTGGTCGCAGGATGTTCCAGCTTGCCGTGTAGGGATATGATTGTTCTGGGCTCCGACCAACAGCGTACCGCTTATCTATGGTTGTTGGCAAAACTCATAGTCGACTCAGTACCTGTGAAGGCGTCCCTCTTCAGCCCAGTCGTACACGTCTCGTAGATGATTTCGATCAGATGCACGTTCTAGCCTCCAGTCATCATCATCGTTGTCAAAGTAGTCACAGTTGTGATTGCGCGACCGGCCCGGAGAACAACCAGCGCACCTACCACTACGGTCGCCAATCTGGTCTGTGAGAACTTTGCAGACACTGCAAAGCACATGGACCCGGTTGCAGATCGTAAGTAGTGTGCCTGGGGCGTACAGCGCATCATTTACCCCGCATTTAAGACAGAATCTTGCATGTGCCTGCGTGCCACTGCGACACCACTTCCCTTTTCTCATATCATCGGCGAAGTCCTTCCAGTGGTTGAAGCTGATGCAGCTATTGCAAGTATAGAGTTGTCTGGATTTTGCCCAGGTGGTTCCTTCGGCGGCCAGAAATTCGACGTGCGTTGGTGGAGGAATGATGGATCTGAAATAGCGAGTCGTGAAAGCCAGGTTGACTTTGTTGCTTAGGTCGAGAAGACTGACTATTTCCAGATGAAGCTCGACGGGCAAGCGAAGTATCGGCGGTGAAGCCATGGTATGCAGACCTTGTGCGTGTTGAACAGGCCTTTCAGATCAGTTCGTCTGAGCCCAATAAGTCAGTTGAGGTTCTTTGAAAGATCTGCATCCGGCTTACGGTTGACAGGTCTAGGTGGCTATGGGTCTCTCAGTCGACGCCCTTTGCTGCCTGCTATGCAAAACACGGGTTGAGAGCGCAAGGTGTTTTCTCTCTGCTTTTTGTCAAGCGAAATCGCAATACTTATGAATATCGCAAGGGCAAGCTGTGCTACAACGCATGCTAAAGTTGGGAAAGTGAGCAGGCTATGAGCACATTTGCAGTTTACGCCCCTTGTGCAATGCAAGACGCACGTCAAGTCACACGGACCTCCAAGCCCGCGTATCCGTAGGTTCCTCAGGCACAACGAATGGTGGAGCTTTTGGCCGCGGCATCACTGCCGTGTTCCGCCAGTTGCCTTTCTTGGTATCTAACACGATTTCAGGGTCCGGAAATTACGCTGAGATGTTCTATGTCCGTTGGCCTCAGCCGCACCTAAAATGGGGCAGTTTATAGCCTCATTGGGATAACTGAAATCCGGTCCACAAAGGTTTTGATGATGATAATGTATTTCCAAAAGCCATTTCCACATTGTGGTAACTACTCCTTCTTCAGGTCGTTGAGCACCATGTAACGCGATAGGGAAATCCAGCCCCAACGAAACCAGCGCATCTGGCTTTCGTGTGCCGTGGTCATGGCTCTCTGGGCAGTCCTGTAACCGGCCGGCGAGCTGACAAACAAGAGTGGAGTTGGGAAGCTTCCAAGCTCCTTCTTCCGGATGATTGCGCCAATGATTGTAGCAGGCGCGTCCAGTAAGCTAAGATATTTGCGGAATATGGAGGTAGTGGTGAGAGTGTACAGCTTGACAGGGCACTCCCACCCACTGTGTCGGTGCATGAGTGCCTTTAAAAAGGTATGCGCTCCGTCGTGGAGCGATTTGTGATTGGGGTGGTCGGAGACGCCGTGCGCATCAAAGGTGATTATAGCGTCAACGGTCGCCTGCGGTGCCTCCTTGGAAGAGATTGAGGTCATGTTTGGAGCGAAGGCGGTGGTGAGTAGATTGGAGATTAGACGAGGGTGCCATGTTACTGTCATGGAATCTGGGAAGTTCCTGGGCAATGATCAGCATGTCGCAGCCATGCAGCGTTGCATTGCAGTGCGTACTTGTCTTCTACAACGAGAATATCCTCCTTACTTCCGACTCCCAGCTGCAGCCCACTTTTGACCAGTTCTTTCTTACGAATCTCGCCAAGACCATCGGCATCCCCTGTTATACGAGATTAGTGGTCGCATCTGAGAATACACAGGACATGTGCATGCCATACCGCTACTCAAGCACAGTATCTTGACGTGATTCCCGCGTTCTGGACGCGTCAATGCCAGCAAAGTCGGGGCAAAGAACATGGCCTCGTCGTCAGGATGCGCTATCAACAGTAGTATGCGTTTGTTTTGTAATGTGGGGAACGAAGCGCCGAGAGTGCTGGTATACATCCAGAAGACGAAAATAAGGACAGGCACCGAGGCCCAGACAGTCCAGCTCATCTTCAGTAATGGCATACAGGGTACACGGTGAATATGTTGGAACCGCAATTGTTGTCTACAAACTCAAGCCAGGGGAGGTAGCGCGTCGGCATTGGAAGCCACTGGGGTCCTGGAGCGAGCTTTGACCCACGTCATCTTGGAGATTCTCTCGAGCAAACACGCGACGTGCTCAACCCTACCACTCGACCCCTCTGCACATCCACCACCATGTCTACCGGCAACCGGAAAGAGCGACGCGCCAAAGAATCCAATGCAACTAGGAGTGGTGCTGCAACTGGCTTCCAGCCCACCAACGAAATCGACCAAGACGGTGTCGAGATGATTCTGAAGCACCCCGACTTCTCCAAGCCAACAGGCAAGACACTATTCGACTTGGCTGAAGAGAGGCAGAGAGAACTAGACAAGGCGAACGGTAGGACGCGAGTTGTCAAAGTGCCAGTATCATCCGCCTCTGCCTCGGCCGATGATGGTCCCCCAATTGGTCCCCTTGGGGACTCGATTCTCTATTCCGTCTCCATGGCAGCACTCCACCTCACGCTCGACGTCCTCGTATACAGCCAATACCGCGAGGATATACTCTGGAATGAGATCATGTGGCGGGCACTGACAGCGTGGCCCGTATTCTTTCTAGCAGTCTACCTGACCCACGTCGACTTCTCATACCGATTCCCCATACTTCGAGACGCTACGTTTTTCGGAGGTTCCGTCGTAGCAGGCTGCTACTTGGTATACTCGGGCAATAAGCATGGCTATTTCTATGTCATGAAGTCGGCGCCCCCTATTGGCACACTCTGGATTTGGAGTGTTGTGGAGATGAGCCTGCCTTTTGCGGCCACCAGCGCAGCCGCCGTGCTTGGATATATCTGGTGGAACGGATTCGACTTCTTTTGAAGTCGTAGCAAGCGGATATATGGTACAAGCCGCACCCACCATCTCAAAGCATCGTGCGCTCAGGCACGCATGTCGCTGACGAATAAGTCGGGATATACAAAGTATTCGACGGCGCCCTTTTCTATCAAGATTTAGGCTGCTGCAGCTCATGACAGCGAATCAACAATAAATCAATGTCCGTACTCACGAGAGACGCTTAACGCTTATCAGCCGCGAATTGGCCATGCAACGAACCCCGCTTTTGCGCAGACATAGAAAGTCTACAATCGCATGTGCCAATCAGTATTCATTGCAAAAACGTCGCCTGCGCTCAGCACTCAATTTACTTCATGGAATTCTGATGGCTTCTCGTCTACCCTTGCACCTTGATTAAGATTATTCGTCTTTGGTCAGCGACCAGTCCAGCCCATCGCTAGCCTCAGCCCTATAAGTTTCCTTGTCCCTAATCGAGATGCTTTCAACTTATGCCAGAGGGTCTTCTGTACCCATCGAATCCACAATCGATCTCGAAAACATCCGGAACTGGCGCCGAGCTTGTCGCAATACACACGGCGACTGCTGCAATGACGACCATGCGGGGACCTTGGCGCAGCACATCGATCGTCTAACACTAGTTGATGTATTTAATGGCTCACTTGTCACTCTATCCACTTCGTCGCCAATTACCTACGTTGCTCTTTCCTATGTGTGGGGTGCCGTGCCTATGTTTAAGACGAAGAGATCAAACATCGACATCCTGTTACAGCCGGGGGCTCTATACAACAAGCAAAACGGCATAGTGCTTCCTGATACGATCCGAGATGCTATATATCTGGCCAAGGCTCTAGGTGAGCGTTATGTGTGGGTGGATTGTCTGTCCATCGTTCAAGATGCATGTTCAGAAGAGATGGAAATCACATTGCGGGCTATGGCTCGCATATACGCAAGTGCCGACTTTACGATTGTTGCTTCCGATGGAAACGACGCAGATCATGGCCTAAGAGGTGTCGGAGGTCCTTCGAAGAATCGAATCCCTAGTCCCCAATCCTATTCCCATCTATGGAGTGCCTACCCAGAAGATTCGAAATGGGCGAGTAGGGGCTGGACGTTTCAAGAATCTCTGTTCTCCCGTCGTCTCCTCATATTTGGCAGCGCTGTGTCCTGGATGTGTGGACGCTGTGAGTGGCGAGAGGGCATCCATATGCTCAGATGTACAGAAGATATCCACACCACTGAGGAAAATGAATGGCCAGCAGAGCGTCCGCATCTTGGCGTACCAATGGGTATGATGTCATTGATCCCTACGATACCATCGCTTGGGCGGTGGGGTATGCTTTTGGAGAATTTTTCTTCACGGCATCTGACATATGAGAAAGACGCTCGGGCAGCATTTGCAGGCGCTACAGAGATCATGAATGCCACTTTCCCAGAAGGTATACTCTATGGCATGCCGAAGTTCTTCTTCGACATTGCGTTGCTCTGGTTACCTAAGGACTTCGTGTTGAGACGTGAGGGTGAACCTAGTTGGTCATGTATGGGCTGGAAAGACGGTATCATAGACTGCTTGTCTGCTTGGTACCCTTTCTACGCTAACATCTTTCGTGATTCGAATCACTCATCAGACTGGGTTCCCATTGCAACCCTGAGATCTGTGGCAGAGTACCGGATGGCAGATACAGCAGATGGGATAGACGCAGGATTCAATGGCTTTTACGAGTACCAGGCTTTCCGAGACTCTTCCTGTAGACAACTCCCTACGGGTTGGAGGCGACACCGCCACCCTAATGGCGACTACTTTACGAACATTCTCTCCTCGCGAAAGTATTCATTCCCTCTTCCCGGAGTAAGTTCTGCCAAGCGCCAGATACACACCCCATCTGCCCCCGTTCTCCACTGTTTCGCCCCATGCGCTACACTGACATTCGGGTGTACGGTAACTTGCGACAAAACACACCGCATGATGATGGTCTTGTGTAATGGCGAGGAGATGGTGGGCAATCTTACCCTGATGTGCAATATTAAAGAAAACATACCTCCACACGGCAGCCTTTGTGAGCTCATCGCCATCTTAGCAGCCGAAACCTCCCTTCCAGAGCGTGTAGCACAACGCGGGTGGCCGATAATGTCTTTTGGGAAAGACAGAAAGCTTCTTTCTTCAACAGCACGAAGTGATGAAGGGGGCGTATCTTTCTACAATGTCATGTGGATCCAATGGGTTGGAAATATCGCTGAAAGACGTGGATTGGGTATCGTACATAAGGAATTCTGGGACGCATTAGAACCGGAACCCAGAGAGATCATTTTGGGTTGAGTCACGCACCGACTTTGAAAAGGCAATCACGATATGCACTTATCGAAATTATCCACTCCTTCCTCAATCCTCACACTGTGGTGTGATGGACCAATGAAAGAGACCACAAAAATTATGCCAGAGACCGCCCACACGGAGCCATCAGACAAGACCAGTACCACAATGGTGCCATGCAGCTGATCCAAGTCGGTCTATGCGAAAGCATGAGCTCGCCGACCCTGACTGGTAAGTATGAAGAGATGAATAGGGCGTAAGATGAGAGTTTATATAGACGATGGAATAGACCACGAGGTGGATTTAGGGGGAAGGCAGCAAGACACATGTGACATCACGTGATTAAAGCTGCCTTTAGGTGGGTGTTGCGCGATAGGATGTCCCGTGTTATTGGCAGTTTCACGTTGCACAAAAGCTGACATGTGAGGGCACGTGATTGTAGCAGCCTACGAAGGATTTGCTCTACGCTTCTTCAAGTATCGCTTGGTTGGCTCAGGGATCATCGATCTCTTCCATTGGAGCTAAGATGACATTCAATTAATCCAGGTCTTGCGCACACGACACACTACTGTCCTTCCTCCAGCCTCAACGCTTCCAGCCTACTCGTACTTTGCGGATCCAGATATGGTCGCTCGCCCAAGCTGACAACTCTAAACCCCTTCCTCGGGCCTTGGCCGTCGGTATCATACGTCGCGGTGTGTAACACGCTCCTGTTGTCCCAGATCGCCACGTCATTTGGATTCTGCCATCTATGTCTGATCTGCAGATCGTGGTTTTCAGTAATGAGCTGTAGAAACCAATCTATAGTGCGCTTTGATTCTTCTGCACTCAACTCATTGATACGTTGAACATGGTGCCCGACGCTGTAGAGAGACTTCCATCCTGTGACGGGGTTCGTACGGACGCAGGGGTGAACAGCGCTCAGTGAGTCGCCAGTGTTCTCCGGTGCACCTCGCGCAGCGGTGTAAACGGGGAAGTTGTTTTCTTTGGCAGCACGATTGAAATCCGGCTGCGCGTATGTCGCTGTAAGAGACTCGAAGAACTTCTGGTATGGTTTCGAGAGGCGATCGTAAAGGTCATATCCAGAGGCCCAAAGAGTGTCTAAAGAAAGTTCAGCCACAGCGCCAGGACTCTGGCTGCTCGCGAAACTTACCGCCCCCAGATTTTGGTAGCTGAGTCATCCTTAAGATCGCATAGTCGCTTGGTACTGGCTCGAAAGTGATGTCGCTGTGCCAGCCACTTTTGCCGCTCTGTGACCTCTCCTTGAAGAGCTGCTTCGCCAGGTCTGAGCTGATGACACTGATCTCATTGTCGTTGCCCCCAAGACGGTTTCCGGCATTTCTGACTGGATGAATATGTAATTTGGATGTTTCTGGCTTACCCGAGAGCTCGCCGAGACGTTGTGCCAGCTCTTTCTGAAGTTCATCGGTCAAGTCATCCTGCTTGCGAAAGTAGACAACACCACGCTGAGAGACTGTTCATCCTGTTAGCTGTTACAACTTTTGAAATGGTCGAATGAAGCTTGCTTGTAATCGCAAGGTCGCGTATCAGCTCATCAGAGTTTGGTGCGCGCAACCATTCCTTCAGGCTCACATCAACGAACTCGCGACCGATGACTGGCGTGACTTCGAACGATTTATATGCATTCAGTACACCTTTCGACTTCAAGGGTTCGCGTGGGTATCCATGCTGTGCTGTAGGGTCATTGCTCTTAGTGAAAGTGGCAGTAGAGGTGCTCGTGGCCATGATAGACGATATTGGAATGGACTTCTAGGGCAACATTCACAATGCATATCTTAGTAGACCATGCTACACTTATTTGCTACTCTTACTTCGCCACATTTGCTACTACCGGGTACATATTCATGGACGGCTTGATCAACAACAGCTTCTCGATTTGCAGATTAGCATTGTTGCATCATCGCATGGATAGTATGGCGCAATCGCTCTCGGCACAGCTATAATGATGCCTGCATTCACTAACTGCAATCATGACATCCTATGGTGCGCGACAATGGACAATGTGTTGCGGGGTTGAGGCTACGACATGTGGGGGTAGAATGGCGTGCTGCTCGGCAGGGTCGTATGGCTGGCATTGACATTAATCCGGAAATAACGTGCTGCAGACATTTGTGCTCGAGCATTTGGCGATTGCGACAGAAGAGAAGTAGTATTTCTGTTGGTCCTATCCCTAGCGGAAAGTGAGAACGCGTGGACCCAGACGCGACGCGACTTCCGCGTGGCGGATTCCTAGCCCCCTTCATTCTCTTTCACTTTTGATCTCAGCATCAACACCGGAACTCAAAAAACTCGAAGCGCGTCCAAACTCGAATCGATTCAGTAATCTGCCAAGGTGTAAAGATCTCACACTGAGGATTATGTGTGGGCGATGCCAGCAGTGACTGACGACATTACCGCCATTCTCACAACATACCTCGCTAGAATGCATGGCATTCTTGACAGGCTATCCGTTGGCGATCAAAGACGGGTCCCACTCGCAGAGAACTGATTTCGACCCTGGTAGATGACGGTTTGCGCCAACCCCACGGAGCCAAGGGTATTTTTTGAGAGTGAACGTGCCAATATCCATATGGTATGCGTTCGATGAACGACCGTTCAGTCGATGATTGAACCACCCGGCTGCCTTGAGGCGTTATAGAAGTACGTCCTATCATATGATGGACTTGTCGCATGCACCTGTCATGTCAAGGCGCTCTTTTCCTGTACTCTACTCGGATTGGGCGACCCTACGCAATCACTGAAGGATTTTGAACGGATTCAGACAATGTGCAGAAGGTGTGCTGCATTGGAGCACATCGCTGCCGATAGGTAGTCTAGCATGCTATACTTGAGAATGATTTTGTATCGCACAATCCACGTTTCTTATCTACGGCTTTTGGAACCAAGCTTCTCGGCTTTCGTAGCCTTGACTGAGCAGCAAGGGTTTTGTCTTTAGCGCATGTTGTCAACTGTACCCAGAGTTGCATCATCTGTATAGGCAGTACCTGGGTATGAGCATTTCCGGTCTCTTATAACGCTTTCCTGTTACACCCAAAGATCAGTACCGACCGATTGGTCTTAGCCAAATCAACAACAATCACGAGACGAATACCATTACCCTCTTTTAGACGTAGCCATGGCTGCATCTACGCCAGTAGAAAAGCAGGTTCCCTTTGCACAAGCTTCAGACTCAGGATCGTCACAAGCCTCCAAGTCGGTATTACCACATTATGGTTCATCTGCAGACCACCCCTTCAGCGACCCAGCCACAGCTCAGCATTGGCGTCGAATATACGAAAATGCCGAATATGAAGGACGGCATCGATTCAACCCACAGTATACATGGGAAGCCGAAGAAGAGAAACGTCTTGTCAAGAGAGTAAGTAAGAGAATTCAACACACTGCATCAAGACTAACATCCCGGTTGTAGCTCGACTGGCGGATAGCGTTCTGGGCATGGATCATGTTCATTTCTATGGAGTTGAATCGCAGGAATATCAATCGAGCAATCTCGGACAACTTGCTTAAAGATCTGGGTGAGTATCATTGGGCTCAAGATTACAAACTGAACACTAACGAACTACAGGTATGAACACTAATGACTACAACTACGGTCAAACTGTACGCTTCATGCACGATACTGTGTCTAGAACATCGATTAATACGAGACCAGATCTTCCTTGCTTCTTTTCTATTTGCAGAGCTACCCAGCGGCCTAATTAGCAAGAAGCTTGGTGCTGATCGGTAAGTTCATCTTGCTCATCCGTCTCTTCATCAAGCTTCAAGTGCTAAAGATTCAGCAGATGGATTCCAACGATCATTTGCACATGGTCCATTGTCAGTGCCGCGCAATGCGCCATGAAAACCAAGGCCCACTACTTCATCATCAGGTGCATCCTCGGCCTGCTGATGGGCGGTTTCATCCCAGATATCGTCCTCTGGTTGACGTACTTTTACAAGTCGAATGAACTTCCGTATCGCCTAGCATGGTTCTGGACTGCTTTAAGTACCTGCAACATCCTTGGATCACTGCTTGCAGCGGGTATACTACAGATGAGAGGACTCAATGGCTGGGGTGGCTGGCAATACCTGTGAGCTTTGCGCATACTGTTATCCGACTCATATTGGTCCTAACACTGACAGGTTCTTGATCGAAGGCGCCATGACGCTTGTTATCGGCATTTTCTCCTTTGGTCTCATGCCCCCTGGTGCCTGTCAAACTAAACACTGGTTTCGTGGCAAAAACGGCTGGTTCACTGAACACGAAGAGCACATTCTCGTGAACCGCATCCTCCGCGACGATCCCTCAAAAGGCGACATGAATAACCGTCAAGCGATCGGCCTCCCACTCCTTTGGAAAGCAGCCTGCGACTGGGAGCAATGGCCCCTCTACCTCATCGGCCTGACAGCCTACATTCCACCGAACCCACCTCAGAACTACCTTTCCTACATCCTTCGCCAACTTGGCTTCTCTGTGTTCGAAGCTAATTTACTCGCCATACCCAGCCAATTTCTCTACGCAGTCCAACTTCTAGTTGTCACCTGGCTATCTGAGAAGTTCAAAGAACGGTCCATGATATCCAGTCTCTCAAATATTTGGATCTTCCCCTGGCTCCTCGCTCTAGTTGTCCTGCCTGCTAGCGCAAATCCCTGGATCCGGTATGCACTGCTTACTGGTCTCCTTTCCTACCCTTACTGCCATGCTATTCTCGTAAGCTGGAATGCAAAGAACTCGAACTCTGTTCGTACGCGTGCTGTCTCAGCGGCTTTCTACAATATGTTTGTTCAGTCTGGCAACATCATTGCTACAAACATTTATCGCGATGACGATCAACCACTGTACCGCAGGGGGAACAAGATACTACTTGGTGTCTGTGTGTATAACGTGTTTTTGTTTTATGGTGTGAAGGCGTTCTATATTTGGAGGAATAAGGTGAGAGAAGGACAGTGGAACGCTATGACAAAGGAGGAGCAAGAGGACTATGTCATCAACACCAAGGATGAGGGAATGAAGAGGTTAGATTTCAGGTTTGCGCATTAACGAGGAGACCGAGGATGGAGACCATTCGTCCGTTTCTGTACTGTAGACTTGTGTAAAGATCAGGATCTAGCCCGTCCATATCTTTTGTCTGTATGACGGAATGAAACCCACTCAATACGATTGTGTTCTTACATAATATCACCTGATCATCTCTATACCCAAAGCAAGACTTGAGGAATCCGATGGAGTTTGAGTATTGCTATCTTCTACGGTATCATAGACTAGGCCTATGGACACCACGACATCTCCGTCTTCCGTGATGGCGATCCATCAGCTTGTCGACTGTCTTGAGGAGCTTGTACACGGCATGCATATCGTCCACTTTGTTTTCGTATGCGGCGTACCAAGACTCCATACCTCTCAAGGCACCTGTGACGGCGAGAAGCCGATTTTCTTGAGCCCTCATGGGGTAGCGACTTAGCTCGAGAGCATCTCTTACCATCGCCAGACCCATGTGGGGATGCTTTTTGCGGTTCTATCGCCGTTCAGAGAGCCAGCTGTCTGTCTCTGCCCATAGCTGCTTAGTCGCTTCTGGTATAGTAGAGTTGTTTGAAGACTTGACGCCGGCATGTATAGCATCCCATAGTGAGAATGCTGACTTGAGATCGTCGGGGAGGTTGAGTGATTGCGGGAAGTAGCGTGATGATGCTGTTTCAACGACGCGTGCTTTGGTTTCGGGGGCAGTTGGATCGGCATCGTTGCTGAGAAGTTCATCGAGGTATGACTTGACAGCTATACTGAGTGCACAGTTGTTGGGGAGTAGAAAAGGTAGCCTAGGAGATGTCAGTATAACACGCAGATAAGTAACAGTTTAGGTTACTAACTTCATTGCAATGACTGGTATCTCAGCATGCCGATTGCAACAACCAGTACAGAACATCTGTGTGGCTGCTACCTCAACCAGATCTCGGAGCGCCTGGCGAACAACGTTGATAATAGAGTTGTAACCAAGTAGATGCTGACTAAGAGGGCCGGTAAAACCAATCGGGCGGTGGTGGAGAATACCCAGGCCAGCAACACGAGACACTAGCATGTTCGAGTTCTTATCTTTCGCTGTGTAGCTGTCAGTTGTGCAAAATCCTGTCAGGCTCGTTGTACTTACTGCTACCACGCATCGGTGCACCATTGTACGCAGAGAACATGTCGATATCGGAGGTCAAGAGGCCCATCCGTACCAGCTCGACTGCAATCACCGCAGCTTCTTCGTGCTCCTTCTTGCCCTTCAGACCCTCTATGACGGAAACTAGGACTTTACCCCAAGGTGTCAGATTATGAGTCTTTGTATCAACATACTCCCGTAGAGCAAGGAATCGCCATATTGAGTTGTACAGTATTTCGGAAGTGGACGAAAGCGGGCTTTTAGGGTCTTTCTTAGCGATCGATTTGGTAACGAAATCAGTGTTTTGTAGCGATAGAATGGCTGCACCGAGAGTTCCGCAATCCTATTGCAAGCGTTAGTACTATTTCAGTGACTGAGCTACAGCTCTACTGACCTTGTACTGCGCGATGACATCCTTGAATGTAGCTTCCTTTACGTTCCAGGTGTCAACAATCAGAGGAGCCTGTGCTTCCGATGGCTTCTCAACAGGGATGGTTGTGGACGGCCGTTTACCGTTAGGGTCTACTGGCGAATACCAATGTGTCTGATGGAGAGATTGGTGTCGGTACCAGTTATGCAGAGAGCTGGAGAGAAGGTTGACGACCGGTGTTCGCAGCGGAATGAGTTTGGAGCTGACGAGTTCCTTGTACTCTGGGGAATTGCCACCGTCCATTGGGGGGACTTCGAATACTTGACAGGTAGTACGCCATTGAAGTATACGTGGGTTGATGAGGCCTTTCGACATGTAGTGGAGGATCTCATCTGGGAGTCTCTGACCCAAATATTGACCAGCATCATTGGGCATAGACGCGGAGTTTTGAGGCTCGACCTTTCCTTCCTCCGTGTAGACGGGGTGGTTCTTCACGGCCAATCGTGCTTTCTGGTATCGTGTGACATATTCTTTTCCTGCCGGTGGAACATCGTTGTTGTTGACGACCACAGAATATCCAGACTGGCCATTGCTCATGATGGTCTTGATGGCGCTGTACGGCTTGATCAGCTCAGCCCTGTTAGGCGCATCGAGGATGGGGTGGGTTGGGAGGAACGGCGTGCCAGCGAGTATGCATGTGTCGAGGAAGATATCGTCTGAGATGTTTGGAGCGCCGACGAACTTGGACAGGTCGGCCACGCATTTCTCTCGGCGGATGAAGCTGAACTGCCGGGATTCGAAGTCCCAAGATGTGATGATTTTGGCGCACTCGAAGATGAGGATGTCGGACGATCCGGCGATGGCGTGAAGATATTCGTGCTTCTCGAGATATGCCAACTAGACACAATTAGCCATTGCCATGGACTATGTGGAAACTGCTAACCTGGGCCCATGCGCTATAGGGTGCAACGGTCCAGCGAATGTTCTGTTCGGTCAGGGTAGACTGTAGCGCACGGAAGAGGTCTTCGGGAGTGACGTAGGCTAAGAGCAGTCAGTAGGGTATACAGTGCCCTCTCACAGCGGTTGCCGTACTTGATTGTCCGAATTTAGCGACTGAGGCTTCGGCCTCGTGGCTGTCGTACAAAGTCCAGGCATTGATATTCACCGCTGCTTCTTCCGTCTTCTGCCTGAAAGGATCTTCCTGTTTTGTGATGTCCAGGCCGCTGAAGACGAAGTAGGGCTCGATGTCGAAGCTGCGGAAGTGGGCTAGGTCGTCCTGGATGTGCTGTGTCAGGGCCAGTGGAAGGCCGCCCAGGGCTGGGACAAGCGGTTCTTTTGCGCGTGGGTGGTTGAGGATGCGCTGGTTCAGGTACTCAGCGGCTTCAATGCCTACGCGACAGTTGCGCAGCTGTTCGAGCTCGCCCGTCTCGCCGAATGCGGCCGTCCATTGCACGAAGTCGCGGATCATGGTGCCAGTCGCGCGTGGACTTGGTGGCCGAGTCTGTAGTAATGACGGGTGGTAATGAGTGGATAAGAGCAGAGTTGCGCCTCCGAGTAATGCTGTGAGAGTCGTCTACGGTGAATACTGTAGCGACGACGTGTACTGATGTCGTAGCGGTGGTTGCGGGGGTTTGGGGCAGTAAATTGGAAGCTCCGACGCAGCTCCACGCCTTGGCGACTACCGAATCCCTGATCAGCCGGGCGCTAGCTCAGGTACAAGCCATTAGGGCATACAAGTAGACGGAGTTGTGCCGAGTGGATATTCGGACGACGCATCAGGCACTTCGAGTTGAGTGGCCTGCATCCAGATATATCCGACGTCTGATTCTGTTCCCTCTGTAGCTCTCTTAGTGCCTGAATCCCGCCTCACCTCTGCCCCTCACCTATCCCACCTCCAGGCCTTCGCACCTTACATCCGCAGTCATTCAATATGTCTCCTCCCGAAAACGACCAAGGCCCCATACCAGTCATCGACATCTCCAGGCCATCCGAGACAGTCGCTCAGCAGGTACTGGACGCAGCTTCTACCCATGGCTTTCTCTACATCAAGAATGACGGTGTGACCATTCCACCACAAGACATCGATGACATGTTCAAGGTGGTGAGTCGTCTCAAACACGCCGACGAGAACGGATTCATTCATCGATATGTATAGTCCCAAGGGTTTTTCGCCGCCCCCAAGGAGCACAAATCGGAATTCGCAATCCACTCGGAAAAGGCTGGCGGCATAAACCGGGGTTGGGTTCAAATGCAAGGCGAATCACTAGATCCCCAAGGCCAAAAGGTAAAGTCTCGTCAAATTACAAACAGAGAGAAAGCTAGTGTTGATACAAGCATCAACAGCAAGGCGACCCAAAGGAAGCTTTCAACATCGGACCTCCCAACCCAACCCTTCAACCCCTACCTTCACCACTCCGAGAATCGTCTGAACTGATATCACGTTTCCAATCATCATGCCATGCCCTCTGCACAAACATACTCTCTCTCCTCAACACCGCCCTACAAATCCCCGATCCCCATTACTTCAGCACCCGCCACGACCAATCCCTTGGCCTGTCCGGCACCATCTTCCGCATGCTATACTACCCGCCAACCTTATCCCAGGGAAAAGAGTCCAAGCAAGGCGAAACTAGTATTCGTGCAGGCGCACATTCAGACTATGGCAGTCTCACTCTTCTCTTCCGACTCCCGGGCCAACCCGGTCTTGAGCTGTCTACGCCTTCAGGTTGGAGAGCCGTGCCTGTGGATCCATCCCCATCGACTAACCAATATCCTCCTATCTTGGTAAACATAGGTGACTTGCTGTGTTACTGGACGAATGGAATGTTGAAATCTACTGTCCATCGTGTTACATTCGAGGGTGGACAAGAGAGGTACAGTATGGCGTATTTCTGTCATCCGCTGGACGAGGCGAGGTTGGATGCTGTGCCTAGTCCGGCAATTGAGCGATTTGGCAACAGAGGGGAGGAAGAATTGAGGAGTCAGAGAAAGAGGCTGGGACTAAGAGAGGATGGATTGGGTGAGGAGATCATAACAGCCAAGGGACACTTGGAAAGAAGGTTGAAGGTGACGTATGGGATATGACAAGATCTATTATGCTTGGAATGGTATTACGAACGCCACACTATGCCCTTTGCCTAACCAAAACACCTCGCTATGCTTTGCGCCATGCCATGCCATGCAATGCGGGGAATCCAAAACAAGTCCTCGTACATGCACTATATGTAGATACAGCCAGGAGTCTTTATCCCCTTCTCTTCCTCACTGCCCTTCCTGTCGCACCTCCTACATCCTTCACAACCCCAATGCCTTCAACTGCTACACTCTTATCTTGTACAGTACCACCTAGCTTTCTGATCATCTGTTCTCTGGCCTTGGCCGCACCTGGAGAGTCCCAACCTAGTTCCTGACTAGGCTGGTACTCCTCTACAAGCACCGTGCTCTCGTTCTCCTCCTCAATCGGTGGGTTCCCGGAGCTGTCACCGGCCGACGCATTGGATCGCGTAGACGTGGCACGACCTAATTGCCGTCTTTGACGGGTCTTGCCGGGTGCTTGATCAACTGACGTTGGCGCAATTTTGCGGTTCGCGCGGAGCTGAGCTAAGATGCTAGAGTAATCCTTTTCTTCTGGTTTGGGTTCCTTTATTGACTCTTTTGTTTTTGGTGCCTCCTGTGGAGCCGGCGGTTCGGTACCTGCCGGAATCACTGAGTCGGGTTCCGGATCAGGAACTACGCAATCTGGGGCAGTGTTGCTCTGACCAAGCTTTGACTTGCGGGGTGCGGGAGCTATGAGTGACTCGGCGGATGAGCTCCGGGGTCGTGAGAATGGTTTTGAAGCGTTCGAAGATGTTGATGGACGACGTGGGGAGTTGGCGCTGGTTTCCTGGAGAGGGTACGATGCTGCACCGTCCAATCCATGTATGGCAGACTCGTCATCATGGGTTACATTGTCAGCATCGTCATTAGCGTTAGCCACCGATTCTGTTGCTGATGCAGGTGCGGTGTTTGCTGATTGAGCGAGAGCAAGAGCACCAGGCCGTTGCAGCCGTTGTTGGCGCTGGGGCTTCGTCACGATCTTGGTGGGCTGTTGCTTCTTCTGACGCAGCTCCAAGCTTTCCTCTTCAGGACTCGGCGCAGTAGGCGCACTATCCTGGGGCTCAGATCTCTGCTTCGCCTTCTGTGGCTGGGGTGGTGCTGGCGTGTTCAACTGATATTCGGCATACGACTGCAGCCGACTACTGCTCAGACAATCCCATAGCCATCTCGCATGTACTGCGGGTATCCGCTTGTCCGTAGCGAATTTGAGTTTCGGAGTGTTTACGGTAGGAGGGTTGCAGATCACAACCGAGGTCTTTGCAGATAGCTGTTCATCGTACGAGGCGCCTGTCAAGATTGTCAGATCATTCCAATGGATGCGGAGCAGGAGCCGTACCCATAAGCGTGACAATTTTTGTCACATGCAGCAGCTCGATGCCGGAAAAGCCCGTGGAGTTGATGGTCAGGCCAGAGAACCCTGGCTACGTCAGCAACCAATAAACCAACAGTGATGCGCAAACTTACCACTAATACTAAGCTTTTGGAATGGTCGACTCAATACATCACTCGCGGGGTCTACTAGACGTTTTCCATAGAGACAGCGCTCGACCCACCAATTAGTGACCAGATTGAGATGTGAACCGGCACGCTCCGGAAGTGCCGTCAAATCGACCTCAACGTCATGGGGTATTACAAAGTAGCCTCGCCGTAGATCTTCGGATGAGGCATTGTTGAGATCAGCCACGCGCATTACGTGCGCGCCGTTGCTCTCGAGATGCTGCCGCAAAATGTTTGTCTAGTGGAGACGTCAGTGAGGTCTAGAATCTGAGGTGGAGAATGGCGAACCTTTTCTACATCGAAGCCATGAGTGCATACGACGCGACCCTCAAAAATTCCATCATGTTGGGACGCGTCGTTGGGTTGTGGTGGCAAATGTTGTTCATGACTGTCTGCATGGTCATCAAGTTGCGCTTCGGTAAGCGTATCGTTGTCATGAATGGAGGCCGCTGGCGTGTGTGTACGAGTGCTTGTACGCGTACTATCTGGCTTAGTAGCAACGTCCTCTGTCCACTCATCCTCGTCTAGCTGTCGCTCGAAACTGGGCGCCGTGATGCCTGCCCAGAAGGCATCACTCTGGCTTCCTACCTTGGTGCTTGCCGAGCGACGCAGCTTCCTGCGAAAAGGGTTCAGAGCCTGGCTTGTTTCTGCGTCTCGTGTGCGCTTGCCCAGAGCGGGCGAGGCGGGCAGTTTGCGATCCCAAGCACCATTCCCTCGCTCCTGGACGGGCATGGTGGGGTTGTAGAGGGCCTCGTCCAGCACCATGCCCCTCTCTAGACTTTGGTCGAGCCATTCCAACGCCACAATCTTCATCCTCCAATTCAGGGCGTGTTCGTACTTCTTCCCCGATGGTGCGGCGGCGATGAGGTGGGTGACGGACTTGGTGAGATCGCCGTGGTACTCGGCTCCGTTGGCATCGACAGTCTCCTGGATGCGCTTCCGTTGCTCAGCTGCATTGGTCAGTATCGTCCCATGTACGTAGAGCGGGCGACGTACGGTTGTCGAAGCCAGTGAGGCATATTTTCAGTCCCGCGAGAGTCGGCATGCGGTACTCCTTTTCCAGCGCGGCCATGTCCAAAATGTCGTCGCCAGCCATCCACACCTCCCTCAGCGCCTCGAGCCATTCTGGGGACAGGACCTTGACATCGTCGCGCGACTTGGCGACATATCGGTATTTGGCACTGTCGGTGCTGCCAACTATGAGGTGGGTTACATCGGACGTGAGGTCGAGCTTGATGGTCGCGCCCATCTGCGCGCCAATGGCTGCGAGTTTGGCCTATACGGCTGTCAGAGCGGGCGAGATGTGAGGATACTGGTGGACGTACGCGCTGCTCGGGGGCGATGGAGGTGCAGCAGAGGATGGCCCCAGCAAGGGGCAGTTGGGCTGTCCCTACATAGAGTCAGCGATTGCGTTCAACGCATGGCGGTCGTGTCAGACGCACCGTAGCCTACATCGTTCGCATCCATGGCACTGACGGGCACCTGCAAAAGTCGCAGTGTCGTGTGCTTAACGCCGAAGAAAGCGCGTCTGGGCTAAGCCTCGTCTTGCCCACGCGTTGCGGGGAAGCCACACTCGCGGTCACGTGGGTTCTGGCGGTGGAAGCCCTATGTCTCGGCCACATCTCGCTACTCCTTCCGCACTGTCCGCCTTGCTTCCCATCTTGGACCATCCCCAGATGATCCGAACCTCGCCACATGCCACGAAAAAAAAAAGCTTTCTCCTCCACTGCCGAGTACCCACCGCAGCCAGAATGACGACTGCTTCGTTCCTGGCCTTGAGCTTGGGGGCGGCTGAGTTGGCAGCCCGCCCTGCTCTCTGCGCCGATCCGCCCACTCACGATTGCTGCAACTCCAGATTCAGAACCCCAGGCGCTGATCCCTACGCAATTGGGCCTGCTGTTTTCTTTTCGGCGATCGTGGGACGCAACGCGCTGACGCCCTGTTTGTGTGGTTGCAGTCGCGCTATGCCGCAGGATGCCCGGGCATGCTCTATCAAACTGCTCCAATATTGCAAAATCAAGGCACAGGCGCCCGCCGTCCATGCACAGCCAGAGGGCATCAATCGCTTGGTCTTTCTTGACACTTGAGAGATTGCGCGTTGCCCAGGGACAGCGTGGCTATGGAGCTTGGGGTCTAAGCGATCCCGTCACTCTCCATGAGCGCGTGCTCGTGCTCGCCTACATAGATGTAATCTCATCCGTGCGGGCTTAGTCGTGGGAGGAAGCCTGCCATGTCGTCGTCGATCAAAGTACCGTGCCGGGTATCCCGTAGTCGGTCGCTATCCGCCAACGGGTCTAGAAGCACGTCTTAGTAGATGCCCATTGAGATCTCACCCCTGCATCGAGTCCTGCAAACTCTTGGTGCTCAAGATGATGTAATGCATCCGAGCCTCCGTCCGCGCAAGCTACGCTCCCATAGCGCTCCTAGTAGCTAGCACTTCATATACCCGCTGCGGGAATACTCGTCTGTTACGCTGCTTGACGTGCTCATGAACGTTTCCTTGCCCCATCTGGCACCGCTGCCTTCTCCACTTTCACAATTCTGCTAAGCAACATCTCAAATCCACCATCCCAGCTGCTGCGACCCCGCCGACCAGCAGCACTGCACACCGTCCGCGTCATCCGTCCTGTTCCCTGCACTCGACGCCGGTACACTTTCGCCGTCCCTGCACTGACTTAGTCTGACATGCTCGCGTCCTCGTAACATGCTTGCAAGTCGGCTAGCTGCAACTCACTTCAAAACACCCGCAAGTCCCTGTTACTCGCCGTTGTTGTCCTGACCAGAAACCTCCCCTCGTCGCCAGCGCAGTCGCTCCAAACAGGGTATTCCCGCACGCTTCCGACGCACCGGCAACCTCACCGCTCCACAACACTACAGTGGCCTGTCGTGCTGATCGCATTTACACATCATTGACTAGGTAGCCTCACCAAACTTTTTGATACCCTGTCTCCCTCTGTGAGTCCTTGTCTCATCTCCCCCTTCACCGCGTTCGGGCCCTTTGTCTAGTAGCGCCCAACCTCATCGTCCCTTCCTAAAGCATCCACATGGAACCTGGTTGGGTTACCTAGTCCAAGAAGCCTTTGTACCCCTCTCATGACTCTGAGGAGTTGTACAAGCCAAATTGTTCTCGACCTCTACAATTACACCTTGTATAAGACTCGGCGCGCTGCATGCCTTTGCTCAACACCTTGATCGTTCTCCCGTCCTGCCCTTGACCTCACTAACGCATCGTCGCTATGCCAGAGTACCACACAGTCTACTCTGAACGTGGCCGATTACGATACCTCCCCGACCATTTGGACTGTCCTCCGCGAACCTACCGCGGCATCTTTGCAGGTCGCAATCGTAGACCGCACCGCATTCACATCGCACACGTCGGTCCTGATCCGACTCTACTTCGTGTCCAGAGACGCCAAACGACTAGCAAGTCGTACTTTACAGAAAAGCTGGCGGTCCCACGCGACAGCGCTAAACGTTTCCTACGGTCGTTTATCGACACCCACTTTTCTTCCAACACCGAAACCACAGACATTCCTACGCCTCGATCGTCGACAAGCACTACCAGCAGCAATCGCAACTCGGTTGCCTCAGTTCCAGCTTCCCAGACCGCCACCATGAGGTCGCTTACCAGGAACTCTGGTAGTGGCGCCGTAGGCGCAATTGGAGGTGCCATGGCTGCACCAGGCATGCCCAGACCATCAGTCGCCGAGTCACATTGGTCTTCCGGCCGCGCATCCGCAAAAAGCATCATCACCAACGTAAAGAGCGTACCAGAGGAGAAGCCCGTGGCTTCAGGTGGTGGTGTCAGTGTCAACGTGCAACTCACAGAGCCGGTCTTGTTCCTACGGGGGTTCGAGCAAGCTGAGCATGCAGAGCGAAGCACGGCGATGCTTCGTGGAACACTATGTCTGAAGATCACCAAACCCTCAAAACTCAAGGCTGTTACGCTCAAGTTCAGAGGCAAAGCGACGACTAAGTGGCCAGAAGGTACGTTCGTCTACATTATGCCATTCTAAAACTAACACTCTTTAGGCATTCCCCCAAAGAAAGTTGAGTTCGAAGAGGTGGACACTTTGATGAGCCACACCTGGCCATTTTTCAATTCACAATTCCCCAACGCCGAGAATGGCACTGGCGCAGATCACGTGGAACTTTACAAGGGTTCTGGTGGATTGACTGGATCGCCAAACAACTCTTCGCTGAATCTAACGACAAAGGAGGCGAAACGACTATCGTTACAAGTCAATCAATCGCGAAGCTTCGGTAAGGGCGACACCCCTGGAGGCGGCCCTTCAGTAGCACAAAAGGGTTACAGGACCTTCAACCCTGGAGAGTACATGTACAACTTCGAGTTACCGCTAGACAGCCACCTTCCCGAGACCATCGATGTCGACCTTGGTTCAGTCAAATATGAGTTGGAAGCTACTGTCGAACGCGCCGGTGCCTTCCGCACAAACCTTATTGGAACAAAGGAAGTCACCTTGATCCGCGCACCTTCGGAGGGGTCACTGGAGCAGGTTGAGCCTATCGCCATTAGCCGCAGCTGGGAAGACCAGTTACACTACGACATAGTCATCTCTGGCAAATCCTTCCCACTCGGTGCACAGGTTCCCATTGCCTTCAAGCTGACCCCGCTCGCCAAGGTGCAATGTCATCGTATCAAGGTGTTTGTCACTGAGAACGTCGAGTATTTCTGCAACAACAAGCGAGTCCATCGAATGGAGCCGGTCCGTAAGGTCCAATTATTCGAGAAACGTGCAGACGGCCCACCAACCAGTACCTTCCCCGGTAGCACAATGCGAATAGTCTCTGGAGGTGGTGTTCCATACGACCAACGAGCGGCTGCTTCACGAGGCGAGGACGTGCAGGTGCAAGATCCTACAAACCTTCTGGGTGACCTTGGTGGCGACGCGAACATCGGTCCTACAGAGATGGAATTCAATGTACAGCTACCAAGCTGCCATAACCTCAAAGAGAAAGACAAGTCATCAAAGCTACACTTCGACACGACATACCAGAATATCCAGGTGCACCATTGGATCAAGGTATGTTCAACCTTAGGTTTCAGCGTCTTACATACTAACAATTTACTAGCTTGTCATGCGCCTCTCGAAACCGGACGCCACTGACCCAACTAAGAGAAGACACTTCGAAATCTCCATTGACTCACCCTTCCACATTCTCTCGTGTCAAGCTACGCAAGCGAACACAGCACTACCAGCATACTCGTCGCCTGAACCAGCCCTAAGCGGCACGCGCGTACCCGAGTGCGGATGCCCGAATGCACCAGCCCGGCGCAACTCCCCAACCAGCTTTGTTCCAACTCTGAGCTCAATAGGCCGCTCAAGAGGAAACTCGGACGCAGTGATACCAACACCAACACCGACGCTTACTCGTCCGCAAGCAGCGCATATTGGCGGACCGAATGACTCTACAGTACAACGACCCATTCATCTTATGCGCGTACCATCATTCAACCCACCCGCATTCTCAGAAATAGAACCACCTCCACCCGTAGAGACTCCACCTCCCCTTTACGAAACCATTGCATCGCCCACGAGTGGGTTAGCCGACTACTTCTCCCGCCTGTCTGACGCATACGACTCAGACAGCGATCCAGAGCGCAACGATCGAGCGCGCGTTGAGATTCCCCTGACACCAGGGGGCCGCACCAACAGAAGTATGGACGAGCGCAGAACCTGGCTGCCCGTTGGCCATTGATTGAGCATCAGGATGCTCTCATGACGTCATGCGTTACGCTTTCTTTCATGTTTATGCATATATATATTTTTACACATTTACGACGATTCTCCTTTCGTTTTCAGGCGGGCCGTGCATCCATCGCCTGGGGAATATAGGGTCTTTTTACCATGGAAACACGGAGCATGAGGAAAACCTGCAGCGCTTTTGCTTTTACTCTCGCATTGTTCGCCTTTGGGCATTTTCGCGTGTTTGGGCCCGGGGTTCGCTGGGATGTTCCTTCGCTGAACTGGTTGTTTCATGGGCGTAACTTCATGTTAGATGGGTAGTCCTTGGTTTACAGAAGCCCGCGCTTTCGCCTGCTGTAATTATTTATCTAGTCGACCATATAGGTTGTAAATACTACGAACGTACATATCTGTTCATACTAGTCCTTCTCATGGTTAATATCCGGGCCTGTCAGTAGTCTGCGGCAGACGTTGAGGGTTCAAAGAAACAGGTTGCGACACATGATGTTTGCAGGAGCTGGAACAGCGCTGACCATGTCATGATCAATTAGTATAGTTCAATTGATGCGGTGCAAACATACGGATCTCAACTGACCTGCTTCCTTGCGGTCCAAATCGCTCATGTCTTCTGATTCCAAGGCAACCCGTATGATTAACTATGCTATTATGTCCCACACCGCATAAACACCACATCGCACTTTCGCGATGCCGACCGACTCTAATCATAACGTCCGTGCTAGGCGGCCGCACAAACGTCGTCAACGACCTCTAGTCAAGCTTTGACATCCAGCCATTCATCACGGGCCACGTCCCGTCCTCCTCATTGCAAGGTCAGCCCTCTACACCATACCAGGCACACCGTCTTCTACTGATGCCAACGTTCAAGGTCATTCCCTCTCTTTTCCCGTCACAGGCTGACCTTATACGTTACATACAACGGTGGTCTTGACTGACCTGGTTGCTCGAGTGACGTATGTGGAGATTGTGGAGTAAAGACTAGGGAAGATATCTCGGTGCGTCTAGACGCGGGTGTTGCTGTGGTCGTTGTATTATTAGGACGTAGGGGTCTTAAGAAGGGCACATGGGTGCCCGAGTTAATCGACTGGCTCTACGAGTTCTTGGCCTTAGATTGTTGAGTTGTTACCTGATGGGCGCATACTGTGTCAGGCTGCTCATGGTCCAGTTGGTTCTTCGGGTCAATCCAGTACCCGCAATACCTGTTCGCCTGGGCAAAATCTTCTGGGCGGTCAAGTTGGTGTGAGATTGCTGCCCAACTATCTGTAACACATTGATATCATGTTTGACTTGTATATGATACTTTATCCGTGCTCTGCTATTCAAGAACGCGTGTCCTAGTGCAGACGGGACCAAGATCTGGTGTTCCCAGTCACCATCGTGTGGACAAACGGCTTGCGATGGTGAGACGCGGCTATCGGACCTTTTTAAGATCTTGACAGGTTTTGAATGGGCAAGGGCTGTTTCATGCGGAGTAGCTCAAAATTCCCAACTTGAGTAGTACTTATGACGTAGAGATCGGTGTTACTTTGACTCTACTTACTGAGGTAGGACATATGCATATGCAAGAGTTGGAAGAGGTCCGATGGTAAGAACTTTTGCGAAAATTTCAAGGGTACCTCAGCTCTGCGCATAGCATTTCGAAAAGTATGTTTGGGCGCACTGCAATTCGCGCGAACGGATTGTTGCTGGGGAGGCATCTTAGGCGATTCGCCAGGGTTGCATCGCACCCAAGAGAGTTATTCCCGGGGTGCGTGGTGTTGCGAAAGCGTGGTTTCCCTGACATCTTCGATCGCCTTCAATTTCTTCGCATTCGGGCCCTGCACATACATCTGCCTTGAAATATTTAGGTACTCTTTTCTTGCGAAGAGATTCAATGACGTTTTCCCGTCTCTTCTGCAATCCGCAACCATGCATGCGCTGCAGCATGTACAAAAATCGCATCCGCCCGGGCTTCCAACATTTAACTTATCTTGACATTGAATTACACCGCCTCTGGCGGCTGCAGTGCTTACGCTCCAGTCGGAAAATCTCTGCATAGCGGCTATTTGTGAGGGCCCATGTGCCTTCACCGGATAACGACTTAGCGATGGTCAATGACCTCGGGACCTTGCAACGTTGAGAGCTCCCTGAGTCGTGCTATTGAGCCAACCACGCCTGCAGTTCGTGAGGTTTGTTGACCGAAGTCCGCTGATCGGCCTTCCTGCATAGACGATGCAGCACCCTGCATACAAAACCATCATGTGATAAGCAGCGTGCAGAAGGCTTTGTCATGTGGCATCCCTCCGAGAACGACGATGCATGAGGTCAAGAGGTTGTCCACGGAAAGCGAGAGCGAACATGTTCAAGGCTTGGGCACAACAGTTCCAAGGCTGGGGCGGCTCGTAGCGCGGCCTATCGGAGCGAACTGAGCTCCGCCCCCAGCCGTTGCTTTGATAGAAGACGCTGCGATTTCGACCGTTTCTGAACGGTTTTTGCTGGGTTGCCGTCCGCCAGACTCGTTCATGTAGCGGAAGTTTTGCCGGCCAAGTTTCGGCACCCAAGATCGCGTTGAACAGTGTGGCTGTTGAACGGTGGCGTCCGATTAGGCCATTCCTAGTCCCCCCCGGAGCCAACCAACGTCATTGCCAAGTACCAAGCACTTTAGTATGGAAGAGAGATAATCGCATTCTAATCTCTGTTTCTTTCGCTCGTTTTCCAGTCGAGCTGAAGAGTCCCGACGACGACGACGATTCGCCCTGGCAATTGAAGTGGCTTGATCAGAAACGCGCCTTTGTTTTCCCAATCTGCGCACGCCCAATCGCGCTCGACTCTGGTTGACAGCCGACTACCACGCGCACCATCCAAGCTTTCGGATGAGCCTGCCGAGCGGCACCTAGACCTCGTAAGCATTCGGCTTGGGTTTTCTTGTTTCTCCCATAACATTCACTAACTGGCCACTCCAGAAGTTGTGCGACAGCAAAGGCGGAGCACTCTCCACGGCCCCGCAGGCATACCATACCATCACCGTCATTGCCATATAGGGCTGTGCTGGACCGGCGTCTGGGCGGATCCCCATATACATGCATTCGGTCTCGCTACCACCTTTCTCTTCCTTTGACCGCTTCTCTCGACAACGCGGCCCCGGTGCCAAAATCCTCCCTACATAACCATTGCTCGCCCGCGAGACTCTTCTTCGCCCACCTCGGCCACCAACCGCGCCGAACTGCCTTTCGCTTCTCCGCATACAGGCGTCGTATACGTGCGAGAAATAGTTAGACGGATACAGAAACACACATAGAGACAAGGACCATCAAAACGTCACAATGGCGTGGGACCACCTCTCCATCACAAAGCCGCATCTGGTCTACCTGATCCTTGGAGGCTTCACTAGTCTGTTCATGCTGTGCTCCTCTGTGATCAAGGAGCGTCTGTACATTGGTGAAGCCACAGTCGCGACAATCTGTGGTATCATATTCGGTCCACATGCCGCAAACCTCATAGATCCATCAACCTGGGGCAACGTCGACTTGATCACCCTCGAGTTTTCGCGCATTGTCCTTGTCGTGCAATGTTTCGCTGTCGGTGTCGAGTTGCCTCGCGCATACATGGAGAAGCACTGGAAGTCAGTCGTGGCACTACTGCTTCCAGTCATGACTTTTGGCTGGCTAATAACTAGCCTGTTCATCTGGGGCCTGTTCCACTCTCACCTCAACTGGCTTGACAGTCTTTGCGTTGCAGCTTGTGTGACTGCCACAGACCCTGTCTTAGCATCATCAGTCGTCGGTAAAGGCAAGTTCGCCAAGCGAGTACCCAAACATCTTCGAGACTTGTTGTCCTGTGAATCTGGCTGCAACGATGGCATGGCGTTCCCCTTCGTTTACTTGGCCATCTACTTGATTCACTACCGACCAGACGCCAACGCGGTCGCTTATCACTGGTTTTGTTACACCATCCTTTATGAATGCATCTTCGGCGCCTTCTATGGAGTTGTCGTTGGATACATTGCGCGTCGCGCTATTCGGTGGGCGCACGAGAAAGATCTCATTGATCGAGAGAGTTTCCTCGTCTTCTACTTCGTGCTGGCGTTGTTCTGTGCTGGCTCCGGTGCCCTGCTGGGCATGGATGACTTGTTGGTGGGCTTCGCCTGTGGTGTAGGCTTTTCCAACGACGGATGGTTCCTGGAGAAAACCGAGGAATCCCACGTATCCAACGTTATCGACCTGCTGATCAATTTGGCATTCTTCGTCTATTTTGGATCCATCATCCCCTGGGAATTGTTCAACGCACCGCTCATCGGGATAACACCATGGCGTCTCGTTGTGCTCGGCATTCTGGTACTTTTCTTCCGCCGTATTCCGATTATGTTGGCGCTCAAACCTGTCATTCCCGACCTTAAGACCTGGCGAGAGGCGTCCTTCGCTGGACATTTCGGACCCATTGGCGTCGGTGGCCTGTTTGTAGCGATCCTTGCAAGAGCCGAGCTGGAGACTGATACGACGACCCCGCTAGCCGTACTACCGGAGGAGGGTTTCGAGCATTTGAACATCATCGAGATGATCTGGCCCATTACATGTTTCTTGGTCATCGTTAGTATCATTGTTCATGGAAGTTCAATCGCTGTCTTTACCCTTGGAAAACGCATCAATACCCTGACAATTTCCATGTCCTACACCCAAGCGAACGAGAACGGGCCCGGCTGGATGGATCGTCTTCCCCGCATCCAATCACGCTCCAGATCTTCTATGGCTCGACGTCCCTCTGAATCATCCATGGATGAAAAGTCAGAGCTCGCGACGGCAGGTTTTGGCAGCAGTTTCCTACGTCGTCAGAAGGAAGAGGACAGTAACTCTGTAAAGCCTGCGAACCGAGGCAGGCGCTGGGATGCTGGTCGAGGTCCAGGTGGACCAATCTCGCAGTCCGCCATTGGTCCTGCTAGGCGTGATGAAGAGAAGGGGCTACCAGCAGAACTCGAAGACACTGGTACCTTTGCTGATACGATGGCCATCTCTAGCGACAGTTCATCGAGTGGTAAAGAGAAGATGAAGGGCCAGGTACCAGAAGAAGAGATGTATCAGGAGGGCCATGAGACTGTCATCGAGGATGAAGAAGGAAATGTTCTCGGTGTAAGAGACAGTCATGGTGAGCACGGTGCGGAGAGGCAAAGGCATGACCGTGAGAGGGCGCAGGAGCTCATGCGTACAAAGCATGTCCACGGTGGCGTGTCGCAAGATGAGCATGGCGGCGCACTCGAAGAAGCACCCGGTCGCATTGAAAACGCGATTGAACACCCTCATAAAACCTGGCGCAACCGAATGCAAAGTTACAAGGGTCAGAGTCAAAAGGAAAAGGCCACAGAACCACCAAAGGCAGAGAAGCCAGCCCAGAAATCAAGCCACAAGAACGGCCCCGCCCTCGCATACCAATATGGTAATACCATTATTGTTGAGGATGAGGATGGCGAGGTCCTGAAGAAGTACGACATACCGGCCGCTCCAAAGAAGGGGAAGGATGGCCGACCTGCCAACCATCGCGGCCAATCTATGGTAGAGACGTCTAGTCGTGCCGTTCAGAGTCTCAAGCGAATGGGAACCCACATGGGTGTACCAGCACAACAGGCTGGACCATCGGGCACTCAAGCGGCGAATAACAACAAAAAGAAACAGAAAGCAGCGGAAGCCGCAGCGAAAGAGCAAGAAGATGATGATCTACTCCGCTTCACCGTAACAGCTGGTGGCCGTCGGATGAGCAAGCTTGAGTTCATCCAGCAAATGTCGCAAATGAACCCTAAAGACAGGGCGAAGTTTGTACAAGCTAGTGATGCCCCTGAGGCCGTCAAAGATGCCGCACACCAAGATGCTAAGGACCACACTGCGGAACAACGCCGCCGTGCAGCTTCGGTACAAGCAAATATGCCCCCGGTTGTTGGAGAAGAGGGCGAGGCCGAACTTCATAAGATCGAATCGCCAGCGGCTAAGGAAGAAGGCCACCGTCGGGGCCCCGAAGGTCTGACATTAGTGGACAGTAACGATGAGCATGTTCCCTTCCACTCCGTACGCCAGGATCTCGAGAACCGACCCAGCGATCAGGGTGGCGAAACCGCTGCACAGCGCCGACGTCGCTTAGCTGCGGAGAATATACCAGCTGAAACTTCAGGCGGTTCCGCCATTCTGCCGCCATCGCAGCAACCAGAAGAAGGGTTTGAAGGCGAAACAGCGGCAGAGCGCAGGC
Organism: Alternaria alternata; assembly: GCF_001642055.1. Lineage (NCBI taxonomy): Eukaryota > Fungi > Ascomycota > Dothideomycetes > Pleosporales > Pleosporaceae > Alternaria > Alternaria alternata. The sequence goes on along the minus strand of NW_017306194.1, from coordinate 537,843 downwards.
GTCGTCTGGGGGCCCTTGGTGTAGGTAAAGACAATTCTCCCGAATCTGATTCTGAAGATGAAGAGACTGGTGACCCACTTGAGACTGGTCGTGGTACACACTCGCGCACCGCTGAGCCAAGCCGAAAGACGCTTTCACCTACGCCACGCACGCCTGGTATCCGTTTCGCAGATCAACCTAGAGTTCCAACAAGGGATGAGCGTGCCGCCGAGGATGCTCGAGAAAAGGAGGAGAGTCAGAAGGAAAAGGATGGCAAGAAGAAGAGTGGGCTCAGCAAGCTCATTGGAAGGAAGTAGGTTGTTGATTTCACTATATTTCTTGGGATCAAATGTTTAATTGAAGGTCGATGCATTTGTGCTTGCATAGCGTCGTGGAGTTTAGAAGCGGTTTCTTGAAGACTTGCATGAGTCGCAATGTAGTCATTGAGTCATGGTGCTAGGTGTTCGTATTGAATGAAGAATGCGACACATGTCTTACATCAAATCACACTCGCTTTTCGTCCCAATCCCAATTGCTGGAGGTATCCAAAAAAAAAAAACAGTGTATTACAATGTCGTAGCGACGAAATGGAGGATTCACTCCATATAGGCAGGTAGTTGGTTGCTGTCGATGTAAATTGCTCTTATTTCTGTAATCTACGTTCTGTTGGCCAAAACCTCGGTGCCTCGGGTCTCGCTCGGTGCTTAAGCGGCCAGTTCTTCGCTCCCTAGCTACCTAGGTAAGTCCAACTATCACCACGCTACACACGATCTTCTGCACTTTACTGAAGCTCGGTAATCAGTGGTTATACATTCAGCAGACATCGCGATGTGCTCCGCGACGCTCGTATTGCACCCCACCCTGACGTAGCATCATATGGGAAATTGCCTCGAAGCGGCAGCTGGCAAAGTACACCACCTTGGCGCCCAGGCTCTCGGAGATGAAAAATCTTATCAGATTGATAAGATGATCAGATTAGCGCTGATGGGCAACATCGTCGTTCCACTGGTGATGCTATGGCTACAACATCATGCCATAAGTGTGCATACTTGCGGACACGACCTCGGATTAAGTCTCCCTCCTTAGACCCGTTCAAGCGACCGGTCCTCAGATCGCGCCAATCATAAGCTATCTCGTCTGCAGTCTCGCGATCATTCTCAGCTAGCCGACATACCTGAGCCAAAGATGTAGAGCATGACGAGAAAAGACTTTGATACGGACGATGCTCCGGGTTTCTTGTACTCCGATGACGGAGAGCGCCCCTACATGAGTACTGGTGGGATATAATATATATCAGCCATATTTGCTTCCCAATTTTGACGTATCCCTCTACTAACTCTAGGCATCCAAGCACGGCAACATGGGTTCCATTCAGCAACATGAGATTGCAACGCTCAACAGCTTAGCGGCCCAAATCAGCGAGCTGGCTGCTAAGATGACGAAGCAGCTGGAGGCTGAAAATGTGACACCAGTCACTCTTGAGGCCGACAGTCCGATCAAGTACGAGAAACTCCCGGGAGATGTTTTCATGACCCGACAACTGCTTGAGGACGCGTTGAAGGACATGTGGATTCTAAGCCAAGGGCCGAGTGAGAGCGTGTTTAACTACGTACACATGGCCATTCCAGACACGGCATGCTTGAACGTCCTCAACCAGTTTGACTTTTGGGGTGCGGTGCCAGTCGATGGCGAAGCGACATTTGAGGATATAGCAAGGCATACCAAGCTCCCTCTTGAGGTGGTGAGTCGTGTCATCGACCATGCTGTCACGATGCGCTTCTTCCACAAACCTTCGCCCACATCGACCTCAGTCAAACATAGCTCACGATCTGCTGCACTAGCCAAAGACTCTGGCTTGTCTGCACTCGTGCAGATGGTGTTGGATGAAACGGGTCCCCCAATGTTCTTGCTTCCAGAAGCTTTGCGACGCTTTTCGCAAGGAAAACCTGAGATAAGCAAGGACATAAAAGAGACTGCTTTTAGGCTGTGTCACTCTGGCGGTGAAGCGTGGGGTGACTATGAGACCAGTTGGGAGTTTATCGAAAACGATGGCGAGGGTGAGAAGAAGGGCTGGCGACAGAGGAACTTCGTCAAGTTCATGGCCTATATCAAGGATCTGTTCCACACCGAAAACATGGTACTCGAAGCCATCGATTGGAAGGCAGAGGGCGAAGTCACGGTCGTTGACGTGAGTATACCTAGACCTGATCCTCATCCTGACACTAACAATCATCAGCTCGGTGGTTCAGCTGGTCACGACGATGCTGTTCTTGCAACCAAGTTCCCTAACCTCAAGATCGTAGTCCAAGACCTCCCCGAAGTCGCCCCAGTCTTTGAAAAAGAATTCCCATCCGAATTAAGATCGCGTGTCTCGTTTCTCACACACAACCTCTTCCATCCACAGCCTGTACAAGCGGATATTTACATGCTCAAGTGGATCTTACACGACTGGCCGGACGTTGAGTCAGTGAAGATATTGCAAGCACTCCGGCCCGCACTCCGGCCCGGTGCCCGCGTTCTTTTCATCGATTATGTGGGCAAGCAGGAGCCGAGCAACGAGGAGCTGCCAAGGAGTATACAGGGCTTTGGTACAGCCACTGATCTGAGGATGATGGCATTATTTAACGCGAAGGAGAGGCCAGTAGAGGCGTGGAAGGACATCTTCAAGCAGGCTGATGAGAGATACGATGTTGTTAGAGTTGAAGCTGATCCGTTGAGCTTCATGTGCGTGCTTGAGGCTGTGTGGAGGGGCTAGATGACATATGGCACACCGCGAACTCGCTTCTAAACTGGCCGTCTAATCAGACAAACAATCTATCTTGTTTTTCATTCGTACCTGTGTCCCTCGTTCCACACAGATCGATATAACGAGGCTCAGCTCGGACCTGAAAGCTGCTACAATCACTAGGCTAAGAAAAGCTTTGCTCAAATAAAGAGCGCGAGATGTAGAGAGCTGAATGCGCTACAGGCACTCGATTGTGTTGCATGCTCAGCGCACTAGGCTGTTTGACGCCGAAATTCACATGTGCCCCGACTTTGTCATGGTGAAAAGGGACAGAATCCCATATCTGCAATAAACAATATAATCTGACAATATTGGAAATTTTTCATCAAGAAAAAACTCCCCGTAGCTCAGTTGGTTTAGAGCGTCTGACTGTAATATCTGCTGTTATCAGAAGGTCCCTTGTTCGACTCATGGTGGGGAGAATAATTCTCTTTTTGCCTTTTTTTGCTCTTGTCTGTACCTAGTATCATATGCCATGAGGTGTTTCGAGCTAGCTTGGGGAAAGTCGAAACAGCATTCCAAACAAGCTATCTATGCGCTATACCCGGGACATTACCAGCCGTGACATCGGACCGGCTCCAGACAGGGCAGATCATAGTATGGTTATCGAAAAGCTCAATGCAGACGCCCAAGCCCAGAGCCACTCCGGCATAATGATCTTTTTGACGCCTCTAGCAGCCGTCAGACCCAACGCCACAATGGAAGCATTCCTAGCGACCCTAGAAACATGCATACAACTGGTACTGGGCTGGCCAATGGGCGGTGTCCTTACTCCCCAGGTAGTCTCTGTTTATGAACAACTAGCGTACCAAAACGTCGTCAAGACGGCCCTTTATGTACATGCAGAAAGGTTTAGAGATACGGATTCTTCAAGAAGTATCCGGTACCCGACAACGTGTGCTTATAAGAATAGTTCACAAAGATAGTCACGACCAAATCATCACTTCAGATCCTCGTCCACAATCATCAGTCAGTTCTTTCTTCAGCGCCTTCGTTTAGTCATTTCACCATGTCTCCCCGATTAAATACCGTCATCTTATGTATATCACTTTTATCTATTGGGCACATTGCGCAGGCGCAAACTCCCAAGCTTATATCGATACCGATAAAGCACTCTAATATTGATGACGCGGGTCCTTTCATCCCTCTTGTTTCGATGGGGGTCGGTACTCCACCACAGCTGATAACGGCGATCTTGGACACGGGAAGTAGCGATCTCGTCATCCCAAGGACAGGCAGTAGAATCTGTCAAGACAAACAGCAGCAATGCTCTGGCACACCTTTCGTCACTGGTTCGTTCGATACGGATCGTGACACTAGTATTACAGATGTCAATACAGAGCTCAACACGAGTTTTGCAAACGGTGCTGTGTTCCAAGGAGGATTCGTCAAGACAACACTGATGCTCGGTAACCAAAGTGTGTCGGATTCACAACTTGGAGTCATCGAGCAAGGTTCGCTGCCTCCTGGGAATCCACTTTTCCCCATATTCGGTATCGGTCCTATTGAGAACGAAGTTGTCCAGCCACCATACCAGAATACATTGGCCAATCTCAAGGATACTGGTGCTATCAATGCCAATGTATATGGTATCTTCATGAACGATTTCCGTAAGTTGAGCATAGTAAATGTTCGAATGAATGCCAGGCTGATATCGGTATCCTCTTGACAGGCAGTCCAGAGGGCTCTATTGTGTTTGGCGGTGTTGACACCGCGAAGTTCCAAAGCCCGCTCCAAGATGCAGGACCACTTTTATTGAACAATGGAGGCGTTGCGTCGCAATTTGTAATCGATTTCAGCTCCATGCAGTTGGTCAGCGGCAACTCATCCTCCTCGAGATCCAACGTCGACTTGGCACCACGGGGCGGCCTCCCTCCGGCGTTGATCGACACTGGAAACCCCTCGCTGAACATTCCATCAGCTTCTCTACGCGCCATGGCCATGGTTATAGGTGCGAATTTTGACGATCAAGCTGGTCAGCTGGGCAGTGTGCCGTGTGATCTTGGCTCCCGCGGAGAGAGCCTCTCATTCGGCTTCAACAACAACCAAGCGAAGATCAGCACTCCTTTGGCTGCGATGCTTGTTCGAGATTCGTCTTCGGGCACGACTGAATGTTTCCTACCGATGTTTTCTTCAGATGGGGATGATACAGCAAGCCTAGGCGCTCCGTTCATGCAAGGAGCTTACATCGTTTTTGATCTGGATCAAAAAAAGATCATGATGGCAAGTGCAAACATCAATGCTACCAATTCGAACCTGCAGAAGTTAGACGTGTTGTAGTATCATTATCAAACAACAGTTCCAAAAGTATCAGCTACATTATATAGGCCTTAGAAAGTGATAACAATAAGTCCTTGACCACAGTACCTAAGTACCTTGACAAACCAAGTGCCTGATGTTGCTTCAGGAGGCAAACAGAAGTGTATGTAGTAGTAGTAGCAGGTGCAGCTCGAGCATGAACATAACTCTGCATTGCAGAGTAAAACACTACATTCCAGCGATAAGGTCTGTCAGGTGTCGTGTGCGAAGATCAGGAACAGGTTCGTGGAGTGCTTCCGGAAGCCGCATCTCGATCTAGACCCCAATCAGCTAGACTCAGTTACTCTGAAGCTCTCAATGTTGCCCAAGCGCTACTGCGTCAGTCTTTGGTAAACAATCATCATACGACCTCGAATACAAACGAATTTCATTGTTCAAAAACTGTTTTTCTTCCCTTGCGCGCTGTTGAGATGCTTTGAGTCATGTACCTTTGACGTATCGAATTTCGGGCCATCGCCGAGGATCCGGCCGTCATGGTCTGTGTAAGCAAAGCTATCAGCAGATCCATATGAAAATGCAGGCCATCCTGAAGAGAATAAAGCCTAGCCTGAGATTCCGATGACTCTAAGCCATGAGGGTTTGCATAAGTGAGGAGCGGATTCCGCGTTACGTTTGATCTTAATCTTTTACCCTCGATCACCTCAAGTTCATCACTGTCATCCTCAACTCTCGCATCAGAATGTCGGCGCCATGTGCGATACAGCATGGAGCTCGTATAACACCAACTGATTTGTGCAGTGGTCAAGCCGCGCTTTCAGATGGCCAAGCGCTGCCCAGATGGCTCATTCCAGCGGACCGTCGGGGTTGGCGACGTATTGTCCAAAACTTTACACCTGCATGGGTATGTAGCATCGTCAGATACTGGAGTTTATGAGTAACGAGAGACTAAATGAGCCTCAGTTCGCCGTCACCATGGGTACAGGCATCGTCGCGGTCCTGTTTCACACCTTCTCGGAGCTCTACCCTAGCTACCATCGCTCGTTGAGAGCGCTGAGCATCGCCTTTTTCATACTCAACATCATCATATTCTCCACCATGCTCATGATATCAGTCCTCAGATACACACTGTATCCCACCATATGGATTCTGATGCTTCGTCATCCGGTACAGTCGCTGTTTCTTGGCACAATACCCATGGGATTTGCTACCATCGTCAACATGTTCGCCGTTGTTTGCGTACCAAAATGGGCTGGCTTGACACCATACGTCTTGTGGGGCATGTGGTGGCTCGACGTCGCACTCAGCGTTGCTTGTTGCCTCTGGCTACCTTTCCAGATGTGAGTTGACCATGTTTGTCGCTTGAATCTCAAGATCTCGCCTCAAAGTGTTTCTGTTAGTGCGAGGAATATGAGAACGCCACCCGCTAATATAGCTGCAGGATGACCAAACATCATAACCGCCATGAGACGATGACAGCAGCCTGGCTTCTGCCGATCGTGGCCTGCATCGTTGCAGCAGCTTCTGGCGGCGTTGTCGCCTCGGTCTTGCCTGACCCGAATCACGCCCTTGTCACCATAGTCACCAGCTATGTCCTTTGGGGTATGGGTCTACCTCTGGCACTCGTGATAATGGTTATATACTTCCATCGTCTTGCCATTCATAACCTTCCATCTCAGGAGGTTATCGTCAGCGTCTTCTTGCCTCTCGGCCCCATGGGCCAGGGCGGATACGCAGTTTTGAAACTCGGCATTCAAGCTTCGAAGACCTTCCCAGATACAAAAGCCTTGCACCCGGTAGCTGGAGAGGTCCTCTACGTACTAGGCTGGATGACCGCCATCACACTCTGGGGCTTCGGTCTGGTATGGTTGTTCTTCGCTGTCGCGTCGATCAGTCGAAACAAGTTCCCTTTTAACATGGGTTGGTGGGGTTTCACCTTTCCTATTGGCGTCTTTACAATGTCTACCATTACCATAGGACAAGAACTTCCTTCCGCTTTCTTTAGGATTCTAGGAACGATACTTGGAATTAGTGTCGTTCTGCTCTGGGTGCTTGTCGCTGTTGGCACTATGAAGAACATTATATACGCAAACATGTTCGAAGCGCCTTGCCTGCGCGACATAGAGAAGAAAGCATGTGCAGCTTCTCGTGGGATGCAACATCAGGACGCGTAGGTAGATCCAGCATAGAGAGCCTTCGTCGTTGCGAGAGTAATGTTTAGCTGGGAGCTTCACTCACTAGCTGACTGTAAATAAAAGGGCGATTAGACCGAAAAGGACGAGGAAATGTCAGGCTCGTGAGGTAAAGGAGACATGCAAGTTGACGAGATCAAAGTCAACCTACAAGCTCCTGGAGACGCCCGTTTCATTTCCAGCGAAGCTCGTATTTCTTCCTTGACTGGTAGTGGGGATAGGTTGCGAAACGCAGTACCACCTGGTGCTTCACTCTGGCTACCGTAGCGGGAATCACGAAGCAGCCAACTAAGACGGATCCGCATCTTATCGATAAACCGTTAGACGCAGATCTACCATGACGTGAAACAGCAAATGTTTCTTCTTTGCCTGGTGAGAGTTGCCCTCTTAGAAATGCGTGCTATCCATGAGTATCAGTGGAAGGCACACATGCATGTAGATATTGTCGTGTTGTACCGTACGTGGCGGACATGTAGGTTTACTTATCGCGCACTGACGAAGGGCCGATATGGAGCATCTCTCTTGGCGCTTCCTCTGGTGGCGTAATATGAGGCTGCAGCAGGCTCCAGTCGGACGCGTAACAACGCCAGTCTCACTCTGGAGTCGCGGGTAGTGGCACGAGCTGGCCCTTGTAGGACTTTGCGAGGGTGGCGGCAAGCAATCCGCGGTGAAAGGGACACAGTGTTTCTTAGTAGGTCCGCTTGTCTAAGCGTTTCCAGCAACTTCCAATGTTGCGGCGGAAGGAGCACGGACCCTAAGGCAACATCAAGCTAGCTCGAGCAGTGAGATCACCGACTGTTCAAGCTCCAACTTACTTAAACCACGACGCCCCAAGCACCGGAGATCCATCATCTCCATCTTACCCCCCCACACCACTCACCACCCTCTCAACCGCGCTGCAATTACTTCTATCCCTCTTTGCACTGAAAAAGTAATTTCGCAGAACCACATATAGACACATCAGCAAGATGTCGGCTGAACCAGACCACTCCAAGCCCAAGGTGGACCTTTCAAAGTACGTCGCTTGCCACCACTTCCGCACTTGCGACAGCGACTAACAGCATCTCAGGAACCCCGACGGCGCTGAGCCCAAGGATGTAGGCACCGCGAAGCACCTTTCTGCGCCTGCCCTTACTGACCCGCCACAGAACGATGAGACCGCGACTGCGATCCTCAAGAAGAAGAAGAAGCCAAACTCCCTGATGTAGGTGCTCCAGGAAGCGATTTGAGAAGCCTCTCCTAACTTTCTCAGTGTCACCGACGCCGTCAACGATGACAACTCGATTATCGCTCTCTCAAACAACACCATGGAGACTCTCCAGCTCTTCCGCGGTGACACAGTTCTCGTCAAGGGCAAGAAGCGGAAGGACACCGTCCTCATCGTGCTTGCAGACGACGATCTTGATGACGGCTCCGCGCGGATAAACCGTGTCGTTCGCCACAACCTGCGTGTCAAGCACGGTGATGTTATCACCATCCACCCGTGCCCGGATATCAAATACGTATGTATTCTCAGTCCCAGTCATTGTAAAATCGAGACTGACAACCTTTGCAGGCCAAGCGCATCGCAGTTCTCCCCATCGCCGACACAGTCGAGGGCATCACCGGATCGCTGTTCGACGTTTTCCTTGCCCCATACTTCCGCGAAGCCTACCGACCGGTTCGTCAAGGCGACACTTTCACAGCCCGCGGTGGTATGCGACAAGTGGAGTTCAAGGTTGTCGAGGTCGACCCACCGGAGTTCGGTATTGTCGCACAAGATACCGTCATCCATTGCGAGGGCGAGCCTATTCAGCGTGAGGACGAGGAGGGCAACCTCAACGAGGTCGGTTACGACGATATTGGTGGTTGCAGGAAGCAGATGGCACAGATCCGAGAGTTGGTTGAACTGCCGCTGAGGCATCCTCAGCTGTTCAAGTCCATCGGTATCAAGCCCCCGCGTGGTATCCTGATGTACGGTCCCCCCGGTACCGGTAAGACGCTGATGGCTCGTGCCGTCGCCAACGAGACTGGTGCTTTCTTCTTCCTGATCAACGGTCCTGAGATCATGTCCAAGATGGCCGGTGAATCAGAGTCAAATCTGCGAAAGGCTTTTGAGGAGGCCGAGAAGAACTCGCCAGCGATCATCTTCATTGATGAGATCGATTCAATCGCGCCTAAGCGTGAAAAGACCAACGGTGAAGTCGAGCGCCGTGTCGTCTCGCAACTGCTCACTCTCATGGATGGCATGAAGGCGCGCTCCAACGTCGTTGTCATGGCCGCCACCAACCGACCCAACTCGATCGACCCCGCCCTCCGCCGTTTCGGACGTTTCGATCGTGAAGTCGACATCGGTATTCCCGACCCTACCGGCCGTCTCGAGATCATGCAGATTCACACCAAGAATATGAAGCTTGGTGACGATGTCGATCTACAAACCATTGCTGCTGAGACTCACGGATACGTCGGTTCGGATTTGGCATCACTCTGCTCTGAGGCTGCTATGCAGCAGATTCGTGAGAAGATGGATCTCATCGATCTGGACGAGGACACCATCGATGCTGAGGTTCTCGACTCGCTTGGTGTGACCATGGAGAACTTCCGTTTCGCTCTTGGTGTTTCTAACCCTTCGGCTCTTCGTGAAGTGGCCGTGGTTGAGGTTCCTAACGTTCGGTGGGAGGACATTGGTGGTCTGGAAGAGGTCAAGCGCGAGCTCATTGAGTCTGTGCAGTACCCGGTCGACCACCCCGACAAGTTCCTCAAGTTCGGTATGTCTCCCTCGCGAGGTGTACTGTTCTACGGTCCTCCTGGTACTGGTAAGACGCTTCTTGCCAAGGCCGTTGCCAACGAGTGCGCGGCCAACTTCATCTCCATCAAGGGTCCCGAGCTACTTTCCATGTGGTTCGGTGAGTCAGAGAGCAACATCCGAGACATCTTTGACAAGGCTCGTGCCGCCGCACCTTGCGTTGTCTTCCTTGACGAGTTGGACTCTATTGCCAAGTCGCGTGGTGGATCTCAAGGAGATGCTGGTGGTGCATCCGACCGTGTCGTCAACCAGCTTCTGACTGAGATGGACGGTATGACATCAAAGAAGAATGTTTTCGTTATCGGCGCTACCAACCGACCGGAGCAGCTCGACAACGCCCTGTGCCGTCCTGGTCGTCTGGACACGCTCGTCTACGTTCCTCTACCCGATCTGGCCTCGCGTGCCAGCATCATCAAGGCTCAGCTGCGCAAGACTCCTGTTGCTGAGGATGTCAACATTGACTTCATCGCCCAGAATACCCACGGATTCTCCGGTGCCGATCTTGGTTTCGTCACCCAGCGTGCTGTTAAGCTCGCCATCAAGCAGTCTATTGCAATCGATATCGAGCGCCGCAAGGCTCGCGAGGCTGCTGGTGAAGATGTTGATATGGAAGTTGATGAGGAGGACCCAGTACCTGTGCTGACCAAGGCTCACTTCGAGGAGGCTATGCGCTCTGCTCGTCGTTCCGTTACCGACGTTGAGATCCGCCGATACGAGGCCTTTGCACAGTCAATGAAGAACTCTGGAGGTTCAAGCTTCTTCCGCTTCCCCGACGCTGAGAATGCGGCGGGCGGTGGTGAGCAAAACACCTTTGGTGCTGGTGGCGAGGACGAGGATTTGTACAACTAGAGAGTTGCAGCTAATAGCTGGAACGAGTGAGTACGAAATCATGACGAATGGGTTTCTTTTTTCATCACATGGCATGAGGGGCTATTGATGCCCCATACATAGATGGAGGCGCGCGTAATTGCCGGCGCTTTGACGAGATATCAGTAGTATCTTTGACGAACCAATGGCCTGAATGAGAATGCATGTTATCAATGAACTTGTGCTCCACGGCTGTTCTGCTACTGTGCTGTACAACTCTACACCGACATCTATTTCACACCCCTATTCTGTCACAAACTCTTCCTGCTCATACATTCATGTCCTACCCAGTCGCCAAGCCCAAACATCGCTGACATACAAAGTGTCTGAGTGGCGCTGGAGTGCTTATCGGAGATGCAAGGTGATGTTAGTATCTCTCACAACAAGATCCGGGACGCACCAGCACTATTTGAGGATGTCGCGTACGCGACGCCGACTGTGCCGTCGATACTGCCGTTCGCTACGGCCATGTGTTGAGCTCTTGTTCTTGCATTTTCTCCTCCGATGCATAGACTGGCAAACCGGTTTCTGGTATTGCTGCGTTTTAAAATGTGGGTTACTCATGCGAGCGAGAGCAATCACTTGTCGTCTTCGTATGTAATGTCGCACACCTTTTCCAACTCCTTCATGACCGTCTTTGCACCGGCGTCGATTGCCGACTTGGGAATCTTCAAGTCGACCTCCTCCCCACTCTCGCCATTTGCATTTGTGGTTCCGTTCACTCCGTTGGAATCCTCGCCCAGACCACGCGTCTGCTCCCTGATTTTCTGCATGGCCAGGTTCCGGGCTTCCTCGCAGGTAGTGGCTTGGCCTGAGCGGAAGAGATCGGTGATGTAGGCTCTCAGAGCATCTTTGAAGCCAGAGACGCGCAAGGATTCATCAAGAGTGGATTCGATATTGCGGATGCCATCGCCGGAGAGTAGGGCCGAGTAGATGTTATTCCGGAGATCCTGGGATATACCAGATTGGGCCTGAGTCGTTGACACACTGATGGATTGAGACATGGTTCCGAGTTGGTGAGCCGATGGGTTGCAAAAAGACAGGAGAACAGAAAAGGAGGATGTTCGTCTAAAGTTTTCAATACCGGGCGAGCTACCTTATATTGAAGTAGTGGATGATCCTGTTCGCGTAGACGACGGGGAGCTGGGCGCACGTGGGATTGTGCTTTGAAGCTTGGAGGTACCCGGATGTCGTAATTTGGGATGCAGCGTCTTAAACGACTGGTCGGGGTAGCCGTATTCGGGCAGATGCCGGCACAGATTGCCCTAGTTCAACGTTGGCGGTGAAGATCGCTGCGACGCATGTGCGTGGTTTACCGGGTGCCGTTGCGGGCTCGTGGTGCGAACGATGACTTGCAAGATTGCAACTTGGCGGATCCGAAAGTAGGGGATTGTAGGATGTGAGTGTTGGATTGGCGTGGTTGGAGTGAAAGTGACAGACAGGGCAACGGAGCGGATTGTAGGTAGTGCAGTGCTTCCGAGGGATACTGCAACAAGGGCAAAGACGCGCACAGTCAGGTGGTGAAAGCGAAGCTGGGAGTTTGGTACCTGCATCCTTTATCGCAATATTGGTTCCAAGCTCGTAGTATAAGAAGCACGGACCTCTTTCCCGCTTTGGCTTCGGTGGCCCTGCTAGCCGCCTGTCGGACGGTATTGGTATTGGCATCCAGAAGCAGGCGACCCAGTTTACGTTGCAATCTTGATTGTTCTTCCTCGTGCGCTGTGAAGTCTGTCTCCTCACTCTACTCTGGACTGGTGCATCATACGACTGCTGTCTACTTCACGCAAGAGCATACGACGCCTGCAAGGACCATCGCAGCCCCCGAGGATACGCGCTCCCCCATCAGGCGTCGACGACAAAGCGCTTAACGACCGCCACGCCTGGCCGCCTGAGAAGACCTTCACCCTCCCCGCCTTGCGCAGTGCAGTGCCACCGGCTAGCTGTGTATCTGAGACCACGCCCAGGATATCCCACTTGCTCCCGCTGGAGACGAAACACGCCGGCTCAATCTCGCTTCGTCTCAGACAGGGTGCCCTATCGACGACGCCAGGCCCGGGCTATATCGCCATCGATAACACAGACGTCGTCTCCTCGACGAGCTTGCTGAGAGGGCTTGGCAGCATCACCTCACTCCACCCTCTGCCAACCCTCCGAGACGCTGCCCGGCCGTCGACGTCACCCCCATCATGGCCTACACGACCAAGTACCACGAGGACTCGGATGCCGATGACGAGTTCGAGCGCCAGGGCATATCTAGCCCGACCCTACCCGCCGAGTACGAGAGCTCCCCCACGAGCTCAGGCCCGCTGAGCACCGAACACACGCCCACCACCTTCACCCACTCACGCGACAGCAAGAGCAGCCCGACAGGGCACATAATGGAGTGGAACGAAGACCAGACGGCTGACTTCATCGCGGACCTGGGCCTGGAGCAGTACTCGGATACCTTTGCCAGTAGGTGGCTCCGCGCCCGCGCCAGCTATCCTTTGCTAATGCTTTGTTTGTAGATGAGGGCATCACGGGCGACGTGCTGGCAGCGCTACAGCATGCCGAGCTGAAGGAGCTGGGTGTCGGCAGTGTGGGTCATCGCCTTACCATACTAAAAGCTGTCTACGAGATCAAGATACGGCAGAATGTGCCCATGGACCCGGACGACTACGTCCCGCTGTGTGAGTCCATTGTCTGTTCTATGCCTTTTCACCTCTAACCACTGCCTCAGCCGCGGATACATCAGCGCAGGAAGCGCCGCCAACCCAAGACGACTTCGCCAAGGTCATTCGCGTAGTCCAGGCGCGCGACGAGCGCATACATACGGCTGAATCGGAGCTGCGACATCTCAGAGAAGACCTCAGCAGGGTCATGGACGAGAACAAGCGGCTACGAGAGGAGATTCTGCCACTCGTGCGCATGCTCAAGGACAATCAACCCCTACCCACTCCTCACGAGCACGCTGTCACATCGCCACCTGCCACTCAAGAGAGATCTGGTGGAAGCAGTCTGTCGCGTAAGTTCTCCACCAAGAAGCTTTTCCTTGGATCCGCGCCAAAGAACCCCTCTCCAACGATCCAAGAACATCGCGCTCTTGTCGATCACTCTTCTTTGGATCCTTCCGCAGCAGCCGTGGCAGCCTCCTCACACCTTACAGCATCTCTCGGTGGCGGCCCGCAACTGTCGCCCAACTCCATTGCGCAACCCTCCCCAACATCCCCCGCATACAACCAAGGACAAAGCCGCCAGTACAACCGCGAAATACCTCGAAGCGCGCACGATCACGACAGCAGCTCAGGGTGGAGTCAAAACAACACATGGAACTCAGACTCGACTGCTGTGTCCGACCGTAATCGCGATCCCCGCGCTACGCCCGCACCACTGTCGTCACGACCGATGCGAAACAACGCTGCACCAACGCCGAATCCTGACGATCGCGATCGTGACCCACCACTCTCTGGTGGCTCAAGCTCAATGAACGCCTCCACATCCAATCCCGCATCCACCCCATCTACGAATCCGCAAGTCGAAATATTCAAGTCGTTCCGAGTGTCCATCGACGATCCGTGTCACAAGGTGCTGCCAGTTGCGCTCAAAAAATACAACATCACGGCAGACTGGCGGCAGTATGCTTTGTACATTGTACATGGTGACCAAGAGCGATGCCTGGGGCTCAACGAGAGGCCGCTGATATTGTTCAAACAACTTGACAAAGAAGGTCGGAAACCGATGTTCATGCTTAGAAAGCACGCAGCACCACAAGAAGGCCATGTCAGCACCGTGGGTGGAAACGATGTACGGCCGGTGAATCCGCAGACAGAGAGCTTCGGATGGGGCAACCAGAATAGAGGGACACCGCTTCCTGGAGGTGTCTTGTAGACAGGCATAACGCTACAGGATAGAAAAAGATTACTGCCTGGTAGAGTTTGACACTGTAAGACTATGGGCGTCACTGAGAACGGCATCATGCGATACTGCGGTCGATCGAGCGACGCTGTTGTGGACGACGTCACCGCAGCATGTATGGAAGGAGGAACTGTTCTCTGAACATCGCCTTACGATCAGGGATCATACAAGATGTCATATCTACAACATCTTGCCTGGCGTGGATGACGACATTCGCTCATCCAGCGCAATTAGCGCACCCACAGCATGATCGGAGTTTCGGCGCAATCACGGCCCTTGTACTATTTACATTCATGCCTTGGGAGAATAGGCTGCGGTTTCACGGTGACTTTGCTGAAGAAAAAGGGTGGGTTCAGAAGTGGTGGGTGGATCAGGATGAAGAGTTTTAGATGATACTATTCTGTGTGGATGGCCATATAAGGAGAACTCCTACAGTGAGCATCTGCCGATTATTCCAAACACGTTCGAGGCGTATAGCGAGCGTTGTCGTGTCGTATTACGTTCTTCCTTCCAAATGCAACAATGTGTTGATTTCTGCGTTTGATCCACGAAAAGTCACTCTCCGTGTGGGCATTGTAACTCAATCCCCATCGTAACCTCGCCGTTTTCGACATCTCTCAATGTCTTGCCATGTCCTGCCATATCCGTGTTGATGTGTTGGCCTCGAGTCATGGAACATGCGTCAAGCGTGATTGTGCCTGCATATATGTGACACGTCATGATGCAGGTACCGAAAGTTTGTCACAACAATCGCTACGGGGTGGGTTTGGTTTTGTCTTGCTGCTATTCTGGATCGCTACTATTTTCGCCACGTCTGAGGAAGGGAAGAGGATATATTTAGCTACACTGGCTCTTTTCGGCCGGACCACTGCCGCTGCATCTAGATTGTGGTGGGGCTCTATGTAGGTGAACATAGCGGCGTTGTGATGTCGTCCTCAATGGTAGATTTCGCTCGTGAGCATGTATGCGGCTGGCAGTAACAAGACAGGGAGGTTTTGATATGAACAACCGTTTCTTCCGTTGACTTGCATCGAAAATCCTTGTGGATCCCTGGAGGAATATCTCTTCGTTCTTTTCCTCCAAGATGAATAAACATTGTACCTCTACTCAGGATCCTCTCTTCCATGCCAAGCACGCTTAGTCTTGCTCTGAAATCCACCTCATGGGTATCTTAATGACGATTGCCGTCGTCGTTCTAACAGGCTGAAGCTTCTCTCTCTTCTTAGTCTTCTCTATCCTCCATCAAAACGGCTTGGCTGCCTTTCTCGCCTCTGCTTTCCCACTCACTGGGTCCCTAAATTCCTTCCAACTAACCGGATGCATGACCCTACCTTCTTCACTTCTTGCCAAGACAACACCGAATTCATTTCGATCGGTAGCAACGTAGTAATTGCCGCTGTCGCCCAAACTAATCACCGTGCCCCTCACCAAGTCACCGACCCGGAAGCTCTCTTCAATCTTTATCTTGTCCTTCTCTGTAGCCCGGATATCTTCGCGCCGAATCTGTGCTAAAAACGCTTCGCGGCAAACTGCATCGTCAATGACAAGGATCTCTGCGCTGGCGAAGCGTGGGCCGAGACGCGTTATGCGGACTAGGACTGTGCTGTTGACCGTTGGGAGGAGTGGTACGCCGCCGCCAGAATTGGGACCGAGAATTCCAGGATCAGTGGAGGTGGGCGGGCGCGTTATAGAGAGTAGTGGTGCGAGTTTGGTGGATTTGGAGGACGTGTTCGTGGTAGGGTGTGACGGTGAAGAGAAGACGGGTCCAGCTATTGAGGCATAGATCTGTGAGTCGTGAATGTGCGTTCCTGGACCGGGACTGTATTTGTCGACACTGCCAAGCAGTTGTCCTGGTAGCGCTACTGGAGGGAGCGCCATTATGGTGGTGGATGGTAGGTGTGTCTCGTTGAGCCTGTGCTCAGAAAAGTCTATGCAGTTCGATTTGACTGACGGTTCTAGTCGCAAGGTGGCGGTACGTTGCTTTCTATCTTTAGTATGTGAATCGGTTCGCGATGTGGTACATCGGCTGCGTTGTCTTGTTTTTGTGTCTGAGTCTGGGCGAGATTTCGTGGGCGTGGTATTGAAGCTCTGATGATTGGTGTCGCATGCTGGGATTATACACTTTTTAGCTGCGGAAGCTTACGTCATTCGCCTAAACTTACCGCCAACTAGCCATGTATGTTGCTTGAAATCACGTAAATGCCAGCAAGACATGCTCGATTCCAACTACTAGTTATTACACTACGATGTTTGCTGTGAGGCTGCGTATCTTGCGCGCTCCTGGCGCTAGACCTGCGCCCCGGCCGAGGCCTTGATGTTCGAATCATACAATCACTTCCGCATACACAAAGCAGAAGAACGCCGGTTTTGTACCAACCATGTATCTTAGCACCTTGCTCCAATCGCCGAGCCATGCAATCCCACGCAAAACAGTCATGAAAATCATTCGCTCATGGTAACATTCCGATAGAAGACGTGCCCGATCTGGCCCTCAGATAGGTTCATACGTGTTCCCTCTGTTCTGGGTCTGACTCTACGGTCTCTACGGTCCGGCGACTAGACGGCTTGGTAGAGGAGTAAGGGTTCGCCGATGTTTTCTATCTCGGGAATAGTGCACTTGAGGTCAAAGGCCTTTGATAGCACGATCTTGAAGATCTGAGCTAATGTTAGCACAGGGCCGGCGATTGAAACAGTAGCCTCTCACCTTCTGCACGTTGATACTATGACTAGTCGAGCTGAAGATCAGACTGGCCTTCATTGCTCGCGCAAATCGTTTAGCCTAGGCAATGTTAGTCTGGTACTGTCCTTAGCCCTAGCAGGTGAGGTGTACCTGGTTGGAAATCTCCTCCTGTTCTTCTCGTGGGAAGTTGACAAAGTGGTCGTACTTTGTGCCGACCAGAAACGGGATGGCAGTCTTGTTGAAGCCGCGTCCCTGTCGGTACCACTCCTTGATGGAGTTTAACGTGCTCTTCCGTGTCAAGTCGAACATGAAGAGTATCGCAACGGCGTCGTTGCAGACCAGCGGCAACATGTTGACGAATTCGCGTTGACCGCCTAGATCCCAGATGGAGAAGGTGATCTCGGTGTTTCGAATCGAGATGGTCTTTTCCATGAAGTTCACACCTGGGGTTGTTAGAAGTTGCATTCTGTGGAACATGCTTGTGTAGCTCACCGAGTGTTTGGATGTAGTCTTCGTCCCAACTGCCCTCGACGTACTTGACCATCAAGCTGGTCTTTCCAATCTGCGCGTCTCCAACCATGCCAACTTTGATGACAACGCTGGCGTTCTTGGCAGCCTCTTGCTGCTGCTGCTGCTGTTGTTGTTGTGCGCTCCGTGATTGCTCTTGGTACGAGTTGGAGCGCGTGTTGCCCTCGGAGGTTGGGTACCGTCCCATCTGCGAGCTCGGCCGCGAATGCGACTGGCCCATATGTGTCTCTTTGTTGGCGTCGTAGTAGCCATGTCGCGGAGGCGTGTCGGCGTCTGAGGAGGTGTTGAAACGCGAGCCGTTGTGTGTGGTGTACTGGTACGCGGTGTCTGAGTACGAGGTTGAGGGCCGGTGAGGCTGCTCGTAGGGGTTGGGGCTGTTGTTCAGGCTGGTGTTCTGGCTGAGGTCTGGGAGGGGCGTGACAGTCGAGGCGGTGATGGTGGAGCTCATGCTGTCGTCGGCGCCGTCCATGGTCTGGTCCATGTGCTTCTGCGCTTCCTGGTCGCCTTGGACGGGCACTTGCTCGGGCAGTACTGGCTCGGGCTGCAGCTGCTCAGGCGCGACTTGCACGGCAGGTGCGAAGGAGGCCTGCTGCGCGGGTTCCTGACTCGGGTACTCTGGCTCCATGACTACTATGTCTCCGTGGCCCCGCGGTCCGTGACTTGAGCTGAAAGCGCCCTGGCACGCGTCGAGACGGTGAACGCAAGCGGAGCGTGTATTTTCTTCTTTCTTGGCGACTCTCCTGCTCGTACAATTGTATGCCAACTTCAGGGGGCGTCTGTGTATTATGGGTGCCGTCTCGGTCTTGTTGACCTAGCATGTACGCGATGCGATTGGACTGGGCGCAGTGTTTCCCTCTACTGTTAGGTGCGAGGGGGGATGCCGTCACTTAGCGCCGCCCGATACGCCGATCGATAAGCCTCAAAAAACATTCGGCGGGACAATTTCCATTGACAACTTTTTTTTTAACGACATCGTCCAAGACACCCAAAGCACACACCACGCGCTTTCCACACCATGGCGAAACGACCCGCAGACTCGGAGCAAGAGCAGGAGGCAATCAAAAATGGAGAGCGTCCCATGGAGATTGACCAGCACAACGACGTGGGCGACTTCGAGGACGAATTCGAGGATGAGTTCGAGAGCGAGGACGAGATCCTAGAGGCCGGCGTAGACGGACGGCCGGACGAGGAGCGCGAAGCAGAAGAGCGCGAGAGTATGTTGCGCACGATCAAAGGCCTGGAGCCCACCACTAACGCCTCCAGGTGGTATGGATGTTGACCAAGATACCTTCATTCCTGGTCGACACAAACTCTCCCCAGGCGAGACACTGAACCCCGATCTTTCGACATATGAGATGCTCCATGCGCTCGAAGCCCCATGGCCCTGTCTATCATGCGACATCGTACCCGACAACCTAGGCGTAGACCGCAAAACATACCCCGCAACCGTCTACTCGGTCGCTGGCACACAAGCAGCGCGAGGAAGGGACAAAGAGAACCAGATCATGGTCATGAAGATGAGCAGCCTGTCGCGCATGGAGAAGGAGGACGAAGAGGACGACGACGAGGATTCCGACGACGAGGCTTCAGACCCCATCCTCGAGACCAAGTCGATACCCTTGACCAGCTGCACCAACCGCATACGCGCCCACCAAACACCACAAGCAACATCTGCACAGCCTCCTACAACCCTGACTGCTGCCATGACCGAGTCAGGACAGGTTCTGATCCACGACGTTACTCCCCACCTCACAGCCTTCGATACCCCAGGTACTACCATCTCGCCCACACAAAACAAGCCTGTCTGCACGATTCGCGCCCATGGATCCAACGAGGGTTATGCGCTAGATTGGTCGCCAATCATACCAGAGGGCAAGCTCCTGACGGGCGACTGTACTGGAAAGATCTTTGCGACGACACGGACACAGGGTGGAGGTTTCGTCACAGACACCACACCGTATACCGGCCATAGTGGCTCGGTAGAGGAGCTCCAGTGGTCACCAACTGAGAAACATGTCTTCTCCTCCGCGTCAAGCGATGGCACAGTTAAGATCTGGGACGCGCGGTCAAAGTCACGGAAGCCTGTACTCAGTGTGCAAGCCTCAAAGACAGACGTCAACGTACTGAGTTGGTCGCATCAAACCGCACATCTTCTCGCTACCGGCGCAGATGATGGCGAGTGGGCAGTTTGGGACCTGCGGCAATGGAAGCCCTCTACAGACATGTCAAACGACAAGAAGCCTTCGCCAGTTGCATCGTACACTTTCCACAAGGAGCAAATCACTTCGGTCGAGTGGCATCCTACAGACGACAGTATTGTGCTTGTTTGCGCTGGTGACAACACCCTTACTCTGTGGGATCTAGCTGTCGAGCTCGACGACGAAGAGAGCAAGTACACAGCTGGCGTGCAGGATGTACCACCGCAACTACTATTCGTGCACTACATGGAGCAGATCAAGGAGGCGCATTGGCATCCGCAAATCCCGGGCGCCATTATGGCCACAGGAGGATCTGGATTTAACGTCTTCAAAACAATCAGTGTATGAGGCAGATTCATGTCTTGCCAACAATTCAAAATTTCTCGCCTTTGTTTCTCTCCATTCCAGCGCGTGGTTTCCTCCTTTGTTACGCACTATCATACCTGCTCTTCCTCCCAATCCGGTTGACAAAGAGCTAGAGCCGACCGAGCCAATCATAGAAGTATCTTCAAGTTCACATTCAGACTCACCTCTATCACCATCTTCGGTAGCACGTCGCCCTGTCACATATTCTATTGCCTTTGTCAACTTTTCTATGTAGGCGTCTCATACTCAGGACGAAGTGGCACAAGTTGAAAACAGTAAGAGCACGACCTTGCATCATAATTCGACTCCTCATGATCAGCTCACTATACAACACCCATCTCCTCTCCCATACAAATCCTCCATGCTACGTCGTCAATTTCCCTTTCCGACAGAAGCCTCACATGTCCTGCACTCCAGTACCATTGGAAAATCTTTTAACTACAACCACCCCTCGTCACAACCAGCGCGCATGACAGATATTTCATATCCCGAGTCTTACCTCCGCACTCCTATATATGCGTTGCCCTTCCTACATCCGAAATGGCACGCCAAAACTGATACAAGAGAGTTTTATGAGGTTACAAGTCCAATTTGGGAGGAGCATGATGCTGAGGCGGGTTACGTGAACAGTGTGGAGGAGGTCAAGGAGAGTGTAGAGGGTTGTAATGATGTTGAAAGTATCGAGGGAAAGAGTCGGAAGGACGGCTGGAGAAAGACGAAGAGGAGTCTGGATAGCATTGATGGCGCAGATGATGACGACATCAAGAGAAAGAGGTTCAGGGATGCATAGGAGATATAGAGAAAAGCACATAATTAATATCACGCTGCTGGGACGTTCCAACGCAAACGACATGAATTTTTGTAGTTCAATTAATGCCTCTATAAAGGTCTCTGTATGGGCCGCACCGCCGTCGTCAAAGCACCAGGCATCGGGAACAGCGGTGTGGACGCCTCGTTCATTTCGCGAATCTTCTTGATCAGATTGCTGTTGTGTTGTTAGTTTCCACATCATTGTACTAAAGGCTTCACCTTACCTGACAGGGAGGTTCAACCTATCCTGTTCTCTCCAAAGGATACCTACAACCTTCTCTCGCCCTCTACTGTGATCCTCTAGATGCTCTGTGATCAACTGCCTGCCCAATTCCTTACTACATCCATAAATTTTCTGAGTGCAGCCGTCGAAACTACAAATCCACGAGTCGCGCGGGCCGTTCGGTTCGTAGGTTGGTAATGGTGTTGATACTATCGGTGGTGATACCATTAGTCTGGTATTCGCTGACGATGACGCTGGCCTAACATGCGGGGGGACGTTGGATGGCCGGTAACGGAGTGGTAGAGGTGGCACAGCGGTGGCTTCTTCCAAATCCGAGTCGCCGGTTGTAGGAGGAGAGTCGGGAGCCGCAGATGCACTGGCTGTACGTTTCCACCGGCCTCTTTCTTCTTGGTCCGCATCCATGTCATCTAGTTTTCTCTTCTCACGACTTGGCGATAAGGCTTGCGTCGGTGTGTCAATTCCCTCGTCTTCCTCGCTACTGGTCGTCTCGTCGCTTTGCTCGGCTTCCGAATCGTCACTTGCTGGTACAGGCGCCTTCCCCTTCCCCCCCTTCTGTCTGCCTGGCTTGATGCTAATCCCTTTACTCTTGCCAGAAAACTTTCCACTCCTAGGTCGTAGCACAGATAGCCGACCTTGCTTCCGCCTACCTGGTGGCCTGCGTACAGGTGTTGTTATCGCGTCTTCTTCGTCAGATGTGTCTGAAGATTCATTCTCTCCATCTCTGAGAGTTCCGTGATCTCTCCGTGGTTTCAATTCGACACCTTCAGCTCGTCTTTGTTCGGCTGCAGATAGGTCGTGTCCAGCTGCTAGTTCTTTGTAGATCGGCTCGGAAGCAAAGAATTGTACGGCCTTCCGGCGGGGATGTTCCATCATGTAACATAAATTTTGTGCATGTACCAAAAGCACGTTTTTTGCAATTTCCACCTCTTCAATCTCGTACCGCCTGACAACAAGTTCTGCAACCCGATCTACCGTGATTTGGTTTCGGCCTGCCCGCAGAACCCGTTGATTCACTGCTTTCTGCATGAATTCGAAGAGAGCGGCTGCCTCCCACCAATTGTCATCCTTCTTTGGCGCTTCTACTGGCTTCGGTATCGTAACCTTTCCGTGGGCTGTCTGTGCTTTCGCATTTGTTTGCGTTGACTTGGAGCCTGTTGTGGTTGCCGACCTGAATTTGGAAGGTTGCGCTGAACGTTCAGGCTGGATTTGCGAATAGCGGCCCTCGATACGTGCTTTGCAATTGTCGAAGTCTTTCTGTGCGTACATTAGATTAAAACTATAGGTTCTTTTGGGTATCACTTGCCGGAAATCTGCGTCTAAAACGTTGATATAAAGGCGTGTTACTCCAACTTAGTCCTTGGGCCTTATTCAAGAAGCACATCATAAGAAAAAGGTGATGATGGTCGAAAATCCTCTCAGCTGTAGCTACATCGCTGCAAGGGAAGCGCTCGTCCTCTGCGTACTATGCTATGTCAGCGTTCACCTTGCTCGAAGTTTACATGTTCCCGACTTGTACAGACCTCTTGAAAGACCAATTCTGCACTAGGCCCACTACTCTTCTTCCGCGACTCGCTATATATGTCGGTGACGAAGTATAGAAGTTCCACAGCCTGGACCATCTCGTTGTATATCTTACTGTACTGCGCCGCCGGCCGTATTTCGAACCAGCCTGCGTTGCCTTGCGCCCAGATTACATATGCTCCGTCAGTCATTTCGCCGTAGGAGAAGCGTGTTACGTTTCGCAGTTCGATGTCTGTGGGCTTATAGGGTTTCTTCAAGACTGGGATTGCGTCAGCCAGAGCCGCTTCCTTTATGGTCGCGTGTATAGGCCAAGAAGCCTCGCATACAGTATTTCAGCTGGCTACGCGCAGGGCTTTCTAATCGCCCTTCCACCCTGAGTGGTGTGTCTGCATATGCAGCAAGAAGACTCGCAGGTTTGCCATTGTTCTCGAAGACGATTCGCGCATCGCTCAAGATAAATATCTCCCAGTCGTCGGAATTGGTATTGGAGGCGTCGAGTGGCCGCAGTATCTCAGATTCTGGGTCAGGCATTTTGAGTATCAGCGCGAGATATGTTGCATGTTGTGATGCTGCGTGAACAGAGCTCCGTGATGCAAGCCTAGGCGAAAGGAGCAGCGGGGATCCTGCGCTGCGGGCGCGAAGCGCGAGACGGCGATCCAGCGCGTCCAGGGTCAATGGCACGTGTGTTATCGATAGCCGAGTAAGTTGCGTCATGCGATACCAGTGACTTCTTTCACTCAACAAAGGTAGCACCGCATACAAGGAAAAACTGGACAGGTACTGAAACAACAGGCCCTATCTTACAGCCTACATTAGCCCCTAGCAAGAAATCTTGCAAAGATTATTAGCATTGTAGGCTTCTAGCTTCTCTATCTATATCTACACAGGTCTTAACATGCTTGTTGTAGCAGGAAGGTGTATCTTGCTCTAAAGGAATATTCACAACAGGCCCTACCTTACAGCCTACATTAGCTTCTGACAAGAAAACTTACGAAGATTATTAGCACTGTAGACTTCTTGCTTCTCTATCTATATGCAAACTACACTAACAATGGGTATCTTAAAACTAAACAACAACTCATCTAATCGTCTCGTCATAGTGCGGCTTCCTCAGCAGCCTCCTGCTTGCGTATCTGCTCCTCCAATCGTTTCTTCTCTGCTTGCCTCAATCTCATCATGGTGATCTCTTCTAAGCTTGGCGTCTTCGGACTAAAAGAGAATTTTGGTGTTCCTGATGGCGTGCCTCCTACACCCTTCCCTATACCAGGTCCAAACGATGTTCTGAAAGACTTGCTCTTCGGCGTGGATAGGGGCGTTGACGGTGCTGGTGGCGCATCATTGGTGGTTTGCGATTTGAGGTCAGGTTCGCCATTCACCCAAGATATAGATTCCAATGACGGGTAGTCGGACTTCCCGTCCAAGACAGCGGCATGCGCATGGTCAAGACGCGTGTACGTGATGAACACAATAGCGATGGTCTTGCGATGCTTTTCTCCTGAAGGTCGAATCTTCTTGTCTTTGCCCATGATTATAATGTCAATCTTGCCGTATTTCGCAAACATACTCGATATCTTGTCCTTGTCCCAAGCTGCAGTCTCGCCTTCTCGCTGAAACTGAACCTTGACTGTGCGATCGATCTCGGCCGACTCTCCGGGCTTGGGCGCTTGCGGCTCGGGGCTCTTTTCGACATCCATGAAGCTCGCCTCAGCCTCTTCTTTGCGTTCCCTTTCCCTACGTTCTTGGAGTTCCTTTCTCCGCCTCTTACCATCTTCGGCTAGTCTTTGTATCTCTTGCTCCCTCCTCTCTGCCTCGTTCATCTGTTCTGCCCTCTTCCTCTTCAGGTTGGGCACCTCTCGTTCTCTTCTCTCCAAGTCATCCTTCATCTTGCGCCGCCGGCCATCCAATAGCTCATCCTGCAGCGCCTTCTCCCGTCGCCTAGTACGCGCACGGTCATATTCGCCCTTGAGTTTCTCATCAATGAGGATATCGCGTGCCCATCCGAGGTAAATGAAGCGGTCGGCGGCATCTTTATTGTCGGGGTTCTTGTCGGGATGGTATCGTATTGAGGCCTTACGGTAAGCCTTCTTGATCGTAGCTTCCGGCGCATCGAAGGCCACACCAAGCAACTCGTAGAAGTCCTCAGTGGTGGACTTTGCAAGATCTTCCAGATCCTTGTTGTTGTCGCCCATTCTTGAGATGCTAGTGAAGACGCGTGGGGATTTGGGAACTGGTTGGGGTAGGTTGTCGCGTAAAAAAGTGTGTGAGAGAGTGAAAGTCGCGAGCGGAAAGTGAGTGGCACAAGCGCGAACGGCTGCAGGCTGCAGAAACATGTGAGATGATCGTCCACTAAACCGATTTTAGATTAGCGTGTGCCGACGAGCTACCCAGAAGACATCTTGGTAAAGCTGACCTTAAAGGTATTCATAGGTTTTTACGTTGTAACTTGAGCAGGAAAGTAGCAGTGTATACATTTAGGATACATTATCGGGGATAGGCATAACTCGGAAAATACGAGCTACTTCGTATCTTCCGGGGCCGTTCCAAAGATTTCACCCACCCAGCTAGAGCTAGAGCTAGAGCTCGAGCGTCCCTTCTTTCACCTCGCTAATGTTGGTCGCGTCTTCAATCAAGCGCACGATCATGACTACTCCCCCGAAAGAGAGCCGCAAGGTGCTCGAAGGCATCTTCGCCATCAACAAACCGCAATGGGCCTCCTCTGCCGGCGTCTTGCGCGACCTCCAAGACCATTTCTCCCGTTCGCCTATCTTCGCACCCTGGCTCGAAGCTCAGAAACGCTCCCTCATCATCGCGGACGCTAAGCCGAAGCACCTCAAGAATATCAAGGCTAAACTCGGCCATGGCGGCACACTCGATCCAATGGCCACTGGTGTGCTGATTGTCGGCACGGGCAAGGGCACGAAATGCCTGCAACGCTTCCTTGAGTGCACAAAGACGTACGAGTGTGTGGTACTGTTTGGTGCAGCAACAGACAGCTACGATGCTGTGGGCAAGGTTGTGAGCAAGGCAGACTACGAGCATGTTACCAAGGAATTGGTCGAAGAGAAGCTGGCGCAGTTCCGCGGCAAGATCATGCAAAAACCGAGTGTTTTCTCTGCGCTAAAGGTCGATGGCAAAAAGATGTACGAGTACGCGAGAGAGGGCAAGGACATACCAGAGGTGGCTGCAAGGCCGGTGGAAGTTGAAGAGCTTGAGCTGGTCGAATGGTTGGAGCCAGGAAGTCATGACTTTGCCTGGCCAAAGGAGGAGGTGGATGGCGCTGAAATGGAAGGAGCAAAGAAGCTGATGGGCATTCGGAAAGAAGATGCAAAAGTCTACTCCGACACAGCAACAAGACGAGGGCGAAAGCGATCACGGTCACCAGAGAACGACCATGTCGAGGGCGCAGGGCAGCAGCCGAAGATACTTAAGAAGGACTCTGAGCATGCCATGTCTGGCGCTCTACCAACAGAAGAGGCGTCTCCTGATGCAGCTTCTGCTGAGAACAACGCTATGGAAGTCAGTGCTGAAGCACCAGTATCAATAAAAGAGAAGGCCACGGCGTCTGTAGAGCAAGCAGAAGCAGCAGAAGACCCATCAACAACCCAGAAACCCGACATCGAAGCTACCAAAACTACCACATCAGCAGCCATATCCACTTCAACCGCGCAACCCCCAGCAGCCCGGCTCCGTATGACAGTGACGTCAGGTTTCTACGTGCGCTCTCTTTGCCACGATCTTGGTCTAGCCTGTAACTCTCTCGGCCTGATGTCCTCTCTTATCCGCTCTCGTCAGGGTGACTACACGCTCGGCCAGAACGTCCTGGAATACAGTGACCTGGAAGACCCATCGAAGTGGGAGCCTCAGCTCCAGGAGCAACTTGAAAAGTTCATGGAGAAAGAGAACTGGGAAGTCGAGGAACTAGATGACGATGAGAGTTGGGAGGCGAGAAAGAAGGAGTTGATGGAGAATAGGAAGGATGGTGATCGGGAGAAGAGCTACAGGGGTGGTGGAAGAAAGTGGAACTCAAAGGGTAAGGGGAAGTATGGGCGGAACGGGTACTCGAAGAACATGGACGGTGGACGAAAATGAGTAAGTGGTAGTACTATGACTTGCATTATGATACCCCATGAAACCAATAACAATGACTATGGTATTTTGCTACAAAACTGGAAAAAATCTCGGTGCGTATGGATGGGTCGAACATGCAACCAGGGCATCAATATCAGACGCTTCAGCATCAAACCCCAGTTGTCGAGTTTCTTCGACTCAGACTCTGTCTCAGACTTTGAAAACTCCTCTGCACCTCTGTCACAGCGTCATCCGCGCCTTGTAACCCATCTACCTCATCTTTCCGGTCCTCGTGGTTGATGAACAAGAATGAAAGCACCATGATCGCTGCACCGACCCAATATAACGCTGACGCATACTGTGCATCCAATACCATCTGTCCCACAAGACTGCACGGGATCGTCAGACTAAGACCAACAGTAACAATCAGCGGAGAAGTAAGCAGCATGGCGTATGCCCAGCAAAAATCCGATACGAGAGATGACGCACTATTGATAAGTACGATGTTGAGGATGCGGGATGTCGGTGGTAGTTCAAAGGGTTCGATACCAGTCAAATGCAGAATGATAAAGCCGGGCCACAGCAGCAGGACATTAGCCAAACCGACGAGACCGAAGAAAAGGGGCATGTTGACCCTTGTTTCATCGCCAATCCGGGCTTTCATGAAGACGGTATAGAAACCGTACAGTACGGCAGATACGAATGCCATAACGTCGCCGATGGCTAGCTCTTTTGGTGTTTTGTGTGGGAAAGAGCCTCGATTCTCGTCTGTCTCGCCGGACACATCGACCATGGAAATGAGGGCTACCCCGCCCAGAGAAGCGAGTACACCAATGAGTTTGAGTAGCGTGAAGCGCTCGACGCGCATTATGGATCCGAGGAGCAACGTCCAGATTGATGATGTGGAAGAGAGGATAGTTGAGCTGGCAACGGTTGTGTATTCCAAACACGCGGCCGCAAAGTAATTTGCCAAGAACCAGAGGAGACAGAATTCCAATGCCAGCTTCGCTGTGTCTTTCAAGGTCATGCCTTCATCCACGTCCTGCTCCCCATTCTTCCCGTTACCAAAGCTCTGAGAGCCGTGGAGAGAGGACGATAAGAGAACTTCGGCTGCCTCGTCGTTTCGCGACTTGTTCGAAGACGAGAGTGAAGACGCAGATTCGTGGTCGCGAAGCAATTTCCACTTGCCTGCTCGCCGTTGTAGAAGATCGCGAATATGTGCGAGGATGGGTTGACGGTGTTGTGACGCGCTGTTTGGACGGTGACGATCGACCCATAGGTGGTGGACGAACATGGGGAAAAGCGGTATAATGAAGAAGGTGGTATTTATATAGGTGACAAAGTAAGGTTTCGAGTATGAGTTGTCTGCGAATATTGTCTGCGTATTGATCAGCTACGCGCTTACTACCACGATTGCCTCCATGTCATCCGAGGGGGACTGAGATACGTACACTCGCGAGGAAATTACTAGCTGTCCATAGGAACACGGTAGCAAGTAGGAGGGCTATTCCCACTGCATGTCTCACTTTGCTTGTCCAAGCTCCCCTCTTCTCGCCCTCAGCCCACTGACTGGCCTCACTTGCCGGGCTCTCAAGGTAGTCTTCCCCGCGCAAGTACGCGCTTTCGTCGGAGACGTCGCTAACGCGTGGGCTGAGTGGCGTCGTCTCGACATCCTCTTCTCTTCTGGGTATCATATCGAGAGGAAGTAGTAGAAATTATCGTAGGTTACGTAGAGCAGGTCGGTCAAGGAGGGTCTTCGGCAATAAGCGGGCTCACGGTCGGGGTACGTGTTGAGGCATGGAAGTGGATGCGAGCGCCCATGAAATTAATCCTTCGCGGAAGAAAGCTGAATGTGAAGAGGGAGAATGGAGTTGCACGGGGTGGTTCGGCGTGACACGCGGACACTTGATAACGATGTGCCTAAGTCCCGGGGGGTTCGGGGGTTTCATGTGTTTCAAGAGGCCGCGGGAAGCGTGGCGGTGCCGCCTTAGCCACAGCCCCACGTCATCACACGTCCAGGTGCAAGTATATGGTGCATGAATACATTGTATATTGGTAGGCTGCTATATGAACAGGCAACGATAAACCCATATTTGATGATGATTTACAGGAAAACGAGATGCTCCTGCACAGAAAGCATGTCCAACACCAAACTCCATGCGAACTCCAGATGCAAGACGGCATTGCGGCAGATGGGGGTCCACTGTCGGCTCTCATGAACAACGCTTATTTCGTAATGGCATACACTAGCATGCGCAGCCGCCTTCGTTGCCCTTGAGGTCGATCGGAATTGTCTCGGGGAAGTCGTTGCTGAAGTCACCTACGTCCTCCTGTGCTAGGGCTTGTCGTGCGATAACTACGCATGTCAGCTTCCGAACTCCGAGTCTCGGAGTGGTAACGAAAACAGCTTACCTTCGAAAGCTTGCTCAACGTTGATGGCCTCTTTAGCACTGGTCTCGAAGTAGGGGATACCGCCTTTCGATTGGCAGAACGTCATGGCGCGTTTAGATGAGATCTGCATGTGTTAGATTATAGCCTTTGACGACTGCTGGAGACACTCACCATCCTTTTGCTTTCCTCCACGTCGATCTTGTTGCCAATTACGACCTGTTTCGGTCAGTATCGATGCCGTCCTAAACTATCCACATATACCTACAAATGGAAAACTCTCTGGATCCATTGGGCTAGCCTGAACGAGGAATTCGTCCCTCCAGCTGTCTAGAGTGTCGAAACTCTTTGAGTTGTTCACATCGTATACGAGCACGCAGCAGTCGGCGCCGCGGTAGAAGGCAACACCAAGCGATTGGAAACGCTCCTGACCGGCAGTGTCCCAGAGCTGTCAAAGTCAGCTTGAACCATTTACTCAACATGGTCTCCACGCACCTGCATGGTTACCAGCCTGTCGTCGACCAGTACTTCCTTGGTCAGGAAATCGGCACCGATGGTGGCTTTGTAGCTGGCGCTAAACTTCTTATTGACCTGTAGACACTGTATAAGCCCAGTCCACACTCTCAAGCTACCGTTCGCATCGTGCATAGCTCAAAGTGGAGTCATCGTACATATTGGTTCATCAAGCTCGTCTTGCCGACCCCGCTGTCTCCGAGGATAATGACCTGCGCGCATCAGCGATGAAAAGCATATCCAGTCCAGAGCTGCAGTACCTTGAGGAGGACCTTCTTCCTTGACGCCATCTTGTAAATGGGTATGTGTGTGTGTGTACAGCGGGAAGACTAGGTACGGCGCGGGCGATTCGAGGCGCGAAGCTCGGTGCTTCGAAGCGGTGCGGAGTAGATTGCGCGGGTGACCGACCGAGGTAGTAGAAGGTAGGCAACACCGGTATCTAGGTTTGGGGAGGCTTGGCGGTGTAGGAAGATCAGTGTGCTGCGTGTATAGCGCAGATACGGTGAGGATGTGTGCAGCTTCGTTACCAGAGAGATCGATGATGGTTGATGTCAAGCCTGGGCACGGACGCGACGCTAGCCACCCGTCCCATGGTCTGGTCCAGCCACGCGCCCACCTGACGCTTCTCTTTCACCGGCCTATCCACCAAGTACCCCTACGACACCTCAATACGGAATGACACTAACATCACAGCACAGCCGTCATGCCTATCGTGCTGGTACATTGTCTAGTACAAAGGTATATTTGGAAACCCTCAGAGATTGCCACGTAACATCGAGGTGGCACTTACACTAATCCAATTGTGTTTTACTGCTCAAGCTCATGATTCAGCGCGTCTGCTTCTGATTCAAACATCCTCGCATGTACCATGACAGGTTGTATTCAAGACGCACACAACCTCTCCGATGCCTCACGTGTTCGTTTTCGCGATTGCAATCTCAGATATCTGGACCACGGCAGGAATAAGCCAGCCGGATCATTTTACTGATATGACATGCTGATCTGAGAATCGTAAAGCAGAATCATTCAGCTGGTGCATGCTGAAAAGGTGGACCACAAGGAAAGATAATTGATGGTAACCAGCACTCTTGATTCCATCATCCGGGAACGACTGCTGAGCACGAGGCATACAAATGGCAAACTATTACTCGTGAACTTAGGCATTGCGAGAGACATATATACGTAGGGGCTATCACCGTGACTCAGATCCTCTATTCATGATGAAGTAATTGTTGTTGAGAGAAGCTGTGCGCAATGGTCTCATTGATAGACTCGGAGTTGCGGCGGAGATTCTAATTAGAAGCCCAGGATGGCAACTTTTTCTTAACTCGTGATGCCGCCCATCGGTTCTTGACCTCGTGAAAGCAAAAGAATGGATTCAGTCTGGTCAAAGCAAATACTTCTTTCTTGGTAGAGCATCTGATCGCAACGCTCAATGTAGTCCTGATCGCATCGGCTTCATCTCTCTTTTAAACGAAATCTTCAAATTCCTGACCTAAGCCTACATCTGTAAGAGAAAATTGTAAGAATAGAATGAGCGAATAGATAATAAAGCCAAGGAAGACGAATGTGACACAAAAGAGGAAACTCAAAGTAGTATCGAAGAAGGAAAATTGCTTAAGTGCGACGAGGGATATGAGAAAGTCATACATCACGACGTCGAAGGAGAACATGCCGATGTAAGAGAAGAAGAACTTGTACCATCATCTAGTGCTGTGTTTGCCAACTATGCAGCTGGGGCGCTAAAGAGTTGAAAGTAAAGGATCATGTTGCCGATATCGACACGCAAACGAAGCCCCATCTGGACAGCACGGCTTAAGAGAATGCGTCCGACGACGAACAATGCATCATTGTCAAAAGCGATCTATCCTGCCGCAATCGATCGATATTTATCATCACAAGTAAGACGCACAACTAGAACGCATAGGGCCTATGTTGGTGTACAAGGTTTAGTAGCTGTGAGGAGTCGTTAGCGGAAGCACGAGGTCCGGCGCTAGCGACGTCGAGCCTCTAACGTGGCGCTCATATCTTTACCCTCTCTCCCATTACAGACAGTTTCGCTGCGCGACATAGATGATCAAACTTGTCCTAGTTTAACCTCTGGTGCTCTTGTTGTGCGGATGATGATAGTTTTCCTGATGCATACCGTAGACCACGGTCGCTTTGCAGCTTCCCCGTGTGGGGATCCGAATGGTGCCCATGGTTTTGGTTGACGACCAGCCACCGCAGAATAGTATATGATGTCGCATCAGAATCAATGTGTATTCCGACTCTTTCGAATATTCTCCTCTTAACAGTGTTATCGACCTTTACTTAAACCATGTCGCAAACCACCACCACCGGAACGGAAGAGATGAGCCTACCGACAACAATGAGAGCATGGCAATGGTCGACATGTGGTACCACGCTTGAGGAGGCGATAGAGCTCAAAGACTCAGTCCCACTGCCGACATCGAAGCGGCCCCTCGCAGCTGGAGAATCTCTTATTCAAGTTCACGCTGCTGCTCTAAACCCTGTCGACTACAAGCTAGCAGAACTGCCAGTGGTTGGACGAATGGCCATCCCGAAACCAGCAACACCCGGGCTTGATTTTGCTGGAAGGGTTGTTCAAGAAGGACCCGACTGCAATGTCAAGGTTGGGCAAATGGTATTTGGCAAACTCGAGCCAAAGCAACAGTTTGGCACACTTGGGGAATACGTTATCGGTTCAAAAGCTGGGACGGTGCCGATACCTAGTGGCGTGTCTGTAGAGCAAGCAGCAACGCTAGGGGTTTGTGGACTTGTGACGTATCAGTGTCTTGCTCCAAATGTGAGAGCTGGTGACCGAGTGTTTATTAATGGTGGTTCGGGAGGTACGGGAACATTTGCCATACAGATCGCCAAAGCTTTGGGATGCCATGTTACTACAACTTGCTCAGGTAGATATACCAAGTTTGGAACGATAGCGCATCTGCTGATTCTGTCACAGGTGCAAACACCCAACTGTGCAAGGATCTTGGAGCCGACGAGTTGATTGACTATCGTGAAAACGATGTTTCTACTCTTCTCGCAAGCAGCTCGAAGCACTATGATATGGTTCTCGATAACGTTGGCCACCAGTTCGAGCTCTACTGGAAATCCCCCTCCTTCACGAAGCCTGGAGCGAAGTACGTACAGATCGGGTCCCAGGTCAGCTTGCCCTTCATGTATGACCTCGCTTTCCGCTTCTTGGTACCCATGTGGCTTGGAGGCGGGCAACGGCCGTTCTCATTCGGTCTTGCTTCTACAAATTACGATGACTTCATCAAGTTAGGCAAACTTGTCGCGGACGGCAAAGTGAAGCCTGTCGTGGACGAACTTTTTGCATTCAACAATGTACATAGAGCATACGAGAAGCTCAGGACCGGCAGGGCGAAGGGCAAGATTGTAGTCAGGGTGAGAACCGAATAACGACCGGCCGAATAAAAAGAAATATGTTGCCGCCCTTATGATCAGAAACGAGCTAAGAATATGCTGTTCGATAACCCCTTTTGCGTCCGCGCTGACATACGAGCTGCTCGCTATGTAGTATCTGAATCAGATGAAGGCTCGCAGAACCTCCCCGTCAGGCATTAGTGTGCAAAACGATGAATTGGGGAAGAGAACAAGGATCGTTCCTGATTCGCTCAAGATAGGTAGATGCGCCCGTGGCGGCGCTAATGCCGGTTTCAGGCAACGAGGCTGTGCTAGACACTGCCCGAGCGACCTGCATTCAGCTGTGTGCCAATACGAGGATAGATTCCACAACGATAGATATGAGTCAACACCACTATTTTACAACTTTTCGTACGAAATTCGACTGCACCGTCAGCCATAGGAACAAAATTACTATCGCCCATCTCATAGGAAAGTCGTGATTCTTCTACCACGCAATGACCGAAATATCATCGAACCAGATCGGGAAACGAAAACGAAAGTCCAATTCGGAGGATGACGTGGAGTTCCATGGAAGCAAACGCTGTCGAACAGTCAACGACCCAACGTCACCTCTATGTGTGGCTTGCCAAACGATCGATATCGATTGGAATTTTGATGAAGCCTACCGGCATTACAGAGGGAGAAACCTTAACACATCAAACCCCGCCCAGATTCACGAAGCCTATGATCGACGAAACTTCTATAATGATGCTTTCCTGGTGCATCAATTTGGTACTCGGCTATCCAGCCCATCAGAGTGTCCATTGTGCAACTTTTTCCGATCCATCAGGGCTCAGCCAGATGCACATGAGCGCTACAAGTTATTAGCGTTTCCCAGTAGCGATGCATGGATTTTCCATGGAGCGCGATTGAAAGAAGCACAGAGAGATGTGAATTGGCAAGACCTTCGAACTCGTCATGATAGAGCTTTCATGGCCGTCGTACCCGATCTTGAGTCTATTCCGCCAACTGCACACGATATCACCTGGCTTGATTACGAGATCCCCGCCGTAGGAGCCGTCTTCCGCCAGCTGGCTGGCAACAGTAGCGACCAGGATCTACTGGGTGCTAGGGAAATTCCGTCCACATTTGATCTTGGGCAGGTACGGATGTGGCTCGATGTATGTCGGAGCGAGCATGGTGACGCATGCAAGCAACGCGCATCATACGAGCCTATCACCCGAGGCTTTCGTCTCATCAATTGTTCAAAAGATCCTCCAGAGGTGGAGGAACAGCCATGGGGGACACCATATGCAGCTCTAAGCTATGTCTGGGGATCTACCTCCGCTGATCTGGACCCCTGGCCAGCGACGGTTATGGACGCAGTCGAGGTCACACGCAAACTCAACTTCACCTATCTATGGGTGGATCGGAGTTGTATAAACCAATCGGATTTGGATGAGAAAGGCTACCTGATCTCGAGGATGACGACGATATACGAAGCAGCGGATTTCACGATCGTAGCAGCGGCAGGAAGCGGTGCTAGCCATGGTCTCCCTGGGGTACGATCGACACCCCGCAGACCGCAACCAAAGTACTATGTCGATAGCGGAAGCTTACTTTTATCAATACTTCCTGATCCGCGGCGAGAAGTAATGCAGTCGCAGTATTGGACTCGTGGCTGGACTTACCAAGAAGGTGTGCTTTCCAATCGCCGCATTGTTTTCACTGAACACCAGACCTACTGGGAATGTCGCAGTATGGCGTCTCACGAGAGCGCAGACATAACGCTGTTCCATACACCTGCAAGCCTCAAAGATGATTCTAATTATCTTCTGGTCGACTTCCTGCTTACTGGCATATTCAAAGGAGGTGCTTTCAGTGGAGGTAGCAATGCGCACCAAGATGATGCTGTTATCTCCAACGACGAGGCATATCGGCTTGACTATGGGTTTCCAGTGGTTAATGAGATCAACGTTAGAGCACAACTGCGAGGGCTGGCTGATCACATGCGTGAATTCACTAAGAGGCGCTTGACGCAAGACACAGATATCCTACCAGCATGTAAGCAATCATACCATGCGAATTGAAAAAGGGACGTATACTGATTGCGCGTACTCAACTGTAGTTCAGGGGATTTGCGGGATGTACGAGCAAACCAAATCTCTAATTATATCCCAAGGAGTTCCATTATGGACAGGCGACATTGCCGGAAGCGCGACGAGCCCTCAAATCACCTTCGCTTTATCGCTATCGTCATGGTATCACCGTGCAAGCCCAAATCATGTCATGTTCATCTCAGAGGCTTGTACACGACGTAATCACCTGCCTTCGTGGACGTGGGCTGGTTGGAACGGTACGGTTAGTTGGCGCTTGCCCCCCGATCGTGAATACGTGGCATATATGAGTGATCTCATTAACTCCACAAGCCCCAATATTGTTTGGGCGGCGAATATGTACCTTTCGCATCCTGAATGTCAGTCTCGAGTTCGACTGCTCGACAGAGACTCTATACGTCGCTTATCAGATGGGATGTTATCAACACTTGAGATCAGAGACCCGTACTTCTTGAATACCTTTTATAGGATCAAAGATGTTGATCGAGAGTGGTCTTGGGGGAAGTTGATTGGAAGGCCCGGTCGTGAAGAAAAAATGTCATACAGTTTTGATAAGGACATGGATTGGTATAGGATGGGTCACAAGAAGGGTCGCCTTGCTTTCACCGCCATGTCGATCGCCATCACCCAGCAACAATGGACCGCCAAGCATGTCTCTGGCGAGTTCATTAGTGTTCTTATATTTGCTGGAAGATTCTGCGATACGGAACATGGAGCGGCACGGTTCCTGACGTTGCGAAAAGTACCTCAGTCTAGTCCCACACTGTGGGAGCGGGTTGGTATACTCTCGTTGACACTTGCCTATCTAGAAAAAGGGGGATGTCGAGATGTCTCTGGTCTTTTCGCCCGGATACCGGCTCGTCAACAAATTGGCAGCAGTATAGTAATCCAATGAATCAGGGACCATATCTCGTGGGCAAAACGTTTATCGGGGGCGGCTTTACTAGTTACGATCAATCGCAAAGACCACTGCAGGAAGATCAGCACGCACCATCCACCTGAATACCAGCAGTATAGCAATCTTTAGGTCAAGATGTGAACAGAATTATAATTTCTTGGGCCATTTGGCTACCGCACTACAGTTGATTACCAATCTTCGAGCACAAATAAAGGACTCTCCGCTTCTGTGGCTGCATTAACTTGTATCTTTCTATAGCGCAGCACACCTGACTACGTTTTTAAGTTCTTGCACATAGATGCTAGGTGAAATCACTCTGTGGTTGACTTCTTGATTGGCATGCTAGCTACAACATATTCTATTAGTAACTTCGATGGCGTACTGTATACAAAGACATGGTAAGATTAGTCTGAAATCCAGTTTGAGTACTGACACACTTGGCAACTGAACTATGCACCAGTGATTCTTATCAAATTGCTTTTGGTTACGATGGCAGATGAGCTCACTAGGGGTCGCGAGAAGCTCAATGTATCTACAAGTGCATTGGACTGTACGGAACACGAGAGGTAATCATAGTTGGATGTACGGAAAGATAGTCTAGCCGGACACGGTTATCGAGACGCGGACACGGCCCCAAACGCCAGCAGGAGGAGATGAGCTCCGATTGTTGGTTTCTGAGGATCTCAAGACCACCAATCCGGCCTTGGCTTTCGCGAGAAATCCTTTCCGATCTTCTAGTCTATCTTTGCTTGGTCTCTACCTTTGACAGTATCGTCTTCGATTGTACGCATGGCGCCCGAGGTAGAAAACGTCTTTAACTCGTCGAATTTGTATACGCTTGTTGCCAACACACGAGTGTTTTAAGTACTTCGGTAGTAAACTTATGGAGCATTGGTACGTCTCACCTACCTTTTCGCACGTTTTGAGCATTAAGGTAGAGATTTTTGCCTACGCGTATACGCTCGCGAGTCGACTGGTAAGCGACAGGGCTAGATCGTCGGCCGATTCCGGCAACTATACCTAAGCCGCAGAGGTTCTAGCACAGCATTGAGAAAACGCCATTTCGCGTCCAGTCTTTGCAAAAAGAGATCAGATTGCCATAAAATGCTTCTACGTCCAGCACGCACCTGCACACGGTCACTCCACACATCAACACGCGCATTTGCGGCCCGACAATCCATATACCCACCGAACGACGCTTCCCGAAACCGGCAAAACCTAGTTCCTAAATTTTCGACCAAACAGTCATCACTGAATCTGAGCAGACGATCCATAGCAACCTCAGTACCTCGACTTCAACAAATTGGCTCCGCAGAACGGATCTCAACATCCAAGATGGCAGGTGACGACCACTACCTTACTCTGTCATGCCCCGATAAAGCAGGCATTGTGTATGCTGTCACGGGTCTCTTAGCGAAGGAAAACCTCACCATTCTGGATCTACAGCAATTCTCCGACCCAGACTCCAAGACTTTCTTCATGCGCGTCCATTTTGGACACTCCCCTGATGTCTCCGCACTACAAGATAGCATGAAGAAGCTCGCCTCGGAGATGAGTATGACGTACCACATCCAGCGGGTAGACGCAAAGCCTAAGGTCCTTATCATGGTGTCCAAGATCGGCCATTGCCTCAACGATTTATTGTTCCGCGTCAAGTCTGGTCAACTCAAGGTTGATGTACCAATCATTGTATCCAACCACCCCGAGTTCGCTGAACTAGCAAAGAACAACGGTATCGAATTCCACCACCTACCCGTAACCAAGGATACCAAAGAGAAACAGGAGACACAGATATTGGATTTGATCAAACAACACAACATCGATCTTGTGGTTCTCGCACGCTACATGCAAGTGCTCTCGCCTCGTCTGTGTACAGAAATGTC
This sequence comes from Alternaria alternata, assembly GCF_001642055.1. Classification (NCBI taxonomy): domain Eukaryota; kingdom Fungi; phylum Ascomycota; class Dothideomycetes; order Pleosporales; family Pleosporaceae; genus Alternaria; species Alternaria alternata. Next base: position 499,496 of record NW_017306194.1, on the reverse strand, counting down.
GGGCAAGATCATCAACATCCATCACTCTTTCTTGCCTTCTTTCAAGGGCGCGAAGCCGTACCATCAGGCTTATGAGCGCGGTGTTAAGATCATCGGGGCAACCGCACATTTTGTTACAGCCGATTTGGATGAGGGACCAATAATTGAACAGCGCGTTGCGAGGGTTGATCATGCTTTGAGCCCCAAGGAATTGGTGGAGGAGGGAAGCAATGTTGAAAGTCAGGTCTTGGCTGCGGCGGTCAAATGGTGGAGTGAGAAGAGGGTATTTTTGAACGGTCAGAAAACCGTCGTGTTCAACTAGAATGCTCATGCAAATGGACGAAAAGCAAATCGATGGATCCAGTGAAACGCAAGGACTGTTTGGCTTTTTGGTGAAGGCATTGTGGCAGAGCGGTTGGATGGGCAGATTTGCTGAGGTTTCCATCCAATCCTAATGCAGTATGTGTCTCGAGACGATGCTAGAGGTATGAATCACTCGTGCAGACGTCCGGCTCCTCACGACACTCTTCGTGGGGCAAGACTACAGGTCATTGCGACTACGTGTATCTGCTTAGTGATGTGGCGAGTTACATGACGAGTGTCGATATTCCAGTCAATAGGGTCATTGGCATATACTGAGTTGGGTATGGGAGCAAGTATCAGTATAAATTTGTTTCATGGATCACACGCCAAAGCTTCTTAGGAACAGGTTTGCCTACTCAACTTCCATCTTTGCCTTGCTTACCTTTCTTCTGCTTTTTCGCTGATTCAGACCCGCATATGGCGTACCTCTGACGATAGGCACAACTTCGGAAGCAACGCCAAAAGCGCAGTGATGTGGAACTAGAGGGCCACCGCTGCCTTGATAACCATCATTTCGCAGGTAGTCCTCTTCGCCGTCAGCAAGAGCACCAAATTGAAGTTTGGTGCGCATCAACTCCATTGGGAAGGGATCGTTGCCCAGACACGCGCCATGACCGATATCATCTAACGTAGTGTTGCGAGTAGTAACCAGTATACGAGAAAACCCAGTCGAGAACGTCGTTCCATCTTGCCAAATCGTTAGAGCGCCGAACAAGAGAATGAGGAAAGTAACGAAGATGACTGGCGCATAACATTGCCATAACCTCCCAGGTACGTAGACGAAAGAGGACTGGAGTCGTGACCGATTCACTGTGAGTTTTTCTTCGGCTACCACCAACATCTCTGGTACTGATAGCAATGAAACCACCATGTCTGAATAGAAGGCCTCAATTTCAGCCGTGAGATTGTTCTTAGGCTCGCTGTTTTTTTGCACTAGTCGTGTCATTGTGACGTTCGAATGGACTTGTGCGTAGTATGGCCCTGGTTTTGGTGCCGTAATATCGACATGTCCGCGAAGAAACTCCCTAAACATATCGCCGATTGCATGATATGCCGCAATCTTCTTGTAAACGCCCACGTTGTGTCGAGGGCTGATGTAGTTGTCCGTAGGCCTGGGCATAGTAGTGTAATCTATCTTGCCGTCAACCCCACGCGGAAAGTCTGTGTCCACGACGGGCGCTTGGTGTTTTAACTCAATCGTGGATTTGAAGGATGGCTCAGTGAATTCCCATTTGACGGTATACCTAGCTTCCATATGTATGCAGCGGATGATATGTGAATCATAGCGATGTGTCCAGTTTATTGCGAGTGGGTCGTCTGTCGCTAACTCTTTTGTCGAATTGAATGCGTAACCGATCCACAACACAGGTTCCGACTTGAAAACACCTAGATCTGATGGGGCTTCTCCAACAGGTATTCCCCCGTTGCCCGCCCGAAATTCAGCGGCTTGAGGGCGGGGGTATGCACCTTTGTCGACCTCCGCATAGTACACGTAGCTTCCTTGCGGTGCTAGAATACTCATGTTAAAAGGCGCATCTGAATTATTTGATCCTTCCGTGTCGTCAAAATTACTTGCAACCTCCTCGCATTGATAACTTGGCCCAGTGAAGCTTTGTTCGTATGTGCAATTGTAGGATCCTCCACAAGCCTCTTGTCGAGCACCCTGCCTAATGTTTGGATGATCCATACCATTGTATGCTAGCAGAAGCGCAATGCGCCTTAGCTCTGCTGATGGCTGATCGTAATAGTCAAACCACCCTGGGGCTGCGGCAGCAAGATCGGTGGTATTGTAGTACATCATCGACCTCTTGTTGCTTCCATCCTCTAGCTTGACCGGGTGTCGCCAATCTTTTGTGGACTCCACCGAGAAGTTGAGCGTAGGAACCTTAAGATCAAGTACTTCGATGTCGAGATAGGTTCCGAAGGTAAGTGCACCGGGTGAAAATATGATTGTTGCCAACGGAATCAGCCAGATAACCTGCAAGTCCGCGTTCGCAATTAGTGTATGTTTATATGTGGCTTGCGCCCGTCAAATTACTAACCATGGCGATGGCACACAGAAGCGGCGCACCCGATACAGTTTCCCAGTTCCCAAAGAGCGAAGGATCTTCTGTTGCACCGAATATCTGATCAATAGACAGCACAGTCAACGCCTGCTCTCTGAAAGCTCTCCACATGCGCTGTCGAAAGACAAGTACCACGCATGACCCAAAAGCGACTTTTGAGAGGTATGCCAACGCGCGCCCATAAAGAACCCATCGAAACTTCTTGTCTTCATCGTCTTCTCGCCTCTGGTGCAGGAAGGTGTACAAAAAGTGCTGGAGGAGCGCAAACACGAGGCCCATGAAGAAAGCAAATCCCATGAGTGCTGGTATACGCCAATGTATATGCCATCTTGTTGACTGGGTCGCCCGATGCGCAATGAGCCTCTCGGTCATAGGATCTGTTCGCGCTCTCGAGATACCAGACCCAAATGAATACAGCGTGTCTGGCGTTCTGGAGTACGACGGCCGTGGCTGAGGATAGGATGCGACAGAAGAGAACATATCATGCTTTCTATCACTGGTTTCCTGCCGCCAATACGCAGCGCCTGGTGATTTTGGCGTTGTTATAGGTATCATCTGGATCCCTAGACCTGGGTCGTTCATATCTTCTTCGAATCTCAATGGGATGTCGCGCCCAATGTCGGGGGACTCGTCGCTTGCTCTGGCAGGTGTGGAAGCATACTGTGGTCTCGAGACGCGGATCTCGGGAGACGCAGGTGAGTATGAGTACCGTAGGGTTGAAGGCTCCATAGCTGTAGATCGTCGAAGGTATCACAGATTTAGCTAACGTACAACATGCATCACTAATGCATTTTCTTGAGTCTGGGAGCCCAAGGTTCGATGTTGAAGAAATGAATTGTTTCAAAGTATAGAATTTCCTAGGCGATTTCCAAAAGACCGGTCAACGCCCTCGGAACGGCCGCACTGGCGTCGCGGCTGAACTGCAACTCCTGGAGGCTGAGCAGTGGCCTTCAACCAGTAGGAATTCTACATGTGTGAGGCTCATCATCTGATGTCAGTCGGAGTCCGATGGTCGCACGGCAGTGCTGCAGCGAATAAGCATGGGACAGCAGTCAGCCGCATCGCACAGCAAACTTTCCAGCCCCCTGGCGGCATGCAACCACTTCAAGTGCGCGAAACAACCATGATGAGACAGTTGTAGCTACTTACGACGAACTTGGTGGAAGCTGGGCTTGGACATCTTGGACATCTTGGACATGGTTGCGCCTGTTGGGCGGCGAGGTGGTGGTGAGTGAGAACTTCATATGACGAAACGACGCTCCCCGAGCATGCGCGCTAGCCTTTGGGCACGAGCCAAACTTGCAGACACGAAATGTGCAAATTTGGCTGTTGGGCTTGCAGTTGTTCGAATCTACGGAACGTGGCGGCAGAAAGAAACAGCGGGTGTACGAGTAGCTAGAGGCACAAATAAATCGGTGCATGCAACCATGGTCCTATTGTAGATAACTCGAAGTCGTAATACAGATACCTGCAGTGCTTGCCTTGCTCTACTACGTTTCCAGGCAAACCGGTTGGGCTTGGCGGCTCAGCCTGTCAAACCTCGTAGAACCTTCGGGCTTCGTCCTCCGTGACAGGACTGACGTAACTCTTCTTCGAGTCGATGAGTCCATACCGACTTCCCTTAATCTTCCACCACATATCTCGGCGATTGCCATTCAATTTTCCGCCAAGAATATCTTCCTTCAGCCGCACCACAAACGTGTTGTACATCTCTGGTTCCTCGAGCTCGGTGAGCTCTTCTCGCATGACGCGAATAGCTTCAAGTGCCCGTCCATAAGCGTTGTCTCCAATACTGCTGCTAATGAGGTTATGGACTTCCTTCGCAATACCTTCTACGGCTTCTTGAATGGCGTCTAGATCGTCAGAGGCGGCGAGAGCTTGCTTGAACGAAGGTATGAGGTTGTTGGTTTCGATCTTGACACGCTTGGGTTTACCGAGGAGTTCGTCAACATCAAGGCCTGAAAGAGGCTTATCGCGGTCTGTACGTTGCCGTTTACCACGACCTCTGACCTTTGGCGGAACCTTTTTGACGTCTGCTGCTTTCTTGACGGAATCCAATTGCTTTACAGCCGCTGCGATGAGCTCTGTTGGTGGCTGTGAGTATTTCATCAGGATCTCCGGCGGGTCTGGCATGGGTAAGGTGGGATCAGGATGTGTCGCCCGCCATTTTATGACCTGGAGGATACGATGGACAAGGGGGGAAAATGTGTCTTCTGGTTTGGCGTATTCTTCCTCATTGCCATCTTCGTCGCGACCAAATGTCGATAAGTCCATCGCATCGACGTAGTGGCTCATGGCATTGAGAAGTTCATCTGTCGGTAGATCTTTATGCTCAGTGATGGTCTTGCCGCTGACTGTGAGTTTGCAATCCAATGGCGGGAACTTGTATCGTCTCATGTCTTCTTCGAAAGGCAATTCAACGTCAACTAGAGCCTCCCACTCTAACTCGATACGCGGAACAAGTAGTAGCAACACTGGAGGTTTTAGATCCTTCGCTACCAAACGTGCAACCGCATAGCAATCAGCTTCGTAGAGTGCGTGAATGAAGGACGATAAAGCGAGCTGAGCTTGCGGGTTGGCCTTTTGCGGCACTATGAAGTTGGCGCGACTCAAGGGAAGATAACGATCAAATTCCTCACCCTTGATAAAGCCCACTAACTCCAGAGCCTGCTGGGTTTCCAATTTCACAACGTTCATGTCAGATTCCGAAATGTGCACCGCTGTTCTGCCGTATTCGTAGCCACGCTCTAGCTCATCAAGCTCGACTGGCTTTTTCAGGCCGGGCTCATCCAGGTTGTCCACCTGGTAGAGGTGCTGATTGTGGACCGCTGACAGATCAGTCATTGGGTAGTCCTCACCAACTACAGTCGCCGATGACTCCACGCTTGGGCCAGATGCGCCAGCATGATCTGCACGCACTGCGAATGTACTTGCTGTGGGTGGCTTCGCAATCATGGTACATGGATACCGTTCAACGTCGATAGTGATAGTGGCCTCGTACTTGCTAGCATCTCCCAGTGTAAGTGAGCCTCTGTAGCTTTGGACTGGTCGGGTGTCCTTAAGGCGAGGGGTATGAAGCTGCTCAATAGCTGTCACAAGTGTGCCGAAATTGCCGTTGCAATCCTCTACAAAGCCTTTCAAAATCTGCTCGTTCTTTGCCTAGATCATATTAGCTCCATTCAAGCTTTGGCACCCATCCCTCATACCTTTCGAGACTCTTTCGTTTCTTCTGTGTAGCCTACATCTGGGTCGTCAAAGTCTAAACCAAGCAGGATAATCTCGAATGGAGCATCTGGATCCTTGATCTTCGAAGCCATCTGCTCGAGGTCTTCAGTGTCCATTTGGCCACGACCGTCAGTCACGATGATGACCCTACGATCGTACTTTAATGGGTTGCCTTTTGTCCCTTTGGTTGCGTTATCAATCATGTGTACAGCTACCGCAAGGGCGGAGAGTACTATTGCTATTAGTAAGAAGTGGCTTCACAAATGTCTGCCACTCACGATCCCCATTGTCCGTTTTGCTTGGCTTGAGTTGCTCTTGTAGCATTCGAACATCGCCTAGTAGATATCTAACGTCTATCAGCAGGGGCAACGTCTCTTCTAACGTGGCACATACGACTTTAGTTCCGAGAACACCTTAATGTTCTCATACCCTTCACCCTCTTCCATAATCCCAGCGAGATCGGTCTCGTCCGTTCGGCAGCCAATGACACTCATCAACGCGCTCTTCCTGCCTGTGGCAACCTGAATTGCTGTTAATCTATTCTTGAAACCGACATTTGTGTAAGAGTTGAAGCATTACCGCACATCAAACATACTAAATCTCCCAATGAACGACGACTTACGGTAGTTGTGATTTTGTCCCACACATACTCCAATGTCCAGTCAAGGTCAGTCTGCTCGCGGCCATTCCTCTTCTCGCCCATCGACCGCCCCAGATCGAGTATATAGACTGTCGCCTCTTTACCCGCCATAGTCGTGTTAGCAGATGCTTCTTTTGCGCGCTTCGCGTATGGCAACTAGCGTCGCGTGCCGTTAATTTCGAGGCGTTATGGACCTTCAGGGATGAACAAATTGGCTAATCGTGGCTATTGAGAACGTGTTCAGGTGATGAGAAGATGGTAAGAAAGAAGAGCAACCACTGTGGAAAAGCCTGTGGTCGCTCCACGAAGTGGTGCAGCCTGTTGCTTTAGGCAGACAATGCACGGACCATGACGCGAGAGCACGTGACAGAACCAGCTGCTACGAGGAGTAAGGACTGGCCAGGTAAGTTCTCTACAACACTTATTAAAATTTTCTAAAAGGCAATTCTCACATGCTTTAGCACAGCATTTTTATTCTGAAGGAATTTTATTTGCGCAAAGACACATATGATATTGAGGTGATCAATGGGTAATGAACTTGCCAGAATGTCGTACTGGAAATCCGAGCCGCAGGTGCAAGACACTTACTTTCCACTGGTGAAGGTCTTTTCTAGCAAGGAAACTATCCGAATCTCATGGTGAGCTCCGCAGGTTTGCTTCCCATGACTTGTTCAATCTCGTTCAGGTTCTCCTTTGTCAATTTCCTGTACACATCAACCGCCTTGACGGTCTGATATATCTGCTCTGGCCTTGACGCACCAGTGATAGCACTTGAGACATTCTTGTTGGACAAGACCCATGCCATAGATAGGGTAGCAACGTCAGTATCAAGCTTCTTAGCAATGTCCATGAGCTTCTTGATCTTGTCTTGTTGCTGATTCCAGGCGTCGCTCCCGACAGTTTTGATGACGGATTGAATGTAAGGGTCGTCGGACTGGCGGAGGCGCGAATCGTCGGGGACACCGTCTACATATTTTCCTGTGAGAAGGCCACCTTGGAGTGGGGAGAAGATTGTGAGGCCAAGACCACGACGTCCGTAGAGGTTCGCGTCTTTGAACTCTTGGTCGACCTTGTCTCGACGAAGAAGCGAGTAGCCTGGCTGTTCGACGATAGGCCCAATAAGGCCAAGGCGGTCAGCCACAGCCCATGCTTCTTCGATCTCCGATGCTAGCCACTCGGATGTACCTAAAGTGCGATGTATGAAGTTAGCGTATGTTACACATACATCTAGTACATGGAGATACCTACCCCAGTAAAGGGTCTTGCCAGTGTTGATCAGGTAGTTGAAGGCGCGTACAGTCTCTTCGATCGGAGTGTAGCGATCCGGACGATGAGCGTATAGAATGTCCACATAGCTTAGCTGTAGGCGTTGCAGAGAGGCTTCCGTGGCTTCAATTAAATGCTTTCTTGACAACCCGAGATTGTTGATCTTGTTGCGGGGCGAAGGAAGGGCGGAGTTGTGAGTGCCCCAGTAGATCTTTGTAAGTTAATGCACTGTCTTCACGAGGTTTCGTTAAGACTAGACTACCTTGGTGGAGACGACGATATCATTCCTGTTCCAATTGAAATGTTTGATAGCGCGGCCCATGACTTTCTCCGACTCGCCTTTTGCGTAGCCTTCAGCGCAATCGAAGAAGTTGATCCCAGCATCGAAGGCTGCTTTAAGACAGGCGAATGTGTTGTCATCGCCAACGTGTCCTCCGTAAGTGAGCCAACCACCAAGCGAGATGGCAGAGATCTGCAGTCCGCTCTTGCCCATGAAGCGGTACTCCATCTCAGGGAGATCCTTCGGTGCTTCGGATTCAGACATGCTGTAAAGGCGAAGAATAGTAGATGGGTGAAATCTCAACCGTAAACTGCGGATAAGTCTGGCTTATATTGCAGCAGAACCCTAGTCGACAACTACCATGTCAATAAGCAAGCCACCAACGAAACTGCACGATGGAGTGCAGGACGATCTGCTGGATAGGGTTAATTGTCCAAGACAACCATCTAGAGTGGGGCACTTCGCTGCAAGATACCCCGCACAAAGGGCCCAAGGGCGTAGACGACGCGGATAGTGCCAACTCCATCCCGCCTGTCGTCATCGCTACGGAGAAAGGCGACTTTAGACGGTGGAAACTAGGAGACTGGAAACACGAAATGGATAAAGAAAGAGACTGTAAGTGCAAAACTCTAGGGTAACGCGTGATAGGCTTTGAACAATGCTGGTTTGTTGTAAAGGTTGTTCCTAAGATAAGTTTGAACACGACGTTCCACTCTGCGAGCAAGCACTGCTTCACCAGATCCCAGGGACCATTCTCTTCCGCGGACCTACCTTATCGGCGCCGAATTTCTCCACGTACCAGTTCTTCGTACCTACTGCCGTCACTCCCAAGTTTGTAGCGACGAATACAGTCGCGCAGATTAGTGTCCAATTGACCCAGCTACCTTCTGGGGCTGCCAGGAGCGACAACAACGCATAGATAGCGACCTCGCAGGTATAGTGCGGGCAGAGGAGATTGGGAAACACAGTATGCGACGGAAGCTGGTAGTCGTTGCTTTCGGTGCGGAGACGATATAGATAGCTGTGGTAAGAGTGTTGCAGCATCTGGGCTGTGATGACACCCGGCACGGATGCCCAATTACCGACAGTGTTGCTGGGTGTCTCAACCCAGATGGCCATGTTTATCGTGGTGTAGAAGAGGAGACCAAGTACCCAGTGAGCAAACCACATTCGGCTCTTGCTCGTTGAAGTATATGCGTAGGACTCGAGCATGCGGCGCAGGCCTTGAAGCAACATGAGCACCCAGACAATCTGCTGCTGCCCACCAGCTTCCCAGACGCGTAGTCTCCATGCCCAAAACAGCGAACAGAGCACCGATGTAATATAGAAATGGGTGAAGTAGTTGTGGGGAACCTGCAGCGAGGCGGCGTAATCGAGAATGCGGGTGAGAGCTGGCTGCTGCTGCTGCTGAACGGGTAGCACCTTCCTCCCGCTTAGACCAGCGACACGAGAGCCATAGGCAAGAAAGCGAGAGCGCAGGGCAGGAACGGCCTGGATGACGAGGATCTAGTAAGCACGCTGATTAGTGAGGTTGCAGGTGCGACTGAGTGGTGTCGCGATACAAGAAGTGATGCAGCGAGATAGAAGGCGCGCAGCAGAGCCACCGAATGCAAGTCCTCGAGCGACAACGATAGCGAGGCCATGGTGGGATGGTATTGGAGAGTGTACAAGGCCTGGGGCTGGTGACGGCAGAATGATGAAGGCTTGACTGGTGCTGACCGCTTGTTCGATTAGTGAATCACGTGCTATGGGGCCCAATCTCCTCAGTGGTTCAGGCTAACACCGACTGAACCAAACAAATTGGCCGGCAGGAGATGACGAGGGCTAAATAATGCGGCAAAGGCCGTTTTAGCGGCAGTTTGGAACCTTGGGAGACCTGTTTCGGCTGGTTTGGCGAGCGACGAGGAACACGGGACGGGCAAGACAAGACGGCTTCATGTGAGTGGGAGAGGCCGACTGGCAGAACATGGAGCCACGCAACATCAGACGTCGCGACCACAGCGCCCTGTGATGGCCATGTTGCGCTGCCTGTCGCTCACCATGCACGATAGCCTGCCTGGGACGAGCACAAAGGCGAGTGCAGGGTTGCCTTCTGTCGCGACGGGGCCGTCTTTGGATCCATGCCCCCCATGGATGGTGCAGGCCGGTGAATGGTGGGTGGAGCACTGCCTGCTACTGGCAAGCCTCTCAGCTCTCTTCTCCGTGTCGCTCGCTCGACCTCCACTACACCTCACAACGCGCCTTCATCACCAACCCCCCGACCGCGACATCCCTTGAAGCTTTTCCAACAGCCAAGCGCCCTGTTGTTGCCGCCCGCACCTATCGTGCTGCAAAGGCCTCCGCTGTGCACCTTCCGTCCCTTGCTCTGCAAGCCAGCATGAGGCAGGAACTCGAGTGTCCTGTCCCAGCGTAATGACCAGTAATGCCGATCCGGTCCTAAACGCACCCTCTGCCCCAAAGCCCTTTCACCACGACCGCCCCCACAGTCCGCCCTCTCCACGCCCGGCACCCAAGGCTGCCGCTTTTCCATCCCAACATGCCCACGACGAAGACCAGGATGCCGAAGGCGAATCTGAGGCCGAGACGGTCGTCCTGTCACGGGACGAGGACCCCGTCGAGAACAAGGTGATCAAGACGGAGCGCATCGACGACGACGAGAACAACGATGATGCATCACGGCTGCGCTCCATCAAGGAAGAGTCGCGGGCGCATTCACCCCATCCCAACGGCCGTCGCCGCTCGAGCAACGACAATCATGTCAAGGTCAATGGCGTCAAGCACGCTTCTGAGCGCGATGCAAAGAGCCCAGTTCCTACTTCACCCAGCAGCCGCACTGCCTCGCGACACACCAAGGACACCAGCCCAAATGACTCGGCCAAATCGCCTGTCCGGTCCGCCCTTTCTCCCACACACACCACCACCCGCGGCCGCAGCGCGTCGACCGTCGAAAATCGCAAGCGCAAGCTGCGCGATGACTCGTTCCCCAAAGCCTTCGAACCACCGCGACAAAAAGCAAGGACCGAGGGTTTGAAAGACGCGCGCCCACCCAATTCGCCTGGCACACCGGGGTTTGGTCGTCCACACAAGCGTTCGCAATCGACTCAATCCGCCGTCACAGGCATCGCGGGCCGCAAGCGCCGCGAGGTCACCAACCTCGCTCTGTCAACAGAAGAGCATTGGTCAGGATCGAGTTCAGATCATTCGACATCACCACAGCCTACTTCCGCACCACATCTGCAACACGCCCGAGTAAAGCGCTCCACGCATCGTGCGCTGACCTCACCCGCACGCACCATGCCACAGCGAAAGGTCGATAGATTTGGCGCTACGCGACTCGCTCGAGAAAGTGAAAAGGGCGACCTTGATGCAGTCAAGGAAGCCTTCGAAGAAGCTCCCGATGAGCTAAATCAACCGGATTACGCTGGTATCGCTCCGTTACAAAAGGCCTCGTTGCATGGCTGGGCACCTGTCGTTCGGTATCTGATTAGCAAAGGCTGTCGTACAGACTGCGAGAGTCACGATCGGGACACTCCCCTCATCGATGCAGTGGAGAACTCACACCTGGACGTAGTCAGATTGCTTCTCAACGAGGGCCAGGTCAATCCACACCACTCGAACAAGAAGGGGCAGCGTGCAATCGATGTGCTGGATCAAGAAGATGAAGATGCAGAAGAGATTGAGAAGGAACTCAGGGAAGCGATGAGGAGGCGGGTAGACACATCTACCAACGACCACGAGCGTACCCAGAAGCAGGCCAAGACCGCATCGCGCTTGTTGTACAACGAGTTTAACGTGGAAACCCTGATCGAAAAAGCCGGTGACGGCGATATCCTTGCAGTAGGAGAGTTGATCAATAGTAACATCAAGCCGAACATTACGTGTGGCGTTGCAGCGGCAAGAGGTGGACATTACGACATTCTCAGTATCCTCTTAGCGAGTGGCCTCAAGGCTGATCCTGACCCGTCCAAGCACCCAGAAACGCCCATGACAGTTGCTATAGGGCGAGGATATCTCAAGATCATACAACTGCTTCTCGAGCAAGACAATTTCAACCCCACTCGCCGAAACAAAGAGAACAAGACGTACTACGAAATCTCCGAGGAGCGCCATGGCCCGAAATGGGAGGAAGAGAGGGACATGCTGAAGCGCGCCTGTGAAGAGTATCAAGGAACGCACCGGAGCCCTCGAAGAGTCAAGAGAGAAGCGCCAAACGCTTCTGCCAATCGCATGAAGAGAAAGGCGTCGCCACGAAGAGAACGATCGTCTTCTCCACGTGTTGAGTCGAAACGTGCGCATCTGGCAAAATCGACGACGGTGCCCGCTGCTCCCCAAAAGTCCCGGCGATTAATGTCTGGGAAGGAGAAGGCAACTAGGGAGGATCAGAGAAGAAAGCGAGTTGTGTCCGACGATTCATCAGAAGAAGAGAGCGAAGAAGACGTACGACCGCCCACCCGAAAGATCAAGCAGCGATCTTATAGCGAAGGCGAAGAGGCGAAGCCAGTCAAGAAACCAGCGAAAGTACGGTCGGATGACAACGAATCTAAACAAGCAGATCGAGCACATTCAGACGAGAGTGACGAGGATCTTGCTACGAAGCATCCAGCCAAGATTCGCACCAAACCAGCCAGACCTCTCAGTGCCAAACCAACGCCTGAGATTGATTCTCCAGATGAACGCAAAGTCGTAAAGAACAAGATCAAATACAAGACTGTCGAAGACAAAATCAGGAAAAGAAAGTTATCTGATGCGTCAACAGATGATGTCAGCATGAAGAGAACACCGACAGCATCTGCCAAGTCTACGCCCGTGCCTCCTGAAAGAATAGCGACCCCGGAAGTTGAACGCGCACGTCGCCAAGAGGAACAAAAGCTGCATGCAGAAGCAAAACGCAAAGCCGCCGAAGCTGCGGCCGAAGCTGAAGCAAAAAGGAAGGAAGAAGAAGAGGCAGCTCGTAAGACTCAAGAGATCGAGGAAGCAAAGAAGAAGGCCGAAGCAGAAGCCGAAATTAAGCGCCAGGCAGAAGAAGCCGAGGCAGCACGCATACGAGAAGAGCAGGAGACCCAGCGTCGAGCAGATCAGGAAGAGAAACGCCAGAAGGAATTGCTAGCACGTCAGGATCGTATCTCCAAGCTCCCACGTGCCTTACGGCGCGCCTGCGAGTTAGGCACAAATCGACCGCTTCATTTCTCTGGCGAAGAACTCGGCGTATCGGCTGTCTTCCTGCCACTGTTTTATGCGGCTGCGGAGGATCTCTGCAACTCGCAGGCCATACCAAACAGAACATACATTTGTTCCTTCCAGGCTGTTGGCATACTTGGACTTCCAGAACTTGATCTAGCATACCTCAGCACTCCTTATTCTGATTGGTCTCGTATTCCCGTGAGCCGCGCTCAACGAGATGCCATCCTCCGTCAATACGACGTGGCCCTCCTAGCCCAGGATTTCCGTTTCCCCATGGAAGGCGCTCCGGATTTCGATTACGCCAAGATCCAGGACAGCATCAAAGAAGCCAAGAATCAGTTTTCAGCCATGGAAGGCCTGTATTGGGTGGAAGAATCGCATCTTTACGACGAAGTCGAGAAAGTCGATAGCCTTCGACCGCTACTCCACGAGATGCGCGCTGAGTGTAAAAGACGGCGAATACAGCTAGCAGACAACGAAGAACAGCCGGAGAAGAAGCAGAAGCCTCGGAAAAGTTTCATGGATATTGTACTCGCACAGAACGGTATTAATGGAACGGCGCCTCGAGCAATCGTCAATGGTAACGGATGAAGCAGCGAGGGCATCAGGGCTCCCTGAATTGTATAATTACTCCGATTAAATAAAGCCCACATCGCCGCGCCGCGCTCCGCCGTATTATGCACTGCAAGGGACAGCAGCATCTGTGGGAAAGCTACACCGGCCAATATCTTATGTAGTGTTTGGCGGAAGTCGATAGCAAGGCATGACGAGCTTAGCAGCTCAAGGAATGAGGACTCATGTGCATAATCACGAAAGCAATACAATCTAAGTATAATGGAACTGGTCAATCGCATACAAGTGCACCGTGCTTCCGTTCTCGTGTCCAGGTTATCCTTGTCATAAATAGCCGCCACCCCACTCCGATGCATCGGGCCCCGCAGCAGAGCTCAGAGCTCCGGTACACTTTCACCAATTTAAGCCTCCCATGCGCATAACTTTACCACATTGCAAACTCACCGATACGATTTCCACGAATCCAGACCTTGCTTACCAAAACATTTGATCAACGTATCAATCGTAACTGCAACATCTCCAAAACCACTGCAGCCTCGTTCGCGCATCGCTATCCCAAGATGGCGCCTAAAAACAAGGGCAAGGGAAAAGACAAAGACGAGAGCAGTAACAGTAAAAGTGAAGGGGGAAAAGGCTCAGGCGGAAAACTCAAACCAGCAACTTCAATAAACGTACGCCACATACTCTGCGAAAAGCACTCTAAGAAGGAAGAAGCATTGGAGAAGCTGCGCAACGGCGCAAAATTTGACGAAGTGGCCAGGGAAATGAGTGAGGACAAAGCGAGGCAAGGTGGCAGCCTAGGTTGGAAAGTCAGAGGGAGCTTGATGCAGGACTTCGAGAAGGTAGCATATGAGTTGGAGCCTAGTACAACTGGTAGCCCGAAGATTGGCGAGGTGAAGACGAGCGAGGGATATCATATCATCATGGTTGAAGGGAGGAAGTAGGAGGGGTTGAGACATGGGAGTGGCAATGGAAATGGGAGTGGGTTGAAGGATGGACATGATTGATACCTTGGGAATCAGGATCTGTATACACGGTGTTTGCCTTGTAGAGACCCGTCTCATATCAGGCTTAAAATTCTATGGAAAACCTGTTCTGATTGCAATTACGTCTGCCTTCGGAAGCACTTCAGAAACGCGTCTTAGCTAAAGGGCTCCCTTACTTGCGTTTTGCAACAACCATCGGAGTCTCACTCGCCTATCTCTTTGGCCACCGCAGAAGTGCCGAATGCAAAGTATCGAGACGAATCGTTGCCGTGAATAGAGTAATGCATAAGTTCCATTAGTGTTCGACAGAGTCTGTGGAGTTTGGTGATATCTTGAAGTGTACCATTCGCCTTCCAGGTTTACACCAAGACATATACTTTGGGGCCATTGCTAGCACATGATACGACTTCGCAATTAACATCTATGAGACAGATTTCGGTGTTCACAACATGTCGAAGGGAATTGAGCGTGCGCATACAAGCGCCTCGCAGTGGCCGCTCTTGGCCATGGATTGAGGCTGAAAAACAGAGCGACCAATGGCAGACTCGGCAGATGCATCAAACCCTTGAGCGGGAAAGATATGCGATACATGGGGTGTCGTGTCTTTCCACATGTTTAGTGAGGCGAAACAAGACACGCCGGCCTCTTTCGGCCGTTGTCGAGCTGCCCGGGAGCCGTCATGCTAGCAGCCTCTTATCGCATTTGTGAAACGTTATCATGGATGATCACCTGGCCCACGGTGCTTCATCATCACGTGCAGCCGGACCATCACGTCATCATCTTGAGCAATAGCCTTCTTGGATGTTGCATAGGCGGGTAAGAGTGATAGTAATCGGCGGAGTTCTCGCGGCTCCTCACCGGCTGACGACGTGTCTGGCTGCCTTTCGTGGTAGCGGACCACTGACCAACTCCAAGGGTAGAAGCCAGCCAACTCTAAGCCGCCAAACGCGAGCGATAGCAGTCGAGAGTACCTTGCCACAAGCCAGACGGTCCATCAGTCCCTCAGCCCACAAGTGAACCTAACTACAAAGCCAACGTCTGCCTTTCGCTCTCGCTGCGACGCGAGCATTGGAAATCCGGTGTACGAGAAGGTTGGCGCGCGCCCCGGCGTCCACTAACGCACTGACCCCACTTCTTAGGCAGCTACCATTACACCTCCAGCTGCTCCGCCGTCTCACCTGCTCCACCTCCGCCTTCAACCCAACTCCATCAACCAGCCTCGACAGCAACATCAACACTCAAGTTGCTGCACCTCTTCATCTTCCTTACAGCGGCGGCAAGCTAGCTGCAGTCGCTCTGACTACTACTCTCACCCTCATCGCCAGCCTCACTCGCCCATCATGGCGGCGACTAACAACGTCCCCGTGACTCTGGACACGCCTATCGTGGTCAAGGTCCTGTTCCGCGGCCAGACAAAGAAGTTCAAGCTGCCTCTGAAGGATCTTGGAGCCCATGTGCTGCCCGACAAGGTCCGTAGTTGCTCGTTACCACAGGTTATCATGCTCAGGCGATCGGCTCGGTCGCCTGGATATACGACCAAACGCGCTCAAGAAGGACGATACTAACTTGATCTCCCATGTTTAGCTCCGAAGCATCCTCCAGCTTGAAGCTGGCGAGCAGGTCGTATTCGAGCGCTACTCCGACTCCGCCGCCTCGTATGTCATCCTCGACGCCGACAAACCCCAGGTTTACAAGACGCTCTTCCGCGCCGCAAAGGCGAAACTCAAGCTGCGTTTGAGAGCTACCGTTCCTGGTGAAGAGCCCGTACCTGCGCCCGCACCCGCGCCGATGCCGCCACATACGCTTCCAGGCTACGCGCCATCTGTTCACCGCATGAGCTCAGATACCCTCACTCCACAGGGCAATGCACCTGTTTCTCCGGTAATTGCCCGCTCGCCGGACATGGAAAAGAAGGAGGCCATCAGTCCTGTGTCGCCACCAAAGACGGCAGATGCTGACGGCGAGGCTCCTGTACCGCAGGCCTTCACTGCCCGTCAGAGTAAGCACCAACGCGAACGTGATTTGCCGTACAACACTTAGCTAACACCCATAACAGACTTCTTCAACAACCTTGCAACTGCCAACTATAACTCGGGTCTTGCGTTCCGCCCCAAGCCGAGCAATGTATGCACCTCGTGGGTTGTCTATTGCAACAACTGCAACGAGCCCATGGAGGACGAGCACTTCCATTGCAGCGTATGCGATGGTGGCGATTACGACCTTTGCCCTGCTTGTGTCGACAACGGTGTTCACTGCCCCGGAAGCGGACACTGGATGGTCAAGCGCTTCGTCAAGAATGGCAGTGTCGTCAACAGCACTACCCAGCGCATCGCACCCAAAGTCAAGGCCGAGGAGCCCCAACAGCAGGATATTCCGGGAGCTTTCACCGATGAGAAGCAGTCTGTTACCTACGAACAGGAGCCCACTCGCACCTGTAACTGCTGTGTCACCGTGCTCCCCGAGAAGGAGTTCGTCACCTGCATCCCTTGTGATGATTACGACCTTTGCTTGACTTGCCATGTTAGCAATAAGCATGGTCACCATCCTGGCCATACCTTCAAGCCTGCCACATCCGAGACTGTGCTTCCTACTCTGGCGGATTTCCTGTGCAATTCCGGCAGGAATGTTCGTCACAACGCTGTCTGCGATGGCTGCGACAAGTTCATTTACGGTGTCCGCCACAAGTGCCTGAATTGCCCAGACTGGGATTACTGCTCTGACTGTCTCAAGAACGCCAAGTTCATTCACCCCCGTCACCGCTTCGTACCTATCTATGAGCCTTTGGCTGAGCCCATGAACACCGCCAACCGCCACTACGGTATCTACTGTGACGGTCCTCTCTGCAAGGATAAGGAAAACCTGTCATACATTGACGGCATTCGCTACAAGTGTGCAGTCTGTCACGACACCGACTTCTGCCAAAACTGCGAAGCTCATCCCAGCAACAAGCACAACCACACTCATCCACTCATCAAGTTCCAGACACCTGTGCGCAGCGTTAGCGTCACGACTCTCAACGATGATAAGCAGCACAAGTCCGTTGCTAGGCTTGGTGATCGCATTGCTGACAGGCGATCTACCTCGACTGAGACTACCCCTGTCGCTCCTTCTACCAACGCTGCGACTCAGGTCCAGACCATTGTTGACATGAAGCCCTCAGCAGAGCCTCAAGTCAAGAAGGAGAAGATCGCTATTCGTGATCTGCTCGTCGACTCTGTAGAGCCAGTGCAAGAGAAGCCTGTTCAGCCTATCCAGCCTACGGTGCCCATCAAGTCGGAAGCTATCTCCATTGCCAGATCGGATACCGCTACCGAGGGCCTTGACGCACACTTCATTCGAGATACCATCATTGACGGTTCCAAGATCTGTGCAGGCCACCAGTTTGTTCAAGTATGGACTCTGCGCAACCCAGGCCCTAACGCCTGGCCACGAGGATGCAGTGTACGACACGTTGGTGGCGACAACATGCTCAACATCGACAACACGCGTCCCTTGAGCCACACTGATCTCGCAGAGGCCAGCGAAAGCAACATACTCGGACATACCGTCGAGGCCGGCGAGGAGGCTCAGTTCCGTGTTCTTATGAAGGCACCCCAACGTGAGGGCACTGCTATCTCTTACTGGCGCTTGAAGACCCCTGAAGGTATGCCCTTCGGTCATCGTCTGTGGTGTGATATTGCCGTCGTTGGCGTGCCCTCCCCTGTGGTCGCCCAGCCAGCGATTCCTCCTGCGCCAGTCCAGAGCGTCCCTACTCCTACCCCAGGCTCAGCTACCACGTTTGAGGTTGCCCCTCGATCGAATCCTCTTTACGAGCGCCTCCTACAAGCTAGAGCTGAGAGGATGAAGCATGTACAACACTCTCAGCAACAGCAAATGAACCTGCAGAAGATGAAGGATGCGCACCACTCTTTGCAACAACAACTGGACCAACAGAAGATGGAGCGTGTCCAGCGTGTGCGCAAGGCTGCTATGGAGCGTCTTCTAGAGGGCCGTCGTAAGGTTCATGAGGAAACGAACCGCCGCAAGGAACACGAAGCTGCTCTTGCCACCATCAACCAGGAGCCGATTGTTCCATCCAAGGCTGAGATCAAGCCTGAGGAGCCAGTCGCTGAACTCCCCGTTGAGGAGAAGCAGCGCTCATCTGAGCCTCTCGCTTCCGGTATGATTTTCCCTCAGCTAGACAAAGAGTCCCCTGAGTCGAGCACCTATGAGTCTTCTACTACTGCTCAGCCCATGTCTCCCTCGTCTGAGAAGAGTACAGTCGCTCGTACCGTCACCGTCGCTTCGGATGACGAGTTTTTCGAGGATGCCGAAAGTGTTGCACTAATGTCCGATGACGGTTTCATGACCGACGAGGAATACGACATCCTCGATGCTAGCGATGAGGAGATGCCGTAAGCAGATCGAGCACGGCTGTTGACGAGCTACATTCTTCGTAAGCATAAAGGTAAGCGGAGTGCTCCAGATCATTGTTTATAGCGTTCGGATTTCTGGGTTATGGGGGCGTCTAAAGGAGTGCAATTGGGGAAACATGGAATAACTCAACACTCCCTACACGGAAGGCGCTGGCGCGCGCTTCAATACACCTCGACGGGACATGTCAGTGGGGTTCTATATTGCCTCTGGCTCGGTTACGGCTCTCCTACCTTGGCTCAATTTGATCTTTCCTTACTTTCTAAATAACTTCCATATGTGTAGTAAATCTATTGGAGTCTTGTTGAACGTATATTTGCTTGTGACTTCGTGATGCTATTATCGTTCATGGCCAAAGAGATCCGACTGTGGAGCAGAAATCTGGTGTTCTTCTTAGAACATGACTAAGCCAGGGTCTTCTAGCGCGGACCTACTAGCGAAAAAGTGCCCCAGAAAAAAGTTAGAGACCTAAAGTATTGATACGCAACATCACCCACGCTACAATGTCGAAAGATACTGAGATGCTTTCTGCCGACGAAGTCGCCGTCGCTTCAAAGGAGGAGCGCCGCGAAAAGAAGAAGGAGAAAAAGGAGAAGAAAGAGAAGAAGCGCTCGAGGACAGAATCGAACGCTGAGGTTGCGCAGGCCGATGCCACCGAAGATGAAGCGGAGACACCAGCGAAAAAGCGCAAACGTGAGATACTTCCCGAAGAGCTCGAGATCGACATCAGTCTTCCCGAACCCGCGTCAAAGAAGGCCGCTCGTAAAGCAAAGAAGGCGAAACTGAACCCGACACCCGCCGCCGACGTAGATGGACCAGAAGCGGTTGCGAAGATAGACGGGGCGGCGAGAGAGGATAAGGACACGGCTGCACAGCGCTCAGCATATGGCGTCTGGATTGGTAACCTGCCATGGTCTGCCACCAGGGAGACACTGCGAAAGTTCTTGACCGATAATACTGAGATTGCGAGTGAGCAAATAACACGCGTCCACATGCCCCCACCGACAAAGCCGACTCCCGCCAATTGGACCACCAAGCCCACGAACAAAGGCTTTGCATATGTGGATTTCTCTACAGAGCTGGCAATGTACTCAGCGATTGCTTTGACAGAGACGAAGATGGATGGACGCGCGCTACTCATCAAGAACGCGAAGAGCTTTGACGGACGCCCAGACAAGCCCAAAACAGAGGAGACTCAAGACACCCGTGGGGGCAAGGGTGCTAAACCAGGCCATCCCCCGAACAAGCGCATTTTCGTGGGCAACCTTTCCTTCGATGTTACAAAGGAAGACCTTGAGGCACACTATGCCCCATGTGGAGCGATCGATAACATTCATATGGCAACATTTGAAGATTCAGGCAAGTGCAAGGGATATGCTTGGGTTACTTTCGGCGACGTGGAAGCTGCAACGGCAGCGGTCAAAGGCTTCGTATTCAAAGATCCATCTGCGTTCAAGAGCAAAAAGGACAGGGATGAGAGCAGTGACGAAGAGGACGCCAATAAACCCGTAAAGCAAAGGAAATGGCTAGTCAACAAACTGATGGGCAGAGAGTTGCGTCGTGAATTTGCCGAGGACGCGAAAACGAGGTATGATAAACGTTTTGGCAAGGCCGAGCCTGTGGACGGAGTCAATCCCGACCGATGGAAGAATTTTGGCAACGACGGAGATCAAAGAAGAGGCAGAGGTGGTGGCAGGGGTGGTGGCAGAGGTGGCAGAGGAGGTAGAGATGATATGGGAAGCAGGCAAGATAGAGGAGAGGGCAATGGCGGACGGGATTTCAAGCGCAAGGTTGATCCGAGAACCATCAAGAGTGGTGCAGCGCATTCGAATGCGCCGAGAGCAAGTCAAGCTATTGTGGAATCGCAAGGGAGGAAGACTACCTTTGAATGAGAGTATACTTTGTAGTCAGGCCAAACATATAGGATACCCCACAAGTAAGAGCTAGTCGCCATGTACGGCAGGTATCTCGCTGCGTGTTACAAGACTGGAAGGCGCATGGTTACACGTATTAAAGTCTCCTTCTACCTACGCCTTTTGTCGCTCTCAATACCCTGATACTATTGTCACGCTCTGATAGCAGCTATCGCGCTACCCTACTCACCGCAGTGTTACACCATCTGTATCAATTCTTATCAACACTAAATCGAACAATCAGACCTGGTCTCCCTCTTTACAGCAATGTCAAATCTAAAACGTATCTCCATCGTCCCCAACCTAGCTTGCGAACGCGCAGGTATGAAACAGTATGCCAGCATCCTGAAAAAATATGACTTCGCACCCACAACCGAAGGCCCCTTCCAAATGGTTGACGTCGCAACCAAGAACTTGAAGAACTTCTTCAAACCTAAAGACAAGAAAGCCACTACACCCGTGTTGCGAAAGGTTGAAGACGACAAAACAGGCGAGGTCAAAGCAGAAGATCAACAGAACGACGCGCTTTACATTTGTCCTGTCGAGATTGGAACGCCGCCCCAAATCATGAACTTGCATTTCGATACGGGCAGCTCAGATCTTTAGTTATGGTCTACGGAGTTGGATAGGGAGACCAAGGTGGCCGGGATTAAGAGCAAACATAATGTTTTTGATGCGAAGGCTAGCAAGACGTTCAAGAAGATGAATGGGGCGAGCTGGAGGATTAGGTACGGTGATGGTAAGTTCTGTTACTCTCTTTAGTGATTTCCTTCACTGCTCTCCGTGTGTTCATCTTGGAAAAATCTAGCCGAATAACTGCTTTGATAGGATCTACGGCTTCTGGGATCGTCGGTACGGACAATGTTACCCTTGGTGGTCTCTGTATCGAGGGCCAGGCCATCGAACTTGCGAGTAAACTCAGCCCGCAGTTCACTTCTGGTGCAGGCGACGGACTGCTAGGTCTGGCATTCGGTCACATCAACACCGTCAAACCAAAGAAAGTCGCCACACCCGTAGAGCAGGTCAGTTTATCTATGCTGACCTCGTTTCCCTACTGGAGACTCACCACACCCCTAGATGATTCTCCAATCCGACATCCCCTCCTCCCAAGAGCTCTTCACTTGTTATCTCGGCTCCTGGCGCGATGAAAACGACGTCGACCATGGCGAATCCTTCTATACGTTCGGCTACATTGACGAATAAGTCCTCTCGCGCTGCGGCGTCTCAGAACCACACTATGTGCCCATCGATCCATCAAAAGGCTTCTGGCAGTTCTCTTCCCCAACTGCTACCCTCAACGGCGAGATTATCCAACGACCCCCCGGAAATACTGCAATCGCCGATACAGGAACTACACTGGCCCTTGTTGACGACGCACTCTGCGAGAAGATATACAGCACTATCCCAGGCGCTGTGTACGATAAAGCGCATCAAGGTTGGACCTTCCCCATCGGAACAAAAATCTCTGATCTTCCTACTCTGGCACTTGCAGTGGGTGACAAGGAATTTGAAGTACAAAAAGAAGATTTTGGATTTGCGAAATGTGGGGCGGGCATGCAGTACGGGGGGATACAATCACGTGGAAAGAGTGAGTTTGATATTTTCGGGGATACGTGGCTTAAGGGCGTTTATGCGATTTTCGATCAGGGAAAGAAGAGGTTTGGGACTGTTCAGAGGGTGGAGGGGATGCAGAATTTGGCTGTGCCGAAATGAAGGCTGGTTCACTCCTATGTCGCTAGATCATTAGTTGCGGTAATGGTATCACTCATTCTTCTCTACTATCCAGACCTTTGTCGTGTGAAATTGCGACTACGGAGCCGCAGCATTGGCAGCTAACCACTGCCCAAACGCTGCCGCGTTCCTTGTCTGCATGAACACGGTCCCTGGTCCCGTGAACTTGCACACGAGCCCCTCGCCCGCCGTCATGTTACTGATGATACCCCCGCTAGCAACACGCTCGAGTACGTATTTGCAGTTCCATGCGACCAGATGTCCGTTATCGATGATGTACTTCTCGTTGGCTGCGAGCTAAATTGAGACAACGTTAACGAACCATAGAACCTAACATGGGAAGGTATCCAAGGATGGAGCTTACATCTTTCCTAATGATCGCACCAAAGCTCGTAACCCAAAGCACACCCGTACCACTGATCTTGTACACGAACAGTCCTTCACCACTGAACATGGCTTTTCCAATGCCCTGGCTCTTGTACTCGGTTACGATACCCTGTGTACAGGCTAGAAAGGCGTCGCGGCCCACCGACCACTGTTCCTTTCCACCAAGCTTGATGATGGTGATGTCGCCTATAGAGGAAGGAGCGAGGAGGAGTTCACCGGGGCCGGTGTATGTAGATTTGCTCATGTCACCACCGATGAGTGCTTTCTTAAGGGAGAATTTCAGGTTACCTTTCAGCGTCATGGTGGGGGACATTGCTATCATTGCACCTGATTTCATCTGTTAGACAGTGGTTCTTCTGTTTTTCTTGCGCAGTGTAACGGCTAGATATGGAACATGTGCTGCAAGACGTACCAGGTTTCGCGGTAAACGGACATCCGATCGCTAATTGCACTGTGAGGATCGAATTTGTGTCCCGATGGCTCACACGATAACTTCCTCCATTGAAGGTTCCTACGTCATCTGCTGAGGCACTTGCAGGGCCGGTATGCGCTGCTTGGCCTACGTACTGCGGTTGCTGTGGTATGGTCTGTTGGCTCGGTTGCGACTGTCCCATACCTGGATGTCCTGTCTTTTCAGCAGGATATCCTGACTGCTCGTCCCGGTATGGGCTTGCACTTGGACTTCCACCAGGAAATCCACCGAAGCCAGGGCTCATCGGCTGCTGCTGATGTTGTGGATGCTGCTGATGAGGGGGCGGCGATTGTGCTTGGCCCGGTGGTGGGAAGTGCTGTTGTTCGGGTGGTGGCGCATACTGTTGTTTCTCAGGCGGCGGCGCATACTGTGGCTGTGGGTTGGGGTTACTGCCCGGTGGAGGGGGATAGTGTTGTTGTTGGTGTGCGGGAGGGGATGTGGGCGGTGGTGGGTAGGATTGGCCTCCTGGAGGAGGGGCAAAGTACTGCTGTTGGGGCTGTTGGTCTGGTATGCGTTAGGTTGCTGTTCAGGGGTGCAAGTCTTGTGGCATGAGGAGCTAAGTGAGCAAACAATCGACGTTTGGTGAGAGGATACGAGAGGGGGCGGCATGTACCTGGCGGAGCTGTATCGTGTCAGTTGACCTCCCCATGTACTGCGATATGCGACTCACGAGGGTAGTAGTTCCCACCTGGCGGTGGCGTTCCCTGATATCCCGACATGCTCAAGCTCCCAATTCTGCAGAGACCAAGTCGACGCGACTATGGTAGTCACCCGGAAGACGACGCAGGAGTAGATGTTAGCAGTACACGCACGCGCACAACTACAGGACGAGAGGGGGAAGGAGAGCGGAGAAGGAATTGATTTAGTCTACGGAAGCATCAGCACCACATGCAGTATAGACGTTTTAACCGCGCGCCCCCGTTGGTGTCTTCCTTGGTCAAGCTGCTCAGCCTCCAGCGCGCAGCTGTTGGCTAGCGGGGTGCCTCGAGCCGCCGAATCAGCGCCCCGCAACTGTCGCTCTGAGCTGTGCCAAGGCTGTGCGACGGGTGAGCAAGAGAATAGCATAAAGTGGTTTATGCGCGGGGAGCTATCTTTAATGGGGAGGACATGGGAAAGCAACGGAAGCAAACATGCTTGTATGCATCCACGACGCAGGGGAGCTCCGGGACGCACCGCAAGCTATCAGGGTCCGAGTTGGGAACGGCATGCAAGCGCCCACGATCATCTCAAATGACAAATGCTAGTCTGCATGTCATCTGCCAGCGTCTGCACCAAGTTACCAAACGGCACACAACACGTAATGAGCATGTTTCTTTTGACCTCTATCATACTGTATCCTTTTTGACTCATCCCAAATATACGTGAACTATCCCGCAGACATTGCTCTGAATCCATCATGATCATGACCGTTCTCATCCGCCGAACAAGCGTCATAACAGCAACAGCCGTAGCGCCCGCTTATCGAGAAAACCCAGCCCAAGCCATGCATAACATTGAATATCGTAAAGCGCATAACACAAACCCTCTAGCCCACCATTCTCCGCCTCTTTCCGATCTGAGCAGAGAAACCAGTCTTGATGGCCTGTACTGAACGCCTTGATCCGCAGCTGTTGCAAGTCACGAAGTTGAGACGGTTCTCACCCTTGGATAGGTCCGTGTCGGGCGAGCGGCAGGTCTTGCATGTCACGTATTCGACAATGTACCGTCTCAGGACGTTCTCAAGTTGCTTCTGCTGGAAGCGACCCTTGATAACCAAACGCTTCTGGTCGGCAAACGAACCGCTCGTACCCAGTTCGGCGAACAGGAACTGGGCAACGTGCTCGTCGGAACGCTTCATGCGCTTGCAGATCTCGGCAAGATTGGCGAAAACAGTCTTCTTGTTGCCTTCGCGCATACACTGTGGGGGCGGGATCTTGTAGCTCTTTGTGCCGGAGCTGGCGAGATCGGGATGTTGCGCGTGGAGGAGCGTGAAGAAGCGGTTCAGGAGGAGGTTGTACGAGATGGGAGTCGTCGAGTCGTGTTGCCAGATGCCGGTGCCCTTCATCATGTCGCCCTCCTGTACTTCGGGTTCGGGGGCAGCGACCTCCTCCTCGCCTTCGGGCTTGTCTCCGCCGGCGGCAGCGAGCTTGGCCTCGAAGTCGTCTTCGACCTTCTTCTTGCTAGACTTCTTCTTTTTCTTCAGTGCAGCAAAGTCGCCCTCTGCGCCGTCCTCGTCCTCGCCTTCCTTCTTCTTGCTCGACTTCTTCTTCTTCTGTGGTTCTGTCAGTGGTCTGTTGACAGTACCATTGCTTTTTGCGCCCTCACCTTCTTTGCCAGATCAGCGAACATATCGGTAACCTCTTCAACCTCTTTGTCGTCGCCTACAGCCATTGTTGTCAGCGACTGATCTGTTGCCAGTATGTGGGCTATCTTACCACCACCTGAGGAGTGGCCCTCGGCAGAGTCCTTGCCGCCGTTCATCTCTAGTGACTCTGTAACGTCGCCGTTGCTGTCGACAATCGTGGCACCTTCGGAGAATTGGACAGACTTGCGGGGTTTGCGGTCAGGGAGATCGGCCTTTACAGAGATCCGTTAGCACATCGCTCTTTGTAGAAGATGCAGGAAAGTGAAGGCTAGGCAGCTGGCATGCAGGCTGCCCACCACTCGTGCACAGGATATTTCGACAGCGAACGTGGGGTTGAATGACGTACAGTGTCAGCCATGATTGCGGTTGTAGTCTGGGTTTCGATCTTCAGTGGAGCAGTCGCAGTGTAGTGCTACGGATTCGGAGTAGGTTGTATTATGTAGGGGTGGTGGGTCGAAGAGTAGGGCGAGCCGTCACCTTAAAGTTCGCCGCAACACATGTGTGAGTCGAACGCTCTGAGCCAAGATTTGCGTCACGTGCCGGCTGCCGCTAAGCCCCACCTCCGCTCATTGGCTGTAGCGCTCCAACTGCATGGCCGAACGCGTCTACTCCATCTACTGTCGCGACCCTATTACTTCCGCCGATGCTGCTACGTTAGCCTGCCGAGCGAGCCATACGTCTATCCTCCTTCTCGTTCGCCCAACACCGTCGTCGCCATGTCGATGAGCAACAGCGAGAGCTTCGTAGAGCCAGACTCTCCCGACGACATCGATTCATTACCGTCCTCTGCAACGAGCTCCGAAGCCGACGAAGAAGAGTACATGTCGGATGCAGACCGGGAATGGAAAGAGTCGTTGCAACAACTGGAGCTGTTGTTGACCATGGTCATGGTGCCATATCTGGGCAAATACTTTGGCAGAAAGGCTGCTTACTGGGGTACGTCATCTTCCATATCCACGAGGACGGATGCATTGCAGGTTGCTAACGAATTTCTAGGATGGGCCAAATTCATGGAATGGAAGTACCCTGTCGAAGTCGTCTTCTCGAGTCCCAAGACATTCAAGCTCGCTGGAGCTGTTGAGGCAGCAGCGACGTTATGAGCGCTTTATACTACCGCGGCGGCTTCACACATTCAAGCATCGGCGTTCATGGCGTTGAGCTTCATCCGACACCCACACACGCTGGGCGTCATGTACATACCAGTCTGTTACTGCGGCATATCGAACAAATACATTAGCGAGCAAAGCACCTATTCCTCTACGCTCTCAAAGCAGAACCTCTCCGTTGAGAATGGTCCTCCCGTAAGCGTCATGGTGCCAATGATCACCCGCCAATGTCAGGAGCCTGTCTTGCATGCGCTTCGTATCCAAACCGCCATCTTTGGCATGTATCTCTTCCATTTCTTGCCTCTTCTTGCTCTTGGGCTTGCCTTCTTTGATACGCAGTTTCTCAAAGTAGACATAAGCACCGTAAAACACACCAGACGTATTGCCGTTCAATGCTCCCTTCTTGCTGCGGAAAGCAGATAGTTGGCGGGCGTTGAGGGTCTTGGGCGGATTGTGGAAGGATGTGGAGGCTGCGCGAAGGAATGCCTACATATGTGAGGATACGAAGTTAGTGTATGTCTCACATGCGTTTCGTACAGTTACAACTTACCGCCTGTGTTACACCGGGCTTTTTGAGGTGCGCGTTGATCTTCTTACGGACGTCGTCGCATGTGTCTATTCACCAAATTCTCAGTATATAGCTTTCTTGTAGTGAAGTCACGAAGCTCACCGAATACGGGCACTTTATCGTCCTTCTCGCCGTCAAGCTCGATGTCGTCAATACTGGGTACGCTATCCTTTTCTGCGGGTCCTTGGCTACTCTTCGCCTTCTTGTTCGGGGTTGTTTTGATGCCTTGGATCTCGCGCGTCTTGAAGAATGCCCACGCTGCCAGATATACGGAAGATTCGGATCCCTTGTCCTTCCCGTGCTGGCTCATGAAACGCGAATATGCATTGGGAGTGATATTGACCTCTTTCTGGAACTCGCCGACTTTCATCTCACCGTTATCAATCAAGGTGCGTATCTTACGCCTACAGATGAATCAGATACTGTACTTGCGCGACACGTTTATTGCGCTTTGACGCGCACAACGTAAATGAGATGTAAGGTGAATAATTTGCGTCTAAAGAAAATCCTGTATACCGCACAACATCGCAACTGTCCGTCACCAGCCCGTTTTCAAGCTCGAAAAGCAGCCTGGCTTCATTACTGATCGGCATGCCCTGATCTGACGCGGGCGATAACCCATGCTTATGACGTTGTGTTGCGACGCGTCTGTTGTTTTGCGCTAGTGGGTGGGGAAGGTGCAACGCGTTAAGAGGCGAAAATAACATTATTCACAAGAGCCCCTCTTGTAGAGCAAGAAGAGATGCAGTGTTGGTTAATGTAAGTAGGAGGAAGCCTGGGTATATATAGTGGGAGGGGGGCGCTGATAAGTGAATGTGAATCACGTGAGAGGATCTAAACTAACACCTCTTAGACACAAACATTCTGGAGACTCTCGGAACAATCAACATCAGACAGACGGAGATCAAAATCAGGGTACCCAGTTGGTAGTGAACACAACCTCACGCAAGAATAGAGCATCTCAGGAACGGTGCAGGGTGACTACAAAGTTCCATGTTCACTGATACCATGGCTAGCAGTAACAAGCTCTCTTCGACAATCTCCCTGAAACATCGCAAAACAAGAAACTATACACGGCATAAGCGACCATTTTGAGTTTGAGCGCCCTGATCGCCATCCTTGACAACCCAATTCTCACTGCCAACAGCTGTGGTAGCATAGAACACACCCTTTGGATCCCACTTCTTCTTAATCTCGAGGAGCTTAGGGTAGTGGTTCGCGCCGTAGAAGTCGGTTTGCCAGTTTGGCTCTTGAATATCCGCCTCATTGAGGTACACACCGCCACCCTCGGAAGCTGGAGCAACCGCACGCCAAGAGTCCATGATGTCGTAGGTAAGGTAGTCGGAAGCTTCTGCAAACTGAGCTGCCGTGGCATCTTCGGGAACCAGATTGGCAGTGATGAGGAAAGATTGGGTGTTACGCCACGCCTCATTGACAGCATTGTCGACGTTGGAGGGATTTCCTGGAGCCATATGGTAGCCACCGACAGTGTGGCCCTTCATCACTGTGTCCTTGATCGTGGTGTAAAAAGAGTTGAACTTCGCTTCGGTTTCCCAAAGACTCTTTGGGAAAAGGCGGGTAGCTTGACGAATGTTGGTCACACCAAGAGTATCTGCGCCCCATGATCCTTTGTTGGCAGAGTAAAAGTCCTCATAGTAAGTAGTGTTTGGGGTTACCGAGAGATTGAACGACTTGAGGTCATCGAAATACTCTTTAGTCAGCGCATTGAAAGACTCAATGGTATGGTTTGGCGCAAAGAAGGGAGTCATCTGGAAATCGAGCGAGGTGCCGTAATTCCAGATCCAGAAGTATGAATAGGTACCGGCATTAGTAAACTCAGGGAAGCGCTTCATATAAGCGTTGACGCCCTTCCAGAAGTTTTCGGAATCGTTGACCGGAGCCTGGTATGAAAAGACGGACTTGGTGACCTGGATTCTGGGGTGGGCTTTAGCGATGACAGACGTAACAACGCCAAAAGTCCCACCTCCTCCGCCGCGAAGGGCCCAGAAGAGATCAGAGTTGACAGATTCAGAGGCAGTCACGAAGCGTCCATCAGCGGTGACAACCTCATAGGCGAGAACTTGGTCAGCAGCCATACCGTATATGGATGCGAGAGGTGAGTGGCCACCTCCGGCGACATAGCCGCCACTCCATCCAACTGTCTACATTTGAACGTTAGTAATCGGTCGCCTAATATCTTGTATGCTTTTACAAAACCTACCTCACAGATACCAGCCAGAACAGTTACATCGTGGTCACGAGCAGCTTCCAAGATTTCAAACCCTTGGACTCCGGCACCAGCCTTGAAAGCTGGGCCGTCGTACTTTGTGGATTTGTAGTTCTTGATGAACTGGATGTCTTTAAGATTGTGTGTCCATATGCTAAGAGCACCAGCACCAGACGACTTTCCAATATAGTCTAAACGTAAGCGTGTGAAGTTAATATATGTCTCACATACAATCCGTACAAGGGACACTTACCATGGCCAGTATTTTTAACAGTCAACCTCAAGTCCATGTTGCGAGCAAAATTGACGCCAAGTTGCACCTGGGCAACGTTCTCGACATCAATGGAGTAAGAGGCATAGCCACCTAGTGTGCAGGTACCACTGGGATCGTCGGTTGGCACGCATGTACGACCCTGGAAGAGAGGCCACATCATGGAGGTTGGATCACTCGTGCTGATCATGAAGGTTAGTGAACAGTAATATTTGCTACATGTGGAGTTTTACTTACTGGAGATCGGCTGTAGTAAATCTGGCTGATATGTCTGCGCATTTCATCTCGTCGTAGTTATCCCAGGCTGATTTCTTATAGCAAGGCGCGGCGATAGGAGTTGTCTTGATGAGTGCTCCTCCGAGTAAGAGGTCGAAGATAGACCATACCCACTCTTTCGGGTAGTTTGGATCGCCTGGAAAGGCTTTACATTGACCACTGCTGAGTGCACGCTTTGAAATAGCCGTTGTCTCATTGCCGCTATCGAATCCAAAGAGTGCATTCACATCAACCTCGCTGGTTTGGCTCTCTGCCGTCTTCAGTACCTTGTCGGTCAATTGAACTGCCTCCTGGGGGAAAAGAGCAACGCCTGCAGGAGAGTCCGCAGAGACCGTAGCAGCAGCAGGTGCGACATCGCGTATGGCGACAGGGCTGCCAAGGGCGCCGATAGCTCTTGCAACAAGAAACAAGAAAGGACCACGTGCAGACATAGCGAAAGAACTGCAGCTCAGCAAGAACTAAAGTGTCGGCAACGGAGAAGCAAATCATGTCTACGTGAGGTGTCCCTAATAAATGAACTCATTTCCACATGGCGCTAGGCCAAAGGATTCGTTCGAGAACTATGTGTCGAACCACATGGCAGGCGATACCTGAGAGGCAAATGTCGGAGGGATCGTTGCGTTGTATGCAGCAGCAATATGCAGGTCGTTGTACCTACATTACTCGTAAAGCGTGTCCGAGTGTAGCTGCCGCCCCTCGCTCAATCTCCCTCTTCCCCATGCGGCCCGCCCGCTCGGTGGCGGCTATTCCACCAATAGAAGTACGCCAAAGCCCTTCCCGGGTCCGTCTTTGATCGTCAAAACACAAGGAAGATACCTTCGGGCTTTCGGCTTTAGCATATCTTTGCGATTTGGAGATTGGAATATCTCAAGCGAAGAAGGATTTGGCTCAGGGTTCTCAGCCGCCTCGAGCCCCACAATATTCTTAGCTGCGCCAACTGCAGGATACAGGTGTGATGGAGGGCATATGAAGCAAGGATCACCATTCAGCGGCTTGATAGACGGCCTCACATGTCCTCGTCGAACCTGTAGTGGGTCACTCATGGCATGTGGTCCAGAAACCATGCCGAATGGAGTCCAGGATGCCGCGAAGACGATACGAAGCGTCCCA
Source organism: Alternaria alternata (assembly GCF_001642055.1). NCBI lineage: Eukaryota > Fungi > Ascomycota > Dothideomycetes > Pleosporales > Pleosporaceae > Alternaria > Alternaria alternata. Next base: position 468,119 of record NW_017306194.1, on the reverse strand, counting down.
TGATACTTCACACAATCTGTTTCCGCCTCAAGTAGCTGAAGCAAAAAATTACCTGCCATTCACTGTACTTCTAAGCAGTTGCTTCCGCGGAAACTTTGAAGGAGAATATAAAGCCGACAGAACGCCACAGAATTCTACCCAGATTTATGATTGGACATCACAACAAGTCCACAAGGGATGCCCTTTGCCAAGCTTCCTTCCGGAAGGTTCGGAGGATTGTCTAATCAGCGGTCATGGCCAAGGTTCATGTACTTGTTCTGTGAAGCAGGATCGCAGAAACCCTTGCGTATAGGATTTGTGAGCCGCTTTCTGTTACATTGACCAATCACAACCGTTCACGAATCTGTTTACTTCTTCTCCCAGGGTAATAGAGATGAGACGGAAGCGGGAGACGGAAAGTTCAGTAATTTCGTTGCAAGAACGACCGTCCCGAGGTGCTGCCTGGTTCCAAAATTCGGTATACTTGCTTTGTTTTATACTTTGCGTTTCTTCTGCGTACACAAATTTCTACCATGGCAAACAAAGGCTTACAGCCAGTGAACTTATTCTTGGCGATCTTTCCAAGCGTTTGCTGTGTCGTGATAGTGTCCGTACGTGTTGTACTCAGGCTTAAAGGAGGCAGGTTGGGTGTTGGTGAGTTTGTTCAGTGGTTTAACATACATCTCTACTCACACATTATTCAGAAGATTTACTTTTGATCATTGCGACTGTAAAGCACCGCCCCGGTTCATGGTGATCTCCAGTATCTTTAGCTAATATGTGTACTGTACATTAGTTTTTGAACCTCGTTCTCTCTTTCACAACGTGTGGTTGTAAGTATTTTCTCGTTTCGCACTCCGTATTAGCAATATATGTGTGCATACAGCTAACGGCACTCGACAGATATTCTCACCAGCTACTATGGCTACCATACTCGCGATATCCCTGATGGTGCAATCGATCCGATCGTGATGATGAAGGTGCGTTACGAAGTAGCATCATCGTCGTCGCCTGATATTCATAATTCTGACTGATTCGCAGTGGAACTATGCGAACTCGATCATCTACAATCCCATCCTCGCCTTGGTTGAGGCCTCCTTCTTGATGACACTCATCAAGCTCCGATCGCAGAACAAGTGGATAAACGTTTGTCTATGGGGAACACTTATCATAAACGGCTGTTTCGCCGTTGCTGCACCTCTCGCCTGCATTCTGCAATGCAATCCAATATCTAAGTACTGGAATCCCGGTATTCAAGGACGGTGCGTTGATGCTGGCGCCTACACTGTCAGCACGTCGTTAATTGTGCTCACGACTGATGTCCTAATCCTGCTCATGCCTTCATGGATATTACACGATTTGAAAATGCCTCTTGGTCGTAAGCTCATGGTCATTGCATTTCTGTCCTTCGGAATTCTAGTCACTGTGGTCGGCGCGGTGCGCACGAGTGTCCTTGTCAAAGTTTTTGTACTGAAAGAGGCCACGGAAGATGGGTCATACGGAGTTGGCTACACCCTCTCAAACATCGAATCTGGACTCGCAATTGTCGGGACATGTGGCCCAACAATTAAGTACTTTCTCAGTTGCTGCATCCCTTCGCTTAGGAATGCAGATGAATCAAGCAATCGCGGGTACATGTACCCCACAGCCGGCTCTCAGGGGGATGCTCGGTCGAAACGCTTCACGAGAACTGCGAAGACGCACAGCACGTTCAAGGAGATTGATGAATTGGAGCTGACAAATGTACCGGGCGAAGACAAGCACATTACGAGAAGGGACACACAACGTGGGGATCCAATGATGATCACAAAGACAGTTGCGTGGACAGTGGACAACAGCCACGAGAAGGATTCGAACAGTACGAATGGCGAACAAAGACCTCGCGATCTGCTATAAAAGACGGAGCAGGAGGGATGATGGCTAGATACCAGGTGTAATTGGCGGTGCAGCAGAGTTGAGCTTACGTATATCACTGACACCAACTGTCGTGAATTTATAGTAGATATTGGAAGGAAGTCCAAAAGAAAATATGCTTATGTTCCACTTGAGAGTTTTCCTCTTCTGCACCTTACCAAGTCACCGCTCATAGTTGCTTCGAAAGCTCTTGTACCCAGGCTAACCTTCCCTCGCCAAATATCTCAGCAGTTGCTGGCATATTCTCACCACCTTCCAGTAACAAAGTACGGACAATAATCTTTTCCGGCATGACATCCTGATGATGGTAGATATGGCTCGTGCAAATCTTGCAAAAATAGCATCGCACGAATTTACCTAACCCCGTCAGCTCCTTTTCTCTCTTTACCAACGCGGCAAAACGAAACATACCGCTGGCGCCTTTGTAACGATATTGTCTGATATTCTCTTCGCCTGAGATGATCTGCAGTTCTTCTTTCGGTATGATTTGATTGCATGAGTACGGACCGCCACCGAGCTTTTGACACGTTGAGCAGTGGCAAAGCACATGCTCAGCATTCTCAAGCTTCGCTGTCCAGTGAATGCTCTCGCAATGACATGTCCCCCTTCTTACTCCATCCTCTCTTGCTGACGGATGTTCAGCCGGTGAGCCAAAGAGCACACCATCTTTGATATCAATCACTAAGCTGTCCTCGATAAGCGGTTTCGCGGCCTGGGAGAAGGCCTTGTGCACAGGCTCGGTTGTGAGGTAGTAGTCCAAATCCGCTTGGTTCGCAAACTCGAGCACGAAACCATGTGTCATGCCCTTCGAGAAAGGCTCCCATGATCTGTTCTTGCCAGCTTTGAGCGACTGTATGAGGGGTTTACCAGTATGAGGGTCTAGCGATTTTTGCTGTAGTGACATGAAGGACTTGAAATGGCTTTCTAGATCTGACCATGATATATCTTGCCGGTATTTGAAGAGTACGATGTGCGTTATTGGATCACTCGCCATAGTGATCTCAGATGCAGGAGTGATTGGTGTTGAGGTGAGGGTTGTAGTGGGAGCGGATTCGAGGATGTCGGCGATGTTGGGGAACATGTGGAAATCGAAAATATGCTTGTTGAGATGAAGGCTTCCATGTTATAATGATTGAGTGTTTCTAATGTTACGAAGGTTACGGTCCGTCATCTGAGATACAAAGCCGCGATCTTGCTCTTCGTGGAAGGTGATTCCGGGATTAGCGCCACTGGATGTAGCAAGATTCGCCGAATATCTATTTGTGGGGTAGCTGCGAAGGGGAACAAGTATCTCTATGTTCTTCACTTTCACCAATTCGCAAGTCATGGAATAATTTGCAATATTGCTGTTCTTGACTCGTAATTACTATCCATACTCAACTTCGCAGAAGATCGAAAATCATAGTAGAATCGCTATTCTACCATCCAGCACTTCCAATCACCCTATCTCACGGTGTCTTACTCTCGCCAGATCCCATCGCTTGCCCAGGTCCACTTGCGTGCCTCAACTTCACACTCTCCTCCGTCTCCTGCAATAACGCATCCTCGTGACCGACCGGGTAGAATCGGTAACTCCTCGTCTCCGTGTTCTGCCAATCTCCATGAGTCTGACAATCATTCTCATCCAGATCCCCGGAAACATAATGTAGGAAATCACCGTGCGATACAACGACAATTTCCTGCTCGTCGCAGTCGCGTAGGAAGCGGCGAAGTTCAAGCGCGCGTGCTTTTAACGAATCACCGTCTGACGCCCACTTCCCCTTCTTCGTGTTAAAATCGGTGTAGACGTCTAAACACCTGTGAAAATTGCACACATCGCCGAATTCTTTCTGAAGGCGCTGCACGTCGCTTGGTGTGTTCGCAGGCAGGTCCGTGGCTTCTTGGGCTAAGGGTAGAGCTAGAATATTGCGTTTTCCAGACTGCAACCAAGGGTCCATGCTGATAAGTGCGGTCTGGATAGCGCGGCGAATAGGACTCGCGCAAACTAAGTCGATGCGATCAAAGTAAGGGAATGTTTGTGAAAGCTTTTTGCATTGTTCTTTGCCCTTTGGAGTGAGGTCTGGGTCGGGGATATTCTCATTGTGTTCCGAATTGTGGTAGCCTTCGGCATGACGGATGAAGTGCACTGCGCGAGGAGACATGTTGAAGTAGTGAAGGGATACGGGTATGGTATCGAAGGAAAGTATTCTTATTGAGAAGTTGAAGCTGATATAAAGTTCTGAAGAGGTGCATACTGGCAGTGTATACAGAAAGGGACTCAATATATATACCTACAGAAATATCGGTGGATGGATGCCACTGCTGGGTACGGGATACACACTTACTACCCTCGATATCGGCGGCTACTCACTAGCAAAAATCGAACCAAGATCGCGAAGCAAGAAGCATAACCATCGTCACAAACGACGTATACCACTTGTTAGGTACAGAGGAGAATGCCATGCCGGCACCAACCATCAGAAGTCTAGAAGGTAAGGTGCGTATACGGCACAAACACCTTCGGAAAAGCTCCTGAGGTTTTGTTTGGCCATGAGCCAGCTTTCGAGTGAGCTTCTCGTAAGTACTAGTCTGTCTTCTAGAAGACTATGCGCCCAGCCATCGAATCTCGGTGCTCTTAGCCTTTGACAAGTCTCCGCTTGGACACGCTTGCTTAAATGCTTCGGCCCTGGACGCTGCTTGAATCCCTACCAGACCAATGTGAACACCCTGACTACGCGCGGTCGCCGGCTGTTATTCGCTCATATACTAGTTCGCTGCATGCACAGTGACATCTGAAGCCAACTCCCCGTCAGGAACGATGCGAGCAGCACGGGTAATCGGCACTCCAAAGAGGCTATGCAACGCTTAACGCTGGAATTTGCAGAAGTCGAAAGACGTCGCGTGGATATTTTGCGGGCCCTCTCAATCGTTCTTGCAGGATGTACCGAAGAAAGTAGAGGTGAAGCGACCGACACATCCGCTCTATTCGATGTTTGCATGCGATGGGGGTGACGTCACCACGCGTGAACTAGTAATTTGCAGGCTTCCCCACACACTAAGGGCATCATTATCGAATCTGTATCGAGTCGGGGTGCAGCACTACGCACGGCTTTACAGATTTATCATAGTCGAGTGTTCCAAAAGACGGCTAACACGGCATTGCGCACGGCACTGTATCTTTCTGGTGACGATAGCATCACGCGTCGCGCTATCCTGCGCCAAAGAGTTTGTCATTTTTGCTTGGTTGGTAAACTTTAAACAAATGCGGTGCTTCGTACGATTTCAGTCCAGCATTTGTAGGTGGCAGACCATATCGTGTCAATTCGAGCGTGACATCTAGTAATCTATTGCGCCAGAAAGAGTGTTCTAAGACTGCACCGAGGGCGGATGTGCGGCATCTCACAAGAAGACTTCTAGATTGAACTCCAGCGTACTCACGGGATATCTGTACATTTGTCAGTTTCTGATTCAGTACCGTTTTGAATGAACTTACGGCAATTCGAACTTCTGAAGCACACTCGGGTGCAAGATACCAAAGACACCAATGGTGTGGTTCTTACCACCAAGGTTCAGCTTGATAGCGGCCGAGTGTCCAGCAAGGAAAGTTGGATCTATGACGAATCAGTAAACCTATACGTATTCTGAATACTGAGAGCGTGCACTTACCATCAACCTCTTCTATCCAGTAACCCTGTAGTTGTTCGTTCTTGAGGCCGTCTTCCCGCGTAAGGAACGCCGACCGGAGCATAAGCATCAGTCTGTCCAGCAGACCGTGTACTTGTTCGAAGCCGCTTGTCTTGCCCATGAAAGCTGCAGCGAAGTGTCGCTCGTTCCTGCTCTTTCTCTCCTGCTCCAAATCGACAAGACCAATATCGCTGACCTCGAAGATCTTCATGGGTACCGAATGGTGCTTGTTGGAGTTGATTGTCTTGAGGAGACCTGGTAGTAACGATGTTCGGACGAGCTGATACTCCGCGGTCTTGGGGTTTGCAAGCTTGACTGCCGTCTTGCCGTCATCTTTCCGATTTAGCCACTCAAAGTTCTCTTCATGTGAGCAGAGGATAAGAGGCATGACTTCGGTCCATCCTGAGGATGCAGACTCTATCCGAACTATGTCACCGAGCTTGTTGATCGGCAATGGCGCTGAGACCGCAGCAGTTTTGTTAGGGTACACCCGCGGCAATTTGTTGAACCCGTAGGCGATCGCGTAATCCTCCATGATATCGGCTTGATGGAGGATATCTGCCCGAGTGATTGGGACAGAAACATCAAGGATGTTCTTGTCAGACTGAGATGGTGAAACATCATGACCCATTTTCGACAGAAGTTCCGAGATCTCCTCGGGAGACTTGTTTAGACCAGTGACCTGGTTCAAATAGTCGACCTCAACCTGCATTTGCCGTGGTGAGAGATCCGGCGACTCTCTTGACTCTCCATTGTGGGGTGAGTTGATCTTGATAGGTTCGATCGACTCAGCGTAACCAGCGAACATGGCGACAAGCATATGGTTGACAATCTCGACCTTGGTCTTGTCTGTCGCAGTGATTTCGATGAAGACGTTCTTCGTGTCGAGTGTGATCTTGCTATGATTGCTGTTGATGATAGGTGGTAACGAGAGGACAGTGCGGTTTGCGTCGTAGATTACAGGGTATACTGGCGAGTCGCGAATAATGTGCAGGAAACGTCCGAGGTGCTTGTCTTTCTGCTCAAGGTCAGAAACACAGATTGTAGAAACAGAAGATAACTACTAACCTCATAAAACTCCATAAGTTCCTTTGCGTTCATCTCTTTGTCTTGGTTAAGAGGCGTGAACTTGATCTGCTCTGGTGGTAGCGCTTCGTACGAGAAAGGGCCCTTGATTGCTATGTTTCGTTAGACATCGCCGCAAAATAAACATGCAGGACCACCTACTGTCTAGATCGTGCGTTCCAATGGATACCAGCGTCCTTTGACGCGCCAGGTTGGAATGTAACTTGTCTTGTAACGCGATGAAGGACTCGTATCGTTCTTTCGTGAAGGTGATGCCTCGTAGTATGACACCAGAGCAGAGCTCTCGTATTTGCTTTGTCTGTATGACATATCATCAGCGCAACTGCTCTACTTCCATGCAGACAACTGTCATACCTCGGGCTTGATTTCCAACACCTCAAGCTCTCCTCCTTTGGGCGCAGTGACGGTCCACTTGGGCAACTTCTGTTTTCCAAGGAAGACTTTAAGATTCATTGCAATACCCTCGAAACACAGCATATCATATCGGTTCGCAGGGATCTCGATCTTGAGTTGTGGTGGTTGCGCCTGATCTTCTGGCTTGGTGCTCAGGCTGGTGTCCTCGTCCAACTCGATACCGAATTCGAAACATAGGTCGTCGAACTCCTGGTAGGTGTACTCCTTGCCTAGCTCCTTGAAAAGAGCCGCCTTATCTACTCCAATCGTCGGCATTTTGGCAGATTGTTTGGTCTGCAGGAGACTTTGGCGCGATTCTCGTGTGCGATGGTGGGGTATTTGGAGGGGTAGGTTGGGAGTAAGGAGCAATTCTCAGGCGGTTGGCGTGGTCGCAGTAGTCGCACGCGGGGATCTACTCGATAGAAGAGCGCGTTGAAGGTCCGTCACTTTCTCAATCGACTGGCGGACTAGATGATGTAGCGGCGTAAATTATTTGATATGACTCCAAGCCTCGCGGGCTTGGAGCAATCGGAGCTGTGTCGGACCGGTTCTTGCGCTAAGCCTCATGGAGCATCCACTCACTAGGGATAAGAATGAAGTCGATGCAAACATAGAGGATTAATTCTTGTGGAAAGACGGTTTCCTATTCAGCCGAGTAGAATTTGTTGTTTAAAAAAAAGTCCTTCATCACGTCCTCATAAATCGGGTCGTGCCTCAGTCTGTACATTTAGGTTCTTTGAAGATTTGGTTCTCAACATTCAGTCGTACATAGATCACATTTCCGCAAAAGGTTGCTGTATGCAACATGAGCCGCTCAGACGCCGTCAATGCCTATGGTCTCCACACAGCGCTTATCGAACTCGCGCCCTAATCCTTGCTTCACCAAGATATTCTCCAAGCTTTATGATAATTGCAGTCCGTGCTACAAGTCCAGAGTTTTGTTCCCACGTACGGTTGTTTTCCGTGCAGGCAATCTTGGTATGATGCCCAGCATGCGACCAAGTGTGTTGATTGAAGGTACAAGTTGAGCCGTTCGAAGCTCATGAAAGACTGTGAATGTTGCAACACAATGTGACGCCAACGTCAACAGCAAGATAATCGCGAGTCGTAACAGTGTTCGCAATCGGATGCAAGCGCGCTTAGTCTTTCCAATCCCAAACTTGTTTAAGGAAATGTGCCATGTTGACTTTCTTGGATTTCATCTCGACCATCCATGGATGTTCGAGCATCCGCCAGGGCGTGGCTCTTCGAGGACAGTCCTTCTCAAGACTGGAAATTGTTAGCAGAAGTCCAACTCTATACAAGAAATCTACATACCAGCATTCAATGAAGTATTTGAAGTTCTCTGTCCACTTGATGCCATTCTCAGGCTCGTCTTTCAGCTTAGGAATGGGTTGCCGAACGATGTAGGTGAGTAGGTCAATCAACCCAGCGCGGGGGTTCATCTCAGTTCCGTCGGCCGGGAAAGGGAAGCGATGCTGCGCAACTTCTAGCAGAGTCACACCTAAGCTCCACACATCACTAGTGATGGTATAGCTTTGCCCAGTGATGCGCTCGGGTGCCATGTAGTATGACGTTCCAATGAATGTGTTGGCGTCTCCTTTGGTTCCGAACTCTCCGGACACACCAAAATCACACAGCTTCACCTGGCCGTTCCGGCATAGTAAAATGTTGCTGGGCTTGATATCCCGGTGGATGATGCGATGAGAGTGGAGGTACGTGAGTCCATTAAGCACGCCCTCAGCGACCTTGCCAAGCACTTTCTCGCCAGTCCGGCCTCCTAGCTTCTTGACCTCGCGGTATACCGCATCGAGTGATCCGCCTTCGCAGAACTCCATAGCAATACTAATAGTCCCTGTACTGTCGTCCATGAATGCACCGTAGTAGCGACAAATGTGGTCGCTAGCACAGTTCTTGTTAAAAGAAAGCTCTCGTACGATTTGCTTCTTGACATCGGGGTCAGGATTCGTTGTAATGATCTGAAGGGATTAGTCAAATAGAAGCTGGAAAACATGATGATGCATACCTTCAGGGCAAATGTTGTTTTTCCGCCTTTCAGTATGCATTTCGTGACTGCGCCACCAGCACCTTCGCCCAAGCTGCCTTTTTCCTCGATCATTCCTCGTGCGCTCGCTGCTCTCCACGCAGCATCGTCTAGATCGTCCACCTCTAATGGTCGACCTTTCTCTGCGGCCATGGCGTCCAAGTCTGGTAGTGGCTGGCTGCTGTTTGCCCGCTCCATTGAAGGCGCGCCCTCACTTCCTCCCTGTGATATCGCCGAGATGGGATCTGTAGCTTTCTGTAGCCCAGGAAAACCTAGCGCTGCGTGGTATGATGATGCTGATCCATTCGCTTGTACTTCGCCGAAGCTGCCTGATCTTGAGTGTGCGCTCGCATCGCTCGAGCCTGATGCTGAGAGACCCGGCCCTATGTGGAGGGGCGGCAAGGCCCGCGGGTTCCTCCCCTCGTGTGGTGCGTTATTGCTGCCCATGGGAGTTACTACGCTTAGCTTCGGCATCTGGCGGGGCTGTGGTGCGTTCAGTGTGGGTATTCCGTCGCTCGCGCCATTGGTAACAGGGCGTGCGTTCGGGGACGGTGGTATGGACAGACCAAGCTGTGGCGGTCCTCTCCTCCCTGGCCGCGCGCCGGGGATGGGTGGTCGCAGGAGGGGCGCAGGCGACGACATGTTTTGCTGTGGTTGAGGCGAAGGCCCGTTGTTGAACGACTGCATCTACGAGGTTTCCTGTCACAGACTCTCAACCAACGCTGGCTCCGGAGATAACGAGGGGATGTGGGTGGTGTTGAGGTTGCACTTTGGTCGTCTTGGGTCCCAACAGAGTGGGTCGCTGCCGTAAGCCGACGTGTGCTGACCGTCTTTTGCACGGGTGACGTCTTGAGGGGAGATGTGCCAGGAGGTGAGGTGTGGTGAAGTATGAGGCCGCTCGGGTTTAGGCAGGAGTGACGTTGGGCCACGAGTCACAGGCAGGTGCGGCTCGACAGGCGGCAGGCGCGACTGGGAAGTGCGGGTAGGGCTTTGTCAGGAGACGGCTCTCGAGGGGCTAGAAGGCAGCTCTCCCAAGACTAGGCGGGTGACGGGGGGGCTGCCAGGAGTGACAAAGACAGCGGGTCTTTGGGGTTTCAAGACTCGAGCGTGCTGGAGGGGCTCAAGACGGTGGTGGAGAGCAACTAGGCGCGTGCGCGCAAGGCTTGCCGAGAAGGGGACTAGGCCGATGTCCAGCGGTTGCAAAGAGCCTCTCCAACCTTCATTTGACGCGTGGACTAATAACAAGGAAATACCGACGCGCAGCCAATAAAGGATGAAACGGCTCCAAACAACATTCGGTAGTGGCGAGTGCGCGCAGACGACCATCAGTGTGTTGCGGCGTGGATGATGATCCTATTTGCGAGTACCTTTGGGTCTGCAACATGCCACGAGACAAGATGCAAGCCGTGTTGTTGAGTGTTTCCGCAAGCGCTGAGGTTGCTCTTCTTATGAATGGCCCCTAGCTCTGTTTCATCTTCTACGCGTAGTGTCGAGGGTCATTATTCGGGCGTCTGAGTCGATCGCTTGTTGGTGACTGCGTCTACATTGCCGCCAGTACCTCTCGACTGACGTTGGCCCGCATACGAGTGCATTCCCGACTACAGCTGATGCTCTCCCGAATCAATAGTCTATCGAGTCTACGGCAACTGCCTTAGGGCTTACTATGGAGATCAGGGCGACGTGTGGGCTCGAATACATTCTTCGACTACACATTCTTGTGCGCACGCGAGAGAAAGACCTAGGGTTGACCCCTCTATCCAATTGAACATGTCCATGGCGCTTGAAGATGCATCTTGGCTGACGTTGGACCCCTCCTGCTGGCTCGATAAACTACGAGAGACATGCAAACAGAGCTAGATACACCTACGACCGCCACCAACATCTTCGTGTACATCGTGGATTGTACCAAGCGTGCGTAACCCAACACATCCCACCTGCGCATCGACCTGGCTCGTCACCCCGGATCCCATCACCATCTCCTGTCTTGACAAGCGCTGCACCCCGTCTTCGGAACGCTGCCATCTCAACACGGGTGCCGGCGCTTGTGTTGGCTATCGCCGCCAATGGGGCTATCCGCGGGTGCATGAAGTTTAGTGGGGCCAAACGGAGCAACCAGCAGAGCCCCGCTGCATGAGGAGCTATCAATAGTAACACCACCATTCGACTAAACATACTTTGAACCCATCATAATCACCAAGCTGCTCCCCTCAAGTTAGTGGGCTGCGCAAGAAGTAAGAATAGGTTTTCCAATATCCTAAAGAAAGGGGATGATGCATGTCGAGCAGATGCAGCGCGCATTGTACGATCTATTGCCGGATTTCCTTCCGATCGCGAGTGCTCGAGCACATCTGCGGCAGCTGAAGAACTACGCAAGGTATTCACCGATGGAACGAATCCACACGTTTAAGCAAAACAAACCAAAGACTGTACAGCATTCATCTACCATGTTCGCTTTAATGTAAGCACAATCCTCCGCAATGACTCAATTCTGCAATTTGTGCACATTATGTCAACGCAACAAAGTGCTTGTGGAGATCTATGCTCACAAGCGGTGGTGACATGTTCAGCTCTTGTAAGAACAAGCTCAGTGGTAGCAAGTTCACGATTGCGCAGCTACATCTGACAACGTTTGTCACATTGCCAGACATCCTGCCATTTAACGTCAACTTGAGTGATGAGCAACTTCCAATCCAACCCGAGACAAAGACAATATTCACTGGTGAATTTGACTCGGATAGTCAAATGACCAATTTACTTACCTGCTATACTGCGATCAGCTCTTCCATATACGAGAGGTGTGCTGCAGCTTTAGACACTCAAAGATAAGTCATACAATGTCCGTCTTTAAAAATGAATCTTCGAGCGAACATCAGGATGATACAACGCAATTCTCATCGTTGCCACAACTGATCTGCAATATACTTTGGTCCTTCCAACAGGTCTGTGCAGCCGTCTATCGGGTTTTGCTCTATCACTCACCCTTAGCGCATAGCCTACTTCAAAGGTATAGCTCTGAATTCATTCATCCATTCACTCACCTAATGTTGAAGGTTCTCTTAGACACAAACACGATAAACTCAGGGTCATAGCGCAGTTCTTTCCCTCGTACCAGCTAACAATCACTCTCTGAGAAAGTTCCTCCTGGAGATCTATAAAGCCTCCCAAATCACTCATTTTGAGAGATGTACATTATAATCAACTCTGGATACATCTACACATCAACTCTGAAACTATATTGGATAATCCAAGACACTACAATAATGTCTACCGCTTCTCGCAATACCAACACTAACCGACCCGTGAAGGGTAAAAGTTCCCAGCGTCGCAATGCCGCCAAGACAAGTAACTTTGTCGACTCCCTTTCCCCAGCCGGCCAAATTAACAGAGTCCTCGGAGACCTAGAGAATCTAAACGGCGGGTACCATCTCCGCAACTGGTCAGCCTCCGCTCGTAAAGAACTATATCCACACATCACCATCAAAGTGGAAGTACTTGACCCCAACGGCAAAGAGGTGGAGGTCAGTGTCCCCAAGCTAGCTTTCTTTGCTGCTTCACCAGCGTTCCGTCAGCATATAAGCGATTATGCAGAAGCCAAATTGATTAGGTGCAATCACAAAGACGTCACATTGGAGTCGATGCGTGCCATCTCGAAGTGGCTGCGGAAGATCTGTACTGATAAGGAATACACTGACCTTCCCATACCCAACAACCTCCAGAAGGGTCTAGAGCTTCACCTTACAGCGCGTACCTTAGGTATGGCTCAATATACTCAGCAGGTCATCGAACGTTACATTGGTGGTCTTGTTTGTCGTACTGTGGAAGTCAACGAATTAGTCACCGTTGCTGAGCTGACATGCAAGGACGCGGTCGTAGATCCCATTCTGGAGGCATTGGCCAACCACGTGGCGTACCTTTGTCGGTACCATCTGGTTAGTAAGGAGCAGGAAGACCAGTACGTCGCTATGCTTACCGGAGAGAAGTGTGGAAAGCTGGTCAAGGTCATGGATGACAAGAAAATTCGGGCTGTTGCAGAGAATGGGTGGGAAGCGGTTTACCGTCGTCCATTGGCTGAGATTTAGGAACTGCCCTCGCTATTGGCGCTCCTGAACGAGATCAGATGCTTTCAGACAAGTGCGTTACTGACGAAGATGATTCGATTATGGTAAATGCATGTACACATTAAGCTATTCAGACCTTGTTCAACCAAATCAGCTTACTTTGATAATCCCCCATGGGCCACTGAATATTGAGTCCACCATTCATGTATGTAGCCCCACTGTATGTAGCATTGTCCAAGTCATTGTAATATCTCGCCTTAGGATCCAAGCCTTGCAGTCTCAGTGGAGGCGCAGCCGGTTTGATCATATATAGTTGCTGGAACGCAAACACTACACTCTGGCTTGCGTCTGCACTGACGAATTGCACACCTGGCCAATTACTGACATCCGGGTGGGCGAGGCGATAAAAGTCACCAGAAATAACTACTGGATTTACGGCTTTAGCTTGCGCCATGATGGACGGTACGGCGGAAGCTTCCTCTGGTGAGAGCTCCCCGGGGTTTAGTTCGAGACCGAAGGAGCCGCACATCATCGCTACATGGCCGCGGTACTCGATGCTGATGTTGCGGTGGGTGAGACCGTTCGGAATAGCGGAGACGTGGCACCCCATCGCCGAAGGTGGGTAGACAAGTGATGTACCCATTTGAATGGTGAGACGGTTTGATGCATCCGTGTTATCGGAAGTCCAGTGCTGCGGCCAGTAGTGGAGCAGACCTGGGTCGAAGCGGCCTCCACCGGATGCGCAGCCTTCCCAAAGTACGTTGGGGTAGCTTGTTGTGAGGTTGTCAATCACGCGGTATAAACCGAGGATATAAGTGTAGTCGTCAGATGGACGGGCAAGCTCATGCATGCCGCGGTTGTTGTCCCATTTCACGTATTGGATGTTCGCAGAATCGAGAATTCGAGAGACGGAGCTGATGATGAACTCTTGTACTTCGGGCAATCCCACGTTCAGTGCTAGTTGGTTTCGGGTCAGCGATCTCTCGTGCTTTCCCGCGTGCAAGACCCAATCGGGATGCTCATGGTAAAGTGTCGAGTTGGGATTGACCATTTCTGGTTCTACCCACTAAATATAGAGGTATAGTGTCAGTGTATGTCTCAAATTTAGTTCGCATAGCACAGAGACACTCACAATACCGAACTGTAGAGGTGTTGATGATGCGTTCAACACTGTAAAGTTGTTGACCTGCTCCACGTATGGGCCAAGACCATCAGGGAATTTAGCCGGATTTGGCGTCCAGTCGCCCAGACCGAGAGAGTCGTTGTTACGTGGATACTCTACGCCGAACCACCCATCGTCCATCACGAAGAGCTCAATTCCTAGCTCTTCAGCCTCGCCGGCAAGGTTAACCAGAGAAGTCTCGTTGATATCAAAGCTCAATCCTTCCCAAGAGTTGAGTAGAATTGGCCTGGTTTGATCCGTGAACTTGGAACGGGAGAGATGGTTGCGATATAGGTCGTGAAACGAGTGCGATACGCCACCAACACCTTGAGAAGAGTATACACCAACAGCTTCAGGAGACTGGAACATCTCCCCTGGAGCCACACGAATACTGGCGTGAAGCGGGTTGAGGCCCATAAGCACACGTACGTAGCCATTAGAGAAACGCTGGGCTGTAGCCTCGAAGCTGCCGCTCCAAACCAAACTGAATCCCCACGCCTCTCCGGTAGATTCAGTGGTAGTTGGCGAGACCAAGGCGAAGAAGGGGTTGTGAAGATGCGACGCATACCCTGCCGTGCTTCGGAATCTGCCCTTTATTAATCACACTGTAGCAATACTTGAGGACATCGACTTACGAAGTCTCGCCATAGTCAATCTTTCTCTTCACAGTCTGGAATTCATGTGACCAATCACCATGCGGCTCAATCATCTCCAGATCCAGATTAGGAAAGTCGGTGCTGAAGCTCGAGGCTCTCTCGATGACGATATCGGCAGTACCGTTGTTTGCAATGCTAAAACTTCTCGCAATAGCATTGTACTTGGGGAAGATCGAGTACGACAAAGCCGCCGAAACATCAGAAACGTTGTCGTACATATGTACGGTGATGGTCGTTACATCGCCAGCTTCACCGTAGGTGGCGGGTAGTCCTGGTAGCGAAGGCTTTCCCTGGGTGATCTCGTGAGATTGGTAACGGAACGCGGATACCGTGTCCCCATCAGCATGTTCGATGTGAATCGCTGGTAGTTGGAAGTCGCCACGACCACTGTCAGGAAACTCGCGACGATCGTTGGATATCCCAGCATGCCATCCGTAGGGGAGGATGAAGGCCGGTGGTGTAAAGTCGTCGGTCGGTCCTCCAAAATGATCCGAGATGAGGTCTCCCGACTCGGTATCTACATGGAAGAGGTATGACATGCCATCAGCGGTCAAGGTGAAGTTTGTCCCAGTCGCTGAAATAGCTGCCTCACGTCAGCAGCCGCCTCTGTCGGATCCGAAACCCATTCCATACCATCTTGACCAACCACGGCGCTGGCCAAAAGGCTCAACGCGCAAACACCCTTCATGCCAAACATTGCGAGATTTCGCAGTTGAGCAATACGTCGCGGAAATCCGCTAAGGTACCTCCATTAAGTACTTGTCTCAACAACCAATGCCGCATGGTTAGCTTAACATCGGGATGCAATGGCTTGATCATCGTGAGGGGAAGTGGGGAAAGTCTGGGGTCACAGACAAACTCTTTCACGATGCGACTCTACGGAGAATCAAGTGATTGGGTGAAGCGGGCGGAACTGGGCGGATAGGATACCATTTAGAGATGGGCGCGGTGTAACTCTGGGTCGATGCGAGGTTTAGCCGCGGTAGATGTGGTCAACGGTCTTGTCAAAGGCTGCAGCTGCCATCTCACACCGGGTACACTAGCCCTGTGTTGCCCGGAACACAACATGCCTGTCACTAGAAAACCGTTGGTGTAGCTCCGAGATTGTAGAGGGAGCGGCACGGAGGGATTCCCGGAATACCTAGTGTTAGCGACAACGGCAAGGGATTTGCCTTTGGTATCATTCTGAAATCATACCATCTTTTGCTCGAAAATGACGTCTATGACCTAATGAGCCTGTTGTCGAACACAGGATGAAGTGGTAATATATGCCATTAAACAATACTATACTCATTATGTTTTTGCTCAAGCGCTTGACTCGTCAACTCACCAACTCGCCATGCAGTCTATGTCGTCGCCGCTCTCGGCTTGTTTTGCGATCGCCGCCATGCGATCTGCAAGATGAATGCCCACCGCCACTCCTGCAGTTCGCTACTACACAGTAAATTTTTCATACACCAGGCATACCCAACCACGCTCTAACCTGGAAAACGCCTCTTGGGAGGAAGTAGACAGTCCACAGCGCTGCGAATGCGACTAGCAGGCCCGTGAACTTCTCAAACCAAGTATGAAAGTAGGCAGCTGTCATGAGAAGCATCCACCACATCAGCGCCGCGACACCGAGCGCGAACTTGACGCCACGCGCGGTAGCTTCACCCTCAGACTTCACCAGCTCTTTCTCCACTGCAACACTTGCAACCTTGCCATCTGGCAAAGTGATCAACCTTCCGTCTCTCAGCCCTTCTACACGCGTCAACGCAGGCAGGAATTCCAACCACAGAAGCGATGAGCCAAGAATAAGCAAGAAGACATGTCCAGAGATGTCATGACCACCCTTCCAAGTTCCACCAACTGCCTTACACGTCGCAGCCGTGATATATTCTCTTGTGTTGCTCATTTCTTCCCTCGCCTCGGGATCTCTTATTATTTCGCATTGACCTCCAGTGAACCTGAAGCCGCGATCGATCAACGGCGGTCCAAAGAACCACTGTGTCATGAAGCACCACCAAGTCGTCACAACACCATATCGCATGACCGCTCGGATGCGCCTCGCACTCGCACCCTGACCGAAACCAGGATGGAAGGTAACAAAGACAGCAAATGCTAGTGTAGTCCAGAACCATCCTTGTTTGACAAAGTATACATTGAAGATGTTCTTTTTCTGCGCAAAGTATGAGGGCGCAAATTCGGTAGGGTGAGACTGTAGGGTTGCGGAATAGGGCGCGGCTCGATTGGAAGGCGAAATTATGCTAAAGACGCTACCGAGGAGGAGTGTCAATGGGTAGATGGCGATGAGTTGTGCTTCGAGGCGCGTAGGGAGGAAGGGGGAGCGACGCGCCGATGAGGTCGGTGGGCGGATGGTACCGCCGGGCATGCCCGCTGTGAGAGGTACACCGTTGTCTGTGTCGCTGTCTGGTTTACGACGCGTTGCCATGGTTGTAGGGGAGATGGGTGATGTGCTCGGTTGAGCTGGAGGTTGCTGTTTTAACTCCTGTAGGTAAGGAAACTGCAGTCCAATGGACAAAGTGGCTTTCAACCACAGCGCAAAAATACGAGCTATCAAATTCGATTGTGTGAGAAGAAGGACGTCTGCCGTCCGTACTGTAGAGATTGTAGGAAGTGGGCAGCTGCTGTGAAGCGAGATGGAGAACAATGACGTTATGTTCGGCCACAGCTGTGGCGCAGAACGCTAACTGTATCTGGCCTGCCACATAACCTCTTCGAAATGATATTGCCAGCTGTCAACAACACATTGGCCGCTCAAGTGAAGATAGCTCTCGATCGCGTATTCAAACTACTGCCCAATCTTTCTAGAAGTCCGGTGCTTGCGCTTCATTGAAGCTTCATAGAATTATCATACCATATCGACAATAAGGTTTTGTACGAGATTGTTGGCGCATGCCGACAAACCTTCGGCACCGCTTTAAGTATGGCAAGAGGTGTCTTGTAGTACTTTTTGTATATCTCATGACTGATAAGGCTTTCAGACAACTTCTTGACAGTCCCGGCAATTCCTAGTCAATATCGCGGCGCCTAGCGAGCACCTCACACATCTGCGCAATAGGTAAATGGGATTGCTGTAGACCTCTGGCTTGAGACCTGACTTCTTAATTCAGGACCTTGTCAGCGAGCTCAAGCCTATCCACCCTCGTGATACGCGGGATACACTAGCAACGTTTCAGACAAGGGACCGTAGCCAGTTGTCACCCTAATGGGTCATGGAAGTCCTGCCTTGCAAAACTACCAGTACCAGAGAAACTATGGTTCAAGGAATCATGTATTCCCATTTCTATCAAGGGATTTGTATGCAAGAAAGTACGAGCGAGTCGGAGAAGAGCTCAGCCCACTATTGACAAGGGCACAGAAAGACAATGCCGATGGCAAGCTTCTGGGTTTTAGTGTGAGCGAATTGCAATAGTCGGACCATTAAATTCACTCGTTGCTTCTGATCTGTATGGTCACTCACTTTTCATTCTTCCTTCATATGATACCAATGACGATATGAAGTCCAGCACCACGATTCACTGTAGCCTGGAAGTAGTCAGCACTCTTGCGTCCCAGATGACCATCGCTCTCACACGATGATACGAGCAGACTTTCGAATGTTATTGAACAAAGGGCAGGTAGATTGTTGGTGAGTCAAGAAACAACAAGGTGAAGTCGTCTTTGAGGGGCAAAGTATTGTTTGACTCAATTACTCTTGCCTTCACTTAACATGTACAAAGATCAAAATTCGCGATCATTATCAATATTGTTTTGGTTTATCTGTTTTCGAGGGCTCATACGTTTCTTTCCCGTAGTGTCATTTTCTCTCCAACAGAAACCCTAATAGATACCTTCCTTATACTACAAATGGCTGGTTCACCTGATAAGAAAAACGACCATCCGCCAGCAGAGCCTTCTAATCGTGGATACCGTCCCCTGAGACATCTAGACGAATCGCTCTTTCCAAACAATAACGGAGATTTCGCCTCTTCATTTATGCAGCCACGTGGATCGGTCAACCGACTACACAATCTATGTAACTAAGAATATCTCCATCTGTAGACTCCGAACTGAGTTTAGCGGATAGCTCCAGCGGCGGACCCACCCTCGTGGGAAGACCCGGATCAGGCTTGGCGTTATGCAGACGGTAGGGTCTGGACTGGCGAGGCTTTCGTGGTTCCTCGTCATGCTCAGCCAGATACCAAGGCAGACAGGAACAATACTCGGACTTTGGGAGGCTTCCCAGCCGCGGCATTCTCTCGAGACCACAGGCAGACCCAGGCACTAGGAGGATCACTTGACTTGGGTGGCCTTGGCTTTAGTGGACCAGCACAAGATCTAGGAGTCTATTTAGATCGTGGCGCAGGTAAACGATGACCTGAAATCTGTTGTTAGTCTTCCGGCTAACCCACCATCTTACAGACTCTTCCTCTCAGAATCTTGTTGGCCTATCCAGTCGCGCTTCACAAGCCTCTACTGCACATCCCCGCGACATGGTGAAAGACACCCCATCTACTAACAAAAGCCAATTCATTTTCACCGGTTGGAATGACGACGCGAAGCGGCAGTTGTTCATGTGGAAGGTGAAGCGCAAAAAAGGGTACGCATTCTTCCTGCATCTTTTCCCTGGTGAGACCGTGGAGTCACTACACGAGGCTTTCCAGCAATATAGAGACGATGGAGAGCGTCTCTACAACGGCTAAGACGTGCCGGCACGAGTAGGCTTGGTTGGGGTGGTATTGAAGTATGCGAATCTATCTAGGCGGAGAAAGCGCAGTGGAAAGGTTGTAGCCATCTACCTTACCGAGGTCATATTAGCTTGCCGCACATATTGGATAAGGAACACATGTTGAAGCTGATTAAGCCGTAGCATGAGAGGCAAGTCCAAAAAATGATAACGTATCATGTAATCTCATACTCACATAAAATGTGGCACGGCCCCAACCAATACAGCATCACTTCGATCCGTGAGAGCGTCATGGTTGTTCGGTGCAGACAACAACGGAACGTCATGATGTGACATGCTGACATGAATTGTGAGCCTAAGAGCTTCCGCAAGAACAGTCGACCCCGAGAATCTCGTCGCATAGGCTTAGTCATTGTCGCTAGCGTGTCAATTTCGCGTGGTTTCCCAGCCCGCACTCGACGGGATAGCCACGTCCCGCTCATCAATTTCATCGCCAATTCGTTCCATTTCAGATCGATATTGTGTATTGTTGTTCGTGTTCCCTCTCCACTCGCGTACATTTGTCGCCACTTAAAGGTCGTCGTGACCTTGGAACATGTGCTTCCGATCATGTCCTGACAAGAGCAAACCTACTGTCACCAAACAGGTCTTTCAATGCGCTCAGCAACACCTTAAGTTTTCTTTAACAGAAGAATCGTACGACCTGTAGACTCTGTTTCAACACAGAACCGGTATACTCAAACCGCAATTCGTGTCTCGATTCAAATTCGTTCTTGGCTTTCCTAGCATCACAAAATTACCATCCAGAAGCTTAGCCATGACTTGTCTTTCTTACTTGATTCTTCCAAGACGGCTTTACGAGGGCCGAATGGTTAGAACACGACCATCAGGGCCCAGACGGGAGCTGCGACGCTTTTGCGACATGAGCGACCCCAACATCCTAGCGAGTGGTCGACCATGCCGCGCATTGGCGTTTGACACAGTGCTCCGACCACTTACGATTGCCAAGCTGACCTGTAAACGTTGTGGATGCGTTCCATTATGCAGGTTCCGGCAATGCCAATGTACGCACTAGACGGTGGCTCGGGTAAGCATATGTTGCTGAGACTCATGGGCTTGGAAAAGACTTATCTACAGTACAGATCTCCAACTGACCTTTGATAAGCTTTCTGGTAACATCCTCAATTCGTTTTGGTTTTCTGTTAACTTTGCTGCCGGACAGCTATTCTCTTTACACACCCTTTTTCCAGAGTATCTAATCAGCCAACATGAAGCTCTCTCTCGAACTGACTCTCGGTCTTCTGGTCATATCGTGCGTAGATGCTTTCGTCGTTCCTCCCCGCACACTATGGGCAGTAAGTATATCCAAATTCGACACTACCTTGGCATCGTTCGATATTTGGTCTGTAGCATATGCTTATCCGTGTGATAGACGAAATCAGCTCTTGTTTCCCGCTCGTACCGAGCGCACCCCATTAGACGCGACGCAGACTTTCAGAGTCTAGACTCGTTGACCAACGGGGGAAGCCGCCGTCGCGAAGCTCAAAAACAAGGAGGTGGAGGAGGTGGTCTCACGATTGGAGGACTCACTCTGGGTGGCCCAGGTGGCGGAATTACTGGCGACGGTCTTAAGCTCGGCGGAAACCAGAAGGGAAACAGTACAGCGACGACTGAAGAGGCACCCAAGTCTTCAGCAACAAAAGGCGAAAAGCCCGCTACTGCCGAGGAGGGAAACTCCGCTGCTGAAGCGCAGAAGCCTGCTGCCACGGAAGAGCAAGAGCCAGCAAAATCTGAGGCCGGCGCTGGCGCTGGTACAGAAAACCAGCCTGGCCGCGCCGAAGGAGAGGCAGCGAAGAAGGAAGCCGAGAAGGAAGCTCAAGAGGCAACGGGAGAAAAGTCAAATGGTGTCAAGGCTACTGAAGAATCTGAAAGGTTCTCTGAAGAGTCTGGTATCACTCTCGGCCAGGATGGCAACGCAGACAATCTAGGCGGAAATCTAGGCATTACAGAAGGTTCGGATGGCAGTAAGTCTATTGGTGGATCTAATGGTATCAATGTTGCCGCCAACGGAGAAGCGACCCTGGCAGGTAATGAGTAAGTATGAGCCACCATAAGTGTACGACCTGATGCCAGCCGTTGCTGTCGCCATCGTTTTACTTGTATTTCTCATGGCCGTATACACAACGAACACATCGCTAGAGTCCCCCATAATCTGTATTACCTATTCTATTACTGTCGGCTTCTCATCGCCAAAAGATGATGTTGTGTGCATCAGCCGTCATCGGATCGCGTGTTATAGAATGTATCAAAGCTCTTTGCCAACTCTCATGGATCTACTTCTTGTACTCCAAATATAGCAGATAGCATTGTTCTTTTCTTCGTCCTATATCTTGTTTCCCAGGTAAGCAATCTTCCAAATACCTCCTCAATTTCGACATCTCTGCTGACAGCTTTCTCATACCTAGGTACTGTCTCACAGCATGTGGCCCGTGACAGAGCTACCAGCAACGCTCAGGTGGCCTCGCAACCCTCACTTTCCTCGTTCACCATTTTCTAGTCCTGCAAATATTATGCCTGCCCCAGGCTCTTGCACGCCTTCCTTCTCGGCGGAAGCGTTCTGCCAAGCACCATAGACTCTGCTACACAGATCAAGTAGGAGCGACTCCCAGCTAGCCAGCACACACACACCACCCACAATCGCGTCAAATTAATCAGTTACTCGGGGGAAAATGGCATACGCGCACTCTGATGACGATGATACCTACGCCGGGATGCATCCGAGTCGACAGCAGCGATATCAGATGCTATCTAGCAGCACGGTCGCATCAGAAGACAACGCCTCCGACAGCGATGAAGAGAGGGACCTGTTTAGATTGAGATTTAAACTGAGTGTTGCAGACCGCAAGAACAGCGATCTAGAAGTCGAAGTCCAGCGCCTGCAGAGTGAAATTGATACGGTCAAGGCTCTGAACCAGAATCTCGAGCAGGAAAAGGCTACCCACACCACCACGACGTCGGAAGCTGAGGCGCTGCGGGCACAGATGGAAGTGCTCGAAGCCGCTCTGGAACACAAGGATGTCGAACTGGCTGATATTACTGGTGCGGCGCAAGGAATATCGCACTCGTGCGCTCGACCACAGAACTCCTATGATCGCCTCATTGTGAAGCTTGCCGCGGTTCGCGGGGATGTTCATGTTGCAGAACAAGAATTGGATGAAGCAACATCTCAATCGAGCGATAACACTGCAAGCCAAGGACGGATCGCTGATCTGCAGCGAAAGCTGGCGGTCGAGGAAGATAAGGTCGCAAGGCTTACCAAAGCAAACAAACTGCTTACCGAACAGCGCTCAGCGAGCGAAGCAGATGCAGAGTTTTTTAGGGCACGGCTCTCCAACCTCGAAGCTGAGGTGCAGGAGTCTCGCGTGAGCAACTCAAGGACTCAAAGGGATCCGAAAAGGTACGTAACGATTGATGATCTTAGGTTTCGCGACAGACCAACCACGCTTGATTTCTTTAGTGTGACATCATCATCTTATGTTCTGAGAATGCAGCGGGTTACTCCCAGCACCTCCGTTACCCATCCATCTTCCTCCTCTCCATTGAGTATCTCACTCACACCGTTGTAGACTTCTTTCAGGCTGTTCGCAGGCCCAGGTGGGTGTGAACATCCAGACTCCCAGACATGCGACATCCCAAGACCGCCCTGAGATTGAGATTGAGGTGCCGGAGAATGAGATTGAAATCTTGAAAGACAAACTCAACGAGCTCAGGTGGAACGCTCTCGACAATGTCATCGACCTCGATATGGCCAACAGAGCATTTCGTGCCTTCGATTGCGACCACATCAATACTAGGAATCTTCCCGACGGAAGAAACTCTTCGCGTCTACCTAACGCAGGATGGGTTGCGTCGAGCATCTTCAAGGATTGGAAGGAAGACGAGCAGTTCGTCAAGGTCTATAGTAAACGCCGACAGAATGTGATCAACCACCACAAGGCTCATGGGCGCATCCAGGAAGGAAAAGGTGCGAAGTTCTGGCTTCTTAGGGATGAGTTTAACTATGTGGACGAGAAGCGTGGTCTGGATGTAGTCTACAAGTGAGATGGCGATGAAAACGGGGAAGGGGGAATGTGCTACTGCCGATACCATACTGTGGTGCAGGCGCGACGGCAAAGATGTTGTTAGGGCTCAGAGATATATATGGTCACTTACGCAAGGCATGTTAGAGACCTTGACACGACGGAGATAGTTAACCACTGCTCGACGTCGTATACATGAAAGACCCTTTCAAGCAGAGCAAGATGGCAAATCAACCCACCATTTCCAATTCCATCATCCCCCAAAATGCTCCTCAACATGATGTGCAACAGCTGCCTCATCTCCCTCAAAATCTTCACACACCGGACATATCGCAACCTGAGGCTTCCTCAACTCTCCACTCCCAGTTCCCTGATATCTCCGATCCGCCTCTTCCAGCGCAGCAAATATTCCCACATCCGCAGGCTGTCTCCTCCTCCTCTCATCATAAAGATACTCATCCTCATCCCTAATATCCCTCTCTATTCTCCCACCAACCATCCTCCCCGGTCTCCTCTCTACACCATTTCCCCCACCTTCACCATCCCTACCCAGCCCCGCACCAGCGTCACCAACAACAGCCTCACCCTGCGTTCCTTCGCTCTCGGAGACAAGTTTCTGTACCCTACCAACCCTTCCATCCCTTAACCTTACTTTCACACCCCGGGGATGATCGCCACGCGTTAGCAAGTCTGCTACAATACCGCGGACTTGGTGTCCGGTGGGCTGGTCTTGTTTGAGGATGATGGAAACAGCTGTACCGGGGTTGAGAGAAGCGAAGGATGGGACGGGAGGATAGTCTGGGTCCGATCTGAAGTTCGGTCCACCACGGCCCCTGCCTCTACCTCGACCTCGACCTCGTCCTCGTCCTCGTCCCCGGTAATCTGAGACATGGAAGTTGGCCTCGGAATTGTAGATGGAGGATGGCGTAGAGTCACCGCGGTCCCGCGGTGTGTGGGCGCCTCGTGATAGTCCTGACGTGGGTGTTTGGCGGTTTGGACGGCCGCGTCTGGAAGGTTGCATTGTAGACATTCAATCGTACGGTTACGTGGCACGATCTGTAGAGGGTGGAGAGAGTGTAGAGGCGCCTCTCAGAAGGTCCTTGTCTTCTAAAGAATGCTCGAGTAGCTATTACTGGTGGTGCAGTCTGAATAGACTTTATGCTCCCTTTGAACGTTGTCAAAACCACTTGCGAAAACCTAACGTACCAAACAAGGAGTAAGTTTTCCCAGCTCAGGGTTTATACGAAGTGGTGCTATTGTTGGAATGATACTCGTGAGAAAAACCTTCGATGGGGTTACTACTAATTGAGGTAGAAAGAATAAGAATTAAGGTCTCGGGCACTATGGAAATCAAGGTCATGCGAAATGCTACTGGACGGTTTTCACAAGACCTTAGTGTGTATGACGTCATTGGCTCCTTTTGCACACGATTCGGTACGATTTCTGCTGCAAATGTCACGACATGAACGATCCACCACAACGGCTATTGTACACGAACACCATTGCGACTCGTCCTTGTGTCGGGAGGCCATCTCTGTCTGTACGTCACGAGCACGAAGACAATCCCTTGGTCGTTAACTTTTTTTAAAAAAAAATTCGCATTACACTACTAATTCCAACACGTCACATACGGCAGACATTTCTTAGAGGTGGGTTTCATGCACAAAATAGTAATGAGAGACGCCAGGCAATGCTAAATCCCTCGGGAGCCAACGTGAAAATCAATGCTTCGCATCCCACCCAAATACAGGAGAGCGATCCGAACGACCGTCTATGCATCTACTGCTCGCGCGTCTCCTGTATCCAACGCCAGTGAATGAAATCTGTCGGAAGTGTTCTGCCAAGGGTATACACACGAATCAAAGAGAGGATGCTGTTTTTGAACCGGAGCGTCGTCGTGGGGGTTGTGTGGGTATAAATGAGGCGCTTAGAAGGGGAAGCCACCGGGTGGTCCTCCTCTTCGACCACCGCTGGGCATACCACCCATACCACCGAATGGACTGCCGCCACCGCCGCTGCTGAAGTGGAAACCACCTCCTCCGCCACGGCCGCCTCCCATGCCTCCACCCATGCCACCGAACATTTGCATGACTGTGCCTTTTGTTAGCTGTGAATGTTTTCTCACAGTGGTTATTGTACTTACGGATCTCTGGGTCAATGCCACCACCCATGCCACCCATGCCTCCACCCATACCGCCCCCACCGAACATGTCGTTGGGGTCTACAAGATCAGCGCCGGAGTCGTACCGTTCACGTTTCTGTGGGTCGCTCAGAGTCTCGTGTGCTTCTTGGATCTCCTTGAACCTGTCTGCAGCATCCGCGTCGTCAGGGTTCTTGTCTGGGTGATGTACGATGGCCAGCTTTCGGTATGCTTTCTTGATTTGTTGCTCTGTGGCATCCTTCTCGATACCGAGAATCTTGTAGTAGTCTTTCCTCTTGCTCTTCTTGAGCTCCATCTCGGCATCGCGGATTTCCTTGGCGATTCCAGGTTCCGACGGGTTCTCTTCCTGGATGGCCTTGAGATCACGCACAGCCTCCTCCCAGTTGCCGTTCTCGCCCAAGGCTTTTGCCCGGGTCTTCCGTGCCTTTGTGTAGCTTGGGTCGAGTTCCAGCGCCTTCTCGCAGTCGGCAATGGCTTGCTTCCAGCTCTTTTGCCGGCTGTGGCAAAGGGCTCGGTTCTGAAGGATCTTGGAGTTTGTGCCCTTGTTCGAGGGATCGACTTCTAGCGCCTGGGTGTAGGTGTCGATGGCTTCTTGGAACCTGCCAGACTTAAAGGCAGCGTTACCTTCCGACTTCATGCGGTCCAGTTTTTGAACCATGCGAAGGTACTTCACAGCAGCCTTGAAGTCAGGGTCGCAGGCAAGCGCTTGTCTGAAATGTTGGACAGCCTTGTCGTTCTCGCCCTGGGCGTATAGGATGCGACCGCGAAGCACGAGAGCATCCGGGTCCTGGTTGTTATACCGTAGCAGCGACATGGCAACGTTCTGTGCCTCCCCAAGCGCATTGGCATTGCCCATGCGCAGGTGTGCCTCTCCCCGCATAAGCTGCCACTTTCGGGGCTTGTCTACACCAGCACCGAGGCCCTTCTCAGCCTCGTTAAGAGCGTAGATGACCATGGAGCCCGAGCCCTCGTTCCGTGCAGTGTCCTCGGCCATGCGGAGGTGCTTTTGCATTGTCAAGGCAGGCTGCTTGTCTTTGGCCGTGGCATTGATGGAGTCGTATACTTGCACAGCCTCGTCTGGCCGTCCCAGACTGGTGTATACTCTGCCTAACCGCAGCAGGATCTTCATGTTGTTGGGGTCCAGCTCGTCGGCCATCTTGCAGTCCTCCATGGCCTCGTAGAACTTGTTGGCGGAAATGTAGGCGGCGGCCCGGTTCGAGTAGTAGGTGGCATTCTTGGGGTCGGCCTCGATAGCTGCGGATTGGTTAGCCCGAAGCTCTCCTTGGTGTGTTGTGTAGTGCAAAGCTGCGGCTAGTGCATGGCAAGTATGACTACGCACCTTTGGAGTATTCCTCGATGGCGCGTGGGTAATCCTTGATCTTGAAGAATTTGTTGCCAGCAGCCTTGTACTCCTCGGCGTCTATGGTCGGGGGCTCAGCAGGCGGGGTGGCAGCCTCGGGGGTGGCAGCGTAGTTTGCTGTGGGCGGCGGCGGGCTCTTTGTGTATCTGTGGGGAGGAGGAGCGGGCCCGTCTGGGGCGCCGTTGGCGCCATTCGTCTTTGGGGCGTCTGCTACCGGGCTCGAGGGTGCGGGCGAGGACGAGTGTTCCCGGTCGACGTCCATTGGCTGGGGTGTGGGCTGGTCCATGGCGGACATTTGCGAGGACAGGCGTTGGCGTTCCTCAGGCGGCAGATTTAGCGGGTGTGAGTCGCGGTCGTACTTGGAGGAACGCTTGGACGAGTACGAGCTCGAACGGCGGCTGGAGGAGCGTTCCCGGTCTTTCACCTTGGAGTGGGTGTGCTTGTCAGGCGAGGCAGGAGGGGTGCCCGCGGTAGCCTGGGGTGAAGGTCGGGGGGCAAGGTTGGGGATATCTCTGGTCTTGGACGACTTCTTTGAGGATGCGAAGAAGGAGGGAAGAACCATGGGGGCGAGCTGCGGAAGGATAGCGGCCTGGATGGTGTCACTAGAAATTTAGTCTGGCTGCAGCGACTGTTGGTTGAGATCCAGGGCGGATAAAAATTAAGCTGGGATTTTGGTCCTAAAAACGATGCTAGAATGTTCCATATCAGCGAGGTTAAGCCCGCTAGCACGTCTGCCACAAGGGCAAGCCGCAGCGGACGTGCATCGGAAGGCTGGGGCTGATAATCGCCTACACGCCGCGACGCCAATCACCTGCATGAGCGTAGGCGTGCATTTACTGGCCGCTGTCACTTCGCTCGTGCTGCAGACGCTCTGCAATTGCCTATGTCGTTTCACCCTCACTCTACAGCTATACCTTGCGTGGCGTCTGACTCGCCCAGTTCGCGAAGAGAGGTTGGGAGCCGCAGCGTCAACAGAGAACAACAACACCTTGCATGGAGGATGCGCGAAACTCTGCCCACTCCCAACGCTCGCCGTCACATGTCGGTCGATGCGTTGGTTTATCGACGGCCAGCCTGCTTCTTTGTGTGCCAATGTAAAACGCTCTCTGGGTCTGCGGGTCCATGTTTACATGTCCGAAGACGACAAGCAACAACACCGAGGATAACTCCTACCAGGCAAGCGCTTATCTTATGACTCGTCATTGCGGAGAGAAACATTTGGGGACTGCGCGATCGGCTGGATGTTCCCAAACAGGTAACTCGAGATGGTCGTGACCAATCAGAGGAGACTGTGGCCAACGATTGTCGAAACGTTGATTCTTCAATCGACTCCATGTCGTCCATGCTAATGTAAACACATCCCTAGAATTCTTCGAGTTTGGACAGAATACCGTCCGCGTGCGTCGCCAGCTGACCACCTTACTCCTCCAAGACGGCCCCGCTCCATCTCACCACATGCACTAGCCTGGCGATCCTGGAGCTCTCTCACTGCACTCCTCATCGTCTGGTTCCACAAAGTCTCAGCCCATGCCACGTAGATACTTGTGTAGAGTATTCAACCCAACTTGACGTCCCAGTCACACTACCGCCGCTCTCTGTCTACCCACCAGTGCCCCTCGCCTCCGTCATCCCGCTCCGATACGCACGTGCCACCAGTTACCGGCATAGCGGCGTCACCTCCAGGCCAGATCCAAGGCTTCATTCCACATCCTAAGATAGTAATCGCGCTTGGGCGCAACAGCGGGAGCCACAAACTTCGGGCCCTTCAAACGCTTCACCGCTAGCTCCCCGCCACCTTTGTCCCCTTCACACCCGCGCCAACAGCACGTATGACAGGCGGCGACCAACAACGAGTGGCCACTTCTGACTACCGCTCTGATTACCGCCACGGTCTCGACGCATCTTCCACACCCCAGCAGCCCTCGATCAGCGAGTCGGATCGCCTGTCCATCACCATGGGACTCACCTACAACATCTACCTCAACTCCACCTCGTCGCGCATCTACGGCTGCAAGAACTGCAAGACCCATCTCTCCAACCACGATGACATACTCAGCAGGGTCAGCGCGCCTTGAACTCCACGCATCAATAGAATGCTAACATTGCGAAGAACTTCCGTGGCCAGCACGGCAAGGCCTATCTCTTTGACAGCGTCGTAAACATTACCGAATCCGACCCCAACGAACGCAACATGACCACAGGACGTCACATAGTACGAGACATCCACTGTCGCCAGTGCAAGGAGACTGTCGGTTGGAAGTACGACAAGGCATACGAGGCCAGCGAGAAGTACAAGGAGGGCAAGTTCATCCTGGAGGAGGAGCTACTTTGCACCGTCACCTAGAGGGAGAGCATTTTACTAGATGCCGTCGACGTCATATTTGCATGGGTATTTGTTGCGATTCTTGGATTGGATATGGCGATACGGCTTGGATTTTACGAAAGGTGTTTACGCGTTTGGGTTTGACTGAACTTCCGACAAGGCGTTCAGGTGGGTTTACATGGTACGCTAGACCCTACAGTGCTGTTGCTATTTTTTTTTTCATCCACGAGCTGGCATGTTGATGCGGAAGCGGCGGAGGGCTGCGGTGAGCTTCGAGCTTCGAGCTTCTTAGAGCTATGAGCTGTCCAAGTCCGTAGAACCGAATCGCGCAACTCATCAACTCATGACACCAGTCTCAACATTTCCCATGTGTCTCCAGGCGTGGCTCACTACCTCAGCAATGTTATTTAAGCTGTGAAACATCCGTGCAGCCAATATACTTCCACTGCCCGTGGTGTGTACCCCGCAGTCGAACCTCGGCGGGGCAGAAGCTACCATACCACATCATCACCGAGGACCATTTCGCGCGTCCGATGTCGTCAGAGCGCGCGCCCTATATCGCGCCTTATAGGTAGTCCACCAGCTCCACTTGGTCGCTCCTAGTTTCTCAACTCAAACGTGTGTCTTTATTTCAATCTTGTCACGCTCATCTCAGTATCTTACCATCGATAATCAGTTGCAGTAATCAAACACGACATGAAAGCAGTGGTATTCAAGGGACCGGGGAAGGTGGTGATTGAAGATAGGCCGATTCCAAAGATTCAAGATGCCGGAGATATCATCGTCAAAGTTGAAAAGGTACGCTAGCAGTTCAGCATCATCACTTCCTACTAATCCTTCGCAGACGGCATTGTGCGGCAGGTACTTAGAATCACCATCGATGCTACCGACATCTCTGACTGAACACATCAAGTGAACTGCACGTTTTCCGCGGCCATCAACCATCTGCTACCGATTTTGTGATGGGTCATGAGTTTACCGGCCACGTTCACGAAGTAGGTTCATCGATTAAGACACTCAAAGTCGGGGATCGTGTTGTTTCGCCATTTACAACCTCCTGCGGCGAATGTTTCTACTGTACCCACGGCTTCTCTTCGCGATGTGTCAAGAGCCAGCTGTTTGGCTGCCCTGCCCTAGATGGCGGCCAGGCGGAATATGTCCGAGTCCCTCTAGCCGACTCGACGGCCGTCAAAGCACCATCGGGCATCAAAGACGAGGCCCTAGTTCTTATGGCAGATATATTTCCAACAGGCATGTTCGCAGCTAAGAACGGCTTCCAATACTCCACGCCAGAGGAGATCAAGGACAGTGTCGTCGTGCTCATTGGCTGTGGCCCTGTAGCTCTCTGCGCACTTTGCAACATCACCGACTACAAGCCAAAACATATCCTCGCTGTTGACTCTGTTCCCTCTCGCCTGGAACTCGCCAAGTCCCTGGGTGCAGAGCCCTGGAACTTTCAAACTGATCGCGAGGGCCTGGACAAACGTGTCAAAGAGCTCACAGAGGGTCGCGGTGCAGACATTATCATTGAAGTTGTCGGACTTTCGCCTGCCCTTCGCATGGGTTATGAGCTTGTCCGACCTTGGGGTGTCATCAGCTCTGTTGGTGTGCATAATGGCGAGATACCCTGGACCGGCAATGAAGCATACAACAAGAACGTTAGGGTTCAGATGGGAAGGTGTCCGGTGAGAAGTGTGTTCGAGGAGGCTTTGGAAAGCTTAAAGCGGCATCAGGAAAAGCTTGGGTAAGTTTGAGGCTGGAACATGGAGGAAATTTGATGGCTAACCCGTGACAGATTCATGGCTGACAAGATCATGCCATTAAGCGAAGCCCTTGAAGGCTATGACTTGTTCGATAAGATGAAGGTGCAGAAAGTTGTTTTCGAGGCGCAGAAGTAGGGTTCGTACGTGACAAAAGCATTGAGCGGTGTTGAGGTAGCAGGCGTTGATGGTAGTAGGGGCAAGTGCACAGGTTGGCAGAGTCACAGTGTCCTCAAGCTGAGTTAAACAATTGAATAGTGGATGATCCGCACATCTCAGCCAATCGCAATTATGGACGGCACGATACATTCACATTCCAACCATCGTTAGCCAATACCCTGGATGCTCTGATTTAGCTGCATCTTCGTGGGGACGTGGCCGTTTTCAAGGCCTGTGCACGCGGGGTCTATTCTGTTCTGTGTTCGATGATGGGGCGCGCGATACTTGCGAACAGCTCAATGCATTCACGCCTGCAGGCCATGCATGGTGATTGCCCATAGGAACGGTGTCGACTGCTGCACAAGGACATGAAATGCATTGAATCCTCCGTAGCTTCCTCCCAGCATCTGCAATCTTTGTGAATACGGCAAGGCTCGTCCGTCTCGCTAAGAGAAGCTACATCTGCCGCCCTAATATTGCTCAGACCCAGGGCTTCGTCTCCCTCCGTCACCTTACCTCCACTCTACCTGCACGCTCCAAACTGGTTCAGACAACACTCCTCTCTTCTCTTCTCCCACGCGTCCCCCAACCCTCCTCTCCGCTCCCACCTACCCTTGCTCCCCCCTCTCATCTACCTGTTCGCTATCCCGCACCGACCACCTCCCCCGCCACTTCCGTAATCGCCAGTGAGTAGCTTCCATGCCGACCTCCAAACACAAACCTCGACACAGTCACTGACATTTGACACAATAGTCTGGAGAGTTTCGACCCGTCCTCCTCACCCTCTCCACCCCACTACACCTAGGTCTCGTTTCCGTCTCCACAACACAACTTCGTCTCTTGTAAGTATCGCGACATTGCGCGTGTCGCGAAACTACGTCACTGACCGCAGCTGCAGCGCTTCCCTAGACCATCTCCACAACATGTCCTCAGAAGAGCCCCAACCCGGTCCCGGTCAAGATGCCAGCCGCGTCGCCGACCAACTGGACCGCCTCAACATCGACGGTGAGGGCGAAGTAGCCCCGCGCACCGAAGAGGAATACGCCGAGTCGCAGCTCACCCTTCGAGCCATTGTTTCGTCCAAGGAGGCCGGTGTCATTATTGGCAAGGCGGGCAAGAACGTTGCTGACCTGCGCGACGAGACTGGCGTGCGCGCCGGTGTCAGCAAGGTCGTTCAAGGTGTTCATGACCGTGTCCTCTCCGTCACTGGCAGCCTCTCTGGCATCGCCAAGGCATATGGCCTAGTCGCCAAAGGTCTGCTCGAAGGCGCTCCTGCAATGGGCATGGGCGGCGTTATCCGCACGGACGGCACTCATCGTATGTACAATTGCGACACCACGGCGCTCTCCCAGCGACATGGCTGCGTATGAGAGCTGGTACCAAGCTAACTTCTGTAGCCATCCGCCTGCTCATCTCGCACAACCAAATGGGTACCATCATTGGTCGCCAGGGCCTGAAGATCAAGCAGATTCAGGATGCCTCTGGCGTTCGTATGGTTGCGCAGAAGGAGATGCTCCCCCAGTCCACCGAGCGCATCGTCGAAGTCCAAGGATCGCCTGGCGGTATCGAGAAGGCTATCTGGGAGATTGGCAAGTGCCTCATCGACGACTCCGAGCGCGGCTACGGTACTGTCCTCTACAATCCTGCCGTCAGGGTTCAGCCTGGCGCTGGCCCCGTCCCACTATCCAACGGTGGTGGTGCACCTAGCGGTGGTATGGGCGGACGCTCGTACAACCGCACTGGTCATGGCGCTGATTTCAGTGATTCGCCTCCTGCCTTTTCCCGACGATCTGGCTCCGATGCCGCGAGCAGGCCTCCGCCCCCAACGCATACCGAAGATGGCGAAGAGATGCAGACTCAGAACATCAGCATCCCATCTGACATGGTTGGCTGTATCAT
Organism: Alternaria alternata; assembly: GCF_001642055.1. NCBI lineage: Eukaryota > Fungi > Ascomycota > Dothideomycetes > Pleosporales > Pleosporaceae > Alternaria > Alternaria alternata. The sequence continues at coordinate 434,751 of NW_017306194.1, read as the reverse complement.
TGGACGCGGCGGTAGCAAGATCAGCGAGATTCGCAAGACCTCCAACGCCCGTATCTCCATTGCGAAGGCACCCCATGACGACACTGGCGAGCGCATGTTTACCATCACTGGTAGTGCCAGTGCTAACGAGAAGGCGCTCTATCTTCTCTATGAGAACCTTGAGGCTGAAAAGATGCGTCGCAGCCAGGCCCAGGAGTAGATCGCTTCGTAGATATGCATCTGCTACCCAACCTCGGCGCCGTTAGGAGTTTCGCGGCGTTGTCGCTACACCTTGAGGGCCTTGCCCACTCTCTTGGGGGTCGCCAGACAGCCCGAGGCCGCTCAGGCTTCGCTATAAACTGCGAAATCTTTATATTCGTCGCCATCTGCATTTATGCCTCTAGTCATGGAGGCCACGACAACCGTCAACAAAAAGCATGGATTTGCTTAGTTTCTTACTTGCTGTTACTGATGGATACCATGGATTGTCTGGAGCATTGTTTACTTTTCTTTCTATTGTCGAGAGAGATCCGAGTGCACGCTGAGCGGCTCACGAATGTCATGACGTTATGGCCTTTGATATCCGGATAGTACATCTGCTCATGGGTAGCAGCTCTGACATCCATCTTTGGGTTTTCTTGGCGAAGAAGAGCTGGAGAAGAACTGAGATGATTCTCGCCATCTCCTGGTCTCTACCACAACACTCCGATGTACCTTCCTAATCACTCCCTCACTCCTTGCCCGAACACCTTCCCCCTTCCTTGCTCTCCCTACCGACACTCCGATACAACCAAACAACATCTATTATAAATATCTAGAATTCTATGATGCTAGTGTCTAAATTCGATGCGTGATGCTGTGCTTGCGAAAGCTTGAGGGTGATGCCGGCCAAAGGGACATAAGGTTAGCATTACACGTGCAAAACGAGGCTGTCCGAACCGTTGGACCCTTCAGGCGGAGTACGTCATTAGTGCCACGCTCGGACGAAGCACCTGCGCAAGACGTCCGGCCTGTGCCACCCTGCACCTTGTGAAGTCAGCTGTAGAGACAGCGTTGAAGAAGGTTGAGGCGAAATATTCCACGGCACATGTACCAGCAACAGCAACAAGTCGAGGAAATTGTCGCTGCACACGCTGTACAATCCTTCCCCCACGCCCCATACGGTGAGGTTCGGCGGGCAGGGCTCGCTAATCCTTCCACTGTTCTGTGCTTGCCTAGACCAGGATCGCGCCCAGGGATTGGTAGACTAGGGCACTAAGGGCAGAGACAGATTTGGCACCCGACTGATTTCCGAAGGCTGGGATGGCAGCTGTTTCTTTTCAGGAGCTATGCTCTTCTAGGAAGGGGTGCATGATGGTTAAAGATGATTTCTTGACCGCATGTTCCCTCTCTTCTTCGCTTCTGCTCCTCCACACTGAAATCCTTACTCGACGACTTTACTCCCAGCCGGCACTGTACGGAACCACAGTTTGAAGAATACAAGACTTGCTACGACCCGCACACCAAACACTACTCTGAACTGAGTACCACTCCAGCCATGGCGCCTATTCAAACGCAGACAATCACACCCCACCAATTCAGCAACCCAGTCACAGTCATACGGGCCTCGGGACGCATATCCAAACCACCAGCGCGCTCAACACGCACACAGACCAAAGCACTTCTATCTCACTCGCCACAAATACCCACCGCACATCCAGACATCGACATTAGTCTGCTCCGCAATAAGCTCCTCCTTCAGTGCCGACAATACATTCCCTCTGAGCTTCTTCATGAAGCCCTGGCAGACGGCATCTATTCTCGCGCGACACACTGGATTACGCCTTCTTCCAACGCAGCCTCCAAGTTCGGCAAGCGAAAACGCTACTATGTTCTGCACAGCTCAAACTTCACCTTCCAGTCCATGGGTAGCGCGTGGGAGGCGCGGATCCTATCTGGGGGTAGCCAGCCAATCGATGCAGGAAACGGTGTAGTCATTTTCGTCAAGGAGAGGAGAGAATGGGACGCGTTCATGGCGGGGTACAGAAGGCAAGGAAAGCGAGCGGGGCAGCTGATGAGGCTCAAGCAGAAGGATACTGAGCGAGGATGGAGGGACGCGTGGAAGAGGAAATGCGGGATGGAGGAAGGTGGCGGCAAGGAAGTCAACGCTGGGCCCATGTGGGTGCTAGTGAAGAGCGCTGTTGCGAAGATTGTCAGAGGTGAGGCGTGAGCTGCATTCTGGCTGGCTCTTGGGGAAAAGTGGGTTTTGCATCTTCTGGCGTTTGGCGCGTTTTTCTGGATCAACTTTAGCGAGCATTTACGACCTTTATGACGGCTGGAGCGGTACGCTTCGAGGCTTTGACGCTGCTTGTAGCCACTGCCTAGATAGATATCTACTCAGGAACTGACTGGTATATTCAAGCAAAATTTGAATCGAAATACATAGCTTCTCCCAGACGTGTTCTGTGTCTACTCACACCAGCTCGCCGACAGGCCGAGTGAAGCGTCGCCCCCGCATCGATTGAATTAGCGAAGTGGGTATCCCTGAGGCTCAAACATGGCTCGTGCCGCTCATTTAGCTCCGTCTTAGCTCCGGGCCCTTGATGCCACGGTTGAATCTTTGGTCAATGCAATGTAAATCTAAAGACAGGTGTACTTTGTCGCTTCCACCCGCAGTCGCTCTACAAACACGGTCTTGCTGACTTCCCTCTTCGCGCGCTCTTCACTGCGCTGTCCGCTCCTTTGTATACGCCAGAACAAGCTATAGTCCCGCCCGCGCGCCCCTTGCACGAAATCATCACCAATACGTCAATCGAGGGACCACCGTGATAGAGCACCCGCAATGGCAGAAGCAGTCCGACGCAAGGTCAACGAGACCAAGGGAGGTGCCAATGGAAATGCGCATCACCAATTAGACGGCGCAGTCCATGCGATCGAGCAGAAGCTGGAGGAGCAAGCGGAGCTCCATGCGCGAAACCCCCAGGAGCAGAAGGAAGCAGGCCTGTTCCAGTTGGTCATTTGCGTCGCCGGTATATACGGGAGTTTGTAAGTCACAGGGCGCGAGGGTAGATTGGATTCGAGGACCCTGACTGACAGCAAGACAGCATGACTTGGGCATGGATCCAAGAGCGGTTAACGACCACCACCCACGGTCCCAAGAACGAGCGCTTCACATACTCCATCTTCCTCAATACGGTCCAATCCGCCTTTGCTGCCATGACCGGCCTCCTATATCTCAACCTCTCCGCGAAGAAAGACCCCAAAACCGGCCTTCGCAAAGTGCTCCCTATATTCCCTTCCAAAGACATCCTGGTGCCGCTCCTTGGAATCGCCGTCACCTCGTCGCTCGCCTCTCCCTTCGGATACGCGAGTCTGAAGCACATCGACTATGTCACCTTCATCTTGGCTAAAAGCTGCAAGCTGCTACCTGTCATGTTCCTCCACATCTCGCTCTTCCAGAAGCGGTACCCAATGTACAAGTACGCCGTCGTTGGTTTTGTAACACTGGGTGTAGCCGTCTTTACCTTGCACAGCCCGTCAACTGCGAAGAAGGCCGCGAAGAAAGGTGTCAATGCGGACGCGTCGCAAACCATCGGTCTTGTTCTACTCAGTGTCAATCTACTCTTCGACGGTCTGACCAACACAGTTCAAGATCACATCTTCAGCAGTTTCAAAGGCTTCACTGGGCCCCAAATGATGTGTGCGCAGAATATCATGTCTACAGCATTGACAGTTTCATACCTCCTTATCACCCCGCTCCTCGCTTCCACTCCCCTCGCTCCCTGGATCGGACTCGACCCCCGTTCTACCTCCGGTGAACTCTCTGACGCGCTGTCTTTCATAACCACCTACCCCGCTGTAGGCTGGGACGTCCTCATGTTCTCAGCCTGTGGCGCTATAGGCCAGGTTTTCATCTTCCATACCTTGGCTCACTTCAGCTCGTTGCTGCTTGTTACTGTCACGGTTACGAGAAAGATGTTGACAATGGTTTGGAGCGTGTGGTGGTTTGGTCACGAGATTACAGGCATGCAATGGCTTGGTGTTGGGCTGGTCTTTGGTGGAATTGGGGCTGAGGCTGCGGTGGGGAGAATGGAGAAAGCGAAGAAGGCTGCGGCCAAGAAGAAGGGAGAAGAGGAAGAGAAAAGGAAGAGGTAGACGATATAGGCGTTTTTGTTGGATCCTGGAACATAGAGCAGTTTTGGCATGTTCATTTCGCTAGAGTGACTGACGATAGACTTTTCATTTGAAGAGGATTTAGAAAAGATTGTTTTGTCAAACACATATTTTAAAGTGCTGGGAGCCATCTCAAGCGATCTGTGTTAAGTGTGCCTTACTCAGCGATACCATAACATCACGCTTGCCCGGAAAATGTCTACACTTCCTTCAACTTCCGTCTTCTGCAAAGAGAAACACATACACAATTTTCGATGCTGTCGATATGATAGGATCGACGCAACCACTACCAAGCTTCGAGATCCCGTATTTGCTTATCGGGGTCTTGATGGTGCAAGTGTGGGTGAATGATGTGTTTGTGGTTGATCGGTCATAATAGAAATCCATATCTGCTTTCAGGCCGACCTTGATTCTTAACGGTACAAACATCGAGTGCATGACAGAGACCGCCTGTAAAAGGTAACGAAGTGGCACAGTTAGGCTGAGCCTTACTCATTTGCACCACCACTCTTCGATTACCCCACCTTCTCTTCCCCGACTTCAACACTCACTTCCCACCCAGATATTCTGTTTCCAATATTTACCTAGACAAAGTGCTCTGGACGATGTCAAATGAACCTCTTCTGCCTTCCTATGGTGCAGCGACGCAGCGCACCCGCCCCAACGAATATCGACTCGTCGCAAAGCACGCTCATGCCTCACGCGCGCCGACAGACACTATCTGTGCACCCGTCTTCTTGATCAGCGCCATCTTCACTACTGTCTGGGCCACAGATCTCGTAAGTAGAACTCTAATTCTTCATCAACCTCTAGAGTATACGTATTGATATCATCTAGTTTGAGGGAACGCCAACTGGCTCTGCACCCCTTCTCCCATACTTTGCTTCCATCTCTCTCGTAATATCTACGTGTTTCTGGATTGGTTATCTCATCACCATCGCTAGCGATAACGTCGGTGGCTCGGTGCTGCGGAGGAACGTTACGATTGGTGTTGCAGTTGTGGGAAAATTGGTACTTGCAACGGCTCACATGGTGATATGGCAGGCATATAAGATGCGGTATGAGGGGCTTTGGACACCAAATTGGGTAGTTGTGTTCATGGCAGCGCAAGCTTGGTTTGATGTAGTGTTCGTTGGGGTTAATGGGTGGGTGTTGTGAGAGTATTGATACCTAGTCGCGGGATGGACAGTGAATGGAGCAATGAAGGGACCAGAACACGTGGAGGCATTCGTGTAGGAACTATCATGTTGGCATATGCTATGGCTGCTGCCTCTGCACGTTTAAGGTTTTTATTGTCGGTAGCCAGCGCGTCGAACACAACGTCACATAAGATATATAAACTTGCTGCTGCTAAACATCTTGCTCGTGTTCGTGAGAGAAGAGGATGATGCGTCTTTCGAACAGATCTTGTATTACTGTTATTGGGCCAACAATGACTGAGCGTGGTATTGAAATTAGCACTCATCTCGCAAGACTGACCTTCCATATATATCTAACATACATCCTACATCGGTTACTTTCCTTCTCATAGTGCTTTGGCATGTTCTCATATGTGGCGCGGCGCGTACATGCAGGTGGCACATATCGCAAATAGACACAAAATATCCGTTAAACCAAGTCTACTCTACACTACCCTTCTTCGCCCACTCCCTAAGAACGTTCTTCTGGATCTTACCCGTACTCGTCTTAGGCAGCTCTTTCACAACCACAACCTCTCTGGGTACCATAAATCGACTGATATTACTATTCTCCTTAGCCCATTGTATCACTTCTTGGCCTAGGGTTTCGCTGTTCGTTCCGTCTTTCGTGGTAACAAAAGCCTTGGGTCGTTCGCCCCAGTGCGAATCAGGAACGGCGCACACTCCGACTTCGAGAATGGAGGGGTGAGTAGACAGCATAGCTTCAAGAGCTACACTCGATATGTTTTCACCGCCTGTGAGATGTATTGTCAGTATGTTGTTTTGAAGAGAACATGCAAACACAGGAGAATTTCAGGAGATACAAAAACATACCACTAATAATGATGTCCTTCGCCCGATCCAGAATTTGGATCGCGCCATCTGGATGCCAAACCGCCAAATCGCCCGTATGCAACCAGCCACCTTCCCACAACTTACGCGTCGCCTCGGCATCCTTGTAATATCCTTTCGCGCAGATGTTGCCCTCGAAGATGACTTCGCCTATCTCTTTGCCGTTTCTTGCTACGTCGGTGAGAACGCCCTCTGGCTGCTCTGTCTTGATGACCCGCGTCGCTTTGCCGACGATGAAACCATGACCCTGTCGTGCCATACGATCGTATTTGACTTTCTCCGGAAGTATATCCCATTCAGGCATATGGTAACCTTTGGTGATTGGACCGTAGGTTTCCGTAAGGCCATAGACGTGTACAGGATTCAAGTTCAGATTTGACATCTGTTCAAAAAGCCAGGCGCTTGGTGGGCTTGCCGCTACAGTCACTCTCACTGATTGAGGTAAACGTTCTGCTTCTTTTGCCGCGCAAAGGAGGGTATTGACAGTAGGCGCAGCGTTGAAATGCGTGATACCTTCTTCCTTGAGTAGGCGCCAGATCTCTGGGTAATCGATCTTGCGGAGGCAGTAGTGTGTTCCTCGCACGGCAGTTACAGACCATGGGAAGGTCCAACCGGTGGCATGGAACATGGGAAGAGTCCAGAGATACTTTGCACGGCCCGTGTGATAGTTTAGTCCGGATTCAATAACATTGCCCATTGCAGCGAGGTAGACGCCGCGATGTGTATATTCGACCCCCTTTGGTCGTGCCGTTGTCCCACTGGTGTATGCAAGTGCCATGACATCCTCCTCGTCCTTTGCCTGCGCCTCTAGATCAGCCCAGCCTTTGCCGCCCTGTTCGATATCGTACTTCAGTCCTTCGAGTACTGCATCGTCGAAAGGGCCTGAGAGCTCGCCTTCGGTCGCGTCCGTATCAGTATCGACCAATATCGGTATGCTCGGTCTCTCTTTCTTGTACTCGTCCAATAATCCCACAAACTCGGCATCCGCAATAATCATATCAACGTCCGAGTGCTGGAAGATGTAGCTGATGTCATCGTGCTTCAATCGATAATTGATCGCGACATTGACACCTCCTGCCGCTGCGATGCCGAATGTGCTCTCCAAAAAGGCTGGAGTATTTGTCGACAGTATACCGACTCTCTTATATCCGTGTTTCCTCAGATAGTATGCCAGGCCTCGTGCGCGATCCGCAGCTTCAGCGTAGGAGCGCCGTAGGATCTTGTTGTTTGCTGTCTTGTGGTATATTGCCGTCGCGTCGGGCTCGATTTGCGCCGCGCGCCAGAGAAACCATGTTGGGCTGAGGGTGTGGAAGTTGTGTCGGTGATGGTATTCGTGGCTGTCGCCGGGATGGATAGGTGGAGGTCCGGGGACAGGGTTCGCTGAGGTGAAGTGCGACGCGAGTTGCTTCAGACGGTCTTTGGCCCCCTCCATTGTATCTGCACGGCAATGTAGTGGTCTATGGGTACAACGACAACTTATATACGCGTAATAGAAATACCGATCTACAGATTGGTCCAGGCTGAGCTGAAGCTATAGACGCAAGAGTGCGGAGTAGCTCCGCTATGGGACGAGATGCGAGAGATGTCCGAGGTCTTGAGCAATCCAAGGTTCACAGGCGCAAACCAAACAAGGGTAAGGAACGGAAGAAGAAATATATCTCAGCTCTTCTCTAGAGCAGCCACTGCCTGGAAGCGATCTAATACATGTATTGCAGGGTGCAACGGTAGCTGATGTCGAGGCTTACAACCATGGATTGGGGAAATCTGGGGAAGGGTTCCGGTTCCGTTGCGGCACGACGTCACAGCCGAGGTTAACCGTCAGTAAGGCTGTCTACCTTGTCCATCCTTTCGGGCGTGTCGGATCGGATGCGCATGGTGAGTCCGAGTGCTATGCAAAACACTGTGTCACTTGAAGCGTGCATGTTTTACTCAAGGGGAATCGTAAGTCAATTGACATAACCACAAGTCTATTGCTGAACGCTCAACGCCGTCACCATGCTTTACATCAGCTGGGATTTTTCATTTCGTATTGCTTCTAGCCGGAAGAGTACCTGAAGACACAGCAGACCGACCGCGAAGAGACCCATGAACACGTAAGCACCCTGGTATTGATGTGCTCTTTTAGCCTGGACACCCTTTCGAATGGTCGGAGTATAGTAGAGGAAATAAACATCCCATGAGCCCAATGCAATCCACGCCGAACCACGTCACCGAAACTGAAACCGACACTGTTCATCGACTGCCGATTTCTAGTATCCGAGGGATGTGAGCTCTTGCTGGACCTTGGAGTCGACGTTGGCCGTCTTCTTGGCCTCAGCCAACTGCCGTCGGACAGCCTTCTTGCGCTCGTAGTAGGCGGCACCCTTGACCTTCCTGCGCTCCTCGAGACTGTGTGTGAATTAGCAAATTTGAACTGCCTGAACTTGGTACATGTGACATACCGGGCAACGACGTCCTGGTACTTCCAGCCGAACTCGTGACCGAGACGACCGACAGTGCAGTACTTGCGTCCGGGCTTGAGCCTCAGTACCCTCAGGGCCTGGGGAACAACGACGCGCTTCTTCTTGTCGTAGGGAGCGGGAACACCCTCGAAGGTCTTCAAGCGCTCCATAGCGGCCTTACCGCGGGGAGTCTTGTGAGGAATCATACCACGGACGGTTCGCCAGAACATCTTGGAGGGAGCGCGGAAGTGGAAGGGACCTGGAGCATGAATCAGCACACGTGCCGTGGCAGGTCACGCATTCGAGTTTTGACTGCGAATGCGCAATGCATGGACAGGAAGACGTACCACCGCGAGTGGGGTTGTAACGGGTCTGCTTGCGCAGGAAAGCAGAGTACTTCACTGTATAACCCTGTCAGTTGCCATCTTTCCAAAAACATATCCCGAGAGCGCTCAGCCAAAGAGCAAGCACTGTGCATGTTGTCGACCACATCGTCTCCTTGTAGCCCCATACTCTCAATTGCACTCCAGGGCTTGCTCCTTGTCTCGCTCGCTCGTTCGGTGGGTGTACGTACACTTGGCGCGGAAGAACTCGCCGGAGATGTTGAGGGCCTCGCATCGCACAACAACGATCTTCTGGCCGTTAAGGAGCTGCTTGGCGACGGTGCTGGCGAGGCGACCGAGCAAGTGGCCCTTGCCGTCGATGACCTGCGTGCGCTGTCAGCGAGACGTTCCATGGAAGAATGCGTATTGTTGACGGAATTGGAGGCTGGCATCGCCGCGGAATGCGAAGGCCAGTACTGGGCATATCGGGTTGCGTCTATCGGGGCGTACGTACAATGACGGGTTCGAAGGTCGACATTTTGCTCGACTCCGGTGTGCTGTGAGGTTAGTTGTCGTGATGGAGAGCTCGAGAGATGCGAATTCCAGGTGGCTCAGGACTAAGCGAATTCAATATTCGACTTTGTGGTGCACGGACCCATTAGCGTGACTGCCATCTCGAACACCACTCGCACCTGCACATCACCACGCTCTGCACAGCAGCGGCGGCCAGCGCCCCATGAAAACATGATGCACGTCTTGAGCCGTCGTGCATGTCTAAGCGGCTTGCTGTCGAACGATTTAGGTAGCCTAGCTACTATGGCCATGGCAACCAGTCGCTGCACTTGTGCAGTCTCTGCTCACTACTCTCGCGCCCGACATGAGAGCACAATACGAGGCTGCATCTGCAGTGAGAACAGTAGGATGGCTATTGCTGCAACAAGGGAAAGGAGCTGCATTCTTCTGGGCAATCGATTTTGAAACACCGTCATCATCGTGTACCCGGGTCGAGTTTCTTTTGACAGTCACCGATCCTTCCAATCGTTGCAGCTCCAACACAGGCGGCTTAGCACTTCTGTTACACGGCTTCATCTCACTACTGGATCCGTTACTGTTTCACACAAGAACTTTTTGCGGACTCCATCGGACTTGCCTGAATGATCAGCAGTTTTTGTATTTTGGCCAGATTTTCTTGTCGCGCATGTACATTTGGTTCAATCCGGACAATAGAGATAAGCTCCTTGAACGCTACTATCTAGGTATACTTCTCAATGTTACCTATTCCCTAGGGACTGTCTCGTTTTCACTATGATGTATTATCATAATCATTACTGTCTCCAAGGAATGAGGGTTTCAGGATTCATAGAGGAACAAATTCGCGATCTTGTGTGCTCTGGTATCTGTGAAAGATTCCAAAAGTCTCATTGAATTGGCATGATCGCATCCTATCGCATGATTGCTGCGCCTGCTTGGTAGTACCGCTTTGAGTTTCCGTCACATCATACCCGTTTTCGGCACGCACAACTTCATCCAGCTCTTGCAGCCTCTTCTGCGGCATCTATTTGCTGCAACCTTAAGCAAGAATAACAGCACCTGTCACGCTCTACTTCGCAACAAAACCTTCCAGAGCATTGAGATGTCACTTCCAGACTCGTAGTAATGGTCACGCTCAGTCCCCTCTCATGTGGTTCTTCAGCTGTTTCCCCATGACTGGGGATAGACGTGTACTATTCCTATATAAACAAGGAAGAAACCGCGTGTAGCCTACAGCAAAGAAGCAGTTTTACATGTCGGCCACATTACAGCCGGTTAGGGGTATTGAATCGATATTCCTAAGACCAGTCTTCGTAGACTTGTACAGACGGTTGGTGATAGCCGCGCAAACCCGAGCTAGTACTTCACAACCATTTGGCTCTATTTTCCATGCTGGAGAAGAGTATTGCATTTGCGGTAACCAACAGACTGCACCGCTCTCTCGTTTGCTTCCCAACAACCTCACTTTCCGTGCACGGCCAGGATAGCCATTAGTTCATCACAAAGAGTATGATAAAACCATGACTGAAGCCTAGCCTTCCACTTCCGGGCTCATCGAGATATCTTCTAACTTACGTTCAAAGCACAATCTTCAGTCCTGAGTTTTTCCATGATCGCCCTTATGTATGGTCACACTGAGCCTATGTTTGGGGTCCCGCTCGGTGGTATCGAGTCCAGAACTCTCCATTTCGACTAACGCTTTAGTGGGTGTGGCTACCGCACCAAGCCGGAGGACTGGAACTGTCCTGGCCACCGGATCGAGATTGTCGACTACGTCAATGCGTAGAGAAGACGTTCCACTGACGGATCTTAGACTGGTTCAGTTTGGCCGAAGTCAGATTTGCGAGAAGAAACAAGACTAATATAGGGCTGAAGCTTGCATCAGCTACAGTGTTCTTGAGCCTGAGGCTCATTGGTACCTAGGTAGTGGCAGACGTAGCAAGTGTACAGAATTTTCGTTCAGGATTACCATCAGATCATAGAATGCGCTGATCATTAATATACGGCGGCTCGACAACGGTCTTATTACGAACACGAAGCTTGTGTTGTCGATCGAACGAAATGTCCAGATCTGCAGTGAACGTCACATCTCAGCATCCCTATGCAATCGCATATTCTGAGGATTCGCAACACGACAGTTGTTTCGAAATCTAGCATTCCAACCGTCAAGTATGAACGACCGGCGATCGGCCAGTTTGCTGTTTCTTTTACGTATGAGCCCGCACACACGTATTGCCAACTTATGCTCTTGCGGGAGCTAACCACGTGGTCTGCGTCGCAACAACAGTTTGCGTCATGCGCCACACCTTGATGCGATCACGAAGCAGACCCCAGGCATTTTCTGCTTGGCATCATGCACACAATCTCCCCTTGAGGATTTTCAGCCACGTTTCACAAGACTGCGCCATACCTTGGCCAAACGCCCCACCAAATTTGCGCCACTCCTGAGACTGCTTGGCTCATTTCTGTTGGCCCATGTGAGCAGACGCAGGAGACATCGTACGTGTTTGCTCTTGGCCTTGTGGCTAGTGCTGTGGCTAAAGCCTGACCAGACGAACGGCATTCGTATTGGACTTGATGTGGCCTGCATGATGATGAGCGAAAATGGGGTGCTCTAAGCGAGTTGCTGAGTCACCCGGAAGTCGGCACATGTGGCTCAAGATAAGCACCACTAAAAAGCGTAGGGTGTTCCAATTACCAACGTATAAGCGTCCATAATTGGAAGCATAGTAATGCCAAGGGACCTCGGTATGACATGGCTGCATTGTCGGTATCTCCGACAGCAAAGGAATTTGCATACTGTATATACGGATATGTGGTGAGTGACCCGATGGACAAGCATCGCAAACGGGTATATACGAATCAACCGACATGCTACCGGGAGCAACTGCAGGAACCGCTACTGCTTGAGCAGAGTCTGCTCTTTCAGGACATTCCGTATCTCAAAGGATTATACTTGGCGGGTCCAATACGCTCGTTCTCTTAGCAGAATGTATTCATGGGGAAACTGAAGCGGTAGCCGGCCCCACCGAGCGCTCGAGCAAATCGATGGTGGTGACCAACCGACATTGGAAAAATTGGGAGAATTCCAGGACTGTGGTTGGTACCGGCATTACCATGGTGGCAGCTGGGCTGCTCTATAAATTCATCACGTTGAAGGCACCTTCTCGTTTGGAATACGGTCAAAGGCAGGGCAGGACTTGGGTTTCTTACGTTTGCTCGCCGGTGTACAGCAGGTAATGGCAAGGGTCACCAGCCGCAGTCAAGCCACGCTGTCACGTTCATGGCGACTTTATCCGGCGCTAAGATCTGTCGCGCAAGGCTGGTGCGAGCGGGGAGACAGGCTTTCGGTAGCTCGCCCTGGACGAGAGCCCGAGACAGCCCACGGCTGGGGTGAGTAATTGTCCTCGCTTGGCTGTATGACGGAACCGAGTTTGGTCGCGGCTGATCGTTTCTCGATAGAGAGGCTTTAGAGCGCACGAGGAATATCGGGGAACGAACAAGTTGCAACGGATTGGCGGATCAGACGACTAATGCAGGTTTGGTGTGCAAAAAGCCATGGAGAAGGCTCGGCTTCGCTTGGATGCAGGGCTCTACAACACCTTGGGTGGCGTGGGTGGCGTCTCAGCAGGACCCCCCACCAGGTGTCTCAACCCATAGGCGCTTCAAGGTAGCAGCCAGCAGCGGTATGACGCCACAGGGTAGAGGTCAGCATTGCTGTGCTTGACGACTTGGCGATTCTGGTCTTTGTGAATGGAAACGTCGGGAGGTGGGGCTAGGCAGGAAGCGGTGTGCATGCTGTCTGAGCAAAACCTGTCGAGGACGTGTTATGAAGCCTTGGGGCAGTCAATAAAGGCAGACAGGTGTGCTCGCCGAGATGAATGCACCAATACTGGGCTTGGCTCGCAGGTGAGAAGTGAAAAGCGGACGACTCGGCGGAGTCCAACGATTCGATTCCGGCGTGCAAAAGGGCGGGACGGTGCCATGCGACGGCGCTAGCCTAACTCTAATCCTTGACCCACAAGCTTCTCCGCCGTCTTCACACCCCTGTCACGAGCATCCACCACTTTTGCTCTTAGGCGCAGCGTTCCCCCCCAGCCACAGCTGGCCACATTCTCCTTCCCGACACCCATGACTTCTCCGGCCCTCACAACAACTGAGAGCCTTCCAGCAGACGCGGGCCGCTCGGGCCCCTTCGACAATCACCAAGAAGACGTCTCTGAGTTTGGCGAGGAAAACTCGGAAACCAATGACGTAGGCGATGATCAGGCACCGAAACCGCAACCCCAGAAGCGGCGTCGTGTGACGCGTGCTTGCGACGAATGTCGACGCAAGAAGATCAAATGCGATGGCAAGCAGCCTTGCACCCACTGCACCGTCTACAGCTATGGTACGTGCCCCGCTGTCTTGAAATTGCCCACCTTGGACACATGCTAACGCTCCGCAGAATGGTAAATCCCCAGTCTGCCTGCAAGTAGCCTGCAACACCTGTAATTGACACTCTACCAGCACATATGATCAGCCCTCGAATCGTCGCCGCAATGCGACTCCCCAGTATATCGAGGCTCTGGAGAGCCAGCTAAAACGTGCAAAAGCGCTGCTTCACGTCGTCCTGCCCACGGTCGATTTGAATGACCCCGCCATTGACGCCCACCTTCAGAATGGCTTGCTACCACAGCTGCCACAGCCGGCTCCGCGGCCTCCAGTGATGCCTGGAGACCCTCGGATCCCGCACCATCAAGGACCAGTCCACGGTGACGAACAGCCAGATTCCCATCTTGAGGCCATGGTCAAAGCCACTGGCCAGCTTGATCTGGATGAGGAGGGCAATTGGGATTATCAGGGTCATTCCTCAGGACTCAGCTTCATGAGGGGTCTAAGACAATTTGATGATATGTTCCAAATCCCTTCGGACGAGTCGCCGTCTCTCCGCCACCGAACCATGTCCCATGAACCGCCTTCTCCTAGTTCCCTGTCCATCACTGGATCTACTGCAGGAGCTGTCAACGTGCCTTTACCCAGTAAGGCAAATGCGCGCATCCTCTGTGACAGTGCCATAATCCAGTATAGCGCTATGCTGCGCGTTGTTCATCTTCCTACCTTTTACAAGCAGATGGACCGCCTCTATCAAGTCTCTTCTGAGAACTACGGCACTGCCGAGACCAGCTTCCTGCCCTTGTTCTATTCTGTCTTGGCCTTGGGCAAACTATACTCAGAGAATGATATAGCAACTGATGTAGCAAGCTATGACGTGCTTACCGACGAGGGGTATGCACCACATTCTCCAGACGCACCTTTTTGCAAATGCTAACGTGCCATAGACTCAAATACTTCAAAGCTTCGCGCCAACTTTTGGACATTACTGACTGCAGAGATCTTACTTCGCTTCAAGCCATCATTTTCATGATCCAGTTTCTGCAATCCTCTGCGAAGCTCAGCACGTGCTATGCATATATCGGCGTTGCTCTACGCTCAGCTTTGCGCATGGGTTTACACCGGTCTTTCAATGTCAAGTTCAACCCTATCGAGGCGGAAACGCGCAAACGAATTTTCTGGGTAATTCGAAGGATGGACACGTATGTGGGAGCAATGCTCGGTTTGCCACGGTTTCTGGATGACGAGGACATTGACCAGGAGTGGCCAATCGAGGTGGATGACGAGTATATTACGGAGACAGAAATTCTGCCTATGCCTGAAGGAAGCATTTCAGTCATGGCAGCTTTCAACGCCCACACGCGTCTCGTGCAAATTCTGAATAAGATCTGCAAGTATGTGTACCCAATTAAGGGAACACAATCAGGCGCAAAGAACTCCGTAACCTACTCTGTGGGTTATTCCAAAATTCGCGAAATCGAACAGGATCTCGCAAGATGGCTCGATGAGTTGCCTGTTGCGCTCAAGCCCGGCGGCGATGCCCCATCAATCATTAAAAGGTAAGTTGGTCGCCGACGTCGACTGTTATGGCCATTGACATTTGTACCAGAGTTCAACAGCTTCTTCGCATGGCATTCGGACATGCTCAACTCCTGCTCTATCGGCCATTCCTACACTATGTTTCGCAATCATATAACGTCAACACAGTTGATCAAAGGGCGTTCGCTTGCGCTTCTGCATGCGTTAATGTTTCACGTAACATCATCCATATTTCGACAGAGATGCGTAAACGGGGTCACCTGGCTGGGGCATATTGGTTCTCGATGTACACGACATTTTTCGCAATCGTATCGATCCTGTACTTTGTCTTGGAAAACCCGACAAGCTCCACTAGCTTCGAGCTTTTGCGGGACGCTGTTGAAGGCAAAGAAGTCTTGGCGTACTTTGCTAAGAGAAGCCTGGCAGCAGATAGGTGCAGCACTGCGTTAAAGGTAGATGCATTATCAACCACATATATGTAACAGAGCTAACCATATCCTACAGGGCATGTTTGAGCGTCTTCCCGAATCAATTAGGCATGGTGGAGAGATTATTGCTTCAAGGAAACGTCGACAAGGAAGTTCGCCACATTCCATGGGAACCCGTCCTACCTTTTTCGCGCAAAACGATGCTGCAGGCCCACGACGTGCGAGCACCTATCCAGACAGTATCCCTAACGTCAAAACTGCCGGTCAGACACAGTCATTTGAATCCCACAACCCGGATTTTGGCAGCCTTGGCCTGGGCTCTTCGTACCCAGCACACTCAGTTTCTAACCCAAACCTTTTCGATGGTGTGCCAGGCCTCACGCCTACATCCTCCAACGATAGTCTGCCAAGTTTTGGTTTGGCTCCTATTCACGATTCGCAACCAACTTCTTCTGCCTTCGGTCCGGCAAGCTTGGGCAATCCCCTAGCTGACCCTTCGGGTCTCAATGTTCCGATCGCAGACATCTCGACTATGATGTTTCCCTCTGCCGATCCGCTCGCCTATCCGAACCAACCAATGACTGCCTTCGAGAACAAGCACCCTCAAGCATTTGACCGCAGCACAGGCACTCCTGTGAGCGGCCACCCCACCCCGCTTCCAACTAGCATGGATCTGAAAGGACATCCCGCCATGTTCGCCCCTACTAGCATGCCTCATGCACCAGCTCGACACATGGAAAGCGAAGCCCAGATTTTTACCTCAATGCCCATGTATATGATGCAAGGTGCCCAGCAATACCGCGGCTATCCACCCCAGCACGGTATGCCAATGCAAGCATCAAACAACATGCCTTTCGACGAGTTGATGCACCAAGAGGATTGGTCGCAGTCTTTCATGGACCCTGCGCTGAACATGAACGATGCAAGGTCGTCCCTTGGCACTCAGCAGTTTAGTCAAAATGGCTGGCGTTAAAGTGTCGAAACGCAAATGTAAAGTCATAGAACTGAGATCTCAAGGCTCCCCGCTGGTACATAAACTAGCGGAGAGCGTCCAAAGCTCAGTGTTGTCGATCTGTACCAGCTTCGAACACGGATGCCATTCCGTCCACCCTCTCGCCTTCAACCCACACCACAATAACGGCCGATATTTTTCCTTAGTCTCCTCAGGGTTATAACATGGCGTTTGCGAGTCTACCAAAAGCATTATACCCCATTGTCAACCGGCTGGCACCGATGAGTTAAGCGTTTTCCAACGGTATGCGTAGGGTGAGGACAGAGCCTCACTGACGTAGCTGTGACTTTCCAGTCCGCTACGATCGCGACCTGTCCAATGCATTTTAGCGTTGCTTTTTGTTGCTTTGTTGTTCAAGATCTCATTTTTGAAAGGGCGTTCGACAAGCTAGGCTTTTTGAACATACAATAGACTTCGCGGCTGCGAGTCTAGGTCGAGCACATTGCAAGAGTGCTTCTTGAGCGAAAGGAAGCCGGATTGGAGGGCCACACTCGTTTCGTCTGACGAGGTAACGAGTTACGTATCAGATTACCAAATTGATCAAGCGGGTACCAGCGTACCACGCATAGCATACAGATCTCGAGGTTAACAATGTAGATGACCGTATGGTGTATTGTTTCCAATCACATTTGACAAACGAAGCAAACATTGATTGTATCATAATATATTACGACACAGCAAAGTGAATAACAAGACTAACCGAGCCTGAGGCAGGGTAAGGGACTGAAGAGCCTCAATGGCAGCTACCCACCACCATAGCGGAGCGGGGTAAAGCAATTCCGTCCAGACTTCCAAGGCCGTGCCTAGACCTTACCTTCGGCGCCGATGACCGCCAAGTACCGCTCAACGTTGGCCAAGGGCTAGCTCCAACCATTAGGAATACGGAAAGTAATGTGGAGTAGGACTTACCGACAACTGGGGTCTTGGTCACCAAGCAGTCGTACTCTGTCCAAGCAATCGTATCTAGCGACCTTCTTAACCGGGGCATCGGTGCTGACGGACTAGGATCTTTTGAATCCTAGCTGGGCATTGGCTAAGAGATTAACAGGTTTATCAGATGTGGTAGTAAGTGTAGTTGCAGGACCAAGGAGGATATCGGCTCGTGGGTTATCCGTAGGAAGATGAGTAAAGAGTATATGAAGGTGTGGGGAGTCTGGGGCAGATGATGTCTAGGAACCTCTCAAACGACCAGTCTGATAGAGAGTCGTTGTCACCATGGTTCACGTACCTTCGCTGTCGGTTATTGGTTCTGCATTGGTCGGGTTGAGCAATGCTGCTGCCTTGGGTACTGCGGAAGAGTATGCTGATGGAACGGTGCATGCGAGGATCATGGCAATGAAGACAGTACGCTTTCATTACTGCAATTGAAGTTACTGGTTCTTGACTAACACGGCTAGGCGCAATGGGACGCTGAAATCGCCTCTGGAGAGATGGATAGCACCCGGTATCCCGAACTTGGTTATACGTCGTGTGAGAACGGCTTTGCTGCTGCAATCCCTGGTGACTTCAACAACACATTCAAATGCCATAATGTTGGTCTACTCGAACTTAGAGCGTTTCGCAAATTGCTGACATGCGAAGATCGATCTCTACCATTTCCTTCCACATTCCCTCCTCGGCAGCTCTCAAGGCCAAGGATCCTCTTCCTGGGGATGGACATCCGAAGATGGACGCGAGTTCGTAGCAATCGGTCAATTTGATGGCACAGCCTTTGCAGAAATCAGCAGTGAAGGGAAGCTCATCTATCTCGGTCGCCTGCCTCCTTTTGACCCTATCGGATCCCGCTGGCGTGAGATTCGCGTGATGAGGGACTACGCCGTCATTGGTAGCGAGGCCATCAACCACGGTGTTCAGATATTTGACATGAAGAAGTTGCTTGATATCGATGGGAGTGAGCCTGTGAACTTCACCCAAGAGGATCTGACTGGCCATTGGGGGCTGAGCGATGATTGGAATGCCCTCCCGGTTGGCCGGACCCACAACATTGTCGTCAACGAAGAGCTCAACTACGCCGTAGCAGTCGGTTCCGTCGGCGGCAATGAGACTATTCGTGTTCGTGGTGACTTGCCATGCCGTGGAGGTCTAATCTACATTGACATGAGCGACCCAAGTAACCCTACGAGCCCTGGCTGCGCAGCCGCAGATGGATACGTCCATGATGCCGAATGCATCGTTTACCGCGGACCAGACACAAAATACTATGGGCGCGACATTTGCTATGGCTACAACGAAGACACTCTTACCATTTACGACGTGACCGACAAAGCTGGCAACACCACCAATATCATCTCCCGCACTACATACCCCGGTGCAGAGTATGTGCATCAGGGCGTTGTCAATAATGCGACCTGGCAAGAATACCTCTTCCTTGACGACGAATTCGATGAGCGCGATGCCCGCGTTGGGCCCATGACGCAGGGTCTGCCGTAAGTGTTCCTGTATGAGCTGCATATGAGACATAGACTGACTTCGTACACTTACATCTAGTACGACCCACATATTTGACATCAGAGACTTGGAAAATCCGTTCTACTCTGGAAACTACGAAGGAAAACGCCGTAGTATCGACCATAACCAATACGTTGTCGGTGACCATCTCTACCAATCGAACTACGGAAACGGACTAAATGTTCTGGACATTCATTCCATCACGCAGGACCCAAGCGGCAACAGCATTTGTGAAGCAGGCTTCTTTGACATATATCCCGAAGATGACGAGAATGAAGGCGGCGGCACAGTAGCTTTCCTGGGCTCATGGTCCAGTTACGCAAATTTCAAAAGCGGTTTCATCTTCGTACACACCATCGAGCGCGGTAGTTTCGTAGTCAAGATGACTAGTAAAGAGTGTGCGAAGCCAGCGGTTTGCGAGGCAGACTCTTGTCTTGCGTCAATGCGTACAGCAAATGTTGAAGGTAGACTGGACGCTTCGCAGGAATTCTGCGGTAACTTCACGCAGAGATTGATCGATGACGTACAAGTTGTTCCAGAGTTTGCGAGGGAAGCGTGCGCTGGGGAAGATGTGGTGGCGAAGGTCAGTAGTGCATGCGCTTGCGTGCCTACTATTGCCGTGCCGGAGTTACCCAGGACGACGACTAGGGGTCCGGTGCCTACTGTACTGCCGCCTAGGGCGTAGATGGAAGAAGTTGTGGAGACGAAGGATAGCGCTGATAAGCAGAACCCGAGAATCATGATGGCGATATCCTGGTTTGGAAGCAAGGTGCGAAATGACGAGAACAACACTCCCATCTGCAACCATTCTACGAAACATCTACCATAATGAACATCATCTTGGCCTTGTTTGGAACATTGGTCAACTGTGAGAGCGAGCAAACTTTTCTGCGCGATGGACGTAGAACTAAGATCTGCAGAGCAGCATAAGCTGTCGTGATAGATTGATATATACGGTGAAAAAAAATAGATACAAGAGAAAAGGGAAGAGCCACAGGCCCTCCCTGCCACACCTAAACATTACTCCATGATGCTTTTCATCATGCCCCAATCCTCGTCTCAGCACTTAGCAAGAAGCGCCGGTAGGGATACCGGAGCAGCTAGTGCTCTTCTTTCCACCAGTGACGCTGTTGCCAGACCAGGTCCAGTTGGAGCAGCTACCCTTACCGCAAAGGATGTAGATGTCAGTACCCTTGGCGGCGACAGTACCCTTGACGTTCTGAATAGTGAGGCCAGTAATCGGGACACCGGTAGTGGGCTTGCCAGTGGGGGAGCCGTTCTCGTAGTCTTGCTGGATGACGATACCATACTTGGCGATGTTCTTGAGAGTGATGTTCTTGTAGGTAACGCCAGAGACGGAACCAGTGGCGCCAGAGACGGTCTTGATGCGGACACCGTTGTCAGAGTTGACAATAGTGTTGTCAGAGATGACGACGTTCTTGACTACGTTGTCGCTGCGACCACCAACGGAGCCGATGGAGATACCGTGACCGCCAGAGCAGGTTCCACCAGTGAAGTGGATGTCAGTACCGGAGTTGACAGCCAAGCAGTCGTCTTGGTTCTTGATGTTGGCGTTGGTGATGTAGACACCAGTGGAGCTACCAACATCAAAGGCGTCGGTGTTGTGGCCACCGTTGGTTACGTCACCAGCAGTGTTGTCGATGGTGATCTTGTCAAGGGTAAGGTCCTTGGCGCCGTTAACGGAGAAACCCTGGACAGGGGTGTTCTTGACGTTGAGTCCGGTGATGGAGGACGAGGTCATGGAGTGGGCGTAGAAAAACTTGCGAAGTCAGCAAAAGCTCAATAGAAGTTCTTGGTCCAACATACCTTAGGCTTCTTCTTGCCACCGTTAGTACCCTTGCCATCCCACCACTTTGCACCGTTTCCATCAATGAGGTGGCCAGCAGCACCAACGACCTTGATGTTGGTTCCGGAAACAGAGATGAGGGGACCCTCCCACTCCTTGTAGCCGAATGTGGTGGTGCCCTGGAAGGTAACAGTAGTACCAGACTTGAGCTTTGTCAAGTCAAGAGTGGTTCCTGCTGGGACTGTCATGTCTTTGATGACAATGGCAGTGCAAGAAGCCTTGCCCTTGATGGCGGCAGCAGCATCGGAGAATGTGCAGCTCGCACGAGTGTCCAGGCTCGAAGGAGCAGCAGAGACGAGCGCGCCAGCGCTGAGGAGGAGGGATGTGAGTGCAAAGGCAACCATGATGAATGTAGTTTGGAAAGAGTGACTTTGGAAATGAATGTAAGGCTGTTGTGTGAGAAGTGAATGAATGAGTGACTTGATGAGGCTCCGGGGAGGTGACAGCACCAGATCTTTATACAAGAGCTTCAACGACGGTGGCACGTAGTGATAGGTGGGATAGGTGGGACCATCGGAGGATTCACACACGACTCGTAGTCAAGCTCGAATCCTTCGAAGCTTGTCACTGCTGGGCAAGGCTTGTCACTGCAGAAGTCCAAGGGTCTCCGAGAAATGAGGGCACCAAGCAGATGGCTCTTGCGCGGATGTTTTCGCTGCCTGTAACAGGTGGATCCACGGTACAGGTTGCTCCGCTTCATATGAATGAAACGACACCAGGACTTGATCGCATCGTTCACTTGTTCATTGGCGCAATCGCAAAGCGTCGTCGGCCACTTCAGTTTCCATTTTTGTAAGACTGGCCAAGCATACTTGTTGCAACCAAGCATGTGGTTCTCCCGAGGCTCAAGCTTTTGCATCGTGGGAACTCCTGTGGGCCAATATCCGATGTTTGTGTCGAGCCGTGCCAGATTAATGGTGAAACGAAACGGGCCCACAACTGGTCTAGACGCGTGGCGCCGCTGTCGTGTGGCGCGATCATGTCAAACGCCATTGCGAATACGCAAGACACGGTAGTAGCGCCTGCAGCCGATTGATGGAATGTCTTCAGCCACTTGATGAAACAGCCACGCGATTGGAGCGATGTGCAGGATTCACGGAGAATTTTTAGAGTGGAAAGGGCAGTCGCATGACCTCTGGAGCGGTTTCCAAAGGCGAGGTGAAATTAGCGCCCGGCTAGCGTCCCGTCACCGAAAGCATCAGCGAGATCCCGCTGTTGCATGAACTCTCCCTCATCTCATGCTTACTTACTTAGGTGCATGTTGGAACGCCTCTTCACTGTAGAGCTTCCGCGTGCACATGATCAAAACAATTCTTAGCCACACTCGGCTTGCGACACGGTTCGGAATGTCACTTCTCAAGCCCGCAGCCCACGAATCAGGATAACACGGCAGGGAAGCAATTAGGTATAGCCGTCAATCTCGGATCTACCCCTAAAATTTACACCGCTCCAGGTCCTATGAGTAATCACCACCACCGCTGTTCTTACGGCCGCCGGACGAAGAAGCCTCGTTGTGGCAAGCCTTCTACGAACAGACCCCAAGCCATCCAGTTGCGCAGGAACACTATCGCCATCCGATGCACCTCTCTTCCGATATCCCGCGCATCTGCTATAGCCGTGTCCGCATCCATGATCATGAAAGCTCCCGTTACAGGTTTCATCGTATAGCAAACTAACCAGTCTAAGTGAAAGCGTACGAAGTCAGGGTATGTCTCACATGCAGTTCGTATAGAGGCACTTACCAGCGCACCAAAAGAGGTACAAGCAACGCGTTCGATAAACCTGCAGATCCAAGCCTTCAATCCATGGCTCCGCTACCATCTGCACTTCTTTCAGCCCATCGACAGCATTTCCGAAAGCACTTGCCAGGGCCGCCATGGACGAAAGCCGAGATTCATCGTCGATAAATCCTATGCCGATCAATTCGAGGCAGCGCCGCTCTAGTAGCTCTGCGAACTTGTGCAAGTTCGCGGTTGGGATTAGGTCTCCAATGGTATATGCTGAGTCTATAAGAGCTGATGCATAGTACGCCATTCGAGTCGAGATCAGGTCTCCTGGCAAGTCTCGGATAAACTTTCTCGCCTCTTCTGAAATCTCATCCAGAGGAGACTGTGGAAACAGTTTCACTCCGACAGGTAGATGAACATCACGACGTGCTTTGAGGACAACACCGTTTAGAAAGTCAGCTGCTGTAGGATATGTGCCTTCCAGATACACGTCGGTTTCCATTCTCTTTATCTCCAGTGGCAGATGAGCCCAGTTGTCCTTCTTGTATGTCTCGAACCGTTCTTCCAACAGACATCGTCCAATCTTCGGGATGGTCGGTGCTGGTGGTACGTCGAGCGTTCCTAGTGTTGCGAGAATGGCATTGAGTGAGACACTGTCGAAAAGAAGATTGTGGAAATGTGTGGCGTATTTTGCGATGGGAAAATTGGTTACCAATTCTGTTAGAGATAATTTTCCACGCAACACATCACTGGGCGACCCATTCAAGAGCTGGATATCTTCATCCGAGATAGCATTCAGGTGCAGGTCTGCGCTGATGCTGTTGCGTATAACATCCGGATCATCACAATCGTAGTACAACGCAGCATGTCCGCAATCGTAGAGTATTGTAATTGGCGAACTAGCTGCGTTATCTTGCGTTCCCAATGTTACTAGTGGTCGAGGCGTGGCATCACCTGTCAAAAATACGGTGTGGTTGCCTGATGGACCGGCTGCTTCACCATCGCGCGTCTCCCATATTACGGCGATCCGCAGATCCTCGAACATGTTTACGAAGTCGCCCTCACTATAAAAGCTCGGTGTATCCCGCGTCTTTTCGCTTGGAAGTCTCCATTCGTGTTGGTGTGTGGTGGAGGCTGCATTGATCGGACCGCCTAACTTGAATGCAAGAAGCGCGACCCAGAGGGGGTGCAAGAAGTCTTTCTGAACGGGCTTTGGTGTAGGACGATCGAGCGAACTAGATGCCAGCTCAGGCGACGAGTATAAACTTGCAGCAACCTTCTCTGCGGTTGTCGAGGCCGCAATCTCCACACTATCTGCAATTCCAAGGGAGAATGCGACAGCCTTTGAACTTTCCAGCGTTTGCGCCAAAACTAGAAACTTCTGCACAAGCGGGACAGCATTTTCCCGTTCCGCGAAGGCTTTTGTCTGCTTACACGCCGACAGAAGAGTATCCAGCATATCACGCCGATACTTCAATTTTCTGGTTGATATTCCAGCCCCCTGTGGTCTCTCCTCCAGTATTCGGGTATGGCGACGACATGCGACTCTGTCTGTAACGGCACGCCCAACGAGGCTGGGAGGTACCTGGACAGCGGCGTGGAAGGCGTGTGTTCGTTTCATCTAGGATTTGAGCAACTTTCGCCGTTTGAAGAGGCTTTGTACAAAGCGCTCAACAAAAGTATAATCGAGCTACCGGCGCTAGGCGTAGGATCTCGAGGAGGCACACTGGAAAAAATACTATAGTCGGAAAACCGCGAGATGAGTACAGCCCTAGGAAGTGAGTAAAGCGGCAGAGAATCCCAGAGAAGTAGATGTTGTTTTCTTACCAAGCTCTTTGACAAGTCCAGCCTCGCCTACTTGAGGCCAACAAGCGGTTTGAGACTGTCAAGCACATGGCAGATGTCCAACACCACGATCAAACAGCCACTCTGCCCTTGCACCCACCCACGTGCCTTTGCTGTCTATAAATTCTGCTTTGCCGTCTATTAGCTACAGATCGGCAAATATTGCCTTCATGCTATTATTAAGGTATGCGACCTACTCGTGGTATGATCAGATGGCGCTGAGCTAGGCTGATCATGTCTTATCCTTGATTGACAAGATTGGACTACACAACGCTCTCAACAGTCTCGGGTCTGTGAGTTCGTAGTGGCCGCGATCAAACACATACCTTCAATTTTCGCACCTTGGAAAACAACCACCTCGCACTATGCCAGACGAAAAACCAACGGGAAGATGGTGCTATTCTTCCCATGTAACTTCCAGATTTCGAATTGAGCAATCGATCGTATCCAGTTAACGTCCGTCCGCGATGCTCGTGGCCCTTTATTCAAGTCGTATTTGTCAGGCCCTCGTCGCAATACCATCGTATGCGACACATACGTCAACGCAGAGTGTAGCTGCTGAATTTGAGCACGTCTCATCTCTTTGTCTAAGATCAGTTTGCGACAGATCTCAGCATACCTGGCAGCTTGAGTTGAGGAAGTGTCAGTATCAACGAAGACGAAACCATGTTGCGACATGTAGGCAGGGGTTACAGAACGGCTGCTTATGTTCATTGTTTCAATCCTCCATGCAACGAACGCGGCCTCAATATGAGGAATGAGGAAGATGGTAGGGCGTTCGCTCGGTATGTCGGATGTGGCACAGTCTGGTCGTGTCTTCAAGCCACTCGCGACTTCAGAAAGATCGACGTCAGCGATGAGGCTTATCAGGGCTCGAGCGCAATGACCAGGAAATCCAGGTAAGCAGAGATGACTCATCAGGCCGAAGTCGCGTGCTCTAGTATTGATGAATCCACCATGCGATGTACGGAATTGTAATCAAATGAGAGCACATGCGTACTGTAGTTTAGCCTGGTTACCTCCCGACGTGCGCTTGATCTTAGAGATTCTTCATTTGAGCCTACGAGGCATCATGGAAGAAGACACGCAAGACTCGCTTGCGTAGTTGCTTCATGTATCAAAGTCAGCGACTGTTATCATGTAGCTCCTGAAGCTGCCGCCTTGAACAATACGTTCGACTTGTAAGAGCTTTTTCTTTCACTGCTAATAGATTATCTGCCGTCCGAGTGGTTCCTCCAATAGCTTGCTGGGGGTCTGGTCGTATTTCGGGACTCGCTGCAGCTCACTGCCGATAGTTCTTCCGCGACAGACTTCTAGTGCGTACAGTTCGCAGACGTTGCTGTTAATGCGTTCGAGATGGAACCACCGGAAAAGTATGTAAGCATCGAAATAAAGCCGGAAGATCGTCTGCGCGTCGAAGAAGTGGGTTTGTACAGCTTTTGAACCAGGCGATCGGGCTTTTGTTCTACCGTCATCAAAGGCCTCCCCTTAAACGAAAACCGTGGGTTCGTCATCAGCTTACCCGATAGCTCGATTTGCAGGCCCAGAGGCGAAGAGAATAGGGTTGCCGTACTAGGCTAAATCAATCAAGGCTCAAACGTCCATTGCGCGTTCGCACATGGCGTTCATCTTCAATGTCAGCCCTGCGGCGTCAATGCGACATGCTGGCAAACTCCGACCTAAGTATCATGTTCAGATCAGGGCAGCAATCGGATGCGACGGGCGCCGCTGTAGAAAATCAAAGGGCACTCTAGACGAAACGAAGAAGACAAGGAAGGACCGACTTCTATACACTAGTAAATAAACTCAGCGCTTGGACTTGGTTAAATTACCCACACCCCAGGAACATCAACGCTTCGGTCCGTATACGTCTGGGGAGTACTGCGCAAACTGGGCTTGGAAAATGGTTGGCGTGTGCCAAAGTCAAGAGCTATTCGCTGTTTCGAGTCAACGTTGCGGCCAAATGTTAAGCTTTACGGCTTGGACACCGACGAAAGACCATCAGCTATAGGGCAGTGGCCAATATGAGAAGTATGTAAGAGCCGCGACCTCTTCAGATAGTGCTTCAATCATCACTCGCACATCCTGCAAGTTTCCCTTCAACCTCTTGTTTGAATTTTTTGGCTACTAGCCGTCCTCTCATTTCGAAATGCGTGTCTCGAACGCTGCCGCTCTTTTCTCTTTGGCCTCTTTGGCTCAGGCTGCTCCGGCCATTCATAACCACAAGCATGCTCACCCACGTGATGTCGGCTACGGTAGTGGCGTGAAGTACCAGTCTGGTATCTTCTACGTCAACTGGGCCATCTATGCGCGTCAGCACTTCGTCACCGATCTCCCAGCCGACAAGTTGACCAAAGTCAACTACGGCTTTGCCAACGTGAACAACCAGACCGGAGAAGTCTTTCTCACCGACGAGTGGGCTGACATTCAGTACGGCTACCCAGGAGACGTTGCCACTAACGGCACTCAATTGCTTGGCAACTTCAATCAGCTGTTCAAGCTCAAGCAGCAGAACCGCAACCTGAAGGTCATCCTCTCGGTCGGTGGCTGGAGCTACAGGGCCAACTTCAAGCCCGCCCTCGCCACCGAGGCGGGCCGCCAGAAGTTCTGTGACAGCGCTCTCACGCTCATCCAGGATCTGGGAATCGACGGTCTTGACATTGACTGGGAGTACCCAGAGGATGAGACTGATGGTGCCAACTTGGTTGACACCCTACAACGCTGCCGCAGGGTATGTATTCATTTTCAAAACCTTTACTGTCCACCAAGTTAACATGTCTTCAGACGTTCGATGAGTACGCGATAGTTAACGCGGCGGGTTACCACTTCGACCTTGGTATTTCTGCCCCTGCTGGTCCTTCGCGCTACACAGTCATGCCTGTTGCCGAAATGGACCCATACGTTGACAACTGGAACCTGATGGCTTTTGACTACCAGGGCCCTGGCTTCTCCAACTTCACTGGTCATCTCAGCAACGTTTACCCCAGTTCCAAGAACCCCAGGGCTACAAATGGCTGGGATGTTGTCACTGAGGACTTCGTCCCCTTCAACACCAAGGAAGCCATCGACTACTACAAGGCTAATGTTGCTTCGCCCAGCAAGATTCAGCTCGGTATGCCTCTTTACGGCCGCTCTTTCGCCAACGTCGTCGACCTGAGCAAGGAACAACGTGGTTTGGGCCAGAAGTTCAACGGATCTGGTGACGGTACCTGGGAGCCTGGTACTCTTGACTACAAGGTTCTTCCCCAGAACGGCAGCAAGGTATACCACGACAAGGAGACTCTGGCCGCCTGGAGCTGGGACCCAGTTCGCAAGCAGATGGTTAGCTTCGACACACCCAAGGTTGCCTCATGGAAGACCGATTACCTCATGCAAGAGGGTCTCGGTGGTGCCTGGTGGTGGGAGTCATCTGGCGATTTTCCCGTTACTGATGACAAGAGCATCGTCGCCACTGTTGTTAACAAGCTTGGTGGTGAAGCAAACTTCAGGCAGAGCTGGAACAACCTTTACTACCCCAAGTCGAAGTACTACAACATCCGCCCTGCGGTGAACTCGACTATTACAATCACCTTTTAGATAGTGAGTCCGGCGTCCTCAATCAGGCAACTCAAAGCCAGCCGATAATTCTTTTCTATACAACTACATTTTAGAAGAACATTTTGCTTGCACTATTGTCGCAAGGGCTTAATGCAAGAGATGCACGTGATGCGAACTCATGAGCAACTCGCACAATGAATATGTCAGCTTCCACTGTGACCATATACTGCCTATTGTTCTATAATCTCGGAAGTTCAAATCATCATGCCTCTCCTGTTTCACTCTAACATCTCCCTACAATCCTCTCCTGTACGCATATGATACCCAGGATTATCAAACAAGCCTGTCGTGAGCACCTGTCCTTGAAGCTCCAGCCGCTGCAGCGGATTTCCTGATAATATCATAGGGAAGGTCTGGCAAGATACACTGATGAAGGCGTAAAGGCCGAAGCAATGAACATGAGTATATCACCATCAGGCAGACTAATGATATTCTCCTCCATGTTGACAATGACCAGATCGTCGGGCTTATGCATCAATGTATGTTCACCGCTTTTACCGAAAGCTTCCAGTGTAACGGGGAGAAATTCGGAGGCCCAGAGTGATTAAAATGTCTTGAAACAAGAAGACAGAGGTTGGCCTTATGGCCACTGGTAAGTTGTCACTTACTGTGCACAGAAAAGATGAGTGCACATGATCAAATGCTAGACGCTCGGTCTTCCGTGTACGCCTTATGATCAACTCTGAACTTGGTGACTATGTTCATTACGGTAAGAGTATCGTGATACTTAATTGCTAGGGGTCTTCTTCATTGAATGATTTGGATCTGGTGGAGGGTGTATGGCGGCGAAGAGCAAGACGTGATGGTCCAACTGAACCTAATCTCAAACCCGCACCACGACGTCATCCCTGCCAGCTACTGATCTGAAAAGTGCGGCTCAGATCGGACCCACTTCCCAAGTAAGCAACACCTGTCTGTACAACCCCACCAACATGAATGCCATTGTGTTCCGCTGTTCCAGTCTTCTCAGGAACCAATACAAGCCATCTGGACTCAACAGTATTCGGATCTACTCACCTGCGACGAGATTGGTGAGCAGCATGTCGCAGCCTGTGCGACCGCGGCGGTTCGCACCGTTGGATCCCGCGAAAAGGATGGATGGAGATGAGAGGCCATTATTGAAGGGAATCGTCTTTGATGTCGACGGCACATTATGTAAGTTGTCCAATGGTGTGTGCGATACATAATTTCATGTACTAATTAACTGGGAAAAAAGGCTTACCACAAAACTACATGTTCGCGGAGATGCGGTCAGCGCTGGGTATTGAGAAGCCAACGGACATTCTGGACCACGTCTACTCACTGCCCGAGAGTGAGCAAGAAGAGGCACAGGAAAAAATTCGTGACATTGAACGCACGGCAATGAAGTCGCAACAGCCGCAAGCTGGCCTTGTGGAGCTCATGGAGTACCTAGATTCTCGTGGCATCAAGAAGGGCATCTGCACACGCAACTTCGATGCACCTGTCACTCATCTCCTTACCACCTTTCTACCGACATCAGAATTCAGCCCTGTTGTAACGCGGGAGTTCAGGCCCCCAAAGCCTGATCCGGCGGGAATCCTGCACATTGCGAAAGACTGGATGCACGAAGACGGAGGAAAGAGTTTGATCATGGTCGGCGACTCGATTGACGATATGACGGCGGGTTATCGTGCTGGAGCCGCGACTGTGTTGCTGGTCAACGATGTCAATAAGCATCTTGCTGAGCATCAGCATACTGATTTCGTCGTCAAGCGGCTGGATGATCTCATCAACGTTCTAGAAAATGGATTCGAAGGACGCGTAGAGGCCGACGAGGAGATTGCAGACGCAAAGAAGCAAGTGGAGGAAGCTGTTAGTAAGAATTGAGGCGCGATACGGAAGAACAAATTCCATCACGATTCTTCACATGGCAACGTACTCTCACAGCTCCTGCCGGAGTGTTATTGCATCGGTCACTGCAGCAACTGTGTCGCATTTGTGGAACCATGGCATGTACATACGCAAGCGCGATGCAACAAGACTGACGGGTGATACAGCCTATCATGTCATGCTCACGGTAGTGGGCTACCACGCTGCGGGCACTGTTGACACAAGCGACCTTGTTCTAGGGCTGCTTGCAGGCCGAACTGCAAACAAGGTGCGGCGCAAGCCGCCCGTCGGAACCCCACGCCACTAACCACTCTCGCCTCGACATGTCCGCCAACACCAAGAAGCTCTGACAAGCATTCCTGCGCCGCAGAACATCCAGGACACTTGATCTGAGACTGGCAACCACTCCATATCTCTTTCTGCCCCTGTATGCGTGTCCCGTATGCACACATTCAGTTCCCTACGGCCAGATATGGGACCGATCCGCACAATGGCACCGCGTGTTATTATACATATAGCCGGTTCACGCATGCGCCGATCTTCATGCATATGTTAGGCCGATCAGCACCGCCGAATGAGCAGCGATGTCGACCCCGTCCATGACGAGGAGCGTTTTGGGATTATGGCCATGCTCGGAGAGATGGTAAATAAGGAAGGTGCCTGGCGCTGTTCGAACGCGGCACGGTGCTTCTAGAGCCGCAATGACGATCATGTTGTCGAAGCAAGGGCCGCCAGCCATCATGCTGATCCCGGTATCCGCCTGCATATGTACTTGAAACAACTGGGCGGCGGGCGTGTTTATATTGAAAGTCTTAATCCCCGTGTCTTGGCAGATCCGACTATAATTGAGCTTGCCGTGGTCTCGATCGCGGTTTCCACCCTCACTCATCACTCTTGTTGCCAAGCTATCAGGGTCCAAGCATAACCTCGAGCCCTTGCTTCTTCTGCCTTGTCACCCCCCAATCCACACGACCAGTGTCGCTAGCCAGCATGAGGTATACTGCCACCTTCACGGGCGTACTGGCTGTCGCTGGTGTCAGCGCGTGGTCAGTATCCACTCCTTTCCACATCGAGGGCAACGAGGTGGTTGAACACCTCCATACTGTGCCCGAGGGATGGAGAGAGGTCGGTGCTCCAGCCCCTGAGCATAAGCTGCATTTCCGCATTGCAGTGCGATCGGTGAGTAGTTGCGACAGCAAGGATTTCAGGCCCTCACGCCTTGGAATCATGAATCGAGATGCTGACCACGACAGGCCAATCGCGACCTGTTTGAAAGGACGCTCATGGAGGTTTCAACTCCTAGCCACCCTCGCTATGGTCAGCACCTAAAGCGAGACGAACTAAAAGATCTCATCAAACCAAGAGCCGACTCGACTGCGAGTGTGCTTACTTGGCTCGAGCAATCCGGTATCGAAGCGCGAGATATCGAGAATAAGGGAGAGTGGATCAACTTTCTCGCACCCGTGAAGCGCGCCGAGCAGATGATGGGTACCACGTTCAAGACCTACCAGAGTCAAGCGCGTCCTGCACTCAAGAGAACTCGCTCATTGGGGTACTCTGTACCCCTCGAGGTCCGTAGTCATATTGATATGATCCAGCCCACTACTCGCTTCGGTGAGATCCGCCCAGAGTTTAGCCAGGTTCTAACGCAAGACGTCGCTCCTGTCTCGGCACTTGCTGTCAATGCCACATGCAACTCGAGGATCACGCCCGATTGTCTCGCAGATTTGTACAACTTCAAGGACTACGATGTCAGTGACAAGGCCAATGTGACAATTGGAGTGAGCGGCTTCCTCGAGCAGTATGCTCGGTTCAATGATCTCGACCTGTTCATCCAAAGATTTGCTCCCAGTCTTGCGGGTAAAACTTTCGAAGTTCAATCTGTAAATGGTGAGATACAGTCGTTATTACCTCGTTGTAACCAACTGACGATTTCAGACGGACCGTTCCCCCAGAACTCAACGGCCAACAGCGTGGAGGCTAATCTCGACATCCAGTACACAGCAGGTTTGGTGTCGCCCAAGATCTCGACCACCTTCTTCACTGTTCCAGGACGAGGACTTTTGGTCCCTGACCTTGATCAACCTGATGAAGATGAAAACAGCAATGAGCCCTATCTAGATCTCTTTACCTATCTCGTTGGGCTTGAGGATGAGGAGTTGCCTCAAGTACTAACGACATCGTACGGTGAGACAGAGCAGAGCGTTCCTGCGGAGTACGCCAAGAAGGTTTGTGATTTGATCGGCCAGCTTGGTACTCGTGGTGTCTCAGTTATCTTCTGTAAGTTTTCCAAGCATTTTCCAATTTGGAGTGTAGCTTCATGAAGATCTGGGGCAATGTGTGCTAACAATACCCAGCCAGCGGTGACACTGGTCCAGGATCTGCCTGCCAGAGCAATGACGGCAAGAACGCTACCCGTCTCCAGCCAATCTTCCCAGCTTCATGCCCTTACGTTACTTCGGTTGGTGGTACTTTCGGAGTGGAACCAGAACGTGCTGTTGCGTTCTCTTCCGGTGGCTTCTCTGATCTCTGGCCACGCCCGTCGTACCAAGAGAAGGCAGTTTCTGACTACCTTGGTAAACTGGGCTCGCAGTGGGAAGGTTTATACAACACCAACGGACGAGGCTTCCCAGATGTCGCAGCTCAAGGTAATAAACTCTTTTCTGCAATATGCCATATACCTAAAGCTAACTCTTAGAAAGGTCAAGGATTCCAGGTTATCGATAAGCTTCGTCTGTCATCTGTTGGAGGAACCAGCGCTTCAGCGCCTGTCTTCGCTTCAGTCATTGGACTTCTGAACAACGCTCGTTTAGCAGCTGGTATGCCTTCGTTGGGCTTTTTGAACCCTTGGATTTACGAGCAAGGCTACAAGGGCATGAACGATATTGTCGAGGGAGGCTCGCGTGGATGCACTGGTCGTTCCATTTATTCCGGGCTTCCCACGCGACTTGTGCCTTACGCTTCCTGGAATGCGACCGAAGGCTGGGATCCTGTCACCGGCTACGGTACGCCCGACTTTGAGCAGATGCTTCGCCTGGCAACTGCGCCACAATATGGTGTACGTCGCGTTCGCCGTGGTGCTCTCCGTGGAGAGGCTTGAACCTATAACCACTGTGGATCAGGCGAAAGCCATCGAGTGTTTCCTGGCATATCCAACGCTGGCTGAAAAGGAGGGCTCTATCTAGAAATCGCACTATTGATGAAACCTGATGACCAGGCCAAGAGAATAACGTTGAACTGCTGACAATCATAATGTGTGAAGTGTTCTGCTTATGTGAGAGTGCTACCTTTTCCGGATGCGCCACGACTGCCGCGCGAACGCCAACGCCAATGCTGACATTTTCATCAACTCTGAATGCACCACACACCACGTCCCTGCCATTCTCTTTCCTCAATTTGTCGCCCGAAACGCATTGAACCGGACGTAGAGGCCTGCAGATTCGAGTGACCACATTGTTTTCGTCACGTTAGAGCGCCACAGCAACAATTTTCACAGCTGCCGTATGCGGTTAATGCGCGCAACACTTATCTGCGCCGAAGGCATGACAAGCATCCGCCATGGTGCTTGATCCTTCGACCTCTGTAGGGGGGCGATATTTTTCCAAGGCGAATCTCAACCAGTAATGAAGCTCGACGATCCCTCCCTCTAGTACCCAGCGGCGCGCACTGAGCCTACCGTGGCCCCGGATTACGGCTTGGATGCTTGTATCGTAGAGATAAGAGTTGGCATCCGACAAGCCCGAAGGGATAGTTTCCCGTCTGCGTCCACTCTATCAAGAAATACGAGGTGGGTCTACCAGTGCTTGATCGCACTGGCGGCGTCGCCGGCGGGGCTTGGAGAATGCTTTGCGCCGTTAGCTTCGGTCCGCCACTGTGGTCGTGTATCTAGGAGCATGCATTCCCCGCCTATCGCGGTCGTACCTGGACGATATTACCGACGTCATGAAGTAACGCCGCAGTCTTAGGAGTCAACAACCATCGCGTTGCCTTCAATCTTCAGCTACGTTAATCCGCAATGGTGCGCAAGCAAGTATCCTTGCGTAGGACATATCGCACGAGCAGCTACGCACGCGAGAATGTTGGCCTGGTATGCTTCGGGTAATCATCAACATGCGACTTAAATCTCGCCTGCCTAATCAGGTAAAGAGCTGAAGCTATGTTCGCCATGAGCTATCTGTGTTTGTCCAGGTACAGGAAGACATATGCCGCGTCGCGTACAGAGTGGCGCCGGGTGACGTCGGTCTCACGCTCCATACTTCTACTTCAAGAAGGCTCAGTTGCCCACACGGTTTCTTCTTCACGGTCCCTGATAGTCACAGCACGAGTTTGACTTCCAACTAATCCCGGCACTGCGATCGCGAAGATGCAGCTTCTTTCACTCCTCGCTGTTGGTGGCCTCACAGCCAGTGTTTCTGCCCGAAGCGCTCGCTCTGTTGGCAAGAAGAATGAGCTCCCTCGTCCTCGTTTGACTGTTCCAGAATCGAGCCTTCATCCCCACAAGCGTCAGAGCACTCAGATCATCACTACCGAGGCCTCCAAGTGTATGTTGTGCATTACCTTTCTTTCAACACCAGCTAACACCTGCCAGCTTTCGCTGTCAACGGAACTGCTGGAGCAATCCCCGACGTCGATTTTGACATTGGCGAGTCTTACGCTGGTCTTTTACCTATCAGCAAAGCTGCTAATGAGACCTCTGAACTGTACTTCTGGTTCTTCCCATCCGAGAACCCTGATGCGAGTGACGAGATCACCATCTGGCTGAACGGTGGTCCAGGTTGCTCATCTCTTGAAGGATTTCTTCAAGAGAACGGACCGATCTCATGGCAGTACGGTTCCGGACCAGCCGCTGTTTACAACCCCTGGAATTGGGTACGTTAATATTATGGTTTCTACTCTCTTTGCATTTACTGACTTTCTCAGGCAAACCTCACCAACATGGTCTGGGTTGAGCAGCCAGTGGGCACTGGATTCACCCAAGGCAATGCTACTGCCACCTCTCAGGAGGAGACCGCTGAGGAATTCCTTGGCTTCTTCAAGAACTTTGTTGATACATTCGGTCTGCAGAACCGCAAGGTGTACATCACTGGCGAGTCATACGCCGGACGCTACGTCCCTTACATCGCGGATGCCATGTTGAGCAAAAACGACTCTACCTACTACGATGTGAAGGGTATCATGTTTTACGACCCCAGTGTAGCTGAGGATGTTCTTCTTGAGGATATTCCCGCTGTTGCCTTTGTCGACAAATGGGCTGGTCTCTTCAACTTTAACCAGACCTTCATGGACGATATCCACAACCGCTCTGAGGCCTGCGGCTACACCGAGTACATGGAGAAGTACCTGACCTTCCCCCCGCCCAGTAAGCTCCCATACCCGGATATGGATGCCAATACCGAAGGCTGCGGACTGTGGGAAGACATCTACAACGCCGTCTTCTACACCAACCCTTGCTTCGACGTATACGCCATTGCCACCACCTGCCCTCTTCTCTGGGACCCTCTCGGCTTCCCCGGCTCCTTCGACTACCTTCCTCCTAACACGGAAATCTACTTCAACCGTACCGAAGTACAAGCTGCCATCAATGCGCCCATCCAGCCCTGGGCGGAGTGCTCCAACGGCGTCCTCGACACTGACACATCTCCCCAATCTTCCTGGGAGGTTATCCCCCGCGTTATCGACGCCCTAGATCGCACCGTCATCGCACACGGCGAGCTCGACTACATCCTCCTCTACAACGGTACCCTAATGGCTATCCAAAACATGACCTGGGGCGGCATGCAAGGTTTCCAGAACCCGCCTGTCGATGACTTCTATGTGCCCTACCATGACGACCTGAGCTTGACCAGCTTGAGCGCAAAGGGCCTCATGGGAAAGACAATTACAGAGAGGAAGTTGACATTTGTCCAACAGGCTATGAGTGGGCACATGGTGCCGCAGTATCAGCCTAGCAGTGCGTACCGTCAGCTCGAGTTCTTGCTGGGCCGCATTGAGAGCTTGACATCCAGGGAGCCTTTCACTACTCTTCCCAAGACCCCTCAGAGTAACGAGACCAGCATCGTTGGAAAGAGAGATCTGGGTGTTATGCCCGGACAACTGAAGAAGTGGTTCTAGACCATTCCTCTGATGTCACGCAATGAATACGATGTAATGTGTAACTCATAAAGTACAAACCATCTCTTTGGTATCTCCTCTTCTCTTCGTGATTTTTGTGTATCATTAACCCGCAACGTTCTCAGCTACCCTCCTACCATCTCTACCCAGCACGCCCTCCTGCCTCTCTGCCCTATCCTCCGGTACCTCGGCAAAGATCTTTGTAATAGCCTCTATCGTGGTGTTGCCTCCACTAAACACAACACCAATGTTCCAAGTCTTGTCCCCAGCCTCCCTCTGAACCATATTCCTGAAATCCTCGTTGTACAATATAGTTGCCAGCCCAACGACGGCACTCGGCTCAACGAAACACTTCATCCTCTCCAGGACAAGTTTCATGGCATCTTTAATGTTCTGCTCCGTGACGGCGTATAGGGCCTGCACGTAGTCTTTGTTCGAGATGATGTTCCACGTGTGATGGCCGAGGGGTGTGCGAAGTCCGTCTGCGATGGTCAAGGTCTTGACGCTGGTGACACGTTCACCCGCTTCAACGCCTCTCCTCGCATCGTCTCCACCTTGAAAACTGGGTTCCGCGCCGAAAACACGTACGCCAGTGCCGTGCAGTGCGACTGCGATTCCACTTAGCATGCCGCCGCCACCACAGGGCGCTATGACGGCATCGAGTTTCTCACCGCTTGCAAGCAGCTCATCTACTTGGTCTTGTATCTCCAGCGCCATTGTGCCTTGACCGAGGATGATGTGAGGATGGTCGTATGGTGGAATTAGGGTAGCGCCTGTGTCCTTGATTACGTCTGCAACGACAGCCTCGCGTTCGGTGCTCGTGGAGCCGGAGAAATGTATATTGGCATTCTGGGCGCGGGTCCCGGCTATCTTAGAGGGCGTGGAGATAGAGGGCATGACGATGTGGGCGGGGATGGAGAAGGTCTTTGCAGCAAGCGCAAGGGCCTGCGCGTGGTTTCCTGGTGTTGATGTTAGCCATGCCGCCGAGCCCCCTTGGGACGTGGTTGTAGATGTACCACTGCTATGTGTGACTACTCCCTTCCTCTGCACTTGCTCCAGCCCCTCTTTCTCAATCAATCGCGTTACGGCATGGAAGGCTCCGCGTACTTTGAACGCGCCAATGCGCTGCAAATTCTCGCACTTGAAGAAGAGCTTCACCCTCGGGTGCGCGGGCTCTTGGCCCTCCCATTGTGTTCTTTGCAGGGCTTCGGGTGCTTGACGAGTATTGGCGAGGTTGGTCAAGGTGGTGTTGGTCAAGACGGGCGTGTCGTGGATGTGCGGTTTGATAAGGGCGTGGGCGGCTTCGACCGAGGCGCGCGTCAGGGAGGCAGGCGGTGCTGGAGAGGACATTGTCGCCGCTGGGGAGGAGGATCACAACGAAAGGAGCGCATGCTGGGGAGCATCGTACAAGACGTGACTCAGCGGAGAAAGAAAGAGCGATATGGTGGGGAAAGCTGGCGTGTGGAGGATGGCGTGGGGAAAGTTCCCGCGAGTCATGTTGCGGCAGCCCAGAGATCAACCTTGGAATTCTCCTCTGATGCTCTGCACTACGAGCTCTAGAAGCTTTTGATACCTTCGTCGTCGCTTGGCATCGACGATGCGAGTAATTCAAGGTCCATGGCGTGCCGCGCCTGGCCCTACTCGAACCTGACGCACGGAAATATCACAACGGACCGTCAACGCTCGCATACGAGCACGCAAGATCTTGGATAAAGATGTAGCGACCGTGTGGAGACAATCGTTCAGCCATATTACACGTGAGTCTTCAGATAAGCAACTGGGACCAAGCAGCAACCAAGCAAGGCCATGCTTCGCTCGCCAGCTTGATACACACCATGTCCAGCTCTGGGCAAGTGCATAGTCAGCCTAATAAAGACTGCATTTGGCGAAGTAGATGAGCAATACAATGAGAGCGTGAGAGGTAAAAGAGATCTAAGAACAGATTATTGGTTGCCAATGATAACACGAGCAAGAGAAGTCACACATGAACGGTAAGCCGATGTGCTAGGGATTGGGTCTAGTGAGCCGTATATTCCCAAGTATTGCAAGAATAGCGGCGCAGGAAA
The DNA here is from genome assembly GCF_001642055.1 of Alternaria alternata. Classification (NCBI taxonomy): domain Eukaryota; kingdom Fungi; phylum Ascomycota; class Dothideomycetes; order Pleosporales; family Pleosporaceae; genus Alternaria; species Alternaria alternata. Next base: position 396,430 of record NW_017306194.1, on the reverse strand, counting down.
ATGCAGCGGCCTGTGCCGGTTGCTATGGAAAAGCATCAGTAAATAGCATAGTTCGTACCGCATGCCGATGGAGCACGACGATACTGTGATACGATACTGTGAGAGACAGAGTAGTAAGCTGAGGGTTGCGAAGTATGGACATGTTGGCGTAGGAACGATCGAAGGGCAGCTACGATGGGAAACAGGCCGCGCAAGTGGGTAATTCTGCGTAGGCCCGTGCACATAAGTGCTGCCATCGCGATTTCACAACGCGGTTTGACTCTTGCAAAACCCTACAGAGTTCGTGTGAATAGGTTATGTGACTCTCTTGATGGAGTGGTTGCACCATGAGGAGGTCTTGGTAAAGGATGTAGAGTCTACGAAAGTTCCGAGCTCGGATTCTTCGTAGCGTCTGTGCACGCTAGCATGTTCATCTCCGTTGCCAGTCATAATCCATTGTTCCCAGCCATCTCATACAACCTTGGCAACGATTCATCGCTTTCCATGCACGAATTCGACAGATACATCTTGATGTGCTATGACCAAGAGGTCCCATGCCAGTATAGCCTCCTCGCAAGCAGAGCACTCGGAACGACAGGCATCCTATGATGGTGAGCGCAGCGGAAGCCATGAGGACGGGGACGGCTCTTTTCTGAAAAAGCCACGGTCATTCATGGCTACACTGGTATGTGGCTATAAAAAAAAGGAGATACGAGAGCGATTTTCTGACTAGAATAGGCTTGCGACATTTGCAGATCAAGAAAGACTCGCTGTGATGAAGATCGACCAAGATGCGGTTACTGCAGGAACATGAATTTGGAGTGCACTTATCAGGCACCGCGAAATACGAAGAAAGATCAGTCTTTAACATTAGCCATCAATGCCATTCGGAGGCTGGAAGCAAAGATCGAAGATCTGACGACGGCAATTAATACTCCCAAGCCTTCGTCTGCTATTCCACTCTCACCAGCAGGACCTATCAATGACCACCAATCACCTCATACCCTGTTCTCACAACCCAGTCCAGGATATCATGTCTCAACAATACCATCTCATCACTCCCAGAACGGTAAATTGAGTATACATGAGTTGGCAATGTCGCCACAAGTTGTGGGAACTCCTGTCAAAAGTCCTTTCCCGGTCATAGAAGTCCAAGGTGCTGTGGATCTTTCCTTCAGTCAGCATCGTGTCGCGCTCTGGCCCGCCATACAACAGATTCTCCCCACTGGATTTGTCTCTGTTCGAGCAGAGCTTCCAGAGGACTACATAGTCGACATCGAGAATCGAAGAGCGCAGTTACCGATACACATCGATCGTCCATACGGCACCGCCCCGGAAAGTTGGTTGATGAGCCTTCCACAGTCGGCAGTGAAAGGACTTGCGGATGCGTACTTTGCCGTTTTTCATCGCAACATGCCAATCCTTGACAAGTATCATTTCTTCTCAAGTACGCTAGGCACAGCTATGGAGAACGAATTCGGGTATGATGTTGAAACTGCGCTAGTGCTCAACGTGCTCGCATTGGGTTGCCTAGCTGTCAAAGCTCATGAGGAAGGGGACTTCGCTCTTCCTTCGCGTCACTCTGCAGCCAGACCTGGCTTTGAACACCCAGACTGGTACGAACTTGTTGCAGATGACCCACCGGGCCTCAAGTTTTTCAACGAAGCGAGACACCGATTCGGTTTTCTCATGTGCGAGAATGATATACAAGCGGGCCAATTCTACATGCTTTCGACGCTCTACTATGCCCAGATCCTGCGACCTCTCGATTCATGGACTACCGTGAATCGGGCAGCCCTCTGCTGCGCTAGCATTCTTACCCGTTCGGGGGCAGTCGACTACGATACATGGGAAGGTGACATGCTATCGCGCCTCTTCTGGTGTACTCTGATGTACGAAACTGTCATTATACAGGAACTCGACTTACTTCCACACAGTGGACTATTGGACTATGAGCCAGATACGCCTCTACCAAAGTTCACCCAATGCCCACGGCCAAAGACTTCTATATCGGGATTGCTCACTGATGAAGACGACTCTTTCTTCAATTTCCACTTCCTCGCTCAGGCCGCTCATCGCATTATTCTGACACGCGTGAAGCAGAGTTTGTACACGTTTGCTGAGAAGGATAGCTACCCCAGCGCCAGCTTAACAGCCGAAATGCATCACCAACTCGAGCAATGGCGCGCAAACCTCCCACCGTCTCTTCAATTCTTGGACAATGACAACGCCAGTGACTCTCCCAGCCCTGCACATGTTATCGCAAAAGCCATGCTACGAAGCCGCTACCTCGTCGCAAAATTCCACATCGGCCGCCCATTTCTCTACAAAGCGCTGCACGCGCCAGCATACACCAGTGATGCAGAGTACGACGAGGTGCGCGAGGGCCTTCGAGGGGGCATGTACTGGCCGACTACCATGGGGCTTTGCACCCAGATGTTGTCGGCTCTACCAATAAAATTTGGATGGTGTTGTCAGTGCTTCGGACAGGTGCTATTGTTTCACGCCGTAGCGCGGTCGCCAGACCCAAAGTTGCGAGAAACGCTGCCGGAGGGATGGCGCGAGTGGGTAAGCATCATGATGACACTTATCGAGAGTTGTGCGAGGAATAGTCCTGGTATCGCAAAAGACTACGAGCTATTGCGCTTGCTGGATGCCTAACCTTCCGAGTGCAGCTTGAACACCTTTGCGACGCCCTACAGATTGCGACGGCGACGCTAGAGTACTCTGAAGGTATACAGGCCCTGTTATTACAATCTAACACAAGTTTGGATGAGACCCTGCATTACCCTGCCATACGTAACACAGTACCACAGATTCTCGAGCCTTGCTCCCAACACACATGTCATGACCAAGTTTCCGCAATCAAGAGACGACTAATCACTCATTTAGTAAAGAGCCAAGAGCGGGCAACACGAGACGAAGAAAGATACGATAAGGCATTTTCAAGCATGCACCTTTCTTGTGTTTCGAGTGATGGTGATGTTTCCGCACCGCCGCTTCAGCGTCGATCCTGCCATCTATAGCCGAGTACGAGAGGCTTGCGTGTACAAAGTAGCTAATAAGCTGACTACCACAAAGGCGCATGCGATGTCGACTGATCTAATCTAGCTCGAATCAACACTCAACAGATGGTCAGTTGAGCGTGCAGTTTTCCAGTGCTCTTGCCATTCGCATCCCAATTTTTGTCCATCGCAATTCCATGTGGATCGCTGGATGACATGGCACAGCCACAGGTTGCGCATCCCAGATCGCGTTTCAGACTTTCAGCCCCTTCCGGCGCGGCAGCTAAACCGTATGCAGTCGGTGATGGCCCCTGCATTGCTTAGGGATGGAAACAAGGATCTACCAACTCGGGTCTGACACAACTGCCACTAAACTGGGGGCGTCGGCCACCTCCTTTGAGGGAGAGGGACACTTAACTTGCCATCTTACCTTTCTTCTTGCTCCTTTTTAGCACCTGGCGCAGCGCTTTTTGGCTATTCGCATACGTTGTCGTCTTCTGTTCACGCCACCTTGTTTTTGTGCGGTAGACTCTGCGACGCACGCTCCAGTTGTTGGGATTCACGATTTCTGGGGGACTCGCTGGAGAAGACTGAACTTGGATGCAGAAGACCGAGGACTGCGATTCTGGACTCGTACGCGCAGGCGAACTTGGGTCATCCTAGGCTTCTGAACCCCAGAGCGTGAACCGCGACAATGGCCGACTACACATACCAATCGCTGGCCAACATGGGGCCACAAGGGCGATGGCGACGTGTTTTATTGACCGCTATGATACCCATGGCGCTGGCTTTGGTTTACTTCAGCTATCCTTCTGCATACGTCCCGAGCAGCCTTCGGTCACAGTACGTTTGAATTACCCTCGCATAAAGGCGTGCCTAACAAAATCACCACAGGTACCCGCACACGCAAAATGTCTCTCTACCCAAAGATGACGTCTCGATGGCGACAATAATAAAAGCCCTCTACGGTCCGATATTACACCCCATCGACGCCGCCAACTTTACCGACGAAGATGGAGACATATACAGACTATCCGGGGAACCAAAATTCAAGAGCAAGCTAGGCAAGAAGGTGCTTATATTGGACATTGATAGCCGACCGTTGACGGATAAGGGTCAGCTTATGGACCCGCATTTGAAGTGGAAAGGCATGCGCTCGTTGAGTGCGGGCATGCTGGGGCATTACATGTTCGGTACGTTGCCACGACGCATGGCAGGTCGCCAACGACAGTTCTGGCATGTGGAGCGACTCGGCTAACATGCAGCAGCACAAATACACGGTTACGATTACAAGTTCATTCGCGCACCCGATTACGCCGACCGGTGGGGCACATGGGTCAAGGTTCCAATGATGAAGGAAGCGCTCAAGACCCATGAATACATTGTCTTCATGGACTCAGACGTCATGTTCCACTACCCTCACCTGCCTCTCGAGTGGCTGCTCAACTACTGGAACATGACCGACGATACCCTTGCCATGATGTCTATCGACCCGAACGAGCCGCAGAACTACGATGCGAAGGGCAACCGATACCTCAACACCGGATTCGTCATCGCACGACAGAGCAAGAGGACACAAGAGATGTACAAGGCCTGGGCGGAATGCCCTTCTGAGACCAAGTACAAGGGCTGCGCGCATTGGAAGACAGATTGGGCGCACGAACAAGCCGCCTTTGGAAACTATCTTCGATATGACTACGACCGACCGGACGATATCCGTGTTCTCCCTTGCGTCGAAGCCAATGGCGCACCCGAGGCTGCGAACCGGGGTGGTTGCAAGGGCGTGTTTGTACGACATTTCTGGGTCGACAAAGGCCTTGTAGCTAAGAACCTGGCGGACAGCGTCATGCAGTACTTCCTACCGCGATTGCACGAGGCGTACCTGGGCTCAGCGAGTGAGCACATCGTGGATGCAAAGGGGTTCAAGCTTGAAGGTGCGGAGCTGATTGAGATGACCGAAGAGGAAAAGGCCGCTGCCAAGAAAGGGAAGGGCAAGAACCAGAAGGACGAAGGGTGGTAGGGCAACTTCGAATTAAGCGAGAGTCTCTAGGCCTTACCCAAGATACCTACGTTCGGCGCACGCGCATCTCAACCTGCTTCACCAATCTCGGAACCATCCCATGCACGATCCTCATATAGCCGTCATCTACGCCAATTTTGTATCAGGCGGGTCTCTCATGTCGGCGTCCATCGGCGTCTCATGTCTTATCATTACGTTCTTGTATAGAAAACCTCTTCAGCATGTTTTATCGTCATATTAGACTTGGGTGGGACGGACTCAAAAGAGGGGTTCCTTGATTCATGTAGGAGCGTCTTTAGGCACGATTAGCCGATCTAAATACCAATTCTTCACATTTTCGAATCGAGCGCACCTTCTACTCTTGCATTCGTAGTGAAAGCACATCAGCATGACCGACCAAACAAAGTGAGACTAAGCTACCATGGCAATCAATGCTAGCGAAGCAGCAACAGCGAAGATGAAACTCTCAGAGGAGAAAGTGATGCAGAAAGTATAGGTTATAAGATAAGCTCTAGTCAACGACTTTGCCGCGCTGGTACAGCTATATACAAAGGATACAGATCAGAAAGAGGCTATCGCAACTGCTTCCCCAAAGTTTTCAAAATCAGGATGAGTAAAGAAATTCGGAGAGACATCGACATATTGGTTGATAACACGATGGAATTAGAGCAGTACTTATTGTTTCCTTTCCACCTGACCGTCTCTGAACGTTTTTCGTATGCCGTGGCTAAGCACAATTCTCTTGGAAAGAACAATTCACTGCGTCTGGCTGCCACAAAGTCGTTATCTTGCGCGAATGAAGATTGCATTAGTGCTTAATCTCAGGTATCGGAAGTTTAGGCAGGCCAGTGATGGCTGGGAAGTAGCTTCTGTTCCTCTGTTATAGCACGTTTCGTTTGCTTCGACTGTCGACTTAGACTTCATGCTCAATATCCGCGACCCTTGGTACCTTGTGCAGTCGTAAGCCACAGAAATTGGCGACAAGCTCGATCTGTGCCGGGTCAGTATGGCCTATGAAGCACGAATTAATTGCTGTCTTACGCATTGTTGGATCGTCTCAACGTCATCTCTGCTAACGCCAATGCGCCTGGTGCCGCGCAAATGCCAGGCGGTTTCTCTAGGCAGATTCTGAATCATGATGCCGCTGAGTACAGTGAGCTCGGTCTCAACGTCATTGAGAATGCTGTGATCGGACAGATAGAGTCCGTAGGTAATTTGCTTGCTCGTCCAATCTACGCTTCGTCAGCATAAGACTACAGAATGACTAGACATTCACATGCCAAAATCCTTCTGTGAAGCTAACACATTATCGATGCCTTCTTGGTTGTGCTGGTACAAGCGACCTTGCCATGCTGCACCACGTTTTGAGTTTGCCTCATCACATTGCCATCCTTCTCTGCCCTGCTGTCAGTTTTCACATTTGCGTGCTGATGATTTCTGATCCTATACCTTGAGAATGTATAGTCCTTGTCCTCTGGCTTGGTAATTGCATCGATGTCGAAGATGGCTTCCAGTGGCTTGCACACACCCACAATGACGATGAGCTTGAACAGTGTCTCGCGTATTCTTCGCATCAAAGCCTGGCGGTGTTCGGGTGTCTGGTATTCAGGTCGCTTGATAAGCTCCTTGTAGAGCAGGGGCGCGAAGCCGGGCTGTCCGCCGCCAACGATCGACGCAAGCTACAAAGAGTTAATCACTGCTCTTGTATGTGTAAAGAGGATGATCCCATACCAGAAGGACATACCACTTGTCACCTCCAAGCGACCTTGAAGGAAACTTCTCCTCTACCGTCTTGAACAGGGCAAGAGCCTCGTCATCGGTTGGGTCGCGGGGTATTGGGATCGTACTAGTCGACATAATGACTCTCTTACTATCACGGAGGAGTCTGGAGTAGCGGCACAACAACGCACTTCTCGGGACATCTGCTGACTGTCGGCATTGCGTCTTCCGATTGTCGGGATGGTGAAGCACGTACAAGGACCGATCGCGGCTGCGACGCGTCTTCAAGCTTCGGCGCGCGTCGCTCTAAAGCAGGCATGCGGGGTAGACATACCCAGGCACCCTCCACCATCACCATACTTTACGGAGAGGCTCCTCTCTCCCCGAAACTGGCATGTCCGCTTACAACACTCAACTGGGTTTCTAGGTAGATGCAGCATGTAAGCAGCAACCTGGGAGAGTCTACTTGGAGTTGATCCAGAGCACCATCACGGAGCACCGTCTCCATCGACTCCAATTGTCAAAAGTTTTTCTCCTCTTTTACATACGATTACTCATTTGAAAGCAGAAGCAAAAGCCTGAGTACGACCAGGAAGCATGTCTAGTACCAATTCGTGCCACTACCTGCCTAATGGCAAGCCCAAAACCGTCATAATCACAGGCAGCGCCAATGGCATCGGTGCGAAAACAGCTCGTACCTACCATGAACATGGTTGTAATATCGTCGTAGCCGATCTTGCTTCCTCCAGCAAGGCAGCCAATGCTCTTGTCTCATCTCTACCTGAACCATCACGAGCCATTTATCACCCCACTAACATTGTTAGTTGGAGCGACATGCAAAACCTGTTTCGGGAGACAAAGAAGACATTTGGTCAAGTGGATATCGTCGTTGCGAATGCAGGGCTGATGGAAAGCAAAGGTTTCTTCGACTTTGAAGAGGACGAGCAAGGAGAACTAATGGAGGCGGTTGAAGCTGGCAAGATCATCGATGTTAATCTGAAAGGCACTATGAATAGTAAGCCATTGAATCACGCATTCCTTCCAGGCCTGTCTCTGATACTAAGTAGCTCTCCGGATGGCTATGCACTCGATGAAATCGAACCCACTAGACTTGGACGGTGCACGAGGCTCGATCGTACTTATAGCCTCAACGTCTGGGTACTTCGGTGGAACTGGCGTAGTCTCATATGTCTCTTCCAAGCATGGCGTAATAGGTTTAGCGCGAGCCTCACAGACTGTTGCCCAGCAGCTCAGTATTCGAGTCAATGTCGTAGCACCCTTCTTCACCCCTACGCACATTACCTCAGGTTACTCAGAGAAGTGGAAGGACTATGGTTTGCCAGCAAATACAACTGCAGATGTAGCTAATGCTATTGTGACCACAAGTATGCACCCTGAGAGACAGGGCCATAGCATGATGGTGAGTCTACAACAACGTCGTAGGAAGTTGCCCTTTGGAAGAAGTAGTGCTGATATCAGTTTCCAGGTCGCAGGCAACTTGGTGAGAGAGATTGAAGTGGCAAGAACAAGCGCAACGAAAGATTGGCTAGGAGTGGAGATATTTGATATTATGACGAGAGGCGGCAAGTTCTTCAACGACCTGGGCGGCTATACACTGCCTAAAGCACGGTCCTAAAATCTCTCACTACATTATTTCACACCCGAGTAGTATAGCGAAAGCTCGCTACATGCAAGCTCGACTGGCTTCTTCTGGCGACGTTGTACAGTAGCGGCGAAAGCATTGCTATGAGAGCCTATCATGTAAAAGTAGAGCGACAACATGGCAGCTTTGCATGTCACATGTTGTGTTGAATTGCATCGATTATGGTGCGAAATTTTACACATGGAACGGCTGAAATACTATTGGGTGATGTGTAGGAGTAATAGACTTCACGAGCCGATCACAGGGTTCATTTTCGGCTTAGTAATCCAGGAGCTTTGGCCCGGTGACGTTTTCCACAGCCCTCGGTATCGCCCACCTTGTACAATCTGTCTAAACGTCAATTGAGGCCTCACGACGGACTGTTTGCACCATGGCATCTTCAAGACTAGTTGCTCGCTCGACGCGCGCCCTCTTCTCCCTCCAGCGCACCCAATGCCGTACTTTCAGCATTTCCACTATCCGCCACAATGAGTTTGAAGCCCTCAACAAGCGCACCAACGACACCTCCGAGACGTACCGCAAATACCAAATCGAGAGGCCGCTGAACCCTCACCTTACCAACACCACCTCTACTATTGCCAATGAGATGCCTTCGATTGGCGAAGACGCTGCCCCGCCCGAATTGATCACCAATGCCGACAGCAAATTCACACCTAAAGACTCTGTGCCTGAGAACACTAAGCGCATGACGGGCGGAACACAGGGCAGCAAGGACCAGGACGTCAGCGGGGCAAACAGCGAACTAGGTGTTGGCGAGATGGAAGGCGCCAAGTTCAAGGTCGAGCCTATTCGCAGGACTGGAGAAGACCCCAACACTATGCGTGCGAGGTTATTATGTCCGTTCATACATTGCCCATCTCCTATTCCTCACCGCATATACAACATCTGTACCTGGGCGAAGCATGGCTAACGAGTAATTAGATCAGAGCCGCAAGAGGGGAACCCTAGAAAGTGATCTCCTTCTCAGCACCTTCGCCGACGCCCACCTAAGCACCATGTCTCCTTCATTGATGCAGCAGTACGACACTTTCCTCGACGAAAACGACTGGGACATTTACTACTGGGCAACTCAAGAGCCCACACCCACGTCCCACGAGACAGCCGAGGGCGGTGGCTCTGCAATGTCTACCGCCAACGCACAGGGCATGGATGCAACGGCACAGACGAAGTTGCCTGAGAAGGACGAGCGTAAGAGACAACCTGGAGAGGGTGAATGGGCGCAGACGGTCGGCACTTTCAAGCCTGCGTATAGGCCTGTGCCTAGCAGGTGGAAGGGCAGTGAAATTCTGAGCTTGCTCCGGAGGCATGTCAACGAGCGTAAGGCAGGAGGTGTCATCGAGGGCGAGGGTAAAACACAACAGGAAGGCAAGGGTCTGGGCATGATGCCCGAGATCAAGAACTTCGATCAGTAAAGCAACCATCTCACTTTTGTTCACCTTGTCCTGTAGGTTTACTGTATAGATAATACTCTTAACCGTCCTTTCATGTCCTGTATATCTCTCAACTGTTTCACCCACAGGCCATCTCTGCACTTCTTCCGGGATCCTTGCTGTCATGCTCTCTTTTTTTTTCTTACCACAACGTACATTGCGCAAACGAGACACCACATAATTACTAGCCTGTATTTCCTCTTGAGTTACTTGATCCGGAACTCATTTCCTCCGTTTACGCATTTCCGCACCAACTCCCACGTGTTCTGCGGCAATTCTAGTTAGATTTCCCCGGAGCTTTATGTCATTACCCCGGTTCAATTGCCCCACACGGCAAAGCTCGCTTCGGCATTTCATATGTTTCGAAACTACGCCTGGTATACCGGCACCGGCTATTATTGGAGGAAGTACTATTTCTCACTCTTCTAGACTGATCATTCGGTGTCACGTTCAAATGCAAATGGCTGACGGTGTAAATTGAAGGGGATGTGTTGCCGCATGTAGAGGTCTGTCCGCCATTCTCAAACGTTGCTCTTCAGTGACGGGTTATATGATGAGTGCTGGTATATAGCTGCTGGTTCTTGGGTGGTTGAGAGGCATCCCATCTTCAGCATCGATCATCCTCGTTCGCGATGCGGTTTACGTCTCTTCTCCTCTTTGCCAGTGCGGCACTCGCCGCCCTGCCCTACAAAGGCGCAGATTGGTCTTCCCTTCTTATCGAGGAAGCAGCCGGCAAAAAGTACAAAAACGCGGCTGGTACGGTCCAGCCCTTTGAGACCATTCTCAAAAACAGCGGCGTAAATACTGTTCGCCAACGCATATGGGTAAACCCCTCAGATGGGAACTACAACCTCGATTACAACCTCAAACTTGCCAAACGCGCGAAAGCGGCCGGTTTAGGCATTTACCTCGACTTCCACTACAGCGACAACTGGGCCGACCCAGGCAAACAAGTCGTACCAGCAGCGTGGAAATCGCTAAATCGCGAGGCCCTCATCAAGCAGGTATACGACTACACCAAGAACGTGATCAATACCTTCTCCACCAACGGCATCGCCCTCAATCTCGTTAGCATCGGCAATGAAATCACACCCGGCCTCTTGTTCCCTATTGGCCAACTCTCTGGCACCGATGGACCGAAGAACGTTGCCGCGCTACTTAAATCAGCATCCAAAGCCATCAAAGAGTCCTCCATGAGCCCCAAGCCCAAGATCATGATCCATCTAGACAATGGCTGGAACTGGGAGACACAGCAGTGGTGGTACGACCTCGTGCTAGGATCAGGTGGTGGGCTGTCGGCCGCAGACTATGATGTCCAGGGTGTATCCTACTACCCCTTCTACAACAGCGCTGCCACGCTATCTGCGCTCAGCACAAGCTTGAACAATATGGCGAAAAAGTATGGCAAGGAGGTCATGGTTGTTGAGACGAATTGGCCGAGTTACTGCCCCAACCCATCAACTGCTTTCCCTGCGGATGTGAAGAGCATTCCAATCAGTGTAGATGGCCAGACGCAGTGGATGAAGGAGGTTGCGAAGCGTGTGGCTGCTGTTCCAAACGGTAAGGGTACAGGTCTTTTCTACTGGGAGCCAGCTTGGATTGAGAACCCGGGGCTGGGTAGCAGTTGTGGGTGGAACCTCATGGTTGGGGATGACGGCAAGGTCATGAGTAGTCTGGCCGTTTTCGGCAGCATCTGAGTGACCATTCTCTGTCGCTTCAAAACTGTAAATATTGCACGCGTTAGCACATCAGCAAGGCTATATCAGAAACATTAAACAAACTCCCAAGTGTTCGCGTGTGATCGCAACTCACCCACGTATCAATATGAACGAGTTGAACAAAAAACACGTGAAAGTGAAAAGTATTAAAAAGCAATGACAATGGTCAGAACACATTTCGAGTGGTCAAGCCATCTTTGATGTTTGGGTGGTTTCATTGAGTACATAGCAGTGAAGCAGTGCAGACTCCTTTCCCTCCCTAGTCAAAAAAGCAGCCCAGTCCATTCCGAATGTGCAAAGGAAGATGTGTCAGGGTTCGTGATGGCATCATATCCTTCCGCTAAATGCCTTTTCGTAACCTCATTGCGCCCGCAGCAAATGATCAACCTACTGCTCCTCAGAGTAACCCTCACCACCAGCTGGCTGGGCCTCGCCCTCGCCCTGCTCGGCCTGCCTGGCCTGCTCTGCGGCTTGCTGAGCAGCGATGGCCTTGGCGCCGTAGTCTTGCGACATGGGCTGGACAACGGGCTGCTCCTCCTTGGGCTCGATGATGGTGACGGAGTCGGGCAGAGTCTTGGATGGGCCGGCCTTGCCCTCGGGGTCGGAGCCGCGCATGATCTTAACCTTGATACCGAGGACACCCTGGCGGAGCAGGACGTGGCGGGTAGCGTGGTCAATGAAGTCCTTGGCGGGCTGACCGGAGTGGATCATGAAACCGTCCTGTATGACGTTAGTATGCCAATTCCTACTGCATCCCATGTGCGTATGCCTACAGTGAACTTCATGCTCTTGGCACGGGCGGCCCTGAGCTTTCCGGAAACAACAACCTCGCAACCCTTAGCGCCAGACTCCATGATGAACCTCAGGACACCGTAGCAAGCCCTTCGGACGGCCAGACCATTGAGAAGCTTGTATCGGAGGGACTCGCACTGGGCGACGGCGGAGAGACCACGGTTCTGAACCTTGGCGGCGTAGAGGGAGACGGAGTTCTCGGGGAACTTGAATCGCTTCTGGATGAGCGAGGTGAGCTCACGGATGCGGCGACCCTGCTCTCCAAGAACCTCCTGGGTGTGTGTGGCGCGGATGATGATGTCGGTGACAGTGGGGGTGACGCGGACCTCGACGCCGGAGTAGCCCTCCTCGGCCAGCTCGCGCTGGAAGAACTCGTTCAGCTCGGCGTAGAAGACACCGTCTGTAGGAGGTGATGTTAGCGACCGGTCTGTCTGTGTGCGCAATGCCCCTCATATCTCGCATTCGACGTCTTGAGCCTCGTGGGTTCTATGCCACGCTGCAATGACCCAAGATGCCCATCTCTTGCATGCTCCGTCTTCTACTTGTAGGGAGGGTATATCGTACCAGCAACGAACTTTCTCCTCTTGGAGCTGCAGGCCGTCAGTACTCATTCCCAGTTGCGCGTCTTTGCCATGCGATGGCGTGCAGGTAAACTCACATTGCGGTTTGAGTGGTGGCCATTTTGTCGAACTGTGGAAGGGCGTATCTGAACTCCGGGCGTGGGTGTTCAGAAAAGTCGAGCCGTTGTTATTGAAGTCGTAGTTGATTTCCGTGAGAGAGCGACCAAAATGCTAAGCGAAGCAAGTGGGCGCTAAAGCTCGGACCACACCCATTCATCATACGAAGAGGCTCATAGATGGCCGCATCTGGTCCCCCAATCATGAAAGCGTCAAGCAGTACACATAATAATTTCACCTGGTACAAAATATAATATTCGGTAACTGCATGCAAGAGTTTCCCAAACGCCGGTCAATGCCAAGCCCAGTCTCAGTATTCCCAAAGCGCCGCCGCGCCATCATCTCCTCCCTTCACATGCTAGAGATGCTCGATGGGGCCCTCAGGTAGCAGGGGCTCGTTCTTCCTTTCCACACATGCCTTGATCGGCGGACGAATGAGGTCATTGAACAAGAAGGTACCGTACACTAGCAGAGCGAAACCCGCAACCTGAAGCCACTTGAACGTCTCCCAGCCAAGGCCAAGCGACACGATCCAGATAAAGAGTGTGCGGCAAGTATCAATCGTGGAGCGCGAAGTAGCGGAGACGGTCCGAGTTACGGATAGACCGAAGAAGTTGAAGCCACTGCAACATGTTAGCGAGGATTGAGGATATGAATGGAAGAAGACATACCCAATGCTGACCATGATCAACAGCGAGGACACTGCGATGGCACGGTAGTGCGTCATCTGGTACAGTCCCTCTCTGGCGTTGAAGTATCCAGTTCCGATGGCGAAATGTAGGATGATCATGCCAATGAGCGTAACCAAGAAGCCAAAAATACCCTCCCAGCCTACAACCTTGATTGGCTCCATAGCATACTTCTCCATGATCCTCTCTTCAAGCACGAACTGTGTCGCAGTGAAGATTTGCGCACCAGCAATAAGCAGGACACCGATAATGGTCATGGCGGCCTGCGAAGTCGCCGCGTCGACACCAACCGAGCCGGTTGCCTCATCATGAATCGATTGATGACCGGGCGATGCTTTGTCATCTTTGGTGATAGCACCTGCGAGTCCGACAACAGCGACACCAGCTACGACAACAAAGAGCGAGAACCACTTGTAGAGACCAAGATGGCGCTTGAGGAACCACACGCTGAACAAACCGACAAAAAGGACCAATGCGCCTCTGGTCATCTGATAGATACTAGCAGCGACAAACAGCAGGCCAACGTTCATGAGCGTGGTTCCGGCAATATCGCAGCAGGCCGGAAGCGCCAACAAGAAGATGCTGCGTCCCTCGAGCGGTATTCTGCCCTCGTCATCAGGATGTGCGGGCCTCAACAGGTTGGCGACAGCACCCGTTTCACTGTCATCTGACCCTTCATTATCTGGAATGGCCTCGTAGCCAGCCTTTGCGCTGGCATACCGCTGGTAGAGTTGGAAGACACCAATCACCAGCCAACAACCCATTTCACCCATAAACATCTGAAGGGTCTGCAGGACAGGTTGTTCGAAATGGTCGCGATGTTTCGGCGAAGGGGAGTCGCAGTTGTTGACGCATTGCATGTCCTAGTTGCGCGCAGTCAGCATTTGGCTGCAGGGGAGCTGCACGGAGGGCTTTACGTACTTGGTACTTGGTTAGCAGTGTGTTACACACACCCGTCAACAGCATCATAGCCACCAAGAAGGGCACTGCAGCTTTGACCGCCATGATGGAGATGAGTCGAGCTTCCGGAGCTCAGCAACGCTTATCGGACGCGGTAGCGCAAAGTGATGGGTTGTGGACAAGAACGCAAGCTATGTCCAGATGGAATGCGGAGGGGATGAGGTGGAGGGATAACAGAGTCGAGATCGAGGCAGCGACGGCAAGGTACTAGGCAGCTCTGAGCTGCGACCCGTGACGGTTGATGGCCGAGTGAGGCGCGTGAGGCTGCGTGACGACTGATGCGCCTCGGCGATAAGAGATGGCGCTAACGTCCGGCTGCGTTCCCGACCGTCTCTGCAATAGAAGCATCCTTGCAGCTGCGTCTCTGTTCCCCAGCTTCTATTCACTCTTGCTTCTTTTCATTCATTCAATACTCCTCGCGCATACTCTACCTGTAGTCCGACACATCTGTGGTTCTTGCAACGGAAAGCATGCCTAGCCTGTCGGAATCGCCGTCGCTATTCCAAACTGTCTCACTGCCCGTTCGGGTGATGGGGACGCGTGACCTGGTCAGTCACGGTGCCTAAGGAGCATTTCCGCAATCGGATCAGTGCACATCGCCTGTGTTCCTTTTTGAAGATACAACTATGAGATTCAATGGGTATCTAGGTCTATGCGATAGTTCGCGCTCTGTACCTGAAATGGCAAAGTACTTTTGAACTAAAATAACGACATATCGGGTGCGACGAGACTCTCCAATCCAAATTACAAGAACCACCTAAAGTCTGGGTTCTTGGGTCCATCTCTCAGTTTCTCGGTTGAAACATCCCTAGCAGTGTGGTTGACGCCCTGTTTCGCGTTCCTCCTCTTATTGTCTACAACCATGTAGGCACCCAGCAGCGCTGCACACAAACATCCAGTCGCTCCGAAAGCTGCAGTAGTCGCCAGCGCAGGGATGTACTCTGGCGCATCCTGTGGCCTGAAGATGTTCGAACTAACGACACCCATCAAGTTTGCCAGCGGCACACCAACCGAGGTAAGGGTTACACGCCGGTTCTCGTCGGCGACGTTGTTGTTGTACCATGTGGAGAGGAGAACGGAAGGTGCAGATGTACCCCATGTCATCATGAAGCAGGCGAAGTAGGCAACGGTAAGGGATTGTTCTACGTCAATGGTGGCGTAGATGATGAAGCCGATGAATGTGAGCAGAAAGCCGAGAGCGATGAACGGGAAGCGGAGACGAGTAAAGTCCGAGGCAAAAGCCAAGATGAGAAGAACAATTGCTCCAACGATGTTGGGCGCTACAGTATAAAGGTTCGTCTTGATGTGATCGTATCCTAGTCGCGCGACAATCTGTGGCAGAAATAGCGATACGGACTGCAGCGGTACACCGAGACAAATTTCAATGGCTAGGAAGCCATAGGTTGATGCCTCTTTGAAAATACCAAGAGCGTCTTTTAGATTAAACTTTTGGTCAACGACCGATGAAGAGTCGATCTGGATACGCGTGTATGCGAGTTGCTTCTCTGACTCATTGAGGAATTTGGCTTCGAAGGCGTTCTTGGGGAGGTACCAGTAGGCGAAGAAGGAGAAGCAGACTGTGAGTGCTCCCTCAATAATAAACAGGTAACGCCACGAGTCAAGCTTTGACTCGATCTGGAATACACCGAAAGCGAGCAGTCCACTGAATGCGTTTGCAATATTGGAAGCGGCATAGAATAATGCCAGTCGTCTGGCAAGCTCTCCTCGACGGTAGAAGGTGGTCAAGTAGTAGATGACCAATGGGAAGAATGCAGACTCAGCCATACCTGTGTAACGTTAGTTGTACATCCATGCACACTTTCAAATCGAATACTCACCCAAAAACCATCGTAGAGCCATCATACCACTCCAATTCTGCACGCTAGCAGCGAGCAGCGTCGCACTACCGAAGCAGAACATCATGATCGGCAGCACACGATGCGGCCCGTATTTCTTTCCCAGCATACCAATCGGTGGCGCAAAGATGACATATGGTACGTAGAAGATACTCAGCATGATGTTGTATTGGTTGCCCACGAAACCAAGATCTTTGTCCATGCCGTCCGTCTTTGCGTTGCCCAGATTGCCCTTGTCGAGCGCGTTGAAGAGATACATGACAGCCAGCATGGGCAGAATCCTGAGATCAAACTTCCACGTCAGAGCCTTCTCGTGCTCGTATGTAGGCAGATGCTCGGTCGTTCCTTCGACTGGTACAGGTGCGTTGGCATCTTTGGACGAGGATAGGGAGGCCGTGACTTCGAGGCCGTCTTTCGCGAGCTCAGGATCTTTGTTCGTCGACATATTGATAATTCGAGATGTCGAGAACGCGTTCAGATATTGAAGAACCTAGATGAGATGTCGAACTCGGGAGCGACGCAATCTGTATGCGCTTCTAGGAAGGTCGTGGAAGAAGGTGCGATGCGACTCGACGTCGAAGAATCCGATTGCTTGCTCTGTCTTATGTACGATCACCATGAGCTAGTAACTGCGATTATAAAACCAATAGAAACTGCATTCATCCCGTGGAGTTACGTGCAACCTCAGGCTACACGCTAACGCAGCCGGATATCCCAGGCGTTACATGGCGGTAGCGAGTGCAAGGTAACATCCTCCGCTGTCTATCTCACGTTGCGCATGGTCCTTCTGATAAACTCCCTGCTCTTTCTGACCAATACCGATTATGTCGCCTCGTGTCGCGCGCAGAAGCTGGGGTCTTTAGTGGTTCGGCAGCGACCCCAAAAGAGGGATCGGCATGGAGGATTGGAGGATTGGAGGATTGGAGGGGTTCATCCGAGATACGACATGATAAGAAAAGGCCCGTCGCCATGCGATATCGGAAGGATCCGTGAAGATGGCAGTTGACATCAAACCTGCGATAATTTATCGGTGAGCTTCTACCATCTAGTTTTTCTGTACAAGTAGCATTAATCGCGATGCTAGAAAACTTGGAAAGTTTCTGCGCGTGGGTAGGGAAAGTGGAGTGAAGTTCGGGGGAAGTCCCCCGCACTTGGTAACGACCTAATCAGGGGCGGATTGCCTGATCCACTGCCATGCATACCTAGGTACGAAGAAGCTCGTCTCTCTCATGTAGTAATTACTACCTGAGTAACCCAGAGGAATTTTGTTGACTGTAGTGTCGGCAATACCCCTATCGTATCCGGCACTGTCAGAGAACGAGCATCAAAGATAACCCAAGTGCACGATTCTTCTACGGAACCACACGAAACATGAAATTTTGAACGCTGAATACCTCGGTGACTTCAAGTCAGTCTGACCGTACTGGTCTCTGACAACAATCATATAGCCCTCGTGCCGGAGCTGCAGAAACCAATACCGATCCTTTCCAACGCTGGAATTTGGTTCACAGTACAACGATCGTTCTCAATCATAAAATCTTTGATTAAGCGGAGATATGGAAAGATAGTGTCACTACGAACATGGAGATTGGATTTGTGAAGCTCCAATCCAATGATCTGGTCGATTGTAGTATTTAGGCACGGTGCTTCCTGATCGTTAAAAACAAAGACCGCACAACCACTGTCTTGCATGGTGTCTCTCATAGTTGAAGTCGAACTCTCCTCATTTGTAGGAATGAGGTGGGGTTCGTATGTCCGGCACGGACTACCAAAACTTCCACGACAACCTCCTTAACCGGGTCCAGCTCCCCTAGTAGAACCAAGATTGAAAGATTTGGGCCTTTCTTGCATTTCCTCCTATGCCAGAGTATCATTTCATGCTATCACTTCTTGCTACCCTAGACTACCTAGAATGTTGGCACACAGGAATCTTTGCTGTGTTTAGGCTCTTGAAGTATTAAGATAAATCCATCGGTGTTTTGTGTCTTCATAGTCCAGCGTAGTATGAGCTATTCCGTGCGAGCTGTATTCGCTTAATCACTCACCCATAAGCAGACAGAGCATCTGTCTAGAATGTGAGATTAAGCGTAGCGTGAGAGTCTACCATCTTGTGCCTGTTTTGGCCACTACCCTTTCCATCTACTATGATACAGGCAAGAACGGCATGTCTATCGGAGTTGTTTCCAGACCACCTACTCTTAGTGAAGCCGTGATAGAAGCTTAACTGCTGATCTCGTATCCACAAATTCCTGTCGCACTTAATTTCACACAAAAGAAGTTCTGCATCAGGAAGTTATATTGTTTGGGGTGACAGCAAGCGCTTCTGAAAAGCCAGAGCCCGAGTCAGTCGAGGCAAATTTACTTGACAGGATACTCTTTGTTCTAATGACCTTCGATTATGAACCGTACGTAGTGCTTCGCTTTTATGGCTTATCTTAAGCGGCTTCGTAAAACTGTTGCGGTCTGGGAGCATGTAGGAGCGCTCATTGGTATTGCCGGATTCAATTACGACAAGCGGAACGAAAGAATTCGGATAGATGAAAGTCATATTGCTGCCTCTGTGGCACCAAGCATTGAGCTCATTATACAAGATGGAAAAAGAATCTACCTACAAGTAATCGACTGTAAGTCGCCATGTAAGGTCGAAGACATCCTTGAGGGTATAGGGCGCAAAACTCAACCGATTTGGCATTTTGGCAGGTCGCTGGTCACATATAAGTCTGTCATGCTTTCGTGCATTGAGCGGCAATTATAGATGCCCCGAATTCGACAATCATGGCGTTATAGTTGTGGTGTTTCTTCGCCATTAATTAACAATGGTACTTTCCGGATGTATCAAGCTCAAAGCTAAGCAGTAATAAGTCGGACACACATATTACTCTTCAAGGCCCTGCGTTACATGTTTTTCCCTGCACGCCGTCTTGGCTGGTGGATACCGAATGGGGGTTATCAATGCCGGGTGGTACGAAGCGATACGGTATCGGAGTACTCACAACCAAGCATCTCTTTTAACAGACTTCTTGCGTCTGAGCGCACGACGATTTTCCGGAAACAGAGGCTAGTAAGCGTCATCCCTGTAGGGGAAAGGTTATTGCTTTCGTTGCTCGGGTTACTAAAAGATTGCATATTTTTGACATGGGAGCTAGCATTTTATCTTCGGAATCGTCTATGGTCGAGAAGAGAAATTGCGTAACCCGAGATTCTTAACTACGTCTTGTGGCTGTTGGTAACATGGGACGAACGTTAGACCTAGAACGCACTTGAGAAATTTGCGCTGTGAAGCTGACGCATCCAATCGCACTATACAACGCCAATGGGTATCCTGGTTAAAAGAAAGAAAGAAGCGAGGTTTTACTCGTGAACGCCTGTACCAAGTATGAATAAGAAACCTTGTACATATGGGAAATATGAAACCGAACGTTATTGCCTCATGGATTGTGGGCCGCTTCTTTCCCCTTGGAAGAACGAGGATGCAGAAAATTGAGTCCGCCCTTTGCAACACCAGCAACGTTGAAGTGTAGGGGCTCCTTGGGGCCCTTTTCCCTCACTGGCATCTTACGCTTGGACCGGCCCGAGACATACATTGGCTGCTGTGCATGACCGTTGCCATTCACGTTGGGCATGCTTTGCTTCGACCGTAGCTTGGGTTTCTTGTCACGATGCTCATCATCAGTGGTTTCCGTATCGAAGCTGCGAAGGCTGCTACGCTCGGAAGAGAAACGTGGGTGGCTAGAATGGCTCGATGACTGGGTTGGCGCGCGCTGCAGAGGACTAAGAGGACTCAGTCTGGAGGAATGAACAGATGATGCCGTTTGAGCGCGCTCGATCGGACTCAGCATAGCAGCGGAGTTGGCAAGGACGTCCAGTCCCGAGGGCGCCCTAGTCGCCATCGAGTGAGTTCGAGATGAATAAGTAGGAGGAGGATCCTGGTAATCGTACATAATCTCTGAGTCCAAGCTCTTGTATTTAGCAGTACCGTCGAGTTCATCGTCGTGTTCCCAGCAAGTCTCGTCGACACCAGTAACTGGGGGTAGAAATCGAATCTCGTTCCAGGTGACGTCTTCATACTGCAGGGTGATGTAGAGAATGTCTCCCTGCATCTTGTCGTGCGCAATACAGTGATCCTCTAGGAAAGGATAGTCCCATACGCCGCGGTGAACGAGATCGGGTGGTAGAAGCGTCAGCGCCATGCGACCGAAAGGTTCGTCAGCTGGGCGATGGCCGGTCATGGGCATCCAGGGTCTACCGCGGAAGACGCCCTTGAAGGCAGTCTCGATGCCATTCGCAAAACAGGAGCTGTCCTGGCTGGGGAACTCGAGGTTTTGCAACAGCTTGCGTGAGGCACATCGCCGGTAGCCATTGCTGTCAGGATCGTATGCGAACCTTTGCGACTTGCGCGGAATGAAAACAACGCGAACACTCCACGACAGAGGGTATTTCTTATCAGTTCGGATCGGAAGTTGACCAAGAGTATGCTGTGACTGCATCATGAGCGGCATTGGTGGGGCAGGAGAGGCCTTTGGGGTTGACAGATGTGCTTTTGGCGTGGAAGCAGCGGGTGTTACGTCTCGCGACATACCACTAAACTGCTCCACTCGGTCGACCCGGTTCTCCAAATCCATGCTGAATTCGTCGACCATGGTCAGGCGCTCGCCCTGCACCTTGATCTGGTCGCTGAGCTCCGTTGTTCTGTCTACCACGGCCTCGACCCTGTCGTCGATGGAGAGTTTGAGAAGTTGCATGTTCTCGTACATGCGCGCTTGTACTGCATGGTTTGTCCGTACCAGCTCTTCTCGAGCCAGACGCTCTCTGAACAGCTCCTGCTTTAAATGTTGCTCGAGCGTCTCGAAACGCTGCACCTCTTGCTTCAGTCGCTTCATTTGTTCTACGGCATGTAGGTATGCCTCCATTGACACGGTCGAGATTGGCTGAGCCTCATGGTTCCAGGCCTGGTGTCCGCACCCACAGCGAGAGCGGATGAGGGAATCTGGATAGAAGCTACGGCAAGGGCAACGCTGGCGGGCGCCATTGCCCTCAGACGGTGGGATGATGAAGCCGCATTCTCCGCGCGGGAGCTGTGCCTCGTCGCCAGGCGCGGGCTCTGCAGGCAGATGGACGGGGGCCTGAGTGCTGCTATGGAACATCAGGAGTCGACCCGAGGTGGTGGTCGTAGCGTGGTTGCTGTATGGGTGACGGGTGGCTCATGGAAGGCCGAGAGAGGGGGTCTCGAGGGTCTTTGTGTATTGGGAAAGAACGACTGTGGATATGGATGCGGACTGCACTGCAGTAGGGACGGAGCCAGGAGCCAAGAGCCTTGGGTACGAGGGTTAGCTGGGGCAAGGCTCTAGCAATATACAGTGCACAAGATAAGCAATCAAGGCATACCTAGATTCCGTGCCAGACAGGCGGTGCACGCGGGAGCATCCGAATGGAAGGTGGCACAATCAAAAGGACGGGCAGGACCTGTGCACCCGTGGGTGGGGAGGGAGTTTTGGGGCAGCGGTAGGGAGCGTGAGGGCGGTGGTGCTCAGGTTTTGGGGCCCATGGGATGTGCAGGTACTCTTTGTTTTTGGCATTGGAACTAGCTCCCGCGCCGGGCGTGGCCAGCCCTGTCCTCGGCGGGGACAGTGCTGTGCTGTTGCGGGTGCGGTTGAAGCTGGAGTTTGGGGTGTGTGTGGTGGCCGCCGAGCCAGGAGTAAGAGATAAGACTCACGCCTTCAGCCAGAAAACGCGCCAATGACACGGCCAGCGTGGGAGCCCCGAGACGGCCTTGGATTCGCCGCAGGCCCATCTGCTCTCTTATTGCGTGCCTGAGCTGCTGCAGCCGCAATGCCCTGCAGCCCTCTCGACACCTGCTCACCACGCTTTATCGCGGCCACGGACCGAGCATTGTTGCTGGCAGCGCTGCCCAGCACCACATATGCGCGCGTCTCCACGCCCTTTGACGGTGAGCGAAACCCCACACGAGCCGAGCCACCAGGCCTGAGGCCATTTGTAACACTTCTTCGTCATAGCATCTGCTCGTCCAAGGTCGGCACGCGTGCACTCTGCCGTGGACACGACCGTCACCCTTCGATAGCCCGTACCAGAAGCTTTGTAGACGTCCATGCACGATAATAGCTGTGATCCTCCGCTCCTTATCGCGACTTCCTGATACACCCCACGCAGCCTGGGGTTCGCTTATCTGATTGGCCTGCTCAGGGCCATCGCATCAACGCAGAACAACTTTGGAACCGCCTTCTTTTGCCAGCGCGCTGAGTAGCCAGATTGTCGCCCGATTGTGGCAAACTCACTCAATGCGAAGCCAGCCGGCGGCCATGTATAATCCATGGCTGCACTCATCCACCCGGCACTTGTGCTTCACAGCATGTGTTGCTACCAGAACCGACCCAATGCCCGTCGTTCCTTCTGCACGACGTCTTCGATGTGGGAAGACGCAACTGCCTCATTGGTATTTGAGTGCCAGCCTCACCCGCATCCTTTTCCATCTCTCCGTCTGTGATTCTTCCCTGATGCATGACCACCGCGACGCTTTCTCACCTCAACTTTGAGGTCGATGCTGACCCGAGTACGCCACATACGCCACCCTCTGTTCGTGCGACAAACCCTCTCCCTCGCCCTACCTAATCACCTTCAACTGTCTTCATGTGAGCCCGGTGCGTGAACAAGGCATTAGTTTCGCGCTGCCCATTCACGATACTTGCATCGCACGCGCCCTAGTCCAACGCGCTGTCACATGAGACGGTATGTCAAATGGTGCTGCAGGACGCGTACCAAGCTCAACCACGACATCCCACGCCACGTAAAGACGTTACACATGCAGTGCACACCGATGGTCCAAGTCGCCTCCAGTCAACTACCATAGGCAAAACGTGAACGATGTTTGCCATTCTAATTCATCCCACGGCGCGGCAGGTTCATCAATTTTCATGGCTTCGTTTCCATTGTGGTGGAACCGATGGGGTAATAGATACCGAATCCTTCAAAACTTTGACTGCACTTTTGCTCCTTCGAGAACTCCTATGACATTCGTGCAACTTGCCAATTCTTTCAGTCGTGTTGCACAACCGCCTTATCCCACGCCTACACAGCAACCTTGTACCATCCTCCTCCCTCGGCGCTGCAACTGTGCGCTCGCCCAATGACATCGCATCGCTGACGGTTGCTCTGTCGCGGCTTGTGCTCTCAATCGTTTTCTGGCGTTTTATCCAAATTCTGGCCAACCCAACAATTCCGCCCCAAGAAAGTTAGTCTCACTGCGGGAGCATCCGTGGGGAAGCGGTGGAATGTGTATCGATCCCTTCCTGAAGCGGCTGGAGACTGTTGCACACATGTTATGCCACGCGCTGTGGACTCGCTGCAAGTCATTGGCGTGGTTGTCGCACTTGTTTTTCAAAGAGTTGCATGTTTCCGTGTGCTGAGACGCCAGGTCGAAGAAATCCTCGTCTTTCAAGGTTACCATGCTTTAGGTCGGGTTTATCCAGCTCTTCGCGAGCTCTGTTTTCGTGATAGGGCAACGTCCTAGGCCCCAAAGTACGCGCAGTCTACGAAGCTTGTTTGATGAATTGTTTTTGCGATAACACGGACACGCTTACCTTCGTATCAACAACGTCAGCGTCAGCGAGAAATAGGGCCTTTTGACAACCGTCGTCACCATTGCTTACGGACAGAGCGGTTCGGCACTATTATTGCACCTCCCGAACCCCCAACTTATTAGCCATCCAGTCTGGTCTTGATGAGAATGCGTAACTTCCCGCGGAATTTCCCATGCACAAGGCAAACCTGGGTAGGTTGGGCAACATGCGACGATGGCGTCCTTCACGTTCGGACCTCGGGCCGTACCCTTTCCGAATCCTGCCAAGAGCTCCGAACATCAAGCTCTCCGGACCATCCTCACCAGCGAGTCTAGAGTCGGAGGTTACTCTCTTTGTTGCATACTCCACTGTGCTACTTCGACGATTACCAAATGCCGGAAGAGAACTGGATTGCCCACGGAGGTGTGCCCGCATGTGACTTATGCCATGCTCGGAAGGTCTGCCCTAAATGTGGGTACCTGCATTTGTACACAAGCATTGACAAACACCAGGTGAAATGCGATCGCAAAGAGCCATGCGCAAACTGTGTAGCGGCCAAGGCTGAATGTCTGCGCAATCGGCACAAGCGCGTCCCGCGACCCAAAGTTCGAACGTAAGCAATCATCTGTCCCGCGACCAAATTAGGCTGTGTAGAGGCTTTGCTTTTGTCCAGGTGCTCCAGTCTATCATTACCCTTCGGCTCTGATCATGTGTAGGGACGAGAAAATAAAAGCTCTAGTAGAACGGCTCTCAAATCTCGAACATTCTGTTCAAAGTGTCCATCGTAGCCCAAGTTCGGCACAGGAGCAGGAGACCGTAAATAGCTTTGCTGTGCCAACTATTGAAGCGACTTCAGATCGACCAGCAAAGAGACAGAGGACATCCAGCTCGCTAGATGTGCCAGCCCCAGCCCCAGCTCAAGATGTCGACAATAGCCCACAGACAGCAAATGAGGCTCGCATCCACATCAGCAAAGAGCTCTCTACCAATGGCTTACTGTCGAGCCATCAACGCTCAGTCCTCGAAACCGCCATATCATTTGTTGACCAATTGTCCCACACGCCCACACCAACCATGCCAGACCGCAGCACATTTGATCAGTCGATGCATGTCTCTACTGATATGACTAAGCACGAGATCTTTCATGTCATCCTCGGTAGTAAGTATGCCTCTATGAAATCTTTGACGTGAAGCTGATAGTGAGGTCAGCTGAATTCAAGGAACGAGGCAACGCCGCCGTTCGCTACCATACTGTCGATCATGTGCCACCAAAGGCGTTCGAGAAGATTGCACTTGCCCTTATGGAAGGTACTGCTGATGAGAAGACTCTCAATCTGTATCGAGTCATCGTTCACTTTCAGGCAGCTGTTGTACTATATGCGAGCCAGTTGCAAGGCCCTAAGAGTGCAGCTGTCCAACGACACATCCAACGAATGGAGTTTAATCACCTGATAGCAGCGCTTACTGCTCTAGATAAAGTCAGCTTCTTAACTGCGCCTTCTCTTTTACTCGCGCAGGCATTGGTTACCGGAGTAAGGTATCCATAGTCGTATTACTTGGAACGATGGACTAATTAAGAGCAGGCTACCATGATGCAGATCATGGGCAACCCTGTGAGCTGCTGGGAACTTACTGCCCATGCATCGCGCACTATCGTGGCTCTTGGCTATCATCATATTGACGAACCGATACCAAAAACTGACACCGAGAGCGAGATATATGCCATAGTCGGTCAATGTGCCTATTTTGATAGCGTGATGAGCCTCTTGCTACTTCGGCCACGATCTCTTCCTCAACTCCAGGTAAAGGCTTCGTACCTGTTGCGAGCCGATCCAGCCAGCCCCATGAGTGTTCTAGAACTACTTCCTATACTCGACAAGATCTTGGATCTATCGTTGGAAACCAAGCCGTCGCCAGCTATACTGAACGAAGAGGTGGCGCAATTGCGAACAAAGATGCAGGGCATCTACGAGCTTATGGAGAAGGTATGCAGACCTACCCCTTCCTAATTAAGACTTTAGCAGACGCTCATACTTTGCTAGGAACGACAACTGCATCTCCTAGATAGCAGAACTGACGCTCTCATACACTGGAAAGGTATGGAGTTTAGGTACTTTTCTACCCTAACTTCAGTCCACCGTCTAAGCCCTACCGTTACGACAAATCCATCAGAACGAGAGGAGTGTCTTCAAAGTGCCCGGAAGGCATTGGAGTGCGCCAAGGATATAGAAGAACTTGGAAGATCGTTGGATCACTTCATCGAAGGCTATGACCCTTATCTCGCTTGGTGAGCGTAAAGCTGTTCCAGTGAAGGATCCGTAACTAATGACCATCAGGAGTATGCTCTCTTATCCACTCTGCCCCTTCTTCGTCGTTTTTTGCAACGTGGTCGGCACGTCTAGCGCTCGAGATTTCCAGCTCCTCCAAGATGTTACTGACGGCCTTTCCGGGCTCGTTACGGAAAACAAATATGTTCACCGATTGCATCGGCTGTGCGCTACACTGCTGGGTCTTTGTAAACCTCTCGTACGGACTTCGGACCTTCACGAGCAAGTACCACAACCGAATGGAGGATCGGCTGCACCGTTGGGGACCTGTCCTCTACCAGCAGGTTTCGGCAATGGTCCTGATATTTTAAACAGCGGCGGAAGTGATGTAACCCCTAGCATGATGCCTTCATCGTGGAATGACGACATGATGTGGCAGTTGTTCCAATCGCAACCTTCTCTTGACTGGTTCAACGCTGATATATTAGACCCTTCGTGGGGCCTTGGACAAACGCAGTAAATGAGAATCGGAAGTAACCAATACTTTTTTGCTTTATTCACACGTCGGCCATGGTTATATGCATAGTATGTAGTAGCACGACGCTCATGGACATGTACGTAAAGTTTTATACCCAGTCCTCAAACTCACCTCTGTGGACTAGTCTAGCATGCCCCTCCAGTTTGCCTTTCTGTTTCGTAGGGAATGGACTGCCCGCAGCGCTTTCGCTACGATCGCCATCAGCATTGGGCGTCAAACATAAAAATTGACATGTTTTGTCTTACCGTGCCTCTTCAGCTCTTGCACGCGATCAAAGGTCGTACCAACACACTCTTCCCACTGGCATTTGAACATAGTTACTTCTATCTCATCGGCATCTGCTATCCCGAATGTTGTCTCTGACAGGTGCTGTGCGTGGCGGAAGTGGCAGTATCACACCAATAACTGGATAAAATTCCCGATGTTCAAGTTCAGTAAGAGTGCAACTATGCAGCGGTAAAGTACCATCAGTCTCGCGATAACTTTCGTAGACAACACCGTTGCGTGATACAGGCTTATCTTATGATTGGATTTCGGTACGATGCTACGACGGACCATCGGATGCCAAACGATTATTATAGGATCTATGAAGCTGTTAGCCCTGTACTCGAAGAGTACAGGCAACTTCACTACCTTTCATTCATCGAATGCAACTGGCTAGCCGCAGATAGATCCCCAAACAGATCGCTCGCATCTATTAGACACACCGAAGAAGCATCTCCAGAACGGTAGTTGGCATCTATTCACTCCGTTTGAGGCATGGTGGTTATGTACAAGTGCCTTGGAGCCCTCAGACATCCCATCTGTCCAACACAATTTACCTTCTTCATCCGGAGGTACTGAAAGACCAGTCCAGTTGTTGTTCGCTCGGTGACCTAGTTTGCTTTCTCCATGGCCAGGGCTTGGTAATTAGTAGGTATCGCTGGCTACTAGAAGAACAACCTTTCGGGTGTCTCGATGGGAGCCTTGTAAACAAGATTCCAATCAGGCGATATTTTCCAACGTAATGATGGAGTATGAAGAAAGTCAGCCATACCGCAGCTTCACTCTCTGAAGTTAGGTACGGAGTCGTGTGATCAGCCGACGTACATTTGACCAAGTTAAAGCTCAAATACTGGCCGTAGCGGCGGTAGTCTTGCCTTTCGGGGTACTGAGAAGAACTATGTCTCCGCAAAAGATCGACAGTGCTCCGGATACTTACATATACGTATGAAGCACCACGACGCTACAGGTAAGATGCTTCGATTTAGGTCACACTAGACTAGTCCTTCAACTGCGAAATCTCCCACCAACCCGAGGGTTACAGTCGCTGTGTCCAATGAGACCGGACGAAACTTTTTTGTTTCATCGCTGTGAGTTCTTGACAACACGAACGCGGAGGTGCTTTTGTAGTCTTGGTTCATGCCATGCACATGTCGCTTAGTAGGTGCCTTTTCTTGACATGCAGCAGAAGATTTGACGAGTCTGATTTCAGCGTATGTGGCGTACCAAAGCACGAGATTCCAGTAGCTCCATCAGCCCTTGCTTGTCGGCTTCGCACTGTAATAGTCCTCACAACTTACATGCGGAGATCATCATGAATATCAACAGGAAAAAAAGTACTTGCCAGGGGTATCTTTGTTGCATTCATCGTGATTGTGCATTATCATGTCTCATCAAATCTCTATCACCACCCCAAACCTCGCAGGAACAATCAACTTGCTACTAAGAAAGTAGCACATACAGTTATTGCATCTCCATTTCAACCTCCTTTTTTGCCTCCGCCGCCTGGGTGGGTTTCCGACTTCTACTCCTGTTCTCTGCTTTCTTCTCCACTATGTCCGCCCCCAGTCCCAAATCGGCGATCTGAGTCGACGCAGGCTCCAAGGATTGTTCCGTACTCGCCTCGGAACTCAGCCTGTTGCTGTCCTCCAACGACTTTTTCACATCCTCTTCAGCGGTCTCATGAGTGACATCCTCGGCATTTTCCCCCGTTTCTGTACCGGTACTCAGATCCGAGCTTGGCTTGACGACTTCTCGTGCTACGTCTTCGCTCGGCCTACTGGTTGCTGCAGCTGGACTTACTGCCCTGTTCGTGTTGCTAGTGATGCCCAGCTTCTCGAAACCCGCCATTACTCCTTGCCTTAGATCCTGCCCTAGCGCAGCTGCAGCATCAAGAGGTTTTGGTGTGTTGGAGACTCTTGGGGAGCGATCGCCAACAGCGTGTGTAGGAGGAAGCTGGACAGTTGTACCTGCTCCAGTCGCTCCGTCCGCGGACTCTGTACCTGTGACAATGGGCTCCTGGACGATTGGAGTGCTCGTCCCACTCCTTCCAGTACTCTGGTTACTGGTCTGGGGTGTGAGATTTGGTGGCGCTTGAGGGCCAAAAACGTTCATCTCCTCGTCAGTACGACCAAAACATTCAGCCCACCACCTCGCCTCGCCCTTTCGAGGGAAGATCATGCGCTCCTTGCCTCGGATAGCGTCATCAATCTCTGGTTCGTACTTTGGGTTCATAAATTCTTGCTTGCGGCAAAGGAAATAGTCCCATACGCTCCTTGTTCGCTCCTTAGCCCTGGTGTCTACGCGCTCCTTTTCATTGTCGAACAGGAACGTTCCGTACTGACAGGAATAGAGATGGTAGAGCAAGCGCCTCAGGAAGCGCTCGCTAAACTCAAATCGGGTTGGGTGCTGATAATGTAGTTGGTATACACAATCGAGAAATTGATGGAACACGGGTGACAGCTCGTTCACCTTGGTGACACGATGCTCCTCCGCAGCTCCAATCTGAACAGGCTTCGACGAGGGAGTATCGGCAACATCTGTGACATTTTCTGGCATGTTCGTTTCCGGGAGCTGATTGAGAGATTCGTTCGATTCGTTGTGGCGGTTGAACAGCCCTCGCGCACCACGAAGAGCATTCTCGAAGGCATTGCTGCCTCCAGTGCCGTCGTGCTTGCGCTCAATCTTTTCGTTCTCTATGGTGAACCACTTCTCATGGCTCAGAAACCCTGATCGATGTCGAAACATGTGTCCAAAGGAAAGCCAATCCTTCTCAACGAGGACGATGAAACCTTCCAGCGTCCGGTAATAGGGATCTAGCAAGATTTGACTGAGTGCACTCAACTGGCTCGTGCGATCCCAGCCATCGGAACAGTGAATGAGGACATGCGAGTGCATGATGCCAACCGTGCGGGCTATCAGCGCAGTTCCATCCAGTATGTTAGCAATGTGCTTGATCCAATTACTCTTGGCCAGAAGCTGCCTGTTTGGGGGAAAAGGCACTAGATCCGATTCTTTCAGGGCCTCAATGACAGTATCAAGCGACTTCCGCATGACGTGAATATTATCAATTCCGAGGTATGCTTTCTCCGCTCCTGGATAATAGTCCATCTTCTCTGAAC
Source organism: Alternaria alternata (assembly GCF_001642055.1). Taxonomy (NCBI): domain Eukaryota; kingdom Fungi; phylum Ascomycota; class Dothideomycetes; order Pleosporales; family Pleosporaceae; genus Alternaria; species Alternaria alternata. The sequence continues at coordinate 366,160 of NW_017306194.1, read as the reverse complement.
CAAGCCCAACAGCTTGCATCGCGTACGCATTTACTGTAGGCCTAGCATCAACAATGAGGTTCCGCTGCTGGGCCCCGTAGACTTTTGGCGCGTCGGCGTCTGTTTCCGAAGACGCTGTCAGGTCGTCTGCAGTGGTCCTTCCGGCATCGATACTCCCTTCCACTGCACCGACAAAAGAGCTATTAGCACTGGAATCGTTCAGGTTCACAACGCTTGTATCAGGAGTGAGCTCTGCAGAATTGGAGGAGGAGATATTTGCAGGTTTCCACCCGCGGTTAGTCGCCCAGATGGCTGCAACGAGCCGCTCATCTTGAGGGTTTCGATTCCCACGCAGACCTGGTGTGGGCTGTGAGCTTCGCGTTATGGAGCAGTTGTTGACAGGATGGCGGTAAACGAGGGCTGGTATCCGCTGTCGCGATCGGTATTCACCTGCGTACCTGAGAACGCTGTCCGAGACGTTGGTGGGAACGACAAGAAGGGCGGGATACGTCGGCGCATACTGTTCCACTCGTCAAGACCTTCCTCAACGTTACATGTGGCATACCATGTACCTTGTACTCCAAGTTGACTTCTGATATCCGCCAGCCCTTTTCCGAGTCCTTTGGGCTGATGCCCAGTCGCTTCCATTCGCGGCGCGCGTCGTAGATGTTCCAGCCATTCTGTTGGTCTTCTGGTGGTTTTGGCTGGTAGCTGAAGGCCAGTAGCTTGTCTAGTCTGCCTATCTTGCATGAGAGCGCCCGTATGCTATCGTACACGTCTCGCGCCTTCTTGTCATTCGGGAAGAAGAAGGCGAAGAAGGTAAAGTCGCGACATCGTATGCGGATCGAGGGCTCCTGGCGCAAGACGGGCGGACACGATTTGAGGGAGCAGTAGTTGATCATGGGATAGGTAATCCATACTTCTTTCTGCCGCGGTGGTTTCGCGTTGGCGGGAGCGTCGGCGGGCAGGCTGGGGAGGTAGCTGAAGACGAGATGGTGGGGCATGAGGTGCAGTGTGCCGTCGAAGCGCGTGCCTCTGCGGAGGAGGTAGACGTCCTCTACCTGCAGGCAGTGTCAGCGTACTCAAAGCAGTGCTCCAGCAGAGCTGCACGTCTCAGCGGCGTTTCTTACCTTGCTCACGCGTATCCGCTCCATGGCGACTAAAGGGCATGCGACAATGAGTGCGGGTGGCCCGGAGCGGGGTGTGAAATCGCTATAAATATGACCCGACACACAAGACAAGCATCTAGAAAGAAGGATAAAGGCAGATGAGAGCGTCGCCTTGTCCAGCGCGCATGGTCAACATGAGCTTGTCGGCATGTGCCTGCCCTGTCATGCTCATGCCTCGTCCCGCCGCTTGTGTTTAGCATCTTGGCGATCAGCGTCATCTGGGTGTCCGCTTTTAGCACGCAGTCGTCACCTCTATCCATCAACATTCACTTGCACGTCGCAGTTGCACTTGACCTGACTCTCAAAACGCTTCCATCAACACCACAACAACACAGCCAAGTGCATGGAAAAAAACTGATCCAAGAGAAAATGCTTTCGTTCAACCGCGAGAACAAAACCTCGTTTACTACCAGTGCAGAGCACATCTAGAGCTCAGGTACACAAGCAAAACAGGCAACATGCTACATACTTACTTGGCTTGGCCAATAAGCTTACCTGGAGCCATTTATACTGGCAGCTGCTTGAATTACATGTACAAAAACTCTCACGAAATTACCGCGAGTGCTTTCCCAGACAAAGAAATCGCTACCTCCATCAATAACCCTAAAAACCATGTGAGCATAGACATATAGGCTGGCTATGCGCCGACCCAGGTTCTACACTGTCACATGTACACACCTAAGCCGGAGGCGGTGGCGGCGGCGGAGGGACATCGCTAGGCGGCGGAGGTGGAGGGGCCTCGCCTGGAGGGGGCGGTGGCGGCACGGAACCAGACGGTGGTGGTGGAGGTGGTGGCGGGCTGCCGGCAGATCCGTACGTCTGGAAGAGAGGACCAAGGCCAGGAGGAGGACCAGCAGGAGGTGGGGGAGCACCGTAACCAGGAGCACCATAGGCACCAGGAGCACCCATACCAGCGTTCTGGTCGTAGCCATAACCACCATATCCATAGCCAGCTCCTGCTGCAGGAGCAGTGGGAGCAGCAGAAGCCCAGGGAGCCGCACCATTACCAGCACCGTAGCCTTGATCGTAGGATTGACCACCACGGCCGCCGCCACCAGCCCAAGGCGGAGGAGCGGCCGAGCTACTGTCGCCTCGACCACGGTCGTCGCCGTCACGCGCCCAAGGTGCAGAGCCTCCAGTGGGACCACGCTCCCATGGCTTGAGGGTGCGCTCGCCTCCACCGTAGTTGTCTCCGCCAGCAGCGCCGTTGCCGTTGTATTCGATCGCCGCGCGAGGCTGGCCACCAGCGCCTCCCATCTCGGCCATAAATGCGTCGAGCTCGTTCTCTGGGGCACCGCCAATACGAGCTGGCTGACCGCGGTCGCCGAAACGGTTGTCGTTGCGCCAGGGCTGACCGACTTTGCGGTCGGGACAATCGCGAGCCATGTGACCAGCTTGACCACAGACACGGCAGATGATGCTGGCCGTGAAGTTTTGCTTCTGTGGACAATCGTACTTGCGATGACCAATCTCACCACAGTTCTGGCAGGCCTGGTTCTCGTCGTCACGAAGGGTACCGTTGAGGGCGGCAAGCTCACGAAGCTGGTTGCGCTTGAGTTCGTTCTGGCCTTCAGGGATAGAAGCAGCCTGCAAGATTAGCATCCGCGCATGGAATAGTATGGGAAGTGACTTACAGTCTCAATGACGTTATGGATAAGCTTCTTGGCCTTGTTGACCTTCTCCTCGGTATCGGCCATGATCAAGCAATGAAGGTCTTCTTCCTGATTGCTGGTATGAGCTGCGTCAGAGCGTCCTTTACCCTCCTTGACAGAGCCTTTGCCACGAATGGCAATCTTTGCCTGGGATTCCGTCTCCATCTTCTTGAGGGTATTTCCACGGGGGCCAATAAGTAGACCAACTGTTAGTGCAAAGAGCTGTGGTTAGTGTATGATCAAAAATATTGGAGCAAAAGGGTTAGGGTTAGTGACATAGCTGTACTACAGGTGCCACTAGATGCACATAAACATCCAGCAGTCTGAGCAGGCCGGTCAAGACAAAGGCTAGGGCAGCGCAAAACAAGGGGAGGGGAGTTAGAGGGGTTAGTTCCGTACTGAAGTTAATCTCCGGGTAATCATTGACCGGAACGTAGACTTTCTCCTGTGTCTTAGTGGGCCGCCTGTAATCGGCAGGTGGGTGGTAGTTAGGAAGCGTCTTCATCGCCTTCTCAACGAGCTTGTGGCGCTCGTCTTCGAGGCGCTTGCGGTAGCGGAACTCGCGAGTGTTGACACGGCGACCAAAGTTGTCATACTGGGGTGGGGGCGAGGGAGACCTGTCCATGTTAGCATCTTTGGCATTCAGAAAATCAAGGTACGTACCTGTCGCCGTCCGCTGGGACGACATCGTTAATCTTCAACTTCTGGGTGATCTCCTCGATACGCAGATGCAGGGTATACGCGTCAAGCTGCTCGGTAGTCATGGCCGCGTAGATAGCAGTAGGCAGGCCCATCAAGCCAGCCGCCTTGTTCTCGCTCGCATCACCCCATCGATTGCGCTTCTTGCGTTGTCGCGGACCGTCGGAAGAGTCTGCGCCACGGTTGTCAGTAATGAAACATGAAAACATGCGAGGATTTGACTTACTGCGCTCAGGGCTGCGGCCGCGCTTCAACTCCGACAAACCCTCGGCGGGCGCAGACGGGTTGTAACCGCCATCATCATCACCACCGCCGAAACGACGGCGAGTACCTAGAGGTATGTTGTTAGAACCCGTGATGCCCTGGTTGCGCCACGACATGATTGCAGTTGACAAAAGGGTTGCGATTTCGATGAAAGTGTAGGGCGAGTTGAGAAAGTGGAGGGCTGTCGCGACGAGGCAAACGTTTAGGCTAGTAGGGAGCGCGCTTGGCTGCTTTGGGCTGCAGCCTGTTGATCACGTGATCTTGACCTCTCTCTTGGCGCGAACCTCCCTCTTACTTAATAAATGGTGCCGTGGCTGAGGAGCTGGGTTCCTTCTGTAATCATCCTAGAGCTCCTCTGCATGATAGGATTACGGAGGTACCGCCTTTCCTATATTCAAGGCCGCATGCTCTTTACACTATCCCAAAAGCGTCAGGCATGAAGACTTCACAAATTGTTACTCGATGGCGGTAGTGCAAAGCAGATGTGTCACCGATGTTCCACGCTCAAGACTGCAGAAACACATTGGTGCCCATGTGCTGGCAATTTCTCGCGTCGGCGTACCGCATACTCACTTGCTGAAATCTACACAGGTTCGCTTGCCTAAATACCTAGGTAATTCAATTGAATATTCACTACCACCGCTTTCGCATGTACATCTATAAAAAAAAAAGCCATCTGTATGCATCATTGGCAGTACTCGTTCTATTATCTTAAGAAATAAGGTAATGCCTTGATCGCATGCTAGGTGTTATGGGCACTCTTCGTCCCGCGAAATGCAAGCTTCCGCGGTGCCACTGAGGCTATGATTTCTGTTACTCACTAGCAACTCTTAGGTGCCAGCATTTCTACCTACCATAGCGAAACTATCCAGAATTCCACGCCTGGAGCCGCTTACGAATCATCGCAGTATTTGGTGTCGGCACGATTAACCAACCACCAAGCTCGATTTTCGTCCGAAGCTGCCCCTCATCACCCCCCACTACTACATCATTAAAGCTGCCAGGCCATAGAGCTCCACTGCGCCCTTCAACGACATATATAGCCACAGACAACGAACTTCCGTTTCTTCTTGCCGTGTCGACTCGTAGCTTCAACTCACCGCGAACATGTCTCAACAATCGGACATCAACTTGTACACCACACAGACGCCTAACGGCATAAAGATTTCGATAACTTTGGAAGAGCTAGGGTATGTACTTTTTCTTTACACAAAAGTTGCAATGCACCTTTTATCATAGTTATGATTTCCAGCCCGTAGTAGCTTACACTGTTCTTTCTCGTCCAATGTCATTCGAGGTCATGGCGACTCCTTCTCGCGTCCCTCCTCCTGCAAGGAAGCAAGAACTTGCAATATCCCAAGATGTTTCCTAAGTGGCTCGCAATGCATAACGAAAGGGCGAAATTCTTTGCTGGGTTTAATTGCTCTACTTTGACATATTTTGAAACACGCACCTCAAGTGCTTATCTTCGTCCAGTTCTTTTTAGCAATCCAGATTTCGGTGTTTGTGGCCAGTTACATGTCATTCCACTAGTTTTCTTGAATTCACACCTTTCATATGCTGGAATTTAGCATACACAACGAAGTAGTCATACTTTGTTGATTCAGTTAGCTGAGATCTGCAGCCTTCCTTACACAGTCCACAAGATCGACATCTCTAAGAATACACAAAAAGAAGAATGGGTAAGTCTAATCAGCCTTCTACTTGATCGTTCTAGGCTGACGAGAGATAGTTCCTGGAAATTAACCCCAATGGACGAATTCCTGCGCTCACAGATACCTTCACTGATGGCCAGACTATCAACCTCTTCGAGTCTGGAAGTATTATGGAATATCTTGTCGACCGCTACGATACGGATCACAAGATCAGCTTCCCCAAGGGCACACGCGAATGGTACACAATGAAAAACTGGCTCTACTTTCAAAATGCTGGCGTTGGGCCCATGCAAGGTCAAGCTAGTGAGTACACTTTCTTCTGCTCTCAACTCTTTGCTTTTTGCGGCCATCCCGAGATCATGTCAGTGTGTCACCCGATGCAATGACGATTTTCTCCCGCTCTTGAAATGGTGTCGTCATTGCACTTCGTGTCAGGTACGGCACTGGATGACCGCGGTAAATGGCGAGATGAAGTCTTCACAAGAATGCCGTGGAGTACATTGTGATTTCACCACAGCTCATGTCTCTTTGGCTTCGAGAATTACGTTGATCTCATCCGTACAAAACGAGCAACCTGCATCTTTTGGGAAACTGTGTCGGCTCGCCAGGATCATTTCCTGGCTGTCGATTCCGATGTGGAGGCTCTCATCCCGATGCGGGGGAGATTACTGGAAGACGTTTTCCGTTGAGACACGATCTGCCTGAAGACAGAGAACACGTTCTCTTCAGCATCAAATTACTCTATAGTGCTACCACTGGAATATAATGATGATGCTTGTCGGTGCAGTGAGCTAACGTCGACTGCAGACCATTTTACGCGGTATGCACCCGAACACATTGATTACGGTGTCAAGCGATACCAGAACGAAACTCGTCGTCTCTACTCCGTGCTAGACAAGCATCTTGCCTCAGACAACAAGGCTTACATATGTGGTGAAAGATGCACGATTGCTGGTAAGCACTTCTTTCATGGATCCTCATTGGTCGACCTATTTGTCTTCTTCGTCCATGAACTGCAGCGATATTTGGAATATGTGCCCAGTCATCTCCAGTTCCATCGTACTTTCCATGCCTTCTCCGATACACGTAGACATTCAGCACACTTGAGGATGATTATGGTGACACACAATAACACCTACTAGATATCGCCCACTATGGATGGGTCTCTTCTGCAGGTTGGGCAGGCGTCGATATTGACGAATTCCCTTCGCTCAAAGCCTGGGAGGAGCGCATGACATCCCGTTCTGGTGTCGAGAAGGGTCGTCACGTTCCTGACCCTCACTCCATTAAAGAACTTCTCCAAGACAAAGACAAGATGGAAAAGTACGCTGCCGAAAGCCGCAAATGGATCCAGGGAGGCATGAAGCAGGATGCTGAGAAGCAAAAGTAAGTGCTTTTACTTTCCCAAAGGACGCCCCGTCGCAGTGTAAGTAAGGATGCTGGCAAGACATGTGAGAGTTATCAGGACATCGTCCGGCCAATCGCATGGCACAGTTGTAATTGTTGAGCCAATCGCATCTCTAGCTTTGCTCTTAGTGCTCCTTGAATCCGAATCCGAGTTTGTAACAGCGGTTATCTTAGGCATCAAATTCGTCCGTGCCAACTAACCCCCCCAAGTTCCAGACTATAAATTACATTGCGCCACCATCGCAGCACCGGCGCAACACTGCAGGTACCAGTTTGCGAAACGCAAATCTAGTCAGGATAACCTGTATCATTTCCAATGCTCGTTCGTAACGATGACCCACTTGGAACTTTTACGTCTTGGCATTTTCTCGCGCGAGCTCGGGTGAGTTTCAAGACCATCATCATTTCACCTAGTGACAAAACTGCACAAAGCTTTAAACCCAAACGGTCAAGTACATGCGGCTTGCCAAGCCTGTCAATAAAGTAGGGGATATCCAGGCTGGCAAGCTTGGTTGCGTAATACTCAGTCATCAGGGGTGCGACTCAGAAATGATCGATGGGAAGTGGGCTCATCACGGTTCACGGGACACTGCACTAGCACAATATTAGTCGTTGATTGCGAAGTAAGGCCCGGTGATGATCCTATATACCACCGCGGACGCTCCGATTGCCATCAAGTTGCGCATTTGTCTGTCTGAAACGTTCGAGAAGCAACATCCAACCTTGGAAGGTTTTGTGAGAGGCCGGGAAATCGTCCGTACGATGTCGGGGCTGAGGAGCGCTTACATGCTAGCGATAATAGTGCTAGGAAGCCTGGAGGTGAGTCGGCGGCCCCCAGAGTACGCTACGGCGAAGTGCCGAACCAACTAAATGCACTTCCAAACTTGAAAAAAAAAAGAACCTAACGATAACTTATGACTGACGTACACGCGTGTATCGTGAATCTGGATTCAATAGACAGAGATTTGTTGACCAGTGCCTGCTGAAGGGACGAAGCTCCGGTGACTGTATCCTCCCAGGCGCATGGGCTAATGCCCACCACTCAGGTGGCTGAGGGAACGCGGACGGCATCGCCTGTTGCCGTGACGGTGGGCATGCGGTGACACCCGTTCGAAACTCAGAAGGCTCAGCCATCGACCTAGCCATCAATCAAGAGATTGCTTCACTGAAAGGGTGTACATGGTTGGATTATGTCAGTCTCAGAGACACCACAGTTGCCTGATCATCGTGAGAATCAGCTCATCCGGCGAATCCGGGAAGGGAAGAATGTACTCACGGATACGGAAGGCGTTCTCTCCCGATCTCCTTTCACAGGGGCTCAAGGAAGGATTAGTCGTGTCCCTGAAAAGAGTGCGTGGGCTGCTTACTGGTTTGATGAAGGGCGGACACGCGGTGTTTATCACTTCAGGGGATCAGGTATATCGCTCCTGGTTTGTGCAGAGCACCTGCAGCACACCCACAGTGGTATCTGCACCTGTATCAGCAGGACGGACTATTCTAAGCCACCAAAGGGCGTGCCCCTCTGACCAGTTCACCCTCTATCCGTCAGTCTGGCAGCGACTTGCGTCCCGCAACACCCACACTTACCCACGCCCCCAGTATCATACTCTCCCCGCATTAATGCTTGATGAGATGCAGGTTGCATGATCGCAAGGAGCTCTGCGACGGCGGCAGCGACGGTTGGGCTCGCTTCAAATGAGCCGGTTAAGCCTCAAGGGGTCGAGGGAGCGTGATCCCCCAGCTGTGAGGTTTCGAGCCGTAGCTGTTATACTACGGCTATTTCGCCTCTGCCATAGCCGCCACGGTAGGCGGCGCCCCCGCAAACCTGCCACGGCTCGATGTCAACGGTGAACATCGTAGAACATAGTTGATCGAAGCGGGTCATAAGATTGACAGGGCAGGCAAGCATCGTGTTTGCGAAGCGGAGTAGCCGTCCGCACACCCGACGCTGTCACTTCCCCAGGTTTTGGTGTATGCCACGATCCCGGCTTCACTGGTCAGGGAATCTGGGGTGCATGAGGGAAGCAAGTTCTAGTGCATACCATAGTATCCAATGAATGAATCAAAGTCTTCTATACTGTAATGTCCAAATGTATAACATGCAAGACTCGCCCCAATTAAATTCAGCTATGTTTGATCGTGAGTAGTTCAATGATAGTTGCTCGAGCTTGCAGCCAGTGTAGGGTGCACAGCAAATGTGTCATGCCCATATTGAACAGCCTCCATGTGTGGCTGGAATAATGTCGTCCCATATTGCTTCAAGAGAACGAAAACTTAGCAAACTTGTGCGGGGACCCGGCCTGTGAGTGGTGAGGATCTCAGTACGAGTGAACCTTGGAAGCGTCGCAAGCTCACAACAAGCCTCTTCGCCTCTCGCCCCAAACAGCATGCGCAAATGTATGTGGAAGCCCCAAGCCTCACTGACCTTCAGGAAGAAGTATAGCCTTCGCTAGCTCAGCGTCGCTAGAGAGTCTGACATTCAGTGATTCATGACTCTTCTGTGAGTGGGATTCTGTATCAGCTTGACTCCTACAGAGATAGGAAGGCCAAAGCTGTATGGTCACACATTTCGGGGCTTGATACAAAGTGGGTGAACTCTGGCGCCCGTATGCATGCAACGGGACCCAGAAGGCACAGATTGGTCATCTTTTCGAGGCAAGAGCAAAGGGGCCTTGTCGTTATGCATGCTCATTGTGCGGGCCCTCGTGCTAGAACCTGCAGCGTATTGCGGACCCCCCTCCTCGGTCGCAATACGCAGCCTCTCAAGATGAAGCAATTTCATTGTATACCGGTAGCACCGGCCAAGCTATCACTTCGGTAGTGATGCAGCACCTAGCATTTGCAAGGCTGTGAGCTAGTTCAACGGCCCGGCAGGCGCTGCTCTCGTGTGGGTGTGGACCAAGTTCTTAGCATGTGACGACTAAACTGGATAGATTTATGAAGATCGTTGACAGAGCCATGAAGCAGTGCCATCCCTTTCCATCGGCCAACATGTTTCAGTTGAAGAGAGTTTTGTTCAACATATGGTGCCCACGTGGGGCTGAAAACTCAGCTTGAAGATTCTGATGATCCGGTCAAGTCACGAAATGAAGCTCCCAATTCTGCGTCTTCTAGAACTCCTGTTGTAGCGCGTACCTGAGATAAGCGTGGGATGCCTAAGAATTCTCCGTCCCAAGAAGATTTAAGCGGATCCAATGTTATGTTCTGTTGCAGAACCATTACGGCCATCTTGTTAGTATATAGACCGTTCGCATTGTTGGTGTGCTGGCAAGGGACTACACGGCCAGTTTGCGGTGTTCCGCATATAGACGAGAAACGGTGACGTTGGGCCGACCACATATCGGAGGTGGGTTCACAGCCACTACAAGCTCGCTTAGAGGCGCAGGATTTCTCGGCTTCTCCTGCATGGCGGGGACAGCGATGCCACAGAACAAAGTTTGACCAAAATCCGCCGACACAATTAGCTCACGCTTCAACCAACGTATGTATCGGTGTATATACTTGAGTTAGCAGATAGACCATGTTCAGTACTAATGACTCCTTTGTGGATACCGAAATACAAGCTTGTCTTCGGGTCGAGACTCACGCTCGGTCCCTGGGTGAGTGGGACCTGGTGTGGATATCATTGGGTGTAGCGCGAAGGTCGTGCCATGCCTTCACGAGAAGATCGTTGTCGGTATCAGGTATCGGGTTTCAGGTGCTATGGCGGCGTGCATATTTTGACGTTCTGACGTCTGGTCCTTGATCACTATGGGTACGCCAATGACGGCCAGGTACCGTGAAACGGGACGGACGCTGTTTCAGCAGATGATGGCATTCCAAACCAGCAGAGCTCCAATCGTGGCGCGCCAAATATCGGCGAAGGGGAGGTATATCAGGCGCTTTAAGACGATATCTCCGACGCTGATGTTGCGCAAGAGTGCCTCGGGAGTGTTATTATGGTCAGGCGCTACAAGCCACAACCTGGAGAAGCTGCCAGCAGTTATTGGTACTGGGAGCAGGCAAGGATTGGCGGGAAGCTGACGTGCGGTGTGAACTTCGAAGAAGCGGGGCTCTTTGCGGTTCGCTCCTAGCGCCGACTTTGAGAAGTGCATCTCCCACCGGTTAATCTGCATTTAGCCATGCTCGAATCATGCGCTAGGATTTTCTGACCCTTGCCACGGTCCCCTGCTACGGCGTTCCTGACCCTTGCCACGTCTTGCCCCAGAGCCTGGTTGCCGTAGCCAATGGGTCGTAGCTTTCATACATCCATGAATGCTCGAATTAAACACTGCGTCTTCTGATATTGCACTCCAGTTGATCTCGCTTCTCGAAGCCCGCGTGGACGCATGGAATCTTCAAGCCACAGATCGTCACACTGACCCTTGGAATCGTCTTTGCACCTTAGGACATCTTACAGTCGGGGTGTACCCTCGGCACCTAAAGCTTTGTCGGAGGCCCACATATGCTCCCCAAGTATCGCATGACCCGTGGTCGTCCCCAGATTTCCGGCTACCGACTCCTTCGTCTTCAAGTACTCCCGCGACGTCACCCGCGTGCACCAACTGCCGTTCCTTTCGAGTTCGCAGGTCTCGAATTGGGTTGCCACATTGCAGGAAGCAGTATGTCGGCCATGTTTGGCGGGGGCCGGTTGGTGCTAATCTCATGTAGGGACCAGTTGAAGTCATAATCGTCACCGCAACCAACAGACGCAGCCATGGAGACCACGACAGCAGAAACACCCAAGCTCGAGCGTCGGAGCTCAGCACCAGTAAAGCGGAGAGTTAGCCGAGCATGCGATCATTGCCATCGAATGCGAACAAGATGCAACGGCCAAGCTCCGTGCTCGCGCTGCATAGAGCTCGAATACGTTTGCCAGTACAACCGTGAAAAGAAACGACGTGGAAAAGTAAGCAACTCCCAACTATCGATGACCATCAGCCCCAACCGCGTGGACGTCGGTACGCGCATGCATTGCGACTGTCTGGTGCATCGAGGAGCTGACGCATTACAGGTTCCACGGCACATTCAGAAGCAGAGAGAAGAGGCTGCTGCTGGTGGTAGCCCACAAACCCCTAATGGCATTTCTAGTTATTACGAGAGGCCTGGTGTCATGGCCGAGATGGATGAAGATGTTTGGTCGCAATCAGAAGCGACGCCAGTCGTACAGCACTTTCCAGCTGGTAAAGGTGGTCTACCTGCGGGCGATTGGCAAGCTCTGAACCCTGGCACAACATTCGATCCACCTGTCAACCACATGATGATCGATCCATTACTCCTTGGTTCAAACGCTGCGTACCCGACGATGCACGCCGAGATGCCTCGCGAAGAGCTCATGTATGCCATGAATGGTACGTACGATGGACGAGCCCGGAGTACTTCGCACCACTCGCAGTCTGTGTACATGTCTCGTTTGTCTCGTATGTTACTCAAAATGCCTCTTGCGTATTGCGATACGTGTTGAATCGGAAGAGTTGCTGACAGCCATAGGCATGCATCTCATCCCCGGCCCTAACGGAACACCGGTTTCGATCCCCCCTGAGTACGCCAACATGGCCTACCCAATGCAGTACCAGCAAGCTGGAAGGCAATCATCACCCCGTAGTTATGGTTCCGTCGACACAGGATCGCCACAATCGGGAGTTAGCGTAAACTCTTCGCAAAACGCCCCTGCCATAGCCGCCTGTAGATACCCAGTCTTGGGACCACTGCTTCCCCATCTAGGACCAATACTGAATGTCACCACCGCATGCGACCTGCTCGAATTCTACTTCCAAAGTTCCTCGTCGGTATTTATGGAACCAGTTTCGCCGTATATTCTCGGGTCTGTCTTTAGGAAGCGAAGTTTTCTACGACAACACAAGCCGAGAAAATGTAGTCCCGCTCTGCTTTCGAGTATGCTTTGGGTCGCTGCGCAGACCAGCGAAGCGAGCTACCTGACCTCATCGCCGTCTGCAAGAGCTATTATCAGCCAGAAGTTGTGGAAACTGACTGTGGATCTACTCAAACCCCTCGTTCATTCTCCATCCTCGCATGGGTTCGCACCAGGACCTGGACTGACATCCGCCGCACACGACGCCTTTGGAGTTGATCGAGCAATAGGACGCTACGATGGAAGACCTGACGGAGCCATGCCACCCACAAGTACATTGGACGATGTCGCCACATATATCAATCTTGGCGTAGTCACTTCTGCAAGCGAGTACAAGGCGGCTTCCCTACGGTGGTGGAACGCGGCGTGGTCGCTAGCCCGAGAGCTCAAATTAGGCCGAGAATTACCACAAGGACCTGTTAAAGAGCGAGAGACAACCGCAACAGATGGGGAGATAGAAGTGAGCATGTCGGATTGCTCTAGTGCGCAAGCGCCTGTGGGCACCCCAGCCGCGGCAGTCGTGGAGGAAATGAAAGAGGAGAGGCGTCGACTGTGGTGGTTACTTTACATGGTCGATAGGCACCTTGGACTATGTTATAACCGACCCTTGGCCATGCTTGATAACGAATGCGAGGATCTGTTCCAGCCAGTTCCGGACACGCTCTGGCAAGCGGGCGAATTCTATACAGGCCATCCTGGAGCGCGAAAACGGGGACTCAACTTCGAGTGTACATCGTATGTATAGCCCGCAACTGAAAGACGCCGCTTCCAGGTGATCTTTTAGCGCATTCTGATGCGCCTGAGGACTATGCTAATCTAGACAGGCATGATATATTCGGTTTCTTTCTGCCATTAATGACAATTCTTGGAGACATTGTCGATCTAAACGCCCAGAAAAACCACCCCAGATTCGGTCAGCGGACATCCTGGGAGCTTCACGAAGCAGAAATCACCCGCCAGTTGGAACGGTACGCGTACAGCATCGAAGACTTCAAGGCACAACACGGCTGCGGCTCGAACGAGGAAGCTCAATCGAACAGTACACCCGACCCAGTCCGCAGCGAATGGATTCACCAGACCAGGAAAGTCGCAGCCTATGCTACTCATATAATGCATGTGTTGCATATCCTGTTGCACGGCAAATGGGATCCCGTGGCACTTCTGGAGGATGACAATATGTGGATATGCTCACAGTCCTTCCTTGCGGCAACATCCAACGCGATATCGGCTGCCCACGCTGTCGAGGTAATATTAGACGTGGATCCGGATTTGTCGTTTATGCCCTACTTGTTCGGCATGTATCTCTTGCAAGGAAGCCTTATCCTGCTTCTCTTAGCCGACAAGTTGTCTACTGAGACTAACGACGGGGTCATTCGCGCATGCGAAACGATTGTTAGGGCGCATGAGGCTGCGGTCGTAACTCTCAATACGGAGTATCAGGTAGGCTGTTCCTTTCATGTTTGTTGCCATTACACCGCTAACTTGACGCAGAGAAACTTCCGCAAAGTGATGATTTCAACATTAGCGCAAATCAAAGGCCACGGGCACGCAAGAGAGATGACGCCTGCGAAGAGGCGAGAAGTACTATCCTTATACCGCTGGACGAGTTTGGGGAACGGGCTGGCTATCTAAGTGAATTGGAGGACATTTAGAAGCCGGTGGTGGCCATCGGCGTCTGGCGCGACTCGCACAAGCCTGCGGGCTGTATATGTGGCTGGATCGTTGTACAACTATGGTTTCCTTTTCTATGCGTGGTTATGAAAACACGTGAACGGGCGCATAATTTCGGCTTCGTGCGGCTGCATCTGGCCTCTTTTATTGGAGCGATTGGCTATGCTGCATGATCAGCAGCCCGTAAATATCATTCAAAGTATCAACGTAAACTCAATCGCTGTTCAACCACCATTGCGCGTATATGCTGCGTCACGATCACAGGCAAACTGGGAAGTGCAAGCCTGTCGTGAATTGCGCCGTCTGTGGCAGCTGCCGCGACTGCCGCTCGGGCAGAAAAGGAATAATGACGGCGAAACGTTGGCGTTCGACCTAGATTTTACGCTTGGTCCTGCGATCGCCGAGACAAGGATGCTGCTCTGCTTGTCGCTAGGGTAGCCAGGTTCTAGATGCGACGCGATTATCGGGGTGGCAGCAAGCAGCCGCCCGAGACAAGGCTATGAGATACAAATCAAATGAAGGTGGAGCGAGAAACTGTTTCTGCTGTGTGAGAGTCACAAGGAAGGTGCGGCCGTCTTGCGCTAGTTTGTGATGATGCTGCAATGGCAGTTGCGACCCTCCGAGGTTCCTCCTTAGGCGCTGCCAATTCTGACGTAGTGCGCTTACTCGAACTAAGCTCCGCAATGAAAACAACCAAATAGGATATCTATCATAGAACGGTTATATACAACGACGAAAGCACCATAAATGCAGACACGTGCTTTTGCCCCAGACTTTCAACAAAGTATGTGTAGAAAACGTAGCACAACCCATCATGAACGTAAGAAAACATGACGTAAACTAACTATAACTTCTTCTCTACCTCCATGACCTCTCTGATACCTTCCGCGACAGCGTCGACCTTCTCTTGTGGTAGTCTCTTGAGTGGCTTGCGGGGGTAGCCACCGTAGCCGTAATATGACTGAATTGCTGACTTAGTTCCAGGGATGGCGGCCTTTGTGAGGACCCAGTCGCCTTTGCTGAGCACCTTTTGTAACTCAATTGCCTCGTCGTACTTTCCTTCCGCCCATAAGTTCCAGACCTTGACGCATGTCTTTGGCAGGACATTAGCACCGCCAGCGATGATTCCTGATCCGCCACTGGCAGCAGTCTGAGCTGTGAAATCGGCCATACCACCAAAGGCCATGTAGCCACTACCATTGCTCTTCTGTGTGCAGGCATTGGTAGCAAGGGCGACACGAGTGAGCTTTCCAGTGTTGCCGCATGTGAATTTAGTACCGACAATGTTAGGGTGTTTGCCAAGCTTGATGATGAGGTCGCTGTCCATATCGATACCGGCAACGGCTCCTGGATAGTTGTATAGGATAATTGGGAGTGGTGAGCCGTCTGCAACCTTGGTGAAGTACTCGTAGATGGCCTCTTCATCCATGGCATAGCGGTAGTAGCTTGGAGGAACGGTAAGAACGTACTCGCCGCCCGCTGCCTCTGCTTCTTTGCAAAGCTCAATTGTGAGCTTGATACCGTGTTCAGAAGCTCCAACGATGACCGGAACGTTTTGGTAGCCAGCCTCATCGAGGGCTTCGCGAGTTGCTCGCGTGACAGCGGTTTTCTCGGCCCGTGACAGGTGGACAGCCTCTCCGTTGGATCCCATAGTAACAAGACCAACAAGACCAGCCTCGGCTAGTCGTACTGCATGCTTCTTGATTGTGGGAATATCCAGCTCCTCAGTCTCTGGGTCGAAGAAAGTCATGGTGGGTGAGTAGATACCCGGTCGGAGAGGGGTGCGTTCCTTGGAGTGGCCATTGGCCCCATTACCATTTGCTGCCATGTTTGCTATATGTCTGGTCAAGAAAGACTAGAGAGTGTCGATGAAGAAGGCAGGCTATATACGAGAATGCAAATTTCGGGAGAGAGGAAAGGGAGAACAATATCGATGATTCAAGTACGGGTTGGGTCAGCTTTAATATAGCAGCGAGATGGAGGCAATCGGCGCAAAGTAGGTCAGAGGAGCTAAGTTCGGCAGAGCTCACGTCTCATCCCACATTGACTGGCGTGTCTCAGTGGCTCTACCGTTGTCGAGATCTCGTCAAATGCGCCTCGGTGATTCGCCAAGGGCAGCGACAGTGAGGGCTAGACTGGAGTTTGGGTGCAGGGCTGTGGGCCATCTGGCGAGTTCGGGACACCACTGCGCGAAATGCGGGACATTGTGCGGCCTTTTCTATGGGAGTGACTAAAATCGGCGGTTGTGTGATGGGATAGAGCTGCATCTGAGGCAGGGTTAGCTGTCGAACATAGTGGCACAGCATGGACGTGTTGGACGGGTGGCATTCTTCCACCAATGAGACATGGGGCGGCGCGTGGGGGGGCTGCGACTGTCCCTCTTTGCTTGGCCCTGGGGAAGTTCGCTACCCCTCGGAGACAATAAACTCCAGCAACCGCGCACACCCCAAGAGATTCCTCCAAGACACTTCTGGCGTGCTGAGACCAGCCCGGCTGCCTTATAGATGGCTTGGAGACGCCACAGCCATCGAAAACGGGCGCAAAACAATCGCCCTCAGCAAGACTCCGCCCCCACCACGACCAAAGGCCTCGAATGATGTAACGTCATCCGGCCGCGGCTGCCGGCAGAACGCGTGAGGGCCTCGTGCCCCTCATCGCGTTGCTGGGCCATATATTTTCCGTCGCTATCGATAAGTAGTCAAAGGCCGACGAAGCTATGTCGGGTATTGAGCGAGCGCATCCCCTTGAATTCAGCTCTTGTGTCGTCTCATCTCCCTCGGAAATCCGACAGTAGCTAAGGAACGTCTCAATTCATCTTCGCAAACGTCCAGATCTCAAAGGAAACGGTCATCATGGCGCCAGTAGAAGTCCTCATGGTATGTTGCCCCTCATCGGCCACCTAACTGCAGCTGTCTCGCATGCATGCATTCATGCTCTTCCGTTACAATGCGTTTACAAAGCTGATTGCAAATCTAGGTTGGTACTGGAGAGTATACGACGGGATTCGTAGGAGGAGGCGCATCCAAGTCGGATAAGAAGGTTGGAGTTGTAGGACTGACGCTGTTCGACCTCCGAAGACGCGGCAAGGTTGGCAAACTATCTATGGTGGGCACATCGGGCGGCAAATTCCCCGCAATCCGTGAGTTGCACGGCGTCTGAATTGCTCTCCCCATGTGGCATGCTAATCTCTGCCAGGCGAGCATCTCCAAAAGAACATCTCCGAAGCATACAACAACTTGGATGTGTCATTTGAGGAATTTCCCAAAGAAGGGAAGACCGACCCGAATGCGTACAAGGCCGCGATTGACGCGCTTCCCAAAGGGAGTGCCAGTAAGTTACAGCGCATATCGGCTCTATTGTGTACTTCCTCTGATATCTCTTAGTCACCATCTTCACACCTGACACCACCCACTACCCAATCGCTTTGTACGCCATCGAACGCGGAATTCACGTCCTCATCACAAAGCCTGCAGTAAAGTTACTAGAGCATCACCAGGAGCTTTTGGCCGCAGCAAAGAAACACAATGTCTTCGTCTACATTGAGCATCACAAGCGGTACGATCCCGCTTACGCGGACGCGCGTTTCAGGGCACAGAAGCTGGGCGACTTCAACTACTTTTACTCTTACATGAGCCAGCCAAAGTACGTTTGAACTTGTGAAAGCGGAAATAACAGTAGCTGACAGGACAACTAGGAGCCAACTGGAAACGTTCAAAGCGTGGGCAGGTATCGACTCTGACATCTCTTACTACCTCAATTCTCACCACATCGATATCAACGAGTCTATGATTCCTGATTGGAAGCCGGTACGCGTCATGGCTAGTGCCGCTAAAGGTATTGCGACGGGATTGGGATGTGATCCTGCTACCGAGGACACTATTACACTACTCACAAACTGGGTGAAGAAAGATGACCCAAGCAAGGTTGGGACCGGTGTTTACACAGCTGGCTGGGCAGCACCACAAAAGGCTGGTGTACACTCAAATCAATATTTCCACTACATGGCGTCAACAGGAGAGATCCGCGTCAACCAGGCAAAGCGCGGCTACGATGTTACCGACGATGAGGGTGGCCTCCTTTGGTACAACCCGTAAGTTCAAGCACCAAAACATTGCCACTTCGCGTGCTAACAATCTTCAGATTCTACATGAAGTACGCTCCTGACGAGGAGGGTAATTTCGCCGGCCAGATCGGTTACGGGTACATCTCGTTTGAGAAGTTTGTTGATGCTGTCAACAAGCTCAACGCAGGCGAGGTCACACTTGACCAGCTAGACGCGCGGCCGCTACCAACTTTGAAGAACACTATCGCGACAACCGCAATCCTCGAGGCTGGCAGAAGATCGCTCGACGAGAACCGACCTATTGATATCATCGAGGAGAACGGTGTCTGGTCTCTGAAGTAGTTCACTTTCTAACCAAAAGCGATATGTCACTGCTCAATTGGACGCGAATCCCACATGCTTTCTAGTTAGTGTCTTGCTTGAATATGCCTTGCTTACCTTTACCCTGAGTTACACAGTCATTGTTTACTCATCAGCCACGGATCGCTAGCCTGATGTGATCGTCGCATCCGTGATGGCGCGGTTCCACGTGGTGACTGACACGCCGTTGCTGGGCTCCACCCCCACAACGCCAGGTTACCAGATAGTCATACCCAGAAACAAGGTCGTGACAAGGTCAAGGGTCTCCACAAAGTGGCATAGGTAAAAACAAGGGCCTTCTGAAAACCGGGAGATCATCGGGTGCTCTAGTCAGTTTCTGCGACGGGTTCGGGCGAACACCCACCGAGCAGGCAGGCTAGGGAGGACCCGAGACCGAGAATGCCCACTCCGACTCCGACACTCTGTCTCCCTAATTACTGACTCTCTTCCTTAGTGTAGCACAGGCCGATGGCTGGCTATCCTAGCTCAGATCTGTGGAAGGCTTTTCGTCGTTGTTTCGAACTCTAATTTGACGTCGAAGACGTCAACTCAAATCCAACGTCGTGGTTACCCTTTGCGTAAGACTATGCGGTTGTCATTACTCAGCAGGGAGACGTACGCAAGCACATAGTGAAACACGCTTGTTACCTACCCATTGTGATTTTTCATCAGTTTATACAAGATGTTGCCACTTCATGTATCTTTGTTTAGTGATCAAGGGGCCTTTGCAGCCACAGAGCCACCACAGCCACACAAAGAACTGCTTCATTGATGCAACATCTTCGGTGACTCTTCGAAATAGTCTTTTACATTCACGCGCAGGATGACAGATGGTTGACGTATACATCACAAGTTCGACCTTCATGAGTTTATTACGAACCCATCTCGGTTGTCTGGCCGGTACAGATACTGTGATGAACATTGAACGCGTACAATAGCTACAGAATGTTGAGAACTGGTTGACGACGCTTGTCACTATCGAACAAGAGCTACTGAATTTCTTCTTGGTTGGTCGTTTGACTTGACTCCAACGACAGCTCAGGCGGAGGAACATGACCTTCTCTTCAGCAAGGACGACGCTGACGCGAGAGATGGATGTAAAAGAATAGACCGCATTATGTTGGGGCATAAGGATAATAGTAGTGAGTAAGATAGCCTCACTTCGCAACATTGCCTTCACTTAGCTCGATATGATTAACGTATAGGTCCTAGACGAAATTCTAAATGCAGGCTTCGATGCTATCAGCTGTGTTTTCCAATGTGAACAGCACGACATCGCTAATGTCAAAGGGGAGTTTGCTTGTGAGCTGTAATTCATCGGCTGTAGCGATTCAGGAACTTTGCAACCCACCAAAGAACCATAGGAGAGGTTGGAAAAGACGAAGTTCATTTTTATGCCCTCCACAAGCGGCGAGTGGAACATAATTTTTGAAATTGGCATATCGCTTGACACGCACTGGACTACCTTGATCATCGACTGCTAACAGTCCATCATCCACGCACGACACTACGACTCGAACAACTCTGGCATTAAGATGAGAAGCTTGGCTGCCGCTAAGCTGGTTCTCTTAGCATTCAGCAGCGTCTACGAACAACTACGACCGGACCACAGCCATAACAAACGCTTGAGGCTAGGTAACATCATTCTGGAGGATCGAACCTCAAACAGGATCTGTGATAACCAATGTGTAGTTGATGCTGCGGGAGCTTGTGGATCTTTCATATTGGCTTTCGCAAAAGATGTTGTCCAGTTGGTTGCTGAAGGTAAAGAAGATGCCAAGCGCTTAAGAGGCATGCTGATGTTGACACCACCCTACTGGCTGACTTTGCGTAATACTGGCCATAGAACCCAGGAAAGGCGGGCTTTCATTAGTCCTAGCAGGCCTACTGTCATGACGTAGGTACTCAGCTAAGATAAGCAGGTGGCATCAGAGACGCCAGATCACTGCCACCATCTCAAACCTTCTCACTTCCAACCTCGAAAGCCTTCGTACCAGAATGATGCAGAGGTTTCCACAAAATTGAGGTGCGATCGATCGGTGTTAGCTAGGTATTATGTGGGCCAGCGAACAACCTCCGTCAAGGCCGACATTCGACCGTCAGCATTCTCGCACAACTATGAGGCCACCCCCAGATACTCGAACGGTGTTCACACCGTAATAGTAACACTAAATCGTATTCAATTCTTCATAATCTTGATATCGTCCTTTTGTCGGGTTATATCGACTCTATAGCACGGAATACATCACTAAGGATTCGATATTGCAGTGCCATAGAGTCGCTTCTAGGACAAGAAATTGGAAGATATCGGGCAGGTCAGCACGGTGCTCTTCGCTTTGCCTGGTTTGCAAGGACGTTACACCTCTATCTCACCTAAATCTTCGAGCTTGACAGCTCGTTCAAGCCGTTCGATCGTGGCGTATTATTCCCATAGAATTCATAATCTTCCATGATGAACGTCTCTTGAAATCCATTCCTTAAAGTTCGACTCCACAGCCCCTTTTCATCATCACAATGAACACGGGTGGATCAGGCTACTTAGGTAGAGCAAAGCTAATGTTGGACGAACCTTTCCAAATGTTCTTCGCTCAATCTTGGAAATTTGCGTAAACTGGACAGCCAGCCAATTGATTGGTGACAGTCTCCAGCATCAACGTGATGGAAGATGTCAGGGCTAACGGACATCCCAGTGCTTGTTCTGAATCAGAAAATCACGAATAACGAGCTAGGAACGAACCGTGACAAATTCTTCCTGGGGTCTGAGATTAATCTTGTTGTTCCACGCTCTGAATTCATCGAACTCTTGCGTAATAACGACCCCAACAAGTGGAGGCTTTGATATATATGAAGGGGTTCATAGCAGGAAGTCTCGCTCTCGGTAAATCTAAAGTCTAATGTCTCCACCAGCAATAAAGCTTACCAAACCATTGCCGAAACAGAAGCATCGACATGGCTGCAATATCAAAGTATTGGCATATTTTCGATCTGCTAAGAAGGACCTCCGAGTGTAAAAATTACGGAACTGCCTTCTCAAGTACGATTTTCGCCAGAAACATTTTCGTCACCAACAGAGATGTCATTCGCACAGTAATCGACATTGAATATCGTACAAGACACTGAATGAATATGA
The DNA here is from genome assembly GCF_001642055.1 of Alternaria alternata. Classification (NCBI taxonomy): domain Eukaryota; kingdom Fungi; phylum Ascomycota; class Dothideomycetes; order Pleosporales; family Pleosporaceae; genus Alternaria; species Alternaria alternata. The sequence goes on along the minus strand of NW_017306194.1, from coordinate 344,260 downwards.
CATCCACATGACTTGACGTACTGCCACAGCCTGGGAATCTTACAGGATGATAGACACGGCTCTGGAGTTACTAGCTAAACTTGCATTACATTTGGGATTTTCCGCTTCTGACTAGAGAGCTTGAATATTGGTTGAGCAATTTTACGGTGTAGTTTCATTGCTCACTCCTCCTTACTGACATCTGAGTCACGAAATTGTAGTCTTTGCATAGAAGCGACTTGAAGTAAGGACAAGCACACGAATATTGATGTTTGAGGTTCCAATGTAGAAAGCAACGAAAAAACAGATGAGTAATATTCTACCTGAGAAGAATAGAAGTCTTAGGGTGTTAATCAATCAACCTTACTGGTTACCCAAACCGAGGCGCTGATACGCATCCCAAACAACCTATTCATCCAACCTCTTCTCCTTTGACCACGGTTGCCACACAGTCATGCTATCCCCCCGTCCAGCACTCTACCATCCATGCAATTCTTCTATGCCGAGTCGCAATTCAACAATTAACTCGTCTTCAGCTCTTTCAATATCTAGTTCTGGGTTGGCTTACGCGCCTCTACTGAATCATGATTTCTGTGCTGGTAGTAGTCCAAAGGTACGTCAAGACTGATGCAGTCGTTTTTCGCAAAGTTGCGATCTCCATATCGATTGATGACATATCAGGTGTCAGTCGCGTAACAGCTGAGACTGCTTTGGCTATTTCGAACGGTGCAAGAACATAGATTGTCGGTAGTCGTGCCACTGACACAGTTGATCCCTGCCGTATGTAATAGGCTGCTCTCGAACGTAAGATATATCCCATACATTACAACGGAGAAGGCAGACTGTTCGCATACGGGAGTTGCTATGTTCTCTTGACATGTCGACGTGTTTTTTTTGGGGCCTTTGTGAGTAAGAGAGCTTGATGGAACAACATTGATAAAAGGACAACGAAAGAGATGATATCTTTACGCTCTCGGCTCACCTGACCAAGCACGAAGCAAGGATACAGCAGGTCAGGGGGAGAACGAGGCAAGACTACAAGAGTACACCAAAGGCACAGTAGAGAGGCATAGATCAAAGATGTTCGTTGACATTGGTACGCGACTCGATTGCTGGCCCTTCATCAGAGCTGTCCATTGGATCATGATCTTTCAATGCAATTTCGACCAGGAAGTACAGCGACAGCAAGGTGACCATACATGTTCGTGCCTCCATTAGCGAACTCGGTTTCTTGCTTCACTACATCATAGAATGGTGCGCAGACCTGTTCTATCCCATGCTCCCATCTCTCTCATCTCCTGTGACAGCTTAACCAGCCTTTCCAACCTCGTCCAGCCTGGTTAGCATGCCCTGGACCTCTTTGACGAGGGCCTTGCGCTTGAGCCTCGCGTCTGGATCACCCTCAGTCTCGACACCATCCAGCTTGAAGATAATCTGTGTCAAGATAGTCTCACTTAGCTTCTTGTACTCGAACGTCCTCTTCGCCTTGTCCTCTGGTGGTCCAGCCATGAACTGTACGCACATGGGGACAAATTCGGTGTGAAACTTGCTAGCGATGGCATCGAGTTTGCCGATCGGGGTCTGGGGTTCGGCGGGTTTGGTATTCAAGGGAGGAGCGGAGGTTGGGCGCGGGGTTGCGTTGATGTGCGAGGGGATGGGGAGGTATTCCGCGCCCGCGCCGGCAGTGGTGTAGCCAGGCGTTGAAGTGCCAGATGCGTTTGCGGATGAAGCGTTCTTCTTCTTACCCTTCCTACCGCCGCGCTTGCGGGACTTCTTCTTGCTTGTGGTATTCGCACCCGAGTCGACATCATCTTCATCGTCGTCATCTTCATCCTCACCTTCGCTACCGTATGCGCGTTGTGTCTCTCCTGCGCCGGGTGCCAGACCGCCTGCCGGGGTCTCGCCGACTGTGACTAGAATCTCACTACCACTCCCATCGCCGCGAAGGCCTTCCTCTCGTCCGGTGCGTTCATCGTGCTTCAAGTTTCTGCCCTTGTAGAACATGCGTATGCGCCGATGGTCATCGACGCCTAGCTTCTTCGCAGCCGCTTGGCGCACCGTGCCAATCTTCAGATCTCCATCCCGTATGCTGTGCGCCGGGAAGTGTGTGGGATAGTTTGTGCGCCCATTCTTGAAGATGAGAACGTCTGTCTCTCGCTCTGGGTTCTTGTCGTCCCAATCTACGATTTCAGGCGCTTGCGCCTGACCGTTCCTTCGCAGATCTTCGTTCGTAATGTATGAGAAATCCGAGTCATTGACGACCCCGGCATTTGGTGAGTTGCCTGGTCGCCCGAAGGGTGAGAAGCGCCCTCCCCAGTTTCCGCCGGTGCTGCGAGAGAACCAGGACATGGTTACGACGACGGATGCTAGTGCGATAGCAAGGGTAGTAAGGTAGGTTGGATCGTCGAGGTGGGGGTTCGTGAGAAACTCGGTGATGTCGTGGAGACGTGGATGTTGCAAGAATCGCACAAACCTCGAGAGCGCGTCTGTGGGCTGATTCTCTTTATCGTGTATCGATGAGGGCGTCGTTGAGCTGAGTAGTGAGTGGGAGTTGAAGAAGTTGAAGGAATTCTTCAATTCGTCGACAAGGTTGCTTAGCGACGCCACGGTGGTGGAGTGAAAGTCGCCCTGCCAGTGTAGCAAGGCCGTAAGCTGTCCGCGCGTACTCGAATGACGTAGTAACTTGCTAGAAAAGCCCTTTTGTGTGTAGTGGGGGCTTCTGTAAGCGGTGTGAATTTATGAGACCCGACGTCGGTTCGGAATCTCCGACCGCTGCACGCGGAACTCGACCCACTTCATTGCTCATGTCCCTCGGCTTAGTCATACACACTGCAACATTCATAATGCTTGATCGATCTTAGTTGTACAACTAAAAGAATATCATTGTACCGCATCATACAACATATTTAGAGTTATATCGGATTATCTGTCACTGTGTTCGACTGTCGTATGCCATTCATTTAGTGTATTATACACAAGCTAAGCTTAATCATGAGGACCGTTTTCGTAATGTTCATTGTCCATTGGACACCTGAGATCCAGAAACAAAGGAGAAGATTTTGAGGTTCACGCTTTACCAACCATTACGCTCCGAAGCAATTATAAACTTGAATGAAAGGAAAGAAGATGTGGCAGAAACAAAATGGCGTGAGTCGTAAGATGATGCACAGGCATCATAACCGATACGCCAGCGAATGGCAAACAGAATACGTGAACTGAGAACAATGTTCGCTGTATCACAAGACAATGTACGCCAGCTATAGCTTGCAACGACGATACATCCCAATAGAGCTACGCTCAAGGCCCAAGGCAAACAAGCTCAAGCTTTGTTTCGCTTGGGTGTAGCAAGGAAAGCAAGCCTCGACTTGCTGATGGCACCTGAACGTACTGCTGGAGTGTGGCGAGGCAGCTTGCTCGTGCTGGCAGGAGTTTTCGCAACAGGCGCAGGCGTGCGCTTCATCTTCTTGTTGGATCGTGTATCATCTTGATGGGGGCCGTCGTTCTCTTTGTCAGACGTCTCTTGGAGCGTCTCCAGCTTGCGCTTTGTACCGTCAATAGCAGAGGACACATTGCTCTCACGGACCATGCGGATCGTACCAGAAGACGTCGGTCCTGAGAAAGTTAGTGCATGCAAAGAGAACAGAACCCATAGTGTGTACGTACCAAAGTTGACAGTCTTGCTAGACTCGAAGGAGAAGGAACGAGGGTGGTTGGGAGTTTCGCCACCGAAGGTGAGACGTCGTGACGGGCTGAGAGGAGTCTCAGTCTCTTGTGAAAGGTCTAGGTGTTGTGCACCTGAGCCCAGGTTAGGGTAGATTACAGCACCAGCAGGAACTTCGCTGCCTGCTCTAAACTTCATCGGTGACGGTGATTTGCCCAGCTCGTCGTGTGATGCACGCTCCAAAGTACTACTGCTGAAGTTGACTTGTTTCTTGACAGGAGCTGTAGCAGGAATCACAGGCAGAGTGCTATCGGAGTCTGAAGCTGGAGGTGACACGTGAGTGCCTGCCGCGATTTTACTAGGGTCGTCTGAGAATTTGCGGTTTGGCGTGCGGAGGATCGACCGGACACGCTGAAGGTTCTGGCTTGCCTACTGCTGTTAGTAAACGCTTGAATGGATATCGAAGAATACGCATACCTTGAGCATACTGTCACGTGCTCCATCCCTCATAGCCTGCAAATGACCAATGTTGCTAGTGGGAGGGAATGAAGTACCCGTTGAAGGCAACTTGACGCTGCGGTTAATGGATGGTGAGACTCCCAGGTTATTTGTGGAAGGTGAGCCTCCCAAGGTTGGAATCATCGACGTAGTCTTCAGAGTCTTCACACTCTGCGAACGCGCGATAGACGACTTTGTAGGTGTCATCAATCGCGCAGCTAGGCGAGGAAGCGCGGTCTGAGAGGTCTTCTTACGTGCCGAGGTAGCAGTTACACGTGCTGGGACGTCAGTCGTCTTCTCCCGAGACGCAGGACGAGTGGTAGCAGCATCGTCTGACTCGGTACGCTTGATACGCTTTGCCGCCGCGTTGTGGTCACCATCGTTATCGCGGGGGGCTGGTCGTCCGTCCCGTGTAGGAGGAGCCATGCGGGCTGTTGAATGAGAGCGTGGCAGACTAGATCCGACATTGTCCATCTTGGACTGGGTACGTTTCAACGGAGTTGAAGGAATTTTGCTTCCAGACGCTGCCAGTTCCATCTTCGACTGTGTGTGCTTGAGACCACTAGCAGAACTCGCGCTTGAATCTGCCAGATCCACCTTGGATTGTGTACGCTTGAGCTTGTTCGTCTCCGGGTTTGCCAAGTCTGGCTTCGAGGGCGACTTCTTTAGAGGATGGCCCACGACAGGCTTGAATCGGGTAGGGTCGGCGCGGAAAGCTGAAGGGTGATTCGCGATGGAATCCATGCTCTTGAACTGCTTCATGTGCACGTCACTGAAGCGAGCCATCTTGCCTTTAGCTTCGGCCTTCTTGCGCTGGGGAGATACGTCGGCCTTGGAAGACCATTCACTCGTGCCTATATCAAAATCAGTACTCGGGAAAAAGCAAAACAGGTTGAGCGGGCTATAACCGACCAAACAGAGCACGGCTCCCGCCGCCGGGAGTGCCTGTAATCCCAGCGTCTTTCAAGATGTTGCGCGAGCTTGGGCTCAGTGTAGCCTCATCTTTGGACAAGGGCGATTTGAAGCGGAAGCGGAAGTTGGGCGACGAGTCAAGCTGGGCCGTCGAAGCAGCAGGTACTGGGGTCTTCGACGGCGTCGCCTGGCCTGCTAAGCCAGCCGCTTTGGACGGCGCGGTATGCGCACCGAGTGATTGAAACCCGAGCCAGCGCGCCTCATCTAGAATCTTAGCTGTACTCGCATGATGGTGCGCGGGATGCATCTCCTGCCCTGCTGGCTTGATCGGGGTGCGATCCTTGGGAGTCTGGCTTTTGGCGGCATCAATGGGCAACTTGGTCGATTTGTTCTTGTGTGATGTGGGTGTAGCGGTCGCATGCGGTAGCTTTGACTCGGCCTTGGTACCTTCAGAGGCTTTCGAGGGCTTCTTCTGCTCCATACCGGGCTCTGGCAACTCTGGAAGATCCGGGAGTCCTAGGTTTGGCGACGAGGCGGTATGCCAACTATCTTCGGATCGCATGGAGGTGTCGGGCGTGGTCTCACGCTACAGAAGACGCATTAGTAGATGTAAACAAATGATAGAAAAGCAATACGCGCGCATACCTTGAGCAAACGAGCTGATCGACGCGCCATGTTGTCACGAAGTGTCGAAGAATGATCCACAACTAGGTTGCGACACGAAGATGAGCGGAGATTGGGGCTGGTCTGTGGGTGGGGAGAGACCAAGACGGGGGAGTTATCGGCTAGGGCGTCGATAAACAAAGTGCACGGACGTTGTTGTCCCAAAGAGGAAGCGACGTCATGAGCCATCTCAAGAGACGCGTACGAAGAAGCTCTTCGAAAGCACAGGCTCAAGGCTTAGGTTTTGGGTTCTGGACTGCTAATTTGCGTATGTTTGCCTGCATATGCAGTGACTTGAGCAAGTGTGCTCGTTTCTGAGAGAAGAAGACCAAAAGTTCCAAGGTCAAACTCCGCTTAGACAAACCCTAAAACGAATCATGAAATTATACACTGTTATCTTATATGTAGAGTCGCCAGGCACATCACTACGTACACCTTCAAGATACACTCCAGTGATCCCAAGTACATCTAATCAGAAGCGAGCTCCTTCGCAGACAGCATGCGATAACGTGCAACGACGTACATTGTAACACGGATACAAAGGAGTCTGAGCGTGATTCTATCGATCCCTGCTAAACTGGTTCATTGAGCCTGAAAATCTGCCCACCTATTGGGTCTTCGCATAGCCGCCGAATGTTGAATTCTGTCGATTCGTTCACCGGCCCTTCTGCGTCTCCCTCCCAAGCAGCGCGAAAGGCGGTTTCGCCAATCCAGCTTCGACACTCCTCTCTACCTCATCCCTCAGCCCCTCTATTCTTCTCTCCTCATCATCCCTCTGCCCCTTCTTCTGCTCTTCACTCTTCCAGACGAAGTTACCCGCGCCACCTCTCCCGCTTCTGGCGACAGGCATTTCCTGACCCTCAGGATGCCAAGGTGTGCTGATCTGTGGCTTCGATGACGTAGGGATTGCGGTTGCGTCAACAGCCTGTGTGAAGGTACCTTCTTTCTGAAGCTCAGTGGGCTGATACCAGTTGCCAGCACCGCCGCGACCCATGTGTGCGTAGTCTTGAGAGGAATTTGAAGGTTGCACTGGGGTCGAAGAGTGGATAGGTTGTGTATCGGTAGTGGAACGGTTGGCTTCGACGTCCTGTATAGACTGTCAGCTTTCTTGAAAGTCTATACGGTTGACAATGCAAGAGATGCATTAACTCGCCTCAACTGCCTTCTTGCTTTGCTCCTGCGCCGCGTAGTAATTACCTGCACCACCGCGCCCGTACGCCATCGCAAAACAGTGCTCACCAAGATGACTCAGGTTTGCTGTTGGATATATTGCTGTGTGTCGCAAAGATGCACAGGAGCTGTCGGTATGTCACAAGAGGGATGAATGATGTTCACAAAAGAACGACGAGGAGGCTGAGCGTAATTACATTGTACGCGGCTCCGAGTGGGTCGTCTGAACTCATATCAATCCGTGCCCGACGTTCTGGACTGATAGCAACGTGGGGAAAGGCTTGTCTAAACGACGATCAACGAGACTCAATGTGGGGTCTGAATTGGTCATAAGCTTGGCAAACTGATAACGCGGGTTGCCAAGCAGGTTCCGCAGTCAACAAGTACGGGTGCAAACCAGGTAAGAGGGACTTCTCTACATGTCTCAAGCATGGGCAGTTATTGCCACGTGTAACGCGTAGAGCATCAAGTTGAAAAGCTGAAGAGCTAAAAAATCGTAATATTCGCACATTGTGACTAACAAGTGTGAAGCTAAACATGCTACAGGAAGGCCTAATCCCTGGTAGTGGCCATGAAACAAACAGAAGGAAGACATCGCTATCTCGATAAAACAACCATTGACCGTCAGCCCGGATAATGCCACCAGATTTGGCGAACGCCTGAACACCATCCCACCGAGCTAAACTCCACGAAACCTCACGAACCCACAAACAGCACGGGCACTACTCTCGACCCTCTTGTACAGCACGCAATACTGGGTAAAGGTTGTGCGCATCATCATCGCTCATGCGGCGCTCATGCACGTGCTTGACGTCTTCCTCATCGTCAGAGAAGTCGTGGGAATCCAGCCTGTCCTTGAGGTATGCCCTAAGTCTTTCAATAACCCGGATGTTCTCAACCCACGATTGCTGAGATGAGTCACCTTGCTCTGTGGGGGTTGATGAAGCAACGCTTGGAGAGCGAAGAGCAGGGTCAACCTTAGGCGAGTGAATAGCCAGCTGGTTAACGTCATGGTGGAGACTATTTTGCTCGGAATCCCGGCGGTCTTTGGGTGAAGCACCATCGCTCGAAGTATCCATGTCATTCTCTGATCGATCTGGGGCAGCCTTCTGCAGAAGGTTCCCGGAGAATCGTCGACGGCCATCAGTATCAAACGCAGGTGCAAGCCCAGATGATGGAGCTGCAGCTGACATATCCGACATGGCGCTGACAGATGGAAGAGTAGGGTACATGCTACCAATTGAAGTCCTTGACGTGGGGGATACACCGTTGTTTGAGGAGTGTTGCGCGCCGGGGGAGTGCTGAGATCCGTACGATAGCACGCTCGATGCAGGAGTCAGAGCCGGGGTTTCGGCACTGGTTGACCCAATAGCAGTAGCGTGAGATGACTGGGAGTGGCTAGAAGATAGGCCAGGCGGTGAGTTACTGGAGCGGTAGCCAGCGCCAGTGTGAACGTAATGGCTAGGATGAGCCACCCCAGCGGCTGCAGCGTGGTTGGGGTTCTCATAGACGGTGCTTTGCAATTGCTCCAAGAATTGGTCGATGTTTAGAAGATCGCTCTTGGTCCTCAAATTAGGAAGCGGCAAGGAGTAGGGGTGGTGCATGGGCGGGTGCTGCGCTTGAGCAACCATTGAGCCTCCGTGGCCATACTCAGACATACCGGCGCCTTGGTAGCCGCCTCCGCCACCTCCAAGTACTGGAAGCTGCACACCCTGGAGACCCATGAGTCGTTGACCGACATCATAGTAGGTGGTAGGGTCGATTGCGCGACGCTTGGCGTCTCCGAAGAACTCATTTAGCGCATCGTATGCAGCACGCTTCCTGATCTCGTAGTCGTTGTTGAGCTGTTGAGATTGGTTGACAGCATAGTAGACTGGACCGTAAGCAGAGTTTTGGGGTGGGCCTCCATAGAAACCAGCTGGAGCACCACCTGGGTGTTGCTGGCCGTAACCTCCGTTGGGGCCAAGGGCACTATCGGGATACTGGTATCCACTTGCTGTAGCGGCAAGTGCCTGCAAGTCAGCGACCACTGCAGTAGTCTGTTAGATATTGAAAGAGAGTGAAGGGCAGACGTGAGAGCCGACGTTGAGATCGACGAAGTCATGTGAGGAGTACTTACGTTTGCCGTTCTGGCCCGGGTAGCCTTGGGCGCCATGGGGACCGCCTCGGTTGGGCTCTGGAGAACGGAGCAATACGGAATCGTCGGCGTGCGTCTTTACGTGCTTCTTGAGATCCTGAGGGCGCTTGAACGCCTTACCGCAGAAATCGCACTTATGCGGCTTCAACGGGACGTGTACGCGAATGTGAGAAGTGATGTGATCGCGTTTGACCGTGGTGGTGCGGCAGTTGCCCCACTGGCAGGTCAAATTCAGGTTGTTGGTGCTCTTGCGACCAACATGGCGCTCACAAACGTGATCCTGCAATCGAGTCAGCGGACTAGAACGACAAAGCGACAAGATCGAACGCGTCGCGGCGCGATATGCAGTCGCTAGAAATACTTGGCGGTCAACTTACATATAGCTGCTCGGCAGAGGGCAGACGGTCACCACAGTTTTGCCATTGACAAACAAGCTGGTCGCCTGAGCCACCAGCAACTGAGGCGGGCGTTGGGGCATTCTGCTGGATGGGAGTGCCTTGGGGTTGTTGTTGAGGAGTTGTGGCCGCTGCGGGCACTGTACTCTGGACTTCGCTCATCGTCTTGGCGAAGTCGAATGTTAGTTGCCAATGATGATGAAGGTTGGTGGTGTGCAAAAGAGTCAGAACAGCTCAACGTGATGACAGATATCGCAAAGTTAAGCCGCGGGGTGGAAAGAGCAGCCTGGGGTCGTGGAGCAAAGTCAGAGGAGAGAACGCCCAGAGGTTTTCGCGGGCAGTTGGCAGCTTTTACCAGCGGAACGGAGCGGGCGAAGATTCGCCCAGAGAAAGAGAAACTGGCGCGGTCGAAGAACGAGGCACAGCCCTGCTAAGCCGAGCTTGGAAAGGTCCGGGGATGGTGGGCAAAGCCTCAATGTGATTCGGCCTTGTCATCCCAGCTGCCCCACTCTCTTACTCACTGGCGCCTTGGCCCTCATCTTGGCCAGACGCGATTGCTTCGCCGACATCCGTCAGTCGCAGATGACCACATGCGAACCACAATCAAGTAACCGCTCCCTGTTTTCGCGGGGCACTTGGTGCGCGTATCGAGAGGCGCTACGGACGAGGAGGGTCATGGGCGTTGTTGTGTGCGGTGGGTGGATGGGATACGTTGCCACACCCTCGACCCCTCACACTGAAGCGACACAACCGAAACAGCAATCAAAATGCGGAACTCTTGGTGCCCTTGGCTCATCAGCAACAGCGGGAAGTATTGGCATCCAATCTGCTCCAGTTTTTGCTGCGTTCCCACACTCTTGTCACGCCATCGCATCGTCGCCACTGGGCAGCTGTGGCTCGCGGGCTGGTTATGCTACAGAGTACATACCTTGGAACAAAGAGACACCGAGTTGCGCATCGCATGGCCTCTTAATTTCCCGTCTCGGACTAATGGCTCGTCGCATTCGCATTTTGCGCCAGTGGGACATCGATGCTTGTCCAGCATCCCTTATCCTGGCGAGTACTTTAATGGTACTCCAGGAAATGTATGCGCTCTTAACACCAGTCAACATGCTCTCGACGCTTGAGAGATGGTTCAATAACAATGTTTTTTACTATCGCGATCACGCTGCGTCCGTACAAGGATGGATTCTGTCACGATCGACCTTAGTCTTACAACTCCTCAAGTATTTGGTACACACCTAGGACGCTCAGCCCCTCGACAAGATCCTATGAACAGCTCGGGGTTTCGAAATCTCAAACGATCGCCAACTTTGAGCGGGATGTCCACGCATCCACGTTTCCACTCTTGGCTTTTCGCCAAGTGCCCAGCAATGTAGGCCAAGAATTGAGCGATTATTACATTGAGGCTATGCACGCTTACGAGGCAGGAGGTATGGCCGTACGGAACAATGTCATTTGCCGCAAGTATAGCCTTGCAAATGGTAAGTTGTACGGGTTCCTGACGGCCAACTATATCAGCGTTGCGCTATTTACTCTCTACCAGAGGCCCAACAGATTTCTTTTTTAAACGTAGCCGAAGTTCGATCTCCATACTTCAGGGGCAGCGAGAGCTACCGCCCGAACGTGGGTATGGCTTAGATCATGTCTCAGCACCCCAAAATCGGCACTTCTTGTGTCCAACATCGCTGCATTCGACAAGCAAGGCGCACTCTGAACCAAAGCATAAGTGTCACAATTCCATGATGAATTTCTAGCAAAGAAGCTGTTTCCCCGCGTACCTTGTTATCTTCAGGGACACATTTGCGACGGGCCTTCTTCGTTTCTAATGAATTAGGGTACCTGATCATGGACACATCGCGACCTCAAATGACTTAGTTTCGATCTCTCTGCTATATCTACCGAGCAAAAGACGCGTGTACATACAATGCATGCAACCAGCCACCTGTAGCACCCACTCGGGCAGCCAACGCGCAAGCGTAGTGGACGGACGAACGAGCCACAGCACCGCCACATATACCTCCTATCTGCACCATGACGGACGCCTTGCCACTACTCCGTCGTCCAAGATCAGCGGAGGGGCTTGGAAGATTGGGGCAGGTCTTAGTGCCCATCACGCTCTGTTCCTGTCTGCCGATGCATCCGCTTCCTCGTCCCGCACGAACACCAAGAGTACGGCAGAGCGGAATTCTTGATTTTGAGCCGCCAAGCAACAACATGTACTTTCTCCGCAGAACATCGTCACATCAACTCTTTATTGACCAACCCGTTGCGAAACCCGTCGTAGGGTTTTGAGCGCCGTCTTGCTGTCAGCATAAATCTAAACGACATCCGCATGGGGGCGGCCCTTGGTCGAAACACAGGATCATCTACTAGGTCCTGCCAGAGATCGATGCCCAAACGGCTGGTTAGGATCAGCTCAAACTCTGCAGATTTAAGCTTTGTCGCATATGTATGGCTGGCGGCATCATCGTGCAAATACGTGATGCTCCCCATCGTCCAGTCTAGAACAGAAAACATACCATTGACACGTTAGAGAGTATGACATGCAAGACCTCCCTGAAAGCACACTGACCGAGACTCTATGTGGCATGCGTCACCCCGCTGGCGTTGCCCAAACACAAGCATACTAGATAACACGCAGAATAAGATTCGCAACGGAGGCTTAAACACGTCTACAGCTTTTCATTGCTATAACAAAACGTCATCGATAGCGACATACCCACCAACAAACAACCTTCCAGGCCTAGAGCTTGGCCCGTTTCCTGTCCCCCAATCTCAGCCTATCCTCTCTTCTCACCCGCCTTTCTCAACACATCAGCAACAGCATAATATGCTGGCTTTCTCTGCAGGTTCTGATTCCAGAGACAGGCATTGCCCTCCCCTATAAAGGTCTCAGGCACCCAGCTAACCGTGTCCCAAAAGTCCCAAACTGTGACTCCAACGCAACTTTCCTCATCCGCACATGCGCGAACCGAGTCAGCATAGATGGTAGCCTGGGCAGCTGTCTTGTTTGCATTGTCTGGCAGTGTCATTCGAACATCAAGTTCAGTCAACGCTGTTTCCAGACCCAGGCTAGAAAAGAGCTGCTGCGAAGCACGAATATCAGTATACAACGGTGCTCTGCCCACTGTAAAATGTGCTTGTAGCCCCACACCATCAATGGGCACACCGACGCCTTGGTACTCTCTGATCATACGCGCAATAGCCAAACTCTTGTTGTTCACTCTCTCAATTCCGTAGTCATTATAGTACAGTTTGGTGCCTGGACTTGCATATTGTCTTGCTAGACGGAATGCATGTTCAATGTATTCTGGACCGATGGCATCCAACCAGATTGTCTTTCGCAGTGTGCCGTCGTCGTTAAAAGCTTCGTTTACTACGTCCCATGCGTAACAATCGTCCCAGTAATACTCTGCGACGTTTTTGATGTGGTTTTCTAGGACCGTAAGCAGACTGGCTTTGGTCCAGGTACCTGTTGTGAGCCAGGTGGGGAGTTGATTGTGCCAGAGAAATGTGTGACAGCGGCGGATCTGATCGGCCTCTTTGCTGGCGTCGACGATTTGGTCTCCCAAAGTGTAGTTGAAAAAGTCGCGTTGCGGCTCTGTGTGTACCCATTTCTGGCCGTTGGAGGCGGTTACTTGGTTGAACTCGGAGCGCTTGAAGGCTATGGAAGTGTATCCATCGTTGTCGAGGACTACGTTGTCAACAGCCGTACCAAAGTACTTGAGCCCAGCTTTCTTTGCGAGATCGCTGAGACCTGGAGCTGAGTTCAGGTGAGAGACAAAGCTGGAGCGTGGATGTATGGGGGCAGGTGTTGGAGAAGCAAGTACAAGCGGGAAGACAGAGCAAATGACAGAAAGCTTCATTCTGAAGTCCTCGAGGTGACCGAAGAAAGGAAGAAATCTCAGACATGGCACTTGTTGTACGATATCCGAATTCCTATCAACCCTGTTCGTCGATTACCCGCCACCGGAAGTACAGTGTAACCCAATATACAGTCCGGTCTTACAAAGGTATGATAAAATATAGTCTCCCTATCGTTGGTGACGGTGAAAGTGTCGGTAAAATGCTTAGTATCTACTGTTGTTGTGATAGCCAACCCCGATTTGGAGAGCATGGCGTAAGGCCTCGAGATCAAACCCGTACTGCAATATGATATAATTTAGAGCTAGGTATACCGTGAGCTCTGAAGGACATTCATGATATGAATCCCGTGCAACAATATGTAAAGCTTTATAATGTTCATCTGGAAACAAGACGATTGCAGAGAGAGGTGTTTACATGCTATCAAAGCGGGTATCCTAACACAGCAGCCTGGGCTCGAATACCTTAGCCAACAAACGCTAATTGGTGGGACCACAGAGTAGTACTCTCGAGTCTGTTATTTAAGGCAGTTGCTTTCTTCCAGGCCAAGGCACATATTGTGGTCATTCGCTAACAGCTTCGGCGTTGCAAGGTATGCGGCAGGACGGAAATAGGCTAAATCGAGGTTCATCAGTTACGGCTACCACCCCCCTTTGAAGCTTGGCTGTGCTCAGCACTCCTTTTGTTGAGGAGTTTGTATTACTCTATCCCTTCTATCATTGTATCTATCATGCTCCGCTCCAGTGACACCTTCATTGTAATTTTTCGATACCGTTGAAGACACCAGCTTCTTCCAGCTCTTGGATAGAAACCTTGGGCATTGGACTGACTGCATCTGCACACTTGAGCGCACTTTCGATGCTGCCCCAGAATGCATCAAGGTTAACGCTTCTGGGTATGCGACAGCCACCTTCACCGATTGGAAGCTTGGTGACCTTTGTTCTACCAAGCTCACCAACTTTCGACTTGTCGGACGAATGAAGGCCTTCGGTGACTACATCAACTTGGAAGCGTTCGCCGCCCCTGTCATCGAATATTTCGGGATTATAAGCAGCTGCGACAGCGAGCGGATCATGTAACGGTGGCCCTTCTGTTATAGAGAAAACCTCAGCGTATGTCCCTGCGAAAAAAGACATGATTTGAGTGAACAAGGCCCGCACAGCCGAAGGTGTGTGGTCACTCTTCGAGCCTGGCGAGTTCCATATCGCATCTCCGTATAGCTGTGTCTGGCGAACTTTCTTCGTACCGAGAACTTGATGCGTCAGATCAAGAGGTACAAGTGTCGTCTTGGGCTTAAGAACAGGGTGCGAGAAGATGAAGTGAGATGCTTCAGGATCACACTAGACATGTCAGCGTTCCCCCCGTGTTTTGGAGCAATCGGTTTTCTTACGTAGATCTGTTGGAGTAGGTCAGCCTTGTCTATTGGCGCCAGATATGAAGATTGTAGCATACGTTGAACTCAGCATATGGCGTCCAGTTGCCAAATCTTTCGCCCTCTCCCTCAACCGTACCCATTGGCGCATCCGTAAAACCTCCACCCACCGCACCACCCATTATACTGAGACCTTTGAGATGAGCCGCTAGATGGGTGTACTTCTGAAATAGCATGCCGATGTTGGTCAATGTGCCCGTGGAGACCAACCAAGCGGTGTTTGGTGGTGTAGCCATGAGCGCTCGGTACATGGCTTCGAGGTGGTCGACGTCGGTCGCTGCTGGTTCGACGGGACTCGGTAGCAAGGTGACACCATCCAAGCCGGACTCGCCTGCGACAATTAGCGCATAACCATCAGTTGTTCGGGGAGGCGCCTGTACCATGGATGTCGGCAGCATGTACAGCATCGCGTACGAGAGGCTTCGAAGCGCCAGTATAGACCTTCACATGGCGCTTTCCAACTGCCTCCAAGATTGCCCTTGTGTTGTACGTGGTCTGCTCGAGCGCAGCATTGCCGTGGACAGTGCTTACGCCGAGCAGCTCGACTTTTGGATCGTGCGCGCAGAGCAGGAGGGCATAGGCATCCTGGAGTCACGATGAGCAGCGTGTCGGGGAGAGCTTATCTGAGACTCACATCATGCCCGGTATCCTTACTTGGTCAGCATTGCACATGAAGAAGGCACAAGCAAATACACACGCAGTCGAGCCAAATTGGAGTCTTGGAAGAAGGAGCGCTCATAGTATATTATATGGCCCCGGGAACCGTGTTTATTCTACGTGCAGCTTCGACTGCAGATACGTACCACATGCACCGTATGCACATGCAGGGTCGTAAGCGGGATGCTTGGTGGGGTCCACGGGGTGCCGCACCCCTACTGGCTGGAGAACCAGGAACGCGGGTCTCTATCGACGTCCGTTCTATTGATGCTCGGCTCTCACCCAAAGGCCTTAGAGGACACCACTGGCCTGCTCCGAAACATAGCGGTGAGAGGAAGAAGGAGCTCGCTCATCCGGGTGCTTTGAGCAAATTTCGATTGGCTGGTTTCTCCGGCACCGTCAGCCCTGCATCCAAGTCCGAGCCTAGGTCATGCTAGACACGGATTCGTGACAAGCACACGTACACAACGCTACTGCTCCACATCGCTGTCCTACACCTGGCTTCATTCATTTCAGTCGCGACGCGCCGGTTGTTAGGCGTACACTTCGAGGCCGCAAGCCATCTCTGTAGGTTCTTCAGTCGAGGACCTATCCGCCGTAAAGCCGGGCTGATCCAGGAGCTGTTCACATGTGCGATACGCAACGTTGGTTGCGTTGAGCGAACTTCGAGATGGATCTCCTTCGGCGTCACAAGGGACACCACGAGGTGAAGACAGATCGATACTGGGCACTTGGGTATTACTTTGAAAGCCTGAATGACGAGCAGAAACATCAACGCCGGGAGTATCTGGAGTGGTATGGGTTTATCGCACAGTGGTCGGTCTTGGTAATATTTGCGCTTTTCCAGATTGGCTTCGCCTTGTCTTGGGTGATGAGGACTAGTTTGAGGTATGATCAGCCCAAATCGCCATCGTTCACCAAACGGCCAAAGGATAGATTAGGATGGCTGCGAAGTATCCAGAGTGGCTGTAACAGGGTGACATGGTGGATGAAAAAGGATGTGGTTGGAGGGTGGGGTTGGGGTACAAGAGGAGAATGGATTGGTGCAAGTATCTGGACCGTATGGCTGGGGTACCTTTGCATTGCTCATACTGGCAATGGTATGGATTCTGAATATTTGCCCTTTGTGACTTAGACTGACCGTACACAGACTATCTCCATCTCACAAAACGTTTCGGACAAGTTGGCGCATCACAGTTACCGATCCATTACCTACTTGCGGTGCGAGCGCCCTACAGCCCCGTACAGTATTTGACGCGACTCTCCCATGAGCAAATCAAGGCCTCGCATCAGATACTGGGACGCATCACATTCTTACTTTTCCTACTACATACAGCCCTCTATCTGAACTTCTTCATTCTTTCCGGTTTCCTGGCAAAGCGCATCAAAGACTGGGATGTCATTTGGGGCCTTGTCAGCATCATCCTCTTCTCCACTATCTCGACGACCGCCCTGGGATTCGTACGAAGAAAGAACTACCGGGTGTTCTACATCTCGCACATCGCCATTGCGAACTTCATCGTTGTGCCTCTGTACCTACACGTATCGCATATCCGCATATACGTGTACGAGGTCCTCGCGATAGAAGCATTTCATGTCATTTCCCGGGCTTTGCGTTTGAACATGTACCAAGGCACCCTCCGACTTCTTCCTGGCACCAATCTTGTCCAGATCCGCATCCCGTTACCAGCAGAGAGTACTGCGCTTGTTTGGAAGCCTGGGCAGCATGTGTATCTTAGCAGGCCGCATATCAGGGGGAAGACTCCCACATGGTACGACCAATGGCTTATGACAAACAAGACGAATCCTTTCACCGTTGCTTCTCTCCCATCGAAGGACAAGGAACTGCTCCTTATTGCGAGAACGCTTAACGGCAACACAAAGTATCTGGGAGAGCTAGCGCGCTCTTTGTCGCAAGGAGGAGGTAATGTGCCAATGCTGCCTACAGCTGGCGGCGATATTCCCATCTTGCCATTTTCCCTCGAAGGACCATATGGGGCGTCAAGTCGCCTACCGGATTTTTCAGACTTTGACAAGGTACTTTTGGTTGCAGGGGGCGTTGGTGCAACGTTTATCGTACCCATCTATCGGAGCATTATCGAATTACACGACCCTGCGCCTGTAGGTACGCAGATCCGATGCATTTGGGCGGTTCAGAAGTTGGCCGAAACACAGTGGGCATTCCCTGCGAGTTCCGCATCTGATGACGAACACGAAGACGACGCAGTAGCCGACACGAATGAGACTGGATTGTTACATGGCTCGCGCAGCGTAGAAGTTTATGTTACACGACCTTCAGGGCCGAGATCACGAGCCGATGCGAGCGCGACCGGTGTTTTCGCTATCGATCCGGACGACGACGTGGGGGAGGTGATCGAAATGCAGGAGAATGAGCAGCTGTTGGACATGGAAGAGCAAATGGAGAAGTCGCAAAAGGGGATGCTTGTCAAGAGCGGGAGGCCGGATCTTAGCAACGTGGTAGATGAGGTGTTTAGCAAGGGTATGAGAACGGCGGTAATCTGCTGCGGGCCGAAGAGGCTGACAGATGATCTGAAGAGAAACGTTGAAGTGTGGGTGAAGAAAGGGCACGACGTATTTTGGTACGACGAAACGTTTGGCTGGTGATAATGAATTGAAGTTCATAGTCGGTGTGATATTGAAATGGTGAACAGCGTTATACCTGCCGCCAACCCGGCAATTGGGTACTCGCAGTGGGTCACATCGATCATGCATGCTCCCGAAACTCTGGGCCTCCCACTTGGAACTGCGAAGGTGAAGACATGGACATTGCATGGAGGCTTTGAAACTTTGAGGCTACACGATGGACCAAACTCTAAACTACTGACGGCCTCTAGACTCGCTCGATCATCGCAACGTCGGGCTGTGGGCCGTTGCCGGAGGCCATCTTGTCAGGAACGGGAAAGGCGTAGGGAGACGGAAGCTTGTCCAGACAGTTGTGCACTGAGCAGTCTGTGTGCATAACACGGAAACAATCAAACTTGGTTCATGGGTGCCTGCGATGTTTACCCGGCGTGTGGTGTTTTTGGTGCTCGTCAGCGATGGGAAGGGGGATGGTCAAACAGTAAAAGGAAGCGCGTGTCTGGAACTGCGAACCATGTGCCCAAGTAGTATTTGCTTTTTGCACATAGCTGTCGCAAAGCCGTTCAGGTTTAAGGAGTTGGACCCATGAAGTCCCCATTCCCCTTTGGTCGCGGCGCAGATTAGACGAGGCCCGAGCAGACTGCAGCCAAGCGCGAATCACCATCTTCCCCGGCAATCAGAGCAACGCTCCCAAATCCTCTTCTCCAAGGGCTCCTTCATCCCGTCGCGACTCTCTCACGAATCATTGCGGCTGCTGGACCCATTGTGTGCGGCCGTGTCTCGGATCGCCGACTTCTGCTTGTCTTTCGTTGTAGTAATTCTCCTTCTCTTTCCTTCTGATAGCACGCGCCGGTACCAGTTGACCACACCCTTCACCAAGCAGGGAAGTTGCTTGCACGCGCATGCAAACCACCCCTCACAACTTCTGGCCTGCGTCCCCACACCTACGTCTTGCCTCCTTCTCGCCCATGGCATTGTTTTTATAGCTGCAGTGCTCCATAATAGGGAGGTTTCTACCGTGAGGCTACTTGTACACGACAGCCTGCCAGCGGCCGTGGTCTGCCCGGCATCGCCCCTTCCTTCTCCGCCCTCGAAACCCTACATTGCGCCGTCCAGCCGACGTCGACGGGTCTCGCGCTCCCAAACCAACTTTTCCTACCGCCTCGTAGTCTCGGGCGGCACGTCATCGGACGGACCCCCAGCCATCTCGCAGCTCCTTCCATGGCGACTTTCGCGGCATCCCGCCAAACCCCAGCTTCGATCCAGCAACTGACGCCCCCTAGCAGTTCCCACGGCGCAGGAGGGTCGTGGGACTTTGCTGTGCCTGTCAACGATTCGGTACGTACCAAGTTCAGTCCCTGTGAAGCTGCGTCATATGGGTCCGGCTCGACTTTGCCTTTGCACTAAGTGCACTACTGCGCCTGTCCCCATGGCGCATCTGACCGCCAACTTCACCCACTCACATCCTGATTAACAAACTCGCCTGCAATCATGTCAAGCTACGAGCGATAGTGTGCTGACAACCATCCCAGAGGCAATCATATGAACAGGAGCCCTACATGTCTGAATACGGTGCTTCCGCCCACGGTTCTCGCCAACCCCTCACATCGCAAGCCAACGGTTTCGTCAAGCCTGTACGCTCGCCCACGTGGGACTCGCAGGATCTCAACCAGGCTCCCGACCGCATGAATGAGCTGCACAAGAAGAAGAGTGGAGACATGATTGCGAACAACATCGACCAGGATAGCGTGTTGGAGTACTACAAGAGCCACACCAACAACAAGAAAGGTCCCGTCGCCGTCAAGGGAAAGCCCAAGAAGAAGACGACAAAGTCTGGTGCAACAGAACCCGAGTATGACGAGAATCACTGGATACACAGAGACAAGCTCAAGGAGATTGAAACACGAGAACTCGAAGAGGCAGGTTTCAGGGTTGGCCGGTCGAGCAGATCCAACAGCCGCTCGCAAAGCGCCACACGACGTGCGCGAGACCGCACAAACTCCGCATCGACCGAACGGACACAGAACGGCGAAGAGCGAACCGAGCCCCGAAAGCGCATATCCACAATACCAGCTGAGGATGAAGAGCCGATAGAGGGCTACCATGCTTGGAGCCCAACATTCCCGGCTGACGGCACGACTGAATTTCAACCAAGTTCTCAGCGAACGAATCACACTGTGAGGCCTAGTACGTCTCGCATTCCCCTGCCTAAGACTAGCGGTATACCTGTACCTGCTTCAATGGCAGAGCGTGACGCGCCGCTGCCGAGATCTAGAGCAGGTAGTGGAAACTGGAACGGTGATGCCATCGCTACCATGGGTGCACGAGTGCGAAGTGGCAGTGTAGGCAGCCAAGCGTTGCTCGATGATGCAGACGATGGTCGACAAAGGACTCCACCGTATGGTAGTGGCCATAGGCGCAATACTTCCACCGGAAGCTGGAGTCCGCCAAAGTCACCCCAAAAATCTCCTATGAAGGCCAAAACGCCCGGCAAACCGAACACTACCTCTGGACCACGTAAAGCTAGTGCTCAGACGAAGCCTAGGTCTCGCGTGACCTCCAATAACTCCCCTCCGAACCGTCCGCGTACCAGCGGTGGGTCTACTACAACAAGGCCCACTACAAGCAACCGACCAGAAGGTGAGGCCCCGTGGATAGCTTCCATGTACAAGCCCGACCCACGGTTGCCTCCGGATCAACAGATCATCCCTACGCATGCCAAGCGTATGCAGCAAGAGCAATGGGAAAACGAGGGGAGGGTCGGCTCCATGTACGACAAAGACTTTAGACTGCTGAACGATGACGACATGGCGGACAAGCGACTGTCGCAGCTCGCCAATCTTGATCCCATCGCTATAGAGAAGGCGCGGGAAGCTGAGACCTGGCCCCTTCCCAGTCCCGTGAAGCCAGACTCACCTGCATCGCTTGAAAGAGTTGACACCAACACTGCAAAGTCTCCAGTCAACGAGCAAGGTGCCTACAGTCTGACTCCGAAGATAACCCAAGGTCACGAGCGTGCTCCTTCACCAAAGCTAGCCCCTCCCATCGCGCCCGCAGAGCCAAAGCCTGCAGTGACTCGCATGCCCGAACCGAAGGAGGAGGTCAAGGAGAAAAAGGGCTGCTGCTGCATCGTCATGTAGCTTTCATTATTCCATATACCCATTTCCGTTCCTTACTCATACCAACTGCGTTCAAAGACAGGTTTCCTTCACTGTACGGCGTTCCTGGCGCACAGCCTTTTGGCTGGGTGGCTACTTTCCTCTCTATATTCTTCTCGTTGCAAATCTGGGCTGATAGCGTTCAGCGATCATTCTAGTGTTATCACTTGCTACTTTTCTC
Source organism: Alternaria alternata (assembly GCF_001642055.1). Taxonomy (NCBI): domain Eukaryota; kingdom Fungi; phylum Ascomycota; class Dothideomycetes; order Pleosporales; family Pleosporaceae; genus Alternaria; species Alternaria alternata. Next base: position 322,949 of record NW_017306194.1, on the reverse strand, counting down.
GACCCTCCGTACAGTTTGTGCGTTTGGCGTTTGTATTCTTTCATCTGACTTGGGATTCTTTACATCCATGAGTATATCTGATCGGGCGGACCGCCAATATTTCCTTAGTTTATCGTATACAGAGATAGGACGCTCATGTCCGAGGCTAGCAATGGCTTGAGAGTAGGAGGATGAGATATGTTTGGAGAAGACATGGCTACGGCAGGTCCAAGCAGCAGCGGTGAAGCTGCGTCGGTAGAATGTACAGACATACAATGATAACAGTCGTCAAATACTTTCACTTTGTCTGATAGCCCGATACGATCTCGTCCGTTAATTAACGAACATGGTTATCTGTGCCTAGACGGGCCTATCTTGATCGCGTTGAACCTAGACTGCCTGCGTGTAGCAACATGTGTCTTGTGGCTCGTATTACACACGCAGATATTGTCTAATGATAACAATGTTTCAAGTTGCTGACAGCCAAGTATCTTGTTGTCGATGATGGTTCCTTGATCTCTGTGGGCTCATTGATTTTCATGATATTCGGCGCCCTACTAGAGCTGTTCTACACGGTGAAAGCCTACCCTAATGGTACTCGTATAGTTTCATCTTGATAGACCTCTGAGGTGACCAGCGATGGAGTAAGCATATACCATTAATTTCCGCTTATTCAGTATAACCTCTACTGCATGTGCAAGAAGAGTGAGTTTTGCGTGTCGGGAGCGAAAGAAAATATGAAATGCGCTAACCACTTACCAATCGGGACTAGGGCTTCCCACACGGTCGAAATTGAGCTCGGCGAATTCCACAACTTTTTGAGCTTTCTCTTTATCATACACCACCAACTCTTCGAGGAACACCCGACAGATAGAAATCACCAATCATGGTATGTGGCCCTTTGTCTCTGCTCCGGGTTGAGTTGCATCTTCTCTGGCAAAAGAGAACGATGTAGCGCTCAGCACTGCTACCCCGCCCTTCGCACCTCAAGAACATCACTGACGACGCCACCAGTCGGACGGAGAAGACGATACCAAGTCCCAAGTCAGCGCGGCCGCCGAGGTCGAGGTCTCTGCCGATGCTTCCGGCGGTAAGGGCCAGATGAGCGTCCTCGAGGCTCTCAAGGGTGTCCTGAAGCTCTCCCTCATCCACGACGGACTTGCCCGTGGTCTGCGCGAGGCCTCCAAGGCCCTTGACCGTCGTGAGGCGCACATGTGCGTTCTCAACGAGGCTTGCGAGGAGGAGGCATACAAGAAGCTCGTCGTTGCTCTGTGCTCCGAGCACAAGATCCCCCTTATCAAGGTTCCCGATGGCAAGCAGCTCGGCGAGTGGGCCGGTCTCTGTACGTTGCACTCTCTGGTAGACTCTCAAAATTGAACAATGGCTAACAGATCAATAGGCCAGATCGACCGCGAAGGCAACCCCCGTAAGGTCGTCAACTGCTCTTGCGTCGTCGTCAAGGACTGGGGTGAGGAGTCCCAGGAGCGCAGCATCCTCCTCAACTACTTCCAGACCGAGCAGTAAACGTGCCTCACCCGCGAGCGCGATGCCCATCAACATACAAATTTTTCGCACAACCAACCCTCGGCTGCATCAGTTTAGTCGCACCTCGGCATGACACGGAGCTTGGGACGGATGGCAGGGCGAATTTAGGGTTATGATGTGATGGGTTGCATGGATTTAGACAGGTCTTTTGGACCATGATACCAAATGAGAAAGGACTGAACGAACGCCAACACATCTGAATTTTGTCCATGTAAATTTGTGATACTATTGCTGTGAAGTTTACGATGTGTGGGTCAAATCGTAGGGGGAAATATATTTTCATCCCCTCCCCCATACTCCAATCGCTGTGTACTTTGTTTGTTCTGTATGGTGTATGGATGGGAGCGAAAGTCATGTGGGACATGTCTTTGAACGTACATGACGACATGAAAGCCATACCCATTCTAGGCCTCTACGCAGTCTAAGTACCGCTCAGGCTGTTTCGGGATTCTTGAAGGTGGCGGGTACTGGCCGTCTTCTTTACGCTTTTCTCTGCCACAACATGAAGGTGAGTGAGAGACAGTTCAATCTCATCCCAATAACAATAATCTATATTCTTGACCTGCCCGACTTCCACTTGTTCCCTCTGCTATATGTATTGCTATCTGATAATGCTAATTCTTGCCAACATGCTATGCGAACGCTTCAAAAGTGCAGATGATGGATCTAAATTTCGACAAGCAAACAAAACTCGGCACGCCTAGACATCGCGAACGGTGCGACGTGGAATCTCAGTCTCTACCATTTCCAACCCGCTCAAACTAGGGTACCTCTTGCTGAAGGTGTCGACGTCAAAGTCATCACCACCGTCGCGGCTGACGGGCGCAAGTAGCTTCTCTTTAACTGTAGGGGCAGACTTGACAGGCGAACTTTGACCAGGACCTACTGAGCCCCCTGTTTGCAGATTTTTAGGCTTGGGGGCGCGTGGAGGCGGTCCAGAGGGGTTGCGAACATTGATTGTTGGCGGTGCTGAAGCGGAAGGTGCTGGTGGGGGCATATTCGGTCGGATCGAAGACGGTTTTGCGTAAGCAAGGTCTTGAGGCTGTTGCGAGGAGACATTCATGGGTTTACGGGCAATGGCGGGTGGCTGTCGTGCACCGCTTTGGTCTTGTGGCCGCATAGGTAGAGGTTTTCCAGTATCAGTATACTTCCCGTAGCCCTCAGCCGTACGATTGGACGCTGCTGGCTTGCTGCTTTCATCGAGCAAGTTCTTGACGCGGTTCTGAATCGATGAAGCCTTGGATGGGCCGGCTTTGGGCCCTCCCTGCCCCTGCGAGGCAACGCGTTGCTTGTACTCGGCAGCAGCAGCTTCAACACGGCGCTCTTCTTCAGCTAGTTGTCTCTTCTCGAGTTCTCTTCGAACCTCTGGTGGTAGATCCTGCGTTTCATCGATTTGGCTGCGATCGTCATCACTCAAGCCACCTGTAGCTTCGGAGCCGGCGATAGGAGTCAGGCCACCCTTGGAATCCATGAACTGGTCGGTTGGCGTCATGGGTGGTTGATCGCGTTCATGTTCGGGCGTCTTGGTGGATTCAAAGCGACGGAAGGCGTCGCCAAACCTTCCCTTGACGATGTTTGTGATGCTCCCGCGCTTGCCATGTTTGCCGTGAGAGCTACTCCGGCGATGCTTATGACCATGCTCTTCCTGTTCAATGGAGCGTAGGAAGTCGACACTCGACCTAACATTCTTTTCCTCTGGCTCGGAGTCGTCGATTGCATTTGCGGTGACACGACGCTGTAATGATGGAGCATCAAAGTTACGACCGGGAGCCATCTCTCGATCACGGAGATAATCAAGGTTTGACTCTACGTGCATACTGGCTGGACGTGCATTTGAGTTTGCAGATCTCGATCGGTCGATTGCAGAACCCATCTCCATAGCCGATGGGCGTGAGCTTTCCAGAGAAGGTCTAGAAGAAGCAGGAGATTGAGGAATGTTGAGCTGGGACTTTGATCTCGATTCAAAAGAAGGGCGTGCTGGCAAAGCAAATTCGGGTCGCAACGATGGACTGCTCAGAGGACTTCTTGGTCGACTCTCCGACGCCTGTTGGCTCAGAGCACGGTTGTGGTGTGTTGAGAGAGGCACCTTCCAGATTGGCCGGCTGTTGACGTCTGGGAGTTTCGGCTGTGCGGAAACGGGAGATGCCCGTGGCGACGTTTGGACACCAGTAGACACCATACCGACCCGCTGTGGGATGGGCGATTGGATGTTTGTGCTAGCGTTTCGTGGACTATCTTTGGCTTCATAGGGTTGTGGTTTTCTCAGAGAGGTGGTCCTGGAAACGCCCGCGGAGGACACTGCGGATGAGGGCTTTACGCCAGGTGCTGAATCAACCTTGGAGAGCGGAGGCGATGCAAAAGCTTCATCCGCAAGCGCATCTGTCACACGCTTAGTAAGTGCTGGGTCAGAAGTCGTTGGTGCCTCGCCGAATTCAAACTTCTGGCCTCGGTCATGCAACAAGGAGAATTCGTCCAGAGAAGGGAAGCGTGAGGCTAGCTCGTCAGCAGCAGCACGTCTGACCTGAACATCCTGGGAGTCGAGTGCAGCGAAAGGATCAGATGTCGTTCCTCTCATGGGCGATGGACTTGGCCTTGCTGCTGGAGGTGCCTGAACTGGACCAGTAGGTCGGCCTCTCCTCATGGGCGTAACGTCTGGTATCTGCTGAACCTGCACGGTAGGTGCAACTCTTTGTAGACCGACAACAGGAGGCGGCGAAGAGACTTGGGGCTCGGTAGGCGGAAGCTGCTGGTTCCGTCGCGCTTCTGACTGTGTTCTGCCAGAGTAGATCTGGCTAGTCTTAGCATGGAGCAGTAAAGCCAGAGTGTCAAACATACATCCTTGATAGGAATCGGCCGGTGTCGCATCGAGCAGACCTCGGCGACCACCTGGTAGATGTTGGGTCTATGCTGTGGATTCTCTCTCAGCATCGAGCCTGCTTACAATCAGTCACTGTCCATGGTCTAGTTAACTGCACGAACCTATGAGCTTCTTTATCCTGTCGGAGAACTGGGGGTAGGCTGGGTACTTGAACGAGGCGTTCAGGATGGCCATTTGTCCCACTTCTTCGAAAGGCGTCGTATAGTAGCATAATTTGTACAAGAGCACACCCAGCGCCCATATGTCGCTCTTCTCGTCTATTGGTTGTTTGCGATATACGTCGATCATTTCCGGACTGCGGTACTGTAGTGTGGTATGCCGCTGTACGTCGTCCTCGATCAATCTCCCTTCGGCGGCAGTTGTAGCGGCAGGTCTCGGCGGTGCAGTGGAACCAAAATCGCATAGTTTGTATATCTTGTTGCCTGCCACGGTAGTGATCAAGACGTTCTCGACCTTGAGATCGCGATGGAGGAGCGGTGGCTTGAGGTAGTGCATGGTTGCAACGCCCTCGACGACATCGGAGAAGATGTGCAGAATCTCAGGCTCGGTCAACCTATGCTGGAGCCTGGTGTTCATGAAGTCAATCAAACCGCCGCCTGAACAGAATTCCATGAGCAGAAATACTTCATAGCCCCCAGTCTTGAGCTGTGAAGCATGCGAGTCCATGTATGTGACGATCTTGCTGTGGCCCTTGAGCTTCTTCATGGTCTCGACCTCGGTCCTCATATTGGCGAGTGCATCTTTGTCTGCACAGGCTACCCGCTTCAGGACAGCCGTCTCGGGGGTTCCGTTGTCGGATTTGGGTACGCGGACGAGGTAGACATGCGCGAAACCGCCCTCGGAGAGGTACTTGTCGATGGTGACACGGTGGTTGCCCACCTGGACCTTGGTGCCAGGCGCAAAGGTGCCTGGAGGGGCATTGGAGACGGCGATGGGCGCCGGAGCGCGGTATGCGGCTTGCTGGGCCATGGGATGGGCGGCCGAGGGCGCATAGCGAGCGGTGGACATTTGGGCGGTGAGGGAGCCTGCTGCGGTGCAGGACAACGACGAAGCTATATCTTGCGCATCGAACTGGCAAGAGGTTCGGCAGGGCTGCTTCTCGGACGCGAGAAAGGGGAGGGGGTGGTGAGGTTGAGCAAAGGTGGCATGCCTGGAGATGCTTGTGATCGTACAGTAGTAAACGGACCCTTGCAACTACGAGCGCATGGACGAAGCCACCCACGACAACGTCACAATGTATCTTTAGACCACCACGCCTCGCCCTCTCTCACGCCGCATGCAGACCTGCTTGTCTGCCTCTCGCCGCCCCTCACACAACTATTTCAGTCTCGCACGCTCGAGCAGAGCCATAGTCCCGGCTTGTAGCGCCAAGCGGGAAGCACTTTATTCGGCAAAGTACCGTGCTTTCACTCCACGCGTCTTCATTGGGCAGAAACAACATGTCGAGATAATGGACAAAACATTTGTATTCTTCAAAGGACATGATATAGTTGGCGGTGCGGTACTAGTCTATTGCTTTTGCCCGGACTCCCGATGAGCCCTGGACAAGTCTTTGTTGCCACTGCACGACGTGGTCAGGAAGCGTCACCGAAAGGTAACGGTGAAGGAGGGTCAAGTCGGACCTCAGGCGTTAACCAGCCTCGGCGAGAGGGGCAGGGGGGCTGCTTCAACTACAGTCTGCTGCCAAAGACACACGGCCATTTCAACAGGATAGTACCACTGCTGCACCGACGCGACTTGGACGCGGCCATGTCATATGACGATGGTGGGGGAAGAATGCTTAGGCGTGGGCTACTCCAGAGCCCATGACGGCGTGGTAGTGTGAGGGTCGGGGCTGGAAGCAGCCGTGATGCCGACGAAAAACATGGTGTGAAGCATTTGCCCTGCAGTGGAAGCGCGTTGGAAGGCTGAACAGAGGGATCGTCGTCTGGAACAGGCAGACAAGGACGTCGTGTTTGGAGCAGCGGAGAGGGGAGTGCAGGGAAGGACCTTGGCGGGATGCGACGATGGGCAGCGACCCACCCATGACTGCCCAGACGACTTGGTTCCCTCTTTACCTCCAAAGACGCTCGTGTCGTGTGTTGTCGCCTCGCTTGTTCCTATTTAGGAGCGTGAAGAAACTTGACGCTTCTTTCATTGACCAGAAGGCTCCGCACTGTGTTTGTTGCATCTGCAGAGTGAGCGGGCTGCCCAGTACACCCGCCTACCGCCGCGTACACCATCACACCGATCGAACAAGTTAGACCGCCCTGTTCACACTCTCTCACACACACCCCCACGACGACAACGACTTCCCTCAACTTGCCCGAATAGCTGCCCGGTTGATTGCGACCCTCGACACCTCCAAGATGCTGGCCCGACACACAGAACCGGCGCTGGCCCGACACCGACAAGGCAACATGGCGCGCTCACGACGAACCCAGAGAGACGCGAGTACTTCGCGCTCCGACTCTTCCGCCTCGACCTCTCCAGAGCGCGGCTATGACGACGAAGAAGACAAGGACTCCATCATGATGCAGTCCAACGACTCATTGTCATCACTCGCGCCCTCGGTATCGCCAGACTCAGACGACGAGGCTCGCCGGCGCGCCATCGAAGAGCAGAACCGCATCTCGCCCGTTTCCCGCTTACCCGCCGAGCTCATGATCGCCGTCTTCGCCAAACTCTCGTCCCCCGCCGACCTCAAGAACTGCATGCTCGTATCCAAGACATGGGCAGGAAACAGCGTCGGCCTGCTGTGGCACCGGCCTTCCACAAACAAATGGTCCAATGTCAAGAGCGTTATACAGACTGTCCAGACTGTAAACAGCTTCTTTGACTACAGCAGTTTGATCAAGCGCCTGAACCTGGCCGCTCTCGGCAGCGAGGTCAGCGACGGCACACTGAGGCCTCTTTCAAGTTGCAAGCGTGTCGAGCGCCTGACGCTGACCAACTGCACCAAGTTGACCGACTTGAGTCTGGAGGCCATGCTCGTCGACAACCGCTACATACTCGCCCTGGATGTTACCAACGTCGAGTCCATCACCGACAGGTCCATGCTTGCCCTGGCCAAACACGCAGTCCGTCTGCAGGGTCTAAACATCACAAACTGCAAGAGGATAACAGACGCTTCGCTTGAGGCTGTTGCCAAGAACTGCCGGCATCTGAAGCGCCTAAAATTGAATGGATGCTCTCAGCTCAGTGACAGGAGTATCATCGCCTTCGCTAGGAACTGTCGCTACATTCTGGAGATCGACCTTCACGATTGCAAGAATCTCGACGATGCTTCCATCACCACCCTCATTACTGAAGGTCCCAACCTCCGTGAATTGCGCCTGGCTCACTGCTCTAAAATCACAGACCAGGCCTTCCTTCGCCTCCCAGCTGAGGCTACCTACGACTGCTTGCGTATCCTAGATCTTACCGGCTGCGACGAACTACAAGATTCCGGCGTTCAGAAGATAGTCTACGCAGCTCCGCGGCTTCGCAATCTGGTCCTGGCCAAGTGTCGCAATATCACAGACAGAGCCGTCATGGCCATAACTCGTCTGGGTAAGAATCTTCACTACATACATTTGGGACACTGCTCGCGTATCACCGACGTCGGTGTCGCGCAGTTGGTCAAGCTATGCAACCGCATACGGTACATTGACCTCGCATGCTGTACCGCTCTCACCGATGCCTCGGTCATGCAACTGGCTGCTCTCCCAAAGCTGAAGCGCATTGGCTTGGTCAAGTGTGCAGCCATCACAGATCGGAGTATACTCGCACTAGCCAAGCCGAAGCAGATTGGATCTAGTGGACCCATCGCACCTAGCGTGCTCGAGAGAGTGCATCTTAGCTATTGCACCAATCTCTCCCTGGCGGTAAGTTCTCTGCATGTAGCAAAATAGTACCTTTACTGACATGAATAGGGCATACACGCGCTGCTTAACAACTGCCCCCGCCTGACGCATCTCTCGCTTACCGGCGTCCAAGCTTTCCTCCGCGACGACCTTCTCGCCTTCTGCCGTGAAGCGCCTCCGGAATTCAATGATCACCAGCGTGAGGTCTTCTGCGTCTTCAGCGGTGTCGGCGTACAACGCCTTCGCGTCTTCATGAACACCAATGGCCGAGACGATGTTGATAACGAGGAAGACCCTTTCACTCTCAACGACGGTACCATGTACCACGAGGATGAAGATGGCGATAACATGGTTGTGGTCACAGCACAAGCGAACATAATGGCCATTGACGAGGAAGACGAATTCGGTAATGACAGTGAGATGGCAGGGCAAGACTAGGGAATTGGTGACTCGGTCTATAAATGTTTCTGCATCCCTAGGCATCAGCATCGCTGAGTATTCATCTTCGCAGTCTTCTCATCAGCATACATAGAGGAGTTTGGGCGGCGTTGTTAGTCTTTTCGGCATCTCTAGCGGCGCTATATGATATTATTGTTCCTGCAGACGACGCAGAACCGGACGGCTGGTCTTGATAGGACGCACTTTGGTGGCGATTATACCCTTACGCGTTTCTTTAGTATTTTGGTATGGCATGGGGGTACGGGGATAATATACAGAGGTACCCAATTTTCCAAGCCAGGAGCATCACGGATGCAAAGGCCGTACAGCTTATTGAAAACCATGTTTTACTTAGTCACACTGATTGTCACATTACGTATCCTGTGTTGTGTTTTTTTTTTACCGCCAGTATATTCATAAACCGACACAGACTAACAAACTTCCTTCAATCAACCCGGCAACTTCATTTCATCAACCCACACATACATCCACAGTCCGGTACGGGACACATGGCATGTCTGGCAAACCAGTCTCTAGCATGATGCCCATGAAAGCCGTGTGTACAATTCATACAGAACACCATCATCTTCGCTTCCTTGTCTTCTCCCTTGAGCGTCTCATACGCCCCTTGTTTGCTTGGGTCAGGTGAACCTAACCACAGCATGCACAATGCACATCTTGGCATCTGCGCCGCGCAATTGGGGCAATGCAGACCAGGTGTACTGGCGGATTTTGGAGGTTGAACGGGTTTCCCGCCTCCCCCTGCACCGCCGCCACCAAAGGACAGAGAAGGCGTTGCGCGATGTGTTGTCGTCGCTGTAGATGGAGCATTGTTGTTTCCACCACCACTATGTTGGTTAGTAGTAGGAAGTAGCCTTCTCGTACTGTTTCTCGGATCTTTTCTCAACGCGAGGTTCTGCTGGCAATTCAGACAACGTAATGCTAGGCTAGGTTGACTGGGCTTATTCACACTGCGCCCCTCGCGCGTCACGCTGAGCAGGTTGTGCTCTTTGATGTAACGAGTGCGCTCGAGGAATGTACGCCATATTTGTTGTTGCTCGAGGTACATGTCTTTCCAAAGGGTCCAGCGTGGGTCTTGGATGTAGAGTGGACAGGCACGGGAGAGGAGCAAGACGGCATTTTGGAGGCCCATAGTGGGGTGGTGGGAGATGTGGGTCTGGAGGAGGGAGAGGGAACGTGTTGTTAGGCCGGTTAAGAGGAGGGCGGAGATATCACCTTGGCTTGTTGCGGCGTTTTCAGCTGCGCTGAGGAAGTTGGAGAGGTGTTGGTCTGGGAGGTATTTCAATGCGACAGCTACACGGTCTGAGATGGACAGTTGCGGCATGTGAACTACACTTGACCAATCCCCTGTTATGAAGTAGGTGAGGAGGGATTTCAGGTATGCATTGCTTGTCATGTCAGCCATCCAGGCACAGGCTTCTCTTTGCTCGGCTGAGACGCCAGAAAAGGGGGAGGCGCAGGCAATGACGGCTGCAAGACCGATATCGTCTTGTGGGAGTTTCTTGTTTGTGAGGCTAGACCGGAGGAGATTCAGAGCGATGTGTTTGTGGCCCTGGAAAACGGCGAGAACGATGGCTTTGTATATCTCCCCTTCATCGATAAGCCGTTGGCAATTTTGCTCTACGCCAATTTCGTTGAGAGACCAGCCGCAGAGGCTGAGACACAGTTGCCTATTCTCAGGGTACTCAGTGCTCACGCCTTCGAAAGCAGGAAACTCCATGGCCTCAACTATCTCTTTGACTGCATCGCTGAACATCTCATGGCTTGTCTTCGTGTCTGGATCAATAAGTCTCTCGTCGTACATTGTCAACTCATTTGCCCAAATTGAGCTAACTCCCAGGTACTTGAGATCGAGACCATTGCCCACCATGCCATCTCCTGCAGCGTGCGCATCCATGCGGTCAATTAGTGTCCACACATCGACCAACCAGGGATCGTTGTGAACAATGTCTTTGTTTTTAGCACAATCCAGAGAGTAGCCCTCTTGAACACGTCGTTTGGGGGCCTGAAGGACGGCGAGGTAATCGGTGAGAGGTACTTTAAAGTCAGGATAGGCAAGATCGAGAAGGTCCTTGTGCATGTGGTGACTGGGGTGTTTTGTCGAAAGGAGAGGTAGGCTTCTTTGGCTGTTGCTGAGGCTAAGCCTATCGACACTGGAGGAGAGGTTGGTCTTGTGGTCGTATTCAATATCGTACTTCTCGCCTAGCGCTCTGTTTTGTACTTGTATCAGGTCTTCTGCTACCGTGCCATATGGTGAAGTAGGCCTAGCGATACAGGTACGGTCTTTGTATATCTCTTCCAACGCGCTGATATTGAGGCGAGGAGGCGGAGGCGGTACTTTGAGTACTTCAACCTCCCGATTTGAATGTAGGGCTAAAGCGCATTGCCCACTTAGAGGGTTTCCAGCGGTCATAAAGTCGTATGCCACAATGCGTTCTTTGTCATCTTGCCGATGGTTCTTGTCATATGAAGGATAGCGTAGATGATGTGAGGCTTTCGTGTAGTATGGAGAAGCCCATGCTCGAGCGAAGGGTGTGTCTGCTGTCTCAAGAGGTTGATGGGAATGCTGCGCTAATTCAATGATTTTGAATTCTCCCGTGTTGGCGAGCACTCCAAATGTTCCTCTCTTGGTGCCCGAGTATCGAAGACTCCATATGGATGCCGATTGTGAGTTGTCTACAACTGGCTTGAAATCCAGTACCGCACCGCTGCTTGCAGTGTCGTTGGCAGCTACTCGCTGCTTGACGGAGCGAATGTCCCAGACAGTCACAGTAGGATCACCCGCTGTACCTGCTGATAGGAAGTAGTTTTCGTCCAGTGGGTCTATAGCGATGTTGTGCACCTGACGCGTTTGAAATTGCGCAACACCCGTCGTACTAGAGTCTATAGAAGATGAGCAGGGGTGTATTGGCTTGGTTGTTTTTCACCCACCTCTAAGGTCATAGATGCGCACGTATTGCCTCGAAACACCCGCGACAAGCATATCAGGCTGTCCGGTGAAGAACTTGATACTAGAAATCGCCTCGGAGCTTGCCAGCTTCTTGTACGGTTCGTCCTTGGCGGTGACTCGAGAGTCATTCATGTCGTAGATGTTAAGGCAGACATCGTTCCTGACCCTATCCAACCCAGTAGCAAGTAGATTCTTAGCGCTGAAAGCAATGGAGTTGCACTTTCGTTGATGCCGGATGGAGAATGAGTGGATGTATTCAGCATCCGGCTTTTCTGGATCTAAAGTAACGACGGTGGCCTCCCCAGAAGCAGAGCCGACGGCGACCACACTTGGATCTTTCTTAGACCAGTCGAAGGCCGTGTAGTTTGGAAGCTTATCTCGGATACATATTTGCTTGTAATTGACCTTGCTCTTACTAAACTCCTCGATCTGACACAGACGCAATCGATTGCCCGCGACGTCGATGATTAAGAAACGAGGATTGTCCCGTGTGGAGTGTGGTGACCATCTTATTGCAGCTTCCATATTACTGGCTGACTATCGCAACCTTGGGATCTCGCGATAATGGAAGATCAGGGTCCAGCAGCAAAGAAAGGAAGTTTCACAAGTCCACGATGTATTGGCAGGAGGGACTCGGAGCAAACGATGCGGTGCGCATGTTGTAGTACACTCGGCTACGCTGCGCTATCATGCAGGGTCAGAGAGTGTGGATGAACGCCCAACGCGTGATCTTGCTTGGCGTGCATGAGGCGGTCTAACAACCTTAATTCTGCCGCCCCACTAAAACTTCCCTTCCTTCGATCCCAAAGATTTCCGCAGCCGACCAACAAATCACAATCCATACAGTCCCAGCCAGCAAATATGTCGCAAAAGCGCAAGCATGCCGACGCGACCGAGCCGTCCTCGTCCACACCCAAACCTTTCAAGAAGCATCGCGCCTTCAAGCCCGGACAGAGCCACTCCAAACCGAAGAAGCGACCGCACGTTTCGAGCGATATCGACAAGAGTACCAGCACGCACGCGCTCAAGAGCCGTATACGAGACTTGAGGCGACTACTCGCGCACGTCGACAATGTAGGCGACCACAAGATGTCGGCGAGCAATAGGATAGAGAGGGAGAGGGAGCTCGAGGCTTGTCAGCATGAGTTACAGGAGAAGCTCGAATCTACCAGGGAAGCCGAGTACCGGAAGAAGATTATTGGGAAGTATCATCACATACGCTTCTTTGGTACGTCACGATTCACTCAAGGCGCAAGAAAATTCAGCCCCGAGCGATTGCTAACGCGCCTCAGACCGCCAAAAGGGCACGAGGATACTGAAGAAGCTGAAGAAGGAGTACGAGACAGAGGAAGACCAAACAAAGAAGCAGCATCTAGCAGAAAAGGTGCACAATGCCGAAGTCGACGTCAACTACTCCATCTACTACCCGCTCCTGAAGCCCTACGCATCCTTGTACCCAAAGTCCAAGAAGAGCAAGGCCTCGGACTCAGATGACGCAAATGAGGAAGATGTCGATGACAAGGCGAATCGGGACGTCGATGGACCAAAAGGCGATCTGGATATGTGGAAATCAGTTGAGGTGGCTATGGCAGAAGGCACTTTGGATGCGCTCAGAAATCGCAAAGAGGACATGCCTGCTCTTGTACCGAAGAAAGAGAAGAAGACAAAAGAGCAGTTGCAACCACAGCGAGCTGTCAAATTCAAGGAGAAGAAAGTGGAAGAGAAGCTGGCTGCAGCCAAGAATCGTCGCGAGAGGAGGGCACTTGGTGTCCAAGCCCAAGAAGAAGCAGAGGAGAGTGACGGCGGTTTCTTTGAGTAGCTTCATGACACAGCACACTACGTACATCTGCATCATATACCCGGCGATCAATCGTCAAAAAGACTATTCTGGAGCAAACACGCAAATCTCTCTACGTCTTCACATCCCACATGTCTTTGGAAGGATCCTTACGTCTACTGTCCAACAAGCCCCCTCGTCGTATTCCCACCCCCGTAGACCCTGACCGGATGCGCCTCAGTATTGTAGACCCATTCATTTACCCCATCCCTACTAACCTGCCACTCTGCGTCCCCCGCCTGAATAGCAAAACTATACTTCAACACCTCTGCAAACCAGAAGCTCTCCTGAAAATCTGTGTAACCCCCGCCTCCAACGACATTTATATCTTTGATCGAGCTGTAACCACTGCCAACCCTCGTCGTCGCGTTGATTGCCACAAACGCATCCCATGCCCACTCCTGATACTTTGGGTCCGAAGTCGCGCGGTAGGCGTAGTAGTAAGACTCTATGGCTTCAGGGCGGAGTTGGTACCCAGCATCTTCGATGAAGAAACCAGTCCTGTTGAAGAAACCAGTCTGGTTTGCAGGTACGGCGGAAGTGTTCCAGGAGAAGATCTCAGGTCCGATGCGCGTGGCGGTGGAGATGTAAGTTTCATGGCAACCGTTAACAAGTTTGAGACCAAAATCGATGTAATCTTGTCTGTCTAGAACTTGGCCGCCTAGGATGAAGTTTCCGCCGTCGAAACAGGCGAGGTGTTGGGACGTCAGATCGAGAGTCGTGTTCTCGTAGGCTGCGAGGAAGGTCAAGTCTGGACGGGGTGCTGGGTTGGAGGCCAGATATGCGATGGAACTGTCTGCTGCTTTGACCCAACGGTCCTTGAGGAAGACGTAGCGTGGGTCATAAATGAACATCTTGATCAGATATTCGTAGAACGAGTCAGAGCCGCCTATCCATCCTCCTTGTGCATCTGTGAATTGCCCGGTGGTGACGTTGATTGTGGAGCCAAGGAGCCCAGGGAACGGTTCGGCGAAGTCTGGAGATGGGTAGAGGAGGTATTGCTCTGCCTTTTCAACCAGGTCTGCAAACGTTCGGTTCCCAGAGAGATCAGCTAGACGGACCCATTCTAAGATCAGTGTACCAACAGTCGCGAGTCCATTTTCTGATCCATCGTTACTTCGGTTGTTAAACGTAAGAACGTTCCAGGGCACTCCTGATGGTGTTTCGAACGCATAAGAGAGGTTATTGGCCAAGTTGATAGACTGCGTGAGTAGAGCTTCCACGTTCGCTGGATCATCTGCCAAGTGTGCCAAAGGACCAGACAGCAAATCGTATCCAGAGAGCATACCACCAAGGTAGCGGATCGTGGTTTCGAACAGGGAGACAGAGTCCTCAGTGAATGCCCAGTTGATGGTAGGGATGTACTCTATGATCTCATTTACAATATCTTTTTGGCCCATGATGAGCGCTGTGCTGAGAGCGTCTACGGCGGAGGCTCCCCACCCGTTTCTGAGACAATTTTAGCACCATCTCGTCTTAACCCGAATTTTGTTACATACCTTGAGTTACTACCGTTGTTGCTCAAGGGTCTTAGCTCGTCCATCGGAAACGCATACTTGCGGTACCCGTCCCAGCTTGTCCTGAAAGCTCTCACCACAGCCTGTGCCCGCTCATCGGATGACGACGGAGGTGAAGCATATGTCGGTGGAGGGGCTTCGTCCTGTCTCTTCGGCAGATCTACTGGGGTATTCGACGGTAGAGCCGACACCAGCGACAAGATGCCACTTCCAAGCGCGAAAGATGTGAGATGCATAATGACCAAACGTTTACTATTCACGGATGTTTGCGGTTCCAAAGATGATTTATACGAATGTGTTGAGCAGACCTGGAGTACTTTTCGGGCCGGTCGATGTTCAGCTTGACGGAAGACAGGAACATGCAAGGATATAGGTCCTCTCCGAACCCAACACAAATGGATGAGGCGAGCACAGAGCAAAGTCGATGATGTCGCAAGAGAGGGGAGTTTGAGAGAACGGGCGGCTGGTCATAGTAGGTACTTACCAAGACTTGTCTATTGGCAAGTGCATCACGCTCACTGTCTACTGCAAGTCTCGCATGCAGGCCCATAACCCTGGGTACATCGGGGCACCATTAAAAGATCCATGTAACATCTGAAAGGGGAAGGTAGTAGCTCTGCGCGAACATACACAGACTCTGGCAGCGGATAACAAGAGGCTGGGTACCTGCGATCCCCTCGTGCTAGTGCCAGCCGAGCTCCTTGGATGTGTGTAGATAGCGCATGATGAGACAGGGTGACCGCTGCGGGGAGAAAAGCGAGTGGCTGGTAAGGTTTGTAGTATGCAGGCCCTTGTGCGTGCTATGATGCCGATCCATGAGTGTCTGCCTGACTTTATGCAAATCCCTGAACATGCATCATTAACTGCTACTGTCATCGCGATGTCTGCGTAACCTATGGCTTGTCGGCAGAAGAAAGCTCCAAGTGAACAGGCGATCCCACGACGAGATGCTTATAGAGCACGCCGAGATATGGTTGTGCGAGAACGGGTGCGGAGCCACTCAGGAAGTCCATGTTCCTGGAAATGGCGGGGTGATCTACGGGAAATGCGGATGTATCGTGGCGCCAATCCCGCATCTTATTTCCACCTCTGTCATTGTGACCTAAAGTGCTTCTTCATGAACAGATTAGGCGTTGATAGAGCGTGTCGCTAGTACAGGACAAATCGCTCCATATTGAGTATTGGACGTGTTTGCGCAATTTAGCACGCGGGTAGGCTGTACGCTTGTTTTATCTGTTGTGTGCATGTCATGATCGCCTGGGTATGTCATTTGCTCTATGCTGCTCGCTACTTGAAGACGCTACTACCAATATGTGCTGTGCAATCATGTCGGCTCGGCCCAATCGACCTGCTCTGTTACCGGAGCACCACCACCTGCCGAGTAACTGATCTTGAGTCGGAGCTTTAGTCTTGCTGGTGGTGGCTAGGTCTGTTAGCATAAGATCTCTAACAAAAGCATGTGATGACTGCTTACCCCATTAACAGCTGTGACCCTCATTTGCTGGGTCGCATCTTGGCCTCCCTCCAACTCGCTACTGCTGATAGGTTGCAACTGCAGCTTTTGGCTTTTCGGAACGGCAGCCTGTAGATTCACACCTGATAGCTGACCGAAGCTTCCAGTATTGCGGAAGCGTGCGAGGAGTTGCACAGCGTTGGCGTCACGCTT
Organism: Alternaria alternata; assembly: GCF_001642055.1. NCBI lineage: Eukaryota > Fungi > Ascomycota > Dothideomycetes > Pleosporales > Pleosporaceae > Alternaria > Alternaria alternata. Next base: position 306,294 of record NW_017306194.1, on the reverse strand, counting down.
AAGCTGGAACGTGATCTGTAAATCATTCTTGTTGTATGCTGGATGCGCAGGTGGACCAGAAGCCACTGCAGGCGTTGAAGCTTGTGGTGGTGGCGACGACATGCCACCGAGACCACCGAGAAGGTCCATTGAATTTCCTTGTGGTGGCGCGCGCGGCTGTGCTGGGGCTGGAGAGGTGCTAGGTCCAGAGTTGAAGAGGTCCATGATGTTCGCTACGTTTGATTGTGGTGCTGGAGATGAGGTCTGAGGCGGTGACGAAGATCCGCCCATGATATCTGCAAGCAAATCTTGACTCTGTTGAGTTCCGTTGGCTGCTCCATTCATGCTGTTCGACGGGCCTGCGTCGCCCATCAGATCCAGTAGCAAGTCTTCGGTTGCCGCTTGCGCAGGCTTCTTCTTGGCGATCTTCGACTGCCGTTTCTTGGTTGCTTCTCCCAAAACTCGTGACTCTTCACGAATTTCAGGGGGTGGCATCTTCTCCAGAACACCCCTCCTGATCTGGTCATGACCAAACAGGTTTCCGTACTCAGCCGCACGCTGTTGGATCTCAACATCGAGGTTTGCGGAATACCGTTGTAATAACCGCCGTAGTCGTTCAATTTGAGCAGGGTCGCTCAAACGTGTTGTCAGTTTCATAGAAGCTGTAACAATGTACTGTTGGACGATGAGACCAGCATAACTGCTACCCAATATGGTCTCAAAAAGATCGACGATGTCGCTCTCCTTGACTTCCTTTACAAGTTCCTCCTCTTCGTATTGACCACCTCTTAGTAGCGCATCGCCGTACTCTCCGATAACCCAGGAACCAGCCAGGGTAAGACCTTCTTGTGTGATGTCTTCTTTGAGAGCGGCATATAACTTCTGTACGGAGTAGGTTTGGAGGTCCGGTGTAGTGGCGATTAGTCGCACAAAGGATGACAAGATCTGCTCTTTGACGTAGTTTCCAGCCTGATGCACAAGGTTAGTCAGATCCACATCAGGTGAAAACTACAGACTTACGAGTTTCAGAACACGCAGCATGGTATCGACGTGCCATCTCTTGTTCGGTGCGAAGCGGTCCGCCGCGATTCCGATCTGAGAGGTCATGACAGGCTTGAACTCATTGTCGGCAACTTCCAAGAAAGCGAGCAGCTCTCTTATCAACACTCGCACATTGCTCTCGTTGATCAGAGTGAAGCTGAGGTCGAGCGCTCGCCGTCTGATACTGATATCGGGATCACGCAAACAATCCAAGATAGTGTTGCGATGTCTTTGTACAGCGTTGGGTTCGACTGCGACAACTTTGATGAGAGTGTTGAGGGCAACATATCTGATGTTGTTGTCGCGGTTGGACAAGAACTTTCCCAGAATATTCACACCGAGTACGCGAAGTCCGGAATCCGCCTCGATATCGAGGATGGTGAGTACTGCCTCGTATAAGATGGAGTTGCCAACGTTCTTGGACGAATCCGTGTTGGTTGCGACCTGGGCCAGGATGTCGTTGATTTGTTCGCTGACGTGTGCGTCACCGCGGGCTAGGACTCGTAGCAGCTGGAGTAGCTTGCACTGCAGGAATGGATCTGTAATGCCCGTCACATCGTGCTCGGGCGCGTAGCCAGACGAGGAGAGCCCCTTGAGTATCTTGACCAGGCTGGGGACCGTGGGTCTGAAGATGTCCCTGACGCCGTTCTCGTCATCCTCGGCTTCGTCAGCCTCACAGAGGTTTTCCACTAGGGTGACGCCACACAGCAAGACGCCGTGGTTTCGATCCTGTAGTAGCAACTTGGCCTTTTCCAGGAAATGCTCCTGCAAGTCGGGCACTTTACGACATATCCTCATGGCGCAGATTGCGGCTTTGCGGCGTATGTACGGGTTTGCACTCGATATTATCGTTTCGACTTCGGGGAATAAGTCTCGAGCCATTTCGACGGAGGCGATGTTGCCGAGAGTGCAGAGGGCGAGACCGACGATGTATTGGTTGGGGTGGTTCAGGTCGCTGCGCACCAGTTAGCATCCGACTTGCACAAGTGCTTCTGGTCAGGGCCTACTTCTTGAGCGAGTTGGTCACCAGCGTCAAGACTTCCTGGTTCTCGTCCAGCAGCAACATGGTCCCCAGGTATCCCAAGCGCTTGTCGGCGAAGCGCGGAGAGGCCAGCAGCTTCAGACATTCAATCTGGCCAAAGTGTGTCCTCTCACCCAGCGTGAAGAGATACAGTAGCTTGGCGACATTGTTCCTCCTCACGTTGGAGTCGTGGCTTTCCTCCCTAAAGCTCGCGCGGATCGCCGCACTCTCTTTTTGCACGACGGCACGCTCGTCGGCAATTGTCTTTGCAGCGCGCACATTTCGGATGAACTGCTTCACTGTATATCCTTAGCACATGTCCACAGCTGCTGGGGTCGCGGTGCTTGGCGTACAGGAAGCCATTGTGGTGGCCTCTTGGACCCCACCCGGACAGCGTTAATGGATTCGATAGAGGGGTGTTGTGGGAGGACAAGAGGTGGATTCGGCCGTCAGTCGGAAATACGAATCAGTCACGGGTAGCTCTGCGAATTGTTGCTGCTGCGAGTTGGTAGTCGGCAACGTTTGGGCATGGCCTACAGCTGGCCGGGCCGTCATTTGTTCCAGATGTCGGACGCACCTGCCACCGACGACAAACAGGCACAAGCAAACGTGTTTTGCACCACTGCATACTCGGCGAGATGCAAGTTAACAATGACCTCTGGCTGTCCTCGTCACCGTGTATTCCGCTATCCAGCCCCCAGCCACTTCACTTGCCACGAGACGTTGCGACTCTTGGGGTTGCTTCCAACATGTTTGCCCTGACTCGCGCGACCGCTGATGTAACCGACCCTTCTACCGTCGATGCCAACTCCCCTAACCGCTAGGTCACTGCATCAGCAGACAGCATGCACTTGCATAGTCCTCGCACGTCTACACGTATCAAATGCAAGCCTGTTACTGTTCCATTACCTGTTTCGTGGCAAGCGCTTGTCCAGAGTCTTGTCTGCCACTCACTGCCCCATAAGACGAACAGCCTGTGACCCTGTTAGTTTGCTGATCATAGACTGGCCTGACCACATCTGACTGAATCCTCCTTCCCACTACACATCCGCGACATGCGCACACACCTCTCTTCATAATGGCCGAGTCTACGTCTTATGACGCGACTGCTCACAACGGGAACACAGAGTTCCACTCGCCGCGACCGCGCAAACCCACGAGGATCGATTTGCTCAAGCCTCAACTTAGCGATGAAGCGTTTAACAAGAATGGCACGCTCCGGGAACCTGGGTCCGGCGTCTCTAGGTATCAGAACCAGTGCTGTGGAGGTGGTACATAGCTGACCTTTTCCAGTGGAAGAAGTACACCCATACCCCCAGATGCCCCGCCTTCCGTCCAGGCTTCCTCTTCGGCGCGGCGACAGATACGCGCTCAGCGCAAGCAGCGCATGTTCCCTACCATCGACTACGTAGATCGCGTCTCCCACTTCGACCCAAACAGCGACTATCATGATTTCCGCGGCTTCTTCGTTCTGTTCTGGATCGGACTCGCCATCATGGTCCTTACATCGATGCTACGAAACCTGACTGAGACGGGATATCCCTTCCAGATCAGACAGTGGGCGCTTTTCAAGGAGAAGGTTGTCGAGCTTGGTCTGGTTGACGGTGCCATGGTGTTCAGCACCGCTTTGTCGCTGCCCCTGCAGAGACAATTCCTCAAGGAAGGGCCCCTGCGTTGGAACGCGTCCGGTCTGGTTGTACAGAGCATATTCCAGACAATATGGCTAGCTTTCTGGACTACGTATGCTCGCCCTGGCTCTGGACTGTACTGTAGACTGACCAATACAAAGATACCCTTTCATTCGCGACTGGAGCTGGACTGCCCAGGTCTTCTTCACTCTGCATCTACTTGCAATCTTCATGAAAATGCACTCCTATGCGTATGGATACAATTGTCTGCAAAATCGAGTGCACAACTAACGCAGACAAGATTCTACAACGGTCATCTTAGCGAAACCCTACGCCGCTTGAACGATCTCGATACACCTGACAAGGCTAGCAAAGTAGCCGCGGTTCGCTATCCGAGTTCCAGTACTCATCTGCACGAGATCCCACAGTCTCCCTCCCAAGAAGAGCCCGATCCTAAAAAGGCAAACGCAGAGTATTTGAGCCAACTGAGAGAAGACCTCGCGTTGGAGCTTGCTTCGCCTCTTGGTAACGTCTCATACCCCAACAACCTCACCCTCTACAACTTTGTCGACTTTGTCTTTTGTCCGACCTTGTGCTATGAGCTTGAGTATCCTAGAAACGCCAGTATTCGCTGGTTGGAGGTCTTCTACAAAACTCTGGCCGTATTCGGATGCATCTTCCTGATGATCATCACTGCAGAGGAGTTTATATTGCCGGTGCTCGACGTATCAGCTGTGCGACTCCAAAACTCAAATGGCGCTACAGATTTCACCTTGATTCTCAGCGAGACTATCGGTCGCCTCCTTTTCCCTTTTATGATTACCTTCCTGCTAGTCTTCCTCGTCATATTTGAATACATCCTGGGTGCCTTTGCGGAGATAACTCGTGAGTTTCTACCATCAAGCCTAGTAGCTGCTGTTAACAGTCAATGCAGGTTTCGCCGACCGCCAGTTCTACGCAGGTGAGTACACGCGGAGCATATAGCGGGAGTTCCGCAGTCTAACATATCATGCAGACTGGTGGAATAGTTGTGACTGGCTCGAATTCTCGCGCGAGTGGAACAAGCCTGTGTAAGCTATGCTCCTGTACAAATTGCATGTCATCTGAAGCGTATACTGACTTGACACACCAACATGCAGTCACCATTTCTTCCGAAGACATGTCTACTCGGCCTCTAAGAACCACATGTCGCGTCCTCTTGCTACGACAATCACCTTTCTCATTTCGGCTCTGGCACACGAACTAGTCATGGGTTGCATCACAAGAAAGTTCAGAGGCTACGGATTCATTGCGATGATGCTTCAGATGCCGATTGTGATGCTGCAACGAAGCAAGTGGGTTAGGGGCCGCACTCTGTTGAACAATGTCCTTTTCTGGTGCAGCATGATCTTGGGACTCAGCATGGTAAGCTGCCAACTGGATATGTATCCAACAAGCACTAACAAATGGACAGATGTGTGCTTTGTATGTCCTTGTATAAGTCGACGGGGATTCAGCGCCTGCATGGCGCGGATTAGACTAGATTGGATTGGATTGGATTGAATTGGCGCACTGTCTAGACTTGCAGAATACCCCTCTCTACTACGTTGTCCAGTACGCTTAGAATGGCATGTTAGACTTGTGTTAGACATGTATAGCGTGTTCCATGTGTAATACATGGGTCCAAGAGACTGGAGGAGTGAAAGTCGCAATTTCGCAAGCCTCTCCGGACGTGTCCTAGTGTGACGTAGTGGCTACGGGCGTATTCGTATGCAGGGTGGCCAGGGATACGTCGGTGGAGGCGGGCGACCCCGCGTCCGGTCTCACGCGTCGCGAAGGAGCGAGCGGAATGCAGGGATGACGTCGCATCAACAGTACCTGCGAGAGCGAGCATGCAGACAGGTACCGTATGTCCTGGAAGCTTTGCATCTCGGCATACTGCTCGCCTAGTTCACGTCTGTTCATTCTTAGTCTTTTTTCAAGCTCCATCTGAAATGCAAATGAGATCAAATAAATCGCAGGTAATGATTTCATCGCCCGTCACCGGACCTTACTAGCTGGCACCACGGCTACGTCGGAACATTCACAGCGGCGCGCATATAGCTTGACAGCAGCCACAAACAGTCTAGGTATTCTGTGGCTTTGGCTCCTTGGTCGCATCCTCTACAGACATTGTCAAAGCCCGGCCTTTACTCTATCGTAACCATGGCGGAGCTCCACGAAGCGCTCGCGTGCCTCCGGCCGAAAGAGTTCAGCGATGTCCCTACCGACAACCTCGAAGCATTCCTACCCGACATACTTGCCAAAGCGGAAATCATCGCCAATTCCGTGCCTCCACCGCCCAATGGTACGCCATACGAGTCGTCGCAACGAACCCGAACCGAGCAACAGCCTGCGACGAGCTCCAAAGACCTCACCATTTCGCAAGTCCGACGGCCACCGCCCGCGCCAGAGCACGAGGAGCTACAAAAGTCGTGGGGAAAGCCGGTGAAGCTGGGTAACAATGAAGCCGCTACAGGCATGAGCGTCTTCAAGATGGCCGGAAAGGATCGGCACGGAGCCTGGTTTTCGCGGTCGAGCGTGCATGAAGGGCTCGGCTTCGACAAGTGGAAGCGCGCAATGAAGAGCGAGTTTCCCGAGAGTCTCCAAGTCCAGGGCGGCCCGGGCGAGGGCAATATAAGAGGCATTGGAGGAGACCAGAGACTGGAGGACATGACTGTAGATGGCCTGGGACAGCTACAAGGTACGTGATACCACGCATGCTCACCCGCCCGAGATAACTAACAAGACGACAGTATACCAGCTGTCCGCCCAGTTCCCCGGCCCGACCTCGCCGCGAGAGTTCATCACCCTCCTCATTACCTCGGACACATGTCTTACCGATGCCTCCAAAGTCGCCAGCTCGATACCGCGACATTTCATGGTTGTCTCCATACCCTGCTCACATCCGGATGCGCCGCCGCGAACCAACATGGTAAGAGGCTTCTACGAATCGATTGAGATGATTAGAGAGATACCCATGGGCGACGGTGACGCCGAGACTAACCCAGTCGAGTGGATAATGGTAACGCGCAGTGATCCCGGTGGTGGCATACCCCGATTCATGGTCGAACGGAATGTCCCTAGTAGTATAGTGCAGGACGCCGTCAAGTTTCTTGACTGGGCATGCGCAAAGGACGACGACGTGGAAGCCGAAGTAACGGCAGGCACAGACCGCTCCGCAGAAACACCCAAAGCGCACGATACCGAGCGGACTTTCTCTCCCACCGAGGCCAATGGCATGGGTGCCGGCGTAGGAACCAGTATAGTAGATAGAACTGGGGAAGCCGGTAGCCAGTACAGCCTACGACGCACAAGATCTGACAGCTCTTCGAGCACCTCATCTTCTGCAGAATCATTTGCGTCCGCTGAGCAATTCACCACTGCTCGCGATGGCCTTCCCATCGACAGAGAGATCCCGACACCATCGACCTCGTCACAACAGTCTCTGCCATTGAATGAGGACACCCATCATCATAAAGGGCTGCAAAAAATTGAAGAGAAGAAGGAACAGTTGAAGGCAAAACTCGAAGAGGCTCGTGAGAAACATGAATCGGGTTTGCAAGCTGAGACCCAGAAGACGGATAAGGAGATGCAAAAGGCAAACGAGAAGCACGAGAGAGAGAAGAAGAAACAACAGGAAAAGTTTGAAAAGGAAATGCGCAAACTCGAGGAGCGCCGCGAAAAGGAGACACGGAAACTACTCCTTCGCCAACAGAAAGAAGCGGATAAGAACCAGCTTGCCAAAGCTCAGCGGGAGCGAGACGAGTACAAGCAGCGCATGGATATATTGGAGCAGGAGAACAAGTTGCTTAAGGAGCAGATTGGAGACTTGCAACACGAGAACACGGCGCTTGTCTCTCGTCTAGGAAAGACCGACGAAGGCATCAAAATCTTGAGGGCGATCAAGGAAGGAGAGAAGGGTAGGACTAGAGCAAGCTCCAGGACGAGTATAAGCTCTGGGAAGAGCGGAATAAGAAGCAAGGGCTCGAGCGATTCTTCGAGTACGCTACCGAGGGCCGGGACAACGAGTTTCTGAGTTTGAATATGGTCACCAGGCGTTGATGCCTTTTCTTCCTCTTCTTTGATCTTCTGTGTGACGTACGTTTAGCGAGTAGGCAAGGTGTGGCGCAAATGTGGGCAATGAATCGATATAGGTTGCACAGCAACCAATGTGGATATTGAGTAGTAATGACAATGAAGGGCAGAAAATGAACGGAATGCTTAGAAGGGGCGCTCTTAGCTTAAGAAGCGCTTGTCAAGTGGATGCATGCGTAATCCAGAGATGCATCTCCCACCAACCGGCCCCACTTGAGCGGCATTCTCGATCTTGATTTGACATCTTGTTTGGATAATTTCTCGTGGTCTACCAATCTCCCTTTCTTTTTCCCATATGTCTTGACTAGTCGACCGTAGCGATGCCAGAATAGATCATTCTTTATGAAGCGAGTAATGCAGACGTTCTTGGCGAATGACGACCTTTGCGGCCCGATAAGCGGACATCCCTCCACGGTTACAATACACAAGCCTCTCGATCCTTGTGAGAAAACAGCCAACACCTTGTGCGACTTTAGTTGCCTATCCAACATTGGTCAAAAGAGGATACAGGCTATCTGGCGGTGTAAAAAGTAGTCGACAGACGAAAAGAAGCAAACACTCTTCCCCACCCACCATCTGGAAAATCAGCACCAACCCTTTAGGGTTTCCATTTCCTGCAGCGAGCGATTCAGGGTACATCCGCGATACTCAAGGAAACTTCAGGACGACTCCTCGCCAGTCGGTCTCCGATCCTATCTGGAATTGTATCTTCTTGCAATGGCGGCCCCAACAACAAATAGCACATACATGACTCCCGGCATAGCACCACGAGCTTCAGGCTTGGAGCGCGATATGAAGCCTACATTACTTGCTTTCCATGGCTCAGGAAGCAACGCGACGGTGCATACAGTCCAGTTAGCAAGATTGATGAGGGTGATTAAAGGACATTTCGAGGTCGAAAGTCTAGAAGGTAAGTACACCGAACCACCAACGACCTCTTTCCATCAACACCACATCACTACATTTGGTTCTTGGACATCTAATTCCTCGGATGATTGAACAATCTGACCAAACCTTCCAGCGCCATTTCCTTCCCAACCTGGTCCAGGTGTCCTCCCTTTCTTCGAAGGCTGCGGCCCTTTCAAACGCTGGATGCAATCCACCGTCACCATCTCCGATATGAAAGCCGGAAACTCTACAAACGCCATGTCACCTGAAGTTGAGGATCTCGTTCGTACTACCGTCAAGCGTATCAACTCCAGCGGCGGCAAGGTAGTCGGTCTAATTGGTTTTTCTCAAGGCACCAAAGTCGTCGCCGGCCTGCTCAAAGGCTGTCAGATGCGTCGCGCGCTCGCAGACAAAGGAGCCGATGTAACAGAGCTTGATCATCTAAATTTTGCTCTTGGACTCAGTGTCTGTGGTTCATACCCACCGCCGCTAATTCCGCCCTCTGTTACAGCAGCGCTTGAAGCGTCCGGGATGAGCGAGGAAGAGCGGAAGGAGCTGTTAGCGAAGAAGATTGAATTACCGGCATTTCATGTTCAGGGCTTACAGGATGAGTGGAAATGGGCGGGGCAAGGATTGATCGACGGGTGGTATGAGATTGGTGAGGGGAAGAGTGTGGTAAGGCACTGGGAGCAGGGCCATCTTTATCCAGTGAAGCCGGAGGAGAGTCAAGAAATCGGAGATTGGATGCTGGGTGTGCTGGGCCTTGTAGAAGGTCAGATGGTAAATCAGGCGCGGTAACAAGAGGTTGGGCATGTGATGAGCGTTAGGAGCATGGGGGTAGCAGTGAACATTGCGCGGAATCAGAGGTAAGCGTGCTTTGGCTTGTTGTCCCAATAGATCAATAAGGCTGGAATTAGTAGCCGCACAAGATGTTGTGTGTGCTCACGTCCCTGCGTTGCGCGCTTCATCCAGAACCATGAATGGCAGTACTAGAATACTTAGCAATTCGATGTGTATTACTCAGGTACGTGAAAGAGAGATCCTCGCACAGGATCATCAAGATGTAAAGCAGATGAAACCAAGCCAGGAACCGTGCTTTACATCCTTGAATGCTCCCAAAGAAGTCACTTGCGCAAAACAACCAAGAATACGAAGAACAAACACCATCGAAAAAAAGGTCGTGTAAGAGTAACGCTTCTATTCAGACTTTGTATGGAACCTCTAACCCAAGTACAAGTGACACATTAGCCTCTTATTAAATATCAAGCCAACAAGACAACTGCATGTCAATCAGCAATCTAATCAGTCGCAAGGACGTCACTGATAGCAATCTCGTTAGCAGCGAGTGCGGCTCATACCAGCTGTAATAGCTCACGATCGCACCTCAATCTTCTCTATACAGTGCCGCCGCTTACCAGCCAACAATAACATACAACTCAAGACGATTTCAACCAGCTCAGCTGTTACACATTCTGTTGGATTCTACCAGCTTCCATCTCATGTACAATCAGTTTGTACGGAACAAGCAGTATAACTAATTGTTCCTCTCTCTTTGTTAGATATGCCTATAGATAGGGCACCTGTACGTAGTTCAATAGAATCATCTCAACTTCTTATTCTGATCCAAGACATTCCGCTCACCAGAGCCGGGGGTATAAGCAGCCTCTACTACCCTCAAACACGAAACTACACAGATAAAGCAAAGACTGCGCGTAACAATTACTCGGTAGATAGTAATGGAGAAAAGTGCAAGACTCATGGCTTTGTGTTATGCGCTGTCGAGATCAAGGAAGCAGAGACAGCGATATAAGGAAACAATCTAACAAACAATGACAGCGTAAAGCATAAGATGTGAAAGTCTGGGATAGCAGCGCCTTAATCGCTCTTGCATTTCCGAGTCTGAACATGACAAAGTCAGTAAAAAGCCCTTGTGATGGCCAGCATGCGCGGAGGGTAGCGCCGTCCTTTCCAAATGTCGTCGTTCCAATCGCGTCATTTTCCTCTCGCAATTCCGATGTAACGATGAGGCGATAACGTCGACTTCCTGCATGGGCTCATGTCTATACGGGAAAGCAGTGCAGCAGACGGAAATATTACCGTTGGCCACTCATAGGGTATCGACGTTGAGAGAATGATATTTACAGAAGCAACGATTATATATAAGAACGCAAGGTCGCGTTCTGATGAGACTATGCGATAGCGCGATTAATGCTAGTGTAGGCGCCATTGAATTCAAAGGCATTCGCCTAACTAAGGCTCAGTAGTGACGGTTGTGACCGGCATTGCCTTACTGCAGCAAAGTCAACATGTAGTGAGATATAGGGATCGTCGACTCGACTAACCATATGTCTCTCAAGGTTTCAGGAGCAAGTTGATTTGAATCTAGTCAGCTCATGGTTCAAAATAAGTCCGAAATGACTACAGGTTAACTGGGTACTTGCCTCAACTGGCTCATGATTTTTCCGCATGTCGCACGCATTGTCAACCGACGAGCGGGATGATCCACCGAGATGATGCTCCGAAATCCCGTTGTGAACTTACTTCACATGTGCTACGACTTCGTTTCCAGGTTCAACGGCCCTTCTGGGTATTGAGCGACTGTAACTCGAGCTAGTTTTGCAACGGGACGCGTACCTAGTGTATAATCCTTCTCCGGCGTTCTTTCCTACTTGGAACATCGCGCGCGAAGCGACACGACAGTACATATAGCGACATCCTATTCTTCCGGTGGTATTGTAAGCACCAAGTACATGTGGAGTAAACTTGCATCGTGTAGTGGCATGTCGGAAGCTGCACCAGCCTATACGGAAAGACTGACAATACTGTGGGGCGATGTGGGGCACAGTAGATACTATGCCGAGGCGCGACCTTAGGTAGTCGAGATCGTGGACAAATGCTTATCGAAATTGTATTAGGAATAAGTACAGTACTCAGCTTAGGGAGAAGACAAAGGGCGTGCGTATTTTTCAAGTACAATGCCGCTAAGTTGGGCATGGGAAACGACACGACAACATGAAAAGGCTTTTGTGATGCAGCAACGGCTGAGCCGCGTCAACCCTGCAATAAAGCTTCATCGATCTCCCAACCTTCCCAAGTAGGGTTGTCGAAACCGTTGGGGCGGGAGCTGCGCAAGAAGCCGTTCCAGTAGCCTTCGATATCGACAACTGGCCGGATGGTCCTAACGCTGGCATTGAACCCCTTACTGAAGCATTCCTGCATATGTCTATCCTCGAACAATTCGGGATGTGTTCGTCTCATGGTCTTCAGTGCTCTCTTTCCGACCTCATCTACCGAATCGTGATGTCGCAACTGAAAGAACTCCTGGTCATGCTCCTTCCTTAGCTCAGCCATTATATGCTCGTCGTAAAGTCCGAGTTGAAGTAAATATATATCGTACTGGCATAACGACGTGGTGCCTAGATAGCTCCCGCCAGCCTTCGCTCGTCTGTGTAGCCCGACAAGCGCAGCGATGGTGCCCATGCAGCCTGTACCGTAGTCGCTCATGGGAAACGGTGGAACGACAGGCTCATTCAATCCCATTGCTTGACCCTGAGCCCAGGCCACACCAGTCACGCAGTCTGCAATTTGCTGCCAGCCTGGTCGTGATGCCCATGGTCCAGTATGTCCGAAGCAATTTTCGGCAACATAGACGAAGCCCTTACCGCGCTTCTTGGCAAGGTGGAGGAGCTGTTGGGGTCCATATCCGAGGCGATCCAGACTACCAGGCCGGTAACCATCCAAAACTACATCTGCAGACTGTAGAAGTTCTTCGAAGATAGCTCGATCTTTTGGCTCCTTCAGATTCAGGTCGGTAGTGTGCTTGCCAATGTTTGCATCCACTTGGAAGAAAGGTACGTCGGAAAGGTTCGGCGACGTGACTTTGATGACCTCAGCGCCGTATTCGGCCAGACCACGACCCATTGCCGGGCCCGCAATGATGCGACAAAGTTCGAGGACGCGGATACCGGCAAGGATTTGTGGCTTGGGCGCACGCGACGACTGGAAAGGAAGAGGAGTCGCGGGAGTTTCAGTTTCGAGAGTTTCTACTTTCCAAGGTGGTTGTTGAAGGAGAACCTGTCCGTGATCGGATTTCTGGAAATCCTCCCATTTCAGGCAAGTTACCCCGGCTTGTCTGATCTTTGAGTTCATTTCTTCGAGCTGTTCGGCAGTGTATTGTCTGACATGATCCTCGATAATCTGGATACATTCATGATAGTCTGTCAAATCGGGCCGTGATCCTTCCAGACCAATCATGTTGAGCGCTTTGGTTGCTTCAAGAGAGCCATGAAGATGGAAGTATTCTCCTGGGTTTTTTGTCTGGTAGAGGTTTGCCGACAATCTGCGGTAAAGAATAGACTGCGCTTGTAGAAGATCGGTATCTGTCTTAGTCAGTGACGACCATCACATGCTAAAGCAGCAAGTCAAACCTTTGAGTAACTTCTTCGCTTTTGGGTTTGACTTATCGAACCCTCCTACAGTGGCTAAGTATGTTGAGAATAGAAATGCGGTTGCTCTTTCGAGATCCACAGCAATGTTCCGTGGCCTCTGAGCATGTTGTAGATCAGCTATAGCAGATGCAACTCCTGCTTCAACCGCCTTAAGAGCTGAGATGGCTTCCGTTTGCTTCAGTGGACTGGGAAAGTAAGGGCTTCCTGTATTGGCAGTCGAAAACTTGACGTTGGCAATGTGAGGCAGCGACTCTTCGGGCAGGTTTTGCCTCGCCTTGGTGATTAACTGTTCTAATGCTGATGTGGTGCCCGCCAATAGGGTGTTGGCTTGTGTGGCGCATTGATGCTGATGACTATCGGTTCCCAAATATGGAGCCATGTTGAGTGATGTAAAGATTAGACCAGATGGGATGGAATGGCAGCGAAGGGGTTTTCAGGTAAAAGACTGGTTGCCCTTTCAAGAACGGGCCGAGGGAATTGCTGCTTGGTGACGGCTTCGGTGTTGAAAAGTTGATTAGCGGCATGTCGAGCATGGTGACCGCTTGCGATCGTGGCAATTGCAATCAGCGTCGGCTAGCAGGTGTCCTGCACGTCAACGGGTTGAGTCTAAAGGGCGGGCTGGGCTGGGGTGTGAACGTGCCGCCGATTTCGTGATGATCGGCAGACATCAAGCGCTACTCGATTTTCGGAACAGTGGCAGCCCAAGCTTCGCGGCCTCGCGACAACCGCGAAGCAATTACCACCCATTTTCATCAGCGAGACCACCTCAATCATACTGTAACCGTCATCCGTTCATCAATCTAACCAGCAAAGGCTGCACGGGGCTCTTTTCCGGGTTGTTTTTCCGTAGTGTTATGGGACTTCCGTGACTCGCTCTCTTCATTACCGCGAGTGCATCTTCCGACCAGCTCATCCATCCGTCGCGTCGGCAATGTACTCCCAGGCATTGACCATCCGAATTCGCACGTGATAGCGATTGCTACCTAGATACTGCCGCAGGCCTTATACAGTAATGACGCGACCCAAGGTCCCACCAGGTACGTCTGCGCTCGTACCGGCGAAACACACGGCTAATATGACGCGTCCTAGACCAACGACAGCGTACAGCACAGGCGTGCGAAAGTTGCAAGAGAAGAAAACAAAAGGCAAGTCAAGCTCTCAGACTCGTCAACTGCTGCATCATGAGCCTATGTGCACTCGGTTACGAAAGCCCTTGGCACAGATCCCTGTCAGCGTTCACGACCTGCAACTCTCTGTTCTTGCATGATACTGCGCTAGCATATTGATGTTGTCTTGCACACCGATCAAGCTTCGCTGCCTGCTTAGAGCATTGCGGGAGGCTTTCGGTTAGCTCCGCAACCCCATAATTTTCTTCAAGAGCATAACGAACTCTGTAGTCACGCATCGCTTTGTAATCGCAGATATCATCTGTAGATCAGATCAAATCGGCTCCTTCGCAAGATGACTCACGGACACGTGCAATCACGTGCTCTGCCTGGTAGACCAAGACTGACGAAACAAAGTGCAACGGCTTATGCCCATGCAACACGTGTGATAAGCGCAAATTCACATGTATATATGCGGATCGGGATCCTAATTCCCCGAATGAGGATGGACCACCCACAAAGAGACGCACAATTGAGAACAGCAACGAGAATGACAATCCGTCGTAAGTACTTTACGTTCTACTACGCTATTGCGTTTGTAGAATCGTATAACGTTGATACTCCTTTTTGAATCACTACGTCCCTGATCAACACTGCCTACTCAGTCTCAAATACAATCACTGACTGTCTCCATAGCCTGAATGAAAACTCGGGTACGGACACATCCAACAATGAGCATACGCAGGCAAACCCGCTGTTGTCGCATAACCGAACGTCTTCCGGTACTCGTCCAAATCACTTCGCACGCACACTCAGTGTAAAGCAAGAAACACCATTCAAGTCGCCAGGCCCCAGACCGAGCATTGAGCACACAGGTGTTCCAATTGATCGCCTATCTAGCAACCTTGAGAATGCACGCGAAAGACCTAATTCCACGAATGTTACTACACCTCACGATGGTGCGGATGATGTGGCGGAGTTCCCAAGCCAGAGCCGTATGCTACAAGATCCAACCGGTCGAGTGATATATATAGGCGATGCAGCCACCTTGTCCTTTCTCCAGCTCCTCCGGATGATGGTCGAAACGGTAGCCGGTCCATCACCGTTCACAACTGACCCTCGACGACACAAGATAGTCGAAGGCCAATACTCGCTCCCATTGGGTTATCGACACACAAGTCTCCTTCCAGACGAGCAAACGGCTCGCCTGCTCGTAGATGCCTTTTTTGTCAATACTCATGGCTTGTTGCAGGTATTCCATCGTGACTACTTTCTCGAGAAATTAGACCATTGCTATTCCGATCCACTATCTGTGGACGCCTCCTGGTTATGCCTACTCAATCTAGTCTTTGCTATTGGACTGACAATGGCTACACCACTTTCAGGAAGTCCTGAAGCTCTGATTATCGACAAGCTTCGAAGCGAGCACCTCGATAGAGCCGAAGCGTTCTACCTCAATGCTAAGAACATGAATGATCCAATGACTGGGCTGGAAGACCAGGACTTTTGGTCTGTCCAAGCGCTACTCCTCATGTCCTATTACATGTTGGCCAAGACCAAGCGAAACACTGCTTTTGCATTGCTTGGCATGGCAGTACGATCTGCGCTTGCGCTCGGTCTGCACAGAGAAGAGACTATGGTCATCTTCAGTCCCGAAGAGCAAACTCAGCGGAAAGACCTTTGGCGGTCGATCTTTGTCATGGATCGATTGCTGTCCTGCTCTCTGGGTCGCCCAACCGCTATATCGGAGGATGACTGCTCAGGAGACACCCTGCGGCCGCCAGACTGTGTTCGCGACCAGAACTGGAGCTTCAGTGCAAAGACTGTATACGATTTCAACGAGACTGGTCCTCAAGCTTTAGAGGCCACCGTCCGGAGCTGTAGAGTGATTGGCGTCATCTTACGGAAGGTTTACCAGCAACGCAAGATTAGCACACGCCTTGCACAGGAGATATCAGACATATGCAAGACTTGGCCGCGACTGCTGACACCCATCTTGCAATGGCGACAAGCGGCGACTGCTTCGCCCAGTCAAGGCGTGGCTATCTTGCATACCAACTTATTTTACTGTCATTCCATCATCCTCCTGACCCGACCCTTCTTACTATATATACTCAACAAGGAGACTCAAAGACACGTCGAACAGTCTAGTTCAAGAGGGCCAAGACCCTTTCATCGTATGGAGAGGTTCAGCGAAGCGTGTGTCATTGCCTCTGTACACACCATTTTGCTAGTACAAAACGCTTACGAAGCTGGTTACCTATCCCGGCGCAACCCAGCTGTCATCTATTTCCTTTTCGCAGCCACACTCGTGATCCTCGCGAGCGATTTTGCCGGTCTTTACCAAATCGAGTTGACGGACAATTGCGTGGTTAATGCTATAAACGTCATGAACTACTGTGCTGAGAGCGATCAGCAGGCCAGCCGTCTTGTTTATATCCTCAGTACCTTTCGAGACGTCGTCGCACAGCAGCGACTACGTAGGCGACAGGATCAGACAAGCAATTCGACGTTGCCCAGCATTGCATCACAACTCTACGGGGTGCAGATGCCGCAGCAACAACGGAACGCCGCCCCCCAGACGACGGACATGGTGCATACGACGAACCCAGTGGAGGCAACACCACGGCTCCATCAAGTCCCAGTACACATCTACCCTGGGATGCAAACAGCGCCGCTCAACGAACCGATACTCACGTACCAAGTATCTGAGCAACATCATCATCTTGACCAAGATCAACATCAAACCAACGTCCAGCATACACCCGCTGCCTCAGGAGAAGATTTTAGGGTTCATCTATCACCAATCCAGGAACCACCACCAATGGATATGGCCACACCTCCCTTCACATCTACTTCGAAGCCACCTTCGCTATCAGCAATGCTTGATCTCTCTGCTCTGGAAGCAACACGCGTCCCAAGTTTGAATTCCGAAGAGAGTGGGCAGGATGAGCAGATTGACTTCGATGCGCTGTGGGCTTGGCCTAGTAATACGCCTGCAATGGGAAGTCCAAGGGCTATGGAGGCAAGTGGAGTGAGTGAGCGCGTACAGGGTATTAGTGATAGTGCTGTACCCATGTTTGGAGTTAGCAGAGAGGGGACCGATGGCATTTAGAAGGTTAACATGTAGGATGTATATTTGTGCTGATTTAGCGTGTGGCATACACTGGCATATGCGTGTAGCTGCTTTTGTATTCTGCGTATCCTAATCTCGGTTTCCTGGTGTAGAGCAAAATCATAATGACATGATTGTCTGCGTTGATGAACATTTTCCGCTGAGTCCCGAGCTTCTCTCACCATCGCCCAGTCTTTCAGTGTCGTACCCTGATTAGGCTGTTGACGACTACCACGTTTTCTGCTGCCTCGATGCGCTGGTTGTGCGTTATCCTGAGACAATCTTGTAAGATCGTTCAATGGACGAGTCGCTCGGAAGACTCGTAACACAAATCCTATATATCGTTTCTTACAAAGCCTCCAAAATGCGTACATCGCTCATCGACTCAAAGGGTATCGTTTCTCCTCCCGCACCGTTGTGCAACGCCCACTGCAACGTCTTCTCCATTGCGCGTCTACCTGTATGCTCGAGCGGTAGCCTATAAGGTGTTAGCATGTGTATTCTCATCAACAGACTGATTAGGTTCCGCGTACCAATGACCCGCTTCCTTGATGATTACCACCTGGCTTCCTTTGACCAGATAGTCTCGAGCGTTGTCGAGGGAGAGCCGTTGGTCAAATGCCGGTTCATGAAGTCCCATCATCAACGTCGAAGGGGCCTTCAGCGCACCCTCGGGTGCCATGTTGGAAAGGGTGCCTGACGGGGATAGAGATTGT
The DNA here is from genome assembly GCF_001642055.1 of Alternaria alternata. Lineage (NCBI taxonomy): Eukaryota > Fungi > Ascomycota > Dothideomycetes > Pleosporales > Pleosporaceae > Alternaria > Alternaria alternata. The sequence goes on along the minus strand of NW_017306194.1, from coordinate 288,236 downwards.
GAAGAGGTAGCTTCGGATGAGATGTTGTACAAAGCGGCAGTAATCTCGAGCGACTTCTCCCACTTTCCAAAGACAAGGTTTTCCCGATAGATGCGAATCTTCTCGGACATGCCACGGTCGCCTACTCTCCTCTTGACGGATTCGCCATACCTTTCGTTGTTACTGTTCGTCTTCTCCAACTGAGCGCTTCCAGGGCCAGTCGAAATCGCCATGGCCTCGGCAGCTTCTATAGGATTTAAGACAGCAGGGGTCTTGCTCTTTCCCGGCGTGCCCTTGCCGAAGCTGTGGAGAATGCGCAAGAACCAGTAATTGCCGAAAGTTGCGAAGGTATTGTTTAGAGGCCACGGTAGATGGAATACGAAGATGTAGAAAGAGCGTCGGAATTGCCCAGCCACAGGGCCTAGCGCATGTAGGCCGTTTTTGAACAGACGAAAGTTGAATGGCGAGCGAATCCATGTCCTCAGCATCTGCTTGGCCAACAGTATCCTATTCCTCCCATTTGAACGTTGTAGACCAGGGATAATACCGCCTGTAATGATCCAGTGGTCTGCTAGCACATGTGCCTCGGACGCCAGTCGCGCACCAATGACGGCACCCCAGTCGTGTGTGACTACAACTGTCTTTTTGCCTTGCTGCAGAAATTGTTCTCTGATGCCGACAATGAACTCGCTCAGCGCTTCGAGTACTTCGTTCGGGCCGTATGCGGGCAGACTATCGGAGCCGCCGTAGCCAGGAAGATCGACGGCTATCAGGATGGTGTCCTTCTGTAGAGACGCGGATTGGAGGAGGTGTCGCCAAACGAGGAAGGAGTCTGGGAAGCCTGGCCTTGGTTAGCTGTATTGTTCCTGAAGTTGGGGCCTTTGATGATTCTGCCTAGGAATTACATACCATGTATGAAGACAGCAACATTCTTTACCGTTGATGATTCAGCGCCTTGGTTAATGACATAGTGCAGACTCGTGCCAGTGGTGGTCTTGAAGAAAGAATGCTTGAAGCCTGGCAGAGGCTCTCGATCGAGACTCCAAAACCTCTCTTGCGCAGCAGCCAACTCCCGCTTCTCTTCTTGGGTATCCTTTGCCCAAAGAGCACCGTTCTTGACGACCGCCATTGTCCATGCTCCAGCAAGGCTGACAAGTCCAAATGTGAGCTTGAAGCCGCTCCAAGCCAGATGTCCAAGTTTGTCTGCCATTTTGGCGGGTCGCCAGTGTACCGTACAAAGGTACGCCTACAATGGTGTGTATTCAAGTTATGCACCAGCCGAGATTGTTCGTGCTCATGCGTTGGTCGTAGTGACGCGGTACCGACCCGTTACATATAGCGCGGAGTAGAGTCGACAATTTGCGATCAAAAATCAAGGTTGTGGTATCCACCCCCACCTGTTGGGTGGAACAAACATGGCGACAAGCTGCAGGGGCAGATCGCGATGGCAAAGCAGATGACCCTCGAATTCACGCCGCAGCGATGATCAAGGGTCCTGCGCGTCCATGGAGGCTGCAGTGATGATCGTTGAGGTATGACGTTATTGGCCAGAGCTTCTCTCTCTGCCGTGGGCTGCAAGTCTGATCGGTCGGGTAGCTTTGTCCCCCGCTTAGGGCATAGGGCACTTTCGTGTCAGGGATGATTCACGTGCTCTATGGGACTATTGATATACTGGTGACTTGCCACTCTACAGAGCTGGGATATCGTGGATGTTGCGGTCGGGCTGCTGGATCGTATGCGCAATGGTAGTGCGTACTCGGTGTGGCCAGTGAGCATTAGAGCCTGTATCTCTGTATGAACGAACATGGTCATACATTTACCTTGTATGAGGATGTCACCATAGATCAGCCAAGGAGTCTATGCTCCTAATGCCCACCAAGAATAAATCGCTGTAGATGAAGCTGATGGCTGCGCCTCCACTAATTTGACATAAGAAATGTCGGGTATCATAACAACTCGGTAGCACATCTCCCGACGGCTCCAATCTATACAAGCATTAGGACACTCTCTGAGCTTCATCTCCTCTTCCCTTTGACTCTCTCCATAACCCTCAGCTCAGCACTCCTCTGTAACCTCAGATCCTCCAACTCCCTCTCAATACCTCTGTTCTTCTCTACAAGCTCCTTCCTCTTCTCCATCCTCTGCTTAGCTTCTTCCAGCTTGTGCCGGACGACATCCTCCACTACCCTCTCCAACTGCCCCGCGTCTTCGATGCCATGCTCTCTAATGAATCTATCTGCGAACTCCTCGATAGTGTGGGGCGATGGACCTGGGCCGCCTGTGTGATATCCATTCTTGTGGGTGACGTACAGGCCCGGTATGGCGGAAGTATGTGTACGGAGGTTGGAGGAGAGTGGTATGGGTAGTTGTGACGCGGGGATTGTAGGGGTATCGTCCGAGGGCTTTCTCGGGGATGGTTGAGACGGAGGGTTGAGTAATATATCCATGAGGCCGTTCTCAAAGGCCTCGTCATATGGGACTGTCGATGGTGAGAAGTCGACCATTGGGGATGTGAGTTCGGGCTCGTCGCGTGGTGTGAGGGGCGCGTTGCCCATGATCGTGTCTTGGTTGCTCATGGTGGCTGTTTCCCGGTTGCAGATGGTTATGCGACGCGTAATTCTAGGAGGGAAGGTGTTGCGCTCCGAGGCTTGTCGAGTTGATGATATGCGTCCCTCAGGCTGTCGCGATGGTGGAGTTGATGCATCGTCATGACTAAGCCGGAATCCCCCCAGCACCTCCGCGGTCGCGACGTTCCCAACTTTTGCCTGTCAAACCCAAACGACCCGATCCGCGCATCTTAGACGACTACCCGAATTCCGTACATATCGCAGTCATGGCCGACAAACTACGCGCACAGCAACAACTCGAAGCCCTCCAAGCTCGCTACATCGGTATCGGGAGCGCAGACACTACCAAGCACGAATGGACATCGAACATTGCGCGCGACTCGCTTTCGAGCTATGTCGGCCATCCGCCTCTTCTGCAGTACATGAGCATCGGCCTGGGACAGCCGCGCGAAAAGACTAGACTGCAGTTGCTCGAGCGCATGGTCAGGCCAGTTGGGCCGCCGCCTGAGGTGAGTAACAAACATGTGGAGTCTCTTAAGCAGCAAGCTGACAGCAAGTAGCAACAAGACTGAAGAGGATACTTCGGATCCAAACAATAGGGTTGATTACAACGACATGCAGAAACGAGAATCCAAAGCAACAGTCGCTCTCCATCCAGATGGCACAGACATGCGCGAGGCCGGCTCGTGGGCAGCGAGGAACAGATGGGTACATGCTGCTTGTCTATGGCTGTCAAAGCCAATACTATGAACTTGTTCAGTAGCGTAGCGCACGCTGAGTGCCGGTGGTGAGGTGTAGACACACCTCTGCCTCTATGACGATAGCCCAGTCACCACCGCAACCGGCGTCCAAAAGTCTTTTCCAACTCATGCTCTGCCTTTTGTGACGCCTCAATCGCTATCACTAGCACTTCCTGTTGGTCCATCATCGTCGTCTTCTACCACGTCGCCGCTCATTAGCATCGAAACTTCTCCCTTCTGTAGCATGCTCCTCAGCTCTGTGTTCCTTGGATCCGCCAGCTCAATGGGCTTGAGCTTCGCCTTGTTCCTTATTCTTGGATCGCATCCCGCATCTAGCAGCATCGCGACGATGGAGTGGCCATGGGGCCAGACTGACTTTTCGAGCGAGTTGACGTAGCGTACGGCTTTGTGAAGGGGGGTATCTTGCTCCATGCGGTCGATTTCGTCAATCTCGAGACCCTCTTGGTCGAGGAGCATGTCGATAACCTCGACTAGGATAGAGTCAGTTGATTCATGTCCTGACATGTAGCATGCGACGTACAGCTTCCGTATGTTGCAGCAACGTGAAGACAGCCGTTGCCCACGCCGTCGCGTGTGTTGTTCAGTATGTCGGCCACATGGTCCTCGGGCTTCTTTCCTGACTTTGAGGCAGCAGCAGCAAGGTCTTTTAGTGTTTCCTCGAGTAGCTCGGTGTTGTTGCGTCGGCACGCTTCGAGCACAAGTTCGCGGGGAGAGGCACCCTAAATGTCCATTAGCACTGCGAGGCGCATGGTATGCAGGTGCATGTACCTCTTCGTCCGCCATGGTGTGTGGTGTTGAGGATATGGAGAGTGACTGAACAGGGAAGAACGGTCCAGTCAGGTACGCGTGAATGTTTCGAGATGTTGTTTGGCGGGGTACTCGGAAGTGCTAACGGAAAGCGAACAACTCAAGGCGGTGTGAACAGGTGAAGTATCCCTCTCATACGGCGATAAGAAAGCAGGCGATGTCTCCCAGGCCAGCGTGCATAAGCCCCCAATCTGAGACAGTCCGTTCCCAAGTGCGCGTCCCCAGTGGCTTTTCGCTGGGCCATAATCGCCCCGCACTTTGCCTATCCCGGCCCTAGCGGTTCAGGGTCCGCTGTAACTTTTGAACTTCTTCGCCATCATCTCTGACGCGTCCAGCTCTGCGCTCTCTCTGTCGTCGCCAACCATGTTACTCTGTAAGTTGTGCGCCGCCAAGCTCTCCTCGCTCGCTAGCAATTGCCATGCCCTCGTCTGCCTCATCTGCAAATCAATCGCACCCAACACTAACAGCCATAGTCTGCCCAACATGCAGCAACATGCTTCGCGTGTCCAAAGTACCCCCCGGTGACCCTACAACCGAAGACTCTGTCGGCCAAAACCGTTTCGAATGCCTTACTTGTCCCTACCACTTTGTAATCAACAAACGTTACTACGAGCGCAAGTATCTGAAGAAGAAGGAAGTCGAAGACATTTTGGGTGGAAAGGGTGCCTGGGATAACGTAGACAAGACAGAAGGTACGTCGCACGATATCCGGGCTTTTCAGAGTCACATGACGCCCAGTCCAGCTGTGCACCATCACGCTCGATGCATATGACTGACAATCGAACAGTCCAATGTCCCAACGAGAAGTGCCGGAACCACGAGGCGTACTGGTACCAGCTACAGATTCGTAGCGCTGACGAGCCAATGACCGCCTTCTACAAGGTACTCTAAACATCCGACATCTCGGAAAGCTTCGCTAACATCTACCAGTGCACCCAATGCGCGAAAGAGTGGCGAGAATGATTTACGAATCGCGTCAGATATCAGGAGTTTGGAAGCGGAGTTCTTGCTTTAATATACCCCGGTTGCATTTGGTGAATAGATATAAATCTCAATCTAACTTGCAGGCGCCACTCGCGCTTTGAGGAATCTGGAAAGAGTAATTGATTTCCTACATATTGGCTTTTGCTCATACTCACCGTTATGAAATATATGCTTCTTAGTTGGGCTAGCACTTCTCAGCTCTCCTCTTGTCTGACAGCTACTCACTTTCCTTACTCTGAATACCCAATACCTCTGCCACAAGTGGCCACAACGCAGCATCCCAGGTCCGATAGCCTTCCTCGTTCAGATGCACATGATCCACAAGCATGTCTTTGCTGATCACATGTCTCGAATCAATCCACTTCACTCTATCTCCTTGACACTTGCCACCCTGTGAGTCGTCTTCCTTCTCCATGTCTTTTTGCAAAATCTCGTTAATCTCTTCGACGACTTCCTTGAGCATCCTATTACTCTCATCGACGAAAACATCAGCTACGTCCTTCCTATACGTCATATCGCAAGCCAGTACCATACTCTCCGGAGCAATCCTTAAGCAGGTCTCTACCAATACCCTCCAACTCTCCACGTCCTGTTTGCGAAAAGGGCGCTTTGCGTGTAGATTGTTCGTTCCAGAAGTAAGGATCCAGACTCTGATGTTGCATCTCTCTTTTTTCGCGTTCCGGAGCATGTCGTAAAGACCCTCGTTGAGTCGGTATGCGACGTTTTCGTTCTTGTCGCCGCCAACACCGGCGTTCCATGCGACTCCCATGTTCCCTAGTTTGCCGATGTTTGTATTGGCACCAGTGGTTTTGAAGCGCTCAAGCATTGAGTTGCCGAGGTAGATGACGTTAATGGGGCATGTATTCGAAAGGTTTCGTGAGAGCGCATCTGGTGAAAGTGGAGACGCGTCTTCGTCCGGTAAAGGTAGATGAAGATCGAGCTGAAGACGTCTGTTGAGTTCTGGTACGTGTACCTGCTGGTGCGTCTTGTGTGCGCGATCCTTGAACTTGGCCAAGGCTTGAAGCCTATTGAGAAAGTCGTCGTTGTATAGACGGAGGTCCTTTGTTTCCTGATCTGCAACTTTACTGAATGCTGCAGCGCTATGCTCAGAGGTTGTATTCATCGTGATGCGTTTTTGGACTTGCTAGGGAATTGATGCGAGTAGAATACTGGTTCGCGTGAATTATTGTGAGAAAAAGTTGTAACGAGGAGAGTTGCCATGGCCAGAACGCGGTAGCGAGAAAGGGCGACGCTGTGAAAAGGGCTGAGGACTCGTTGGGAAGTGGGACACTGCAAGCCAAATGAGACCATGTTCATTTTTTGTGCCTAAGCAAGTCTTAGGCTTCATCCACCTTCCATCGTCTATTCATTGCTGAATCGGAGATGCATTCCGTCCAGATTCTCTTTCATCACTATGTAGAGCCGTACCGACTTCCTTCTTTCTACCCCTCCTTCCTAGCAGAGGAGCATCTCCTCATGAACTGCCACAACTCTATTTCGAAACCGGAAAGTCTGCCCAATGATGACGCCTTTGCGATGAATCTTTATGCTGAATAGACACAGATCAACTATCATATGGGTCCAATAACCCAGATGAGGTCGAAGTGAGGACCACGAGCCCTCAACAATGTGCGCCTGGAAGGTATGGCCCACTAAGCAAATGAGAGTGAACGGGCTGCGAGCAACCATGATCCCAGCGACACTGCCGAAGTTACCAGTCCAGTCCAGGACTATATTCACATCACACCAACAATAGCAATCTCAGTCATGCATTTACAGTGCTCATCACAATGAATGCGCTCATGCCCGACTTCCACGTGTATCGGTTTGGCCCACAATGGTAGGCACGAGCTAATGAGGATAGTTGTACGGTTTCGTGATCACCCAATCGCAGAAGAGTTTCGGGAATCCATCATCGGAACGACAGACTTCTATATTTATCTCGAGCTTTGTTGGGTGGTGTGCAACAGCCCTGGGCAAATACCAAACCAAAATTGGGGTCGGACGAATAGAATGTGGACAAGCCACCTTAGCTGGGACCGAACAGTGGAAACGCGACCAGTCCAACTTGCGTGTGTTTTCGTGGTAGTAGATTCGAGTAGCGACATTATAGACGTCTTTGTTAGCGAGCGCGAGGCTCAACAAAAGAAGTTCGTAGATGGAGTCATAGTTGGACTTGACGATTTCCTCAGGACAACAGACAGAAGGTCTTGAGTTCGAGTTCGAGCCTCCGCAGAGAATCATTGAAGCAAGGTAACATGACGTCTGTGTCTTTGTGGTTTCGGTGGGAAGGAGACCTCGGAAGGTTACGCCGCTGGTGGCCCCGGAACCCGACGAAGACGCTCAGTCTGAGTCTCCTTCACTATCGATGGTGAGCTCTATCAGACCATCAAGCGCATGTGTCTTAGGTTGAATGAACCAACGGGTAGCAGCCATACTGAGTGTGCCCGCGGTCATGATTAGTGTAGCAACATGCGGTTTCGATAGCTCTTCCAAAACAGCATGATCATCTTTCGGAAAATCCGTTGGCTTTGCAGATCGGGAAAAGAACACGCGAGATGAACGGAAGGGCACGTATGTACTGAGTCGGAAAAATCGTGGGTGATGAGTCTCTGCCTTCGAGACCGTGGTATCCGACCGTGGCCTTTGTGCCTTTTTCGTATCCGCGTCGTAAGTCTGAACAACATCGCGGGTTTTCTTCGGCATCGCTAGCGCTTTGCGTCCTTGAGCTTGGTTCTTTCTCTGCCCGACAGGCAAAGTTGGGGCAGCGTTGTCGGCAATAAACGGACTAACAGACGCTACATCAAGATCCATGACGCAAGGTTGCCAGCTCTCATTGAACTCCACGGGCTCGAATGATGCGCCTTTGTTACGCATGAAACTCTGCTCAATGACGCTACTATCTCGCAGTAGCGCAGGTTGTGAAGCGCCGTGAAAGTTGTGTAAATGCTGGAGGAAGGCCTCTTCTGACGTATAGAATTCTTGATTGCATGAACGATAGCGATGGTAGTTCTGTGCATGCTCGACATGAAACGTGCGATAGCCGGAACCGCAAAGATAGCAATGGTGAGCCTTCGCCGAAGGGAAGTCCGGGCAAAGCGGTGGTCCTGCATTGTCAGCAGCAACGTCGTCAAAGCTTCGCAGGAAACGGCAGCTCCACACACGGCAATGGGAATGCTCGTTCATCTCCTTGACATCCGTAAACACTTTCTGGCAGTATCGGCAACGGAACGACTCGTAGGGTGTCGTCGAGTATAGATTCTCCAGATGGTTCTCCTTGCGCTCCCCCCACCACACAGCACGGTCAAGCTCACGCGTGATGAGGTGCTCGGCGATATGCTCACACCGCTCAGACCAGTCTCTGGATCTTTTCCCACAAAAGCCACAATGAAGCATCGGGTCGTCCTTCTTCATTGGAGCACCGAAGCGACGCCACTTCATGGCGAGATCTTTGCAGCCGAAGTAATGGCCCTGAGCGGCTAACAATCGGGCCTGGCATCCGACACGTACCGATGGGTGTTTGATGTTAGCGAAGTGAACATGATGCATGTGTTGGATGAAGTGGTCGCGGCGATAGAAAGTCCGTTGAGATTCGGGCTTGCTCCTGCATTGCTGATATTTGTGGCCAGCCATGTGGGTGTCATCAGGATGGGTCTGACCGCAGAATGGACAGGCTTCGAGTATCTCAGATGACTTCGTGTCACAACAGATCCAGGTAGTTCGAAGCGCATGAACAGAGTCTTCGTGCCGAATCCATTCATACTTCGTCTTGAACGCTCGCGGGCAGAAGGTGCAGAAGAAAGAAAGATCCTTTTGGGGTTCACCCGCACTGCTACAGAGGTGAAGATATGAAGTCAGTGCATGTCTCATATGCGTCTTTTGCAATCACAACTTACTTGACACCATTAATAGCTTGGCGAGGTGACTCTTTCCAAGCCATCCGACGTCTACCCCGCCTTCGATCACGACCAAAAGACGAAGTTTTGCCGCGACTGCCGTTAGACGAAACCGTATAAGTTGTCAGTGCAGTGCCTTCGGAAGACGCAACAGATGTGATGACAGAGCCTCTACGGCCTTGCCTCGAGTCAGACCACCCGTCGTTCGGGTTACTCTCGCTAAGAGAATTATCATCGATGGCGGCCTGTACTAGAGACAACTCTACTGCTTCTTCTTGATATGACTGTGCAAGATATACTGCCAGAGGTGGTTGCGGCAGCTGATTAGCGCCATTCGCCTGCTTTTCAAGACTCTCTAGGCTATCTCTTGAGAGTTTTGTTTTCAGTACGCGACAATTGCGATCTGACAACTCTAGTGTGGAGACTTGAGAGTCTTAGGTATGTAAGTCAAAGGATAGCCAATCAGGTTTGAAGCTACTTGCCTCCGCATTTCTGTCGAGCTCGGGTGTTATTGAACCAGTTGCGAACCTTCTTCACGTCGAGATTGGCTTGATGTGCAATGATATCTAATTCCCAAGTACCTAAGAGATACGTGTACGAAGTCAGTGTATATATCACAAGCAATTCATTGGCGAGCATCTCTTACATGGGTATGGATTCACTGCAAATTCATCTTCCAGAATTTGCCTCGCTTCGAGCGGAATGCGACTTTGGGGTCCTTTACGTTTGGCTGATGCAGGTTTCCAAGTGCCGCTGAAGGCTTCCTGCTGGGCTGCGACCGAGCTGATTGGTACCTGGCTCAGAGGGAAGGAGGTGTTGGCCGGTATCGTTGACCGATCGATCTGTGATGCAGATTGCTCAAGCCGATAGTCCAGGGTGTCAGCTGGGCTCCCTCCATTGTTGCCATGAACGTTGTTGCATTGCATCAACCCAAGAGATGGTGAATATGATGATGGAATATTGAGATTTGCCTCATCATGTGTCATGGAACCCGCCATACGCTGAGGTTTATCTGTTTGCCAACTTTGGTCCGTTGTCCGAGCTAAACCTCTCTCAACCATGCGTGACACCAAACTGTCTGTTCCGTGAGATGATGGCCATTGCTGGCTCACACCACCAGTGGAGAAACATTGACTAACATCGTACATGGGCATGTCGTTCAATTGAAAATCGTCCGTGGGACTATGGTGGGCTGCTGGCTCGACAGCCCAGTCGATATTCGTGACATCATCTGGTTGAATCAACGGCACGCTTTGCTGCTTTGGAAAATGGTTGCTTCCAGAATCTGCGTTCTGATCAAGGGCTGCGAAGTCGAAGAATTCGTCCATGTTGTCAAGGGCGTCGGCGTCCATGGCGACGCGCCTAGCGCGACCTAAATGGGCTCTAGGATCGGCTTATCCTGGGGAAAGGCAACCAAACATCAACGTTTTGATAGGTCCGAGGCTGAGAGATGGATGTTTGGTGATTGAGTGTGGCATGACAGAACGTGGGTGTCGGCTTGACGCTGATGAGGTAAAAGGTGATGCGGCGTCGTCTATTGATGAACTGGGTGCACGGCGATCTTCCAGGCAACCAGCACTAGTGGCAGCAAGCATTCCTGCGCAACCATGGGGACAGACATTCCACAGAGCTATACAGAACAAGATGTAATGGTGCATGTCGACCAACATTCAGGAAGAGGTTATGAGAGCATGACCCAGAGTGGCCCTGATGTTGACGTCCACCACAGTCGGCGTCTGCGCGCGTTCAAGCCGGCAGACGCCACCCAATATCGTTAGCGCGAGTTGTTGACCCACCGAAAAGTTCCTCCACTCGAAAAGCTCACGACACTTGTAACGACACGCGCATTGATCGCCTCCAACATTCACAATGGCCGCTGAAGTACAACTCCTGCAGCCTTTAAAGCTGCCAAAGGGCCCTTCGACTCTCACGTCGGAGCAAAAGTACTGGAACTCGTTCGCCTCAGAGCTGCGCCTCGACCCGTCGCAGCATTCGTCGCCCGTAACCCATATCTCGATACCGCCTCCTCAGCCCGCAAATGCGCTATCTGCCGCCCAGGATCTTTTCGCCGTGACGACAGGATCCCGTGTTCAGATCTTCTCCTCTAAGAGCCGAAAGGTCGTCAAGACGATATCGCGCTTCGGCGTCGACGACATTGCGCATTCAGGAAACATACGGCGCGATGGCAGGATCTTGGTCGCAGGAGGCGACACTGGTGTTATACAGGCCTTTGATGTGAAGAGCAGGGCGATTTTGAAGACATGGAAGGAACACAAGCAGCCTGTCTGGGTGACACAGTGGAATCCAACCGACCTCACGGGTCTGATGAGTTGTTCCGACGATAGGACTGTGCGACTATGGGATCTGCCGAGTGAGAAGAGTGTGATGAAGTTTGATGGGCATCAGGATTACGTGCGCAGCGGTACATTCATGCCTGCGCAGAGTGGGCTACTTGTCTCCGGAAGTTACGATCAAACGGTACGACTCTGGGATTCGCGAGTGGGCGGAAAGGCGGTCATGGTATTCAAGCATGCCGCGCCCGTCGAGACCGTTCTACCCATGCCCTCTGGTACTGCTGTCCTCGCAGCAGCCGACAACGTGATCAGCGTGCTCGACATTGTAGCTGCGAAGCCGATTCATATGTTGCGCAACCACCAGAAGACGGTTACCGCGCTCTCGTTGGCGAACAATGGCGAGCGTCTTCTCTCTGGTGCCCTTGATGGCCATGTCAAAGTTTTCGAAACAACTGGCTGGAATGTAGTGGGAGGAATGAAGTACCCCTCTCCCATCCTGTCGCTCAGCGTTATTCCGAACCAGAAGGAGGATCGGCACATCGCCGTGGGCATGCAGTCTGGTCTGCTCTCAATCAAGACCCATCTCTCAGGCGAGCAGAAGGTGCAGGCTCGTGAAAGGGAGAAGGAAATGAAAGCTCTCATGGAGGGCAAGATTGAGGAGTACGACAGGAGCAAGAAGCGGAAGCGCGGGAAGGGCTGGGAGAAGCGCATACGAGGCAAAGACTTCACAGGCGAAAGCGCAGATATAGTCATTGAAGGCAATGCGCGGGGAAAGATTACTGCCGGACAGCCTTGGGCGCATGCGTTGCGAAAGGGCATGTATTCGCAGGCGTTGGACATGGTACTTGAATCAAAGGTAAGCTCATGTTTCTCATCGGCGTTCTGGCACACTGCTCACAGTTCGTAGGATGCGAACGCGCGCAGTCAGTCTCTCACGCTCCTGACCGCTCTACGTCACCGCTCTACTCTTCGCACCGCCCTTAGCAATCGTGACTCGGTAACACTCCAGCCCATTCTCCGCTGGTGCATAAAGAACATATCCGACTATCGTATCACACGTCTGACGACAGACGTTGCGCTCGTAGTACTGGATCTTTATGCCGACCAACTAGGCAGAAGCGAAGAGGTCGACGATCTGATCATGGCGCTTATGCAACGTGTCAAGGTGACGGTTGAAGCAAGTCAAGATGCTTGGAAAGTGAGGGGTATGTTGGATATGCTCGTCAGCAGTGTGGGCGCAACAGAGGGTGTGGAAGCATGAGAATGACCAAAAGGTCTTTTGTTTGCATAGCGAAGGCGTTCAGGATCTCGTCACATGTTTCAAAAAGTTGAGAAGGCGAACCATGTATGTTATGTACCTTGGATGGATGGAGGGATGGATACCCGGATGAAGCGATTGGTATTGCTTTGGATGATGGGAACGGTATAATCTTGAATGGTATATTGTACAAGCCAGCTCTCTTACACGGGCCATATGCTATACACAGAATTCGTACATGCATCTACCACAGACAGTATTGCCGCTGTGATGTCACGGGTCGGTCGGGTAGTGCAGTCCATAGCTTGCGGTTGTCGCGCTTCTTCTTGAGTTCATCCGAGATGCGCATCCGCGTCTTCTCTTCCTTGAGAAGTACGGAAAAGCCTATCAGATGGTGTCAGCGTGTGATTCGGCAAAATAAGCTTGTAGCCAACTCACTGGTCGTCCGGTGCTTCAGCATGTTGATGGCACCCCGCGCCCTGAACTCAGGGGTCTTCCAGCTCTCTCCGGGCCCCACCCATGCCTGATCAATGTAGATCTCACTGGGGTCGCGCACCACCTTCTTACTGCCATCCTTCAATTGAATCGTCGTGTCTTTGAAGAAGGGCACTTTGACCTTGTTCGCTTCTACACTACCATCCTCTTGGGAGGTCTTGTAGTCCCAAGTATCCTTCGGCCTCCCCGCATCCGTAGCTTCTCTTTGCTTATTCCAACGAGACACAGCAGCCTCCTCGCCAGCTAGGCCCATGCCCCGGCCCGCAATGGCTTCGTTTTGCGCGATCTCGAGGCCCTTGATGACGTCGCGAGCGATCTTTTTCTTGGAGAAGCGGAGTTGGACCAGGGCCTCTGAGATGGTCTTTCCGGCGATTTGATTGACGACCTTCTGCAGCTTCTTGGTAGACGTAGGGAGGACTTGTGACTTGTACAGCGATTGGCGCTCGGTGCGGAGTAGCTTTGCAGCCTTTGTCATGCGGCCGTGGCGCTTGACACCGGAGATGATGAGTTTGCGTTCGAGGCGCTTGCGGGCTTTTTCGTCAGGGTCGAGGGTCATGCTCATGAGCTTTCTGTCTTCCTGTGCCTTTGCTCGTTGCTCCCTCTGTCTGTATTTTGCCTTGAGGTCGAGTTTCTCCTGCGGACTCAGGTCTTGCCGCCATCCGGGCATGTCGTTCTCGGGTGCGAAGAGCGACGTCGGGGTAACGGCGAAGTCTCCTGTGCGCTGTGCGGGGCGTGTCGGGCGTGCTGGCTCGCCCTTGTCGTTTGCGTCTGCCTCGTGCTCCTTCTCCTTCTTGTTCAGATAGTCTTCGAGGATGGGGTTGGTGAGGTCATCGTCTTGGTTCTTGCGCCCGAAAGAGACATTGCGCTGGGCGAGTGAAGGAAGCGATGTCGACGGCACCCAGCGAGTGTGCGGGCGGAAGACGGCGAGGGCTACTCGGTGTTAGTCGTAGAGTTTGTGGGGGAACAGGACAGGCGTACCGGACTGCCCCAGGCGCCGTGAGGGAATTCGAGCACTCATGCCGATGCTCAGCACGACGAAGCTGCGGCGTTGGTGATGCCAATGCGGTGGAGTTGACGGGAAATTCTGTGGTTGCGGCGAAAGGCTCCGCGCTTGCAGGGGTGGGGAGTCTCGGCAGATCTTCATGAACCAGACGCAGCGATCAGCTCGCAGAAGAAATGTGCAGGAGTCGTGTCGTCCCGCTCCTGTCCAGACCATCGTCGACGCTGTCCAGTTGGCCCTTCTTGACGCGCATCTGGTGACGCGCCCTACACCCTGCAGTGCCCTCTTTACCTGCTCTCCCGGGAGTCCGCATCCAGCTGCTCCGAGTCGCGAAGTGCTCGCTCCATCATTACTTGATTAGTCGCAGGCCCAAGCTCGTCTGGTGCACCTAACCACCTTTTCTTCTAGGCCCAGTGTAGGCATTCTCATCCACGACGCCGACGAGGTCATCTCCCATCACATTCGCTCGCCCCATCGCCGCGCGCCGCCAACCGTCCTTTTCGCGCCCATCGCCCGCCCTCGTCCCATGCCGCTCGCTACGAGGGATTCGATGCCGTGTAGTTCCCGCAGCTCGCGATTATAGAAGAGAACATAGCAGGACGTCGAGTGCGCCTGTGGCGTCTGAAACGGCCGTCTAGTCTGAGCGCATACCAAACAACTGCACCAAACTGTACACAACACCCACCATGGATATCAACTCATTGCTGTCGCCGTCGGACTCGCCTGCGGGCACCCCAACGCCCCAGCCCGCCCCTACTATCCCGTCGCCGTCACTACTCCGATCCCCAGGCAAACGTACACGGCGCCAGATGCCCTCGCGAACACCCTCGGGTCTGAGTCAGCAGATCAGATCCTCTCCACAGCCGCCCCAGACGCTTCAGCAGCGTGTGCCATCTCCAGGCTACGCCCACATCGCGAACGGCGCAAGAGCAGTACACAGTTCAATCGGCACGCCGCAACAGATAGCATCCCCTCGCGACGCGCGCATGACTCCGCCGAATCCCATGTACCGGCAAACTTCGACACCGGGTATGGATACACTGGCAGGTAGGTGCCCGCTTTCTTTGCTCTGGCGGCACAGCGCTGCAGTCAGCCCCAGTACGATGGAATTGCAGCGTCAGAGATGCAGGGAGAAAAAGGACGTGGCGAGCGGCTGCGAAATGCCACTTCACAGGGCCTCTACTAACATCTTCCCAGACCTTGCCAGCATGCAACAACAACAAGCCGCGCGCCAGAACTCTGTAGTTCACCAACGGCCTGTCACGTAAGTTCATCATTCCTACCGAGTTGGTTTTTATTTTGGCCCGTCCACGTCGTGAGACCGTGTCTGCACCTGCATATTTACAGGTAGCGCGCATTGTATTTTGTGGGGCGAGCAGTGACGTCCGGGTGTCGCGCTTGCCCGTGGTCACGGGTTTTGCCCGCTGCGCCAGCCTAGCTTTGTTACACAAACTCCACTACTAAACACTGACCATGTCCCAGCCTGCAACATCTTGGACAGAATCTTTCCGGTGAGTCTGTAGCCAGCATCATGTCCGAGGCTTCGCCGCGACCGCGCAACTTCATCACTCGCTCTTTGGACCAACAGCACATCGACTGGCTCAACCAACTGGACAAGACGCTGTTAGAAAATCCCTTCGATTATTACAGCCATGTCTCGCTTGTCACTACGCTGCACCAGGGCCTCCAAAATCACCTTGCCTCGTTCGACGCGGACCCAAACGCATACGAGCTGGTGCAAACTCTGCGCGATGCCTACAAAACCATGTCTGACAAGTATCCGCTCGGTGAGCTGTTGTGGCATTACCGATTGAACGACGAGAAAACTCTGGCCAAGGACGTGGAGCAGCGTATGGGCGTGCTAGAATTGCACAAGCAAGCCACACAAGAGGAGCCTTACAGTGCAAAGCTTTGGGCAGCATACGGCGAGTATGTGAGCTACCTAGTCGCTTGCTCTTGGGATCAAATACCGCCAGAGGAGTGGCCTGAAGAGGAAAGGCTGATTGGTCGCGAGCTCTTCAAGCCTCAGTTACTACTGCACGCGCTACAAGAAGGTGCAGAGAGAGTCAAGTATAACCTTCAGGAAAGTAATCTTGTGTGGGACCGCTACCTACAAGTCCTGGAAGAGGATCTTGAGCGCGAAGGCTTCAGCCAAGAGAAGGCGAAACGAGTAGCCGCCATTTATAACGATCGCCTAGGTCAACCACACGCAACATGGGCCAATACGCTCAGTAGATACTCGTCGTTCAACTCTCGCTACAACACGAGTCACTACGAGCAGGTGATGGATGAAGTGGTGAAAAACAACACACACATCAAACAGCAATATGCCAACCGCGAAGAATACGAGTTTAAACTTCTACAGGCCATCCAAGCGGGCGATCAAGCCGCCGAATACACCGCCATGACACGCTATCTCAAATGGGAGAAGAGAACTATGGGCGTCTACAGCTTCCATCTTGTCAATGCACTCTATGAGCGAGCCACGCTTCGCTTCCCAGTCGATCCTTCAATATGGGAAGATCACGTCGAGTTTCTTATCTGGCAAGACAACCGATCGGTAGATCTGCTCAACGTCCTGGAGCGCGCGACCCGCCATTGTCCCTGGTCTGGATCACTCTGGTCCCACCGATTGCTAACGCTCGAATCGGAAAATAAACCATTCGAGGATCTTGAGCTTGTTAAACATACAGCTACTGGCTCTGGTCTCTTGGAACACACCGACTTGGATGAACTCATCAAGGTACAACTCGCTTGGTGTGGTTACTTACGGCGAAGAGCTTTTGACGACCCCAGAGCAACAGAAGACGATGTTGATGTAGCCGAGGTCGGAATCCGGTCTGCCCTAGAGTTTGTCCGAGAGGTTGGCATGAAGAAACATGGCAGGGAGTGGACGGACCCAAAGTACCGTCTTGAACGTGCTCACATGAAGTTTTGGCTCCAACGCGGTGAAATAGATCAAGCCCGTCAGATTCAGGAGTCCATCACACAGTACCAGGAAGACTCATACGACTTTTGGTATCGCTGCTACATCTTTGAGATGCTTCTGTGGGCGCCACATGCAACAAGGAACAAGCAGAATGCAGGCCAGCCACTATTGCCACCGACTCAGGCTACCTCAATCTTGGAACGTGGCATGAAGCGCTTGCAAACGATCGATCACCCGGAGCTGCTTATCGACATGTACATCAGTCATTGCGAACAGCATGAGTCAGCGTTAAAAGTACGTAGCGCGACAATCGAGCGTCGACGAGCTGAGCGCATCGTATCTGTTCGGAGAGAGAAGGAACGAGCACTCGTGGCTGCTGCAGCTCCACCACAAGATACACCAGACAGCCAAGTCATGGAAAGCTCAGCAAAACGGAAACGGGAGGACGGCGATGAAGATGCGATATTGAAGAAGAGCAAGACTGCGGGAATTGAAGAAGCTTCCCATCCCGTCAACGGCCAGGCAAGAGGCGCGAGCGAAGCACCCTCGGAAGCTCGTTCTACTGGCCCGAAACGGGACCGCGAACACACGTCGGTCATCGTTAAGAAGTTACCACTCGATACCACACAGACTCGGATACGCCAATTCTTTACTGATGCGGGCACGGTCCGCAATTTAGTTATGAAAGAGGAGAAGGACAGTCTCACGGCTATCGTGGAATTTGAATCTCCAGAAGAAGCTGACTACGCTCTGAGTAAGGAGGCGAAAGGATTCGAAGGCCACAACATATCGATCGAGCGAGGCCAGAGCACGACGCTGTACGTTACGAACTACCCGGCGCATGCCGACGAAGCCTGGCTACGGAAGCTCTACAGCCCGTTTGGAGAGATCATCGGCATTCGCTTCCCATCGCTCAAGTTTGATGCCCACCGCCGGTTTTGCTACGTACAGTTCGCTTCAGCTGAACAGGCAGTTGCCGCAACACAACTGGATGGTACTGATGTCGAGGGCTTGAAGCTGATCTCGAAAATATCTGACCCCAACGCTAAGAAGAAACGTGATGGCGCTACTGCCGAGGGTCGTGAGGTCTATATATGGCATCTCAACTTCAAGGTCAAAGAGAGGGAAATCAGGGATGTTTTTTCCAAATTTGGCAAGATCGAGAGGACCAAGTGCCCAACCATCAGGTCTACCGGCAACAATCGTGGTTTCTGTTACGTCGTTTACGAGACTAAGGATAGCGCTGATGCTGCAGTGGCGGAGATGCATGAGAAGGAGTTCTGGGGCCTCAAGATCATGGTTGAGATCGCAAGTGATCGGCCTGCTACGAAGCCAAAGGTGCAGTCGACTTTAGAGAATCCGGAAAACTCAGCCGCTCGTGAAGTGACTCCCGGACAGAGCAACGCTGCTGCTGAAGCTACTGTCAAGCCTGCTTCTTTCATGGACCGGTCTATCGCGATCCTCAACTTACCCGATACCGTCCCCGACGTACGCATCAAGCCGCTTGTCGAGCAGTACGGCTTCAAGAAGATCAAGCTCGAACCTCACCATGGCGGTGCGATCATCGAATTCACGACTGTGGAGGGCGCCGGTAAGGCTCAATTCGCACTTGAGGGTAGGGACTTTGAGGGAAGGAAGCTTCGTATCGGAACAATTCAAGACCTCAACAAGCAGAAGGGCGAGTGGAAGGCGAGCAACAGCTTTGTACAGCCGAACCGTGTCAATCGACCTACAGCTGCTCGTGGTGGACGAGGGCGTGGAAAACCTGGTCTTGGTCGGCCAACCATCCCCAAGGGTGCCACAACGACTAATGGCGAGCCGAAGAGTAACGCGGACTTTCGCGCGCAATTCTTGAAGGAGCCTACGAAGGAAGCAAACAAAGACAATGACAAAATGGAAGAGTAATGGCAGGGGATGGGAGTACGGTCGCATATCAAGATCCAAACAGGACTTGATCGGTGTTTATCATGGAGCGGGTTTCAACTGCCTCTAGGGTTCTCTGCATACTTTGGCGTTGAGGATTGCTTTCTTACGGATCAAAGCCGATATGGTTGGCTTTCGATGTCCTCTTTCCTCTTAGTTTGGTGCTGCGCACCGTGTGTATGCAATATAATATAATGAGTGTCACAATACTCGCAAGAACAGCCTAGGTGCAGGTACAATTTGAGCGTGGATGTGAGTGAGGTAGAATACGTGGATATCGTGCGCGGAGCTGAAATATCATCACCGTACACTGATGGATACCATCTAGACTATGGACAAGAGTGTAATGAACAGCAAGCTTGAGCGAGTGACGGTTTGATTCATTCATGTATGTCAACATGTCGCTATCATCCATTCAGGTCGAAGGCTTTCCGATAGACTAGTTGGAGAAAATGAGTGCATCTCCACCTTCACCTATCAGATCAAGCCACAGCAGAGGCAGCAGCACCAATGACAGTCTTACCAGACATGGTCTCGAGACGTTTGAACCCACCATGCTGTTTAACACCCTCCTGCAGCTCCACCATCCTCTTCTGATCGCCAGTAGGGTCATCAGTTTCATCCTCAAGACCCCAAGCTAAGTACTCGTTCGTGTAGTTGGGCTTGAAGGTGTTGTCCAACACACCAAGTCTCTTGCCGTAGCGGGTGACCTTGTCCCAGTCACGCTGGACATTCTGAAGATCGGGGCTAAAGTACGCGAAGCTGCGTTCAAAGATCTTATGGTTGGTCGGCGTATTCATAGCGGACTTGAAGCTGCAGAATTCCTCCCAGGCTTGGTCGGGAGACGCAAGAACGAAGTCAGTTGCGCGCTTGCACGCACGCAGGAAAGCACGTACTTTCTCTGGGTTCTGTTTGATAAAGTCGTTGTTTCCGATATAGAGAATGCTGCAGAAGCAGCAGCAGCCGAGTTGTGCAAGCTCATCGATGCGGAGCATCTTCACTTCGTCGCGCGAGCGGTTCTGGCTAGCAAGCCACTCCTCAAGCTCAACCATCTGGACATTCTCGAGGCCTATGCCAGCATCGATTTCGCCAGTGATGATAGACCGTGTGACGTTCATGCCCACACGAATGGCTTGGTAGTCATCAGGTGACATACCGTAGTGCGCGGTGAGTTCATCGAGTTGGATTTTGCCAAATTCTCCAACGTAGCCGATCTTCTTACCCTTGAGGGTTGTGAAGTCGGGGGTTATACCAGAAGAGGTCAAGTACACAACACCGGTGAAGGGTTCGTTGAGCAGGGAACCGATTGACTGAACGGGGAAGCCACGAGCTGCGGCGGCGAGAGTATGGATCATGGCCTTGAAGCCAAGGTCGACCTTTCCAGATCCGATGATTTCCGTGACATCCTAATATGGTAAGTTCATGTTTTCGAAACGAGCAACATTGGCCGTACGCTTGGGTCGTTGGGCTCAAGAAGAGCGACCTTGACGCCTTCATCTTTGAAATATCCCTTGCTCTGGGCAAGATAGAGAGGAGCGTGGTATGGCGTAGCGTGCCTAATAACTGTCAGCATGCACCTCACTTGACTCAGATGCAAAGCGCACCAGTTGGTCAAGAAGGTAATCTTATCAGTCGACATCTTGACTTTGGTACAAATGCTGAGCTAGTCAGTACGCCAACATAGAGGGGAAAGGGTCATCAGGAAGCAGCAGTAGTCCTTCGCGCTGGAATTATCCAGATCAAGTTTAAACGGTATGATCTCAGAACAAGCAATCAATAACCAAGTCTCCTTGTGAGGAGTCTGGATCACCGAAGGCTTGAACACCCGCCATGCTTTGCTTCTGATGGTTGAGATGGGTACCTGATGATGCCATGTCGGGCACCTTTTACTTGATCGAGATGAAATTCTGATTTGCGAAGAGCAAGACCAGCGTGGCCTTGCTGTGCTGGTTCGATGATAGCATCGTACCAAGTTGGTTTCGTGTCAGGGAGAGTTGTTGTAGTTCGGTTTTGGAGACAAAAGAGCAACAAAGGTGGCGACTGAAATTCACCATTTCTACCGGATACTTATAGTTCTGCTCCTCTCCCATCTGTTGAGAAGCAAGGTGGGTAAATTGCTCACTGCAGATGCATGGTGACGGGAGATAGCGGGGCAATGAGGGGTACACTTCCCGAGCACGTCAACACACATCACAGAACCAAAACACACGCCTCCCCCATGCAAGACCAAACATCTTCATACCTGTTTCTATTCACTCAAATCTATCCCTAAGTTGTTCGAAAGTCGCAGTGCTAACGCAGGCAGTCGATTTGGTCATATTAGACCATTTCCTTGAGGAACATCTAATAGAACTAACTTTCTTAAGCGAACGGCATGCTTTATCGAGACACCCGGATGTCGTCGAATTGGATGCATACGAAGAGTTTTGCGTCTAGTGGCACGCTATACATGTCTTGTTAAAGGATAATCAAGGATACAGACGGTGTACAAGACCTTGGTCATGACGATCGTCAGTATTGAAACATGCAACCAATGTCTCGTACAGTTGAGAGTGTGGGACGTGAAATGCAAAGAAGCGCGTTTGCGGGATAGCGGGGAGTTTATCCACGATTCGAAGCTTTCGACTATACTCTAAAACAGTTTGCGGCAATTTGGACTTGTCAGAGATCACAACACCTTTAACCTCTCTTCCAACCAAGCATCTAAACCTCGCCACATTGCACTTTCTCGCCCTCTGTGCTCCAAGTCTTTGCAAAATCGGCCCAATGTCTGGCACCTCTGCTTGACCCAAATTCTTTTCTCCTCTTCATGGCCACCACTCAGCTCCCCGATGATAGCATGCGCAATCTTCGCCTCACAGACAGGACACAGGAACGGGGGCTGTCTTACGTCTTCCCTCATACTACCCGTCCCCTGCATATTACACGCATAATACACACAATGCGCGATGCCGAAACAATGACCTAATTCATGCGACACCGTTCGCGCAAGCCGTGAGAACCATAGCGCCTGGACTTCTTGCACCGGAGAGACAGGCTTGTATGCTGAGGCTAAGGCGACCGCAGCTGCCATTGCACTGTTCTTACTTAGGTCTTTTTGTTTCTTTGTTGCTGGCTTTGCTTCTACGTCTTCCGTAGCACACAAGTCATCTACAAATGTTTTGCAATGACTCCACGGCCACATATGACTTCTGTCAATCTGCTCCCCTTGCCGTTTGTCCAGCACCGGGCTATACCGTGCAGTCTGAACAACAGCCACTCTACTTCCTCCATATGCTCTGCCACAACAAAAGTCATCATCTTCAGACTCGTAGATGTCATGATCGACCAAGATAACCAGAGCATAGGCGTCAACAGGGAGAATCGAAATAGTCATATCAAGAATATCGTCTAGGTTGAGTTGAGCGGGGAAAGCAGAGTCTGGCGGGGGGCGGACGCGGATCCTCGTACATCGATCTTCGCTATCGAGAAGACCAACGTACTTTGGCAGAGCGGCACTTCGGTAACGGCTGAAGGGTTTGGAACTAGAACCCCATTGTGTCCAGGTCAAGGGCGTGGGTAGGAGGCGAACGGGCATATTGTGGTAGAAGGCGGCAAGGTAATCAACAAAGAGGTCTGCAGATGGAGGTGGCTCTGCTTCTTGTCGATCCTCTGATGCTCCATGACCAGTTGGTATTACCCAGTCTCTCATGAATTCCACCTTCTTACTGATCTTGGGTACTTGTGCTACATATAGTGTATCCCTTCCAGTTGTCGATAATAGTCTATTCCTGGTTTCCGCGTTTAGCCACTCTTTGGTAGTTTGAGGTTCACTATCCGGATCGTAGTTTAGATCATCATGCGGTAGAACAAGAGGACCGGGAAAGGTTCCTATCGAGTAATCCTTGCCCTTCTTCGGTGCTCGCCCAGATGTCGTTTCTGCTGCTGCACGTGCCGCGGCATCTGGTTGTTCATATCCTGCTAATTCTGCGAAGGGTGAAGGCTCCAAATGTAGAATGGCATGTTTACATGTCATAGTGAGTATCGGATGTTATGAACGGAGGGGAGCAAAAAGGAGCTGAGAAAGGGATAGAGGATGTTGCCTAAGAGGGGGCTGAATGTCGTGAACGCTAGTCCGACACAGGAAAGGTTCGCGATTCATGTCTGTACCAAGCTGCTCATCGATGACTCGCCCCTGCTCCTGCTGTCTTTTCGTCATGTGCAGTCCATTCCTCCTATTCCTTGTACGCATCCAATCGACACATCTACCACAGCGGATCATTTCTGCCCCAGTATAGCAAGCTCCCTCCAATCGCCAAGCTGTTGAAAACACCAACGTAATGACCTGCAATCTTGTCTTTCGCTCCATACGCGCTGACAATTACCGAATCCGCGACAGTTGCAACTAATCCTGCCATTACTGCGACACCTAAACTCCTCCTGTCTCGCAGCACCAGCCCGAAAACTGCCAGAAGAACGCCATTTTGAACATTGCGTGCTGCTATAGCCGCGACTAGAGCTTTTTTTGTCTTCTGATCTTCTTCGTACGTGCTTTGATTGTTGCCGGAACGTTTTGCGGATGCAGGTGACGTGTCGGACTCGCGTGAAATGGGCAGACCGTAGCCATCTGCGAAGAAGGAAGGATCACGTAGGCCTATTATACCAAACGGCACAATTTCGAGGGTTGCGATGAAAAGCGCAAGACATTCCGCTGGTGGAGGTAGGTGGTGGAAGAGGTTGCGGACTTGGGTCGTCATGGTAGGCGATCGAGTTGATAACCAAGATAGTTTTGCTTAAAGTAGTACCACTGCAGAGCTTTAGATGCGAAAAGAGACATGATGCGGTCTTATAGACGCAGTCGAATCAATGCAGGAGATACGTACAGTAGGTGTATGTAGACCTCCTTCAACTCCTATTGGCTAACATAGTTCGGACTTCGGATGCGGGGATCGCAGGGCTGAAATCGTCGCCCTTTCCCCAACCAGCTTTCGAATCTAATACTCATTGCATCTTATGCATGTTTTCGAGAGGAAAGAAAGGCGACTAATGCTCCCATCTCTGTTAGTGTGTCGTAACAAAGGCCTGCTGGCGTATGACTAGAGCGAGGACGCGTCCGTTGATGAATGCTACGTTATCCCCTAGGTACGGCAAGCGCATCAGAACATTGCCATCACATATGCAGACTCCAAAGACGTATCCGTGGGCCCAAGGACAATAAACCTTCTGGAACGAGATGGTAGACAGGCATATCAGGGTCCTTTGAGACAACCTTGGAAGGATATCACCATACTGGAAAGATAGCCTTGGACTGCAGCCAGTAGTTCACACCGCAAGTGGCATGTGTACAGTAGTACTCTGTCCTTCAGTAGAAGCTAGAAGTCTGATCGGATTCAGAGATCCTTTGGAACTGAGCGGTGTCGTAACCCTGACTGGGTAGCCACATGGCAGCTGCGTCTCTCCATTTTGTCGTCCTATTAGAAAGCTGTCATCTAAGATGACAGTGTAGGCACCCACATCGTTACCGCACTTTGCCTATGAAAGGTAGCGATTGGTGAGTGTGGTGCAATGTGCATCTGCTTGTGTAGTGAAACTCAGGTGGACTTCTGAAGGTTTGATCACCCCTACTCTCTAAGGGATCTTGTTCGTGTGGCGCACTTTCCTCCCCTTCACTCGCCTCGACGCCACGAAAAGCTCGGAGTCGCACACTTCTACATTCACACGCACTCCAATTTTGCTAGTCGCACGCTTCCCAATACATAAACAGTCTCTCCTCTCCTTCTCACGCTCCACAGACACTCGCTTCTCAACTCTTCTGTCACGACTCACACTTCGTCAACGCCAGAGCAGCCCCGCGACTCTCGCCACTTGTGCCTTATTTTGGCAATCTAACTTTTAGAAAGCCATCTTTGCTCTCTCACCTCTCCGACAACACTTGTGAACTACAGTTCAACGACCCCTCTCCTTCCACCCCCGAGCGAACGCGAAAGATGGCGACGGCTCCTTCCTTCTGGGCTGCTGGCAATAACAAGATCAAGTCTGCCGAGTCTCCGAATCCTAAGATTGCAGAGGCGCCACCGAAGCCCAAACCAGGCCCTCAGCAGAAGAAGGGTCTCGTGCTCAAGGGCATCTCCAATGGGCACATCACAAGTGACTTCTCTGCAAAACCCGCTGTAGCCACCGATAGCAGAAAGGCCGACTGGGCTGATGATGACGACGACAACAGCTTCATCGCGGAGTTTATGAGCCAGGACCCGAAGGTCGCCACACTCGAGACCACCGTCGCTCTGAAACAGGAGCGCGTGAAAGAACTAGAGGCGGTGGTAATCACGAAGACTCTTCGAGTTGCAGAGTTGGAAGGTGCGGTTCAAGATAAGGACCATCATATTAGTGACCTAGAGGCGGAGGTCCAAGAGAAAGACAGCAAGATCAGATTACTAAAGAAAGAGAACAGCGATCGACTCCTTCAAAACCAAAAGCTGCTGCGCGAGGCTCACGAGAAGGACAGCCAGATCAAGAAGCTGGAAGTTGAGCTGAAGGGGAAGGCTGTGACCGTTCGCAGCCTTGAGCAGGAGTCAGCTGCGCTTGTCCCTGTGCCAACAAACGATGCTGAGTTGATCACCGAAGACGAACTTGAGGACAAAGAATTAGAAAGCACCAAGATAGATGGGACTGACGGCATTACTGAGGCGGAAAACGAGGTCGATGAGACCTTCTCTGAGGCTTCGGATAGCTTCGAGATCGTTGATCCCCCCAGGGATGAGGAGACTAGAAAGATCAAGGAGCAGGAGACTGAAGCGACCACTACTGGAGAGTCCGTTGACACTGTTCCAACGAAGAAGAGTTGTGGCCCTTCGTTCGGCGAGTCTGAATTCCCGACATTCGTAACGAAGAACATGCTGAAAATCGTTCCGCCAGCCCCGAAGCCCAAGACCTTGACCTTTCCTATAGATATGTCTAAGTATGGGAAGAAGTCCACCGCACCACCTACCACGAAGATTGTACGTCCATCATCAACTATGATCGAGAAGAATGGTCACACGACACCCTGGGGCCAATCTTCCAAGCAGGCACGCGACAAGACCGGCGCAATGCCCGAGTTTGACTACTCGGCTGACATCCGTCACATGCCGCATAGCAAGCGCATGCTCTTTGGCAACGGTCCTGAAGTTGTTGTTAAGCTCGGTGATGTCAAGCTGGCTACTGTCACCAAGTACGTCTTGATGCAGTGCTCGTTCAAGGCTCTTGAGTACTTCACCAGACGACCTGAAGCCACCTCCTGGATCCTTCCCGCCGACTCGATGGACGTAGACTCTGCGACGGCGCACCTCAAGTGGATGGACGAGATGACCTACCAAAGCAGGATCTACTCTTTGAAGTTCCAGACTGAGCATGTCCATGACAAGAAGAACCTCAAGATCTGTCACGCTGCCCGTGTTCTAGGACTCAACAACATATACGTTGCCCAGTTCACTAAGCAGTTCTGTGACCGTATCCGCGCTGAGGATATATCGCCCGAATTCATGGATCTTGTCTGCCAATTGGCTTACCCGGATAATGACCCGATTTTTGACTGTCTAGCCAACAACTTGGTTAATCGAAAGAAGGTTGGAAATGACAAGGGCGCGGCAGAATTGGAGAAGCTGTTAGCCAAGTACGCGCTTCTAAAAGACAAGGTGGATAAGATTGAAAAGCGTTTGACTGGTCGTCCGCGCAAGACCTGGATGTCTCCCGAAGGCAGTGCGCGCGGTGGTAGTAACGACCGCAGCAGCGGAAAGGGCCGTAAAAGTGGTGACGCTGAAAAGTCTTTGCCGAATGTTGTACAGCCTGCGCCTGGCAACAAGCCGGTTGCTCCAGCGGCTGAGGAGGCGCTATTCACCATCCTCCAGTAGACTAACACTGTGGTATGACACCATACTTCCTTGGGATGGCTAGAGTATGCTAGAAAAGAGAAGACTGTCTAATGGCTTTCACGACGCTGGTACAGTCCAAATGCGTTCGAGCGGGAGCTTTGTCCAGGTTGTAGGTCTTTGCATCTACAGCAAAAATGGATATATAGATCGACAACTTGTTTCATTGATAGAGTGGTATACGTCTCTGGACATTTGAGGTCTGGAGACATCTTCAACGCAATCGACGAGTGTCAGGTAGCATAGTTTATAATGCCATCGATGAAATCAACAAACACCTCACATGTACAACTGAATCATCAGGAAGAGTCTGTGGAAGCGTTTGGTTGGGAGTCTGCTTTTTTTTTGCCAACCTTTCGCAACCAGACGGATGCATCTAGCATCTACATTCTACACCTTTTCGGCTGACACATAGATACTTGACACCCTTGTACGGAGTTACACCACTACCCAGGCCTTTACTCTTCTTTTGGTCCACGTTCAAGCTCTCCACGCGTATTCCACTCGGCAACCAACCTTTGACGGAAAAGCTGATGGTCGCACAGCTTGGCATGAGGACTTTGTTTGCCTGCTTGATCTTGGCGTCGCTATCCGGCCTCGGCGTGTTAGAAGACGAGGCCGCAGGCAAAGATATCTGCGTATTCTGGTCGTCATCATAATCGTATGTTGATGTTGCAAACGAAACCGGTCCACCGGCATCCAAAGCATCCTCCGCAGATGGGTCATCCTGGCCAATAACAGTCCCACGTAGCGTGGCTGTGGCTCCAATTCCTCCACCCCGGTCTTGAGACATGAGGTTGCTTATCTCACGACTACTTATACGCCATTCTATTGCCCTGTCGCCAGGGGCGTAGCCTGCATCTCCTGTTCCGCGTGCGAGACGAAGATCGGCGACGTTTCTGACAGACGCTGGGAGAGGAATGTGAATGGTCATTTCTTCGATAGCAGGAGCAGACGTCGTTCCTGTGGAGGATGTGCGGCTCAGGCTAGCCTTTGCAGCGCTGGGCTGAGAGGGTTTGTTTCCGCTGAAGCGTGGGTTGAGTTGGAGTTTGACCTCGAAGTCTGTGCCGCTTGGCCCAAGGGAGGGGTTAACGGATACCGTAGCAGGTATGTTGAGTTTTGGATTCGCACTCTTGGCGCTCTTCTCGGTAGAAAAGGCATCCAATGCTGCGGAACCTAGTAGATCGACTTCGTATCCAGCGAGCACGAAGCGACCATCTGGCGGGACGAATGACAGTTCACCCGGTCTCGCTTTCCATTGATTGAGCCTGACGCAAGGGTGGAAGACGGGAAGCGAGACAGCGTTTTGTATGCCACCTGCGCATCCCAAGTGTAGTATGAGATCTGGAATTCCCGAGACCTTGGCAGTGAAAGCGATGGTACCATTTGCCACTGCAGCCAAAGGACGGCCAGATGGCGACAGGGTGACTTCGAGTGTTTCCACAATGTCTACATACATCTCATTACTCGTGTGCCTGACATTGGCTCTTCTCCACGGTACTGGTGAGCCTGTCTGACTTGAGGCTGGCGAGGGACCCAATCGCGGACTCGGTCTTCCACCCCCTAGACCAAATGCTCCAGCAGAAGATGGTGTGAGCGAGCTTGGTGTTGAAGATGGTAATCCAACCCCTCCTAGAAGGCTCTTGAGTAGATTCGGAGCTTCAACGACGTCTCTCAGTGCGTTGGGCTCGGTGTTGGCGATGATGCCGCCATCGACCATCTCACTAAGTAGTTGTGCGACGACATCATAGTTTCCTTCGATCTTGCTCGCTAGCAGTGGCGAACCCAGGAAGTCCTCAAGTACGTCGGTGAGGCGGTGGAGGAGGGTGAGAACGGCGAGAGGGTCGGTATCAGCTGATGCCGGGCACAGGAACAGAAGCTGGTCTTGTATTATGCTGTATAGCAGCGTCGGTGGGTTGGTGTTGGGCAGGTATATTAGCGGGGGTCTTGGGGCGGGATGTGCGAGGTAGAGAGGCAGTAGGACAGAAGATGGCGGTGGGCGATTGAGGTACGTGTGTTCGAGGAGCGGGGTGCTAGCGACATTAGCGATGAAACACGTGATGACTGCAGCAGCGTGATCCTACTTGTGCTCATCAAAGATGTAGAGAGCTTCTATTGCGCTCATGGTGTGAGAGTGTCAGCTGCGAGCCATGCGCGTGCGAGGACGTGAGGTTCGCGTCGTGGGGCAGTTTTGGCGGGGAGCTTCCGGGGCTAGACGATCCCTGCATGGCGGCGGCGGCTAGAGCCATGTCGTCCAAACTTGTCGTCGCAAGACCTTTATACGATACAGTCAGGGTCTTGGTTAGATCTCTAGGACACGTCTCGGCAGTGACGGCAATGGCACTGCAACCGCCATCTCCTCCGACCTTTCAAGAAGCCCTCAAGAATGACAGAGCGCAATTCGAGGATTGCACGCCCTGCCGCATAGTTGGTACTGCACTCCCTCGTCGATATGAGCTACCTGACCCAGTACTAATACACACACAGGAAGCGCAACGTTCCTTGGCCTCGGCGCCTTTACCTATGTCTCGGGTCATTCGCAAATCAAGGCCAATGAAGCGGCGATACGAGCCAGCAAAAGCATGTTCGGCATGAGGAGCAGAGGTATCGCTATAACGGGGACAAGCGCTGTCATGGTGGGCCTGGGAGTCTATCGGTGGTTCTCATGACAGGATGGCTGCAGCATGAACTAGATGAGGCACGGCATGTAACGTGTTGGAATTCCACAGAACAGAAAGAGAACTGAGGACCTAGAACAATATTATTGATACCGTCTCCTTCACAAAAAAAAAGCTCTCTCTTGCTATCTACTTGCACACCACTAAATGATGTCCCGCCCCATAGAGAAGGAAAAGAAAGGTATATAGATCCAAAAGCAATGAACACCACAGGATGCGTCTATTAAGCCTCCCCCAATGCGTATGAAAAATGATCCACTAGCCCTATGCGCCGTCTGGGTATGATGCAGGTAGTCGTGATTCGTCGAAGCGTCGTTCGTGTCATTGCCTGGAGTCGGACGAGTGGCCTCTCAGGCTTGGAGATTTGTATGCTATGACATGCGTCCGCGCTTGGGTCCGCCGCCTGACGAGCCGTCTCGTCGGTCGTTGGAGCCATCGACGTTGAAGAAGTCGTTCATCAATCGTCTCTTTTGGCCTGCGCCTGTGCCTAGTTGGAAGAGGTTCTGAGCGGCGGATCGTTGGAGGTTCCGGGTGGACGAGCGGTTCGAGGGACGGCGGGGCGCAGAGAAGGCACGGCGAGCGGCAGCGGACATGTCGGCCGAGGCGGTTTCGTTTGGTGGTTCGGACGGGAAGGCTTGGGCGGCAGAGAATTCGAAGACGTGGTGTAGCGGCGACATGTCAGCCTCTGTGGTCGAGGCTTCCATCTGAAGGGGAGGCGCCGAGTCGCATCGTTGCTCCGTAGCCGTTGGCGGATCCAGCGTGCCTGAGTCTTCCATGCCGGGGTTGCGGTCCATAATGGGCGAGGAGCTCCTGGCACGGTTGCTGTCGAGGTACTCTTCGTCGCTGTCGCTGCTCGACTGCTTGGGCAGGCTTCCATCCAGCCGCTCCGTCGCCCACTGCCGTATCCGCCAGCCCTCTCCGTCGCCCAGGCCCATGTTCTCCTTGTCCAGAAACGCGAGCAGGTCGTCAAGAGCTTCTTGGTAGCCGTCGGTGCGGGCCCTGTCGAGGTCGGCAAGCGCCGACTTATACAAGTTGGTGACGTTTAACGCCGCCGTCCGGAACGACTGGTGCACATCGGGCTGCCGTCTTGTCTTGGGCAGTGACTTGTTGAGGCTGCGCATCGAATCCATGGCGGACAGTCTTTGTCAGGCTCCGCTGAGTCGTGGCCCGTCTTCAGCACACGCACGCGAATGCAACCGCGATGGAGAATGCAAAGTACGAGAGAGTGAGGTGATGAGGGAAGAAAGACAGACGAGAAGGCTATTTACTTGCAGGAAGCGTCGCTTCCGTCGTTGTAGCTGAGGTCGTGGGCCGCTGCGGGGGGCCAGCGCTGTCGTGATTCTTAGGAGTGGTTCCTGGCCCGTGCGCTCATTGCATGTGCCACCCATCACCCATGCACCGCGCTATCCTCACATCACATCACATCTGTCCATCTCTCTCCATCACCATGTCGTTATGACTTCACAGATAGAACGTCTCCCTGTGGAGCTGTTCGAGCTCGTTGCTGCCAGTCTGGAACTACTGTCCTGCAAGAACCTCCGTCTGACTTCCCAGAGGCTGCGTTTCCTGATTCATCCACTCTTTGTAGAATGCGCCTTCTCCCGACTAAAGACTACTCTCGGCTCGCCCTCCCTTGGTCGTCTCGTCAATGTGTCACGGTGTGAAAATCTTCGGGGTGCTGTCAAAGTCCTGCAGATCCAGCTTCTGACCTCCAGTGACTATCACACGCTCGCTGCTATCAGCCGCGTGGGCAGATTCCCTCCACCCAAACGATTTCCCAGGGTGCCTGGCATCCAAGACAGACATGTCCATGACGAGGCAACTACGTTGAAATATGTTCTGGAAAGCAGATATCCGACACGGCTCTACGATAGCCTTGTTAAAGCGTTGCGAGGCTTCACCAACTTGGAGGCTGTTCACTTTTATCCGAGAAATGACCAGCCGGCTGCATGCCGCCGCCTCATCTCAGAAGACGACCGCTTGTTTCGTAGCAGGTGCTTCCAAGTTGTCGTCGATGCTATCGTCCAGACCGATGTTCGTCTGCTCGAATTTCGCATGGCTAAATGCAGACGCGGAACCGCTCTACACAAAGAAGCCACCCTACCGTTTTCGGTGCTCAATGTACCCGCACAATCTCTTCATGCGTTGTGTCATCGCTTTTCGCATCTCCACACTCTCACAATCTCTGTCTTGACCATCTACGACGACGTTTCTCAGGTACCTGGCTGGCAGAAATGGATTGCAAGCATTGTTGCCACAGCACCAAAGCTGAGAAATCTGACTTTGAGTCTAGATCGCAGTGCTTATGTCGCATCTGCATTCCGAAGCTTAGCCTCTTCCTGCACATGTCCCAATCTCCAAGTGTTCCAACTCATGTTCTGCGCATTGCACGCAGACGATCTAGCTTCCATGATCAGCAGTCATTCAGCGACGCTACGACGAGCCCTCTTCTCTGATCTTCGTCTCGTTACCGGTACTTGGTCGTCGATATTACACGCTCTAAAAGAGTGCAAAAAGCTTGAACATCTACGGCTGAGCTCGTTGTCTGAAGAAAACCACCCGATCCAACGCTTAGACGTACGACGGGAGAATCGTGACATGGCCGGTATGTTGGAAGAAATCATCGCCATTTATGACACCCCAGCAGATACGCTAGCCCCTGAGAACAGCAGCTCCGTTGGTCCCCATCATGTCGTGGGCTTGTCGGTCAACCTGCGCGAACGGCTCAATATCACGGTACCCAGTGGATGAACAATTCATCTATGATTGCCAGCGCACGCTGTATCACCTGCTCCATGTTGTTTGTCAAGACGTGATTGAGGATATCAACTGAGGGATTCACGGTGTTATTCAGTCAAAGGCCGATATTCGTCTATTTTACGACAACTTCAGGCCAATTCCGTGGACGTCACCAAGTGAGACCCGCTGATCCGCCTATCGCTCCATCGTGGAGTGCTTATCGACTTTACCATCTACGACCGTCATGTGGGCTCGGCTCCTCTCTTCGCTCCGATGACCCAACTTTCTTGGTACATCTGGAAACGAGTTGTTGAAGAAGACCGTCGAGACCATGGAGAGAGAGATGGGTTCCAAGATCGAAGATATGGAGAGAGCTCATGCGATTAGAGACGCCAGAGAGACGAATGTCGAAACAAGCATCATCGAAGTAGACACGAGCGATTGGCAGATTTT
Source organism: Alternaria alternata (assembly GCF_001642055.1). Classification (NCBI taxonomy): domain Eukaryota; kingdom Fungi; phylum Ascomycota; class Dothideomycetes; order Pleosporales; family Pleosporaceae; genus Alternaria; species Alternaria alternata. The sequence continues at coordinate 255,587 of NW_017306194.1, read as the reverse complement.
CCGTGTCGCAAATGGAGGCGGAGCACCCCCAAAAAGACAGAAGATGGCTCACGGAGGGGACAGTGTGTAGTAAGAAGATAGCTGGAATGGACACTGACCTGGTCTATATGACACGGATACTTTGCACAGGCCACTTGGCATAAGACTGAGGGTTAAGCTTCGAACATCTGAGTTCATCTTCAATCGTCTTCGTGGGCTGATATATAAGCCTGACAGGCAGTGCGATGGTGTCAATCATCCTTGGATGACTGTACGTGCATATTTCACGATGATCTCGACCAATGAACACTAGAAAAAGAAGCATAGAGCAACTTGACAATTCACACATGCAGCGTGACTTTCCATGTTTTTCAAAGACACCGCACACGCAAAATGGCAATCTCCTTTCGAACAGTTCACTCCACGTCTTCTCCACTCGTTCAACAAGTTGAGAACCGGTGAATTTCGACAGACTAATGCAAAATGTTACAGATATGGCTATTCTCCACAACGCCACTGCAACGACGCGAAAGCTTGATTTGACACGGATCTGCATCGCTTCCATAATTCCGTCCAGTCGCGCATGCATGCTAGATTCAGCGATTGCCTGCATTGCATCGGAGAGTGGGTAGTGGGGTAGCGCTGACCGGAACACCAAGGCGTTGCCGGCGCCGCATCTGGCCTGCATCTGGCTGGTGTTTGCGCAGGTGGCACAGTACCAAGCTCTGGGGAACCAGCTACTCGATTTCCTGGGTCTGATTATATTGCTTTGCATGAAGGGTTAGGGTCTGCATCACGCCATGTACTTGCTGTTTGAAACGTCAGTCTAATTAAGGAAGCATGAACAGCGGACCCTGACGTCTTGGAAACCATTGAAACTTTCATGGAATTTCACGCCTAGACGGCGACAACCCTCAGTCTTGACCTCGCCCATGCACAGTCTCACCACACTCACACGACACGACAAAATCAAGTCGGCTCTCCACGCTGAGGTCCGAGCAGACTCTGCGACTGCTGTGCTGCTTCTGGAAACGAGTTGTGGATCATCCTTGCGTCGATGCTGTCGATCTCACGTCGGGCATTTTGACCTCCGACAGCAACTCAGCAAACAGCCAAGATCAGCGTTCCACGACCGCCAAAGTTCAAGCCACTTGTCAGCGCGACCGCTGAACATAAGCCTCGTAGCGCCTGTCAGGGTCTGAGACTTGCTCTAGTTCAATAGTAGCGACTACAAACGTGCCACGATGCGCGATACTAGACGACAAATCGCATCAAGCGCCAGACTGTCAACGGTTTACTCCATCCAAACCCGCCAATACCGTGGGCCGGAATGGTCAGAAGGTGAAAGTGGGTATAAGCTGAATCCGGTCAGAATGGGAATAAGGGATGCATATGGATGAGCAATTGCGGAGTTTAGGTGGGTAAGATCGCTGTTTAGTGTAATCGATTTTTCGACAGTTTGCACGGAACCGTCAGTGTGGCTATCATGGCCATCGTTCTAACCGTAATTTAGCCCAACTCTCATCAGACCGTTGAGCGGCCAACGTTGGACTCTGAAGTATATATTTCTTTCAAGTTTCTCACGTTTCCCAGCTTTTGGTTTTGTAGGTTTCAACAGTCAGTCTCAACAGTCAGTCTCGGTTTCGTCATTCTTTCTTTTGAACTGAACAGCCTTGCCCATATATCATTGGAGTTCATCGTCAACATCTTTGGGGTTTGCCAGTCATCGACACAAGACTACATACAGCAAATCTCACCACTGCACCAACATGCGTTCCTTCGCCATCATCCTCATTGCCCTGGCGGCATCGTCAACTTCGGCCTTCGATATCTGGCCTCGCTCATCATCCAAATGCCCGTCCGTGTGGTCGGATGTCGCCTCCGAACTTCAGTCTGACTTTGCTGGCTGTGGTGCTGATGCTCACGGAGCCATCCGCGCGCCCTTCCATGACTGCATCAACAACGGCTGTGATGGTAGTCTAATCCTCACGGACGAATGCTCGAGATCCGAAAACGCCGGCCTCTCTGCTATTTGCAAGAAGTTAAAAGGCTGGAGCGATAAGTACAACGTCGCTGCAGCCGACATGATCCAATTTGCCGCAGCAACAGCAATCTCTGCGTGTCCACTTGGCCCTAGGGTTCAAGCATTGGTCGGCCGCAAGGACAGCTCCAAGGCCGCAGCCGTTGGGAGTGTACCGAGCAGCCGTGGTACCTTAAGCAGCATCTTGGGAGCGTTCAGTGCGAAAGGTTTCTCGGCCGATGATGTTGTTGCACTCATGGGCACACATAGTGTAGCACTACAGTTCAACGACGACCCATCACAAGCTGGCAAGAGTCTGGACTCGACACCTAGCACGTACGACAATACCTTCTACAAGGAGACCAAGGATGGCACGGCGCCATACAGTCTGCAAAGCGATGTTCTTCTCTCCAACTCGTCTCAGGTATGTTTTGACCATGACTTATCCTTGCCTCTAACATGATACTGATTATCTCTACAGACAGCAAAGACATGGTCTTCCTTCGCCGATGACGCCGATGCTTGGTCCAGCGCTTTCACAGGAGCGTGGAACCGGTTTGCTGTGATTGGGAGCGATGCGAGTAAGCTCCAAGATTGCTCGAGCCTGATTCCTAGTAGCAGTGCAAGCAAGAAGAGGCAGGCTTTCAATGCAAGGTTCACGAAGATGATGAGTGCGAAGTTCAGGGTGTGAGTCACACAAGAGAAGGCATTACGAAGCCATGATAACGACTTGGATGGCACGGTGTTTGGGAGTCAGACCACGAAATGGTCCTAGATTTTGTTTTACATGGGCGCTTTCGCGCAACGTGACAGCATGTGGCGCAAGGATTCGCACTTTCACTAATGTAATGATATGTTCACAACTACTTCAAATATCCTTCGTGTTCACTTGAATTACGCCGCTTTTCCACCCACACTCACCAATCATCTCTGGCGTCGAAACTCTTCATCGAAGAGAACCTGACGAACATGGCTTTAAAACACGATCTTTGGAAGTACAAGGGTTCTCGGTCGTTCTCAAACTGTTTACGTAACTGCCTCAAAACGCAGCTTATTTTTTCCTGTCATCATTGTGCAGGTCTTCTCCCTCGCCACCATGTCCACGATACACTAGGGCTTTGGCACCGACCTCACCTATGATCAAAGCTATGCTAGGTTTAACTTTGTACAATATGCATAAGCTTTCGTACTCACATGGTATCTGCTAGTGAGGAGTGCAATACTTATGTGCCTACCTCACTCACCACATTCATCACATGCTGATAAAGTCCTGGTAATACAGGCAATGTCGAGTGAGCGACAGAGGCGATGATAGACTGCGAAGATGTAGATCTTGATACGATGAAGAGCCGAGTGTCAAGGTGGATGAATAAATATGTCAAGCACGTTCGAAAATACTAAGACGGCCACTGAGAGCATTAGCGTGCCCCATCATGAACAATGCAGATTTTATCGAAATCGTTGCAGAGGGGGTTTATCCCCTCTGGACAAACCACCAGTAGCCATCATGATTCAGGTCATAATAAATCACGAAGTGAAAAACTAAATGTGAAGTGGACAAGTATCATTCCAAAAAACATCGCTACAAGAATCGAAGTTCCCCTTCTAGGAGAAGTATATGTACAAAAGAATCATCGCACAAGATGCGGAATCGTTTACTGAAGGGCCTCAATCATACGGCGGATCTTGGCAGCAGACTCGCTACCAGCCTCCTGCTCAAGGAAAGCAATGAAGGTCTCGAGGGTGTATGTCTTCTCACCAGCACCGGCAGCAGGTGCAGATGAAGCAGCAGGCTTTGAGGGCTCAGTAGCGACGGGTGCTACAGAGGTAGGCTTAGCCTCGACGGCAGCGGCGGAAGTAGGCTTAGCGGCAGAGGGCTTAGGGGCTTCAGCGGAAGGCTTGGGAGCCTCTGCGGTGGGCTTGGGGGACACGGCGGTGGCAGTAGGCTTGGAAGCAGCAGCGGAGGAAGGCATAGGACCCTTGGAAGGACCGGGCTTGGTAGCCTCGGGCTTGACGCACTGAGAGTACCATGGGTTCCAGTCCTTGCACTCAAGACCCTCGGCACACTCGCCGGTACCCTTGAAGCCCTGGCCACCGCACTGGTAGTACTCCTTGATGGGACCGGAAGCTTCGGCGGTCTGGGTAGGACGGACGGCGGTAAGCATGGTTGTGGGAGCAACGACAACGCTGGAAGTGACGACGGGGGATGCGGTGCCGGGAAGCATAGAGGAGGTGCTGTTTGCTACAGGGAAGGGAGCAACAACGCTGGAGACCTCAGGAGTAGGGGTAGAGACAACCTCAGACTCGACAGGGGCAGCCGCAGACGAAACGGCGACAGAGGTGACAGCTGCGGAGCTCTCAACAGCAGAAGACACCTCAACTGGTGCAGCGGAAGAAGGCTCAGCCTCAACAGCGGCGCTGCTGGTAGCAGGAGCAGCAGTAGAAGAGGCAGCAACGGAAACCGGAGTGGAAGCAGCGGGGGTCTCAGCGGCACCACCGGTAGCGGTGGCGGCAGGGGCACCAGCGAGCTCGCCGAAAGTGAGGAGCTGAGGGGTAGCCTCAGTGCCGCCAGCGATCAGCTCAGGGCCAGGGGCGGGGTATGAGTCGAGGTCGGCGTGAATTGAGAAACCAAGACCGGGGCCAGTCTTTGAGTAGGCCTCAGGGAAGGTGACACCCTTAGGCTCGAGAGTTCCGCTACCAGTGACAGTAAGCTGGTAGCAAGTCATGTAGTGCTGAGCACCACCGGCTGGGCCTGCAGCGTGTAGGGCGATTGCCTCAGCACGGAGAAGGTAGTCACCAGGAGCGATGTTCTTGGGAATGGTGAAGTCGAGCTTTCCGCCTGCAGAGATATTAGACATGCCGCTAGAGTTATACATGTTTGTACGTACAGTTGTAGTTGAGGTCCTTGGTACCCCAGAAGTCGTTGTCGCCTTGAGTGGCATCTGGGTTCTTAGCCCAGGTGTTCTGGTAGACCTTGAAGAACTCGCTGGAACCGTCGGCGGTGGCTGCGTCCTCAACCTTGGACATGTATGCGAGAACAGGACCCCAGTGAGCACCACCGAGGCCTTCCTCTTTGCAGTCACGGGTGTTGTGCTGATGCATCTCGATGGTTACTGTGTCACCGGCCTCGAAGTCGCACTTTCCCTCAGCAGGAGCGGGGCTGACGTTGCCTATACTATTGTTAGCATTCATGACCGACCGGATCTACAGGAGACTGACATTGGAGAGCATTGCTGGTGTAATCCTCGACGGGGCTGTTGGAAGGTGGCAACCTGGCACAAGTGCTCTCGAGATCCTTTCCGTTCTTCCAGAGTTGTTGGAAAGTGGCGTGGGCGTTTGCAAGCGCCAAGATGGCAGGGAGGACAGCTACGGACTTCATAGTGTATATGTTGATGCGAGTAGTGATGTTTGGAATGAATGACTAGTCAAATATGACAAAAGAGTGACTGAAAAAGCAAAAGAACGAATGAATGACGAAGTCTCGTAGTGAAAGAATGTCCAGCGCAGCTGCGTTACTGTTTCAAAAGCTGGCGGGCTCCAAGGCTTATATCCTCCTTCAGCACAGGAGATGAGTTGAGCCGTGATGCCGAGGGATATGTGGCACGCTGCATGGTTAGCCGTTTCGTTTACCACCGGTCCAATCTCGAACCTAACGTCAGGGCGCTATGTGTCTGCAGCCACAGGCGGATAGATGAACGAAGGATGGGGTCCTATGCCACGAACAGAAGTCTTGGGAACCAGAACCAGGTCCATGGGTCAAGTCGAAAAGTGACAGGTTTGACGTGCGGGGCGCTGATTGGTGGATATATACGGTGCCTGGAGTTCGAGCCGAGTATGGCTTAGTGCTGTTTTGACCTATGACAAGGCGAGATTCCTTTGCATTGCAGGGGCTCTTAGCCATCCTTCGCAAATTGTTGGTGATGCCATCCAACACAAGGGATTGCAGTGCATATCGATGCGTCTATCTTGGTGTTTTCTCTCTGCTAGAACAGTGCTGGTACTACTTGTAAGACATGAATTGCAACGACTATTCGAATGCATTGGGCCTGGCGGCAGCTCTGTCTCGGAGATGATTGTGTAACGGCGCAAAGCTGCAAATTCTATTGATGGTATCCTCCGCAATTTCAAAGAATCTGCAGCTTAAGATCCGATGCGGGTCTTCGAGCCCAGGGTTGAGATACTGGCACCGGCTCCGGGAGTGAACATGAACATGAACATGTTCACTGAGAGATGACAAGACGGTTAAATAGCGACAGGATAGTACCTTGAACGGGTGTTTGCAACATAATGCGGATGAAATGATGGACAGATACCCGCTCGTGTATGTTTCTCGCACGGCACGTTGAAACGTCGTGGTGGGGCGAGACGAAACACTAATTGTAAGATCAGCACTGGGTTCGCAGGTCGGAGCCTCAGAGGAAAGTATTGACGCGGGTCGAAGCGCAAAGCGACCAGAGGCGGTATAGAACAGGACGTATCGGTTGATGGGTTGTGGCGTGAGCTGTTGTGCGAAGGAAGAGGGAGGCCTATTGCGCGGCGATAGCAAAGGACCATGGTGATGTCATGCGCTAGTGCGCCGCACCAGTCACAGTTCAGAGTGTACTCAGGTAGTCATTCTCTACGATGGAGTGATGGATCTTTTGCAATGTCATTGCGCTTAAAACCCGAACTTGTACACAGACTTACCTCTGAGGTATCGACGATAAGCAAGAACAACTGACGAGGATACCCTTGCAAGTGGCTCAATCAGCGATTGCCGTAACGAGCACGTTAACGATGTGGATTGTCGCTATGTGCGTCCCATGAGACTCAACGCCATGACTACATCGAGTTATCTCGTATATCTGAGAGAATCCGAGCTTCTCATGCCGTCAAAATTGATCTCATGTTGGGTCTCATGTGTGACACGCTGGGTTCAAAGTAGCCAGCATCAAACGTAGGCTGCCTAGGAAGCTATTTCTACTTCAGTCCAACTATACGCTTGAGGTGCTTGCCGAGCACTTGTCCATGCACGCGCATGAGTTGAAAGATCTAAGTTGCAGCCGCTGTGTTCAAGTTTAACAGAAGCTTGGCGGTAAAGGTCTACTGATGTTAGCATACCTGCCACTATGATCATAGAACCATTGACGGCCTAATTTGAACAACAAACGCGGTCGCACTGTTTCGAATCCCAATCCAGTCAAGCCCACACAGGTTTGCCGCGAAGACGAAGAGACCCCAATATCGCGCACTGTACTCCAGGAACCGGAACGGCTACGACAGTTTTCGACTCAAATAAAACGGTGCGAGTGCCAGCTGACTCTGAATGCTAGAGCCGCACCGAGCTCGAAAGGCTTGTCGAAGAAGAGGAGCAAGCAATTGCGGATCAGCAGCTCGCTTTGGCCCTGTCCTATTTGTAAACCGATGATTAAGACTTTCTACCCGGCTCTACTTGCGCTTCAAACCTAACTCGCGATCGTTGTCTTGGACCCGATAAACAGTGGGCACATGCTAAGGGACCCTACACAGACATATGCACGTACGAGATCGCTCCTGGCGCATTTTCTGGTCTCAGTGCGTCGAGTAATACCAGAGAGAAAGCATACCACAACGCAGAACTACTCTCAGAAGCGCACCTCAAATTTTGGGAGGCATGTATTGACGGTGTACCGGCCGTAGACACCTTGACACTTGAGCGTGAACACGTAGCTTACAGCTATTGTCGGCACTGCCTCTTCGATCCCTTCACTATGGCTCTCGACGGCGTCTCCACCTTTCTTCCCAAGTGCTGGAAGGTTCTTACTTCTCTCGATGTCTGCGGCAAGATTGTTCCGAAGCAACACACTAAAAAAATCGACCTCATGGTGAGGAAGCTCATGACGCTCAACCCAGCTTATTGCGCTGATACTGACTGCACGGCTCTCATCCGCCTTGAATATATCAGCAGCGAAGCAAACACTTGAATCGAGTGTAAAAAGAGAATCTGTATGCAGTGCAAACGCCAGGTACATAAGAAATTGTGTCCAAGTGACATACACGTGTGATTCCTCATTGAATTTAGCCAAGCAATGGAAGTGGTAGCAATGAACATGGTCGAGCTTTCTCGATGTTGTTTCTACATGACTTGCTACTAGAGTCATTCATTCTGCTACTTCTGTGGCGGACCTTGGGAGATATACACGTGTCCACAGTGAGAAGAGCATTATCTCAATCGTCCTGGTCTTACCATCCAGACAGCCCCGATATCAGAATTCGCTGAGCATGTCTACTCCCAGCAATGCATGGATTGTAGTGCGGATTGGCTTCGATTCGTCATGCACTGTAGCGGGTGCGAACTGTCGAACTGTTGGCGTTTCATCGACAGCACGCGAAGAGTAAAGATCAATTGTGTTGGCTGTGGGATGTGATAGAGAACCTCGAAACCTGGAGTACTTCCATATAGGAAAGACGCCTATAATAAGCGCGCGCGGCTCAGTGGATCCCGGGTGGGGAGCCGAAATAAGATCTGCACGCATGTATGATGGTGTAGGGTGATAGATAGGAACTACATCGGAGGTTGAGCAGTGTTCTCCAGTACATACCTGCTATCAAGCAGCATCATGGCTCTTTAGAGTTTGGTGAGTTAAACCTCATGAAAATCGCCATTTGGGACGCGTGAACACAACAAAGTGATGCCCTTCACCAGAAGAACAAAACTGACAACGAGTCATGTAAGATTCATCCTTATCAGTCGGGCGGGATGTAGCGCGCCACAGTAAGCGTTAAGAGTTCTTCTTGTCGTATACTCATCTTCGAGATTTCGACTCTGTGGTACCTAGGTAGCGACAATCGTGGCAACGAGTTGTGTACCAAGTATCCAACCTCACATGTAGAGAAGACCACCCACCCAGTTCGAATGCGTAGTCTCTTGTGAGTCGTAACAACGTCCTTTACAACAGGCAGCCTAGAGTTGAAGCAAAGATGGACATGGGAGATCGGCACCAGACCCCTTTCTAGCCGACTTGGCCTGTGCGGGGAGTCGTCTTCGCTAACCAGTGCTTATCCTGGCGCCTCAAACATCACTTTGCCAATGACCTCTGCTTCCGCAACACAGCCTTCTTCACATTGTTTCCACCACCTCAGGAGAACACTTTACCGCCCGACCCGTCCAAGCCACAATTGCTGAACGGTTCTACGCGAGCTTACCTAGCATGTTTTCAGACTCCTTAGGCACACGGCACTTACGGCAGCACTACACAAGGCGTCGTAACAACAAAAGATTAGACTGAGTGACCCGCTATTCGAGGTATCGAACTATAGTAGTCTTCTGACATGCCACTGCAAGCTAGACATGACTCAACACCCCCGACCTCGTGGCGACCTGTGGTGTTGTCAGTATGTCAGACGCGTCGCCGGTACGCGACTGGACATCTTGACAGTTGTCGGCACGTACCTGCATATTCTCCGGTGAACTCTAAACGCGTAAACGGCAACGGCATGAGAGGTCACGGACTATGCGTCTGCAGATCTTTCCTCAATGTTCATGACGCTGACGCTGAGTGGCTTGCCTGGTCCCCCCTCTCCCGCCTCAGGGCTTGAACAATGCAAAGGGAAATTCGAGTTGAACGTAAAAGTAAGGTTCAGCTCGTGTTACAATCCTTGAATTTTGCTTGCCTGATCCGTAAATGGAAGACTTACAGCTCATTACTTCTTGCGCCTCGCCTCGGTTTCGGTTATCTCGACCGCATTCAGGTTTCGAGTCTGTACTTTTTACCGCCACACGGCTTGTCTCTTCGTAACTCAAGCCCCACAGCCAAACTTAGCACATTGGTACCTGGCATAGTCTCAAGGGAATCCCATATAACACTGACCGTGATCATGTCTTCGAACGATGTGCCTTGCTTTTCAACACAGTCGTTCATTCTTTTCGCGGTCATTCTTGTCGTGTTCGCTCATTGAGAGTAGTACGGCTTATTTCCATTGCTACAAACATGGTAGCCTACGCTCCTTACCTCGCTGCTACAGCATCTTTGTCATCTGTTTACCACGCAGTTACCCCTTCTGCGTTCCGCTCCGCGCCTATCTGCCATGTAGTCACAGCGACAGTGACTGAATATGCCACTGCACGGCCCACTACCAACGCTCATGGACATGGCGGGCCATACTATAATCCTTACAACGACGTACCCCTTCCATTCGAGTGGCCGGGAAAACCATCGCATGGGGAGGAATACCCTCCTCCTCGACCTTCGATTCCATATCAATATGGAGGGCCTGCTAAAGATGCGTATGATGAGCCATGCTGGATCCCAAAGGGTACTGGGCAGCTCAAGCCTTTGCTACCAAATGTTGAACAGTGTGGCAACTCACAATGGGGACTAATTGACTCACCTCATCTTCCGGTCAACGGCCTCCCCGGTAGTATTTCTGATAGCGCCTACACATCGAATTCTACAAAGCTTCCATCCACATTTCCGCCTTATCCTACGGTATCTGGCCATCCAAACAACCATACCAACGCCACAGGCTTCGAGTCTATCAGGCAATCCTCCACCAGGACTCTTGGATCCGTTGTTACCGCAAGTGCTGCCAGCACACCGACGGCAGATCCCCTGTGTCCTACCATGCCGGACACTGGCGTGACAAGGACCTACGATCTTCATGTAGCTTATCAGACCATTGCTCCGGACGGTGTTACCAGGAATGGTTTGACTGTAAATGGCCAATTCCCTGGCCCTCTCATCGAGGCCAACTGGTACGAGGTAGCGCGAAATGACGTAAGGCTTTAGCTGACCGTAAACTAGGGGCGATTGGATCTTGTGGAGAGTCACAAATGACCTGACCGATGAAGGTACTACACTTCACGCCCATGGCCTCCTTCAGACCGAGACATCCTGGTATGATGGTGTTCCTGCTATTTCTCAGTGTCCAATTTCGCCCAACGGTGGATACTACGAGATGCTTTTCCGGGCCGATCGTTATGGCACATCTTGGTATCACAGTAAGTTCATCCAAGTTAGACTATGAAATGCCAAGGCTGAGTTTCTTAGGTCACTACAGTGCTCAGTATTCTGGTGGTGCTCACGGCCCTATGGTCATCCATGGACCAAAGCATGAAGAGTATGACATCGACGTAGGACCTATCATCCTTGAGGATTGGTTCCACGCCGACTACTATTCTCTTGTTGAGGGTACCATGAATGGCCTATTCCCGCCTTCAAACAACAACCTGATCAATGGAAGAATGAACTATCCTTGTGCAAACACAACGCTACCTTGCACTCCCAATGCAGGTACCTCCAAGTTCAAGTTCGAGTCTGGAAAAAAGCATCTACTACGTCTTATTAATATGGGTGCAGAGGGCAACCAGAAGTTTAGCATCGATGGGCACCAGCTGAAGGTCATTGCCGTCGACTACATTCCGGTTGAACCGTACATGACGAACGTTGTTACTCTCGCTGTTGGTCAGCGCACTGACGTTGTGGTCGAAGCTATCGGCAAGCCCAGTGATACGTTCTGGATGCGCTCTCAGCTCGCCCAAGGATTCCGCTGCACTCTGACTGACGGCATCTCGCCAAACGCCCTTGCGGCAGTTTACTACGAGGATGCCGATACCAACGCCATTCCTCAGACAAGCTCTGATGTCACCCAGGCTCAGCTTGAGCAGTGCAAGAATGACCCTATTACGTCCGCCATTCCGCTCTGCAAGATCCCTTTGGAAGAACCTGATCATGTCGAGCGCGTAGACTTCGATTTCCGCTCCAATGGCACAAACTTCATCTGGTACCTCAACAACAGCACATATCATGGGAACTACAACGAGCCCACACTCCTGAAAGCGAAGCGTAACGAGTCAGACTTCGATCCCGAATGGAACGTGTACCAGTTTCCTGGTGCAAAGAACGTCCGGATTCATCTTGTCAACCACGGTCTTATTGGTGGCCACCCTATGCATCTCCACGGCCACGACTACCACATTCTTGCGGAAGGCTTTGGTGAATGGGATGGTGTCGTCACAAATCCGGAGAACACGCTGCGTCGCGACGTTCACCAGATGCAGAATGCGCGCAATGTCACCGGAACAGTTGAGCCCTCGTACCTAGTTCTACAGTTCACTCAAGACAATCCCGGCGCCTGGCCTTTGCATTGTCATCTGGCGTGGCATGTTAGCGGTGGGCTTTTCATGCAGATTTTGGAGAGGCCGGAGGACATCCAGAAGCAGGCCTTTGAAGACGAGCAATTTGAGCTCTGCGATACCTGGGATGCCTACACAGCTGGAGTTGTTCTTAACCAGATCGATTCCGGCTTGTAGCCGAGGTGCTAGAGTCATGAGATGGCGGCAAAGTCTACAGATGCTACCTAAGTACCTATTCAGGCCCCACCAAGTGAATCACGTGATCCACCCACGAACGCTCACTTGGTGCTTTATACTTCTACCACATTACTTAGCTTTCCTTCCTTGTACATAGAACAATTAATTTACTCTTACGTTCTGTTATACATCTTCAGATGCCTTTAACAAGCGCGTGCGATTCGAATGTACCCTAAATCACCGTGTGCAGCGATGCCCAGATGTCACGTCGGATCGTTACAAACATCGCAGTTGCGGAAGTTCCATAATCTGAATCAAGGGTGAGTATGGTTATGTGTCCGTGAGCCCTCACAATGGTTATGACCTTTATCTCTCTACCACGTATCGTTTTGGTAGGGCACAAGCAGTGGAATCGTCATGGCCATGACGTCATGGACCACGCAAACTTTACTACTTTCTATTAGCGAGATTAATCAATGTAGCCATTCGCGTACGTTCAACTCGTAATCGCGACACCTAGGCTTTATCATCGTCTCCTACCAAGGGTTCAATAAAAATGAACGCCGCTCCCCAACAACTCAAAGTTCTGCTGACCGGCGGTGCCCGAGGAATTGGGCGCGGACTGTTCAGACAACTCCTGACAGCTGGACACGATGTCATAATCCTAGACTCCAACAAGGAAGAGCTAGAGCATGTCAGATATCGAGCACAAGAATGGTCAAAAGGGCGGAAGGAGAGCTGGTTTGCGCTTGAATGCGACCTCAGCAAGCGAACGGAATTGAAGACTGCTGTCGACGAAGTTGAAAGAAAGTTTGGGGGCAGGCTCGATGTTTTGATCAACAATGCTTTCCCCACCGATCTCTCACTATCCGAAGATCGAAGTATGGAAGCTGAAGGAGAAGACATCGAAAAAGAGTGGGATTTGAAGGTTGCGATTGGACTCACTGCGCCGTACATACTCAGCCGCCTTTGCGTCCCACTTCTAGCTGCTGGACGCTCTACTCCGAACTCTCCTGGTACTATCATCAACATGTCATCAACGCGCGCCTACCAATCTGAATCTGACCACGAAGCCTACTCATCCGTCAAAGCTGGACTGTTAGGATTGACACAGTCGATGGCAATATCTTTAGGCCATCGTCACAAGATCAGGGTCAATGCAATTATCCCGGGATGGATTCACGTAGCCAACGAGAACAAAGCTGCAGATGATGGTAATGTCAAGTGGGAGGAAGGCTTGAGCAAGGAAGACACTGCTTGGCACCCATCTGGGCGAGTGGGTAAAGTGGAGGATATCGCGAAGGCGGTAGAATACCTCATTGGAAACGAGTTTGTGACTGGTCAGGAGGTTGTCGTGGATGGCGGTGTCGGGAGAAAGATGGTCTACCCCGAGTAAGTGTATAAGATCGACGCATCAACACCTTTCGCATCAGCTCAAAGATCCACTATTTGTTCTTCATCCAAATGTCGGATCGAAAGCTAGGAGATCATGTTTCAATCTATATTCCACTGACACGCCTTTTGGCCACTACCAACAACGTGCCTTTAGGATAAACGCAGTGATGTAGACATTTCTAGTTTCAAAGGTAACAGTTCTTGTCTTTGGGATAAGTTTTTATTCCTCAAATATGGCTCATAGATTGACGGCAATTTTCCTACGCATGCTTTCGTTAATGTCTACTGGATCAGGTTTTGCTTGGATAGAGTACAAACCTAATGGTTGGACCTTGCATCGAACCAGAGTAGGTTGTATAACCATAGACAGAGACTAGGCTTGGAACAATATGCCTTCTGCGCGCTTTCGTACAATCACAGGCTTGTTACAACCGTGATGTGCCTCAACGACTGCGCGTAAAGAGGAGTATTGCTCGGAGCTTGAGATTCGCGCCATCCCGTGTGAGATTGGCCGGCGCCACTCATGGCCGCGAATGCACGCGTGACGCTAACGCGACAAGTCCTTTACTGTAGCACGACTTTCTCGCGTTTCACTATCTTCATCTAGACTGCACAAGCGAAAGGTGGTCAAACAGAGACCCAATAGTAGTAAATGTACATTCGGATCATAACCCTACAGAGAAACTTGTCCTAGCTAAATACTACATACAGTCTTTGTCATAGACAAAGATCTTGTGTCGAACAAAGGGAGAATGCCAAGCAGCTTGCCTGTCAAACAAAAGGTACATGCAACTCAGATCTGGTCCAACTCAGAAAGAGCTATGACCATGTTGAAGATTAATGATAGTGAGAGTGAAAGCCCAGTGCCACACGAGAAAGACTTGCAACGATATCCTGCAGAAAGAGAACCGAGAGAGAGGTAAGCCCTGGAAAGAGAGGGGCATGGAATGGAAACGACTAGCCTACTTATGACCAATATCAATATTCTCTCCTATGCTCACTGACATACGCAACCTCAGACGATGCTTTCTTCCATTTACTTTGACTTGGCGTTTGTATCCGCCTTTCGACCGCTTTACAGGCAGTTGCTGACGAGTCACGTGATCATATTATAGTCGTTTGCAGGTAAACAATCTGCGCGTCGAGCTCCCCAGAGAAGACTACAGCGCACCCAAACCAGTCAAAAACCTTCCCATCTGAAACCTCTCTTTTTTCTCCATTTCGGACAAGGAAAATCAAGTTGGATCGCTAGATTTGCGCCCTTGTCATCATCAAATTCACAATGACAACAGCCGATAATGCGACAAGCCTCTCCACCAGCGAATCGTCGTAAGAATCACTCGCTGTAGCATTTACATCATGGACTAACTATAAGTATAGTGAGCCACCCATACTCCACGACCAAGGCATGCCCAAGGCTGCGCGTGCCCACCGTAGCAGGACTGCCAAGAAGAACGCACTTTCCAAGGACCTCAACGTTACTATTTCCTCTTCAGATCAGGCTCTTTTGACCAAATCCGTCATTACCGTCAAGAACGTCATGAAGGAGCAAAACGCTGGGTCGACAGCCAATGCTCCCAGCATCAGTGATGCTGGTGTTTCGGCATCTGATGCTTTGCCTAAGAAGCCGGGTCAACTATCGTCTTCTCCTATCGTGGATCAGGCCCTAGACAACCTGTTGGTAATGATACGACCTGAGCGTCAAGATCTTCTTCAGGGCCCTTGCATAACCATTCACGTGGGTGGAACGTCGGTTATCAATATCTCCAAGCGCGCTGCAATGGCTACTTCTTCTGTCCTTCACAAGCACTTCACCGCCAATCCTGAGTCGCTAGAATATCGTTTCTCGCGTGGTCAGGTTCATCCTGGCGCAGTCCGCTTTCTGCTCATTGACTGGATGCAGGAGACGTGCAATGAGTTTGAAGCCTATGCCATCCCAGCTCAGAAGACCTTTGGCGAGGACGTTGCTATCTTGTGCGCCGCTCGCTTGTTGGGCATGGAGCGTTATTGCCGTCATATCCTCACCGGCTATATTGGTTATCTTAAGACCCATCTTCCGAGTTACGAGGAGATCATTGCTATCGAACAGAACGCCACCTCTGATAAAGACCCGCTCTGGACTGCGATGATCAACCACCTCTGTCATGATCGCTACAAAGGTCTTATACCTGATGCTGAAGACTTCGAGGCGTTTCTGGAGAAGCACACTCGTCTGAAGAAGGCTATGGAGTCGGCTGATATCTTCTTCGCTGGATACGCGAAGAAGCGAGCCGAGGGCCGGGAGAAAGAGCGCCGCCAGCGCTGGGAGCAAAACCAGGCTGAGAAACGTCAGCGTATTGCAAGAGAGCAGCTTGCTGCTGAGTCATTGAAGAAGAAGCTTGACGAGAAGGGCTCCGGTCTCATGTCTGTCACGGCGGATGAGGCGGAGGTGCTACGAGGGCGCACTCGCACCCGTTAGAAGACCGCTGCGCCTGTCCCCTTGACTCACATTGATATTTAGTCAACATGGTTTCTTCAGATGTGGAATGGCGCCTATGTGTGCGAGACAAACATAGCTTTGCCCTGCGAGAACGCTGAGGTTGATGAGTATAGGCATGCGCAACGGACCTGGATTTGAGCATGTCTTTTCATCTTGGGTTTTACATGAGCGGTGTACCACTGCGCTGAGAAACATCAAGTAACAGACATGATCATACATGATGGATAGATATAAGTGTTGATCAAATCCAGTCTCCAAGCTTTCACATGAAAGAGTTATGCTAACACCTCTCCTGTCTTCTGAATGTCCCTGTTACCTTATGCCTCAAAAGTCGTCTGCCCAGTCATCACTGCTCGCCTCATCCCACTTTTGTTCTTCCTGCTTGGCCTTGCTATGGCCCACCCACCAGGTAGGCACTGTTACAGGCGGCTCACACTCTTTGCACCTGGCTTTTATGTACACCCTGCTGTCTATACCAGAAATTCCAGTGTTGAAGTAATGTGGCACAACGTCGATCATGTTGTTGCAATAGGCCTCTGCGCAAATGATTGTGTGAGCGCTAGTTGAAATGGATGGCCACGAATGGGACGTTTCAGGAGAAGGTGATGACGGAGATAATGATGGGCCTGACGAGCAGGTTTTGGTGATATGAATACCGTGTTGCGGGCTTCGACGGATGACGACGGCACTGTTCGGAGGGTAAGACATTTCACTCTCTTTGTGTGGATTGCTTTCTTGCTCCTTGATGAAATAGGTAGAAACTTTGACAAGGAGTAGGTTGAGTGGGGAGTAGAGTCGTATATGAAGTTGCTGATTGATTATGCCAACTTTGACAGTGATGATTGCGTGAAAAGAGCCAACAAGCAGCCCTAGAGAAGAACGTAGAGCGGAGCGACTAGAGAAGCGTTTAGAAGACATGAGAAACCTACCTCATCGCCTGCCTGATACCTATCGATTACACGGCCCACATACTCCGTTAGCAGTGACTCGCTCATCTTTTAGCAAGTCTCTCGCGCTCCATCTGTCCATGCGACCTAGCTCCATCATCATCGGAACGGGTACCATATTCTTTCTTGAGAGCTTGGTCTCCGGTATCGTTCTGAAGAATGATTGCTGCTCTGGTAGACTCGCTTGCCTCAGGGGCGATAGGTTACTTGCAGTTACTAGGCACGTAGCAGGAGATGTTTGTACATGAGAAAGAGTGACGAGGGTTAGGAATTGGCGGCCAATGGGAAAATGTAGGTTGCGTCTCAGACCATGATTGGTTGATAGGCAGAGCTCCTTCCGTCTGAGGTACAGCCCCGCCGGCTAAAGCTGGACCCGCTCTCCACTAGTTGTTTAGCATCATTTGCATCATCACAACACGTTACATCCTGCCTGCCATTGTGCTTCTCACCACTGTTAGTCATTTCCTACACTCTCCACTCGCGCTTGGTTCTTCATTGCCACCATGGTGTCTACGCGCTCACATCCCCAAGGCGACTTCCCCGCCACCGAACCTTCGCCCGTTAAGAAGGCGCCACGGTCGCGGACTTCGACTGCGTCCCCGGCACCCATATCTTCCCCGGACCTTGACTCCCCACCATCGGCAAAGTCGCTTGCCAGACGCGCAGTTTCCAATGCCAAAACCGAGATCAGCCCTCCCTCTCCATCCGAGATCGACGAGCCGGCCTGGTGCCACACAGCGTCAAATCTCACTATAGTGTGGCTCGCCATATCCATGCCTCTCGTGCTATGGGACTCCCTGTACATCCTTTTGCGCCCGCACACTATGGCTGGCGGTGCACTTCAGTGGCCAATCTGGAAACCGTATGAAATCTATGCCTCGATTGATCACGTATACGGATGGCCCGGGTGGGAAAACAACGATGGATTTGGTGGCGCGCAAGGCTTTCTGAACGCTATCGAACTCGTGCTGTATGGACTTTATGCCATGATCATCTATAACCATGGTGTGCCCACGACTGGAGGCACTGGGCTGCAACTCAGTGAGGGCGTAAGCAAGTTCCTTGCCGGAGGCCGGAAGGTACGCGGGAAGAATGGGAATCGCGCGCTGATTATCGGCTTCGCTGCTGCGGTTATGACTCTCAGCAAGACAGTACTATATTGTGCGTATTCATGCGGCACATAGCCAAAGCACAGGCTAACAATTGTAGACTTCAACGAGTATTTCTCTGGCTTCGCAAATGTCGGCCATAACGACTGGGCTACGCTGCTGTTCTTCTACGGTATCATGAAGTGAGTCGAACTGTTTTTCCGCCTGCGCTTAGCGTCTGAAGTGACAGGAACGCTGATTCGTTCCGCAGTGGTCTTTGGGTAATTTTCCCAGCATATATGACTGTCGTCTTCGGTACCGATATCCTCCAGGCGCTCGACATTGCAACTGAGTCTTCGTCCAAGAAGCGTTATTAGCTTGAATCTTGAGGAAGCTGTTCACACATACCAACGCTTCAAAGTTTGGTGCCAACTTACAACAATGCCCAAATATTCAATCAAGACGAGTTTGCGTCCTTCCGGTGCCCGCGAAGGCGTCGAATAGCTGTACGAAACAGTCCTCTCAAACGTTCCAAGATACTGCCGTGCGAGTCCCCAGCGGCCTCGGCATCGTCCTGCATGGGTGATGGCGGCTTTATAGAAGCTAGGTTCAGTGGACTATGCAATTAACAACGCGATACCACTCACCAGCACTACTCCTCCTCCATTAATATCACGCTTCAACTCAAGAACGACAAATTCCGAGTGCCAGTCGTCTGGTGGCAGGCTTGCCGATATTCGCTGCGCATCGGCGGTTAGATGGTCAAGCATGTATGGTGCTTGTACTATCATTGGCGCCATAGGCATTAGTGGTGGTTTACTTTTGATGCGCTGAGTAGCTCCAAGGGGTGTCAGCCGAGTAGAGGGTTGAGTGTGAAATAGGTGTACAAGGGTGCATCACGGATCCGCCGGCCGGAAGTCGCATTCACTGTTTGATCGCGATACGTTCACTTTCACAAGCATTTAAGATATTGCCATACGCTTATTACTACAATACCATAGGCCTCAAATCGTTTGAGGCATCGAACTAATGGCCGCTTCATTACTCATTCTTGTCACTTGCATCCTGTATTCAGAAACCTTCAATCGCTCCCTCGCATTGACACGGAGTCAAGACGAACGTCTTCAAACTTTCGGTGAGCCCTTACATCACATTGCATCCCACTCCCAATCCGCAAGCCCTATCTTTTCTCTTCTTTTGACTACTCTCTGCCTCCAAGATTGCAGCCCTTCGATCGTCTCCCGCACGCTGCTCACTCACTACCCTGCGTCGCTCATCCAGATCGGCCATGCTTATCGCTTTAGCAAACGGACCTTCGTCATCCTCGACAAGCGCCTTTTTTCTCTCCATCTCGTCTCTTCCAGGCGTACTGAACACAGATTGCTTGCTGGACGCTGTGCCCCCAGAGAGGTGGGAGTCCTCGGATATGGATACCTGTCGCTGCACATTGGAGGCCGGCCCTATTACATTGTCCCGCAAAGGTGCATCCACGGCGTGCTGTCGCGGTGCTAGATGCATTCGTGGGTGAATACCGTGCTCCCGTTCTGGTCGCTGCATCGCCGCACCGTCATTTGTTGACGACACATAGCCAGGCTGAGACATGAGTGGCCTTCTCTCCATTGGCCTTGCTCTTGTCTCCATAGCTTCGCGCATCTTCTTACGTTCGGCATGAGCGTAAAACTCTCTGAGCGTCTCTTCTTCTCTAGAATACGTTTGCGGATGAACGATATCGAAATATCTAGAATGATAGGGTGATTGATTGTCGAACGATTCGAAAAACTCGAGCTTTGGTGTTGGGTTTGAGATAGTAGAAGTGAGAATGGGAGGATTTGATCTCGACTTTGGTTTAGAAGAGCGTTTGGAGTTGGGGCAAGGCGTTGGGTTGCCGAGTGGGAGATATGCCGAGCGCTTCTGGGAATTTGTCATAGGAGTGGGTGTATCTGGGCAATCCCAATTTGCGTCGCTGTCGCTCTCGACTTGAACCTGCTTTTGATGTGGACTCGCACCCTGTTCTCGATCGTGGCCATGTGATGGCGACAGGCGATGCAAGGATAGCTCCGTTGGTGTGCTATACGGCCGCTTCTTGGGACTACTCAACCTCGAAGTGCGCTTCACTGGCGATTGCCTTTCCATTACACTGCCACCTCTTTTGGTAGTCACGTTGGCAGTGATATCTGCAGGAGAGCTGCCGAAGTTGCCGTTTTCCGCGGTTGCGACATAGTTTGTAAATTCTGTCTCTTGTTCGCCGAAACCATACATGTATGTTTGATTAAAACCATCACTCTTAGGCCGCTCTCTTGCACTCTCAGGTGTAATTTGGTGATCGAAATTCGGCGTGCCAGTGCTTGCTAGATCCAGTCGCAGTGCGTCACTCAAACTCGGCGGCGGTGATGGAGAGATCGCGCGAATCGTAGAGCGTGCTGTTGATGGACGAGTAGGGCTTGGAGGTCCTGAAGTAGGCGGACGCGGGCGAAAATGTGTTGACATTGTCGCGATCAACAATTGTGGTGTTGTTGACGAAGATGCGGGTGGTTGCTGTGAGGATACGGACGGGACCCAAAAGAATGACATGCAGGGCAAAGCCGATCAACGGGGCTCTCCGAACTTGTTGCCACCCAGGATGGAAAGGCAAACGCGGTATTCTGAAGAAGCGAAAGTGAGTGTAAATAAGTGACGCGCTAAGAGTGTTTGTAAAATACTGTTCAATGGTATGAAGGCGAGATACTCGCGGTTTGCGAAAGCAAACCAACCTCACTTACCGACCAATACCACAGTACTACTACAAGCTTTACATCGGTGCGCTCAGAAAATCCAGAATAGAACTCGCAAACGATGCGACAAAATTGTTCCAGCGATAAGCCAGGTGTTGTTGTTGTTGTCGCACAAGTACGTCATTGTTGTTGTCTAAGACAAACGACTATACAGTCAAACTTCAAGACAAAGAAAGGTTTAAGGGATATAAGGACTACTTTACCCGTAGATAGAGCATTACAACGTATCTCAATACACTTCAGTTAGTCCATAATTCAACAATTGTGTAGCCTTTGCGGTACATGTGCCGAAGTGCTACAGCATAACGATCCGATCACCATAGCGAAAACTTCATACTCAGTAAAACCATAGCTTTCCAAATAAGATTACTGAATTCTGGTTTTTCTACCATGTTCCGAACTATATCACTCAATCAAACCATTCTTCCGTGTAACGCGACCACCTCTGCTGCCGCCATTCCAGTCTATCATTTCTTCGCATGTAAAACAGCCAAATACTTTATCCTTACCTCTTCCCCTGAATCACTGACATCATCTGAACTATCCGCTGAATCACTGTCGGTCTCGTCGTCGCTATTTCCAGGACTTAAATTTTTGTCGTTGTTGTCTTCCTCTCCATCGCTCGAAACATCCGAAGAGCATTGGTCTGTATCCGTGTGGATTTTAGCATCGTTCCTAATGACATTTTCGCCGCAGGTATCTCTTTCGTCTTCATCATCACTACTCTCGCTGTAGTACTCAGGAACAGTAGCTAAGGTGTGCGCATGATGATCCTCCCGGTTTGGAACCTCGGTTACTTGGACGGCATCGTGGGCTTCTTCCCTTCCAAATGCTAGTAATTCCCGACACGCCGTTGGCTCGTCGCGTACTTCCGCTGCCTTGGAAACACCAGTTCGAACAGGTACAGGACACACCACAGTCTCCCTCCATAGCCCAGGTTCCTGAATTTCTCCGTTCGCACTACTCCTGTTATTTGTATTCAAGCGGTCCTTGTGCTCATGGCTGTGCTTCGACGTGTCTTGACTCTCGAGCTTCTCTAGCGTCAGTGCAGCTTTATCAGTCCATTTGCCGATAGTCCGAAGTGCGACGATTCCAATTTTGATGTTGCGCTTGTCTTTAATGTTAAGATTGTTACGGGTCTTTACTGGAGCTGTGGCTTCTGAAGTCTTGGAAGTCATGTTGTTGGCCGAGTGTCGAAGAAGGGGGACAGAATCGGAGCGCAGCTTGAGTTTCTGTGAAAGATGCATTCTATAAAGAATTTTACGAACAGACTTTCGATAGATCTAACAAGGCTTGTTCTACAAGCACCAGGCGCGGTTGATGAGGTATCGTGGTAGTGGTTAAGACAGCTGGACTCAATAGCATTTATGAGGTGGCGACACCGCTGACTTTATATGAGGCCGTATTAGATAGACGTGCGCTGTGTTTGTAGCACTGATTGGTGATGCTATTGAACTTCCCAGGCTGTGACATCCGATCGTATGAACTCCCTGACTTCCAATGTGTAGATCACAGAGTCCTGAGGTGTAGAACCATATCTACAAATCTCATCGATAGCCATGAAGCTTTCTCATGGATCTGATACCGATCACATCATAACACAGCAACACCACCTCGGATCACCTAATCCATCGTCTCTGTTGAATTCCATGTCGGGATACACGCCAAGTATCTGTTCTCTGTACTGTTCTACCTCCCTTGAAGGAACCTTGCCAACGCTGTCAGAAGATATTGACTTCTGATACATCGATGCGCTGTCCGCTGTCAAACGATTCAATTGAACGTTGGTGCGCTCTCTTGCGTCCCCGCGTTGTCGACGTTGGATCTCGAGATCTTCGTAGGAGCCCCAAGGCGGCGGTCTAGGACCATTCTGAATGTCGCTTGACGAGTGAAACGATGGCGCAGGATTTGCGAGGGAATGTACTGGTTGGAGGGAGCTATCTCGCTGCTGGGAGATCAGAGACGGCAGGGCCAATTTGTGGGAAGGCAGCCGTCCGGATTTGTATCCCTGGCTTGCGTGTTCGTCTTGGGTTTGTTGCAGTGCTCTCACATCATTATCTATATCTTCCCAGTGGCCACGAGATACATGCTGCTTGGCGCTGGGACGATTTTGGGCGTAATCGCTGGAAATACTGCGTTCCCACAAATTTCGACTCGACTCGCACACGGTGGCGACATACGGATGTCCAGTCGAGCTCAGAGGTGTGATCTTTCCCTCTGGTGCAGTGCCTCGACTCCATAGGCATGGTACAGGTGGGTCCGGCAGTGATCGACGTGGTATAAGATACTCAGCTGACTTCCATCGTGGCAAAGTTTCGGTGTTGGAGCTGCTGAGCTTCGAGAAAGGTATGATTTTTTTGCGTATGAAACTGTTCATACACTTCTTTGTATGCCTCCTTGTTCCACGTGTCATCTTGTTGATTAGGTACGGATCTCAACGAGCCCGTTTCTAGTGGGAGCGGTGGCAACGGGCGCTGATGTGTTCCCATACGATTCCCATGCTCCATTGGTCTGCGTGAAACGGACCTAGTGTCTGTTCTGGTGGAAGGTTCCAATTGTCGCAGCTGTGCATGTGATGGTGGCTGGTCGTACGCGACCACTTCGGATGAAGCTAACGAGTGGCTGCCGCGTGGACTGACAGCTCGTGTAATGTGATTTGGATCCTTTCCCGATCCTGTACGCTCACACAATAGTTTTCCGTTGGGCGGAGATGTTTGTCTTTTGCTATACTGTTCCACCTTGCTTAATGTTACAGATTCGACATATTGCTCAGGACTGCTTGCCGCAGCTTGAATGCGAGAGTTGTTTTGCTCGAATCTTTCAGTGTCCGTAAAGTATGCCCTGTCAGCGGCCGGCCACAAGGGTGGCGCGGATGCGCAAAAGGGTTCCTGAACAAGAGGGTCCGGACTTGGAGGGCGTGAAGAAGCTTCCGTTACGCAGTAGGCCTGATAGGGCCGCCTAAAGGGTGTATCGTAGAACGAGAATAACGTCTCGCTAGGCGCATTTTCAGGAATATCAGAGAGCATGAGATGACAGTTGTCAGTGATTCCGGCGGTCCCCAGATGTCGAAGGTTTGCGCAAGGTCAGTTTCGAGGGTGAAGGAGGTATCAATAGTAGGGCATCGAGAAGGAGTGATACAGTACACTTAAAGTCGACTGTACACTGTTTGTTACTGGAGCGCATCGTCCCTTTAGGTGTTCCACAAAAGGTTTCCACAAAAGGTCAATATTCTTACTGTTGGCTATAACGTCATCGCACCAAGCACGCACCTTGTGATCGAGGCAATACAAGAAACGGCAGTGGAGGAGGGTCACATAGTCCGTGCACAGACCCTAAACGCCCACTGCAGAGTAGCAGTCTTGTGCACCTTTTCTCAGACCTTGCTCAAATAGCCAAGTGAAGCCTCCTCTATACCCACTTTCTCTAATCCGCTTAAGGATCCATATCTCGAACATGCCAATTTTGTCGCCTTGTGTTCCTCTGCCCTCAAAGAAGCCGAGAGCGTCTTGATAACCAACCTGCCAGCCGTATTCGTACTTTTCGTGCTCATAATGACCATTGGGATCCACGCCGCGCCAATAGGACACGTGCTGTTGAATCGCCTCATGCATACGCCCGTCCTTCTCGTGTCTAGCTTTTTCGGTCATCCGGAGTCTGTCATCAGCGGTCGTTTTTGTGTACTGGGGTGGCACAATACTCCCATCTTCTGTTTTAGCTTTAAACCCCCACTCGCCGCCAGGCATCCAATCCATTTTCCAGGTCCAAAAGAAACTGCCGCCAGCTTTCTCTTGGTACCTTCTGCTCTGCGCTTGACCAAATTGTCGTACGAGCTCCTCCTTGGGGACTCCGCCGCCCTTGGCCCAAGAGTCTTCAGTCATAACGCAGGAGTATTCGCCAACAATAACCTGTACTGCACCACGATCATGCACAGAGCCTTCTTTACCATCCAACTGTTCTAGCTTGGTGCCGGCTTCCCCGATGATCTGCTGTGGTGTCTTCGCTTTGTCTTGGTCTGTAAAAGCCCAATAATAGTGCGTGTCAACCACCACTGGGCATTGCGGATGCGAGTATATGGAGTTCTTCTGCAAAGACCAATCTACCGCTTTGCCTAGGTTCCAGCCATCAGATATTATGATAGGAATTCCGGGGTCTATGGCGGACACGGCGGCTATACACTCGTCATACCACTCGTACATGCGCTCTGATTCCCATTCAGCCTCGTTGACGAGTTGGAGACCAGCAATCTCAGCTCCCGCTTTGGTATCTTCTGCAATGAACTGGCAGCAGCGAACACCTAACGCACGGTTACTGGGATTGGTCCATAGCTCGGCACGCCCACTGTTAGTGCCTGAGTGTTCCTGCGCGTTTCCGCCCCCTGGTAGTGCATGCAGATCAACCAGAACGCCGATTGAACGTGCGCGCAGACGTTGGATTAGGGTACGAATACTGTCCCATGCTCCTGTGTAGATTTCAGCATAGGGCTCGAAAGGTGTTCCCTGGGTGAAGACGGCGCCTGGGAGGTCGTAGTAGCCGATGGGCAGGCGGACAGTTGTACATTTGGCCACATTAGCAAGCCATCCAATGGCGTTATCGTGTATAATATTGGCCCAGTGCTCCTCGAACTTTTGCTTCGTCTCAGCGACACCAACCCTGTCCACCCAGGCTTGCACTGCTGCAAGCTCGCTTGATCCCTCAGCACCATCAGGAAATCGAGAACCCTGAAGCCATCGTTCAATAACGTAAACAGATCCAAGATTGGTTCCATGGTGATAGCGATAGCGAAGAACATCCAGCGTTGTCGGGTCGCTGATACCATGGTGTTGATCATGGCCATGGTCGTGACCGAAGCCACCTTGCTGATGAGCTGGGGAAAAGTGCTGTTGATGTTGTGCTTGTTGGTTTCCACCAAAATGGGAGTTACCAGACTCGTCACGTTGAGAGAAGCCTTTGAGCTCCGCCTTGGCTTTTTGAAGGAATCCCTTCATCGTGAATGCGCTGATCTCATTTAGTGTGCTGGTGAGGGTATGCATTGACCAAAGAACATACCAACTGATGTTGAAGAGAATGACTCATGTAGCAGAACTCGAGTGATGTCTTGGGTCTCAGGTCTGAGCGTATCCTTTGTCGTGATGGTTGTGAGCCGAATGTTGGGTGCAGTTTAGTAGGTGTGCCTCAGCCGTGGTGGAGCCGCGGTGGAGCCGCGTAACCACGCATTTACATCTTTGTGATGACGTAAAGCAAGGAACTGGAGATCCGGTAGGTAGGCAAGTGCGTCCGGCATGCATGCAGGTGCGTGCACGAATTGTGGCTGCATCTTATCGTGCTATCTTATCTGTGGGCCAATTACCCAGCTTGCCTCGGTACCTGGGCTAATTCGAGCGTGCTCGCGCTCAGGACGCGTCTGCTACGATCATCGTATATCGGTCGCCATGAGTTGAGAGAGAGAGAGAGAGAGAGAGAGAGAGTTGGTCAATTGACGCGTAAATGCCTAACCTGTGCACTAGTTGGATGTATTGATAGCGGCCTTCATACTGGGGCGTCACAGCTTGCGGCAACGGCAACTGTGCAAGGTGCAATAGCAAACAGCCGCAGTGTGTCTCTCGGAAGGCTCACCGTGTTTACTGCCGATTCAGAGCACGATGAGGGTAGAGGACAATGTACACAACTAGACGCGGAGTAGAGTTGAAGTACCTGCGGACTGTCCTGACTTTTCGCTCTACTAGTCGAGGCGCCATCCCGCCATTTCGCCAAGCTGGACCCTGACATGCCACCCAATCGCGTCGGCTGGCGCCTGTAATGCGACTTCCCCAACCACGACGCGACTGCTCTCACGCATCTTCCACAACTCCAATTCTGTTTTCATATCTTTCTCTTGAAGTTTTAAAGGAGCTGAAAAGACTCACTGCCATTCTGTTACTAGTCTTCTGTCCGTAAATCAACAGTGCACCCCTGCGCGTCGTTCGTCCCCATCTCAACGCGTCGCAACAGCCGACAAGCCGCAGAGACAACATGAGCGCCACAACACCACAGAGACCAAATATGGCTTCTCAACATACTCCCTCCAAGACGCCCTCGCGACGCGTGCTTGGCGATCTCACCTCCAAAGCCATCAATACACCCTCTACCCCAAAGGCCTACGATCCAGCTGAAGTCGCTCGCGCCCAAAGCCCACTAAAGCAAGTCACGACGCACACTCCAACGAACCCTACCGGCAAGGAAAATCTCATGACTCCCCAGACGAATTCAAATAGCAAGAAGAGGGGCATAGAAGAAGTTGAAGGTGTTGAATCTATCGAGAGCGTAAAGATGCTCGCTCGTGCCTGCGACGAGAGTCTTTCCAGCACCGGCACGCGCCTAACCACCGACGCTGTCCAGAAACATACGGTAGATGATACATCGTGCCCTGCACCTTCTCGCGCCACTAACAACTGCAAGGAGAACAATCCCATCGGCCTCGCGGACCCAGGATCACCCACCGAACGCGCCACACCAACACCATCGCCCGAACCAGAGCCAATGCAAGCTTCTCAGAAGAGCAACCAGTCATTTTCTGACCTTCTCAACTATGATTTGTGCGCCAGCCAAAAGAGTGAACACGGAGAACGTGTAGCGATGCCGGCCGCTGCCCCCGCGCCGGCAGTCGCAGAAGGAAAGAGGAGGTCGCGTGCCGAACAATTGCGAACGCGCCTCAAGTTTGGCCTGTACAAGATCAAGACGAACCAGGTCACTAAGCGCGACGCGGATATCATCGGGCCTTACGAAGCCCGTGCCTCTTACTCGTCAGACGCGCTCAACGCGTCGAGATCAACAGCCATGACGTCTTCCGGCGAGTCTTTGGGCGCTTACCGCGTACCGAACATTACTGTATCATCCCCGCGACGCGATCAAGGACCTGTTTTTGTGCAAGCAAATCTGGATCCCTTCCATCCTATAAGTAAACTTGGTCCTGCACCAGTTCAGTTCGCAATCCCACAAGGCAATATGCCAGCATCATCACGTATGATACCCGGATACGTCCTTTCCTCCTCACCACCCGGGCCTCAGCTGCCCCATTCTGTAGCTCCTGATCAGCTCTCCTCACCCATCCGAGCCAGGAGTTACTACGAGCCGCCATCTGAGTCCAGGATACGAATAGGTGAACACGACGCGGATCGCATCAACCTGCGGGAAGAAGACCCGCATTATAGACTCCAAAGACTCAAGCAACAACAGTATAGCTTGGCTCGCAGTGTCGGCGGTGTAAAGGGTGATGCGGCGGAAGGCCTGCTACAGCTTATGCAAGACTCGCGGTAGATATCTCAAGTACAATCAACAACGCATATTCGCTCCCGTTGTTGTATTAGCAACGATTGAAATTGCCAGACTACAACGTATCCTCTCCTTGCGAAATCTTGGTTTATCCAATTACCATCTTGTTTTCCGTGCTAGCAATACTGATTGTGAGCCCGTGTACGACAGATGTCGGTCAATCAAGTCACGACCAGGAGCGTCATAGAAAGTTGATTTGAGGAGGTGAGTTTGATTTCATTACAAAGTGCGGGTAGTATCGTTTTGTCTTTCCGCACGTGGGTCGTCAGATCGTGACTCCTGTTTCACATCTGCAGGCTGACCCTCTACCACCTTTGCATCAGCCTCCATATCCTCTTCAACCTTAATATCGTCCTTATGGTGAGGATGCTGCCCAAAAGGCTCAAGAACACCATTTGCCAGTTCAACGTTTTCGTGGGCAGCTTGAGATTCACTAGCCGACATCTCGCTCCGCTTCGCCTTGCGTTCACTATTCCCATACCGTGGGCGAAGCTGTCTAGACACAGGCAGTGTCTGCATGCTGGCATCGGTAATCAGGTCTACCATATCCAAACAGTTTTCCACAAAAGCTTTGACGGTGACTTCATTGCGCAATTCTCTATCGCCATGGCCGTTGTAATGTGCCGTGAGTACACCGCCCTTTGCGCCAAATTTGCCAGACTGCACTGTGCTATATGAGATATCTTCACCGAACAAGTTTCCGGTGACAGATTGCCGAAATTGGACACCAGAGAAGTGGTATGTGACATTGCGTGTCCCCTTTTCCTCACTCGAAACTCCTGGTATAGTCCACTCGGGAATTTCGATGCGAAGGGGTGGAGCGGTGAGGCGGCCGCCACTCTCAATGTTCTCTACCACAGCATAGACCCATGCCTGTACGTCCTCGTCGTTGTGGTCCTTGACGCTGAAGTGCAGACTTCCACGGCGATAGAATCGTACATCTGATGCTCTATCAGGGAGCAGAACATCGTGGACGTGTTGCTGGAAGCTGAGTGTCATTTTGTGAAGAGTTGCTCTGGCGCCACTCCGGCCGGTACGCATCTGTACGTTGAGACTGGGGAACAATTGGCCAGACGCGTTCGAGAGATCAGGTCTGAATTGGTAGTGTAAAGATGGCGTTTGCAAGCGCGCAGTAGCTGTCAGATTGGGTGAGGCAAGGAGGTTATTTAAGCCAGGGATTGTCGGCAGAAAAGGCGACTGAGATGGTTGGGCGAGCGCTGCTTCTACTACTCGTTTGGAGTCTGCATCTTTCAGGGGAAACAATACCTGACCAAATTCAGCAGAGAGCTTATATGTCGGTTCCGGGATCCAATGGTTAAGCTCATGTGTAGGCAGTGACACATCAGAGGCAGATCGTAGTACGGTCGCCGTAGTGCGATTCACTAGAGCGTGCAATGCTGTCTTCGGGGCTTTCGCAAGTTTCTCGGCCTCAGAATCAACATATTCAGGTTCCGTGAGGCGTACGATAGGTATCGATAGACGTCCTAAATCTCCTCTGCGGTACTTGTACTCTACAGAACTGTCTGCTGGGAACACTGGCAATAAGAATGCTGCGCTATCGTCATTTCCCAATTGCTGCGTATCAAAAGTACGTGTAACTGGCTCTTCGAAAGGCAGGAAGCGGATCAGTGTTCGTTTCGCTTCGTCTATAGAGTTCTTGTCGAAGCCTCTGATCGTTAACTGCAGGAATCAGCTACGTTCAGAACGTTCTACAAAGCCCGGGCATACCATGGTCTTGCCGACAGCTTCGATACTCGTACGAGTCAGCATCGAGACAATATCGAAGTCTTTCTGTGTATAGAACAACGAAACCAAATTTGGTTTGGGGTTCGATGTAACATCGATGTTGGCACTCTGATGCAGATAGCTGCTCAAGTTCATCCCCTTCATCTCCGTGCGTTGAAGAGCTTCTTCGATATCGTCGGCAGCGTACTCGGCTGTGGTCTTATCTGCTGTGATGCGAAGGATGCCGTGCTGTTTGTATACATCGAGTCTTGCTCGCCGGGTCCGTCGAATCTTGTCCAACAGTGTTTCCTTTTCTGCAGCCATGTCAGCGAATTTCATGATGACATGTGCTAATGTACGTACCGCCAGCCTTCAGGAGCGCCAACTGCCATGATTGCAGGGAAAGCTCAAGCTCTCCAGGCGACTCTATCTCTTCCAAGAGCATGAGATTCCAGACGTCCCTCAGTATGCGATCAACGAGCAGCTGTTTGCTGACATTTTTACGGTAACGTTTGATTTTGACATGACGATCGACGCCAGGCAAGCGCTGGGTGATATCCGTGGTACCAGGCTGCCACTCAGAGCGCTCTACAGACCGATCCTGGTCTCCTGATCCTGGCTTCTGTTTGATGCTGTTTATGACACCCTGTTTCACTTTCTCTTTCCGTATGTTCTTAGCGACCGAATAGAATGCTATTAACTGCTGATGTGTGAAACCATTCATGAGTGTTTTCCTAAGCTTGACAAAGGTCGTTTGCTTGACATAATGCGGCTCATCGAGGCCGCTATCATTTTTCGGCCGCAAGGTTTCGATCTGCTCGTATATCTCTTCCGGCGTGACGGCCTTCCCTTCCTCCTGCAGCGAGGCGACTATGTCTGGGATTTCAGGAGCTTCGGAGGATACGGTCTTTTCAGGCTCTTCAGGGTTTTCGGCGGCTTTCTCTGGTGTCAGTTCTGCGATTTCCCTCAGAACCAAAATATCGGCATCGTCGCCCAATCGCTTCACGCCCAAATTTGCTGTCTCTCGTATGACTCTACCCCCCTTCTTTCTCCTTAGTCGGTTCAAGGGCGTCACTTCTCTTGTGATCTTCAGCTTTGGTTGTTGCGCCTGCGACGGCACCGCCAGCTCTTCGGCATCATCGTGGCGGCGAGTAGATGCGGAAAACTTGGCGTGGGATCGTGGACGAGCAAAGGCAGGAAGTCGCCGCCGGGTAATTTGCGCTTCACATCGGAGGCATACAAATGCACTAGGGGTACGGGGCGCAAGCATGAAGGAGTTCGGCGTGGTGAAGACGTGCAATAGTGATGGTTGTAACGGGTTTGGAAAGTGCAATGCGTGCATCAACTTTCGTGACCGCCCAATTCTGCCATCGCGCTTTCACGTGCGAGGCGCGTCATAATACGTTGCGTCACCTCAAAGTTAGATATTAGGTGCTGGGATTTGTGTCTACAGTGCTACATTGGGACTTCTTAGGCTGGACGATGCCAGCTGACTAGGTCTTCTCGCAAATCAAATTCATCCACCTCGTGGTGTGGACGATGTCGTTTTCGCGCAGCCTCCGCCTTCATCTGCGATGCCTGCTGCTCCAGACTTCCTCTGCCCCGCACGTTGGGTGAGTGACTTGAGTTTGTGTCTCCAGGGCGCAGTGTCTCATGCGACTTGCGATGAGAGCTGCTGCTGCCGCGCATGTGTCTGGGCTCGCTCTCGCTCACAGAGCTGCTGCTATCACCCGCTGCGAACCGTAAGGGCTGGGCTCGCGGCTGCTGAGAGTATGGTTTCTCGCGATCGCCCCATCCATCTCCTCCTGCAAAAATGTCCTCGATGCATTCGTCTGCCTTGAGCTCACCGGGTTGTGCGGACCAATATGCGGCGAGCGTACGTCGATACATGTCTTGGAGTTCGCCGGCTTCGCGTGACTTACTCGTCAATGAGGGCGCAACTGTGGATATGAGTACAAGCTCGTGGTTGAGTCGGGTGCGCCTTACCTCCGTGATCCTCAAGCTCGGCCTGCTCTCCTGCCATGATACCAGCGATACCACTAAAAACTTGCGCCGTCTTTAGGGCAGGCGCAATGAAGTTCTTGTCGCCTTCCGTCTGCTTCATGTATATCCCGAGCTTGAGCGTGCTGTTGATCTTGCTGTCTTGCATAAGGTATCTCCGTGTGACGCCTGGCTCCTCACCCGCCATGGCCGCCATCTCGCTCTGCTCAACGTACTCGGCGAGATTGAGCTTAATGGTTCCCAGTGTGATGCGTTCGCCTCTTCCCGAGCCTCTGCCGTATTCTTGCACGACCTCGAACTCGATGCAACACTCCTGTAGCATGCCATTCTTGTCAACAGTAAGGCGGACAGGGAGGGTGATGTCGTAGTTGTAAGCGACTTTGTGGTCCTTGACCTGGCAGTTGGCTGTGCGGCCGCGATGCTCGGCGGCTGTCGAATGCGAGAGGTGCCATTTTATAAACGATGTGCCAGATACGAGTGGTACGTTGTTCAGGTCGATTATCTGGCGTCGTCAACATAGCATCCTACGCCTTGGTACGGGCAGCTCACTCTTAGGTGTAGGTCAAACTTTGGCTGCGCAGATGTCAGCCCATGCAGCTTCCGTGTACTAGCTCTGTCTTACTCGTCGGTTCTTGGGTACTGCAATCGTGAGTGTTTGAGTCGCAAATGCGACGGTGCGGCGCATGGCCATTGCTCACCAAACGCTTGCATGTTGAGGAGAGAGGACTAAAACCAAGGCGGTACGTGGAGGTGAAGGCAGCCCGGGTCTTACTCGTACTGAGCGTGTGACAGGGTTCTTTGTGATTGAGTAGCAGGAGCGATGCTTTGCGACCGCGAAGGTAACAATGGACCCTGGCTCTGCCTGGCTCCCCGGATCATCCGAGCCCTAACTCCGCCCTCACTCTTTCCACCCACAACTTGCACTCGCTGCCATGCCCCCAGATGCAAATGCCATCGCAGACTGCGTGTTACGGGCCTTTGCTCAGCTACCTGAAAAGAGGAAGCCGAGACCCCGCCACGATGGCGCGAGGGAATGGGTGCCCCTCGCCGGAATCGTCTTATCTAAAGGTAATCGCTCACTTGCATCCGGAAGGAGCTTTACTTGCTTATGCTCATGACTTAGTGAAGGCCAAAGCCTGTCATGTGTATCTTTAGGGTGAGCCATTTCCATCACCCGACCTCCAAGGGTGCTTTCTCAAAAACGGGCATCGTGTAGTCCAATAGCTCGCCGGGTGAGGTATTAGCCATACAGGTCAGACAGGGCGCATGAGATTGATCCAATTGACCCTGAGCAAGCTAGCTATTGCATAGAATCTGCTCGTAGACGAGATTAGCGACTATGGACATGCACTGAACCTTTTCCAGCACTGGCATGAAATGTCTCCCTGCCAACAAACTACCCGTCGCACACGGTAACATCCTCCACGACTGGCACGCCGAAGTCATCGCCATTCGAGCCTTCAACCGTCACCTCTTGGACGAATGCACTCTCATATCAACGCCACCTTATCCAACGTCCGGCCTTCTTCGAAAAGTATCACCTGACGAACAAACCAGAGACCTACAGCAGCCTTTCACAATCCGAGAGGATGTATCCTTTCACATGTACTGCTCTGAAGCACCCTGTGGAGACGCAAGCATGGAGCTCACTATGGCTGCGCAAGAAGATGCAACGCCGTGGACCAGTACGCCGCCAACTCTTTCCTCCACACCACATTCCGGTGATGAAGGAGAGGCTTTAGCACTCCGAGGGCGATCCAACTTCTCTCTTTTGGGCGTCGTTCGCGCGAAGCCTTCGCGACCAGATGCGCCGCCTACGCTGAGCAAATCCTGCACAGACAAGCTTGCAGTGAAACAAGCCACCTCCTTGCTCTCATCAACATCATCTCTATTCGTTAGTCCCCAGAACGCTTACCTGGAAACCTTGGTGCTGCCAGACTCCCAGTACATACCACAAGCATGTGAACGCGCCTTCTCTTCGTCCGGTCGCCTCAGGTGTCTTGACTCGAATGAGTGGAAAGGCGGCTACCGCTTCCAGCCCTTCACCATCCTTCCCACAGATCGAGAGTTTACTTGGTCACGCCGCGCACTATCCGCTACCGAAAAAGCGGTGCCTAGTAACATATCTGCGGTGTGGACACCGACTTGGCAGGAGACTCTGATTGGCGGCGTAATGCAGGGCCGGAAGCAATTAGACCCTCGAGGAGCAAGTAAGATATGCCGAAGGGGATTGTGGCTAGAAGGCCTGCGCTTGGCGGGAGTACTAGGTGGAACAGTGGTGACGAGTGGGGCACTACGCAAGAGGAAGTATGCGGAGATGAAAGGATCTGAAGAGCTCATCGAGAGGACCAGGGCTAAAGAAGACATACGCAAAGCCTTGAAGGGATGGGTAAGAAACACTGGTGACGACGACTTCTCCATCGAACCCTCACTATCAACACCCTAGACTTGTGTTCTTGTGTATTGAATCCATCTCAAACATCTCGGATTCCATCTTTTCCTTCGCGAAACGTACCCCACGCTCCACTCCTCCCTTCCCACCGATCGCTCACTATCTCCAACACACCCACCATCTCAACGCCTCTCTTCTGTCCTGATCTCTCGGTATCACTGTAGTGAACTCTCGCATCCAGTGACCGTCTTGGTATCCGACTCACTAATATCTCCATGTCTGTATACCTTCCTAGGAGATCCATCAAACCAGGTACAGCGTCATTGCTCGCGAAGATGGAAGGCGGGAGAGGCGGGTTCCAACGTTGTTGCTGGGGCAGAGGACCTAGTTGATTCTGTGGTGCAAAGCGTTTCGGTGAGGAAGCGCGGGGAGGATGAGCCGGGTTTATGAGGAGGGTATGGAGTGAATGAGACCTTGTTAAGTCTGTGAGAGTGGTGAATAAAGAGGCTGCCATGTTATTCGCTGGGAGCTAGTCAGCGTTCCTGTTCTTAATGAAAATGTGATTGTGACCAAATACCTCGGATGTAATCGGTTTTCAACAATGGGTTGAAGACATGGGCAAAACTGTCGACTAGCATGAATTTGATGTAGCCTCGCTTTGCTTCCGCGTGCGTGATTCCTAGCGTTCCCACTGGCTCGAGTAGTCGTGCCTCCGCTCCTTCTTGGTCTTTTGCTGGTTGTGCTGCTGCGGTAACGATAGATTCTGAATCGAACAACATCTCCTCGTCGTCTTCCTCGTCCTCGGAGTCCGCGACATATGTCCGCTTCATCTTCACCTTTTCGACTGGTAGCGCTTCTTTCATCTTCTCATTTGCCAGGGTGGGTTCCGCAACATTCTGCCCTGCAATATCATCCTTGAGCTCCTCGATAGCCTCTCTCACACCAACAAAATCAAAAACCCGCATGATCTTAACGCGGTCCAAAATCCTTGCTGACAGATCCTCGATCGAAGCTCCAGGTTCTGGGTTGATTGCAGAGTGCAGTGAAGCCGTGAGCCTTGGTCGTTGAGACAGTCGTGCAACAATCATTGCGTACAATCGGACCACATCGAAATTGCCTGTTGTATCAATAACAGCAGCCGCCGAGTTCTCATATTGAAGAAGAGAGTCTATGAGTAGGGTACAGCAGATCTAAAAATATTAGAATACGAACATTCCATTCTCACGGTCTCTCTGGAAAGTGATTTTCGATGACAGTAATATTCATATTACTCACCTGGCTCGCACCCGCTCCAGCTTCTCCGCTGATTCGTACAATCCGCCCACTATGTAGTCCGCCACTCAGTGCATCATCCAAACTCTTGACTCCACTCCGCAGTCGTTTCTTCTCGTCCTTTTCTTTCTTCTCGATACTGACGCTGCACAAGCTCTCTAGCAGCTCACTGAGGTCTTTGTCGTCGATCGAGTGGGATGCGAGTAGCGGCTCTGCAGGTCTTACGCTTTCACTCAACCCATTTGAGGTGATATCAACGGCGGCCATGTTGCTGCTGCTAGCCGCATGGTTGTGAGTTGACTCTGAGGCCAATCGGAACCGAGTTCGGAAAGGAAAGTGCTAGCGCAAGATGGAAGGAGAAGGCGCGCGCCATCTAGGCAACTCATGTAAGTTACACTCGAACTTCGTACGGTATGACTAAATTCAACAAGCGCACGATCTATGAGAGACGTTACGTGACGACAAGTCTTACGTGTTGAGATTCGGAGACATTCTCCTATACTCGGGATTTTGTCTCGCTTCCATCCCAGGGTCACCGACATATACGCACCGCGTACATTGAATTTAACAGTTAGCAAAGTAGGGACGTGTCTATATTCCTATGTAAACTCCGCAATTTCGCTCGCTCAAATCTTCATAGTACAAATTACCGAGCCCACACCATATCCATCATCTGCTCAACCCAACATCAAGGCATCCACTAGCTTCCAATCAATCCTGACGAGCAACTGACGCCCTAGCCAAGACCATACACATCCCTCAGAGTCGTGGCACCGAAGATCATGCTGGGGGGATACGATGGTGGCTTGCGATCCCAAAAGTCCGCTGTCGATCTTAGTGCTAGTCGGGTGCGGCTGAGAAACATGTCGGCGATGTAAGTCATGTGCCAGGGGCAGCAGCGGCATCCAGGTCCGCGCATCGAAGATTGGGCAGTGGGTTGAGTGGGGGGTTTGGGCGACAGAAACGCGTCAAGGTCGATCCTGGTGGGACATCTCCTGCCCCTGAACATCGAGCAGGTCTAGATGGCGATCAAGGGGGCAAATCAACGGCCTCACACGTGCATGTCTGATTTGCTTCTGAAGCAACGTCTACTAAGATAGCAGATACGGTAGGGCGCAACGGTTTGGTCTTTGTAAATTTCGATTCAAGCTACGGATTTTTCACGCCTTGCATCCCCCAAAAGTGTCGCAAACTTGTTTGTAGAAGCTACACAAAGTAGCCCAATTTCTTCGCATTAAAAGAAAAGTGATTCGACTGAAGAGTTGGAGATCAGTGATTGAAGAAAAAGCCCTTTGTCAAGCATTTTGGAGCGCCATGATTTCTGTTACACATGAGTGGTATCCAGACCTCGTGCTTTCAAGTCCAAACTGCCCCAGCGCCAGACGAAAGGAAAGTGTATGTCCCGAAAGGATGTGTTTGACAATAGGAGAAATAGGCGCTGTCAGCCGTCATCGCTATGGCGCTATGCACGTCGTGTCTTTTTGTGTTTCGAGGTATTTCTGAGATGATGGAGAAAGTGGTCAAGTCGATCCAACCCTGCCTATGTATTCTCAAGCAGGGCGTCGGCGTCCACCTTTCAGAGACTTGACCCGGTTAAGGAATCCACCACTGGGCTTGCCCTCACCAGTGGGAGATCCTACACTATCTGTGGTAATGGATCGTTGCAGCGCAGCGCCTCGAGGTGGCGAAGGTCCGCCCTCGTTGGTCTTGATAGTTGCACCCTTGGCATCATAGGCCTTGTCGTAGTCGTCGCTGAAGAATGGGTTCTGCTCTGTTGCTTTGGTTTGCGAGATGGCTCCAGCGCTGTAAGGACCACTTGGACTGGTGGCAGATCCGTAACGTGCCTCGGGCGAGGTGATGCGAGGACCATCACCATAACGTCGGGGCTGAGAGATGCCGCGGAATCGCTGGGCAATGG
Organism: Alternaria alternata; assembly: GCF_001642055.1. Taxonomy (NCBI): domain Eukaryota; kingdom Fungi; phylum Ascomycota; class Dothideomycetes; order Pleosporales; family Pleosporaceae; genus Alternaria; species Alternaria alternata. Next base: position 218,022 of record NW_017306194.1, on the reverse strand, counting down.
ATTTCTTGCGGCCCAAACCACCTTCAGCCAGCTGCTTCTGTCGCTGAGCGTCAGACTCCTCCTGGATCGCTTTACGGGATGCCGGGGCACCCTCGAGAAAAGTGGATGTTCCAAGACCGTGGGTCTGCTCGCCGTGCACAATGTCTTCTCGGCCCTTTGCACTGAACTCTGCAGCCACTGGAGCAGGCTTCTTCCACTCGGTTTCGGCACCGGCAAAGTCGGTGAAGCCCTCAGCACCTCTTCCATGGATCCTGTCTAGATCAATCTTGGTGTTAAGCGGTCCGGAGCCACCTAGAGTATTGTTGGCCGAACCGACAGGGAAGGCATGCATAGGTGCGCGCTGGTCCTTCTTACGGTTCCGGTGGGGCTGCACAGCATCGTATGGTCCATCGTGGTGGATCATGCTAGGTCCGTAGATGCCAGTCACATCGAGTTTGTCGATGAGATCAAGACCTTGTGGCCTGCGGACACGCTTTCCGTTCTTATCTTTACCATCTTTGGCACGCTCTTCGCGCTCTTTGCGACGCTCCCTGCGCCTGCGCTCCTCACGCGGATCCAACGAGCCTCGGTCGATGATGGAGGATTCAGAGTTGCGTCGAGGACGGCGGTTCTCACGACGTTCGGGACTGCTCAGGTGGGGAGGACGCGAAGAACTGGGAGGGCCGCGTGGTCGAGAGCCGCCACGAGAAGCTTCACGCATGCGCTCGGCGCGCCTCTCCTCTTCGGAGCGAGATGGGCGGTGGCCTGCACGGGGATCTGTGCCGCTCCGGGCAGGAGCCGGGCGTGGTGGGGGAGCTCGCTTCTTGTCGCTGTCATCGATGGTGAGGTTGGCCTGAGTAAGAGCAGGGTAGTCAGCAAACTGCATCACGAAGCGCCTGAAGCGGTCCATGTTTGGTGGCTCAATGGCGGCTAGGGATTGTACCGTATTTAATACAGCGGAGGAATGATGTGGCTTGTACGACGTGACGACGTCGGTACCCGTCGCGTCACAGGCAATTGGGGTGCAAGGGGAGGTGAACATACAAAGAGCTCTTCGGCGGCAAAGCCAAAGGTTGATTTCTTGGGAGATTCCTTCATGGTGGCAGACATGTCAACGAGGTCTCGGGATGCCTCCTTGTTAAATTCGGCCTCGAAGGTAGATATAAAGGGATTGCGCGACATTGGTCTGCTGCCCGAGCTCGAGCGGTTGGCACTGGCGGGCGAGGGGAAGGCGGGTGAAGCAGCTCTGCGGAAGGGGTTGTTGGAGGAGAGGTTGAGCTGCAGGCCTGGCGAGGGTCGCCTCTCTGTAGATAAGCAATATGATCAGCGGCGCGTCCGATTTCGTCACAGGCAGCGGTTTCGGTGAAACAGGCCATTTCAGGAGCCTTACCTGGCATTGACGGCTCTGCAAACATGATGCCGTCCGCTACTCACAACCCTGCTGGGCGGCCCAATCAAACACTGGCGCCGCGGGAGACGACAGGCGTGCTTTGTGCAATTGTTGGCTGGTGACGCACTGGGGACAATCCTGTTCCGGCGCACCTCGCGTAGAGCAGAAGCAGCAAAAGGGGCGGCAGCAGATTTTCCCAAGACTGGCGGTGGTACCGATGCTCTGCTGTGTTTCGTGCTGAGGATAGACGGGCCCTGTTGGCGGGCAGACGACAGGCGGGCGGGGCGCGTGTTTGATGGCTCGTGTTTGAGGCCCGTTAGTAGTCTATGCAACGCCTAGTGAATACAAGACAGCAATGCGCGGGTAGTGGTGGTGGTGAAGGTGGTGGTGGTGATGGCGAGGTGGTGAGGGAGAAGGAAAGCAAAAAAGCAGGTGGTGCAGATGGCAGAGGATCAAGTGGCAGAGTCAGGAGGAGGCAGGAGGTGGTAGTAGGAGTGCCTGAGCTATAGACCGTCGAGGGCAAGAGCGGCCTAGTTGGGGCTTTTAGAGGCGGGATTAGAGGCAGAGCTTAGCTGGGCCTCGTGTTTACCGCAAGACACCGACCGTGGGTGCGTGGTTCCGTGGCACCGTCCGGCTGTGATTCGAGCGCCCGATCACGAGCTTCCTAAACCGCAGCCACTTTGGCCGGAAAAGACTGTCTAGACGGTAAATCAGGGTGCTAATCCGCTGTGCCTGTGGGGTCGGGGCCCGAGCTGCACTCAGTGCACTGCTGCATGGCAACGCATGGGACAACAAACCTCTGGATATGCACTTGCTGTTTGGCTGAATCGCAGCCTCTGCGATGGCTTTTGATCGCGTCTAGTGCTGCTCTGCCTGCCCAGCTACGGTGCGCGCCCATTGAAACCCCCTCAACCACTCCCGAAACACAACCTGTCGTTTGACACGACCGCAGACTTGACTCGATTCCTCTACACAAGCTCCTCAACCCTGCTGTCCTTGCACCCGTTTGTGCAAGTGCGCGATCCTTAGCCCGCCTCACATACCCAACTGGATTAGCTGCCGACTCTGCGCAACCTGGGAATTGCGGGGAAGACCCTGAACTGCTTTTCTTCAGCCTCAGTGTGACCTGCAAGCGCCGCTCCCATACCGACTATCCACCGTCAGCTGTCAAACTCGCCAGCCATGGCTCACGAGACGACCCAAGATGCCCCGGGCGTGGGAGGCTACTCGCGCTTTGAGCTCGAGCTCGAGGTCCGCAATTCCCCTATACTGCGTCGTCATTAGCCCCTGTTTGACCTTCATTAACACACGCCTAGTTTGTCCAGTGCCTTGCCAATCCCGTCTATCTCAACTACCTGGCCCAGCAGAAGACGCTCGACAAGCCCGAATTCGTCGCCTACCTCGGCTACCTGCAGTACTTCAAAGACCCAAAGTACATCAGATTCCTCCAGTACGTCCACCGCCCATCTCACCGCCTGCTTACTGATCGCGTCGCTTCAGTCACCCTGGCCCCACGCTGCGTGCGCTAGAATGGCTGCAGCAGGAGCGTTTCCGGCAGGACATTCTAGCCCCGGGTCTCATGGACAGGCTCGTCATAGAGGGCCAGCGCAACGCAGTCCCAGTGAAGAAAGACTAATTCCCAACACCATCGAGGTCTACTCGCACGTGGCTTGGTAAAGTTGAGACATCGTCGATCACTGTGGGTTAGCTTCGTCACTATGCAACGTCTCCCTCGACTTTGTCGTCTTCAGTCCGACAAGTGGGCAGTTGAGAAGCACGAGGCAAGTTTGGTTCAATAGACTCGAGCTCGTTCCATCACTCGCACTCGCACCCGCACGCGCATGCGACTTTCCGTGGGTCGCCATTGGCATTCAGCCTAAGATTCTGCATCGTGAAGTTAATCCTTCTGTTCCCGTTCTTAGCGAGCGTAGTGTGGAGATGGAATTAGAAAGTCACTACGCACTAGTCTATCAGATATGCTAGACACCATCGTCCGATGCTACACAGTACTGTGCCTCGATCGTATTCGTGTCATGCAGTTACGTGACGTCGTGATCTATTATCGTTCCCTCTAGCAACCAGATGCAACACAGACAACGGACCCTGACCCTGACTCAACAACGCGTTTACAAGCGGCATCCTAGCAAACACGTCGGATGCACTACCATGCGTATCTTCCAAGCGTTCCGTGATACCTAGGGTGAGCTCGAGCGTCCCATGTACCACGTGACGTCTCGGTCGGCTCGAATTGCCCCGCAGCGTGCTATTGCATCACAGCGCAGAGCTACCAACAGGGTGCTTGGACGTTGCCGACACAGTACTCACACTGCTCTCTGCAATATTCCACTATGCGCTCCGTATCCGAAGCTGAGTGAGCTATCATTGTACGTCTATGTGATTCCAATTCTAACTTTGCACAGAAAGCACTGGCGGCAGCTCGACGACTTCCACTCCCTGACCGACCTCAAGATTCACGTCTCTGCGCACAAAGAACCCCAGATCACCGCAGGACTCCGGTCCGTTTGTTGGAAGGTACCGTTCACTGCGCCTTTCCTCTCCCTTCAACGCTCATGGCAAGATTAGATCTTCCTCGTTTTCAAAACGCTTGATCGCTCGTCGTGGCCTACCCACCTCAGCCATGCGCGCAAGACGTATAACTCTCTGCGATCACACTACCTCCGTGCCATACGAAACCCAGACGAATTCGAGTCCTCGGTCGACCCATTGAGCGAACTATCAGAGGTGTGTACACCTGCGACAGGCCGACGCCGCCATCAGACATATCGCTTATTGACAAGTACTAAGTGTTAAAAGTCACCATGGGTAGCCCTCCGTGCCGACGAAGAACTCCGTGCCGAGATATTCCAGGATATTGAGCGATGCATGCCGGACAATGTGTATTTCCGCCAGCCTGCCACTCAGAACATGATGCTGGATATACTGTTTGTTTGGTGCAAAATGCATCCTGATATAGGATATCGCCAAGGCATGCACGAGATACTCGCGCCTTTGCTGTGGGTTGTGGAAAGAGATGCGATAGACGCGACCGATGGGAACACTGCCGCAATGGATCACAGTCTCGCCGAGATGTTGGACTCGGAGTACATTGAGCATGATACGCACATGCTCTTCTCCATCATCATGCAAACAGCAAAATCATTCTACGCGCCGGCTGAAACTGGATCTACAACCAAGGATACACCAATGCTTGCACGAAGCTCTAGGATATTTGAAGGCAGCTTACCAAAGGTAGACCCAGAACTGCATACCCACCTCGTAAAGCTGGAGATCGTGCCTCAGATATTCCTTCTGTAAGCTACCACATGCATCTGTACTTGACTAGTCTAACATGAAATAGACGCTGGATACGCCTTCTGTTCGGACGAGAGTTCTCACTCGATGCTGTCTTCGACATGTGGGACGCACTCTTTGCGATAGACTCTACGCTAGAGCTCGTTGACATGATTTCAATAGCTATGCTGTTGCGTATACGATGGGAGCTGATGGCAGCTGACACAAATGAAGCATTTGCACTTCTACTGAGATATCCCGAACCAGCTACTCCCCCATATACGTTCATAAAGGACGCGTTGTACCTTCGCGATCACCTTACTCCACCTGGTGGCGCAGAAATCATCACGCGATATGGCAAGCAAGCACCTATCATTGAGCCCGAGCCAAAATTCAACGCCCGCGAACCGTCGCCATCGCCTTCATTCATTTCCAATCGAACGCGCCAAAGCATCGGGTCACCAAGGAGTTTTGTGACCCAACAGGGCGCTGGTTTCGAGGCCTTGATACAAGGTGCTGCCAAAAATGTGCTAGATCGTGGTTCGCAGTGGGGTGTAGGGAAAGCCTTACGGGATGCAGTAGGTGAAGTGAGGAAGAACGTCGAAGCTTACCAGTCAGCGACAAACTCCGGCCAGTCGACACCACGCTCTGGAGGGAGAGAGTTCCGAAAGCCCGGTCAACCGAGTACAGCCGCTGCCAGCGGGCGACCAACCCTTGAAAGGGTACATTCAGCCAACACTTTCAAGAAGATGGAAGAGCTGGATCGCAGGAACAAGAGCCTAGCTAAGATGTTAGAAGTTGCCGTCGGAGATTTGTGGGAGTATCACAGGGAGCGTGATGAGGCACAAAAAGCAAAAGAAGATGATGAAAAGGGGAAAGAAGCAATGGAAGCCCTTAGCCTTGCGATCGCGAAAGTGCAGTTCGTTCAAGTCTATCTTGATGACTCTTCCTTGCCACTTCCTGTCGATGAAGCAACGGAACAAGCTTCAACTGCACAAGCCGCAATCAGCTTGGCTTCTCCGACTCCTCAATCTCCGATGTCGTCGGGGCAAGCCTCCAGTGTTCCACCTCTCTCTTTGAGCACGACATCTCAGTCGACCACTCCATTGAGAGCCAACTCTAGGAACCCTACCCCGCTAAGCTCCCGCCCCACATCACCGCCGGCCCGCACATTATCTCCCCCGTCAAAGCTCGCTTCGACTCTTTCTCCCCCGTCACGGCCGCATCTTACATCCTCAAATTTTTCCTGGATGCTTGGTGAAGACTCGGCATCCTCAAACTTCGCCTCCGGTGCTGCGCACTCAACCTTCTCATCTGATGAGAAGAGACGTATGAAGGGCAAAGGCTTTCTGTTTGGAGACGATGACGATGATGAGGGTAGCATCAAGGATGGAAAGAGAGGGAATGTGAATAACAAAAGTGGGGTTAAGGGCGGCAAGAATGCGAAAGGGAAGCACACGGTAGAGAATGAGGTGGAAGAGGAGGTGATCGATCTTGCCAACATGGGGAAAAGAGGCGTGATTTGAACGTATCCCACGCATCGAAGCTGAGTGCCCTAGGCGCATGAACAGCCTTGAAGGCTGCGCAACAGATTCGGTATTTCAATATGTCTGGCCACTTACATTGGATGCTCAGAATACGGCTATTCCATCATGCCATATCGTCGCCACATGTAAAGCCACAACTCGACGACTTCGCTGGCAAACAAGAGAAAGTACACAGGACATGATAACGAAATGACGTCGCATTCGTATATTCCAGGGTATCTACAGTGTTGTCTACATCCCGGTGGCACATGCACCGTCTACGCCCCACCCGACAAGCTTACACACTAGCTCCCACGTAACTTGCTCAAATCAGGTTACATGCTTGCGCCGACACCTCATCCAGCCGCTCGATTCGCCACCACAGCCACTACATACATCACCTTCCTACCCATGATTCGCCGATGACCCGCCTAATAGCAAACTTGGAAAAGAGCCCGTGTCATAGCGTAGGGTCCATTGGTAAGTGCGGCTATCGGTGTCGCATCTTTAGTTCCGGAAGTGGTATGTCACCGAGCCCTGAGATATAAAAGGCCTGCCCCGCTTCTACCCCTCCGACTGATTCTCTCTACAGCAAACGATCAAAGCAACAGAACGACACCACTCTTTCAATTATCAACCCAAACTTTCAACCTCTCCCAATACACATCAAAATGAAGGGCGGCTGCGGAAACTCTGGATGCACTTGCGCCGACTGCGGCTGCGCACCGGGAGCTTGCAACTGCAACTGTATGTTCCTTTGCCTTTATCTCACACGACCCGTCGTGGCGCATCCACCGCATATCTCACATTGAACTTCGTTGCTAATAAATTTTGTACAGAAATCCATCCTCTCGACAATAGTTCTTACTACGCGCCACGACGGCCTTCGATCTGACGCCTGTCCTTAACGCTTGACAATTTCACACTGAAGTGCGACACAGTAACCATAACGGTATCGAGTATCACACTGTCGTTGACGAAGAACAAAATATGGTCTGGATTACAGGATGCAGATTTGAGTAAACAATAAAAAATACATGGCTTCGGCAGGATTTATCCAGAACGTATGCGCTTATACGTATAGTGATACTTACATGACAAACTACGATACTAATGCATAGTGGCAAGGATGTTACAACAATAAAACGAAAGTTACATTCGCAATATCATCTGCTTTCCAAGCCTTTTCCTTGACTACCGATCTTAGTTATACGTCCTTACTCTGTGTGCACCCAACAATCCCCTCACAATTTGTCCCTCACCGCGTCATGCGGCGTCCTTTCTGCTTTTTCCTTTATCACATATGGGTAACATAAATTGCCAAGAGGAGAGGGTTTGAGAAGGTTATGCAGCACACATGCGCCCCACATTTCTAATTGGCTTCGAGCGTGTGGAGGAACAAAGCAGTGTGGTGTGACCAAGTGAAAGCAAGGAAGCTGATAGATCACAATGCTCTTCGCGCATCTTGCTGTTTTCCGTAGATGAACACATTAGGCGAAAGGGGGAGGAGAGTTTGATGGCAGTGTCGATGAGGTTGTTTGGTACGATGGGACATGCGTCCTTCTGTTCTAATAACGTTATTAAGTATTATGATATGCATTAGTTGATGATGAGCTTGTCTTTGATTCGCTGAATATGAACGTTCTAGAAGATTTTATTTATCGCTCTGTATTTCTGAGCATATAAGCACTTTGCTTTACACTAATGCTCTGTTCTACTGTGTAGAGTAGACTTGTCGCAAGGGCTACGCCATGTACAGAGTGCAAGAGAAGAAGATTGTTGTTTCATTAATATCCTAATGTCCCTCGACACGCCGCCCTGATGGGTGTAAATGTACCATGAACTTAAGCCAAGGTTTGCTGTGTTCTCGTTTTTCTCAAGACTCCCGTGCAAGATTGTTGCCTAATTTCTCTGACCAGCTGAGCTGTATCTCTCTCTGGTTCACGCTGTTGTCTATTTCCTATGCGTTCTCGATATCTACAAATTCTCCTTGTATATCTCTAGTCTTTTTGTTGAGAGCCTCGCTGCGATTTCTAAAGGCAACTTCTATACTGCTAGGTAGACTCTCTAGTAGTCTTGCCCACTCTGGAAAATGGGTTTTTGCAGCGTGGACTGTCTATCGTCCAGCCGTCTGGAAGTGGGTTTTACAGTTAGGAATTCGGCAGTGAAAAGGGTCACTCCGTTCTATATCTGAATGATGGCGGCCTAGGGCTTCAACCGTAAGCGGCCACAGGTTATATCGCTGGAAGAGCTTGTTTATGTAGCACTGCTGTAGAGGTTTGCCAAAATCCCCCAACAGGCCCCTCGAATCGTTTTGGCGGCATGAGAATTATCTTTCAGTTTTTGGCGGGTTCGCTCCTGTCCCAAGCACCTACTCCCGCTTGTCGAACTACAGGTCGTTCCTATTCGATGGTAGGCAAACCCGTCGTGTCCGCATTGTATTGAGGCTTTCGCTTCTCAAAAAAAAACAGCTCTTACTTATAGGGACCACTGTGTATATGCATCAGTTGAGCCAGTTCGGCAGGTAAACTGCCCCAACAACATGTACATGAAGAAGGGATGAGGGGCGTACACTTTATTCAAACTAACTTGATCACAAAATATAAAAGTATGGGGTATCAATACAAAACGCACGAGATAATACAACACTGACCGAACACAACAAAACCCTAGAATACGCCATCTGAGCGCACGCACGCGTCGGAAACAGTAGGCAAAAGAGAATTCCATACCTAACAGAAACTCAACTCGTCTTCACTGTCGTCGTTGACATCAGCCATCATGCCTTGGCCTGCCTTCCACATCTGCCTGCGTGGTTGAATACCCTGGCGGGCGCTCGTTCGATTCCGCATTTGAGAGCGAGGGTGAGCTGGCGATCTACCAAGCTCATCGCGTTCGGATGTATTATCGTCGTTGTTAACAGTAGAAGTGATGGGGTGGGAGCCACGTGTACAAGCGCGTTGTGATGGGAGAGCTTTAGTTTGGAAAATCTTAGGGTGAACCTCCTCCACTGACACTAGTGAGTAGTCCGAATCGTCCTGCGAGATGCTCTGGACCTCAGCGTCGCTATGACTGACCTCAAGCGCCGGCTCAACGTAAATGGGTCTCTTCAAATCATGTAATCCGCTTTGGAGTGAGGTTCGAAAACGTTCTGAACATCTTCGAGGAGGCAGTGCCTTTAACTCCTTTCGCGGGCGCCGAGATCGTCTCGGACTATCTTGCTCCTCATTAGGGAGTTTAGAGTAGTACCTGAAAGGCGGGGTATCCGGGGGTGTTACATTTGTCCGTTTCATAGGTATGACGACCTTTGGTGATGGTGCGCGAATGCGTTTTCCAAGCGAAGATGCGGAAGTCCGTGGTCTCTTCTTAATAGGCGATGACTGTAGGACTTGGTCGCCGTAATATTCCAAGGACGTGATCTCGTATATTGGTGTGTCCGGTGTGCCACCTGGAAGATGATCTTCAACATCAGGAGCTTCTGTCGTATCATCTTCCGACTGCATGGGAGTTGGTAAAAGTTCCAACGTTCGGATTGGCTTTCTTGCTGAGTGGCTTATGTTCTGCTTGACAAATGGTGTGCAAGTAACCCACTCGCCAATACCCTCCTCCCACCTGAAGCCACCACTAGTAGTGGGTGATTCGTTCTTCTGTGGAGAGTGCATGATGACAAGGCGACCTCGTGTCTGCATTGTTTTCTCGATATTACGTACGTAGGTCATATGCTCGCCGTCACCAGTGCCTTGGGCAAATTCCCTAGCCGATTCTAATGCTAGTCGCTTCAGCGTCCATAGTTTATGAGGTAGTCTGCGAGCAGAGGTAGTCATCAGTGCTGTGACGAGTCGTTGTAGCTGGTCAAAGCCATCGTCCTTCCAGATGCGCCCTGTGCCGCGTGCGATCGAAGAGAATAAAGATGGGAGAGTTGCAAATGTCAACGCAAGGTTGATGTTGCTCGACGCATACTGGTCCGCTATCCAGTCGACCAATTCGATGGATGTGGAGCAATCGAGCGGTGATATTCCTGAGCACACACAACCTTCCAGATGTACTAAAAACGACGCGAAGTGTATCCAGATAGCTCGCTGCGCCATAATCTGGACATCATCTACGTCTGCGCCGAGGAGCCTAAGCTCATCCTGAATATTTCCACGGGTAGATATTGTGATGACAACCGCATCTAGCACCCACACAATTCGCTGGGTAATTTCTTGGCCTGCAAGGTCGTCACGATTGATGTTGACCAAGGCAATACTACACAGCACCGTGAGCAGACTTGAGAAGGTAGTTTCAAGCGCCTGTCGAAGCTCCTTTCGAGACGATGGTACGAATCGCCGTGATATGAAGCCAGACACTTCATCTTCTAACAGCCGCGCGTCCGGTAGCCCCATGCTTGCGATTGTAACCGTCTCGAAGAACTGGTGAGCACTCCGGAGCGTCCGATGATCGTTCTCGGTTATCGTTCGAACAAGTCGATCCCATACCGGGCGCATAGAGTCGGTCGCAAGCCACTCGAGAGGCAGAAGTTCGAGGGCAACCATATGATCTAGGAGATCATAGAGCAAGCGATAACGTCCTGTGTGGCGAACAAAGTTCCCCACTGAATGAAGATAGGATGATCTTTGAGGATCGAATAGGTCTGCTCGTGTGTTGATGGGTATTGGTACGGAGTCAACAAGAGGAGCATAGGCTAATAATAACCTCTCAGCTTCATCCCACGAAGAAGAGTTCAAACAATGCGTTACAAGGACCAACACATTGTCTAGGCCGAACACCTTATCCATGATGGCGTCGCATATTAATGTCGTGGCATGCGCTCGGACAACGCACTTGAAAGGACGCCAGCCTTGACCATGCTCTTGTTCGAATCGCGTTTCCAGGTGTTCGTATATCTCGTTCACGATGTCCCGATCTTCCTCTTCACCGTCTTCCTCGAGCCGGTCTAGCTTCGCAAAGTGCTCCTCAAGCTCAATGTATGCTGGCAGCTTCCTCAAACAAGCGCCCATGAGCGACCTTGTGCCCTTCCACCTGGCTTCACCACCCGTTGTAGTTGATTGTAGAATGTTTGCGTAGGCTTCGGATAGTCCTTGTACAAGTTTGCGGATCTCGTCCGACACATGTATCGCAGGCGAATTTACGGGAGCCAGAAGAGGGCCCTTGATCTTTGAGTACCTGCGCAATGGCGAGATTGGTATTTGTGGGCTACTATGCAGCTGCCCCCCCATCCTTGAGATCAGAGGCGTGAAGGCGATCTCGCCTGGTCGCGAAGTATCGGCATTGCCATTGTGGGAGCCGCTCTTCTGCAGATCCGGCACCCTTCCACGACCTCGGCCTCCGTATGTTGTCTTCTTGCCTGTGCCTGGCCTCGCGCCGGGTCTCCAGTCCGGATCTCTAGCCTTCTCGAAGCCTCGTGGCTTGTTTGCTGGTCGGGTGAAGTTGGTTGTCTTTTGGGGCGAGCCTTTGATCGCAAAGGCAGAGGATACGTTGCGTGTCTCGGCGCTTGCGGTGCGTGGTCGCTCAAGCTCTTTGCGCAGCTTCGTGAGTTTGGAAGAAAGCGGTCGCAACAGGCGATTGCACCTGGAAGTCGTCCATGGCAGCGTGTCGTCGGTCGACATCGAGATAAGTATATCGTCTAATGCATGTGGGAGCAATATTTGCGGGTAGACTTGGCCGTAATGCGCTACGTTAATGCTATGTGTGCATGTTGTCGTGTTGATGTTTGTTTGTTTGACTACCATCGGCGGTCGGCGTTAAGAGTCAACACGCGTTGTTTTCTCCGCGTCCACGGGGTGTTTTCACTCACGCAAAACTGGCATGGCAGCATCTTCAGCGTCCCTAACGACTTTCTCCTGCAACGCGGCTGCATGACTTCAGTCACGGACTCCAGACAGAGCTTTTATACAATGAACAGTCGAGCCTTGGTGTGTCGGTAAAAAAAAAGACGTAGTCATTGAACTTTAGTGGTATGTAGTGACTGATGTCAGTCCTTGATCACTACATAGAGCAAAAGCGTCTGTAGATGAAATGGTATCAACGTGATGGGTACAGGCGATTATCACTACGACACTGCATGAACAAAGCCACCTAGCAATTCGAGCTTGGTCTCAAGGTTTCGTTTAGGGCCATGCGCAAGACGTGTATACTCCACGTAGATTGGCGTCCATTTTTACATGAGATAACCAAACTCTGTTCAACAAATTTATGCTAATCGAAGATCGTGAGATGTTACTTTTATCCTCGTGTCATCCTGTCATGTCACTGGAGACAGAGATGGGGAGCGAGATTTTGTTACGCGCCGGGGACGAGTAAGCAGTAAGACTCGTGTTTTGCGACAGCTGACGCCCGGCGCAACAAGCTTACCCCGGCAGCATGGCATGTGCTTTCCTCTCATCGAACACCACGGCAAATGCTTCCTGAAGCCACAACTGTCAATAGGCGTCATCACAACCGCCCGGGAACGAGGTTTGCTTTTATATGCAAAGATGCGGCGGTTCCTGTCAGATTCGCGTGTTTGTCGATCCAGGAACCGATCCGCGTCGGAAGGATTTCGTGCATTTCGGGGCACCTCATCCTACTGGCCAGTAAGCGAAATAATGAGCGGCGAGCAAAACGAAGCCAGGAAATTGAGAACTGCGCATCGAATCTCACAGGCGGTCAAAGCACCGCTCAACACTGATTTAGCAGTGATAGCAAATAATGAATAACGCAGGTTGCCGGACTGTGCTTGTTGACCAAGACGGAAAGATCACGATGAGAGGTGCGGAAGTCCAAACATGAAGCGCCTGCTCCGAATCGCGTGATTATCGATAGCTGCGAACGATTGAGCTAGGTCCACCACAGCGCTTGCGTAGGCGTGTCGCATGTCAGGAGTCGCGGAGAAATCGTTACGATGGGAAGCGTTTGCCTTTTAGTGAAGGAAGAGAGAAGGCATCTGTCTTTGGATTCCAGTACTGGGGATCGTTGACTATGTTTCGACATCGTGGGGCCTAGAAGGAATTCGTCATCTGTTTGAAACAACGGTAATCAGATACTTCCTCAGCGGTCGCAGTGACACACCTGGGTCTGCCTGCCAGTGAATGCGGCGAGAACGGACATGGAGCTGTCAGACGTCTCTTCCTCGGGAAATCCTGCGAAGAGGAGATAAGCATTTACCTTCGACTCGTATTTTGCAGCGGCTGAACTGGGGAACGTTCCGGACCAAGTCACTCTCGAAGCCATTAAACTCGAACGTAATGTGCTTTTTCGATCTTGGGTGCGGCAGTAGGATGCACTGCAGGATGGATCCAGGCTAAACTGTCAAGACGAACGACTGTAGGTCACATCCGTGCGTGTTGAATGCATTGTGGTGTCGCCGTTGAATTTGCCGTGGATCATATTGCCCGCTCTAAGATGCGTGGCGTTGACCATGCGTAATTTGTAGAATTCGCCAACAGTACACTGCGATAACAAGTGATCTGGTAGGTGTCACAGCAAGTACTGCATGAGGACATGCGTAATCAGTCTCAATAGCCGTGTCACACAAGACGGAGATTGTGGCGATGCCCTGGAGCCGCCAGTGTAGTACATACGAACAATGCTGGAAGAGATGCGGATCCTGCGGAGCTTCCCTAAAGGATGTGGATAACCAACTATGTCCTCGAACTCAGGGCTCGTGACGAGTTGCCTCGGGTTCTAGCCATAGACTTCATCGAGTGTAGGGCTGCTGAGACAGCGGGCCCAAAGTGGATTGACAGCTACCAGGGACTGGGCTACCGGGCTGCGGTGAAAATACGCGGTTGAAGTCTCCACAAGACGGGACAATTGAAACAGCCAGTCATGCAATACGTGGGGAGCCACGGCATGATGCCAGCAGACATGGATGTGTTTGAGATAATGTTCGCACATGCGCCTGCATAGCTCATTTCCAACGATGGCCAGCAACTGCGTCTACAAGGCTGGCTGGTTGTCGTATATTCTGGTTAGATGGAGGTTGCTGTGAGGTAAGAGCCCACCGAAAGCCGACTAAGTGGTAGCTCTCAACAGAACTACTGTAGGCGGGGAGGCCTGCTGTACGACGATCCTAGGCCAAGACGAGGCGCTGCGGAGATGGTGGTGAAGTAGTTGCGGAGAGATGACCAAGGGCCGTTGCAGGCGTGGCTGGGGTGAATGGAGTGGTTGCCAAGGCACCGTCGTCGATAAGCAATCCCGCGTTGCAGGAAGAGTGGGTGTAGGATCCTTGTTTTACATGCCGCGTGCCGTTCAGCAAACCACGAGCTCAGCCTGGCGCAGCATGTGTTGTTTTGAAGCATCCAGGCCTCGATGACGCAAGGCGTGACGAGAGTCAGTGGATTTGTTCGGAGCGATGAAACGAGCTGTCTTCTAGTGGCTCGCGTGTGGCGTGCCTTCCCCCGTTTCATCGCCCGGTCCCCGAATAGCAGGCTGCGCTACAGCGGCCGAGCGGGGCTATTACAGGCTCCACCCCGGCCACCAGCGTCAGGCACTCCCTCCAATCCTGCATCAGAGGCCGCGATAATCAAACCCAAGCATTGCTCCCCTTCTACCCACATGCCCGCTGTTGCGTAGCCTTCTTCTTCTCTTCACCCTCACACTCGTTCAGCCCACAGTCACTCCTTTCCGCCTCGGTTCGCCTTGGTATTCACTTTCTCTTCGTCGCTCCCGCGTGCTAGTTCTCGCTTCCCCGCCGGCTCTTTGCAATATATCCCCTGGTTGGCGATTTTCCCTCGAGGCCCTATCACCGCAGCCAATTCCTCCTGCATAACGGCTACTTACGATCAGCTGGGTGTTTGCTTTATCCCTGCTTGATTAACTCGCCCAATCTGGATTTCGTCAACACCACCTGCGACGTCAACTGAGCCTGCATTGCGCCTGCCGACAACCCTGGGCTCCTGCGCTGAACCCAGTCATCCCAATCTACTATAGTGAAGCCCGTCACGACGCACGACCACATCATCGCCGCGATCCAAGAGAACGTCTAGGCTGCTCTCTCATCACCGATTCGGAACAAGTGCCGTTGTGCTTCTTCCCACCCACCTACCCCCGTCTGTCGTTTGCTGGCCAAGACAGAGTCCACTCTCTACATATCCCCATCCCCACCTGGTATACCCTCTCCCCTCGGACTCTCCCTCGCCACCTTCCTCTCCACCACGACAATGTCTCTCTCCCAAGTCATAAGTGGCCTCTCGAAGCGTGCAGGTCATGGTGAGGAAGACCCAACTGCTGGCCTGGAGAATGTCGACGTTCAGCACTACCTCGGATACATCTGGTGGATCATTGTTGTCGTCTTCTTCGTGTACCAGGTCATCCTCTACTTCGTCCGTTACATTCGCACCGTAACATGCCTGAACAACGAGACGCAAAGATACTTTGCTATTCCCAACCGGACCTACGCAGCTTTCAAGAAGCACTGCCTCGATGCGCCCCTGTTCCGCACCCGTCACCACCGCGAGTTCAAGCTCTCCTCCGCCATTGGTGTTGGAACCCTGCCTAGCCGTCTGCAGAGTTTCTTCCTCGTTGGCTACTTTGCGGTCAACATTGGCTTCTGTGTCTGGAAGATCGACTACAGCACCTTCTCCTCGGGTGCCGGCGAACTTCTCAGCCGCTCGGGTATCATGGCTGTCATCAACATGATTCCATTGTTCCTACTTGCTGGTCGCAACAACCCTATCATCAAGCTCACCGGTATCTCCTTCGACACCATGAACCTCATCCACCGCTGGTTTGGACGAATTGTTATCCTCGAGGCCATCGCCCACACTGTATGCTGGATCGCCAACAAGGTTCACACAAGTAAGTTTGGTCGTGTTCGGTGTCACAGGAACGAAGTGCTAACAAACTCACAGAGGGCTGGGGTGCTGTGCAAGCATCCATCACTGGAAGCGAGTTCATCATGACGGGTTTCATTGGAACCGTCGCATTCGTATTCCTACTGATTCAGTCTCCATCGCCAGTGCGTCACTCCTTCTATGAGGTTTTCTTGCACGGTCATATCGTTGGTGCTGCCATCGCACTTGGAGCTGTATGGGTGCACCTAAAGGAGCGACCACAACAATTCATGCTCTACGGCGTACTTGCTCTCTGGGTCATGGAGCGCACATGGCGTTTTGTCCGCCTCGTCATGCGCAACGTCGGAAATGGCGGTACCGGTTGCGATGTTGAAGTTCTTCCCGGAGACGCCCTCCGCGTGACAGTCCGCATGGCTCGCCCGTGGAGGTTCCGCCCTGGCCAGCACGCATATCTGTACATTCCTTCCGTTGGACTATGGACCAACCACCCGTTCTCTGTCGCTTGGAGCGAGGAGGAGGAAGACCTTACCATTGCTTCCTCCGTCGCCGATGAGAAGGGTCTTCCCATGAACCGCCAAGACATCCTTGAGCATCACAAGACCAGCATGTCTTTCATCATCCGACGACGAACCGGTTTCACCGACAAGCTATTCAAGAAGGCAGACCTATCCGCTGCCGGCAGATTTTCCACTTCGGCATATGTCGAGGGCCCATACGGTAAGTACCGAAGCTTGTTTTCCCCAGATTCTGCAATATCGCGGATATTAATTCAATTTAAACCCATGCTAACGTCACACTACAGGCGGTGAGGATCTCAGCTCTTATGGTACTGTCATGCTATGGGCTGCTGGTATCGGTATCACTCACCAGGTTCCTCACGTCCGTGATATTGTTGCTGGCTACGCAAACGGAACTGTCGCCACTCGTCGTCTCACCCTTGTTTGGATCATCCAATCGCCTGAACATCTTGAATGGATCCGTACATGGATGACACAGATCTTGTCCATGCCACGCCGTCGTGAGATTCTCAAAATCCTGCTGTTCGTTACTCGTCCTCGCAGCACCAAGGAGATTCACTCGCCATCCTCCAGCGTTCAAATGTTCCCTGGTCGCCCCAATGTCCAAGCCCTGGTCGACCAGGAGATGCAAGAAGGTATTGGTGCTGCTTGTGTCAGCACTTGCGGTACCGGTGGGTTGGCGGATGAGCTTCGCCGCTCTGTCCGCAACCGCGAGTCTCAGTGGAACGTCGACTTCCGCGAGGAGTCTTTCTCGTGGTAAACGTATCCCTGCTCTGTTTCATCTTTGGTCTCGTCATATCGGTATACCCTCTCGTCCATTGATCTCTAGCCTTGCAATCTATCATGTTTGGAAGGGACCACCGTTGGATCTAATGAGGACATGCTTGCATCTACTTCGCTGTACACATTACATTTCGTTTCTCTACCGCGTCATCTCTTGATCTGGTCTCTTTTTACACTCCTTGTATCTTATCCTGTGGAACAGGCACGAAGACAAAACATTCATGTGGTCGAGCGTGCCTAGCCAAGAATGGCTTATGGCTAACTATCAATGTTATTACGTTACCACAACGGTCCTTTCACGAGCATGGCGATGCTTCTCTGGCGTTCAAGAGTCCTACTTCGTTCGAGTGTGTACATATCGGCGTCTGCTACTACAGAATTCACGATTGATTCAAATAGTACTTAATCCTCCATCAATATTCCTAGCATGCGTCCTATTAAGCTGCGACCGGTATGCTACTTCTTCGAACCAAACTAGCGGTATGGCTAGCGCGATGTCGTCTTATGCACGCTGCCGCGATTGAGGAAGCTGCTCCAGAAAGCACACGTATATGAACGGCAACCAGACGGCAAGAATAATGATGCCCTCAACAGATTGGGCGATATCTGCCCGTGGAAACCTGATAACCCCAGAGCTGACTGACACTACTGTAAGAGTTTAGGACGCGCGGCCGCCGAACCGGCGAATTTAGACATTACAGACACTTGTTTCAAAGTCTCTGATAACGCCATCACTACACATTCCTATTCGACGTTGCCATTCGATGCGACAATCGATTTTAGGCATCTGGCGGTTATGTACCGTCTTTTCTACATTGCTAGTGCGCGCTTCTAGGTGCTACCACGTTGAGACGCACAATGGTGCGGTTGTTTCAAAGCGCCCCATTGTTGCTCAACAACTGGTTGTAGTTTGCCAACATTCGTGAGTCATAGCGTACTCCTATGATGTATGACAGACATCCAATACTCGCTGCTATTTGAGGTTCGGACGATATGAGGAGATCCGAAGGCGCGTGAACACTAGGTGGCGGCTGAACTTGGTGCATGACTTGAACGCAAGGCTTACGGCTGAACGTAAGGGTATGACGATTGTCCTTGAAGTCTATATAGGGCTCTGGTAGCACATTGCTTGTATGTTCACAACGTGATAATGCGGTATGTATGGTTCCCAACCGGTAAACCTATTGGCAAAGGCAACTCCACCAACCCGATCCTATTCAAACGCTTCACCGGGGAGATATTGCCTTTGATTCTTCAAAGCGATAGTCAACTCATTGTGCAGGTCGCGAGGGCAAAAGCTCTCAAGTTCGAGCCGGCGTAGCTGCACCAGCCTCCGCCTGATGAACCCAAGCCTAACCCTCAGTTCGACTTCTTCCGCGAGAACCGACTACGTCTCCAGACAAGCATATACCGCGAATCCTGATTATAGATTCGGAGTAGTGTTTTGCTTCATCGCATCTTACCGCAACCACGCACGTACAACGCCGTCATCTCGTATTCGCCGGACAGACATTGTGCAACGTTTCTTGAGAGATTCTACATCTGAACAGCTTAACCTCCTACCTGAAGGTGGACGTTGCATCGACTCGTATATTCAAGAGGTGGTGTAACTCGATCGGATAGCCAAACTCATCCGTCACGCAGGTCGTATTATAACGGACCCGCTATCACAAGACCAAAGCATAACGCGGTCCATGAACACCCGTGTCTAGATCTCAATCGACTCTCCAGGTCAAAAATCTAGAACCGTTCTTGAATACGATCATCTGCGATATCCACGTACCCCATCCGTGCACATCCCGCGCTCACACATTAGTGAATAAGAGTGTTATTCGACAGCAACCCGGCTGCCACGCCTTGGATAATCAATCATGTCTTTACCAAACGCCCATGTCATACCAATACCCGGGTAACATTCTTACGACATCGGGCTAATATTGACGCATGAATTATGAAAATGAAGAATCGAGCTCGAAGGTAGCTGTTCTTTCGCTTGAACCCAATTACCCGCAAGACCGGCTTAGCGAATGCCTATAGCTTTGCACACTTGCATCACACGAACATTCACTACTGCCTTCCGACATCGCGTGTGGAAAGCCTCCACCCATGTGCGATGTACGACAAATTAAAAAAAGCCGTTTTCTTCATCATGCATGCACTGCGGCAAGTCAGTTCTTCTTTACGAGTGCACAGTTGGGGAATGCAATATATAATAGCCGGTACAAGCAGGTTTGGATACCTGCCTCAGGCACGCGCAGTTGCTGCCTTGCTACCACGTTTTCGTAAACAGCCTGTCGCGTGTCCTTGGTGGGGCTGCTTCATTTATTCCTGATAAGAGTGCAGAAGTATGTGGGGTTAGTTATATTACTGTGCTTAGACGAACAATATTAGGCCGGGTAGGAGAATATATAGGTTGGTAGCGAAGACACGTGGTACTAGTGCAACTGATGAGTGACCTCACAGTCAAGGGTCATTCCTGTTTGCTTGGTTCATGATGTTGAACATCTTACCTGACATGGGCCACCAAGTCAGCAGGCTTTGAATGAGTGGACGTCCCTCTTGTTGTACTCTTCTCAAGCGTGAAGAACCTACGTGACTATACTTATGGTTCTATTAATATAAGAGAGTAGTGAATATAGCTAAGTCTCTTAAAGGCGATCTACGCTTAGTGCCTGGCATCTCCCTAGCCATGTGCCATCAAACTGCTTCAGGACTCTCGTGCGTAGCAGCGTCTTCCATTTCGAGCCTCCGTTGAATTCCCTCCCACCCTTTCTTAACCACATCCGCCATGATTTTTCCCATACTGCCTTCCCGTCCTAACATTTCCACCGCTTTCTCCACACTCACCAACTCACTTTTATACGTTACTTCCAGCTCATCTACTCCTGTATTCTCGTGGTGTCTTGGCTCGTACCCTTCAGGTTCTTCCTTGATTCTCTCTCGTAAAGAAAGGTTCTGAGGATATGGCGGTGGTGGTTTGTACGCCGCGCCTGCTTCCGTCTCAAGCAGGGTTTCGAGAATTGGAGGAAGTGTCTCAGCAATGTACCAGTAGATTATATACTGCCGAGAACCGAGAGGAAGGAGCTGCATGTATACTGGCTCGGCAGTCTGTGGAGAAGCATGGATACGCGGGTGGGCTTGCGGTTGGCGGTGAGCAGTAGGTAGAGGGAGAAGGCGGTTGCGATAGCCAGACTGTTCACAGCGTTAGTATGTTTGGTCTCCAGACGAGAAAGCGGATATGACGTACCTCTTCGTACCCTTCTCTTTCGGCACCTGTGCCGCTCTCTTCGCCAGCGTCGCGCCGTCCCTTAGGGAGGAAGTAGAACTTTTGTCCGCGATACACGCAGCTGCATATCACGACTCGATTCGTGGCAAGATGGAATATTGCGACACCACCGCCAACTACGAATTGGTTGCTATCGAAGTGTGCGGTGTAGATTTCATTACTGCTTGTCGGCATCGTTGGATTTATTGGTGGTGTTGGTGAAGGTGTAGAAATGTCTGTTTTCTATGGTAAAAGGCCGCACATGAGGCTTGTGAAGCTCCTACTCAATGGGCGGGCCTCAGGTCACAGCGCTGATGTTTTGCATTAACGGGCGGTCCCTTCGCTCAGTGGCGGCCATCACTGAGGCAGCGAACACTGATGCCTAGGATAGGTGGGTCGAATTGAGGAGGAGGTATGGTGGGGCTGGTGACGTCCAGATGGACCGCAGGAACAACCCCGCAGTGCTAGCGTGCCGCTCACTCTTCCGCTTAATAATGAAGTAGAATATAAATGCTACTGATGAACCGTCTGTCAAGAAAAGTACAACTGGCCTAATGGCCCAATGGCAAGGCGCTTGACTACGATTCGTTCGATATCAAGAGATTCCAGGTTGTAAGTAAATATCCAAATCGCAGCTCGTTCGAACACAGACACTAACAATCACACAGCGACCCCTGGTTAGGTCACAACAGTTCTTTTTTGTCCTTCCATGAGCATGGGCGCTGCTTTCCTTTTTGGCCTCGTTGGCTCCTGTATTGGCTGCGTGAGGACGTTACTGGCGCCAAGTCTTTTTTTTTGTCATTATTTTTCTGCGTCTTGCTAGCCTCAATGCGACAAACGTTTCAACGAGGAAGAAAAGCTAGGCGAGAGGATAGCGCGTCACACCCCTCGAGGTTTGCTCAAGGCGACTCGTCGTGCCTCCCCATCGTTCCAAGTGCAGCCCATAGGTGGTGGAAAGCCGAAGGGCACAGGTCCCTGGACCCTGACTACGACTCAGCGTATACGATGATAGCAGTGCCGCTAATAATCTCATGCATCATCCGCAATTCTATCACTATACCCAGGGTTGAGGGGAACATGCATATCTATCATGTCGTGCTTCTTGGCGGCGAGACCTGATCAGGAAGCTGGTGATGTCCAAAGGTACCTCAAAGTCTGGGCATCTTCTTGGCCGGCCGTTGAACGACACTCCACATACTTGTTATGTACCAAGCGGCAAAACCGTCGCAATATCTCCATGGGAGGCAGCGAGATGAAGTCAAATCGTTGCATCATCATTCACTTGGCTTCGGATGCATGATAAGGTTATGGCGTGGTTTGGGTATGAGTCCGCGGGTATATAATGTCTCTAGAGAGATCATATAGAGCATCCGGTACACCAGACACCGAATAGTCAATCGTTATTCATCATGAAGTGGACCAGACTATTGTTAGGCGCTCAGTTGGCAGCAGCATCTCCCTTCCAGTCTCGGGACAGCTCTGCAACTCGTAGCGCCGAAGTCACGTATGATGGTTACCACGTTTATTCGGTTACTCCATCTTCGGTCGAAGAGGCTCGTGATATTGGCATGCGGTTTTCCAAGTATCACACTCATCCCATTCGCGATACCCTCTCCATCGCCGTCCCGCCTGGAGAGGTAGACTCCTTCAACGCCCTGGGCCTGAAAGCGCGTCTCGTCAACTCCGATCTAGGCAATTATATACGCGCTACGGAAAAGAAAGCAGTGTACAAGCGGGACTTGCACAGGCGTGGCGAACTGCCAGATCTCTCCTGGTTCGACACCTATCATCCATATGCCGACCATCTTCAATACTGGGATGACCTTGTTGAGGCATTTCCCAAAAACTCGAAGAAGTTCCCGATCGGAAAGAGCTACGAGAACCGAACAATATATGCTTTCAATTTCTATGGAGACGAAAAGGACATTCATAGAAAGCACAAAGCAGAGAAGCCAGTCATTCTCTGGCATGCTACAGTACATGCAAGGGAATGGATATCAACTATGGGTAAGAATGTACATGGCAATTACCACGGAATAACAGCTAACTATTACAGTAATTGAGTACTTGGCATATCAACTAATTGACGGCTACAAGAAAGGCGATGCCAATGTGACCACCTTCTTAGACTATTACGATTTCTACGTCGTGCCTTTCCACAATCCCGATGGCTTTCTCTACACACAAACGAATGACCGACTCTGGCGAAAGAACCGTCAGCCACGTCCGAATCTCAATACCACCTGCCTTGGGACTGACGGCAACCGCAACTGGAAGTATGAGTGGGATGCGGAGCCGCCAGAAGGTGGATCTACACCTGATCCTTGTGGCCAGACGTACCGCGGAGAATCACCGGGCGACACACCCGAGAACGAAGCAATGGATGGTCTTTCAGCTAAGCTGTCGGGAACAGGTGCCGGAATTCGTTCTTTCATCGACTTCCACTCGTACGGTCAGCTCATTCTGACTCCCTATGGCTTCTCGTGCGATCCGTTACCAGAAACCCTTCCTCGCATGCTCGAGGTTGCTGGCGGCACAGCAAATGCGATCATGGCTGCTAGCACAAAGAACAGTACTTATGAGTTCGGTCCTGGTTGCCAGATCCTTTACTTCTCGACGGGTAACTCGAGAGATCACCACTATGCTGTCCACGGCGCGAACCACTCGTGGACGATGGAGCTAAGCCCTCAAGATCAGGCTGGTGGTGGGTTCGTGCTACCACCTGATCAGATCTGGCCAGTTGTGAAGGAGCAATGGGAAGGTCAGAAGTGGCTATTGAACGATGTATGGGAGGACTAGCCGTAATGATCAGAAAACATCTTTGGGGATACACCACTATGATGTTGACAGGAGGGCAAGAACCAGCCTGAGCAGGACGTCGTAATGTCTTTGCGATCGCGATCCCACACAGCAGTTTTGGTCATACGAAGTACAATGCAAAGCCGTACTGAAAATGTTGTATTTTAGTTTGACTAAAAACACGCGTCACGCTACTACATCAACGAAAAGAAGTGTTTGAATTGAAACGATGACCTTTTCTCTTAATTTTGGTGTAGAATCGCGGGTCTTTTTGGCACCGAGCACTGCTACGCTTTCAGGTTCACATATCAGTATCTTCTACGAGAACCTGGTATTTCCTCTTATGGTACGTACCCCTATGGCGAATCCGTCGTCCTTCACATCTGAGACTCTTGAAGCTGTTTTTGTCCTTGGCATTGTAATTTGGATGGCTGTTAATGTCACATATATCTCTAGTTACTGATACCAGAGCCCAAACGTGTCCAAATTCGAGAAGTCTTCGCTAGTGGTATCCTCCGCCAGATTATCAAAGCTAAATCCGGGGTCACCCTCACCGGGAAATGCTGAGTCGCGACGTCTAGCAGAAACAACGTCTTGCCCGTACGCGCTAGTAAAGTCCGAAATGTTGGAGTCGAAGTAATCATGACCTACTCCCAGCATGAAGTTGTCAAAGATCAGCTCTGGTAACAAACACAAATTTCGACCGGTCGTGTCCATGGATATCGGCGTGGCAGCGAGATTGTCGGTGTTCTGGCCATGTGACTCACAGTGATGCTGTTGGTGCACTGGTCGACCAGTAAGTGTCCGAGCTATCTTTGAGAGCATGTTAGGTCTCCCTTCACTCGAGGTCGGTCTCTTCTTTCTTGCTTCAACTCCAGAATCCTCTCGTGTGTATCCCTTCCAGTTCGTCATTGTCAGACCGTCCTTGAAATGGCCTGCAATATGTGTCTCTCGATCTTCCCACGTCTTCAGCACCTTTTCGCAGAAACCGCAAACCCAATTCTCCACAGCGGTGTTGCCTGGTCCTTCTCGTCTCCAAAGATCGCGGATGGTCTCATCCAGTTTCGCCTTGTGGAAGTTCCTGACGTGCTGACGTAGGTGATCCGGTCGCAAGAATGTTCTTTCGTCTTCGCCCTTGGTTATACATTCGGCTATGCGGTGGCATTGTGCAAAGTGCAGATCGCTAGGGCTTGATATCATACAGAAGACACAGAGTGTGACATTATCAGACCGCGAGGGAAGTGTAATCCTTGGCCCAGAAAGCAAGCATGTCCACTTCCGTTTGGGACGATGTTGTGTTTCCTCATGGCGCCGCCAGGACTTACGTGCGATATGCTGGTAACAAAAAGTGCATTGCCAGGTCTGCTTTTCGCCATCATCATTGTTTTTGGATGCCAACAGTGATGCAGATTGGGCAACTGATCCCTGGTGCGCTGCAAGCCGAATGCTGCTAGACTGGCCATAGTCCTTTTTCTTGCCTCGTCTAGACGTGACTATACCGGTCTGGTTGGAACCTTCGGCTGGACAATAGGCTACAATAGGACCGTGATGATCAAACAATGCTTCATTTGACATCGTCGTCGATGTTACGCTCGAAAGTCTGGTTTCCCGCGAATCCTCGTCTTCCGAGGCCGGATTTGACAAACTCGTATCGATTACCCTTCTTCGCGCCCTCGCGTTAGTAAACCAAGTGTTGACCTGTTTCTCAGTGATTCCGCATTTTGTGGCTAACAAACGCTTGGTATCGTTGTCCGGGTACGGGTTGTTTCGGTTCTCCTTCAGCCACCGATGCAGACATCGCGTAGCATGCGACTCGAGTTTGGTAGGTGGTCGTCGGGCGCACGAACGCCTGACTTCCGATGGCTTGCTCACTCGAGGTTGGAATGATACTTCTGTATCCGGTGTGCATGAAGTACAATTGGTAGATTGGCCCGGGTGGATAAGTGCAGATATCTCACACGCGGAGCATCGCGCGGTGCCCTTAGACCGTGGGAGAGATTGCGAAGGAGGTTCCTCGACTGTGTCTAGTCGAATTGCTACAGGAATAGTTTCCGACTGTCCAGGAACCCGAACAATAGTCGCAGATGATGCAGAAGCTTCACTGACGCAGTCTTCGCATCTAAGGTCCTCCCCAGGATTTGTTATGTTCCAGAGCTGACATCGGAGGCAATCATGGTCGCTGTTTGGTGTCGCGAACAACGATGCATTGCTCGAGCAAACCTTGGATGTAAACACATCGAGTCTGGTGTCCTGGGGCTCAGTCGAATCGGTAATTGCTCTTGCGCGAGTCCTGTCTTCTGCAAGGCTGAAAGAGTCGCGCAAATCTAGATTTACAGGTTCTTTCTCGATCAGAGAGACCGTTTTATGGATTGAAGAGCTTCCTGTTTGGTTGACCTGAACAAAATTAGCGGCCGCGTGTTACATGGGACTATGAATGAGGTAGTACAGGGACTCCTTCGGCATCTTCCAAAGTGGCAGAGCCGTAGCCCGAGTCAACAGACCATATACTGGCAGCTTTACTTTTTGGTGTCGGAGAGAACATCATGACGAGGCGTCAACGGTATTGTCTAAATGTATAAATCGGTGTTCAGACGCTCTGTTTGTAATGCGATATTTTTGACAGTACATAGACAAAGGACCGCGAGTACAAATAACGAGGCACGTCTCACGACGACGCGCGAAGACACCCGTTCAATCTATTCTGAGATACAGGGTGTTTGTGGCTATCCTGGACGCCTAACATGCGGCACAACGGTGGCGCTGCTTCGCCATTGGTTTGACGGCCGTCTTCTGCGCTGCATGGAGGTCATGCTAGAGACCTCAGCCACACCTGAGGCTGAGGTGCATGGACTATCGCGTTTGGCGAGATTGGGGGCCAGAGCGTGATATTACCACGTCAAATTCAGTGTGTGGCGCTGGCACTGAATGGCGGTGCACGTTGGAAAGTATACTGACAGGCGGTGTGAGTCGCTCGTAATTAATGCGAAGAACTTTGGGACTGCTGTTTAACCAGCAAGACGCAAGCACGAGTAAGACTCGTTCGTGTTGACAATTACTAATACCGTACGTCATTCCGAGGGACTGACCAACCTCCCCGAAGTATGCGCTAGCACGCCTGTTATGCTCATCGCTATAGCATAAATTGCTTAGGTTCGAGCTTGCGCCCATGAACAATGGTATACAGGGTATCAGTAAGAAACAAAAATATTGGGTATTCATTTTTTCCATCTCGCCCTACCAAACAATGCCGTAATGCATATAACGCAGTTTTGCGAACAATGTGTGTAAATCGGAAAAAAAAGGAGAAGCGCTTTAAAAAAAAGCACGCCAATCCCTATTCCGACCAGCACCACCCCGTCCCATTCCATTCGTATGCAAGTGATCGTAAAGTCGTTCTAGATGTTCGTCCCTCATCGCCTCCAGCCTTAGGCAGTTTCCCCAGCAACCCCACTACCAGCACCCGCACCAGCACCCTTACACCAAGGATGTTCAAGTACCATACTGATCGTAATCCTCTTTTCCACGTCTCGATCTAGCATCAGCCGCACAAGATCGATGCTCTCTTCCGACATGACCCATGGTACGCGTAGATCGTGATCCATGATTTCGTCGATAGAGTAGAACGGGTTTTCTTTGTAGATGATTGTGTAGAGGAGTATGCCGAGCGCCCAGACGTCTTGTTCTTTACCGCGATAAGCTTTTCCAGCTAGGACTTCGGGGGCGGCGTAGTCTGGAGGTTGTTAGTACAATTATCGCAAACGGAGAAGCGGAAGAGAAACGTACCAATAGTGCCGACAAAGACGTCAAACGGCCCACTCTTGATATATGCTGCGCTTCCGAAGTCAATGAGCTTGATGTTGCCTTCACCATCGAGGACGACGTTCTCGTCTTTGATGTCCCGGTGTACGACCTTCGCTTTAGTATGCAGATGGTGCACCGCTTCTGCCACTTGGACAAAGATCTTACGGCACTCCTTCTCTTCCATGTTGACCCGCAGCTCAATATAGTCGAATAGATCCATACCTGGCAGACCGTGTGGTACCATCTCAATGTAATAGTTGATGTCGTCTTCGAAGAAATCGGCCATCTCTACGATATTGGGATGCTTGAAGCCGTCACGACGGAGGTAGTCTAGCACATGAATCTCGAGCGGCACAGTGCCTAGTCTTCGGTCTCGAGTCCATGTGTCGACTAAAATCCGCCGCTTCGTGACATACTTGATCACGACTTTCTTGCTACTGACCTTTTTGTACCGACAGAGCTTGACTTGCCCATACGCGCCTTGGCCCATGTCTTCTAACACTACAAAGTCGTTGATAGTCTTCTTCTTGGGTGGCTCTTCCTGCACAGGGACCGGTGGCGGTGCCATAGCTTTTGTTTGGGTTTGTTGCGGAGTGTTAGGTCGCATGGCTTCCTGTATTTGCTGAGTGAGGAGTGATACTGCAGGTGGCGTTCCTTGCGACTGGTGCGATTCAGGTTCTTGCGGTACCGAGAAGTTTGACTGCCCTGGTTCAGGTTGGCGCGGTGAAGGTGGTCGTGACATAAGAGGAGTCACAGGACCAATACCATGGTTTGCAGCATGCAGCTGCCTGGAGTATGTTATCCACAGAGCGTAGACCAGCTCTGGACCCTTGGTAGGTTTGGACGATCCATCTTCCTCTTCAATGACATTTTCATCGAATCGAGGAGACTTTTCGCTCTTCACTACTCGCATCTGCACATCGACCATGATTTCCGAACCGTCACGATGTAGAGCTGGCAATCCGCTTGGTCGCAGGAAGATGGCTGCCGCATCTGCACTACCCTCCCGCATTGCAAGCAGGGCACGGGCACGGCGGAAGCTGTGTTCGGGGATGACTATTCCGTCGACCAGCTCGATCTTATCTTCATCGGTCATGACATGCAGTATCTTGTCGAATGCGGGTATGAGCTTGCTCACGTGAATACCTTCGGGTCGTGGTTGTCCGAACAGAGCTGATGAAAAGACGGAATTGGAGCTTGTGATTTTGAGATCGTCGGAAGATAAAACGATGATGCCCGCGATGTGTGGGAAACTAGAGATGCGGAAAGTGGGTTCGCCTGGCATCGCCTCCACGGTTACTGGTATATTGATGCTGTTTGAAGTCCGCGCGGTGTAGCTGCGAAACTCGTCGATCGACTCGTAGTCTAGCGCCCCAGTGTTTGTTCCTCGGAGTCGTGGTATGCCTGGTATGAGTCGCTTGAGATCCATTCCCCTCCGTAACCGATCGCTCCCAAAGACAGCTTCTGTTGCGCCCCAGCCCTTGGATACGCAGCCTACGTCGTCGACCGTGATATATACGACATCTTCCGCAATCTCTTCAAGCACCCAGATGAGACTACCCCGCTTCTCTTTGACCCACAAGCTGGCAGAACCAGTTGAGCCATTACGCTTCTGGATCGGAATGACATCTCCACAAAGTAAAACACCTCTTGAGCCCTTATGTTCATGATTCAGCTTGCCTGTCTTCTTCGCATTGTAGTACGAGGATCCACTGCCATCGTCTGTCTGTGCTTTCCTCGCGGCTATCACGCGCGATGGAGCCTTGCTCAGTAACCGTGCAGTAACACCGCTGCCGACTTTCAGGTTGTTAGTTGCAGGAGATGCTCCGGACAGTGCATTCTTAGAGCCAACCTCGGGATCTCTGAGCTTGCTTTCGAGCCACTTTCTACGGTCTTCTCGCACGACTTCCAGTATCCCCAGCTTGCGGACCTCAGCCCTCGTCACACCGAATACAAGGCATGCCAAGTCGTTTGCAGATGTAATGGTCCATGGCGTATCTGTTTCGGTGGTGAAGATGGCTTGTGCTGCTGGAGCGTGTCGGCTTCCATGTCCATGTGGTGCTGATCCCGCGGAATGAGGCCCTGGTGCATTGCTAAAACTCGGCGGCAGAGTTGGGATAATGGTAGGGGATACGAGGTCGCTGATCTTCTCTTGGTCTCCCACCCGGTATGGCTGCGCTAGTGCATCGTGGAGTTGGCTCTGGATCGTAAGAGGCGCAACATCGGTCAGAGTTCGTTTGAGCGCAGCTCTTTGGGGGCGTGCAGGTTGCGAAGGTGGTGGAGGCGGAGAAGCTGCCGCTGCTCGTGTGCTCAACGCGTTGGGGGCGATTTCGGTACCCGGTGAGACTCCTTCTTGGCGAGCTTCTGGTGTACTGCTGGTGTCGATGACATCGGTCGTAGTCACTCTGTGTACTGGTGGTCTCGCAGCCTCAAGCATGCTCTCGGGGCTCGCTGATCGATCAACTGTGAAACCCTTCTCGAATGGGTTCTCGCCAGACATGTCCGCCGGCCCTGTTACGGGACCCAGCGCACCCAGTCCATGGGCTCCCGTGCCGTCTTGGCCTATGAGGTTTGCTCTTGTAAGCAGCTCCATCATACTCTGCACCTCCTGATCGCCGCTGAGTTTTGCCTGGGCGTTTGCTATTCCAGGATTTGTCGCGGCCCAGCCCAGCCTGTCGCGCATAAACTCGATGGACCGCTTCAGCACATTTTGGCGGTTGTGTATAAACTCTTCTGATTGCGTCGCAAAAGAAAACGAGTGTAGAGACTCGGAGGGAAAGCGAGTGAGATCCTCACCAAAAGCAAAGGTCGGTGATGCGGGGGCGGTGGGCGCAGACTCGGAAGGATGTCTCGATACTGGTGGCGTGGAAATGTTCAGCGAAGCAGCTCGTTGGGTCGACTGCAGCTGTCTCGGGCCTGGCTGTTGGCGGATGCGACGGAGGCCTGAGGATCCCAGACCGTGTTCATGCTCGGACACGATGGGCGACCTGGTGCAATGTGTGTCAGCCATGACCCACAACGCAAAGAGTGCTCCTTCCTGACCAGCGTCCTTGCACGGCCGCCTATCTCGACGTTCCACTCACCTTGCCATGCGGTCCAGCTGCCCTGCATCGATGCTCAGGCGCTTGGCCGTGTCGATGGGTGGCGGCGGCCCCGTTCGCCAGTTCAGCAGGCTCGAGGTGCTTTTCGTCTTGACCAGCGGGGCATATTCGGAGAGGTGCTGTGACTGTGCGAAGGAGTTGAAGGGTGCTTCTTCTGGTAGAGAGCCTGGCGGGGTGAGGACGTCAGCTAACAAGTCCATATGGAGCACGAGTATGCAATGGCTAGTGGCGAGCGAGGTAGTGGCAGCGGTACAGAGCAAGTTGTAAGTATTGGGGTCGGGTGTCTATTGTGTACCGTAGTCCAGGTGAGTGCAGTGGCTCGGTCCAGCTCCTCTCTCAGAGCATACATGTCTCGCAGTGTTGTGGGCGGTCAAGCTTACAAAGCTCACCATGGGCTCTTGGTGACACAAGTCGTCGAGGCAGTCGTGGGCGTCACGACGTGAGGCGGAGGGTCATTTGACGTACCATGATCATTTGGCCTGCTCATTCCCTGAGGCGTACGAGCGCCTGTTCCCAGGCTTGGGCAATTGTCTCGGCTCGGTAAGATCAGAAGCAGCGAACAACGACGAGATGACTAGCCCTTGGTCTACAGGTACACAGCTTGATGTGTACTGACCCGTGTGTCGCGTTTGGGGTGGCTGTATCGCTTCTGGGGTACGGCTGGATGATGCGCGGGCGGGTGGTGCAAAGGCTTTGGTGGGGGCTGCAGGGTTGCTGAGGGCTGGAGTCGGATATCACCTGCAACGGGTACGGCTGTTCAGTAAGAGATGCGATGCGATGCGTGGGGCAGACCAGACGCAAGAGATGGGCAGTAGGCGTGCACAGTGAATGGCATGTAGTTACGTCGCGGACACTATGCGACTTGAGACGCCAACGGCGTTATTTGCATTGCGCCCACGCTGGCCCCGCGACAAGCACAGACGATCCACCCGCCGTCGACGCTATCAGATCAGATCTACCAGACCGCCTGGGCCGGGACACCACCAGAGTCCTACATCATAACACGCTAGACGGCGAGGTTGCACAATAAAGTAAAGATGCGTACCATGCCTGGGACATACGCTGCTTCTGGCTGAGCATCCACTTGTGTCGCACCAGCGTCCGCACCCGGCCTTGGCTTCGTCCGTCCGGCAAGCCTCCGCTAGCCTTTGCTCTGACATGTGCTGCTCTGCCGCGCCATCCATCATCTGGCGAGCAGGGTGAACGTCCCGCCAATCTAACCGATGTCCATGTCGTCATACTATGTCCATAGGCATCTGGTATACCGCTGTTTCTCCAGCACCACCATGTACTGTGAGTATGGAAGTAACAGATGTCAGACGCTCAATGGAGGCATTTGAATTCTCTGCTCGTCATGCAGAAAATCGTGCATGCTGCGACCACCGTGATTAGCTCCGCATACCCCGGAAAATGCCATTGGTTGAACATGGCTCCTGCGCATGCCGTGTGCCGACCCATGCACCAAATCTGGACATCTGGGGAGGCTTCGAGCCATCAGTGTTGTCGAAGAGTGTCTTTGTGCTGGTTCCAGAAATTCCTGCAGCCTAATTCTACAGTCAGCAATTGCCTTCATCATAGCGTCCTGATAAGCATACCTCGATGCATGTTGACCTGGTCTATCCACCACTCGCCAAAGCTGTCGTCTGTCGCCATATCGGCTGCCGTCACTCTTTCCTCCCGTTTGAGCCCGCATAGCATACAAGCTTGGCGCGCTGGTATGCCGCCTTCAGACTGCTTCAATGTCTTTACCGGCATTGTCTCTTGCAAGTCTGGCCCACGATCCAAAGAACCAGCTTTGATCTGATTTGCTCCGGATACGACGTGTCGCAGTCGCCCAACCTGCTCTTTCCAACTTCTCACCACATCTGAGACCTCTCGCTCTTCCTTCATGTTCTCGCCCTTGTCGATACCTGTCAACTTCATCCCGGAAGTTGCTCGTGACGACGCAGGGCCTATTCGCATGCCTTGGGACAGGTGTTGGTCTCGCTTCCAGCGCAATTTACGGCCAGCTATGATGTGTGCCGCAACATTCCCAAGGATTATGTAGCCTTGAAGGTATGCGATTGTTGTGGGCTCGGCCAGTAACTTATTTCTCATGGGTAGGGGTTGCGCTGCCATGGGCTTGAACAACTTCTCATTTGCTTCCGCAAATAGAGAAGGGAAAAGTGATAACAACATACCGGGCGGCGGCACGTTAGTAGGTGGTAGTTCACTGGGCTGTGGATCTGGTATTGTAGAGGAAAGTATTGGAGCTGGCGTAGTGGGTAATGCAGCACTCGTGGTCGACTGCATGGTTCCGGATTTGCTCGGTGCTTTCGTAGGAATAGAAGCCTCCCAATCATCGAATTCATCCCATCCGTCATCTTCTTTCTGTGCCGGTGGTGCGGGTGTTGGGACCGGTCGTTCTCGTCTAGTAGAAGCACCGAATCCGATCTTAGATTTCTTACTCGTGGCCATTTGGCCCTCGAAAATCTGACTTGCGTTGACAGAATTTACACCCCTCGAGACAGGTGGTCGAGACTGTGATATGCTCATATCCCCTAATAGGTCCACGAGTGCTGGGGATGATGCAACAGGTGCTGTAGAAGGCGCTTTATTTTCCTGTTCGCCCTCAAAATCGCCAAAGTCGTCATCATCATCGAAATCATCCTCTGCATCGAACAGTACGCTTGGGTCCACAGACTTCTTGGCCTTCACAATAGGTGCTCGCTGCCAAGTTTGCTGTGTCGGCTCGCAGGACGATTGCGATTCGGATACAAAGGCGTCATTTGTAACTGAGCCCACGTTCCAGGCATTCGATGGTGGTTGGGGGACCGGAGGCGATGTGAATGCGAACAGATCTTGCTTGGCGGCAGGAGCGGGTTCCGTAGATGTGCCGCCCTCGAAATCACCCCAGTCGTCGTTGTCTTCAGCTGTAGATTCTTGAATGAACCTGGAAACAAAGTTCTCATTATTGCCCACGGGCGGAGGTTGCTGCGACGACGATGCTGGGATTGGGGTGTTGGTCAGGCTGTTGAAGAAGCTGAATTCTGACGGAGCAGGTGGAGCGGTAGTCGCCTGCGTGTTAACGGGCCGCGACTGCTGTTGATCCGAGGGGGAGTCGGCTCCAAATTCTGCGAAAAGATCCGCTGACATTGCTCGTACAAAGGGATGAAAATGTAACGTTGTAGAGCGGCGCTGGCCTGCACGTGCATGTGGTTGGTGAGTACACGCCAGCGCTAAAGTCGAAAGAGTGGGCCGGTCTCGAAGCCAAAGCCACAACAATTGCCAGCTTCTTCACATCTGATACAATACCGGATGAGCTTAATGAAGCATGATGAACTCTTGTTCGGTGTAAAGAATATCGCAGCAATGGACGCTCGCAGTGCTCCTTGGCAACTTTCACGCAAACAAAAGAATCCAAAACCGATCCTCTTTAATGACGAACCGGAAACCCTCAGTTTGTAGCACAAGCATTTTACCAGCATTACAACCGTGAACGTCTTAGAGCTGAGCACCTGAAGTAGTCTGATGTGCACAGTTAGTTGCCTTCCTGGATCCAACACTCTAATTAAAAGAAAACTAAACAGGTATAGAGATCACGAGCTTTACATTGCAGCGTACATTAGCTCTTAACGCGCTTTGTTGTAGTAAGAAGAGATACTCTACTCTAAAGGGATGTTAGTTTCTCTCTTTGATGTAGTGTAAGTACAGCACGACCGACATCACATAAGAGCACGACGCATGGTGAGACATTTGTCGCCATCTTTGATAAGACCTCGACGACCAAAGTACTGCTGGTGATAGGCACACCATACAGAGCGATGTGATAGACAACACGAGGAAGAAGTAGAAACACCATCAACAGTAACCAGTCACGCATGTCAGAAGAGAGGTTTTTGTTCATATCCCACCCATGTTTTCATTCATATCATTATGGAAACTATGGAAGGACGACGCCAGGACCCCAGACCGTTATGCATGACACGTTTCAAAAGTCATCACAGCTTTTCCGAAGCAACCACATCCCCAGAACCAGGTATCTAGAGACGAAAGAAGAGAAACAAGCAACCCAAGAAGAGAGCGCTTATTTCTTGGAAGCCTTTTGGGCGGCCTTGGTGACCTTGCCGGCCTTGTCGGCCTTGGCGACGGACTTGATGACACCGACAGCAACGGTCTGACGCATGTCACGGACAGCGAAACGACCGAGAGGAGGGTAGTCAGTGAAAGCCTCAACGCACATGGGCTTGGAGGGAACCATCTTGACGATGGCGGCGTCACCGGACTTGATGAACTTGGGAGAGTTCTCAACAGACTTTCCGGTACGGCGGTCAATCTTCTCGAGGAGCTCAGAGAACTTGCAAGCAATGTGGGCGGTGTGGCAGTCGAGGACTGGGGCGTAACCAGCACCGACCTGACCAGGGTGGTTGAGGACGATGACCTGGGCGTTGAAGGACTCGGCACCCTTGGGGGGGTCGTTCTTGGAGTCACCGGCAACGTTACCACGACGGATCTCCTTGACGGAGACGTTCTTGACGTTGAAGCCGACGTTGTCACCGGGGACACCCTCGGTGAGCTGCTCGTGGTGCATCTCGACGGACTTGACTTCAGTGGTGACACCAGCGGGGGCGAAGGTGACGACCATACCGGCCTTGATGATACCGGTCTCGACACGACCGACGGGCACCGTGCCAATACCACCAATCTTGTAAACATCCTGGAGGGGAAGACGGAGGGGCTTGTCGGTGGGACGGCTGGGAGGGTCGATGGCGTCGATGGCCTCGAGGAGGGTCTTACCAGTGGCCTTGGCCTTGGTCTCCTTCTCCCAACCCTTGTACCAGGGGCAGTTGGATGAGGCCTCAATCATGTTGTCACCGTTGAAACCGGAGATGGGGACGAAGGGAACGTGCTTGGGGTTGTAGCCGACCTTCTTGATGAAGTTGGAGGTCTCCTTGATGATCTCCTGGTAACGCTCCTCGGACCACTTGGTGGTGTCCATCTTGTTGATGGCAACGATGAGCTGCTTGACACCGAGGGTGTAAGCGAGGAGAGCGTGCTCACGAGTCTGGCCATCCTTGGAGATACCAGCCTCGAACTCACCAGTACCGGCGGCAATGATGAGAATAGCGCAGTCGGCCTGGGAGGTACCAGTGATCATGTTCTTGATGAAATCACGGTGACCGGGGGCGTCAACTAAGTAGATGGTTAGTGATTGAAGGTCGTCATGATCAGTTTCGCTGCTGAGTGAATGTTGCGGTTGCTGAATTAGTTGTTGCTGATGCTGAGCTTGAAGTTGCTCTTGCTCTTGCTCTTCCTTCTCTCTGGCCTTCATGATCTTGCGAGCATCTGCAGGCTTGACCTTGTAGCCCAATCTCGCTGACTCTTGATGAGATATGGATTTGAAGTGGGTATTGAGATGTGCATTGCACGAGGCGTTGAAGTCACAGACCTGACATCGAAAGCGCTGGAGGTCTTTCGCCTTCTTCTTGACATCGGCGGCGATCTGATTCACACGACCTGGGTTGCGTTCGCTCCAAGTCTTGTGTTGCTCATGACCAGTTTTCCTGAACTTGACCTCATCCTCCTCGCGCTTCCTCTTCCGGTAGCGTTGAGTCTTAGCTGCATCGCGCTTGAGTTGGAGTTCCCTGGCATGGACAAGCTCTTCCTTGGTCAGAGAAAGATCAGCTCGGACACTCTCTGAAAGTGAGAGGTGAGTGCATCCGGGATTCCAGCTGATGCTTTCTCGAGACCAGAGAAAGAAGTCGGGGATGTAGACTTTGTCCATGATCATCGGGATGCAGGCGCAGAAGATGACAGCGAATACAGATTCCAAGGCGAGGAAGCGGGCTCGAGTGCGAGGAACCAGCTGAGTTGATGGTAGCTTGGTCCAGATGAGCATACCAAAACTCAAGAAATAGCCCTGTTCTAGGGCTATTTTGATGAGCTTGGGTATGCAGCCCTTACCAGAGGAGTAGTTGGTCTCGCGCTTAGCAACCCCATCTTGTGCATGAGTTCCTGAACCAATGTACATGATGGGCGGTAGATCAGGATGCGTGGCGATGAGAGCATACACACCCCACTTCCTGGGGCCGTCTGACTTGGGAAGGTTGAGGAAGTAGCCGATGTCTGGAGGGGTAGGCGACGAGAGCACCTGAGCTAACCCAGGAGCGACAGAGAGAGGAGCTTGTCTGGCGTTGGAATCCCACTCAGAGCTC
Organism: Alternaria alternata; assembly: GCF_001642055.1. Taxonomy (NCBI): domain Eukaryota; kingdom Fungi; phylum Ascomycota; class Dothideomycetes; order Pleosporales; family Pleosporaceae; genus Alternaria; species Alternaria alternata. The sequence continues at coordinate 181,599 of NW_017306194.1, read as the reverse complement.
GATGCAAATGCGAACTTGATCTCTGAGTTGATGAACCAAGAGGGTAGGTCAAGCTGAATCAGGCGAAACCCAGCAGCATCAATGTGAGCTTCGACGGAACCAAGGCTTGGGTTGTAGAGTTCCTCCATGCTGAGTGTCGTGAAGAGGGAGAAAGACAAAGAGCGGAGAGGATGCAGAGGATGTGCAGCCAACGGAGGTGTGATGTTGGGACTCACACCAGACAGTGAGACCATATCCAGGGAAAGTGCCGCCAGATCCTGAGGCGGCAGCATGATGCTGGAAGGAACGTCTTGCACAAGACCGCAAGAACGAACCCAGCAAGAGCAAGAGCAACAGCGAGCTCAGCAAGAGCAACAGCAACATGATAGAAGGGGATACATGATGGAATGTTATACATGATGAGTGGGGATACAAAGAGAAGGTGTGAACATACTAACGGTGACATAGTACTGAGTACAACATGTTAGCATTGTAAAGAACTTGATGTAGTAGGCAGAGGGGTACTAACCTTGGGAGTCTCGAACTTCCAGAGAGCAATGTCGATGGTGATACCACGCTCACGCTCGGCCTTCAACTTGTCGAGGACCCATGCGTACTTGAAGGAACCCTTACCGAGTTCGGCGGCTTCCTGTGAGGCTTGTTAGCTCGCTGTGGCCAGAATGGGGAAATTACATGTGCGTCATTGCGTTGGAGTTCGCGAAGGCCGCATGCGGACTAGCGCTAGCGCGTAAAAGTTCGCACATCCCCACCACCCAAAAATGCCCCTCATCGCGATAAGCCAGGCTTTGGCTACGCGCTCAGAGAAAGCACCGGGTGGGCGCAACAGGCCGCGTGAAAGAAAAGTGATGCCATACCTTCTCGAACTTCTCGATGGTACGCTTGTCAATACCACCGCACTTGTAGATCAAGTCTGTATCCCAGTGTAAGTTGTTTGACCCCGCAGTCGTTCGGAGAGGGAGGGCTTACGGCCGGTGGTGGTGGACTTTCCGGAATCGACGTGGCCGATAACGACCACGTTGATGTGCATCTTCTCCTTACTGCAGCCATTGTTAGCGAGGTGTGCCAAGGGTGGTTGTGGCAGCCTCGAGCTCTTCCAGTGGGCAAATGTCGAGGCTCCACTGGTTCGAGGCGGAAGGCAGGCAGAGTCACTTACCCCATGTTGGCGGTGTTGTGTTGTTTGAGGTTATGTGGTGGTGAGGGGAAGTTGTTTGATACTCAGATTTACAGCGCGCGGTGTAAGGTATGAGTTGGACGGAGAAGAAAAGTTGAGTGATGGAGGGGTCGGGTGCTAATATACCTGGAGGGCTGTGGGTCTGTGCTAGTTTTAGGCGCTAGTTCCCCGTTGGGCTACGAAAACTCCTTCACTTGCAACGAATTCAACTGCGAGAGAGGCAAAACGGGTCCCTTTAATTGGCCCACATGCCATGGAGCCCTTCCACCCGCCTTGACCGCCTGCTATAGCCTTGCCACAGCCGCAGTTGCCTCACGCGAGTCTTTGGGACCATCGTCATTGTTTGCCCATCAGCCCTTTTTTCGTACCCGCGTCACCTACGCGCTACAGCTTTTGCTTTTGCACAATGCTCGATTGTTACCTTCACGGCCGATTTGTCTTATCCTGGAGACTGACCCGGCATGCAGTCATCGCGCTGAAACAGTCCCGGCGTCACCTTTGCCGCACTGCAAACTTTTGGCGGGGTACTGAGATTGCCATCATAATCTGTACCCAGCCCCACTGCAAGCGGAGTCTATAGTGGCCTCGTCGATGGTACTATCCAGATCATGCACAACACCGTGTCCATTTCTTACGTTCCGCTGCTAGCCACTGATTCCATCGACCTTACCGTCACCTTGGGCATTGCTGCTTATGGAGCCATAAATGGGCCCTCGTTGACTCATTAAGCGCTGCCACAGACGCCCACCATCTTTCCGCCCAACTATCGTGGGACAATCCTTGGAACCGCTCATATGCCGCCCTTTACCGACGTGGAACCTGGAGTGGCAACCTACATTGACGCTGACTTCACTAAGCATGCACCTCATACAAGGAAAAAACTAGACAGATACAGAAATAATAAGGTACATTTTACAGTCTACATTATCTCTCAATAAGAAAACTTATAAGGATTTACAGCATTGTAGTCTTCTAGGTTTCTTATTTATATCTACATAGATCTAATACGCTTTATTGTACTAGGAAGAAGTACTCTGCCCTAAGAGGTGTTTAGTTTCTTTCCTTAATGTAGTGATAGCGGCTGAAAGAAAAATTGTTCCAGGATGGAGATCTACTCGCTCGAAACCCAACCGTTATCGCCATCGCGACGCAGCGCAAGCTTTCCACTTTCACTCCGGGGAACGCTGGGCTTGCAGAGCTTCATCAAGCTTTTACCACCAAGGCAACACCGTTTCGCCCATCTACACAGGCTATGTGCATCACAAAAATCTGAACCTCTGGAGCAAATCTCACATTCGAGCTTGTCTTCTTCCATCTGTTGCCCTGCCTGATCTACCGCAGTGAAGGTTGTCAGATGCCAACTCGGTAGCGCAGGTATACGGTTCGTTTTGTTTAAGCTAAGGCCTGGGAGCCATCGAAGAGCTAATACTACGATATCCTTCAGGCAGAGACTTGCCTAGCCAACCTCAAGCTGCAATCTTCCGTCAAGCATACAATCTATGTATTACCGATGAATCAACCTAGCCGTATAATGAACCCCTTCGTTGGCTACACGTCGTTCACAGTCATATAAAGGTTGCGAGAGAATTGCTTCTTGGTGAGAGTGATCGAAGAGGCTTGCGGCAACGCCACATTGATGCGCACAAGATATTCGTTGGATTATCAGAAAGATGAAGGCCAGCGCCTGGGCTTGATACCTCACTGCGCAGACGATTATACTTGGCTCCTGGTAACACCACCTCATGAGTTGCTTCCCTTTCTGAGGCTTCAGAGGTACCAGGATGGCTATCAGCATGACGGTCATCATGTATTTTTTGAAAAGGGTGTGTCCGCTTTCAAGGACAAGCGATGGTACTGAGATGTTCGCATCACACGTCTGGTTGCCCTTACGTTCCCTCACGCTAAACAACTTTAGCAATGTATTCTCTCTCTCTGACGAGTTCTCGATAGAAGCATTCAAGTGCTGTCTACATCCTTCTGTTACAGAGAACATGGATTTTGCATTCCATCGTCATCGAGACTTCACTCTCGATCGGAGCTCACCTTTCGCTTTTGTAGAAAAAAAGGCTTTTGAGTCATGCTAAATAGAGTACATTATCATACCCAAATATTCTGTGATTGAGATTGTTCATGCGACTGGAGAACAGTACCGCTTAGCGGCAGTTATCGTAGACTGTTGATGACGACGGTCTTCAGGAGTACAACAATCGGCTAGGTATTGCATGAACCATGCTAGCTTGGCACAAGGGAATGCGAGGATTACATCAGAAAGCCTATACCACTCTTTGAATACCTAAGTAAGTAATTGTACAACTTAAAATGGGTAACAAGCGTCTTCGCACACTGAAAGGTGGTGAGGTCCCGAACTAGGCCGGAAGAGTCTACCAGAAAAAGGAGATGACTACGTTGTAGCTCGACTGCCTTGTTGGGTTGACGGTATATAGTGGTGAGATAATTCGTAGTAGCGAAGGGTGATTGTAAATGTCTGGTCGACTCAATTGTTATACCCTGTCATTCTTAGCGCAGCCTGCCTCGCTTGCATGGTGCGCGGGCATCTAGCCAGAAACCAAACAGCTGCCCCTCCAGAAAACAGCACCGGGTCTCCTGTGCGACTACACTTGCTCTATTTCCTCCGCATACCCACTCGATGACTGCACCTACACACCTCGATCCCAGCGAGCTGGGAACCAAATCCTACTGGGACGCGGCCTATAGCACCGAGCGCCAAAACTTCGCCGCGAACGCAGAGGACGAAGGAACGATATGGTTCAGCGACGCGGGTGCCGAGGAGCGCATGTTATCTTTTCTTGAGGATCTCGGCGATGAAGGCCACGTACACAAAGAAGGCGATGAGGGCGACAAGAAAGCTGCACGATTCTTAGACCTGGGAACAGGGAATGGGCATCTACTGTTTGCGCTGCGGGAAGACGAGTGGAACGGCGAGATGGTGGGGGTTGATTACTCTGCGCAGAGCGTTACGCTTGCGACGTCAATCCGCGATGCGAAAGATGCTTCTTACAAGGACATTGCGTTTCATGAGTGGGATATCCTGTCGCAGCCACCGGGCGCATGGTTGGGCTCTGGCTTCGACGTTGTACTGGACAAAGGAACGTTTGATGCTATATGCTTGTCACAAGAAGAAGACGCTCAAGGTCGCAGGATCTGCGAGGGATACAGGGAAAAGGTCGAGCCCCTCACGAAGAAGGGCGGCCGATTTCTCATAACGAGCTGTAATTGGACAGAAGAGGAGCTCAAGGGCTGGTTTGGAGGAGGAGAGTTTGAGTTTGAGGGAAAAGTCAAGTACCCCAGCTTTACCTTCGGAGGCAAGACAGGCAGCAGTGTTGTTACGCTCTGCTTCAAGAGGACGTGATTCCGCGCTTCTTTGCTGGGAGGAAAGGTTCCTACCGCTACTATTGCTACGGTCGAACAGCCCGCCGTATCCGCGCGAAAACGAGCCACTTCTTCCGCTCGCCCATGTTCTCCAAACCACCATCGCGCTCCTTGGCCCACGACCGCCGCTGTCCGTTCACATCCATCTCGTATATTTCCTCTACCTCGAGCCCTTGCTCCGGCACCACTTCTTCGAAGAAGGGCGCGACTTTGGCGCGGCCCGTGTGAAAGCCTGCGATACAGTATATACGTGCAGATGGTTCGTTGGAGAGGAAATGCAGCATCGATTGGGCGAGGCTTTGGTGCTCCCATGGCATCCAGAGACAATCGGCTGCGAGGATGCGCGTGTAGTGGTGTGCGTGTGAAGTTTCAAAGGGGGTGCTTGTAGAGCCCCATTGATGGCCTTGGACGGTCACATTGGGCTTCAACAGCTCTGGGACGTTCTTGGCGACGTTGGCTTGGAGGGTATCGAGGATGGGAGCGGCCGGGTAGTCGGTGATGGCAATCTATCAAGCTGTTAGTCCAATGATGCGGGTGGTCCGGGTAGGGGCATACCTCTTTCGCGCCTGCCAGTGTACTAAGAATGCCGCCTAGCCCTACGCCTGCGAGCAAGTGTTCCATCAGTACTCTCTTCTTCACCTATCTTTCCGGCCCAACCCACCTGCGCCCAACTCCAAGACCGTCTCGCCCTCCACACTCCACTTCTTCTCCTCTTCTTTGTCTGTCCACCACTCGCCGTCTCTCCAGCCCTCTTCATCTTGGAGCAGACCCTTGCCGCTTGCGCCCAAGTCTCCACCCTCAACCCGCCCACTGACCAGCTCTGCCATCATAACGCCAGCATTCCACAGGTAATGCGCAAACTTTCGTCTCTGCTCCTCGCCATTGACATCGGCCACTCTCAACTCCAGCTCCCCGAACTTGGCGTTGCGATACAAGATGACCGTGTTTGGATCGTCGCCATGCTGGTTTTGCGTGTCGTCGGTGAAGATGCCGCCGAGGGAGGAGCCAAAGATGTCTTCTGGCTCGAGAGGCGTGTTGCTTGGGCGGCGGAGGTTTATCAGCGACGGCAGTAACATTCCGAGGGCGGACGTGAGTGTAGATGGAAGGAATACGGTGGGCGTCGGCTGGGGATTCGTTGAGACAAGCCGAAAGTGATGGATGGCCGCACGACGCAATGATGCGCTATGGAAGGACTCGCGAAATCTTTAGCGGGGCATGTGTGCTAGGCTGTACGTGGCATGGCTCGCGGGTAGCATGCAGGGACCCAACGCGTCGTCAGACAGGTCGTGAGATCATCATTTGCCGAGGCTGCTGCTGCTCGTGGCGCTCGTTTGAAACTGTGACTTTGCTCCTCCCTTCTATTGTCAGCTTGCTTCTGGTCGATACCATACTGCCAGCTCCCGACAACAAGACTGACTACAACACGTAACCGCTACCATGTCATTCTCGTCGTTCAAGAATCCGGCGACGTACCATTTGCTCAGGTATAACAACTGCACCTTGCAAGCTCAAAACCAGGCACGTCTGATAACAGAGCTACAGCTATGGCACCCTCCTCGGCTCAACCCTCTTCCAGTCCTTCGTCTCAGGCATCGTAGCCTTCCGCGTCCTCCCGCGTCCCCAATTCTCCACACTTCAGAAGCACACTTTCCCTGTATACTTTACGCTCCAAACTCTTACTCCCGTTGTAATGCTGCTCACCTATCCGCGTGGTGGTGCACCCTCCCTGCTTCCATTCCTCTCTTCGTCTCCCATGCCACCGACTGCAACCGACAATCTGAGTTCCTGGCTACATACTACCATGTTCCTCACGGCGCTGGTGAACTGGGTGTACATTGGGCCCAAGACGACCGAGGTCATGGGTCTGAGGAAACATCAGGAGACCAGGGATGGGAAGAAGAGCTATGATGCCGGGCCACACAGCAAGGAGATGCAGGCCTTGAACAAGCAGTTTGGCATCTTGCACGGCGTCAGCAGTTTGGTCAACATGGTGGGCTTGGGGGCTATGATCTGGTATGGTGCGGTACTAGCTGAGGGACTGAGTTTGTAAGGTATGAACAAGGTGTGAAGAGCATGTATGTATTGGGCGAAAGAACTTCGTCGAGTGCGAAAGCGCCATGGCCGACAAGCACGTTTGGCCGTCTTGTTGTACATTCAATATTGAACACACAGCATGTTCACTGTATCCTGCTACAAACGCCTATGCCTTGACAGTAGCTAGTCGATTTCTCTTCTTTGTACTTGCGCAACTCCATGTTCTGACCTGACCCGACATACTGTATCATGGCAATTACACTACAAGAACGTCAATCATCCAAGTCGTCGAATGCTCACACTAAAGGTTACTCGAGGACGCAACGAAACGCGACAAATGATGATAGGGGAGTGCAGTATCGACAGCTTGTCTCTCGCGCTGTAACACAGCGTTTGCATTCGCCATCTCTTGACGACCTTACGAAGACAGATGTGGCTAACAAACTTGCGCATCCGTTGAAGACATGGGAGACACAAGAGCGCTCCATTGCACGAGACAAGGCTCGAATCGAGGCCAAAATGCTGGATATACCATGGAGTAAGACCACTTTTCCTCTTACATGTATTCCTACACTTCACACCGATTCCGACATGCAGATAGAGCTGACAGATGATAGGAAAGTTTATCCGCGATGTAGAGAGCGCTACCCTTGAAGTCCATGTCCTCACGCCAACACGATACGAAGCACCCTGCGGGGACAGGATCAAGAACCAAGAAGCGAGCACGAGAAACGAAGGAGTTTTATACAAATTCGGCGCTTTGAAGGATATGGATGAGGACAAAGAGTGGAAGAAAAAAGACGCGGCTATTTACAACGTGCTCAAAGCTTTTCAGGGAGGACGGTGTCGCGACTGAGGGCTTCCGATCCTAGCATCCGTCGGTAATTGTTGGTGTTAGTGGAGTGTATCGACGATATAGACTATGCCAGAATCCTTCAAGTGTAGATCGAATCCGAAAATTGGTTTCATCTCACCCGAAGTCCTGGATCGAACTTACTGTATGGACATAGCTGGCTACCTGCATCAAGTGACATGAGCAAGCCAGTCATCTAATTTACTCCAGTCGATGGGGTCCAATGCCATATCGTCGACGATATAGTCCGCAGCTAAGAAGGTGTCCAACCCATCCATCTCCATGATATCAAAACCTGAACCGTCAAAGTCGTTGGAGAACGTGGAAGGATTGGTACCATCAAAGACAGTATGAGGATGACCAGATGGCGTTTGGATTGGATTGGGTGTCGAATCCAGTAAGAGATCAGAGTCATCAACTGGGATACTGCCGCCAAGCTGACGCGTATTACTTTTGACTGTATCAGTAGAGGTAGCAACATGACTGCTATTCGCATCGCGTTTCTGCCGTCTCAGTCTTGCACAATCGCGTTGGTGACGTAGACGTGCTATAAAACTGGGTACCGACGATATGACTACATCTCTTGAACGAAGTAGCGCCTCCCGATCGCCATATGCCTTCAAGCATAGATGGCCCACAGCAGCATGAACGGGTTTTCTCATGTCCTCAATCATATCTGGATTGTTGTCGTAGGTTTCACCGATGAGTCTCCAAGCCCGTTCAACATCAAAAACCTCAGGATCGGCCCGGAGAACGTCCAATACGTGAATGAAAGCGTGCCATTGCCGATACCAGGGCGTGTTCCATGCAAACCGTTGGGTAAAGGGGTTAGTCTGTAACATCACTTGTTGTTCGAGAAGTTTAAGACAAACTTCCCATATCTTCTGGCGTTCCTCAAGCGGTGTTTGCTCGATACTACCCCAGCTCCGTGGATGATACATCAAGAACCGGGCTACGTTCAGGCCATATCGAGCAACTAGCATCGTGACAAGGTCCAAAGGCTGAGAGGGATCACAGTAACGAAGATGTTTCGTTTCGATAGCCTCTTGGAGCTCTTGAATCTTACTCTCGCGGTCCTTTTTGTCTTTTCCCGAATGGTCAAGGTTCATCTGGCTAAGGTCTTTTCCTTCTTGTCGAAGGGCTGCGATACGTGCGGCAGCGAACTTTCCCATCTCACACCTTGTCACGATGAAAACAGCGTCCGTCAGTCGATCCGATTGTAGGGGTAGTTCAGTCATACTGGGATACAACTGATCATCGTTGACATTGAGAGGCCACTCAGCTCGGTGGGGACCGACATCAGGATCTCGGTATTTCGAAAGGCCACACAACTCCGTAGCCCGAGAATCATGAGTCTTCAACTGATACCATATACGCCGGCGAATCTCGGTTTCGAAGGGAGATAGTCCTAGATACTTTCCGTCGCGCTCTAGACCCATGCCTTGAGCGATGCGAACAGCTGCACCAGTAAGGGTCCAGTTGGCGCGTGGTGTGTAGATGTCGCGGGTTGTAATGAGATGTATGACTAAAGCCTGGAGAACACCTATACTGGTAGTCTCCATCACCTTTGCTCGCGATAATGCCGTTTCTGTCGCGGAGATGTATTGAGAAAGCAGACGCTCACGGGGCTCAGTGAACCGTTGCTCGCATTCGTTTCGGCTTAACGACATGACAGCGGAGCCATATATAGCAAACATGAGTGCTTCGAGTGCCCGTGGTATGACCCCAGAGCTATCCGCAGCTTTCTCAATCATTGGCCTCAGACTAGGGACATGCACCACTTTCGTCAGTGGATCGACGTTGCTGACAAATGTCTCCCAAAGTTGATGTATGCGGTCTATCGAGGGATGGCGAGGCCTACCGCCGGTATGAGTATGTCTGAGGAGAGCAAATCCTGAGTTATCGGATATCGCTTCTTCTTCACTAATATCACTCGAGTCTTCCAAATCGTTCTCCGGATCAAGAGACTAAGCACCGGTTACTATCTAGAGGGCAAAATAGGAACTGGAAGAGTTTTTGTAGGGTCTTGTCACACACCTCTTCGACCACTCTATTCCATAGAGTGTTTTCGACAAACTTGAAAGATGTCTGTCCTTGAACATTCGGCGTTTGGATAGCGTATGGAGACGGTCCGGACTCGAGAGATGAAGGCGTTCTCAGTTGACTGACATGCTGCTGTTGTTGATCAGGCACAGTGTGTGTCATAGGCTGTGATCCATTGTTTGTCCAATCTGGAAGCCTTCCGACGTCGATCCCTTGCTCTTGAAGAAGGGCTTCATACTGTCGCAGTCGGTCAGTCAGTACATTAACCTTGACGCGCTTCTTCTTCTTCTTCGGCGGTTGCACTGGATTGAAGATGCAGTCAACGCTATGCTTGATGCAAGCACTACATGGTTTCTGTCGGTCGCATTTGACTACAGAAGTGTACACAAGTCAGCGCGTATGCCATACACGGCATGCACGACAACATGACTTGCCTTTTCGTTCAGCACATCGTATGCATGAGAAGGTTGGTCTTTTGTGTGTGCCTGAGGAAGGCATTGTGGTTGCCATTGATAGATTTGGCTTCTTAAAGTAGCATTGGCGGCAGGAGTTGGCACTTGAAACTGTCGCAACCCACTGAATCGAAGTACGGGCAACAGGAAGAAGGTTGCTGGAGTTTGCGTAGGGGCTATGTTAGAAGATGGTAGATACGCGGCGCCTCACCGGGAATAGTGCCCTGGCCCCACAAAATCCCACGCTCAACGCCCGAGCCGTCGCCCGAATGCACGAAGCCCGAAGCACGCCAACTCCGAATCCTCATCAGCTTTCTTCTTGTATGCCCGAGACCACGCATCCGGTCACAAGAGAAAACAAAATGTCGTATATAAAACATCATTCGGTCTGGTCATCATGGCAGAACATTACTCACCAAACCGTCGTTCACATCTACCACACCTCTCCTCGGCCAGACAACCACCCCAACCATGCACATCCTGATTGTAGGCTCAGGCATTGCCGGACCGACCCTGGCTTACTGGATCTCCCATAATCTGGAAAACTCCATCACTGTCCTTGAGAAATCTCCCTCGCTTTTGCTGTATGGGCAAAATGTCGACATTTCAGGCAGCGCGGTAACATGCATAAAAAAGATGGGTCTGATGCCGCAAGTTAAGCATTGCAACACCAAAGAGCTTGGCACTCGGTTTATCGACTCATACGGAAAGCCATTTGCACCTTTCCCAATCAAAGAAGGAAGCTCAGCAAGTCTAACATCGGAGTACGAAATCCTGCGAGGCGATCTAGCAAAGATCTTGTACAACGCAACACAGTCCCATTCCAATGTGACCTATCTCTTCAATACCACAATCACGGAAATCCTCCAGAATGATTCTTTGAGCGTAAAAGTACTCCTCAGCGACAACACAGTACGCACGTACGATCTTCTAGTGGCAGCAGATGGCCAGTGGTCTAAGACACGCAGTCTGATCTTCCCGTCCCAACAAGTCACAATTAGCCATCAGGGCATGTACTCTGTGTATTTTACCGTACCACGACGCGCAACCGATACGGCATGGTGGAACATTTTCGTCGCACAGGGCTCACGTACTATTTCCACACGTCCTGACCCTCATGGTACACTTCGTGCGTTGTTCACATTCATGCCAACTACCTCCGCCCAAGAAGCCCAGTGGGCCGAAGCAAGTAGGATGGGAAGAAAGTTACAACAAGAACTTCTTCGCAAAGAGTTTGCAGACGCGGGTTGGATTTGCGACAGACTTCTTGGTGACGTGGCCGCAGCACCAGACTTCTACTTCCATGCCATCAACCAAGTCAAGATGCAACGGTGGAGTCACAATCGTGTGATCTGTTTGGGAGATGCGGCATTTTGTCCCAGTCCGTTGACAGGCATGGGGACGTCGCTCGCAGTTCTAGGAGCGTATATTCTGGCGGGAGAATTGAGCTGCATGACTACTTTCTCTTCTTCTGTTTCGACTTCACTTTCAATGGATGCTCTTGCGACTGCGCTTGCGAGTTACGAAGCGAAATTTCGACCGTATGTTGAGCAGAGTCAAGAAATTCCACCTTTTGTACCGGGGTTCATGCATCCAGATTCGGCGTGGAAGAGAACGATATTGCATGGATTCTTGACAATGGTGTCCAGGGTAGTAAGGTGGGAATGGGTCGGCCGATGGTTGGGGGACGCAGAGAGTAGGGATGATGGGTTCAAGTTACCAGAGTATGTGGCGTTTGAAAGCAAAGACAAGAAGTAACACAATGCGGATGGAAAGGAGGAGATGGGGTAACGTAGTTGTACTTCAGGTAAACAAACATGGGTATCTTGATTATTACAACCTATACCGTAAAACTAGTCAATCGAATGGGAAAAGAGACAAAGAATAAGTCAATAGCACTCCATGACTGAGACCAACAACGCCACGCTATGTACGGTGCGATGCAAAACCTTCGTATCTCATATACCAGCCACTCTGGGTGGCTCATCGCCCAGGTTCAATACCTCAGTCTTCTGCCTCACAGCGGCCCAGTCGGTGGGATCAATACCAACCCTGGTTTCCTCGGACCCATCTGCGGAAGGACGTTCTGGAGCATCCAATGCGTCCTTCGAATCTGCAGATACCAGATCTTTAGCCTCATTAACTGGGCTAACAAGCTCAGGTTCTGACTTGTTCTTTACAGCGTCATTCAGACGGGTCGCGCTAAGCGGATTCGAATTATCCTCCTGTAGCGCAGCATCACCAGCCACTTGGCGTTTAGGTGGAAGCTGGAGTTCCTTTCTTTCGACATGCTCACCATGCTCCAACGAAGTAGTAGGAGCAGTACTCATCCTATGCATACCCCCACCTCTCGCGTTTCCGTCTACACTTCTCCGTGCGTTTCCAGGATCCGCGACCTTGGCCTGGTCCTCTGGACAGACTCTGCCTGGCTTGTCGTTGGGTGTATGAGTGTTTGGTCTTCCTTTGGAGTACGACCGCCTCCCGTCTTTCTTTGCAACTTCTGTGCTCTTGCGCCCGACTCTTTGACCTTCTTTATGGTCACCTCGGCCTGTGAGTGACCCAATGATGCCGTTCTTGTGCTGCTTCTTTTCTTCAGCAATCGTCTTCTGTAGAGCCTTCCAACGGATGGTGACATTCTCCTCTACAGATTCCTTCTTCTCAGAGGTTCGCTTGGCTCCTTGTTGAGCTTCTTGAATGGCCGAAACCTGAGATTTCGATTCCAGCATCGACAGCTCTTTTTGTCCTTCAGCAATGCGGGCACGGCGTAGATAATTAGTAGGTTGGTATCGTTTCATGTATTCTGCGTCAAGCCCCTTCATCGTGTATGCCAAAGGGCCAAGAAGGGCTGCGATATCCTTGAGTACGAAGCCGCCAATGCCAAAGCCCACGCCTCGCACCGCGCCCACGACACCGTTCTTCTTCGCGCCATTGTAGGGCTGGGTGACAAGACCCGAAACGCCATCCATGACGCCATAAACAAGCTCGTCGCGACCAGCACGAGTGCCAGAGTGGAAACCCGTCACTCGAGGTGGACGGCGCACCGTTTCATCTCCGTACAGACGCGGAGCGTTGTGGAAGCCCTGTGTGATAGCAAGTGTCAAGTCCATAGGAAATCTGGCAATAGCGTGTCCGGTCTTCCTGAAGCCAAATGCAGCTTCGCGGCTAAGCTCTTCAGCCAATTCTTCGTCTGGTTCCGTGATTTTGGAAAGCGTTGATTCGTTGCGATTTGCTTGTGGCCGACCTGCATCTTGGCTGTCCTGCTTCTGTTCCGTGCTTTGAGCTCCATCTGGCGTGTTTGCATTTGCCTTTACTAATGCGGCCTTTTTCTGCTCGTGACGCTGTTGATGTCTGCGCTTCTTCTCCCTTAGCTTCTCCCGTTTCCTGATACTCTTCCCCATCTCTACAGGCATACCGCCTACACCTGCTGCAGCATCAGAAAACGATGTCATCAAGCTGCCCCAGACGCCCGTGATAGGCTCTCCCGGTCCGCCAAAGTCATTCCATTCGTAGTGTCGAACAAGTCGCAGGTCGCTCCATTTGAGCTTCCTCTTCTCGACAAGTATTTCAGCTGCGAGCGCGGAAAGCTTGATGTCCGTGTTCTTGATCTTCCACACCGCAGCACGGTTATCGAGGAAGTCGCAACGCATGCTGCCCTCTCCATGTAGAGGCAGTGATCTGTGAAAGGAGCGTACAGCATTAAGCGCACCATCACCTTCCTTCTCGATGCTTTCGGCGATCTTCTTCACATTCTCTTTAGCTTCATCAGTGAGACATTGCTTGATGCCCTCTGCTAGCCGTTCAGCGCTAAGCTTTTTGTATGGTATACAATCGTGAGCTCCGGCCTTTGCCTTGCTGACCATCGCACCCCAGAACGGTTGGTCACCAAAGAAGGGCACAATCATTGTCGGTATAGCGCACTTGAGACCGATAGCGGTTGTTCCAGCACCTCCGTGATGCACCACAGCAGCGCACTTCGGGAAAAGCCAATCGTGAGGTGTGTTCTCCAGCATGAAGACATTCTCCGGACAATCGGCATTGGAGCCAAACCCACCCCAGCCCTTTGAAACAAGAGCACGGCAGCCGACAGATTTCACAGCGTCAAAGATGAGCTTTGTGAATTGATCTGGATCGTCTACGACGATGGAGCCGAATCCGATATAGACTGGAGGAGGTCCGTCGTCCAAAAACTTCTTTAGCTCATCTGGTGGCGTGAATGACGAAGCTAGATCAAGGAAAACAAAACCGGAGATGTCAATTTCTGGACCCCAGTCCTTGGGCTTTGGGATGAGACCCGGTGACCACATATATGTGTAGGGTACTTTGAGCCGATAGAGTTGACCTGGCGCCCATATCCTGCTGACTTCCTCGAGATGCAAGACCTGGGTACGAAACCGGTTGATGAGATCACCAAGCCCTTGCCACATCATCATCTCGACGAGTGGATATGACATGAAATTGCTGTAGGTCGCTTCGACATTACTGGCCTTGATGTTTGCAAGTGGATGAGGGAACTGGCTCGTGGGTGTGTAAGGGAAGCTTTGGTAATTTAGTACTGGATTGAGACTTCAAGTGACAACAACTTACGTGAACATCATGTGTAGCGGTATACCCAACTTCTCGGCAATGTGAGTTGGAGCGAAACTTGGCGGATTTGAAATGATAGCATCCGCGACGAAGGGTGCCTTGTCGCCCACTGTTGCATGTTAGCTAGAATACGGCGCAAGCTGATCTGAACGACTTACTCATCTTGGCGTTCGTTTTATCGGTCTCATCGTCGGTCGCATTGATGCAAGCACGCCACATGCCTTGGAACATCTCGTACATTTGGCTCCTCCGTCGGCCAATCTCACCCTCCTTGATTGTTTCGATATTCGGAATCAGACCAGGGTTTTTAACCATGAAGGCCATCAGCTCGGCTGGATTACCACCGACGGAGAAGAATTCCAAGCCCGAATCCTTCTCCACGAAGTCTTTGAACGCTGGGTGTGTAGCCAGACGAACGCGGTGCCCATAATCTTCCTTTAGAATCTTGCCTATGCGAATGAAAGGCTGGATGTCACCGCGCGACCCGATGATAATGATAACGATATTTAGCCTGATCCTTCTTGCAGGGTCATGTTCCATTTCGTCATCTTCTGGTTTGATCTTGGTGGCTCCGACCTCGTCGTAACTCGCAGGTCCCTGGTCCTCATCGTTGCCATGCTTCTTGAAAGCTGTGCCTAGAGCTTTTGCAATGTAGCCACTACCGAGATTCTCCTCCAATATGCTAAGCTTGAGACGTCCATCTGCTTTTGAAACCCTGCCTTTCGTGTTGAAGTGTTCGTTGGAGATCTTCAAGCGGGAAAAGGGCCCGGACCGGCTTCCGCGTGGCTTGCGTGTCGCTTGCTTGGTGAGGTCGTCAGCGTGACCGAGGCTCTTGCGAGGATATTCTTTCTCATCGTCTGAAGAGTCGGAGGAGTCGGAGTCGGGGTCGAAAGTAATCGTCGCTGCTCTCTCGGGCGCTGCTGGTCTTGCCTCGCGTGGTTGTTGCATTCTTCCCAGTAACGAGTGTCTCACAGAAGGTTTCGGTCGCTCAGTCGCCCATCTGTGCTGGGCGGGACGCGATGTCGACGTGAATACACTGGATGTCGACTCGGCGGCATGCTGTGATGCTCGAGTCGGTCGGTCTGGCGACGATGCGCCGTCTTTCTGAGCCATGTCTGCGGTCGATGTGTCTTGGGTGGGCGCGGGCGCGGTGGGCTCTTGGCCAGGAATATTCGGAAAGGTCGGCTCTTCGATGACCATACCAACGGGCGAGACGACGCCCTCGTCTTTGAGACTAAGAGTAGGGTTCGCCATAGCTGCTATGCGAAGAAGTTTGGCGTCCTGTGGGTCAGCCGATCTGGATCTTAGTGATGGGTCCGCGTTGGCGGGAGTGACGGAGCGATGATGGTGACAGCACAGAGAGAGAGCGAAACCTAAGCCTGAAGGAACTCGCGCGCCCCTGCTTCGCCTGCATGCGCCAACAAAGCTCTTGGTAGATTTGTCTGGATGTGGACAACGGTCGCGCGTAAATGTGAAAAGACACACGTGCGAATCGCGTCGAATTGTCGTAGCGGGCGATCAGGGCCAACCGGTGGACAGCAGGAACAGGCGGCATGACATCACATGTAGACTACGGGTCTTGCGGAAGGCCCCAATTCGGGATTTAACTTGGTCGGGTTAATCCAATGACCTTGAATTTGTGCCTGGGCGTTCCTTGGGCGACTCTTTTGCCGAGGTTGAGCGACAGGGATTAGAATCCCATATTCTGAAACATGGCATTGTCCAACGCGGGTGCTTGTCGCAAGCCACTGGGTATACCAGAGTTGTGAGAAGGTGGTGTATAGTACAAGCCTCACCATCTACTCACTGTGGGATGTGTCGGTGCATTCCAGCTGCGATGCATACGGCCGATGCTGCATAGGCATCGTGACCCTATGATGCAAGCCTTAGTGTGTAGCGTTCCGATTCATCCGCCTCGCCATCCAAACTCATACAAATGCCCCCAAATGCGTTATAGTCGGCTTCTGGAAGTAGCCGGTTTTCGATCTGCAAGCACTTTTGGAGGGGTTTTTGGTCCAATGCAGCTAGCTGAGAACGCTTTTGACCTCCATCTTCCATTGGTTGGCCACTACTGCACAATAGTTCTAGCGCCAGAAGGTGTTTGTTGCCGGCAAAGCCAACGCATCATGGTGTCTGATGACGATAGTGTTTGATTATGCTCCTGGACATAGTCGTAGCTTCACGACGAGTTATCACCGCCCGAGGCCCAGACTGTACAGCGATGCTTTGACAATGTCCTGCGCCCATCCAACCCAGCCTCTCCCAGCCTGGACCATGTTCAAAATCTTGACAAAGGTACGGTTCCATTGATCCTGATCTTCCCAATCATCGGCATAAGGCTCGAAAATTGCCGTCTCAATACTGTCAGGAGCGCCAGGAGTGACGAGCTCCCACTCGCCATTATCTTTTTGACGGACGTGCATCTTGGGTCCTACAACAAGGGCCCTGCCGAGGATGCGCGAATCGGCAACGAAGCGTGTTCCTGCATCGACTACATCTTCGACCTTGCCCAATCCGCCTCCTGCGAGTATGAATCGCGCACCAGCTGTCACAATGGGCGTGTCGATGAAATACGGACAGAGAAGGTTCACACGTATGCCTTGAAGGCCGCTGGTAACCCTCAGGCTTCTGAAGAGACCGAGGACTGCATGCTTTGCAGCACAGTACTGCGGCTGTATCGCAATGGGCGCAAGAGAGGCGATGGAGCCTAACAGTAGTATATGGCGGTCGCGAGGGGATGTGGTGGAAGGCGTCGAGTTCAAGCTGCAGGGCGAGGAACCCGGGTTCTTAGGTAGCCAGAAACAGGCAAGGTGAGTAGTGTAGAGCACACCAGTGAGGTTTACATCCATGATTTTGAAGGCGGGCGGGGGTGGCTCGGCTGCATCAAGGTTGACACCTTCCTGTAGGACGTCGCGGCCTGCTATGCCAGCATTTGCGACGACGCAGTCGAGACCTCCATGTGGGCTCTTCTTGACTGCTTCCTTGAAGAGGTTGACCTGCGATTGCCAGTCTGTCACGTCGCAGTGTACGAAGTGGGCAGAGCCGCCATTCTTACTGTCCTTGTTGATGTCACGACACAGGGCGTCTCCCTTGTGCACATTGATGTCTCCGACAATGACGGTTGCGCCGGCAGCCACCCATTGTCGCACGAAGCCTGCGCCGAAGCCACTCGCTCCTCCGGTTATCAGTATGACCTTGGCCTTGACCCAGGCTGCGTCGTAGGGGACGGTTACGTCGATGGGCAGCGATTGGACAATGTTTGGTTTCTGTGGCTTGTAGTCGTCCATGGCTGTGTCTTGTGCTGTGCAAAGCTAACTAGAACGAGGGGCATGGAAGTGGGAGCTGGGGGATGCCTCTTATATCGTGGGGGACGTGTACGGCCATGTTGGTGCTTCAGCTCGCAAGGTGCACTAAAAACGAGCAGCCTCGGCTCGCTGGTGCTGGGTCGCGCATCCATAGGGTGCCTGAGATGCCCAGAGGGGGTTACATGAGCTGGTGGGGCTGTTCCTGGATCCCTGCGTAAATTTCCAGTCGCATGCACCCCCGCCTTGCCTGCGAACAAGTCACGGCTGCTTGCGAACAAATCACGGCTGCTTGCCTGTCCTCGAGCTGCTCTCATCCGACTACTCGATCCATGGCATCATGACGGCCAAGCCCCCCGCCCTCGATGTCTCGGCCACGCACCTCGTCGCGACGCTGTTCTACAAGGCCGACACCCCAAACTTCTTCCAGCATGCAGACTTGTCCCCACGCAGTCCCGGCGACCCCATCCCATCCGCCTCGCTCGAGTCGCTAAAAGACGGCGTCGTGCCTACCCAGGACCTTGCAGACTACCCGCTCGAGCCGCCGACTCCTGGGCCCAACGCCCTCGACAACCTCTATGGAAGCTACATCAGCCAAAGCTGCCTCACAGACTTCTTCGCCACCCTCACCAGCGTCATCGCCGGCCTGGAGCAGAACACGATAACGAGCAGGAGGCTCGAGGCGAGCAAGCTCTGCAGGGTAGTCGAAGTCACCTTCCCGCTGCACAGCGCTTCGCCCATCGCGCTCGAGACACTGCGGAGGCATGAGGCTGTATCGCGCTTCGAGCGCAAATGGAACACCGAGTGCGTCTTCCAGCCAGACACGGTCCACCGCCGATACAAGAGGCTGGCTGTCTTTGACATGGACAGCACCCTGATACAGCAGGAGGTCATCGACGAAATCGCCTCGCTGATCGGCGTCGAGAAGGAGGTATCCGCCATCACCGCTGCCGCCATGAACGGCGAGTTGGACTTTGAGGCTAGCCTGCGCGCACGATGCAAGCTGTTGAAGGGCGTGCCAAGCAGTGTCTTCGAGACGCTGAAGCCGCGCATCACTCTGAACGAGGGCGTCAAGGACCTCATCACCGCTTTGAAGCGATTAGGCTTCAAGACTGCCGTTCTCAGTGGAGGCTTCACTCCGCTGACGGGCTGGATGGGCCAGCAACTCGGTCTCGACTACGCCTTCGCCAATCATCTCGTTGTTTCCGACGACGGAGCCACGCTTACCGGCGAACTGACTGGCGAAATTGTACACGCCCAGAAGAAACGCCAACACGTCCTGGAAATTGCCGAGAAGGAAAACATACTTCTGGACCAAGTTGTATGCGTCGGCGACGGCGCCAACGACCTTCCCATGATGGGTGTGGCTGGTTTGGGTGTTGCCTTCCATGCAAAGCCAAAGGTGCAGATGCAGGCTCCTGCTCGCCTAAACTCCAAGAGCATGTTGGACGTCCTGTACCTCTTTGGTATCTCCAAGGAGGAGCAAGAAGCACTATTGCGATAGCGTAGCTAATCAAGACTACAAGAGGTAATCAGCATACACCCACTCGAACCGGCCACGACGCCACAATATGCAACCTAGCAGTCTGACTAGATATCGCACGGGTCGTAGATAGCGAGTAACAAGGCCATTACTTTGAAAAGGATCCATGTACACGACTGGCCCAACGACTGCATACCCTTATTCCTTCAGCTCGTCCCTAACAAACTTGCTCTTCCCCGCAACCTTGACTGCCAATAACCAGATACTGATATCACTCATGATGTCCGTCGTCCCGACATCCGCTCCGATAGCCTTCGAAAACCAATTGCGCATCTCCACCGCTACCAAAGAGTCTACACCGTACCGATAAATCGCCTTTTGGGAGTCAATGTCATCTCTGCTAACGACGAGAAGACTGGATAGCTGAGTTTGTATAGCTTCGACAACGATATCTGTAGCTTGAGCCAGCGAAGTAGCTTCGGAAAGCTTGTACGAAGGGCGGTCCTTGGCTTCGGCGGATGCCGTGTCCGAGGAGAAGCGTGAGGGAAGTGTGTCCAAGTAGTGGTAGATTGGCCGCGTACTACCCAGAGGTGCAACGATACCCATTGCTCGAAGATCAGCCGGCAGAGTCAAGGGTGTGATGATCTGGGAACCGACTGTGCTAGTGTCAACACGCTCCGGGTCGCAGCAGAACCGGAGAAGGTTGTAGATATCATCCATGGGTACTTCCTCCAGCATGCCACGTACGCGGAGTAGAGCTTGTACTTGGTCGTTCTGGGCAACGTAGCCGACGCCTGTGACCATACTGAGTGCGAGAGCGTGGGCGCGCTGGCCGTGGCGCATTCGATGTGCTGCTAGTGCGTCTTGATATGTGTTTCCGACGGTGTAGTTTGATTGACCAAACGAACCCATAATGCCAGTTGAGGATGACAGCATGATGAAGAAATCGAGGCCCAGCGGTAAGAGCTGGTGTAGGTTCCAGGAGCCGTCTACCTTGGGCGCGAGCGACTCGTGCCACTTCTCCATTGTCATGTTCGCAAAGGACGAATCTCGCATTACCATTGCTGCTTGAATACATCCCCTGACTGCCGGAAGATGAGCAAAGGACATAAGCATATCCCTAAGCTGATCACGATTGGCGATGTCGCACACCGGAGCATATACCGCTGCGCCTTGAGCTTTCAGTTCCTGCACCAAGTGATCACGCTCTGATCCAGTGCCATCGACTGGTGACCTTGATGGTAAGATGAGATGCTTGGCTCCATGTTGTATCATCCACCTAGCAATGCTCTGGCCTATACCTCCAAACGCACCAGCGATGATGTAGCTGGCGTCTGGGCGGAAAAGGGGCTTTGCGGAATCCTGAGCGAGTTCCATCACTACAATCTCGTCACTGTCCATCTCGATTACTACCTTTTCCACCATGTCTACGTCCTTAATCCGCCGGAAAGCGGGCTCGATCTCGCTCTGCTTGAAAACATTTGGAAGTGAAGCAATGGTGACCTTATCGTCTCCTATAAGCATCAACACATGCTTGAAGATGTCAGCAAATACATGGCTCTTGGCCAACTCTTGAAAGTTGACGCTGACAAAAGCAATGTTTTTCGTGGTAGATGGAAGCACAATGTCTTTTGAGCTATTGGCGGTCGAGTGGAAAATGTCCTTCTCTCCAACTCCAACAAAGCGTCCGAAGGAGGCGATACACGGCCAAGAATCACTTAAACGATCTTCAGAGCCCACTACGACCGCGACGCCTTGACCATTCGTCAAGCGGAGGATACCATGTTGAAGATCGAGGCTGTCGGTCGAGAATATGTTCGACTTCGGAATATGTAGAGTGTTTTCCAGGAAGAAAGCTCCATCAGCCGTGCTTACTGTCGCAAAGATCTTTGTGTACCCATGAAAAGCGGCAATCTTGATAATCGCTTGACCCAACACACTAGCGGCATCGTGAACCAAGATCGAGTCGCCGCTCTTCATGCTATAGCACTGTTTCAAGCTATAATAGGCAGTGCAGAAAGCCACAGGGTAGGCTGCGGCCTCGCAGAAGCTCATCTTATCTGGAACTCTCTGAAGCTGTGAGACTTTACAGCGAGCAAGTTGCGCGACGCCATCTCGTGTCACGCCGAAGACGCGATCGCCAATTTGAAAGCCTGCATCATGCGACGATCCGGTGCTTACCACAACTCCAGCAATTTCACTTCCAAAGGTTTCGTCGTGAACTTGGCCAAGGGCTACCAAGATGTCCCGCATGTTAAGACCGACTGCCTTTACTTGAATGATTACGTCATCTGACGCAAGCTCATTGATTCTGATAGAAGTTTGCTCATAGTGCAGTGTGTTCAAGACACCTGCGGCACCAATGGTCAGCTTTGGGCTGTCAAGTTCGCTCCAAGGCTTGGTGACGTAAACGACAGTGTCTTCAGTAGGCAGTGCTTGGACAGTGAGCTCCGCGTCGTCAACCACACGCGGAGTGCACAGACGACCATCGATCTCGCAGTACTCGTCTTCTGGGTCAATTTGCGGTTCTAGTAGCGTGGTGGCAACCTTAACAATGTTGGCAGCAACTGTGTCAAGCCCAGTCTCAAGATCAAGGCTAATGCTCGAGAGCCGGTAGTCTTCAGACTCGGTCGCCAGCGTACGTACCAGTCCCGAAACGAGGCCTTCCGTAGGGCTTTGGTCAATCGCTTGGTGTTGGAAAGTGATCCACAGGAGGGTACTAGCTTTCGAGAGCAGACTTTTGATCTTCGCGAGCTCGTCCTTTTGCATGCGCTGAAGTAGATTTCCGTCTAAACCAGGAAGAAATATGCAAGAAGCCTTGTCAAGCTCATGCTGGGCGATCGAGCTCCATGTGACTAGAGCTACGCCGACGTCGCCTTGCGCTGACATTGTTCGCCGAAGAGTATGCATCAAGTCTAACTGCAATGGCTCTAACTCATCATAGATGATGTGAATGCAAGACTTGGACGTCGCTAAACGAGGTGACAGAGTCGTCAGATGATGGAATTCGGCAGGTTGCCAGTTTATTCGGTACAAGCTTCGACGCCCTTCTTTGTTGCCCGCCGATGGGCTATTGCGACCGATGGTGGAAGTCTCTAGATCACCGTAGAAGCAGATTTCCTGCGTATTGGCAAACGCTGCGGTGACGGAGAAGAGCTTGTTGCGGAATCCACGTCCAGAAACCTTCGCATGCACGGCCACATCTTGCGCATCTGATGAATCGCGCATCAGCTTGACAGAGAACCAGGCGTTACTAAAGCCCGTCGGCACGGTGGTAGCTGATGAGTCCTTTGCGTAGATGGAGTAAGCTGGAAACGTCATCTGAAGAATAGCGTCCAACGCAGCTGGATGAATAAGGTGCGGATCGCTGTAGCTGAACTTCGCATGCGTCTGCCAATCTCGAAGGCCAATCGTACCTGTAGCCTGGTTGTGCTGATCCCATTTGACGTTGCGCATGCCCTTGAACGTTGGACCGTACGTAAGACCAGCTCGACTAAAAGCATCGTAGATGTCAGCACTGTCGATAACAATGCGACATTTCTCTGAAGCTGCGAGGTATGCCTGTTTCTTCTCTTTCGTTGCCGTCGCGCATTCGGCAAGATCTCCAGAACTGTCATGGTGATTGCCGTATTCAATCGCAACGAATCCTGTACAGCACAGGTGCCATCCGCCATCCTCATGTAAGAAGAGGGAGAATTGATTCCATAAGCTACCCGGCTGCACATCACGTGATTCGACCACTGCGGGCCGTAATGTGAGCTGAATTTCTGTGCCACGAGCGTCTGCTGAAAGTGTCATGGCTTTGGTGAATGTGACGTCTTTGAGCTTATAGCCTGATACAGCTGCGGTTTGATGACCATAGTACTGGCGCGTGGCTTCGATAGCCATCGAAAGCATTCCCGCAGCAGGCATGAGGCAAAGACCGTTAATCTGATGATCTTGAAGGTATGGGGATTGGTCTAGAAGAATACGATTTGTCCAACGTGCTTCGTGCTCGTTCCAGTCGGGTGTGCGCGAGCCAAGAAGCTCATGATGCACAAATTGTGTTTGACGGTACTGAATGCTCGTTCGGCCTTCGAGCCAATATCTTTTCTTGTCTTCAAATTGATAACATGGGAGTGAGGGTAGGAATTTGGGACTGATGTCGCTGTCCTTATTAACTACAGCTATATCGATAGTTGCGCCGATGGTGTGGAGCTTCCCAGCACATTCCAGAGCTGTAATGTTGGCGGCGTGGTCACGCCGTAACACAGAGCTGTAGTCGATCGCAACATCTCTTCCGCTTTGTTTGAGTATATCACGTAGCGGTGAACGTAGAACAGAATGAGGGCCGATCTCGAGAAAGAAACAAGTCGAGGCATCTTGTCGTGCGCATATATCCTGCAACGCAGCTGAGAACTGTACTGATCCAGTAAGATTTCGTTGCCAATACTCAGAAGTATGCAGCTCGTTGAGTTGCTGAATATTCTTCCCAGTGACGGTAGAGACAAAGGACGGTTGAGCCTCTACTTGTTCACCAGGCTCGATCGTCCGAAGCAGCTTCTCATAAACATCAGCAACTGGCTTCATGTGATGTGAATGATAAGCAACGTCGATCTTGAGAGTATGAACTTCGACATTTGCTTGTTTGAGAGCGATAGCCATTTGGTGAATCATGCTATGTGTACCTGAAAGTGTGAAGCTACTCTGGCTGTTGTAGCAGGCGATAACGACGGGATTGGTTGGATATTCTGCATTCTGCTTGTTCATGATATGTTTCCAAGTTTCAAAGGGGGCCTGGACAGCTATCATGGCGCCCTGAGAAGGATTGATAGTCTGAGTGATGGCGACTGCTAGACCTCGAAAGTAAGCAATCATCCAGGCAGACTCTTGTGAGATTGCACGACTAGCATAAGCGGCAGCGATCTCACCCGAAGAGTGACCCACAGATATTGAAGCGCGAACTTTCCAGGAGATCAACAAGTCATGGATGGCCACCTGCAGAGCGGTGCAGATAGGCTGACTAAGCTCCGGTTGATGGATGATTGAATCGTCTTTCGACTTGAGGTATAATTCGTCGATAAGGGACCATTTACTGCCAAGTGACTTGAAGTACCGATCTGCTCCAAGCATGGCGTCCCGAAACGGTGCGTACCCCATGAGTTCGCGCCCCATTCCATCCCACTGTGCACCTTGACCGGTGAAGACGAAACACAGATTCACTCGCTGTTTGACTCGCGTAGGGGTAGACCAGGAGAGTTGCGAGAGCAGATTTGGCAAAGCAACGCAAGCAGTCTTCCATGGAAATGACGTTCGCTTCTCAGCCAAGGTGTACGCTACATCATTAAGAATCCGGTGATCATTCTCATCGTTCGCATGATTGCACAACCACTTTTCGAAAGTGGGGATAGATCGCTGGACGGCACGCTCGTCAAATGCGGATAGTACGAACAGCTTTGGGGCGGTTTCGTAGTCGTCCATGATATCAGGTGGCGTATCGTCTGCAAAGGATTGCGAATATGCGTTAGTACCCGTGCTATAGCTGCCGTCCTCACTATTGATCGCTAGGCCATCGTAGGTGGCTGGTTCAGCTGCTCCTTTGCTACCGTCAAGCACTTCAGTGCAATGTTGGCCGGACAAACCATGATCACGAAGAAAGCTCAGCGCATCGTCCAGAACAACGTGGGCGTTCGTGCCTCCATACCCGAATGAGTTCACACTCGCGCGTCGAATACCATCCGTCGGCCAGGTTGCCGGTACGAGCGGAAACTTCAAGTTGGGGCCAGCCGCCGCAACAGCCGGGCTGATGCGCTCAGGATATACATTCGGTGGAATGATGCCCTTCTCTAGAACAAGAAGCGTCTTAATCACACCCGCGATTCCACTAGCGCCTTCAGGATGACCCATGTTGCTTTTGAGGGCACCCACGAAGATCGGGTCTTCAGGCGTCCGACAAGAGAAAACGTTGCTAATAGCTGCAGCTTCGCAAGGATCTCCCACTGGAGTACCGGTGCCATGCGCCTCGAAATAGCGAGTATCACCAAGATCAAGGCCTGCCCGCGCATATGTCTCACGAATGAGTCGCTCTTGAGCAGATTGGCTGGGCGATGTGATGCTGGGAGTGTTCCCATCTTGTCCACAGCCAGTTGATCGCACGACACCCCTAATGGTGTCTCCATCTGCAATGGCTGTATCGAGTCGTTTGAGGATGAGTACACCAAAGCCCTCACCTCGAGCATAGCCCGATGCGCGCTCATCGAATGAATAACAGACACTGTCTTTGGACATCATATTGAGGCTACTCAAGAGTGCTGTCGAGTCTGGGAGTAGGCACAAGTTGTTACCGCAGACAAGTGACTATAGTCGTTAGTCATTCGAGGTATCGTGCAGGAGATAGAAAAATGACATACCATATCTACACTACCAGCTGAAAGCTCCTGACATGCTAGGTGAAAAGCGACGAGCCCACCTGAGCAAGCCGTATCAACCGTCATGCTTGGGCCGCTGAAGTCATAGAACCAACTTAGTCGGTTAGCCAACATAGCCAAGCCACTGGATCCGACGATACGGTAGTCACCAGGCATCTGAGAATCACGCTGAGAGATCTGGCTATACTCTTGGAGTAAACAGCCAACGTGAACTGAAGTCCTGGTGCCCATGGCTGCTTTCATAGGAATACCAGCTAAAAGCAAAGATCAGCCCTAGTTATAACAGCAAGCAGGGAGTAACGCACCGTTCTCGAGAGCATGATAGCTCGTCTCCAACAAGAGGCGTTGTTGAGGGTCCATACACTCCGCTTCCGCGGGCTGGACGGAGAAGAAAGGGGCGTCGAAGCGGGCGGGATCATCCGCGAGAAAGTGGCCACCTCGGTTCTTTACGGTACCAGGTCGATGGCCATGCTCTTTGTAGAAACCCTCAATGTTCCATCGATTCTGAGGAATCTCAGTCATGGTAGATCGACGCTCCATCAATAGCTTCCACAAGCTCTCAGCGTTTGTGATATCTTGGGGAAACTTGAAGCCAAAGCCCACTATTGCAATAGGCACTAAGCCGTTGGGACTTGAGGCCGGCATGAAAGTTCCTTCCGGATCAACGAAGTCGTTCATACTGAGAAGGTGTTATTGGTCTGGATAGTGGATAGTGATAAGTATGTCAATCAAAGTCAAGTTACGAGGTTTCGTAAGTGCCTTATTACTCAGGAATAACAGGATCGGTTGTGGAATTGATATGCAACAGCGTGTTGGGGAACTTGGGATGGTTGTTATAAGGGCGGGCGAGCGATTACTGAGCATTTTTACACACAACATGTGGAATCGGTCGTGATTGAGGCAATTGTACGATGTTACGTACTGATCTGATGATCAGAGACTCCCAGCTCCACGCCATGCAGACTCAATGCAAGCGCAAACGCCTCATGAGTCGGAGTAGGGGGTAAATTCGGAAGGTCATTTCTTGCTCAGTGGCAAGTTTGTCCAACTTCGTAAGGGGCATACTAGGTCACGCATGAGGGCGGCCCTTCTCCACTCCAAATATCCCAAACCACCGGCACCGTGAGAAGAGCCACTGTTGCAAACAGTAGTGATTCGATAGTTAGCACTCTGGAGACTAAACACTTGGGAGTCTAGAGAAGAAGACCCACGCGGTAGTCTACCGTATATGGCTAGCCTGGTGTAGACGGCGTCTTACCCGCATCCAGGCTTACTCCTTTGCTTGACCCCAAGCTTGTGCGGATAGTAATGTCTCAAAAACTTGGGTCTAGATGTTCAGGAATAGCGACAAGACATTGTCAGCCATGAAAATTGCCCATCCATCTGTCGGTGTCAAATCATATTCGTAACATGAAAGGAGAAATCGCAAACCATCTGAGGGTAATCGACAGCTGAAAGGGAACGACAAGCCAATAGTCACAGGGCCCTGTTCCTGAAGTCATGCAGTCTGGCGCCCGCCGTGGTCGGCGTGGGATATTCGAGGTAGGACTTTACGACTTGGCGCACTCGCTAGCGCCACCAATTGCGATGATAGGTCGCTCGGTCATCGAAATCCTGCGTTGTCTAGTAGAAAACATCGCCCGTGTTCCACAATCATATCACCGCGCGCATAGAGTGCACACCGAACTATGCAGAGTGACACGGTGTCTAGTCACTCGAGCTTCTTAGTTTGCATATCGCCCGCCCACTCAGCCGGCTCGCATACGCCAGCACGATCTCGCCCTAAACCCTTCGTATGTTCGATGCCGGGCGTCTCGTATCAGACATCTTGGCTGCGGTACGCCTGGCTCGGCCGGTGAAGCTCCGGACTGCCGCATTTTGTCAGCTTACATATGACTTGAGAGTGCCCCGGACCGTCCACGTGATTTGTCCAGTCGCTGTAAGCACTCCTGAGTGATGTTTCGAACGTGACCTGGTATGCATTGTAGCTTATCAAGTTCTCATTGCGAATTCAAAGCTCACAGAATGCTCATAACAAAGAGGCGTTACATAGTACCGTGCTGGGATCTGGAAACGCAAGTCCGAGCATGTGCATAGCCTGAGCCTTTAGCATATCCCAAACCACGACTATCCACATCATCATTGTATATGTCGAGTTGGTATCTTGGCGTGTATAAGACGCTCCGGCTCAGGCATACATCGGATTGGGTTCCTGCGTTGGACGGTGCTCGCAATGTGTTTTTAACCCCACCCTCGAAGGGTAGAGTTTTTTTTAGCCGCTTGTAAGCACACAATTGTTATTGGATAGCGACTGATCGTGGTCAAAATCGAGAAGGATCTTACAGTCGAAACTTCGAGTCTTGCGATTGCATAGATCGATCACATACGAGCTACCCTTATTCCTCGGTTGTTAAAATACTTTGAATACTTGCACCTGCTTGCATTCCCATATATCGATGGTTGAGTTATGGGAGCTACCGCGGCTTTTAACGAGGTGGCCTCGAGAATAGGTGACTTGATAGGAGGTCGTCGTCCTCTAGCTTTGAGTCAAGGATGTAAACGTGATTGGAACTGGTTGGTAGAATCCCGGTTCGTACACCTTCATCAATCCGACGACTGGTTGGAGAATTCGGTCACCAAAGTGAAGAATCCTTTAATAGTTTCGTAATAGTTTCGTCGTAAAATATTGGAGTCGGGTGTGCAACTCGTGAGTCAAGGTTCTTTGTTGTGTTTATAGCGATGGCAAGGGCGGATCAAACACGCCAGCTAAACAGCGTCATCAGACATACTCTTTATTCTTGCATCTATCACGAGGGCGACGTATCGGTTGCTGCATACCGCGAGTCGTTTGACCCCAGGCCAATTTGGCTAGATGTAGAGAACCATGGTAATGTGTAAGCGCGCATGTGAGGGAGTGGCGCAGTACTAGCGAATATGCGGAACAGACAGCCTATGCCATAAGTTTTGACCAACGCGTGCTCATCGCATCTTCATTGTTCTGTCCGCTCAGACTGCCAAAGACAGTGGGTTCTCAGAGATACAACTACCGATATGGCCAGAGCACTATTGTTTCGAACCATCAGGTATTTGGCAGTCAAAGATGAGCGTAGAGTGTTTTTTCTTCTTCAGCTTGAAGGCGTGTCCAAGCGCCCGTCAGCCTTATGTTGTGCATGGCTGGGTGAAAGGGCAGGTTGCGCGCAGCCAGGAACCCGCTGAGCCACCACGTGTCGTTTCAGCCATCAGCATGTCAGACTCTTCGTCTCCCCTCTCGCGGAAAGTACAGATGCGCAGGGTTGCAAGAGCCGCATATGCAAGGGTCATAGTTGCGCGGAGACGATGAAGGTCATTGCATACCAATTCGCGGCCTGGGGGAGCCTTTCAGAAGTTGCACAACCGGACACCTCATTCTCTTGCACTCTGGCAAACTCGTCTCTTATCCCTCGAAAGATTGATAGTGTATGGCCACGTTCAGAGCCTGCAGCGTAGGGTAGAAGTCGCATAACGTTGATGTCATGCAACAGCCGTGCCTCTTCACTGCGCCAAGTGAGTCAGCATGCCGAGCTATCGTTTCATGCCACTGCAGGTCGGAGGACCTATGGCCGGGTTCTCGGATTACCATGTATGGTGGTTGGTGTCGATGGTGTAGGGGCGTGGGTGAGGACGACGCGTCCTGGGATTCCGAGGTTGCTCGGAATGGAATTAGATCCGACAACGCGGGACAGCCGCGGGGCAGCGCAGCGCAGCAGCAGCACACGGCGGCGGCGGCTTGCTAGTTCACGGCCACCTCCGAAGCTTCCTGACGGCCTGAACACGACGGCAGAATAACAGTCATTCTTGCGCAATCGACATTTGGGAGCTTTACAAGCCATCGCGTACTGACCCTCCCAACTTCACCCGAACATGACTGTGCGCACCGCAGAAGGGCTCACGCCCGAACAACTAACCTTTTTCAACGAGAATGGTTATCTACTGATACCTGATGCGCTGTCGCAAGACACGGTCAAGCAGTTGCTGGAAGACACAAACAATATGCTAAACGACTTTTCACTCGATGACCATCCCATGACCAAGTTCTCGACTGGCGGCGACGACGGCGCGGACCACGTTGGAGACAGCTACTTCCTGGAGTCCGGTGACAAGGTACGGTTCTTCTTCGAAGAGGGTATGTAAGGCAATCCGCAGCCATGGCAAGTGTGCTGACACGCGAACAGATGCCTTCGACAAGTCTGGCTCACTGACCAAACCTAAACACCGCGCCATTAACAAGATCGGCCACTACCTCCACGAGCTCTCGCCTTCGTTCCGCAGCATGTCCCTTTCCGCCCGCAATGCCGCCATTGCGTCCTCGCTCGGGTTCCGCGATCCCCGTGTTTTGCAATCTATGGTTATCTGCAAGCAGCCTGAGATAGGCGGTGCAGTGCCGCCACACCAAGATAGTACCTTTTTGTATACGGACCCGCCGAGCGCAGTTGGCTGGTGGTATGCACTCGAGGATGCGACACAGGAGAACGGGTGCCTAAGCTTCGCTGCTGGGAGTCATAAACGTGCTGCTATTGACAAGAGATTCGTCAGGACGGGCAATGGTACTGGCTTCATTGACAATGAGGGTGCCAAGTTTCCAAAGAGTATAAAGCACCAGACAAACGCTGAGAAGGAGTACGAGATGGTCGAGAAGGAGGAGAGGTACGACATGGGTGAGGTCAAGGCTGGCACTCTTGTCCTTATCCATGGCAACATCCTGCACAAGAGCGAGAAGAACACCAGCAACAAAAGCCGGAATATTTACACGTTCCATGTGATTGAGGGCGAGGAGAGGTATGACGAGAGGAATTGGCTGCAACCGCCTGAGCAAGGATTCTCAAGGCTATTTCAGGAAAAGGCCGCGACGGACGCAGAAAACAGACTTGCGAAGGACTGGTAGCTGGTCTGTAGCAATATTGATAGACATTTCACGATTTGCTCTGGACGCACAACGCGATACCACCAAGTACAAAGGCCATGCCAATCCATGTGTCTTTGCATTGTTAGTTTTCGTCCCGTGGCAGAGCAGAGAGACAACGTACCTCTGCTAATGACCTTCTTCTCTGCCCACCACTCCCCTAGTACGGTGAACAGAAAGGCGAGCGAGTTCGTGATTGGCACCGTGAGGCTCAACTCCGCCTTACCAATCAATATAAAGAACCATACACTGCCAGTGACGTTCAATAAGAGCGGCACCGCATACGCTGGTCGGCTCAGGACACCTATAACTGCATATAGTACTCCGAGGACCTTTTTCTTAAGCCATGAGTTGTTCGGGTCAGTAAGGGCAGGACGCTGCGGCGGAGTGTAGTTCCTGGTATATGCGTATCAGCTTGCTGGTCAGGCAATGTACTAGGCTTGCGAGAGAAGGAAGGACTAGCAGAAAGTAATAAACACCCAAGCTTACATAGCAGCTTTTCGCATGAACGGCGTCGTGAGTCCCCAGCACGCGCCAACCATAAGGAAGCCTATGATCCAGCGGAAGACGGAAGGTTGAGGCTCATTGGCCACAGGCGCGTCGGGATCCATTGTTCGATGGCAAGTGAACTATTGACAGAAATATCGTGTTAAGATGGTGACGCTCAAGCCGTAGATGCTATCGTCGTCGCGTTGGTGCAGTCGTCATGCCCTGAGACCTGCGAACGGCAGATCCACAACAGTCTCGACGACACGCTAAACTAGCCGTGCACAAGCCTCAACACCACACCTGGGCAACTGCTGGGTATCGTGAACGCATCCTCATACCATCACCACCACCATCATCATCGCCACCAGATGTTTTTGCTGCCTCTCATAGCTCCTCGGTAACTTCCTGAAAGTGACATGAGATATCCATCGGTCACATGCCATAGGGCTAATCGAACTACATGAGACAGAAGACAATGCCGTCACGACCTAGTGAGGACAAAAGCGAGGCCCAACAGCGTCACGGCGCTTTGGTTTCTGCTGTTGTGCACCCTTCATGATGGACGATCAACTCACCCCCGGGCCCTAGCAAATTTGAAACCTCGCCGTCAAGGTCGATGCGCATGTTTGGTTCTCTTTCGCTCCTAGTATGTGCAACGCGCATCAAACTGTCCTTGACTCACGCCTTGCACGAAAATACCTAACCCAGTTACCCAGGTATCCTTCGTCTACGCTCCTGTACTCTTAACTAGTCACGTCCTGTGACTCCACTACCGTTCTCTGTCACTTCCGATTCTCATTCACATCACCTAAGTGTCAGTCTGCGTCTTACAGACTCTCAGCGTTGATGGGCATTGCTAACTAAGAACTATTTGCAACATGCGTGAATTCCGAGTTCCAGACCCTCGGTAGTTGAGGTGTTGGGACTGTCTCATTGGTATGAAGATGTCGTAACTCACGGGACTCGATCAACAGCCTTACCTTTACAACTCATGCAGCTGCACAGGCACTTCAAACGTTGGTTCTGAAACCACCGTTCGTGCGGCCTCTTTACCTCACCGGTCAGGTCAAGCTTCGGCATACACAAAGAGATGGACTAACAAAGAATCTCATCTACAAATCGATTGTCGTGTAACGGGTACCTGCGGTATGGACGACGCCTCCAAAGAAAATACCCCAACGTCCGGTATATGGCTGCATGAGCACGCACCTCCTGTCGTCACTAAATATCCAAATGCCCCGGTCGCAAGTTCGTAATGTTCGGGACCTAAATGGTGCCGACGCCTCAAAAGTACTTGAAACGAAAGGGTTGGGGCTTGGTCATGCCCCATTCCAACCCTGGATCAGCCCGATTCGACTTAGTACGCTAAGTATAGCTGGAATGTACACCGAGTAGGAGATGGCGGGCAAGGTGCTTTGCCATATTTGGGTGCAGAATTGAATGTCTCTAGTCTGGTTTGTTCACCACGTTTGTTATGAGGCATCATTGGCACGTTACAGAAATTGCTCCCGTGGGCTTGCAACCACTAAAGCACATTTACCAGTAAGGTACAAGTACCGTGTTACTCTCATCGCCTGTTCTACTACCAACTGCGACGATCCTCGCTTACCTACCTAGCCACTTCCTGAACACAACACGCAGGCACGTGAGAGGTTTACTTCAGAGTATCGTTATCCACCAACACCCTACCGGAATTATGCCAATGCGGCCCACCAGCGATAAAGAGGTTGACGTGGTCGATCTAGACCGTCTCTTCGAAGAGTATGTTCAAACAGACTTGCTCAATCACT
Organism: Alternaria alternata; assembly: GCF_001642055.1. Classification (NCBI taxonomy): domain Eukaryota; kingdom Fungi; phylum Ascomycota; class Dothideomycetes; order Pleosporales; family Pleosporaceae; genus Alternaria; species Alternaria alternata. The sequence continues at coordinate 148,662 of NW_017306194.1, read as the reverse complement.
TCGGCGACTGCAACCCCAAACAATCAAGCTCGGGTGAACCAAAGCATCTTTTTGACTCAGTTCTGTCGAATGAGAGCCAGCTTTTTGGCTCTGAGCCTATACTTGATCGGGAAACGCAGGCTGCTTGGCACAAGGCTCTCGAAAAGTACGAACAAAACCCAACCCCGTTGCGAGCTGAGGACTCTATCTCATCTTCTTACGTTACTTCGTCTACTGGTAATGAGTCTTTCAGCGATTCTGAGTTGCTAAACCTTGACGACTTCTTTGAACTAGAAAGGAAGCAATCGAGGTCCATCTCTCAGCCTCCTACAACTCGACCCCACACTTCCGGACGATCTGTTAAAAAGGCTGTATCGATCTACAATCAACTGAGGCACCGTGGTATCTCAAAGACCTCTAAAAGGTTGCATGCTTCGACTTTCACAAAGATGATGCAATCCTCTCAACACCAACCTTCAGCTGGCAATACGTGGACCCGCAAGACGGACAGTCCAACGAATTCATTCACAAGAGCCTCATCGCATGGCATTGCTTCGCCCCCGCTATCAACCAAGGCCAAAAGCAATGAGTTTTTCGTTCAAGGGCATTATCAGACCTATGCCGATAACTATTCTAACCTACCAAACAACGGATCTGGCTTCCTTAATTACCAATTGACGCCTTGCGCATCGCCAGCAATTGGAACCCCTAGCATCAGTGGTAGCGGCTTCGATAATGATACGGGGCTCACCTCTAGCTCTTCCAGTGCGCCAAGTGCGGCTCTCTCAGCCTTGCAGACCCCGCCCTCTTCTCTCCAATTATCTATGACAACGTGGGGCCCTAACACATCATCAGCTCTGGATGTTGGCTTCTCAGCCTCGTGTGATTCTACCGACGGCACACAAACTACAGACTGGTGGGATGGGAACGTTTCCACCAGTCACCCTCTCCATTCGACCAGCTTCAGCCAAAGCAACTCACTATCCACAAGCCAGAACATGAGATCGGAAGGATTGGGAATATCTTGCGGATCGGCTCCGTACGGCTTTGGCACTATGCACGATGGTTTTTCTGCCTCCAGAACCTCGGCTGCATTTGACATGGTTAACTATGGTGTCATGTACAATACGCCGTCTCACCAACAGCAACATCATCACGCGCAACACCACGTCGCCCCTATCAGTCAGTCAGTCTCGCGCTCTCCTTCGCCACGCGCCGAAACACGCTTTCACCGGTCGTCGCACGCATCTAGCCACCGCACCAGCCAGTCGTCAATGAGACGCAAATCCAGCAACACTTCCCAGCAATCCTCGAGGCAGATGAGCACAAGTAATGGTGGAGTTGGTTTCGTGAACTTCACGCCAGATGACAGCCGTAAGATTCTCACAGGCGTGGCACCCAGCGGATCCAGCAAAACTAAAGCACGGCGGGAGAAAGAAGCCGCCGACAAGCGACGGAAGCTTAGCCGCGCGGCGGTGAAGGCTGTAATAGAAGCTGGTGGTGATATCGATAGCTTGAGAAGATTGGAAAGGGAGGGCGTGCTGGTTATGGAAGGTTAACGAGGCGATTTTACAGACTCTCGGTATTTGTTTGTTTAAGGATTTCTTCTTTCGCTTCCAGTATATGGGGCCATTGTTTTACATATACGATTATGACACGTCACGCACTTGTGGCGCGATGATAAATGCATGAATGACTACCTTTGAATTGCTGGTTGCCGTGCGTGACTGGTGTGCACTTCGCTATGTGAGTAGCTGCTAGCTACTTGTTGCAGCGCGATGGTCTGAGCTGCCACCCGCTGGCGACCCGTCGGATGCGAGATGCGGAGTCGTATGGTCTCGCTGCTTGAGAAAGCAGCATGACATGCTGTTTCAACCTTTACTGCTCGATATATGGATGCCTCGCCCTCGCCCTCATCTTCAGCCGGCGGCCTCAACCTCCAATCGTCCGAGCACAGCTTCTACAACGCCCTTGGCACCAATTCCCCTCTCCACACCACCAAGGCTCTGCTCCTCAGCTTCAAGCTCGACTGCGCCCTCGTAAACCTTGACAATTGTATCCTCATCCACTTTGGCGCCACATGCTACCAACCCCCTGATCAAGGTACTGACCCTAGTTATCTCCCGCATGACTGGCGGTTCGATGTCGTCGTTTTGGCTCGAATACAGTGTCTCAGTCACACTCTCGTCCAGTCGGTTGATGCCCATCTCCTTTGGGTCAGCATTTGTTGTGATGTGCTTGCTGATGAAAATGTAACCGTTTACGCCAAGTACAATGTCGATCTCGCCGGCCGCCGTGTTCAGCGTAAAGACCTGCCGTCTGCTCCTCACAACGCCACCCTTGCGACTCAATATGCCACCTCCAGCGCCACTCAGACTGGTGAACAGACCGTTGCGCAGTTTCCCGTATTTGAGCGATCGCGTGTGGAGGGAGGCGGTGCCGTCCTGGTGCAGACTCTGTACCTCGGCGACGAGCAGATCGCCTTCTTGGAAGAAGGTCCGGATATTCAGTTCATCTACGGTTGTTCTTCGTCGCAACACTCCACCGGGCAGATTTATACTAGACAAAGGCAGGTTTGCGTGCATTGGTGCTGCGATGTCCACATTCCACTTCTTTGTTCCCACTGTCACTATGCGTCCTACGACCAGGTCGCCAATTTCTGGTTGATATCGGGCGCGCAGCGGTTGTACCGAGAGCAGCTTGTTTGTTTTGTGCAGGGTACCGGCGACGGTGGATATTATCGTCGTGGAAGACGGAGGCATGGATGGAACGTAGGTGCCGTGGCCGCGCATCCATTGCGGGTCCGAGGTTATGGCTTCACCGGGTGTCACTATCGCCTTTGAGTCGGAAGTCACGAGGTCGTCGTCCTCCATGTCCACGTCCGAGTCGTCCGAGTCGTCTCTTGCATCGCGCCGTGGTGGGAGCGGTGCGCTAGGTGGGAGGATAGAGATTGGCATGGCCGAGGATGCGCCGTGTACAGTTGGTCGAATCGCAAGAGTCTGGTGGGTTTGGCCTGTTCGCGCTTCTACCGGTGTGGTATCGTGGGCGTACTGGTCGTGTCGTTGGCTACCGCTCAGAGCTTCGGAAATTTTGGCGGGGATGGGAGCTGCCCGGCCATCCCTGCAGAGCTTTCTGGATGCGGGCTAGTCTCGACGCGTCTACTCATGGCGGTCGCGTCCGACGTCATCCCATCAATAGCACCGACATCTTTGCAGAGAGTAACAGAGTGAAGCTCCATGGCGCCTGTATCATCGTCCCCTGCTGTGTCCAGCTTCAACGAGCCCTTTATCTCGGCCCTCGATGTCGCTGCGCCTAACAACGCCAATGATGATCCGAACTACTATGCTCGTTATCCGCGCTCACTGATCACGACCTCTCATCTAGACGCCTTCATGACAGGCACCGGTTCCACCATCTACAAATCTTTAGTACCCCTGCTTGAGTCTGCCTCCCATGAGCTCATTCTCGTCACCTGCTTCTGGGCCAGGTCCAAGACCCTCGACACACTCAATCAGGTTCTGAGAAACCTGTCTGAAAAGGCCATCCGGAGAGGGACAGACAAGATCAGGGTTCGACTATGCTTTTCTTCCAGCTCCGTCTTCCAGAAATTATTCCACAAGCAAGCTACTACAGGCCAGACGTATTCACCGTCAGCATGGATCAAGAAGCTGGGCTTACCTGACCCATCTGAATTGAACGGACTGGACCTTACCATCAAGTCTATCTTCATTTTACCATTCTCAGTCATGCATCCAAAATTCATCCTCATCGACCGGAAAACCGCAGTGTTACCGAGTTGCAATATCAGTTGGGAAGAATGGTTCGAGGGTGCTGTCACCCTCACAGGACCTGTTGTCGAACAGTTTCTCAAGTTTTATCGCACTTTTTGGGAGCGGCGAGAGGATGCTCCAACCACTCTCGATGCTCCTGAAGGTGTCGCAGTCAAGCTCCACGATGCATTGACATCTTCGCAATTATTGTCGGCTCGGGATATACACACCATTTTCCTTCCAAGCCCGCACCATCGTAATCCACGCTTTAGCTTCACCGGAGCTCAGGATGCCCTTCAAGCCCCGCCGACTCCCTTGAATGTTTTCATACTCACGATTTTCGCAAAGGCCGAAAGAAGCATTCGTATACAGACACCAAACGTGACTGCACCACCCGTCCTATCCGCAATACTTCGAGCGCTTGCCCGTGGTATTGACGTCCGGATCTTGACCTCTGAACGTCTCATGATACTCGAGCAATTAGTTACAGCAGGTACTACAACCTCACGTTGCATCAAGAAGCTCATCAAACGCTATCAGCAGCTGAGTCACAACGGTGGTAACCCAAACGACGAAGAGATGGCTATAGCGACTCCCAAGCCTGGTCACCTACATGTAGCGTACTTCGAGCCGATCGGCGGGCCTAAAAAGAGGGGTAATGAGGTGGGGGAGCCTCAACAGTCGCATCTCAAGATGACCATAGTGGACGACGAGGTGCTTGTTCTGGGCTCTGGGAACTTTGATCGGGCGAGTTGGTTCACGAGTCAAGAGTTGGGTGTTGCTTTCTTCGACAAGGAAGTGGTCAAGAAGGTTGAGAGTGCAGTTGATCAAGGTACACAAGGGAGAAGTAAAGTAGTGTTTGACAGTGAGCGCTAATTTGGATCGCGTAAGACGGTCTATGTCTAGCAAGTTGTATTGAGAAATATAGCGGTGACCCTCATACACATTCCTTTGCACTTGTTTTCCGGGTGTTGTTGTACTCAAGAGCGACATCTAGTCGACAACAACGATAATCCATTGTGGACGATGCCGCCCAAATTCGACTGTTTCAAGTGGGGATTGCATGTGACCGATGCTGGAACTGTCTTTGTTCTCATATGGTCCAGTCGTCACAAGACTCTTACCTGTAGTTAAAGGGATTTGTCTGCTGATCCGCCAGTTGAACACACTTCCAAACAACTCTTAATAAAACATCATAGGGTGAACCGGTTCATGCAATGATACGGTTACTGACGAATATGCTCAACACGTTGACCTTACAGGACACAAAGTGTTGAGCATGGATTGTATTGCGCTCAGCCTTTGCGGCCGGAGCATGTAACCGACAGCAGGAAGCTCACTAGCATCTCAGCCAGTCGACGAGCGGAGTAGGGTGTCTGTCTTTACGGAAGAATATGTACAAGCTGCGTGATATCTACGCTCATCGCCTAATCACTGCCCAAACGCCTCAACGCCAGACAAGCGCCAGACCTATAAGCAAATGATAGTGCGCATGCCATGTCCCCATGTGGCGAATAGTGTGGAGTATATCGATAAAAGGTAGATGTCGGTATAGTCCAATCATCTCTTGGGAAAAATAAATAGAGCGGTGAAGTAAAGGCGCGAAAACATCAAAAAGTCCATGTGATCCACATCAGCACTTGACGGATCGTCCCAATTGCATACCAGAACCATGCAGATCGAGAACCTGAGGGTATGCCAACGTAATCCAATCAGACCCAAAACAATTCCCAGCCCAGCTGCGCATAACCAAAGGCGCTGCCATAATCTAATGTTGAATGTTGTATGTATTAGTCGTGTTTCGTAGGGCTTTGTGCCAGTCGGCAGCCCTGTTCAGCAGCGCGATGCTGTGGGGTAAGAGGGTCTACATGGAGCCCATGGCAATGAGTGCCTCGATAGCGTCGCGCTCAGCGCCAGATCCGGCTACACCAGCCGATGCATTGAAAACGGAAGAAGTCAAAGGAGAGCCCGCGTTCACGACGTGATTACCGTGGGATGCATGAGGAACAGTAAGGAAAGGTTTGTACGTGGGCGTCGCAGTGCGTCCGTGATGAGGCTGAGGCAGAGAGTGGGCCTGGGCGGATATGCTCCGATAGCGCGGGTTGCTCGTCTGTGTTCGGCTTAGATAGTTGTAATCGCGGTGTTCTCGGCGCGGACCGCGGCGGGTCTCGCGAAGAGCTTCAGGCCCCATGGTCGCCCAGTCTTCTTGATCAGTGTCGTCATTTAATTCTTCTTCCAAATCCATGTCCGAAGCCGAGTCGGACTCGGTACTGCCTTCGGAGTCGTCTAGCGACATCTGATCAGCCATCTCTTCGTCTTCGCCCTGGCGGTGCGGCGACCACGAGCCAGCGTTCCAGCTGCCAGAGTAGACGTCGCGTTCTTGTCGCAACTTTGGAATCTGGAGGCTGCCTCCGATGCTATCAACACTATCTGGTGGTGTACGCCCATTTCCAGGGCGCTTACCGCCAATGGGCATGCCCGCAGCCTGGGAGCCGGAGCCAGCTACACTCCAACGCCCCCAGCCGACTTTCTCGAACTTGACCTCGCCGTGCAGGCCGCCACCGGCGCGATGTTCCAGCGCTGCAACGACCAGCCTACGGGCCTTCGCAGGGGGTAGTCCAGAGAAGCCAGGTACCGCATGCGTCAGATGCGCCATCATCTCGCGGATGGGCATTGCGCCGTGGCCCTCGATAATGTCTGGCAGATGGTGCTTGGCCAGCATGAGGGCCGTAATCTGGCGCGTCGCATCCAACCCAGCCAGCGCCTCCTTGGAGAGAGCAGAGGGCTGGTCCTGCGCTGCCGCGTGTTCTACCGCATCCTGGAGGTCTATATCCATAGACTCCTCTTCTGGTGTGTGAAGACGGCCGGCTACGGGCACGGGGCGTCGCTTGTGCGCAGGAAGGGTCGGAGAGATGGAACTGGGCGGAGTAGGGAGAGTGCCAGTCGAAGCAGCGTGGCCACTGTCCTGGCGCCCAAAGGCCATGGCGATGTTGGACATGGGCTTCTGGGCGGAAGCAGCCATGTTTACTGGTATGAGGCAGGGGCTGACGAATGAGTCAAAGCGCGGGTTGACAGGGCAGTCGCAGTAGGTGGATAGGAGGCCTGGAGGGTGGTTTCGTCAGTGGCGGCGGACTTGGAATGCTGTGGTTTATCCAGGACGAAGTTGCAGCGTGAGGCGACTTGGTCTGGCGGCAAACGTACCTGAGTGTCTTGGGGTTGAACTGTCGGGTATCGACGGTAGGGCGTATGGTGTGCAGCAGGAATTTGGGTGCAAAATTAAAGACAGCGACCGAACTGCCTTGTGCGACAAGCGAAGTGCAGTTATGGGGCAGATATGCGCTGGCGTTGGGTTGTTATAGCAAGCTGCAGCAACGTAGCTTGTGCCTTCACCGTTCCGAGACGTCTGGCGATCGGCGATGTGATCAGCGAGTCGGTAACGGGAGGATGCAGGTAGCGTGTCGGGGCAGCAGAGGCGAGATGTGGTTGAGGCGAACAGGAGCAGGCAAGGTGCAGTGCGGAAGTCAGAAGAGGCTCAATATTGGATTGTGGGCTATGTTGTGAGTCTATGAATCAACGAGGCAGGCCCTCTATGATAAGGCCTCCTTGGTTCCGAAGGCAGCTGGAACCAAGGCAAGGCACATGCACGCGCATCTGACAACCCCCAGCTCCGACTCGTGCCCCTGCCATTGGCGCACGGACAGCCACACCTCCCACAAGCGTCATGGAATTTCGCCTCTCACTGCAGCAGGGACTCGAAGCTTAGAAGCAGGGCAACATTAGAGTTGCACCACGCCCACCGCCCCGATTCCCTATCGTGAGGCTGCCTGCACTGCCAGAGGTGCCTGCTGCCACCTCGACAGTGCCATGCTGCTTGCTCGAGCCCGCACGCCGCCATCGCCATGGTGCCTTCCGTTTGCAGCCGATGCCCCATATCAGCATCTTGTCTATCGGCTCCTCATGTTGGCCATCCGTCTCTCCATGCCTCGCACCCCCAACAGCCATTGGCGCCATCATTATCGCGCTGCGGGGTCCATCCCACCACCATAAGGTCCGATTTCGCTAGCAGCGCAACCACCCTCTGCCACACGTGTTTCTCCGACAGGCCGCACACTGCAAGACATCCCGTCGCAACACATCGCCAAACCTTATAGAATGCCTGGTGCCGATATGCCGGACGTCTTGACCGTCAGACGGATGACGTGGGCTGCACCACCCAGTGCGCCGGCGTGGGAAATGCCTCAACCGTGATTTGCGTTAACCACATACTTCGTGATCGCCTGGTGGGTCGACATAGCATTAGCGATGCGACTACACACACACAAAAGTTCGACCCAAAATACAACATACCGACTTGAGCACATTGATCTGCTGCACCGTGCGAGTGAAAACGGCCCGGTACTGCTCTAGGTTCTGCTGCACCACTTCGTTGCGCGTAGTGCGGCCTTCGCAAATGGCCTTCATCTGAACTTCCATCTGCCCACAGTGTTAGTGATCATGTCGGGTCATCAATGCCCAACAAACCCCACGAGCACCACTTACTTCTTTCCGGAGGAACGGCTTGCTGAGGCTCGTCTCAAACCCCACGTTGTCGTATCCTTCAATAAGCGCGATACCCAAAGTCGTCGGGATAAACTCTTGTACTCCACCCGTGCCTCCTCCGCTGTTCTGACTTACTGCTGCGCCGCCTCGCCCACCACGTCCCCCTCTTGCACCTCCTCTTCCTCTTCCGCGCCCTCTGCCTGCACCTGCCCCATTGGCGCCCGCCGCACCGCCACCCGCTTTAAGTCTTGCCATGACGTATTCGCGTTCCTTGATCTTGGCAATATGCTCGGCCATAGTTGCATCTGTGCCGATGCCATTTGCGTCCATGAGAGCGATGAGCTCGGGCTCAGTGAGATAGCTGGGTGCCGTCGTCTGTCCGTCCAGCATGTTTGCTTCCGTGAGCTCCAAAGTCTCGCCTATTGTGTACTGCGGCAGCACTTGACTGCTCTCCCACTTGTCGTATGGATAGACGTCAAGGTAGTTCCTTGCAATGACGGTAAGACCATGTGCGTGAAAGACCTCGCTTCCATATTCAATCTCGATATCTGTGGATTCACCAATAGCATCTTCGGAGCAGCATGCGAGGAAGCGGCGAACAACAAACTCGTAGACGGTGCGCTCTCTGTCGTTGAGCTGGGATGAGGCGACATAGTTGACAGGATGGATGGGCGGATGTGCTTTGTCATTGTTGCGGCCCTGGCGAGGTTGGTGAAAAGCACCGTTCATGAGACTCTGTGCGAATGGACCCCAGCGCCCATCTTGCGTCTGCCTTCCGACAAGCGCTCGCAGGTCCATACCAGCGTCAAACTGGTCAGTTTCGGTGCGTGGATAGCTGATCCAGCCTTTCGTATACAAGTCTTCGGCCACTTTCATGACGTCTTGAGAGGTCATACGAAGGAACCTACTTCCCATCTTCTGTAGCTCCACTGTCGTCAGAGGTAACGGTTTCCATTTTCTGGTGGGCTTTTTTGCCATCTTGATGACTTTCGCCGTCTTTGAAAGCAGACATCGCTCGAAGATAAGGGTTACTGCCATGCGATCGAAAAGATGGCCTCGCCGCCAGTTGAACTTGGCATCGATTCCGTCCTTTGTGTGCGCAAGTTTGATGTACCAAAATGGCTCTGGAACGAAGTTGCGTACACGCAGATATCGGTCGACGACGAAACCTAACGTAGGGAACTGACAAGATCCGTAGCTGATCAACTTGCCTCGCTCGTCGCCCTGTTGAGGGATCATGTTTTGTAGCGCCAGTGTCTGCATGCGTGTAAAAGCTGCACCGAGACGCAGGTCTAGCTCGATTCGCGCTGAGACAGCTTGCGCCTGCGCTTCATCTAGGCGAATAGGATTCTGAGAGGCATGTATGACATGTCTGGGGAAGGTTAGTTTACATGACTTTTCCATGGTGCAATGATACAGACGCTCTCTCGATATTGCTGAAGCGCGCTCTCCAAACCTGCATATTGGGATTCGCTCTCAATGCGATATCCCGAATCTCGGTTCCGATATGCTCGCCTTCGCGATCACAATCGGTCCAGATGAACAGAATGGACGCATACTTGGCTTGCGCTTCAATGTTACTCGCTACAGCCTTTTTGTCCTGTGAACGCATCAGCCAGCTTCACGTAATCAGATCTATATTACTCACCTCTGCAATGCTCGACACTATGGGAGCCTCGAACAGTGCTGAGGGCTGACATGAGTGCCATTTCTTGAACCGATCATTGAAGTCTTGTGCGACGATATGCCCTGCAACGCATGTGAAGGTTACAGAACATTGCCCCCAGGATTGAAAGCGAAAGTCGAACTTGTAGTTCTTGACCCACTGAATACCTCGGACACTTTCCTATCTGGAGTCAGTCTTGCGTTCGATCGGCAGTCCAAAACCAGAAGGTGGTCGCGTCTTTGATGTCTAGCACTACCAGATAGCACGAAGACCTTTGCAGTGCATTTAGCCATCAGCGTGCTAATGAAGCACAAGTGTAAACTGTATGGGTACAGGATGGTATTGTATGAGACAATGCTGGCACCTACTGCTCGGGCTTGGCCACCCAGATGGTTTGCGACTGCCTTTGCAATCGATGGCTTTTCCGCTACGCACAACACCCGAGTCATGCCTCCGAAATGTCGTTGGAACCATAAAAGGGACTGAGACTGATCTTGGAAGGATGGCGATGGTCATGGTCATGTGAAAACGCGTCGAACCAGATTAGCGCGTGGTGTGGAGAGCCGCACGGGCGTCCCTGCAGCCCGCTAACGTGGAAGCCAGGGAAATTCATGAGGTCATTGTTCGCCGCAAACAACAAACGCTAATTCCAGCTTGTGAGTGAGGGAGCATCGCAACATCTTCACCATCAACAAACCTCATCGAGACGATGCCCGACCCACGGACATACATGGATATGGCGCTGCCCCTTGTCAAGACGCTGCCCGAGTGCGCCGACTACTTCAAGACGGTAGAGCCGTTCCTTCCCCAATACTACGACCTCCCGCACAAGGTCGCAGCACACATAACCGACCCACAGGCACTCAAGGCCCTCTACGTCAACACCAACCCGCTTATGACAGCGCTGGCTTTTGCCACCATGTTCGTCACCCCTATCGTGCTTGCCGTCTCGGAGATCAACCGCAACTACTCGCAAGTCGACCGGCTGTGGAGTCTGCTGCCCGCCATCTACAATGTCCACTACGCAGTTTGGGCCCATCTCAACGGACTGCCAACAATGAAGCTGGATCATGTCATGGCTGTCTCCATCATCTGGGGTGCTCGCTTGACCTTCAACTACTGGCGCAAGGGCGGATACCAAGTTGGCAGCGAAGACTACAGATGGAACATCGTCAAGGACTACGTTGGTGGACCTGGCATGTTCATCTTCAATGTCACCTTCATCTCGCTTGGGCAGAATGTCAGTACTCTCGTACCACGTGCATTGAGTGCAAACATACTAACTGTGATAGATTCTGCTCTGGCTCATCACCACGCCTACGTACATCCTCCTTCTCGCCAATCGTCTCAAGGGCAACGACATCACATCCTACGATTCCTTGTTTGGCCGTTCCATGGTCGCTATCGTTGTTCTTGAGTTCTTCTCCGATCAAGCGCAATGGAACTACCACAAAGCCAAGGGTGCATACCAGAAGACCGCCAAGGTACCATCTGACCTTAAATACACACGTGAGCAATTAGACCGCGGATTCAACACAACCGGTCTTTTTGCCTGGTCGCGCCACCCCAACTTCGCCGCTGAACAAGCCTTTTGGGTATGCTTGTACCAATGGTGCTGCTTGGAGACTGAGACCTACGCCAACTGGGCATTCGCAGGTGCATTCGGATACCTGATCCTGTTCCAGGCCAGCACTTGGCTCACCGAGCTGCTCAGCGCGGGCAAGTACCCTGAATACAAGGTCTACCAAGAACGTGTCGGCAAGTTTCTTCCCAAGTTCGGCACCAAGAGCATGGAGCTGCCGCAAACTGAAAAGGAGAAGCAGAAAGTCAAGGACGCAAAGGCCGGTAAGGGTGCTATGAAAACTAAGTGAGTTCATGTAGCAAAGACCTATGAAGGCGTTCCGAGACGTAAAGCTAGCTAGGGGAGGGTGTGGGCTGTGCGTCCAGTCGAGGCAAGCTGGCGATGTGAGCAGATCTGACGACAAAGATGCGGTTTCGACATGAGCATGTTCACATGACCAACATACATATTAATTTAATTAACTAGTATCATGAATTGAAGAAAGTAAGACAGCTACTCTGTCTCACCCCGAGAGAAGAATACTCACGCGCCTTGTTATTCTACATTCCTGACGACTATTTACAACATGTAGATAAAGAACACTATCAAAAGAGGAGAGTAAGACGTAGTAGGGAAATCCAGGAAGTATGCTTGTCTCCGACGCGCGCGCCTATACAGACCTCTTTGTAGTAGCATTACCACTACCAATAGTGCTGACATCCGGCGCACCAACAAGAGCCAAATTTTCAATACCAGCAACACCATATAATGCTGCCGCATTTGTGCTGACCCATGTAGCTTCATCAACAGGGATAAGTGCATCACTTCCATCGACCCTTACTCTCGCCCACGGAGCACCCGGCGCAAGGCCGTCCTTGCTACCATCGCCCAAGAATTCTGACCAAACTCTTGGAACGAGTGTCGCGTTGTTACGGTGGTTAGCTACATAGGCAGTGAAGCGGGAGTGACCCTGCATCAGGCTGAGATTGCCAAAGTCCTTGCCATACCGGGCCCTCTGCTCGGCTTTCCCAGCGCCGTAGTAATAGCAGTAGTCCAGGAATGCGTCGAAGAAGGGTTGGGTGACATTCTTCTGCTCCGCACCAAAGTGATCCATTAGTTGATCAATGGTTTCAAGAACGCCAAATACACCAGACAGATGCGAAACGGTAACGTTGCCGGTGTTGTTCGGGTCCGTAGGTGGCGGTGCCCAAGCTCCAGTAAGACTGTTGTAGAATGCCTCGCCGGTGGCAAATCCGTTCTTGAGCTTGGGGTATGTCACAATAGATTCGACAAGCTTTCTGCGCGATTCTTCCCAGCGTGGCCCACGACGCTCCCATTCAATAAGGTATGCTTGTGCAATACCAGCCCAATCAGTTCCGAAGTTGAGGAACAATGCTTCGGGGTCAGGGTTGTAGACAATACCAGGCTCCCGCACCTTGCGTCTCGCATCTACACGAAGGAAGGCTTTGTCGGCATCAATGACCTCGCGTACCAGGTCACCAGTCCGCTCATCACCACCAGAGATATAGTAAAAGGTCTTACGGTAGACTGGAGTTGAGATCCTAGCCTGTTTGGCGCTGTCCGACCAGTGCTGAACACCATGCCTCGTACCAAGCCCAGTGAAGTTTCCCAGATGATACGAGTCAACCTCACCTCCATGACGCACTTGGTCGTGGGCAATCTTGTAAGCATCTGCGCGGCCAGTGCGCAGGAAAAAGTCCCAAAAGAAAAGATCAGGTGACAGCTCTGAATTATCCCAGGCATAGCCACCGACATCGTACCTCCATTGATGGCGGTCGTCGTCATATGTATGCATGATATCCCCATGGTCCCAAAAACCGTACCAGCGGCGCTGCTCGATTTGGTCTTCGTAGAACTTGATGAGGAAATCCATGTTTGACTCAATAGTCTGCGCTTGGGTGGACTCAATGGCACCGGGCACATCCCAATACGACCCGATTGCTTTGGTATCCCGCATGTACTCTGGCTCGGCGATAAGAACAGGTGGGTTGTTGGTGAAGTTGGTGAGTGTTGCAAGATGTTCAGCGGATGGCGTGGTGTCAAACGCGTAGATATAAAGCTCGTTAGTCCGACCAAGGCCATAGGGAGTATCGTAGCCCCCTTCCCAGTCTTCGTAGGTGATGTCTAGAGCGTCTAGTTGTTTCTTGTAGGTATCTTGTCCAAGTCCATCATGGTATGGACGGATATCCATAGGTCCGGCCTGAGGGCTGTAAAGCCACAGGGTGATCGATCCTGTGTCGGTCGCGGCGTTGGATATGTCCAGACTAGTAGGATACTTCTTCCAGAAATCACGAAGGCCCACGGCAAGACCGCCAACCGTAGCTCCTCCTAGATAAGCCAGGCCGCCTGATCGTGTACCACCTGGGATCTTGACCCAGCTTTGGCCAGCCTTTGTGCGCTTCTTAAGATTGAAGCCATCAGGCGAGAGCTGTGTTAGGCGGTAGTCGCTCCATGTCGGGATCCACTGTAGACGAGTAGTCACTCTTTGGTCCCACGTAGAGTTGGGCGGTAGGACAGTACCATTGAATTGTCCAGATCGAATGTCAACACCTGGGTCTCGACGTAGACCGGTAACGCCCTTGACGGCTTCGTGAAGAATTCCGCCATCAACACCCGCAATTCGGATATGGCGATCGTAAAACTCCTCTTCGGCGAGGGGAACATCGAAGCGAATACCGATACCCGAAAGAAAGTCTTTATGCATATCTCCATCATAGATGATGGTGTGAATAACGCGAATCGCTTCAGAATTGGCGTAGAGGTAGAAGCGAACAGTGAAAGGAATCCAGTCATTGTGGGCACCATCTCCGTCAATAGTGTGAACACCATTGACTGTGACCAACGTACGAACGGTGTTATCCTCCGACACTGTGACATTGGATACCTTGCTGGTAAAGCTGAAGTATTCAATGCCGGTCGGCTTACCATCCTCGTCATCATCGGGTGTACCGTTTTGTGAGCGTAACACTAGATGACCGTTGCTTCCGACTGTCTTCCCACCAACCTCGATGGCAGATACCAGGACATTGCCTGACTTAGGAAATGTTGCTGCGACCTTGCCGGCGTTGACAACGATCTCCTCGCCAGAGTCGCTAACTTGGATGCCGTTGCTTTGACGCTTGAACTTCAAGGTTGAAGAATTGCCTGCACCTGAAGCTGTGACCGTGTACTCGTTGGCAGGAGAGTCGCTGGCCCCCAGAGCATGCCCGGTCCACTTCAACGTTCCATCTGGCCAGTAGGCTGTGACCCACGACTGAAGGTCCGCGCCGCCGGATACTGTGAAGGTTGTAGCGTTCGCAAGGTGCTGTCCACGAGGCCACGGTAAACCGAACGTTACGCCAGCGAGGTATTCTGGTGTATCATCGATCCATTTGACTTTGACGGAGTCGCTTTGAGCGGTCGCATAGCCGACAAGACCAACAAGGCCAATGAAGGCTCTCAGCATCTTGAGATGAAGCAAAGAGTGAAAGAAGTCGCAACCAGATGGAAGGCTTATTCTCCTGCCTGGTGGCTCGAGACGCAAGCATTTGTACTTACATTTTCGACCCAGATACCCGGTTACAGCTTGACTGCAACGGGCCTTGACCCATCCAATGTCCGGTCTACCATCACACTTACGGTATGATATCCGTCGGCTAGCCCGCACGCAAGAGTGTGTCCACCATACGTGATGTACATGGTCCTAAACGAGTTTGGTCCATGCTTGGCGAGCCTTGTAGGCTATAGGTGATAGTGTAGGCTCTGCGGAGGTGGGGTAGATCGACAGGGTTTCTAGGCAGGCGAAGACATCTCCGCAATTTAATCTCGGGATAAGAACGACCGAATCTATGGTATATAGACGCGATACGTGTGGAGGCGATGCTGTGAGCCAGAGAAAAAAAGGGGTAATGTCCTCGGATCGACTAAAAGTGACCACGAACAGGCTCAAGATGGTCAGCGGTTCGAGCAAAAAAGAAACCAAGACCATACAGCAGCGGGGGTTCGCCAGCGGTCAGCCACCGACTACTGATCAGTCAGTTACAAGCTTAAGTACTGCTGAGCAGGCGGGGCCGCTATTGATCTTGAGCCTATATTCGTATGTGGCAAGTTCAGTTAGAAGTCTGTATATGTTACCAGTGCAGACCCTAGCCAGAAAGGTCAAAACGCCAGGGGTGGCTGGTGCCCAGCTACTGTATCGCACGACGACGCGACAATCTTTAGTCCAAGCACAATGGTGAGAAGTTCGAAAATCGAAGTCCAAAATGAGAGGCTGTGGCGAACGGTGGAAGCTTCCCGCGGTCGAACGGGTGCGTGGCACACGCGAGCGCGTCACGATCTGCCAAGAGTGCTACGTTGAATCGCGCTACGCTGCTACTCGTCTTGGATTGCTGCATCTTCTAGGCATCGGCACAACAGACGGCGAAATATCTTCCTGGGATGTGAGCACCCGACAGCTCCGCGATGTTCATCAATCACATAGCAGCTCTTGACCTACGCCATGAACGGGATGCATTCCTGGCGCGTCCTACTGCCGTGCACTCATGCGTCGCCTTCAACCATGCCGAAAGTTTCGCAGACAGCAGGACTAACGGATTCCTAATCCAATGCGGCCTGGTTTCCAAGACTGCAATGGTAACCACACAAGAGTATGTGAATGGATTAACACACCTGATGAGAAATCTACCAACGATATGACTTTCCATGCGAAAGCCCGACATGGCGAAGAGAAGCGGCCGTACACGCGATGTGCCTTTTGCTACAACGAAGCGGAACTTAATCAAGCACTATTATGGATTGAGATGCAAACCTCCAAAGATTGGTACTTGCTGCCGGTACCACTACCATTACCTTCACTGGATACGCCATCATGGCGACCACCGCCTTGTCCATATCCGTCGTGTGTCTCTAGAGTTCTTTCAGGCTGGCTGAGAGGAGGTTGTACGAAAAGTATGTTGTGGTTTAGAGACAAGATAGGCTGGCGGTGAGGAGGGCATGAGAGAGGAAAGTTCTTGATAGGTCGCTGTAGGACTACGGTGAGGTAGCCATTAGATGCTATAAACTCACTGATTGATTGATTGTGGCTTAACGACCTATGTATAAGAACACGAGAAGTAAAAGTCTGTACAAACGAAGGTCAGTGAGAGTTGAACAAGACAAACAATTGGGTTCTGCATGAGGCATGTTTCGTTATGAGCGAGAACTGTATCAAGGAAGAGAAGACAATGTGGATGGGTAGAGAAGTAATAGCATATGAATTTAGAAAGATCCTATTCCTCTTATTTTCAACAAAACCGCCAACTGACACTACATGTTCCGTCTATTTTCCCTCCGATATCTCTCTAGTAAGTGACCTCTCCAAACTCCTCCTCAGAAAGGATCTCGTAAGTGTAGTCCTCGCTAAGCTCCATATCGCACTCTTCGTAGTCATCGTAGAGGGTAGCGTTGAAGAAGTTGCACATGTCCTGAACAATAGGGCGTGCCTTGCTAAGTTCCTCAAAAGAGCAGGTTCCCTTACCACCAAGGGCGGCGGGAAAAGCGCAGGGCTCAATGAGCTTTGATAACATTAGATAATATCCTGTCAACACAACAAAACGATCAAGTCTGAAGACTTACGGCAGAGTAGTGACTATAATTGATGCAGTGGCAAGCAAAGTCATGTTCCGCACAGATATCAGCTTTGTTAGCCTCATCCTGGCATTTGTGAAGGCACTCTGGCATCCAGCTGCTGAGTTTCTTGTTGTCCCTATTGCCTCCTGATTAGTACGTCGGTCTAGAACTTCTAGGAGATCTGAACCTACAAGCACTTGTACTTCTCCATGTTACCCGGCTTTTCTGCCTGAGTGATGTTGTACGTATATTGGGCGCTGGCCGCAGCGGCAACGGAAAGAAGAGTGGCGATTTGTGTGAAACGCATGATGGCTATCAAGATGTGATGATTGTATTGTTGAGTAGAAGGTTGATGATATGAAGGTGATGCTTGAGGTTGTACTCCCACAGAAGAGAGAATGCCTCCCTTCTTATACGCAGATGTTGACAACACCATCGCCTTTTGCAGTTGAAGTCAAAGCGTAGTATGCAGGCAGAAGACACCTGCAGCACTGTACCGTTCTGTCTCAACACTGCACGTGTAATATTGATCTATGCAGGAACATACTCTCGCATTGAGCTAGAGCGTGTTAGCGCATCCCCCAGATGACTGTGTCTGTGAAGTATCTGAGCCCTGACAACTTCTTTCTAGAAGGCGGTGTTCATCCTCCTTCGCCCGGACTATATCACGACCAAGGCGGTACTTGCCTTACATCTGGCGGTGACGACAGTTTATTCAACGTGGAATGACCGATCAACGGTTGAGAATCCATGTCAGCTAGGCGATGAGAATTTCAGTAATGACATTCTCAGATATTGCTCGATCAAGACATGGAGGAATCCGTCATGTATTATACATCAGCACTTCTATCCCCAGAAACGTCCTGTCCTCACTGTGAAGCCGAAAAGAGGGGAAATGAGACTAGCAAAGCTATGGTCAAGCGGGCGAATCACCGATAAGCGGTGTATGTAGCTTGAGAGAAGTGGTTGAGAGGACCGTGGAACGAGACGATGCATTGATCTGGTAGTAAAAGGGGTTTGGAGGGGAAAAGAAAATTGCTAAGGAGCTAGCCAGGGCCGGGAAGACGCAGCGTAACTCTTGCATATACATGTGATTCACACCTGATGCGGTGTATACGACGTATGTGACTGACCGACTTCTACATTTGTGTTGAGGTGCTCAACTGGGAATCATACGTGACTGTGAGATGAGTTGCTTGGGATTCCATGATGAGGCTTTCTGAAAAGGCCTTAGTGTGTTGAGCTTCGGGACCCCGCATTGCCTGAACACCAAACTCCAGAGCTTCCTTGCTTGTTGTAATCGAGACGTCCGTACTCTCACCGCTTACCATAATTCTAGATATGCTCAATCCACACGGCTAACGGATTAAGTTGAATCAATCAATTCACCTTTGCATCCTTCCATCGACAAGGATTGCGAAAAGTTTATGCGCAGCGCGTACGTTGTCGCACTACGCTGGTGACAACCGAAGCATATTCGTCGACATCTGCCTAGCCATTCTTCCAGCAAGATATTTTATAATCGACCCCGATGGTTGCAAGGCCCGCAGGATGCATGAGTAGCTGCTGCAATCTGCGACAAGATTTCCATGGTCGATGAGATGTTCGGCGAACTGCTGAAGATCTTTAGCAGCTTCGATGCCAAGAGCGCGCATAACCGCATATCTGTAGAGCCAATACTACTTGTCCTCACTGTCAACTTCTCGTGTGTCCGATATTAGAAGGACGGATGCCTTGCTCCTTTCGCAGCGGATAAGCCAGTGGAGGACACACATAGCGTAACCGGGTAAGATGTCAACAATAGCAAGAGGGACGTATGCAATGTATGGGCATTGCTTGTAGCAGGTCCGAAACGCCTGCGAAACTTCGCAAGTGCTAGGAAGGGGAGCTCGATGGCTTATGAACGGTTTTCGCTATCGACTTGTTCGGTCATCTAACGATTTTGGTCCACTGAAACAATGCCTTTTGAAGCAGAACACTGCTCGGCGTAATCAAAGGGCGTGCCCGAATGTGACACGACAAGCGGGAGCGAAGGTACTTCTAAGAGACGAGTATGTGTCTCGAACAACAGGCTGCCGAATGTATCCTTCGCGTTATGACTAAAAGAATGCGTAGTGTCTATTTTCATACTGCTAACGCTATCTTAGAGCTGTACGCTTGCAACCGTGGCTGGAACGTTTCGATGGAGCAGTAGAAGCATCTTATAGTCTCAAGAGTTATTGCGGAGAACAACGAGTCTATTGAACTTTGTGGGCTCGTTTCGGTGGGTAGGTCGTTGTGTGAGCGAGATTATGATTGCAGTATCTTTCACCCCAAACAGTGCCTGCCTGTCTCGGCGATGGCACCCACTAATTCATGATGATACAATTATGCGTTCATAACGTTACGGTTTGGCCTCGATAGGGTCTGAAGTAGCTTTTTTCCTCCAGGATGTGACTGTGAAAGCATGGCCGCAGTGAAAGTGGCTGATAAAGACAGTCGAGAGTGTGGGACTAGCGTGCGACAATGGACCCACACAACGCCCTTGTTCAATACTCACCCCAACTTACTCACATCTACACACGACCAATTCGCATCCCAATCACACATTCTTCTCATATATGGATGATCAGCACCATGACTAGAAAACGCAATACGAAATCGCGCAAGCCGCAACAATCGGCTAATGGCGCCCACGATACTTTCCGTAGGACCGCGACAGATCCCCATCATCGAAGAGAAGCAAGTAAAGCGATTCAAGACCAAGATCAAGTAGTTAAAGAAGGGCGTAGTAGGCGCGGACGTGGCGGTAGGCGGAGCATGTCGCCACGTCGGGGAGACGCTCAAGGTGAACGACAAGCTCACCGTCGAGATGACAAACGGTCGCGTAACCCACTGGCAGCCCATACCATTCACGACGACCCAATGATGACCCAAGCAATCCGCAGAAGTTTGGTTCAAGGTGGGGTGGATCAGGTTCCTGCAAAGCGCAGACGAGAGGAGAATTACGACAACAAGCAGCATGACTACAAGAAAGCACTCATTGAAGCTGGAGAAATGCAGCCGGTTGCAGGTATGAAACCACCGCGCGGCGAAGGTACTCTGATGGAAGAGATAGACAAGAATGGGCTCGAAAAGATTCCAGATCTGGCCGCAATCCAGGATATGAGTGAAGAAGAGAAGAGAAGGTTTCGCAGTACAAGGTTCAGGTCAACACTCATTGGTCCGAACAAAGCTACGATACCAGACACAGCTTCGGAGACATCAAGACATGCTGAGCCGGTGCATAGTGGCAAGGACGATCACAAGACCGTGCGGACACCGCCAACAAAGGCAAGGTCAAATGTGTTGACTCCACATGCCCCTAATCAGAAGAGCGAAGCCAGTCCTGTGCGACAACCTGGTGCTAGTAATGAGCTCGCGGGTTTGCAATCGCGGGACGAAGCTTTTGACAATACCAATGTCGCAGACCCCAAACTTCGGCAGCAAAGCACTAGCAAGATTGCATCTGAGATACAAGCTGGTGTGGTCGATACTAGAGAGCCTGTGGCGACAGCAAATTTTACAGCAGTTCCAAGCAAGGCAGATATGCTTCCGACCAAGCGCAATAAGCGAAGACGAGATGAGGTAGAAGATAATGACATGGTTCCGGCGAAGAGAACGAAGAAGCCAGAGACGGTAAAGGTGAACTGCGTTGCTATGAAAAGACGGAACCAGAAAATCAAGCAGTATCTGAACGACCAACGATTGCATGGAGAGCAGAACCGCTTACCTGAGGAGGGTCTTACCTTCGTCGCTTATGACGCCTACAGCATACCCCTCCTTTGTTCGCGCTCTATCAATCATGGGTACCCATTCGAGATCGTGAACAAGCCATCTGATAAGTTAAAAAGATCTTTCGACAACGAGAGCGAAGCCGAAGTCTTTGGTCGCAAGATGCTTGTTCTGCGGCAAGAGGCGCTCCGTCTGTCTAGGAAGAGATTTTGGACGGCTGAAGATCCGGGTCGCAAGAAGGCTTCGAAGAGGGAGTCTGCTAGGATCATTGACGACTGCGATCTCTACCTATACGATGATAAGGTTCACGTGGCTACTGAGCAAGGCTTGCTTCCAGTAGCAGTGTATCTGAAGCTCATAGGAGTACCAGACACGCAGGCAGTTCGCTTCGAAGGGCACAAACCGACTTGGATGGGCCTCATCACAACAAGGCCTGAGCGTCGACGAGTCCTGAAAACCTGGGAACCCACTTCCAGTTTGAGAGATGGAGGTTGTATCTCAATCACGAGCGGTTCCATAGTCGTGGTGTATGAGCATGGCATCTTTGACACTGATACCACGACTGGTGAAGAGTCCCAGATGGCCTATGGTGCGCGAATGGACGACGGTGTCGCCGGTTGGTTCGTGTATGCAAACACATGTCGTATGGACTGGCTTGAAGATCCAAAGGAGGTTTCCCGGGCTACTCCTGCTCCCGCCATAGTTGACTGGGCGAAATTCGACTTCAGTCCTCTCGCAGCTAGAGCTGCAGCGCAACGAGCGGCGCTACCAACGCCGGCTGCTGCCGCCCAGGACACGTCAAACAACAATGAATACAGCGCATTCCATCTACCGATATCAAAAGCATCAGTCCTTTCCACACGTGATGAACCGGTTGTAGCATCACCCGCGGATCCAGCAATAACAGCGGCCAACAAGCAAGAACTTGAATTGGATGCCGAGTCTACGCAGTCCAGTATATTGCGAGAGAGGGAGGCATTTTCGCCGCTTAGCGTTGCGGGCGGACTCTTTCTACGGCATGATAGTCCTAATTCTCAGTCGGACGAGAGTGCATCCGAAAGAGACAACGACGTAATTGAAAAGACTCGTGATTCTCAATATTCGACTACTATCACGCTACCTAGACAAGCTACCGACAATAGACCTGCCATTGCGCAAGATACACCTATAGTTCTGGGTACTCCAGCATTTCGACCGAACGAACCTCAGTCAAAATTGTCTAGGCAAGAAGAAGATGTACTAGACTGGGATGACTTCGACCTCTGAAAGAATTTCGAAGCCT
This sequence comes from Alternaria alternata, assembly GCF_001642055.1. Lineage (NCBI taxonomy): Eukaryota > Fungi > Ascomycota > Dothideomycetes > Pleosporales > Pleosporaceae > Alternaria > Alternaria alternata. The sequence goes on along the minus strand of NW_017306194.1, from coordinate 126,505 downwards.
AGAACGCCAGTTTATTTGACCAAGAGCATGGGACCTTTAGTGTTATAACGCCCAATTTACTCTGACTTCACGCTGAACCGGCCTCACCTTCCTTTTCTGTATGCGATGGAAGATTTGTTCAGAAGTGCAGCATTACCCATGAATGACAAGTCCAAAGCTGAACCTCCGCTAGGCGACGCCTTGCAAACCACTGCCACATAGGCATCAAAACCATGAGCGCACAGATATCATCGTACGCGACCGGAGCACGATATTGCTAAGCACTGGTCTTCCAAACATAAAAACTACGTAAGGATGCTGCAAATCAACTAAAAAGAACGGAATGAAGGGCTATATCCGTGTATACTTGGTACTCCAGCATGGCAACCACCTTTCTCAGTCAACGAAAAGATATTTCGATACACGTACAACAATACTAGCTTACTACGAGAGACAGACAGGTATGCGACGTATTCCGTATTTTACGTTTCATTCTATGCCCTTAACGGCACACAGTGTCCCCTCCGATCGACATGGCAGTGTCTCATTCGATCAAAGCACTCACAGTATTCATTTGCAGCCTTTCGACCTAATTCTTGGAGGGTTTCTTTAACAAAGGCAAGAAGATGCATGTGCACGAATTTCATTTCGGTAAAGTTCAGGCTTCACATCTGCTAAATTATAAGCTGCAGCCATTGTTCACCTATCACCACAACTTCAAGATTAATACTTCAACGATATGAAACAAATCGTGAATTATGACGGTCTCGATTGATCAGAACACCCGTGAACCATGTGGAAAGATATTGTCAAGCAATCATTATGAGTTTCACATTGTGTTGGTAGATTTCAGCACTCTCACAGCATCCAGCTTTTTCATGTGAGTTCCGGTACCCACTGCAGAACCTTCAAGCTTGCCTTCCTGTGGCATCTCCTTCGAAATGACGTCACTATTCTCATCGTATTTGGACTTCTCCTCCTCTACCGACTTGTTTGATGATGCAGACCCGATGCCAACGGATAATCGCTGTTCCTTCTTCTTGTGAGCACGAAACCCAGGAAGTCAACATACAGAAATGCAATGTAGTGATTGGGAATTTACCAAAAGGTAAGCAATCCGCCCACGGCCCCGCCCGCAGCAGTACCGATTGTGTATCCTGCCCAAAGTGAATACATAGGATAAGAATACCCAGCGCTGCATCTTTACCTGTAGAATATCCTGAATTTCCAGATCGAGGTGCAGCATATGTTTGAAGTAGCCGTCAGTCTTCTTTGTTGATCAGAGTCTATTTTTTTTCTTTCCCCGGGCCGTTTTCTTGATACTCTGTCTGACCGATCAAGCGGTTGGTCTCCTCTTCAAACCAATCTCTCTCATCGATCGCATCTGTTGAATTGCGACGGATGAACTTTTTGTACTTTCCTATGTTGAGTGGAAAGCCGGTATGCGCTGCAGCTGTGCTCTGGTTCTGACAGACGCCAGACCAATGCCTTATACTATGACCAATGACTGGTAGTTCGGGTGGTAGGATATATGTATCGCGAGTATAGTCTTTGCGGTTCGCGTCTAAATCGCAATATTGAAGGTATCGTCTTTTCTTCTTCCATTTCTCAGGTCCAAGATCTGATTTGTTGTTATCAGCCTTCGTGGTAGTGCTGTTTGCTTGCTCTTCATTCATTGCATCTATCGCCCCTGATTCTGTTGAGTTTTCTTCTGTTGTTCCTTTCGCCAATTCCTTGTCAGCAGCATCCGTATCGTCTGCCAGTCTGGCACTGTGGCCTGAGGGCTCTGGCTTCGTGCGATCTCCCAGGCTTCTGAAAGAGTATGTACCAATGAAATGATTGAGTACTGGATCGAGTACCGCGACGCCTCTTGAGTAAAAGCGACCAATTGTGTGCTCCAGTGCGTCGAGTTCACACGCTTCAAGCTTTGTGCGGTACATTTGAAGAACCAGTACATCGATGAGCGGGAATTGTACGAACTTGGGCAGACCTAACTGGAGCATAGCATTGTAGAGATGGATCTTGTCCACAAGTAGTTCGGGTATATCCATAACAACAGACCGATCTGACCACGATACTAGAGACTGTGTGAGCCTCGTCCTTTTGAGCGGCGTTGTCGATCCCCTGGGCGGTTCGCTGTGTGATGCCTCAGCCTTGCCAAATTTTTCCTGCATCCTCTTCAGCCACGGAATAACATAGTTCTCGATTTCTTCTCGCCTTATGAAAGCCATTTGACGGTCCAATTTATCGTCCTCTTGATCGGAATTCTCGAACTCAGAATTTCGGCTGTAACTACCACGCTCTCGCCATTTGGGGTAGCAGACTGGTAAATGCAGGTCGTTTTCCCATGGATTGTATGTGAAGTATTCCTCAGCGAAGGTTGAGCAGGCCACTAGAGTTCGGCGATCAACAGTCGTGGGAATTTTGTACTCATTGGTCTGTCTGAACTTTTCTAGTATCTCCAAATCGCCTGCTCTCTCACAATAGAGCGTCATATACTTTTGACCATCGATGATAATTTGAACTTCATCAGCAGACTTGACAGCATTTCTCTGCTTGTAAACGTCGATCTGATCGACATAATCACATTTTCTCGCGATTGAATGTGCTTGTTGTTCCAGATAGTCTTCGTGTGCCTGAACAACTCTCCCGTTTGCGTGATAGAGTACCATCTTGTTGTTTTAATATGGCTTGAAGCAAATGATGATCAGGCTGTTGGTTGGGGATCGGTATCGCGATTCCTCAGGGACTTAAGAGCCGGTTGCTAAAAGGTGTCTTCTCGAGACCACGCGCTCTTTGTCCGTCCGACACCCTTTGACAATAATGGAAAGTTGTTGAAAACGTCAACGCCAAGTCTCTCTGTGAGTACTCCGGATTTGGCACAAAGTGGGTCTCTGCTCATTGATCTGCTAATACAGCTATGCATGTTGGGTTGAAAGTGGAATGTTCAATCGCCATACAGTCCCAGGTTCGGTATGATACAACCTCATATTGTACTGAGGTTTCGAGAATATCGATGCAAATGTACGCAGCCGTGGAGATTTGTTGACCAAAATAGGTGCAATCCCTAAGATTGTGTTTCTTCGTTACGCCGGATATGGAAATAGCCAGGCCAGCCCCTGCACGGCATCGCTCTCGGACTCAAAGAAAATCTCACACACGTTGTACACAAGATCGGCGTTGAAACTGTGGTCTGGCACTATAGTATGGAGATCCGCACTAATCTAAGTCGTATTGATATTGGTAAAAGAACGCAGCTACGCAATGTCAAGTAAGCTACCTTAGATTGGCAAGCGCCGTGGTAAGAGCCCATACGTATCACGCTTCTGCAGGGTGTCGTTCGGATACATCCTGCCTTACTTTCCACCACTACCGCCGCAAGCCCTCTCCAAAGTCAAGAACGCAAAGTGACCGCCAACGACAGGTCTCGCGAAGAACCACGGTCCAGGAAAGCCGCCATCACCTTCAGTGACATACAGATCCGTGAAAGGACGGTCAGTAACTGTCTCATTCAACCAAAGCGCTACGCGATCAAGAATCTCCGACCGCACCGTCTTATTTGCGACGGCAGCGGCTTCAAACTCCCAGTCGGACTTTGTGTATAGGTGGCGGGAATCGAGAGGAAGCCCGTACTTTTGCATGACTGTAGAGTACCAATCGCTTTGGAGGTTGTAGATTTCATCCGGGATGAAGTCATCAGTTATGGGTGTACGCCCAGAAGAATGCTTTGAAGGTGACAAGGGCCGCTGAGCTTTATCATTGCCAGATGCGTACTCCGACTGTTCTGGCTTGGATGTGTTCGTGATTGTAGGGTGGAAACAGAGTACGGCATCGGCGTAGAGCGAGTATAAAGTCGTCCAGCTGCCGTACCAGTCGTAAGCAAGCTTAGCATGAGTGCCATCGCGCGACATTCCATACTCCTGCCACTTCTTGATATATGTCTCTGAGATGTTTCGATAATGCTTTGCATCACCGGGTCGGTCCATGAGGTCAGCAATTTCACTGAAGGCCTTGATACCAACAATGCCTTTCAAGGCAAGATTAGTTTGAAGTGGTAGCCAACCAGCAAAATCATCAGTGCAGACTGTAGGTTTTGTTAGCTCAGGTTTCATGTCCCTTCTCATTGACACTCACGCTGGTTGTGGGGCTCAAGAGCGTCTTCAACAAGATATCCAGTCCACTGCTTCCACAGATCGTAGCTGCCTTCTAACCACCTCTTTGCTTGATCGATACCCTTGGCACTTCCACCCCACGTCTCGTCAATGTAATCAACTCCATTATGTAAGCCGATACTGCTCAAAGAGAACACGTTGCCGGCATCAACGTCATGGTCTGCATCATTACCGATAGCCGACCAGATAGACTGAGCCTCCGCATCGGAGTTATAACTAAGGGAGTTCACAAGTGCCAGACCCATGATGAGCATATCTCCGCATTCTTCGACGGGCATATACTCATCACGTCCATCAGAATGCCCTGTCAGATTGGGGAAGTGCGCGCCAAGGTCATGCATAGAATACTTGTTAGGGTACTGACCGCTCAGCTGGTGCTCAAGAAGTGGCTCTAGGAGGTACGCCAACCACCTAGGCTGTGTGTAGAGGAAGAATGGGAAAGCAGGGAAGATCACATCGACGGTCTGACTATTACCGTTGGAAGAAATCTCCTTGAGGAAGAGTAAAGGATTCTCTTTGGTTCCGGAGAAGCTAGTGGCGCCCATGACTTGTCGTGCGGACAAGGCAACAATGTCGACATAGTTTGTCGAACCAGATTGATAAGCATCAATGCGCAACTGCTCAGAGTAATTGCTCGCAAGACTGCTTGCCATGGCGAAGTCTCCGTAATGGAACTGGATGAGCTTGTCATCCTGGGGGAACCAAGATTTCCATAATGGTCGCATGAACGTGAGACCTCGAGCAGACGCATATTGCGTCACTGGGTCCTGGATGTGAGCGATAGTAAACAAGATGCTATCGCTGTTGCTGCCGGAACTTGACGTAGCCGTAGACGAGTTTGCAAGCTTGAAAGCTTTCGAAAATGCAAACACAGGCTCCTCATCCATGACGCCACGGAAATTTCCATCAACCTCGTTCTGCAGGGTCCCAGTTCGAGCGAAGCGCTGGCGCAACAGTGCGGACGTGCCTGATTCGTGGCGCGCATCGACAGGCCCGGTGAAATGCAGCTGACCCCACTCAGGCTGATCATTCGTCTCTGTGAAGAGCTGCTCAACCTGTCGCTTGACTTGCCATGTCTTTAATCTGTCGTTCAAGCCAGGCGCCACGTGCTGGAACAAGCCCCATTCTATTAGACTATCCCTCTTGCCGCTGACCCATTGTCCATTCACGTCGACGTATATGTTGACATCGAAAGACCCTTGGACATGTATAGATAGATAAGCCGCTGGTATGGTTTGTCGCAGAGTAGAGGTTGGTGTAATGGGTGAGAGGAAGGATAAGGTGATTTCGAGGTCTTTTGTTGAACGAATTGCATCAGGCGCTCGTATTGAGTATGTAAGATTGGTCGTTGACGCGTCATATGTAGCACCGTTGTATGTAGGGTACGCGACCGTGTAACTAGGACAGACTAAGGTCAGCAACAAATCCGCCTCAAGCCATCGGATCACCCGTACTCTTTGTCCTTGTGCTCCAGAGAGTCATGAGGTCGACCAAGCAGTGGGTATACCTCCTTGGAGTCTGGAACAGACGCCAGGACACTGAATCCGACCTGTCCGCGTTATTGTTAGCATTGCACGCCTAAGGTGGCTCTGTCCAGCAAACCTCAGATCCAGTCCAAAACATGGGCCATTTATTCCATGGCTCCTCTCGTGCACTCTGCAGCCATGTGCTCAGATATGGATTCCTGACAATCAACGGAAGGACGGGCGGTTGGAGATTCGAAGCATCTACAACGCTTGCCAAGAGCGCCGCAGCCGCAGCAACAAAAGGCCGCATGGTGCCGATTAAGCACAACAGACGGAACAAAATGAAGAATAAGAGGATGTGCTCAATACTATGATGATGGGACTATGAGCTACAGGTTGTGGTATATACAGAGGAAGCAGGAACGCAGCAGCATTGAAGCTATCAGCTGGGATGAGAGCTTGGGGTAGCTGCATTCTGCGGGGTTGTGGAGGAACCTTGGACCGAATCAGCGTGTGGTGCCTTGCATCATAATGCAGATCGGCAATCGTCTCACGTTTCATCTTACGCGGCCTGACCTCATGACACCTCGAATGTTTATTTAGTAATGTACAGCAGCATCGTCTTTTCGAAACTGTCATCCAACTTCCAATGTAACGTTCTCGGTGCGGACAGTTTGAAGCAATCACAATCACGACGCCTACTGCAGCTCTATCAAGCTAACAGCATCACGGCAAGCTTCGCGCATTTTCTGTACCTTCTGTCGCTATCGTTCCACCCGGTGTCTGTGTACCTCTACGTTTCCATGCAGATGTGATTGCACTCATCAATGCAGAAGTCGAGCGGCCCTGTTCCTTGCGTCTACCCGGTGGAGGAGTGGATATGCCGTCTCGAACTGACTTGACCGGACTGGGAGTACGTACAGTCCAGTCATCTATAGGGTACGCTGGGTGAGGGCAGTATGATGTGGAAGCCTCGAAATCGTGCTTGGTGGGAAGTGTAGGTAGAGGTCGCGAAGCTGGTTCTGGACGTCTGACTTTGATGGATGGTGGTATCGAGAGCCGGTAAAAGTGGCTTGGTGTACGAATGAAGCTATCGCACTGTTGCATTTGCCTGCTTACATGCTCAACAGATGCTTCCTTATTCAATCCGGGTGCGCCGCGTGGAACATAGGCGCGCGATTGTTCTGTATCGCTCACTTGACGTATCGACGCCTTTCGAGTCAAGGGGTTTCGCGCCCTCGCTGATGTAGATCGCATAGGACTATGGGGGTTTTGGGTCTGCGCTCGTGTATCTGCAGCACTAGCGGCTCGTCCATTCAAGTTGTCACTGCAGTCCTGGAATACGCTCCCCAAATCTTTGCTGACAACGCTACAGGCTCTGGTACCCTCCTTGGCTTCGTCAATATCATCTTCTCGAGGCTCTATCACAGGAAGGTCGTTATCCTCGCCGGCGCCACTGACGTGTTGGTCAAGTAATCCCAATCCTCGCAACTGGTCCCAGCTACGGTAATAGTACCTGAACGTCGCGAAGGGCTGGTCGATCGGATCGATTAGGGCAAATTTGTAAAAGCGCTTTGGTTGCTCCGGCCCTGCGCGCCCAGCGTTAACGAGGCTGCCAAAGTTAGCGCAGTACATGGTGGTGGCGCTAGGTTGGCGCGTACCTTATTCCCTTGCCATTCTTCGCATGCTCTGTGTTATTGTATTCCTCTGCCTGTCGTTCGACTCGCTTCCTTTCGTCTGCACGATGTACTCGTATCTCGATGCGCGCGGTGTCGTCGAACACGTCCACGGCGTCTTTTGCTGCAAAGCACAGCACTCGTTTCTCGACCCTTCTCTTGCCATGTTCGTCCTCAGGGCTTTCAAATAGACCAAACATAGTCTTGCCCTGCCACTCCTCTTCTTTGCCTGTCGACCAGCTTACCATGTGTGCGCCATTGATGTACAGCTTAAAGAGGAAGTAGTGTCCTTCGGGCACTGGTGGTGACACGGAGTATCCGATCCAAAACGTACTGCCGGGTAAGGCTGGAACGTAGACGCTGCATGTTGACGTCTTGTCCTCGATGTATTGCAGGGTAGAGTCAAAAATGCTATGGTGGTCGGGGCGGTATTCAGGCAGCGTTTCGATATCGAATTGCGAGTGCAGTCCCACAGTTATACTTCGGTAGTGCATCGTGGTAGCAGTGGGTTGGATGTGAGTAAACAGGTGCTGCTGCCTTCCCAAGGTGAACTCAAGTACACGCCTGCATTGGTTGAATGACTAGCGCAATCGCTCCGTCCCAAGTCATCATTGAGCAAACGAGCGTTTGAATGCTTCTGTTATTGCCCCTCTTCTTACGTTCCAGTAGTAGGTAAGATTTCAGTATTGGTTTACATTTTGCGAATGGTAACACTAAAAAGCCTCTTGAAGAGCATCATATTGACCTTGCTAGCGTCAACAAGTGTCTGTATATGAATTACATGTGGAGAACGTACCGACTTCACGCGCTCACATCCACACTGAACCTTTTGCCGTTGGGACTGCTGTACATTCTGTGACTTTTTTGAGCAGAAATGTCACCAAGCAGGTGAGAGACCTTACCAAATCTTTCACTTTACTACTGTTTACCGCCACTCCGTCCGTTCTCACCTGCTAGGCGGATCCATTAGTGCTTCAACATTGGCTCCAAAGCGCCTCTGACTATATAACCATACACTCGTAATCTTTCTTCTATCTAGTCCCTCCACTTCTTACCGGTTCAACCACAACTTTTACCTAGCTCTACAGTAAGTAACCACAACGTTACTGTCTTGCCATGCACGAACTTCCTCAACAACTTGAACTACTATGCAGCTCTTTGGATCGAATATATACTATCAGTTTACTCGTTCCTCTATTGACAGTCAATAGCAGATTCGTTGAGTAAGAGACAACAGTCAATCTACTTTGCGAAGCCGGAGACATGGCAATAGTAAGAAGGTCCACACATGACGCATCCCTTACGCTGAACCAGCTCGCTGAGTAAGTCTCCTCGATGGGTCATTGCTTACATTGACTTTACATGTAGTAACTCTTAATACAGGTTAAAGAGAGGCCCTAAGATCAACATTGTCGTTGGCCCGGATGGCAACCGATACATTGGTCTGGAGAGCGCTTCGGTAAGGCTGCTGGCTCATTTCTCTCCGACTGCACAGAAGAAGCTCATCGATGGGCAAGACAAGGTCTTGACGATTCCCAACGGCTCTAAGAAAGCCATTCTTTGGATCTACAAGTACATGCAAGCTGGCGAGCGTGATATTGTAAGACTAGACGCCTTCGAGACACTCAGCTCCAGCATCTTGACTGTCATTTACCAGCACTGTGACTTTCTCGAGTACGAGTCACTCAAGAGGCGCGTCTATAGTCGGCTCAAGGGAAAGTTTTACAACGTTCTCCCTACTGTTCAAGAGATCGAGTTTTACCAAACTTCGATCCCAGAGCTTTACGAGCATCTGCTACACTGTCTCTTCGAGGAGATGGTGAACCCATGGACCCGCAACTACGAGCCGTACTCACGACTTGCTGAGACGAACGCTGCCTTTGGTAAGGCTCTCGGCGATGCCATAGACAAGTTCTTCATCTCTCGTGTCAAGACTAGTGAAGCGTACTACCAGAATACTATCAACCAGTATACCGTCTGGGCTATCAAATACATCGAAGCCGTTGTTGCTGGAACAGTCCGCCCAAAGAGGCCTGTCCCAAAGCCCGTGAACAAAGCTAGGCAGACGGGCAGCGTAGCTCCGGGTCTTTTCAGCAAAAACAGACCTGACGCGACTCCCATGGCTGATGTCATCCTGTCTCGTAAGGACATCTCGGCTACTTCAGTACGGCAAGTTCCTCAGCGAAATCTCAAGTCGAAAACGCCATTCAAGTGCTACAGTTGCGGCAACAAGGGCCATATCTCGCGCAATTGCAATGCCAAGTTGCAAGGCTCCTTTGTCCCAAACACTGTTTCTAAACCGGAAAAGCCTGTCCAGCTTCACAAGGCTCGTAAGGCGTTCGCTTGCTACACATGTGGAAGTGAGGGTCATATAGCTCGGAACTGTACGGTCACAGTCAAAGATGCCACCGAGCGTCGGCCCCCAGTCTGTTTTAGCTGCAACGAGACAGGTCATATTGCCCGCAATTGCATGCAAGAGAAGCTAGTCACTGGAGACAGCAACAATTACTCGACATCAGCTCATCCGCGTCGTAAGCCGAAGTCCAAAGAGCCATGTATCTGCTTCAACTGTGGTGGGGAAGGACACATGGCGCGTGAGTGTATTGACGAAAAGTCCAACACAGGCGTAGAGTTCGTTGGCGCTACTCGCTCGGTCCACACCACGGCTGGTCTTAATAGGAGTTTCTGTAATACTCAGCGCAACCACAAAATCGAAGTCGTCAAGAACGGTGAGGGCCTTGCTACCTGCGATCGCGAGGTGCGCAAGGGCGATATGACGCGCACCAGCCTCATCGTCTAGCGAGAATATGATGGGAATCGCTTGAAAAATGTGAAGCAAGCCGCGGAGCTGAGAGGACGGCTTCTACCATTTCTAGCACCAAGACCAAATAAGATATCTCCAAGAGAGGGCACATTGAGCGCTATGCCATGTATTTGCACAAAGAGCTCCGTAGTAGGGTATATAATCACCAGTTCCAAGCTATCGATGATGCTATGTGAGACTAGATGTACCACAACGTAAACTGGGATTCACGATATCGCTCAACTAGATTCACATGCGAAATCCCGATACGTACTTTACAAAGGACTTCAGTTTCTTAAATTCTACCCCAAACTACAAAACCCTCCCTAGAGATAGGTATACGTAAATATCTGGGTCACAACTTTGATAAAAAAGACATAGTGTATGCCTTACGGGTAGGTTGTAGTGCTTAGAGGTGGAACTTGGAAAGAATGAGCTTCTTCGTACATGAGTCTTCTTAGACTTCATCGTCGCGTTGCTCGTCGACGTTGAGTTTGACTTGAATGATGGTGTTTCATGGACCACAAAGTGAACAAACACAGTAGGTTGCTTTCAAGGTTCTGCTTTTCATTCGCATATGTTGCTTACTCCTTCCCTTCACCAGATTTGGTGTTCTTCTCTAGGTGGTCCTTGATACTGAACATGCCAGTTCCCCTCTCAAGTGGCTTAGCCTGGTTAGGGCTAGGTTTCCAACCGATCATGTAGATCAACCTGAAGGTCGCAGGAAGCGTACCATCTTCGTTACCATGTAGTTCCTTGTAAACACCTTCAGCGGCCAGTAAGACATCCCTCTGTATAGGGCCCTTCTCCCGTGCGAGTACAGCATTCGACTCGCCCATGGCTTGTAGATCCTTCATCAAGGAAAATGTATCGGGGTAGTCGACTACAATGTCGTCGACGTCTACAGTGAGGAGGTTGAAGCCAGCCTTCTGTAGTAGACCGCCCACATCCTTGACATCGGCTAGTGGCGAGGTGTGCGTAGAGACGCCGCCTCTTCGGTCCAGCTCTGCTAATTGCAACGATGTACGGAGCTCATAAAGGCTATCTCCTCCCATCATGACCCCTATGAAAGGGCAATCCGGCTTTAAAATGTTGTTCACTTGCGCCAACACCGAAGGCAAATCATTGATCCAGTGCAGACTCAGACTGCTCAAGACAGCGTCGAAAGAGTTGGCCTCGTATGGCAGCAGTTCGGATGTCGATAGAACTTGTCGTACAATATCAATCTCTTTGTTGAAGGGCAAATCGGCGTCGCGATACAAGAGTGCTTCCGAGGAGTCTGCCGCTGTGATTGTTCCAATTCGCTTTGACCGTGGGCCTTTATCCGGGGCGTCTTCGGAGGGCAAGGTGAGTGCGCGGGATAGGTTGCATGCGTTGGCGCCGAGATCGAGGACTTTAGGGAAGTGGCGGTTTATGTCCTGTGCCTGTGTTAGCTGTTGTTCTTTGTTGATAACCAATTGTCGTACCAGGACTCGCTCACACAACCTCGAGGCTACTTCGTCTCTTAGATAGTCCACGCTTCTGCTTGTTTCTCTGTCTGCTGCTGCCCGCTCTTTCTGCAGCCATTTCTGCTGGCCGCTAAATATCTCCATCATGGGGGCGCCGGGAGCTTGTACGGCATATCGCCGCGTCGCCTGGAGGGGTAGACACCGCCGCCTTAGTGGTGGAATGAAAGCGCGTACAGAAAAGGTCGCCATGGTTCCAGCAGGGTCAGGAATTGACGGCGCAACGGGGTTGGATATTGCAGGAGTGGAAGAGGGACGCGCAAGAGCGAGAAGACGGAGAAAGCAATACGTCAAGACCCTGGAGCTGCTGCACCAATCGGCGTTTGGCTCCACCGCGATCGACCCGCCATGTCCAGAAGTTCACCACCACGACTCCCACATCGTGACACCCACAGGTTGCCGGCTAGACAAGAGGAGAAGCAGTGACCGTGTTCTGACTGCCGATCCGAACTGGTTGCTTCGCCATGGCACAAGCCTTTCCCTACACGTACTACGCCTGCGACTGCTTCGACAGCAATGCGACGACTTCTACCAAACGCACCTCGCATGTCCTCGCCGCCTTTGACGACGACGAAGAAACTTTGGATCCCAAGAACCCTCGCTCCAACTACGCTCTGTATCCACTCGAGCACCTTCTTTACTGTGAAGATTGCCTGCAAATACGGTGTCCACGGTGCGTGATAGAGGAGACGCTGAATTGGTACTGCCCCAACTGCCTGTTCGAAGTACCAAGTTCCGTGGTTAAGAGCGATGGCAATCGATGCACCCGTAACTGCTTCAATTGCCCTGTGTGCGTTTCGCCTCTCATAGTCAACCTCCTCGACAATCCCGATGCCGACCAAGGAGTGCCCGATCGACACATACTGGCCTGTCCGTACTGCCATTGGAGTACTATAGAGACGGGTATAGAGTTTGAGAAGCACACGGGCGTATATTCGCAGATTGCGCGGATAGCAAATGGAGGAAAACCAATACCAACGTCCAAAGAGCGAGACAAGGAGCGCGAGAGACGCAAGGAGCTGGAGGCTCGGCAGCGAGATTCCAGAAACCCGTTATCTCCTTCCAGCGACTCGACAGTCATGGATGTAGAAAACCACCAACCACCGACCCGCGACGATCTCTTCTCGAACCTCGGTGCTTTTTACAAAGCACAGCTCGAATCCCAGACGCCGGCGAACCCTCTGGAAATGAATTTCTCCTCGCCCTCAGCTTACTCCCGAATCATGAATCTATACTCGACGAATACAGCGAAAAAGCAGAAACGTAACAAGCCAACGCCTATGCGAGAGGCTGCGTCAGAACTAGAGGGCCTCGTCACCCATGACCCTGCAGCAGATAGCGCAGCGATCGAGCGCATCAAGCGGGACGGGTGGGGTAGTACTTTGTCGCCTGCCCAGAAGCTCGCACAACTCGACCCTTACGTGCAATTCAGTAACGAGCTCCGACCAGTCCCAACTCTTCTTTGCACAAAGAGATCGAAACGATGCCGGTCATGTCGGCACATCCTATCCAAACCCGAGTCCAAGATAACATCAACTCGGTACAAAATCAAGCTGCTGGCACTGAACCACATTCCCCGACTCAGCATTCGTGCACTACCACCGACCAACCCAGTCGTACCACTTCCTCCAGGCTCTATGCCCACCCCGCAACCTCCTTTCAATTACAACAATCTCCGATCAGGGATCGCGACACACTTCCTTTTACACGTCAGCAACCCGCTCTTCGACCCTATTCAGGTCACATTAGCCACTTCAAGCACCACTCCTGGCAAAGTGCAGTCCCGTGTGACAATATTATGCCCTCAGTTCGAAGTTGGCGCCAATACCGACGTCTGGGACGACGCACTCGCCTCATCTCCCGCACCCATGCCCCGCCGCTCAACCATCAACGCAGAAACAGGGCAGATCGAAGCAGGAAAAATTTGGGACAAGGGGAGGAACTGGACAAGTGTGGCTATCGAAGTCATTCCGGGCTTCCTTAGTGAGCTTGGGGGCGAGGACGAGTTGGACGAAGACGAGGATCTGCTTGAGATACCAATATTCGTGCGTCTGGAATTTGAAGCAGATGTAAACGCCGAAGAGAGGGGGTTGGGCGATTCAAGGGGGAGCAAAGGAGAGAGGGAAAAGAGAGAGGAGGCATTCTGGACAGTCGTTGGTGCAGGACGGATAGCAAGTGCCTAAGTTGTGGCAATGATGATGTGCGTGTGTGATACCCCTGTTTTTTTTTACTTGAGTCGGGCTCAGATACATTGCTGCTCGCTTGTCGTATCGTGGTAGCCTCTATGAATGGACTTGTTGCTCAAAAAGACGGCTACCCAAAGTGTGTCTCGTTAGGAAAGATCTCTCCGTCTTTCTTCTTCTTTCTTGTGAACATTCCATCCAGTGTTCCTTGGCTTGCCTCTCTCTTATGTCCTGCTTTCTGATCGCTCCGCATCGCCATCTTCTTCGCTTGTTTAGGGCTGGGCGGCTCGTCCACATGCATGTTCTCTTCATGTCCATCTGCATCTTCATGATCTTCTTCCTTTATCATCGCACCTGGTGGTCCTTTGCTTCCTTCAGTAGGTCCCTCTGCTTCATTGTCAAAGAGCTTGCGCCATGTGCCATCGAGAACTTGGGGCGAATTCCCATAGAGGTTGACATGATACGCGTTCTTCATGCCCTGGATACAAATATCCCTTCTCTTTCCAAAGTCAAACATAGGCTTTGGGTAGACTCTCATCGCGCCATCACCGGCCTCTTCAGACCCACCCCCTTTTACCAAACACCCCCACTTCTTCTGGTCTGCAATTGGCGCTTTCCATGGCTCGTATATATACTTCTTATCGAAGTTTGCCAGTTCTGGAACGTACTTCCTCACAAAATCTCCATCTTTGTCCTAAAATGTACATGTATGAAGTCAGTGCATGCCTCACATGCAGCTCGTGCAGGAACATCTCTTACCCATTTCTGTGGGAAGGCGATGGGTGAGTAACATCGGTAGAACTGTGCGAAAAATGCCGTGCACGACAGCCATTGCCAGTTTCCGATATTACATGCTGCTTCGTGATCAATGAGCCACTCTTCGAATACCTCTGCTCCACGCTCCCAATCAATATAACATCCACCTCTCGTCAGAAAGCAAGCAACGGCGTGGCGGCCAAGGTGGTGGATCCAACCTTCCTGAGCAAGTTGACGCATCAGAGCGTCGATCCAGGGGAATCCTGTTTGACCGTGTTTCCAGCGATGTAAATGAGTTTCTGCCTCGGCGTTGTCTACTAAATACTTGCCGGTGATGAGATTGGACTTGGTATCGATCTTAGAGGGTAGATGCCAGGGGATGAAACGACATTGCGGGTTGTTGTAGGTTTGGCCGAAGGAATAGCCTAGGGCTGCTTGCGCGCCGAAGTACATATCACGGAACAGTAGCTGGCCTGTTAGGCTGGTGGGTGGTTGTGAGGCTTTTCCTTTGTACTTGTCAACGACGTCTTGAGAACGCCAGTAGAAGAGTCGGCAGCTTAGAGACCCGAAATGCCTGCAAAATTGGTGTACAAAGTCAGTGCTTGTATCGTATGTCATTCATACAAAGACAATGCTTACATATGTGGCGAAAGGAGGGTGGTTGACTGGGGTTCAAAAGCGGTGGGTGCGGTTTTGGGCTTCTCAAAAGTCGCTGTATAGTCGGTGTTTGCTATGATCTTATTCAGAGCCTGTAGTGCTTCTGTTTCACCGCCGCGGTGTGGTGTGGTTGCAGGCTTTAGGCCCAGCTCTTCCATTGTCGGTACTGCAAAGTCTCCATTCGGTCCTGCTAGAGCACAGTACGAAGCCTCGTCCCCGTTTCTCTGAATTGCGTTGATATCCGGCTCGCTTTCTGGCTTCTCTTGGTCAAATTTCAGATCAGTATTTCCTGGGTCGGGCAGTGATTTTGGCGCAGGTATGGGTCTTGGAATTAGTCCAATTCTCTTTCCTGCAGCTTGTACCTGGGCTATACTCATTGTCGGTTTTCCGTGGTTATGCTTGACCAACTCATCAGGATCGTATAACGTTCTCCCAGTCTTCACGATAACCTGGACACCGGCCTTTTTCGCAAGCTCTGTCACCTTCTCGTCTCGCTCTCTTGCATACGCATCGGTGTCCTTTTCAAACACCAGGTGCGTAATCTTCCACGCCTTGAACAACTTAGGTAACAGTGTTTGCGGTGCCTCTCGAATGAGGAAGAGCTTCGACTTTGGATTAAGTTTTGTTATCGACTTTGAGAGATTGGTTTGGCAGTCGAGCAGATATTGCCAACGATTAGAGCCAACTCGGGCGCGATAGACATAGTGCGGATCCCAAGTCCAGATGGGATAGAGACATTCTGGCTTGAGATCCAATGCTGCTTTGAGAGCTGGAGAGTCATGAAGGCGTAGATCGGTCCGAAACCAGTAGATGACTCGTGGTTTGGTCATCTTGACACGTCGTTGTGAAGCGGCTGTAGCTGACAAGATGAAGCTTCAAAAACTGCCAATGGGGAATTGTTCGGGCGTTTACATGCGATGGGTCCACCAAACTGCAATAAAGATCATAATGCTCTCGACTAATGGGCGGGAAACCGCATGGCTGGAATGAATGCTGTCATCGATCGGAGCTAAGATACTCGCTAATCTCCAATGGTTCATCCCAGATCCCAGAAAGCCAAT
Organism: Alternaria alternata; assembly: GCF_001642055.1. Taxonomy (NCBI): domain Eukaryota; kingdom Fungi; phylum Ascomycota; class Dothideomycetes; order Pleosporales; family Pleosporaceae; genus Alternaria; species Alternaria alternata. Next base: position 110,247 of record NW_017306194.1, on the reverse strand, counting down.
CGGTCTCGCTGTTCTCTCCGACACAGTGAGGGTTTGCACTTCAACTCGTGATTAACTTTCATGGCTTCAACCCTTTTCGTTTCAGTCAGCGCAGGGTTACGATTACCCCCAGCCTGCGGCTTCTGTACTCTAGTATAGTACGTTCAGATCTACGACTTCTCGTGGATGCATCCGTGGTGCACTCGGGATTCCATTCTTCTCAATTTGCGAGGTACGCGGCTTCCAAGAGTCCTATGCTAGTGTACGCGAGCGACGAGTGGAACACAAAGAGCCAGCGCTTCTCGTTGGATGTCGAACCTTGAAGGGGACATGCGCAGCGCGAGAACCCCAAAGCTCGAAACAATTCCAGTGCGGAAGATACACTGACACCTAAGATGATAGAACACGCTTCAACGGTCACGCAGAGTCCTTCCCAAGCACATGAGTTGTTGTCTTGTTGGGCAGCATCAAGGCATCCCTAGCCGAGATGAAGGCGCGGGATGGATGCGGGGACAATTGGTGGCGCGATATTGGCAAATGAAAGTTGTGGCTTCCCACGTAGCACCGACGACGTCGTTGGGAGGCTGGGGCTGCACACTGCATGCAGAGGACAGCACCGGCTACGATGAAAAGCAAGCAGACGTAAAGCAGGGCGGCGGGTTGTTCGTGCACAATGATGAAAGAACGGCTCACTAGCGGGTGCATGCGTCATGGTCTCGGGAGCTTCGAGGCTTGGTCCAAGCTCCCTTAAGCTCGTGGACCCATGGTTGTTTGTGCCAGACAATCTCCCAACAGATATTGTAGGCGCCTTTCCCGAATAAGGGACCTTGACAACTCAGAGTGTCGAGTGCGCGTGGGAGTGTTTGCACCAGGTGCCTCTGAGGAGTACTTAGATTTGCCGTGCTGCAGTTTACCGCTGTTCGTGTTCGGCACAAGTTGCACTGCAGATCAGCAGCGCCTCCTCGATATATCTGCTGGCTGCGGGGAAACTACCACAACTGTCTTGAAGCTCCGCGCTCTACTCTCCTCTAGACGCAGCTCCCCAGGCCTGACCCTTCGCCCGCTTGAGTCTTGCCCTCCACCTTTCTCTGTTCTTCAGCATCTATCAAGATGGCACAGCCACTCGAGGATGCGTACATTACGGTTCGCTACATGAATGTGGTCCAGCGCACGCGAGCTAACATGTCTTGCAGCTTCTTATGAGCGATTCCTACCTACCGGGCGCAGTCGTTCTTGCAAACTCTCTGCGCGATGCCGGAACCACCAAGAAGCTTGCTGTGCTCGTCACTATGGAGACGCTATCGGCTGATACCATCTCGGAGCTCAAGGCGCTTTACGATTACCTGATTCCTGTCGAGCGCATACGAAACTCCAATCCCGCGAACCTCTATGTCATGGGGCGGCCCGATCTGGCTTTTGCCTTCACCAAGATTGCTCTCTGGAGACAGACGCAGTTCCGCAAGCTCGTGTACCTCGACGCAGATGTGGTAGCTCTGAGGGCCTTGGACGAGCTGTTCGACATTGAGGCTTCGTTTGCTGCAGCGCCAGATATCGGCTGGCCAGATGCTTTCAACAGCGGTGTCATGGTTATCAAACCAGACATGGGCGAATACTGGGCTCTCCAGACCATGGCAGCGACTGGTGACAGTTTCGATGGCGCAGATCAAGGCTTACTGAACCAGTATTTCGAACACCGTCCCTGGCAACGATTGAAGTTTACTTACAACTGCACGCCAAACGCCGAATACCAATGGGAGCCAGCATACCGCTACTACAAGCGCGACATTGCCGCTGTCCACTTTATCGGCAAGAACAAGCCTTGGTCAGGCCACCATGCGGGTGGAAACGGCGTCTATGGAGAACTGGTAGCGCGATGGTGGGCGGTGCATCAGAGACATTTACACAAGGCAAAGGGGGGCCAACGAGCTGGTGAGGCAAAGAGCACTCATGGTGACTCCGGGCTTTCTTCCTCGTCTATTCCTGTTCCTATCGAGGCCTCTGCCGTTATAACCGAGCCACCTATGACCGAACCTGGAGATGAGATTCAGAATATTGACCAAGGTATAATAGAGCCAACCCCTACGGTCGAACAACGCAAGTTCTCTGCGCCTGAGATGCAGTGGGATGCAACCAAGTACGTTTTCTTAGCTACCAAATCTCTACGCATCATACTAACAGATACAGGTTCGAGCCACCAGCGCAGTCGAGACCCGAAGCTGCCAACTTCCCTACCCAAACGTACACTTTCAGTGACAGCCGGTCGCTCTTCAAGGCTCCAAGCGCCTACCCGGAAGCGCCGCGGGACATGTGGTACCAGGTCCCAGAAACCAGGCCCAAACCTGCCGAGAGGCCTAAGCCTATCTTTCCATGGGAGCAAGAGGTGGACAGGCCAAAGCCGACGCGTGTGTTTGCTGAAGACCTGTCACCAGAACCGACACCTACAGTAATGTCCCCGACACACGCGTTTTCAACCGTACATTACGATGAGAGTGATAAAACAGCTCCAACCGGAGTGGATAGAGTTAGAAGCCCTGCAAACGCTTCTGCCTCGAATTTTGCTGACCAAGGTTGGCAGTCCTACCAGCATAGTGGCGTAAATGCCTGGGATAATGTTCCAGGTATCGATAGCTACGTTCGTGCCATATCGGACATGAGTGGAATACGGGGCAAGAACCAGTCCCTACGCCAGACCACAGGCACGGATGATATCAGTTCGCCCATATTGGAACGTAGGAACCGTCGCGAGAGCCTTATTCTCACTGATTTCCCGTCTGCAGTAGAGCGACCGAGCCTTCCTGTGACACCTGCACCAGTCCGTCGTCCGATGTTCTGGGGCGAAGAGAGAAACCAAGCAGGTGAACTACCTTCTGCTACAGGAGTGCCGGATCAGACCGAATGGGTACGTTTGCGATGCGCACTTTCCTCTGTCAAACCCTCAAACTTCTAGCATCGTCGTGTGTCAATCGATATGGCGACCACAATTGTGTCGAACCCTTTTTCCTCTCCAATTTTCCAGATGTAGCCCGACTGCTGAGGCACCATTGACACCGAAAACCGATGTTCTGACCGAAGAGACCTCGAGAGTCGTGGGCGCTGTGTTTCCGTCTTCAATCCTTCCACCTCCACGAACTGGAACCAGACCTAGTAGTGTGCTGCTAGTGTTTCTGACCAGTCTGGACTTCCTCGCCTCTTGACCAGAATTCCTCTCTGATATGATTTCTCTCCCTCTCACTAGCCCATCGCTTGAGCAATCCCCTGATAAGACTCGAGCTGACTTTAAACTTTGAAGAACCCCGAGGAGAAGCTTGACCAGCTACGGCGTTCATCTCTGATCGAGTTTGAGCATCTGAAGAAAGACGAGCACCCTAACCCCCCGATGCGTGCGCTACCCGAGCATTCAGTCGTTGAGAAGAAAGAAGCAGGCACTTCATTTGGGCTTGATGGGGCAAATGACCAGGCTGTTCCAGGGTCTTTCCCGCACGTCGCAGAAAAGGACTTTGCTAGCAGTGACCCTGCACCGGATGTACGACCAGGCTTCGGCGACCGTTCATTTGCTCATGGTGATGAAAACTCGGCACCGGACCACTACTCCAAGCAAGACTTTTCTTCTGGATCTTCAAGCACCTTCGGACAGAACTTCTCGAGTTCGACGTCGCAGGCAACAGCCCATGAACAAAGTGCTAGTCATGATTCGTTGGCATCTGGTCAGCAAGTTCAGTCTGGAGGCATGACCTTTACTGTACCCACCTTCGATGATGGTACTTCAGCCGACGTCCAAGCTGCGGGAGACGAACTCAGTCCGACACAGAGTAGGACCTAGAACAAGACGATGAACGAATGATGGATGCCGATGTTTCCGGTACTATCGTGTCGGACGTCGCACCTTGTGTAATTTCATGTCGTTAACGATGGAGGATACATATTGCAGTTTCATGTTTTTTTACTCTGGTCTAGGCCATTTCACGTTTCGTATCTCCCGTTAGCGAGGTCTTCCAGCATTTGCACGGGCATTGCATAGCGGTCTGTTGTAGCTCATTGTGTGTTGTTATTTGCGAGGTCGGCTTCAAATTGTATGGCATGCAGGGTGTTGGAATGACAATAAAGACTGGAGACAACCACACGCGCCAGAATATGCAGGGAACATTTCGTGCATGTTCTCCTAGGCACGCTTGGGCCAGCTGCTCCACTCGAAAGCTTGACAAGCTTGAGTCGACTGATGGCGCTGTGCCCTTCCAAAGATGCCCCGCTTGCCCCTCCCCACCCAATTTGCCCTTGAGCAACGAGCACCTGCCCGATTCATCTCAGCCTGTAGACCGCGAATAAGCGCCACAGCCACCCATAGAAGCCTCTTCTGTCATCTACGAAGCTTCTCCTCGTCTCCGTCACCTAGACTCGTCGCAACACCTATCCGCTGCGACCGTTACACGCCAGAACGACTACCCAACGCCGCCTGGCCATATCTGTATCACCCACCCAACAAGATGGCGCACCTCGACCCGTACTTCAAGCAGGTAGACGACTTGCAGAGCAACTTCATCGAGAGGCTGAGGGAGGCGGTTGCTATCCCCAGTATCAGCTCCGAGGACCAGAGGAGACCTGATGTCGTCAAGGTACGAATAAACTACAAAGCACGTATGCATTGTCCAGTGTCCCAGCTGACCCAACACACAGATGGGCCACTGGTTAGCGGACCAGATCAAGGCGCTTGGTGGTACCGTTGAGCTCCGCGAGCTCGGAAAGCAGCCTGGTCGCGAGCACCTTGACCTCCCACCGTGCCTTCTCGGACGCTACGGAGACGACCCGAAGAAGCTCAACGTTCTCGTTTATGGTCACTACGACGTACAGCCCGCGAACAAATCCGACGGATGGGCGACCGACCCCTTCACCCTCACCATCGACGACAAGGACCGCATGTACGGACGCGGTAGCACCGATGACAAGGGCCCAGTTCTTGGCTGGTTGAATGCGATTGAGGCACATCAGAAGGCAGGCGTAGAACTCCCAGTCAACCTGATCATGTGCTTCGAGGGCATGGAAGAGAACGGATCAGAGGGTCTGGACGACACTATCCGCGCCGAGGCCAAGAAGTTCTTCAAGGACGTAGATGTTGTTTGCATCTCAGACAACTACTGGCTAGGAACCGAGAAGCCATGCTTGACATACGGTGTTCGCGGTTGCAACTACTACCAAGTAGAGGTCTCTGGCCCTGGTCAGGATCTGCACTCTGGTGTCTACGGTGGAATGACACACGAGCCCATGACCGACTTGGTTCGCATCATGAACTCGTTCGTCGACCCCGACGGCAAGATTCTCATCAAGGGCGTCGATGACCTCGTCGCCCCGCTTACCGAGCAAGAAGCTGCACTTTACCCACCCATCGCCTTCACCATGGACGGTCTGCGGGAATCATTGGGTGGTGAAGTCACGATCCACGACAACAAGGAGGATGCGCTCAAGTCCAAGATGCGATACCCATCGCTGTCGCTCCACGGCATTGAGGGTGCTTTCTACTCCGAGGGCGCGAAGACTGTCATCCCTGCCAAGGTCATCGGAAAGTTCTCCATTCGCACAGTACCAAACATGGAGATCGACCCAGTTACCAAGTTGGTTGAGAAGCATGTCAACGACGAGTTTGCCAAGCTCAAGTCCAAGAACAAAATGAAGTTCAGCGTGGTGCACTGCGGAAAGTGGTGGGTGGAGGACCCCAACCACCCCAACTACACTGCTGCTGCCAAGGCCGTCGAGCGTGTATTTGGTGTAAAGCCAGACATGACCCGAGAGGGTGGTAGCATCCCTGTTACCTTGACCTTCCAGGAGGAGCTAGGCAAGAATGTCCTATTGCTGCCAATGGGTAGCTCGACTGACGCCGCTCACTCGATAAACGAGAAGCTGGACAAGAGGAACTACATTGAGGGCACGAAGCTACTAGGAGCCTACCTGCACTACGTTGCAGGAGAGATGAAGCGCGAGTAGAAGTCGCTCACTTGAATAACACTGCCGGTCTAGTTCTTGTAGGTTCGTAAATCGTTAGTTTCCGAAAGAAGCGTATACCCGTCCAGCAGCGTGCTCTCTTCTTGTGACTCTGGTCCGATCAAGTGACCGATGCATACTTTATTCTGCCATACACCTTCTCTTAAAACGGCAAACTGCATGCCTCGCCTATGCTCGTAGTGTCCGCATCTTGACTATGTTATGGATGTGCTCTGGGGTTGGGTGATGGGATCCCGCCCCAGCTTTGACCACCCGGCGCGGAACAACTAAAAAAGTTCGGCATCGCTCCACCCAGGACGGCCAGCACCGTGCCAACGCGTGCACCTCAAGCAGCCCGCCAAACCCAACCCTAATTCCACAATGTCAACATGTAAATCCCTCCTTCGGGCATGTCCATCGCAACGGACTACTCCATCGCTCCTTCCCCTCACGCAATGTCGTTTCGAATCCACAACCCGGCGGCACAGAAAACTGCTCGCACTCCCCGAAGCACCATCCTACACACCCGACCGCTCGGCTCCCACATTGGTCTTCAATCCCCCGTCTTCGGCGCCAAACGTCTATCACACACCGCTCAAGTTTCTGCCCAAGGAAGATAAGAGAAGACAGTTATACGCTGCCGCTCAACAATACGCAACAAAACTGGCGCACACACGGCAATCCTCCCACATCGCAGCGCCCGGCACACCACTCAACACAGACAGTTTCCTTCCACCGCGCCCTTCTGCCTCCCTGCCTGCGCCTGTTCGACAGCCATACGAGAAGACCTACCATCTCAACGAGAATGATATTGCTGAGATTAGGAGGCTGAGGAGTCAGGACCCGGATACATGGACGCGGGTGAAGCTGGCGGAGAAATTCGGTTGCAGTCAGTTCTTTGTGGGTATGGTTGCTAAAAACGAGGGCAAGGCGGAGAGGGTAAACAGGGAGCATGAGGCGGCAAGGAGGAAGTGGGGAACCAGGAGACGAGAGGCTAGGGAGGACAGGGGCAGGAGGAAGGTGCTTTGGGGGAGAGACGCTTAGGCAATTATGCATGCAGTTATTCGTTGTTGATTCTGTATAGGCATCTACACCAGACATGGATCACAACCGCGGACTTTCATGCCTTCTGGGGCAGGGTGACCTCAAATCTGGGTCATAGGGCACGAACACACTATGGATATTGCATACGATATGTGTAAACAGTATAGAGGGACAATTATATTTTGATGCATCACGACTTTCGCCAGCCTTCTGATCAGCAACCATATGTTGATGATCGCCATTCCTAGACGTATGCCAATGGGTATCATATCAAGACTCCGTAAACGCCAGACTCCTCCATACTAAAAATACCCCCATATTCACCCTCGACCTCCTCTCTCCACCTCGATTGCCTTCCCAACCCTGAAAGCAAAACCCTCGCCATCTCTTGCGCCTGCGCCTACCTTCCAGCACTCAAACCGCCCCCGACTAACTACCTCCCAACGCTGCAGTTTCTCTTTTTCAGCCTCTTCAACACTGATTGCAGGAGCAAACTTGGGTACGTCTACACGGCGGATTGCTAATCGCGTGACCGACGTACCTTGAGGCCATGACGTAGGTAAAGCAGGCCTGTATGATGATTGTGAGGTAGAATGCGATGTAAGTACCGCGCCACAGGAGAGTAGTTTGATTAGCTTGGTGAGGCGGATTATGAGTTGTGTGGATGCCACTGCCAAAGTGTTTGACGACATGGAGACAGAAGAAGTGTTTGTGTTTCGTATCGACCAGATAAAAGCGTCGATGTCTTCCAAGACAATGGACTGGATACGGTGGTGCATACTCTTGTGTGGAGTCGTCTGGTTCAACAGGTAGTCTGGTAGGGAATCAAGAGTGGCTAGCAGAGAAGGCCAGGACTTAGGGTAAAAGATATGGAGGTGTTGGAGTGCGGTCTTGACCATGATTTTGACATCGACTTTTAGGGGTTCATTGATCTCCAGGTCTGTGGAAAGGAGTTGCGAATTTACGAGTGACAGCATTGTTTCTGCTAATCGAAGGATGCTGAAGTGATGTAGTGGGTCGAAAAGAACGACGGCTACCCCTTGGCTGCCTACTGAGACGGCGCGGAAAGTTGGGGGGAGTATGGCGTGGGCAATCATGAAATAGAGAAGTGATGTTTTCCCGGCTCCAGAGGGGTGTTGTGTTGGTGGTGAGGAAATGATTTCAAGGATCGGGGAATCTGAGCCAGAAATGAGACGGTCAATCTCCGGGACATTGAAATGTGATGTTTGGGTGGTGTTCGTGCCAATGGTACTATTCAAAGTCAGCATCGATTCGTACTTCATCCCACCAATGAGAATGAAAGATAAAAATCTGGTCTAGTTTTGTAAACAACAACACATACACGTTATCCTCGCTTATAACAAACTCTCGAAGAGATCTGAAGACCTGTGCCGACGTTAGTATACATTATATTCTAGGATCGTCGTGTTAATGCAAAATACCGAGCTCAAATCCTCAACATCCACCTCCATCAGCAGTTTCTCCCCAAGCCTCTTCGCTCCATCACTACTCATCTTCCTCTTTCCGTTCAGACAACCACCCCGCTCTTTTGTCTTCTAGTCGACCGCAGTCAGACCGCTTGATATACCTTTCTTCGCGCAATGGCACCACCGATTTCAACGATCCCCGTCTCCGAGTTGGAAGCGTCAATCAACACTTTGCCGTCCGGCAAGCCACGGAATCCAAAAGTCAAATTGGGCGATTGTGTGCTGAAGGAATTGGTACAGTACAAATGTCTTGTAGAGCAGCCGAAGGAGAAGGCGGTTGCATCTGGCGTACTATGTGAGCCGTTAGTTCACTTGCTGAGACGGTAAGTGCTGAGTGAGGTGGAATGCCCGAGGTCTTGGCGTCGTGATTAAGCTCGAAAAGCCAGTCTGATGGAGTTGGATGTATGGCTAATGACATTCCAGCTGTCCAGGAGGATTAAATATTGAGACCACCGCGTGGGAAGGGTGGAAGGCGAAGCAGGAAGGTGAAGGGGTTGAGGGGTGAAATGAGGTCGCCAGGGTGGAAATGGCATGGTGCAACGTCACGCATGCAGTGCCTGTTTACACAACAAGTGCATGTCTTCATGATCACAATTTCAGCTCTAGAGTCTTACTAACAATTTGACCAGGAAGAGATGCAGTCAAGATATGCAATCGATTGATGACGAAAAGATGTTATGCTCGCCTCGGCCACACTATGTGTCACCGCTGACTGCTCTGGCATAGTAAAGTGAGCAGACTATAGTACAACTTCTAACAAAGAAATAAAATATCAACGCCGCTTAAATGCCTGAAGCGTGCCTAAGCCCCCTAGGGCCGAAATGCAGATACCCAAACGCCTCGCTATCAGAATGCAGTAGTAGAACGACTTTTTCAAAATCATGTTGCCGCCGTGTTTCAGGTGTTACGAACTATGAAGCGCCGGTTGCGGACTTTCTCCAGTATTTCTGGTCGTAGTTGACATGTACGCCTTCCTCAAGGTTGACGTTCCGATCGGTCGTCAGCTGCCGTATTGGAGCGTCTTGGGGCATATCCCAGTCATCGTCGTACTCGTCCGTCTGGGCTTGCCGCCGCTCTTCCTCCTTCTCTCGCTGGTTCTCTTCGTCGAGCAGGTCTTTCATAGCGGCTTGCCACAACTGGTCGCTCTCCTTCATGCGCCTGCTGCGCTTGCGCTTGCCAACGTTCTGTTTCTGGACGCCCGCCTTCTGTGCCGCCATGAGTTTTCGAAGACTCTGTTCGGCAAGGATGCCCTCCTCAGTCGCCTTCTCCCGGATCTTGCGCGGATCATTTTCGCGTTTTGTAAAGACCGGCGTTGCTGTGTACGTGTGTTTTGATGGGAAACCGGGGAAATGCTTTGGTATATAACGGCGCGTTTCTTTGTCCGCCTTGCCGGAAAGACCAGGACCCAGCAAGGACTCGGTATCGGGCGGCGGAGCCTCTGGAGGCGCAGGAGGTTCAAAGTATGGTTGCAGTACCGATGGTGGAACTTCACCTGTGTCAATATGTTGTTCGAGGGAAGCCGAGCCGCGTAGGCCGGCAGATGTGAGGGCGTAGATCCAGTCGTGGGCTACGGTTTCGGTGCGCCGCGAGCTGATCATTGACGTCCGTACTTGTGCTAGAAAGTTGGTCATGTCTGTGACGAGTCAGTCCTGAAAAGTGCAGCGGGCTCTCATGGCCAGTTTCTGTCGCAAGGTGAAGCCATACAGGAATCGACCAGTGCCCGGAACTCCTCCAACGCGTCCGGGCGTGCGCTCTCGAAGCCGACGCCTTTGCATTGTATCGCTATTGCGCGGCGCAATTGCTGATCGAAAAAGTCTTTGCTCTCGCCAAAGGGATCGAGCTCTGCGCTGATGGGTTCGGCGATGTGCTGGATGGGCTGCGTGTGGTGCAGCGCCCGAACGACTTGCCGCTTCTTGGGATGTGGCTCTCCGTATGTCGGCGCGTTTCCCGCATCATGTGCTCTCTTCATGCCTGCGATGGCGCCCTCGCTGCTGGCGCTGGGAGAAAGTATGATGCCTGGCATATGCTGCTCGTTGTCGCGATTCCGGCTATGGGTGAAGGCGTGGCTGGACAATGTGCACGCGATGGTGGTTCCAAGGACGAGTTTATCGGTAGGTAAGAGCGCGGGCGGGAGTGCGAGGGCGCATCGGTTGCAGAGTACTGCCCTGACAATGGGAGCAGACGTGAAGGCGCGTGCGGTCTCGTATTCGATGGTGTTGTCTCCTTTCACCTGACTGCCTGCCGTTGTCTTTCAGTCGGGAGCTTCCAAGGCGCGGGACGCTAAGGCTGCCTTACGTCAGCAGCAGCCGCCGTTACTTCTCCCCGTCGAACCACCACAACTTCAGATAGCCGCAGACGACGACTACCAGCTCCCGCAACCCGCATCCGCGCCCCAAAACTCTCCGCTCTCCCGAAACCGACTTTTACAATGGCCGTCAAACCCATCACCGGCGTATGTGCTGCCATTGAGTGCTTTGGCCGGTAGTGGGCTGGATGCTAATGACTGGATTGCAGATGCTCCGACGACAGGTCGTGCTCGACCTCTCCGTCGCCATGGGTGCGTAGAAACCTGGCAGTGCATGTGCCGTATTTTTGGGGCTTGGAGAGCTCTGTAGACGTGCGCGCATCATCTTTGGAGCTTGGCTAACGGCAATCGCAGGTCTCGGCGTCACTGCCGGCTATGGCTGGTGGTACGGTACGTAAATCATCCACTGGCGATGCGACTGCGCTTCCCACTGCCAAAATTGCTTCCGTTCCCGTTCTTACTTTCCAAGGCTACCACGTCCCCGCCGTCCGTCACCGTGACGCTTTCTACCAGAAGCTAGAAGATGAGCGCGCGTCGGCTCTCGGCCAGAAATAAGCCAACACTCCTCGCGACCCGACATCTCCTTTGTATCGACAGGTCTTGAAAGCATAGAGTGGACGTTAGCTGGGGATCAAGTGTATCATAAATGGAGTGGATCTCTCGACAGCAAGCCAAATCAGACTACGTCAAACGACCCCGCGTATGCGTCTTCGCATGTCATGTGCTCTGTGATTGTACCGTGTCCCGCACCATTGTCTAGTGCTGCCGCAAAGAGAGCTGCTTATTCACGTTGAAAATCCGGCTGCACGTGCTCACATTTTCCCACGGGGCACTGCCACGCTGCGCACTCGACACATGGAAACCGTAGGCTTGAGACGCCCTAGTCCACATGCCTTCATAAGCCATAACGTCCGACGGTCTGCAGGACACCATGCCATGATCTGTGTTCTAGCTCCAATGTATCAAGCAGTTAAACCCTAGAACACCAGCTGTCCTGGTCATCACGAAATATATGCCTAGCATCCAGCTTGCTCATTTGGTATCACTTGAGGCGAATGAAAAAAAGGAATGTACACAATCCATCAGTTAGGGTGTTAGAGGCTGCAAGGGATATCTGACGAACCTGCAGAAAGCTAACACCAGGGCTTTACTGCCGTTGCATGATCACATAAAGTTTGATATGCTAATAACTAGGTTAATGCATCTCGTCTGCTTCGTCAGCCTGCTTATCCCACGTGAAGCTCTCGTGTTGTGGAAGGTCAGGCGGTCTTCTTCAATGTTCATATTAAGTTTTGAAAACAGCTGTTCGGTCGCAACGGAGCATCAACAATTCAAGAATCCTCTTCAGTATAGAAGAGACAAACGCAATTAATACAGGATTGTTTTACCTAGGAAGGGGTACAGTACATCTTTTCCACTTACAGTTCTCATAGTTGAGCAGCAGTATTCTATAGCTGCATCTACCACTATCAGCTCACGGTAATGGCCGCGCACGATTGATAGGACAAGGGAAAAAAATAAAGTTAGATGTTCAATCGCGATCGATAATCGATGATCAGGGCCAGCGCACGGACTAGTCGTAGAAACTGCTCCTGCCTCGAAATCTCGCGTTATGAACCTCAACTCAGACCGCGATGAATCTACCTTGATTGTTGTACAATTTATTCCCACAGTAGTCGAAAATGTACAGAACACTCAGAAGAGACACACAAGGAGATATGACAACGCTCAAGTTTCAAGGCGATCCAGAAGATTCTGATGCTTCGATGGTGGTGGTTACAAGTCGTCTCACCAAGCTATCACGAAACTGTTGGTAGACTGTCATGACGCGTCAGGCCAATGACATAGTGATATGGGTCACGAGGCGCGACGCGACACGTTGTATGCTACTTGTTTCTTGGTCATTAAAGCAAAAAAGTCCGATGTTCAATTGCAAAGGCCATGCAAGACGAAGCAGCGGTGGGGGGAAGCAGAAACGTGTCAAACGCTGGGTGTTATTGGCCGAGAACCAGGCTTCACTCACAGGTTCCCTGGCGATCATGCCCAATCCATGGCGCTGGCTGCAGGGAAGCGTCGCCGCCAAGGATCGACGCGAACCCAGAGACTCAAGGCGCAGCGGCGTGGCAAGCGGGAGTCGTATTAGGGAAGATGGCATGTTTTGTGGTACGGGGCTGAAGGAGCTGCTCTCGATGGGGGAGAGGTGAAGAAAAAGCAGCGTCAGGGATGAGAGGCGGATTCGAGAGGCAAGGTGACTGCTTTGACAGCGGCGTGTTGGTTCGGAACGGGGTGGAGGACCCATAGCATAGCGTCCGGCGCCTTAGCGCGAGATGTGGATGACTAGTCCCTCACCATCCATTAGGGCAACGGGTGGCCGATCACCAGCGACCTGGCTTGAAGTTGAGTAGAGGACTGGGGGCGTCAGGTGGGCGTCCCCTTTGATGATTTGTAGTAGTAACGGCATACGGGCACTTGGCTACTCTTCTAGATCTGTGTGTATGGCAGATGACGGGACTGCGCAACGGAGTACAGGCAGAGTTGTTATGAAGGCGACAGGCGTCTTGTATCTGTCGGGTGCCATCTGTCCTCGATAGGGATATTGGACGAGATGATTTGAGTGAAGGCGTTGGTGCCCTGATCACCGCCTGGCGCAGATGACAACTAAAGTGGCTAGCGAGCGATGGTAGTGGAAAAAGCAGCCGTACCCTCGCTCATCGAATAGACGGCATGGCGCCATTTAAAGCCACAGGGCTCGACCAGACGGTAGGGATGAAACTCCGCAGTCGTCAAGACGCACACCGGGCGCTGCATAGTAGAGCTGCCACAGTGATCAAACACCTGGCAAAGGCTAAGACGGTGAACTATAGCAAGATGAGAGCGACGCATAGGCCGGCAGGGCGGGGAGGAGGGAAGACGACAAGAGCACATGGTTCGTCCTGCCACCAGAACTGCGGAAGATTTGGCGGGTCCCAGCCAAGCGCTAGCGCCATTCATTCGACGAACCTGTGATACCTGGTCGAGAGACGGGGGGCGCAACAGGCGCACTTTTGGGCAGTCGCCGACCGGGGCATTGGTGTGGATAGATGAATGCGATATCGAGCAAGCTCTCGTAGAAAAACGTCGTCCTGCGTCTGCCTCGACAGCTGTTCCTGCCTTCTGGAGCATGACCACAGACGGACCGGGGCAGGAGCGTTAGAGGGCCTACCACTTGCAGCTAGCGGATAGATCCCTGCAGTTGGACGAGGTAGGTGCGACGGGCGCGATTGCTGCACCTGGGCTGCGACGCACGCCCTCTTTCTGACGGCTCTCGCAATCTTCCTCGCTCACCCACCCAAACACGTCTGGATTTGCATCTTCTTCTTCTTCTTTGCCGTTCCAGCGACATCACCACTTCGATAGCTGCATCTTGTCCCCATGGACACGTCGTCTTGAAAGCTGCAGCTGCGTAATTTAGGCGCCGTCGTTTGGGTCCACGGGTGCTGCGCTAACATTGCGCCCTGTCCGCAACTGTCGATCAGTCTCGAGCCGCAGCTGGCGTCGTCCTCTCGAGCCTCCGCCTTTCACTCACCTAAGCCTCACTCCAGGTGAGCAGCTGTGGCCCTGCCTTTTCTCACATCCTCCCTCTCGAGCCGCAGGCCCAGGCTCTCTTCCACGACACTCGACACGCTTCTCTCTCTGGTCGCTCGCATCTTCGCCAACGTCACTCCCCGTTACCGTCACCGCCCCATCTTGGGTCTCACCAAGTCATCTACTCGACACCAAACACCACGCCTCGACGCCGTAGTCGACCCGCCGCCCGCCGCATCACTGAAACCCTCGGCCTGCATGAGTGCTGCTGTTCACTGCACTTCCGCGGCACTGCACCGCTGCGTATACCCGTCGCACCTCTGCCAGCTTGCGACATAACGCGCCTTCGATCGTTCGCGCGCCATCATGAACAACCCCAACATGCAACAGAATGGCATGCAACAAAACCGGGCCGCTGCGGGACTCCATCACTTTATCCAGCACTATCGTGTCCAGCAGCAGCAGGGTAAGATTCCAAATGGCTGGCAGCAGGGCACACCGCCTGAGGAGCGCGGTCAGCTGGCCCTTCAGTTCTTCACTCAGTACCGCCTGCTGAAGCCTGAGATCGCCGAAGTCGAGTCCATGCGCGCCGCCCTCCAGTTCGAGACGCAAACCTTTATGTCTTCGTCAACAAAGGACCAATACGTCTCCAACATCAAACAAAAGCTCATCGTCATGACGACAGCGCGGCAGCAACAACTGCAGCAACGCATGCAAGGCGGCGCACCCAACAATATGAACAACCCGATGAACGGTATGAACGGCATGAACCCCGCCCAGATGAACATGATGAATCAGATGGGTCAGCAAGGCGCCAGGCAGGGAACCCCACAACAGTTCAACCCGGCCTTTCCGAACGCCCAACTCCAGCGACCGATGCAGGTTTCGCCCGTTCCCATGACGCAAGGACAGTCTTCGATGGGTGTAAATGGTGCAAACCCCGCCAACATGTCCCAACCGGGTCAGAATAACCAGCAACCGAACATGCAGGCCAATCAGAACCAGCAGCAGAATCGTCAGGACCAAATGATCATCAACCAATTCGCAAAGAAGTTGATGGACACCTGTAAAGAGGAGGTTCGGCTCAAGTTTGAAGCTGATATTCGAGCCTGGCCCGAGGACAAGAAACAGCAGTTGCTTGCCCAAGGCGTCAACCCTCTTTTCCTCCGCTTCCGACAACATGCTGACATGCTCTACCGAAGAGGCGCCCTCAACCAGCAGGGAGCTGCTCAGAATGCCGGCGCCATGCAAGGAGCTGCTCAGCCGAACCGGATGCAGAGCCAGCAGATGAATATGGGTCAACGTCAGCCTAACCAAGAGTTCGATTTCACCGAGATAGCAAATCGGCAGATGGAAGCTATGCGCAGCCAAGACCAGGGCACCACGGTGGTACCTGCAAGTAACAACCCGAATAATGGTGGTCAGATGAGTGGCTTCCCAGGTCAAAACTCGCAACAAAACCAACCTCAAAATGCTATGGCTCAGCAGCGTCAGGCTGCTGAAGCCTTTCACCGCCAGCAGCAGGCGCAACAAGCGCAACAAGCGCAAGCGCATGCACAGGCCCAGGCTCAGGCCCAGGCGCGGTTGGAACAACAACGGCAGCAACAGGCAGCTCAAGCACGCAACCAACAAAACCAGCTGCTCCAAGGTCAAATTGGAGGACTGAACCTCCCCGGAGGTTCGCAACAAGCTAGCCCTGCTATGCCTATGCTCAACCGACCCATGCCTCCACCAGGACAATCAGGACCTCCCGGGACACCGCAACAGCAGCGCCCCCCTCAAGCTCATGTTCCGATCATGACACCTCAACCTGGCCAAGCCGATCCCAACTTGTCCGAACTTATGCGTCAAGCCCAACAAAGAGCTGCTGCCGTCCAAGCGGCCAACCAGCAACCGCTGACTGATCAGGTTCGCATGAATATGATGCCAGCCGACCTCGACCCAAACGTAAAGCAGCAACTGCTCAAGGTTCCGGAGCCCCAGTTCCGTGTGATACTACAAAGTTACATGATGAACCTTCGTCGCAGTAATGGCATGCAAAACGGCGCTTTTCCACCAGGCCAACCTAACGCAGGCCAGCCGAATATGCCGTTCAACCAACAGCAGCAGCTGCCGCCTGGCATGACCGGTCAAATGCTTGGCGGTCCTAACATGCCCAATATGGTTCGCCCTGGCATGAACCTTGGGCAGCCACAACCTGGAGCTGGGCCACAGCCTCCTATGGGGGCACAGCGTCCCCCAATGCCATCTCAGCAACAGCGTTTGCAAGCTGCCTCCAACTTGTTACGAGCCAACCCTGGTATCATACATGCTACTGACCCAAAACCGTTCCCTCCGAATGTTTTGAACAATTCAATTCGAAACAGCCTTCCCCAGGACGTTAGAACATGGCAGCAGCTGAAACTATGGGCCAGCCAGAATCCCGCTCTGGTACCAGGTGTTGACAGTCAAAAGCTGCTCATGCTACAAGTTCTTCACTTCCAGGACATGGTAAGACAATCCGGTGGTGTGGGGGGTGTCCATCCTACACCACAGCCTGGCCATGGGCTCGCTCCACCTGTGCAAGTCAATGCGAACCAAGGCCCTATTAGGACACCACAGCAGCAACAGAACATGCCGAACATGGCCGCCCTTCAGGTCACCCCACAGGACTTGCAACAGTTTCGGGCAAGGATGGCAGGCTCGCCACAAGCCAATCTACCAGACGAACAACTACGAGGTTTCATGATCTCACTGAGGATGAAGAATCTACAGCAACAAAGGCAGCAGCAGGCGCAATCTGCAATGCTCAACCAACAAGCCCAACGTAACCAAGCGCAGCCGCCAGTCAACATGCCTATTCAACAGCATCAGCCCAACCGCCCACCGACGGCGCAACCCCCAACACAGGCAACACCCCAGCCAAAAGCAGCAGCCAGACCGCAACCACAATCGCAGCCCATGCAGTCGCAACCTTCCAATAACGCCGGAAACAAAGGCACGAAGCGACCGAACGAGGACTCTACAGAGTCTGGCAATGATGCCACGCCACAAGCTGCTGCTATGGCTTCTTCAAAGTCTCAGCCCGGATTCAACCTTACCCATGAGCAAGTGTCCAAGCTTACCCCTGCTCAGCAGACGCAATATAAGGCCCAGTTGCTGAAGGCCCAGGACCCATCGAACAACAAGATGCAGCAACAAAGAGGTGGTGTGGTCAACCACGAAGAACTACGGCAACGAATGGCAGATCCGACAAGGACACGACAGTTCAAGCAGCTGATGGACGAAGTCGAGAAGAGCATTCCCGCCAGACAGCCTGTGCAGCTTCCGCCGCAGATGCGAGTACCTCTGCAGCGATCACTGAAAGAACAGCTCCATCGGTTAAAGCAGGTGGACCAGGCTCTACGTATCTTCCACGCCTCATACGACTCCTCTGAGCCTGAGCAAGTTCTTCGTCAGATCATGGCATCTCGCGTACTTTTATATCAGCAGTTCGACCAAGCTGACGGAACGCTCCACCCTCAAGTCACTCTGACTATTGAAGAGTTTAAGAACCATATGGGCGCGACTCTCAAGTTTGTCGCTAAGATCATGGAAAAGGTTAAGCAGCAATCAGCTGCGTCGCAGCCGCAACCTCAGGGTGGTTCGAATGCCCCGCCCGCTCAACTTAATGCCGCAAATCTGAAAATCGTAGAACAACAAAACCGCAGCCAGAAGGCTCCTTCCGCCCCTACCACCGACCGTCCACCGTTTGCCATCGGAGCTGATTCGGGTCACGGAGCAGCACACTACTT
This sequence comes from Alternaria alternata, assembly GCF_001642055.1. NCBI lineage: Eukaryota > Fungi > Ascomycota > Dothideomycetes > Pleosporales > Pleosporaceae > Alternaria > Alternaria alternata. The sequence continues at coordinate 92,125 of NW_017306194.1, read as the reverse complement.
CGAGGGCGCGAGGCCAGTCACGAACCTTGTGTTGCCTGAGAAGAAGCGTGCAAAACTCGCGGGTAGTGAGACATCTACCCCGGGTGCTAGAGCGTCTCCTCGGATTGGTTCAGGCACAGGTAACTCACCTGAGCTCAAGAGACAACCACCGCCCAACGTGCCCCAGCGGCCGACTTTCCGATGCAACGACGCGAGTTGCGAGTACTCCGTTCGAGGATTTGACACCCAAGCTGAACTAGAAGCGCATAGTCAGATACATGCAAAGGTTGAGAATCCGATGCAGTTTGCTCTGGATTCCATGGCCGATTACCTTGATATTGACCAGAAAACTGGCGAAGCCAAGGTGGATCAGAATGCCGCAAAACGTGCCTCGAAGCCTGTACCAGCTGCTCCACAAGTACCTCAACAACCCGTCAAACCGGGGCAGACCCCTGGCGCTTCGCACAGTGCTGCCACTCCAGTCGGGCAACAAGCGACGGCTACGGCGATGGCGCGTGTGCCAACGCAAACAGGCGTCAAGGACTCACCATCTTCAAACCTGCTCAAGACACCTCAGGCAATGACGAAGGTGGCTACCCCCGGCTCGGGTGCTCGCGGTAAACCCACGCCAGCCAGTATTCCCAAATCAGCACCGAAGGAGCAACAAGCGACAGCTCCAGAGCCTGTGCCCAAGGAAGAAGAGCAGAAGCCGCAACAACCAATGTTGCCAATGTCGCTTCTTGACTACTCGTACGAAGACACTTTCGCGGCTCTTGATGCGAACGGACCATTCACCGTGATGGATCTCAAGGATGAAGACCACGCCTGGACACTCCGTTCCCGACCTGCTTCGCCATCGGCTACACCCGAATCATCCAACAAGGATACACCTTCTACACGACAGTCCGACATCTCGGAGAATGATAACCTATTCATCAACATCGATCTCAAAGACGCCGATATGCCTGACGCATGGGCAATGACAATGACGGGCGACGCTCTTCCGATTGACCTGCAACTTTCAGAAGACTTGCAGAATCTCGGAGTTGTTCTTCCTCCCATGGACAGCGAAGACATGATGCTCTTTCCAGACTATGGCCCTGGAACTATGATGGACCTCGATATGCTCGAGAAGACCATGGACAGCATGGGCGGGACACTCGATCCATCCCTGCTTTGAGCCTTGTTCTCGCTGCCCTCTCTCAATCCTGTTCCATTCATTTTGCATTTACTTTCGATTATTCTTTTGCCTTCGGGCTTTGTTCATGTGCCTGCCATGTACTACGATTTCACTCGCTTTTTGGTTTATATTATCTGTACTTGCATGGTGTTCGGGATTGATTACGGCCTATCACATATGTATGAGCAAAGCTTAGTTGGTGATGTGGGCTCATGGCGCTTTCTATGCTGCAATGGGAAAAATGGGAGTGTATACAGCATTTGAGGAGAATTTTGTAACTTGGTCTTGTATTTGGCATGGTTTGTGGATATTATACCCCGTCTTCCTGTCACTTCCGGTTTTTGTGGTGCAGGGAAAGTAGTATCTGGAATTCTATTTAGTCGTCAATTTCGCGATACACATTATCTGTTTGATCGTGATATAAAGCCAGGCTTTCTGCAAAAGTGATGTCCTTGTTCATTTCCCGACGATGCGGGGAGCTGTGACGTGATGCACCACGCTAAGAGAAGCGCCGTTCCCATGGATCTTGTACAAATATGTTGTCAGAGACTCGTCTGGATACACATGTACCACGGTACGATTAGCGAGTCTGCATCGTGGACACGGGGCTTATTGCACCCTTTCTCCGCACATCTCGCTTTAGACATGATGCCGCCGAACACCTGGCACCGGTACGTATGACGGCCAGCGGACGAGGCCGAGATGGGCAAGTCGGCGAAGACCCCCTTTCCACAGTGCGAACCATGGTACCAACATGGATGCGGCAACGTAAAGAATAACGTTTAATTCTGACATGACATGATGCAAGGCGCGTGTCATGGATTTGCAGCTGGCAGCGCCTGTATCCATGGTACTGAACATTAGTGTTTCGGCGAAAAGATGGAGTGAGATTCGGATTCCCAACGACAATTATTTCCTCTTTTGCCTCTCCCAACATGATGCAGGTAAAGATGTGCGGACAAGGCCGAGTATGATGCGAAAGTGAAAGAAGAAAGGAAAAAAATTCTAGGGCGTTATGACGTTTGCGCACCTCGCCTCCGGGACTCCCGCTTCCATTGCCCTGCCTGGTGTTGGCTTGCGATGGCGGTTATGCAGGGCAAGAGGCTGAGCAGGCGTGGCGAAGGCAGGAGCAGTTGCTATTCTCGGCATGCTGCATGGCGTGCATTTTGCGGGCATGCCACGCGATGGGTATTCTCTGGATGGCATGGAGATGTGTCGGCGCTTTGTTGGACTGGGCAAGTTGGACAAAGACTGCGAGGCAGAATTTGGGATTTCTTTTTCCATGGTGGTTAAAGAGGGCGTAAGTAATGCATGTTGGTGGTACCGCGGATAAGCTGCTATTTGCAGTGGACAGTGGCTGCTGGTTGCAAGGTTGCGATCAGCTTGGGGCTCGGAATGGTTCCGAGTGGTGAAGGTTTTGAAGAGATTTGGGGGCGGTGAGAGCCCCATCGGTCGGTGAGATGACGGGTGAATGGGTATGCGCAACGTGATGGACAGGGTCTATGTTGTGGGTCTGGGGTAAAGAGGACTGCGATTTGCTCGGTTGGACTGCCTAGCTAGGGATGAATTGGGATTGGCGAACCATGTCGGGCAGGAATTGGGTTGTTTGTGATGGGCGTACTTGTGGAGATTAGAGATTGCGATGTTCGAGACGATGACTGGAAGGCTTGCCACGAAGCATGACAACGAATTCAGTCGATTACCAGAAAAAACAGATGCATGTAGTAAGATTTCATTTGTATCATGGTAGACGGGATTTGTCAATGCGCCTTCATGTCATCTTCGATCTTGAGCTCACACCTTCCTTCTGGAAGCCAACGCCAAGGAGCATGCAGATGCGCGTCACGGCTAGGAAATAAACGAACGGGACGTTCCCCAGATCAATGGCGTTCCACCGCCAAAAGGCCCAGTAGATGTGGGTTCCGAGGGGCAGGACAGTGAGCAAATGTCCTAGGTCGGCGACAAGTAAGCCGACCAAGAAGGTCTTCCAGACTTTGATGTCTGGAGTGGCGCGCAAGACCGAGGCTTCCAAAAAAGCAAGTCCTAGGTACAAATTCGCTAACTGTGACATGACTATGGATGTTGAGATGGGAAGCGAGACGCCCGGTGAGCTGGCTGCATGCGTCAAGTGCAGGTAGGTGGACTGGAAGAAGTGTGCATAGATGGCGCCTGTGAGGATGGAGACGGGCTCGAGCCAGCAAAAGACGAAGCGATAGACGCTGGGGATTGCTGGCGCGGGTGGAGCGGTTGATGGCATGGTGTTTGGGCGATGGTTTGGCTCGTTTCGCGTGGTCTGGGTTGTGTGCTCAGCGCGATTCAAGATGGTGTACCGCTCAGCGACTACGGCGTACCGTGGGAGCGGTGTAGCACAAGAGACGCAGGAGGCAGTATAGTGGCAGGGCAGCGGAGAAGCCGGATGCAGCAGCAAGTGGTTGAGCGGTACTCTCATACGTAGCAAAAGGTCGACGGTGTGTGTAGTGCTGGCATGATAAGATAAGTCGTAATTTGCAAGGGGTGGGTCCCGTCTGGAGTTGCTTTGGTGAACAGACCACGTTCGGGAGGCACTCGAACCGGCTTGAGATCGGCTGAGTCTCCTGGCCTAGTGTGTGGCACGTCGTCTGGCGTTGTTAACAAGCTCTGTTTTCCCTTTCTCCTACGTACTAATCCTCATGCTATAAACCTCGCCTTTTCGACCTTTCCGTACCCCTGCTTTCCGCTGCCGTCCACCCTTCACTCTCCCTTTGCTTCGCACACGCTCTCTTAGTCGACCCCCCGTGCCCTTCACCGTAACACGCAGGGCTTAGCCGTCAGCATCCCTGGGAGCATGTATCGCAGGCAGTCTGTCCTGTCGCACCGACCCAAGACCTCTTCCGACGTTGACGACGACACCACATACACCACCGCCGTTCCGCCGCCGCACACGATGAAGCGGACCATCTCGCAGACATTCCCTACCCACTACCAGCAGGACATCAAGGACACCAACATGTTGGACGCCGTCAATGAAGCCACCATGGCCGCCGACGGCCTCTCGCAGCATTCACAGGCCAGCTCCTTCTCCCGCGCGTTTGGTGCAGTCGCCGGTAGTTTTACTCGCCAGAAGACGCGCCGGCGCATGTCGTCCGTGTCTTCAGCAACACCCGCACAGCGTCGTCGGGGTTCCATACATTCTTTGTTCGAGTCTCTACCCTCTGCCAGCGCTAGCCACAAGTCTACCATGGAACCACAGCAACCACAACAACGGATGCCCCTGCAACACCAAGACTCTGGCATTCCCACTTTCCAGCTGCAACCACAAAGCACGAGCTCAAAGGCCTTCGCTCCCTTCAAGCGACTGAGTAGCATGCGCCGTCGCCCCACAGCTTCCGGGCCATCCACAGACGTTACCAAGGCTCTTTTCTCATCTCCGCCCATCTCCTACCCCAGCCAATCCGTGCCCGGCGCCGCCGCCCGACAAGCAGCTGCCGCCGCCAACCAGGACCGCCAGAACCAAATACGGCGCGAGCAAGAACACACCCACCGCTTCCTCAATGGCCTCATCACCACCTCAATGCGTGATGACGACATCAAGGATAACGAGAGCGGTGTGGACATGACATGTGCTTCCCCCATTGTCCGCGCCGATAGTGTTACCGAAAAGAAGATGAGTGAGTTGGCTTGTTAGTCCTCAGTGGAGCCACACTAATCGTGTTACAGTTGATCCTTTCCAGCGTCTGCCTGCCGAGCTTGCTACCACTGTGCTTTCAAACCTCGATGCCGCGTCCCTTGTACGTGCCGAGCGCGTCTCTCGCAGCTGGAACGAACACGCATCATCGCCGCACGTATGGCGAAACGTTTTCCTGCGCAAACACGAACCCGAAGTACACGTCTCCCCTGCGCCGATACAGATGGGCGGCTTGGGTACTGGCAAGATGGCGGGTGGCAACCCAGCGCCTGCCCAAGACTGGAAACAGATGTTCAGAGCGAGAAGCACAATCGACAGCCGATGGAAGGCCGGAACACCTGCTGCCATCTACCTCAACGGCCACACAGACAGCGTCTACTGCTGCCAATTCGACGAGAACAAGGCCATTACCGGCTCGCGTGACCGAACCATTCGTGTGTGGGATCTGAAAACCTACAAGTGCATCAGAGTATACGGCGGTCCCAACCACCGTCCAACCGCCAATACACCGCCACCTATGGAGGAGCGACCTGAACGCGTCATCAGCCATGCCTCGCTCAATGGCACCAAGACTGGCAATGAAATATACACTGTTCCCGCCGATTACCACGATGCCTCTATTTTGTGTTTACAGTACGACAGCGAAATCATGGTGACGGGATCTTCAGACTACACCTGCATCGTTTGGGACATTACTGGCGAAGAATACGTTCCCATGTACCGGCTCCGTGGCCATGAGGCTGGTGTGCTAGACGTCTGCCTTGATGACAAGTACATTATTTCCTGCTCCAAGGACGCCATGATCAAGGTCTGGGACCGTAAGACAGGCAACTGCGTTCGCACACTCAAGGGTCATCGAGGACCTGTCAATGCCGTTCAGCTACGTGGCAACTTTCTTGTTTCTGCTAGTGGCGACGGTGTAGCCAAGTTGTGGAATCTTGAAACGGGTGTTTCCATCAAAGATTTTCCGTCCGAAGATCGTGGTCTCGCAGCTGTTGAATTCTCTGATGATGCCAAGTACGTTCTCGCTGGAGGTAACGACCACGTCGTTTACAAGTTCGATGCCTCCACTGGCGAGTTAGTCCACAGCCGGGTCAAGCATGACGGCCTTGTACGATCTCTTTTCCTCGACGCTTTCAACGGTCGCATCGTTTCTGGTTCGTACGATCAGAGTATACAAGTTTCCGATTACGAGACTGGACAAACATACGCTGTGTACAAGAATTGGACCACGAGCTGGATTCTCTCGGCCAAGAGCGATTACAGACGCGTTGTCGCTACGAGTCAGGATGGTAGGACCTTGATCTTGGACTTTGGCCACAACGTACCAGGATCTGAATTGCTCGCCGGGTCGAAGTAATTGCACATAGTAGCTGGACCGACCATAATACGATCCAGCCCGTTCCTGAGCTACATGGTCTTCGATGACTTTGCCGCCGTATCCTTGAAGCAGCTCCTCCCACCTCAGCCATATACCCAGCAAGGTGGCATATATACCCCTCCGCGGAAGGCTTGGGAGAAGTAATGGAAGCAGACGTGAACTTGCGATAATACTTTCGAGGTCAAAAAGTTTTGTTGTCGAAGAACAGGTTTGCTGTTTTCTGGCGTAAAGCATAGCATTCATCAGCAGGCGTTCTTGTCATCTCCCATGCGTAGCTTTTTATTCATTCCCCATATTTCGCTACCTTCTTCCGTCGTTTTGTTTCATGGTAAACTGCATTATTAGCATATATCTTGTGGGCCGTGCCTCTTGCCACGTTTCTATTGTACTTTCAGCAACTAGATTTCCCTTTTGTCATGTTCTTTTTGGGTTGGGTCATAGGTGTTGTGCATAGACGTCCGGATGGAGACGAGCGAGCATTGAACGACGCTCTTTAATACAATGATCATATACTTCACTTTTCCTCCTTATTTGGTGATTTGTATCTAGTCCTTGAACAACTAAGCACTGGTTCCTGCGCATCAACGCCAGCCGGAGGTAGATAAAAAAGCAGACAGAAGAGTGTCATGATACGTTCAGCGCCAAGGGTATATAAATTAAGCAACACAACAATCTCCTCACCAAGTGCCTCTCCTCATACCCACGCCCTCTACCCTCTCAAACCAGCTCCCACTCCTTCCTTTGGTCGCTGCATCCATCCATGTCTTACTCCTCCCTTTAGTCGCCTTGTTCGTCAAAGACATGACAAGCGGCACCTTCTTCCTTCTTCGCGAGTTCTTCTAGCCCTCGTTGTTCTTCTCATCAAGACAGATGCACAGTGCAGCAATGAGAGCCATGTCTACTCCTGGTGCTATTTGCACACCGTAAGTTTGTTGGCCGAAGAATATGTCTTTGCCGCTAAGAATCTTGCGGTCGATACGGGCGACTACCAGACCTAATCATACTCAGCATCCTGTCCTGCTACGACAACTTTTGTCGTTCAAATGGCGAGGAGAGGGTGAGAAGGGAGACACGTACCGCCTTGTGCTTCATCTAGAATATCAGCCTGAGTATCGAAGAAGTTGCCGCGCATGGTGAGAACTTCTTGTTTCCCATTCGAGGAAGTGAATGTCGCTGTCGCTTTGGATCCGAGTACTAGCACCAGTCAGTTACGTCCACCTCCATGACCAATACCCTTCCTATCATCCTTCTCCCTCTCTTTCCTCGCTCTGTCCAAATCAGATGCCATGACTTACGTTTAAAACTACTCTTGACCTCCATAATCTTATCCCCTTTCGCACTCTCCACTACATACGTGGAATGGAGATGGAAGTGCTCCTTCACGATACTACACAGGTGGTTTCCTTGCATATCGAACATCTTTTTACGACCAGTCAGACTCATGACCTTTCCTTCGACTTGGAGGACTGGCGTGCCATTCGCGAGCTTGATGCTGAAACTGTCGCCGCTGAGCGAGATGACTTTTTCTTTGAGGACGAGTGTTTCTGGGCCTGCGGCAAGGAACTGGGGGAACACGCCGATGGGTTGGGGTGCTGGGGCGAGGGAGGACATGGTAGTGATGGTGTTTGTCTGATGATGGTATTGATGTTGATGTTTGCCTAATGAGAAGAAGACAGTCAGATACGAAGCTAGGTACGAAAGGATGAGATAGTAGTAGGATTAGGCATGACATGGGAGAGCGTGAGCCTTTAATCATTTCGGTAGAGGTAGCCTTACGTGACACTAGCAAGTGCATCCGATGATCGTGGGGCAGTGCTTATGGTTAGGCAAGCACGGGTGAGGCTGAGCGCGGCCAATGACCCGAGAACGCTGACATTAGAGAATCGAGCTACCCTATCATCAGTCCTCCAAGATGATGCAGAACAGTTGAATGGTCTGGGACGAACAATCAACCATGCTGACTGGAAATGCATCAGGCAGACTTTACTTGATTGGCGCGGATCAAATACTACGTGTATGCTGAAAATAGAAGCAAAGTACCTCGCATCACTATTTCATCGTGGCGCGTGCAAATGTAGTCTGTAGTTTTGTAAGACTGAACTTTTGAGCATTGGCAGAGACCATTATGAACTCCACCGAGACTTCTAGTCCCAATTCCTTTACGCGCCCCCAAAATACATGACGAACATGGCGACCATATGCACAAGGCTGGCCTCTAGGAAGCGCAGCTTAGAATATATACACGGACCATAAAGCCGATATAAACAAACGGTCGAGACCTGAGGACTTCTCCATCAGATCAAACCGGGGGTATGAAACTAGGCACCGCTCTGATCCGGCAGTATCGTGAGGAATGGAACTGGTATGACAAAGACAAAACAACAACAACAGCAACAGTAGAGGAAACCGACAAGACATTAGTTCTGGGCCGCCAGAGTGCGGCCGAATTAAGGACAGTATGTGGTGAGTTGTGGAACGTGTCGAGCGGGTCCTGGGGTATACAAGACAAGACCGACGAGAGATGCGAGATGGCAGATGCAATGCGAGATGAGTAGTACGCACGTTCATGCGTGTCGTGAGGTAAAGAAAATGCTGAGCGAGAGTAAGAAGGCAACAAAGGACTAAGGAATCATTCAAACGTTCTCCGTAAACCGAGATGACCTGGATCCATCTGCCGAGGGCAGACTTCTACCAAGAGTGCCTCGAGGTGGGACATCTGGATTGGGAGATTGTGGCGGGCTGAGATAGTGGCGGTCTGCGAAGGGGTTGCCATCGTCAGGATGCCGTATGACTGGTGTCCTGGCTGGGCTGGGCCGAATGTTCATCTGTCCCGACTCTCGACTTGTCGAGTTGTCGCCAATCTCTTTGCCGAACTCTTTGGAGATGCTCGGGCCGCCATAGATACCGTGTTCGTCCTGGTAGAAGGAAGAACCAGACATTGTCCCGCCTTGAGAGAACTGATCTGATGTCATGCCTTCACTGAACGCGGACGGGAGTTTGCGACCCGACACCCTCTGGAAGCTCCGCTCGCCACCACTAAGGTTGGTTTCTGCTGTCTTGCCCGACATGGCGGAGAATCGGTTCAAAAAGGCGACAGGAACCAAAGTGCTGCTTGTAGTAGGTGCTTGTCTCATTGACTGGTTGTTGTCGGTGTGATCGTCACCAGTAAGTTGTAGAGCACCACCCTGTTTGCGCTTGTGACGTCGCAGAAGCAGCAATATTATAGCAAGGATGAGCGCGGCGCCGGCAAGACTGCCTACGACACTTCCGACTACTTGCGGAGTCTCGAGTGGAGAAGGACTGGTGTCAGCATCCGCGTTAGAGGTGGCTGCTGTGGTGGCAGCAGGGGCAAACGCCGTTCCAGACGCATCCCCACCGGCACCTCCATAGTATGCTGTTGTTGAGGCTGCATTAGAGACGATATCCGTGCTGCGAACAACAGACGTTTCTGCTGATGTCTGAGCAGATGATGCTCTGCTAGATGAGATGCGGGATTGTGATGTTGATGCTGATGCTGACAAAGATGTGGATGCAGATGGCGAGCGAGTTGGAACTGCCGCTATACTTGCAATGAGTTCAGTCGACGTTGACGCAGAAATGCTGTCGAGGGAAGCGAGGGAGGAAGATGGTAACAAGGAAGCGGTGTCTATGGAACGTCAGATAAGATGGTATTGACAGCGCCGTCTAACTTACTGGATATAGTCGAGTTCAAGATGAAACTGATGTCTGAAAGCGGTGCGGCATCTGGGGCTGGAGATGGAGTCGCAGTGCTTTCTGGGCCACCTGTTGGAATGGGGGATGCGCTGGCCAAGTCGGAGCTGACGGCGACTTGGGCGACGGGAATGCCTGTAGAGTATGGATACGCAGGGACGGTTGGGACAGCAAGGTCACTGGGGAATGGTGGGACAGCTGGAACGGATGGTAGCACAGGGAGTGCAACTGTAGGTACTGCTGGCACTGCTGGTACACCGGGTAAAGGGGCGGAGGGAAGCGGCTGCTGGGCTGCAGGAGCTACTGAGGGGTTTGGTCCGGCTGAAGTTGCAGCAACGGCTGCGGCGATTGGCGCTGTGGGTCCATTTGAGGCCGGAGGTGTGACAGGCGCCAGAGTCTCCTGAGCGACGAGGTTTCCGTTGGTATCAACAGTGGCAACTACTTCGACGGCGACGGCGACTGTCTTTGTGTTTCCTAGCGCTGCGCGGCGGTGAAAGAAGCGATGACCCCTGCTCATGCTGTCTCTGGCTCTCGGTTCGGGGACAAAATGCTCCTTGGTTGATTCCTCCTCTTTCTCTGCGGATTCTGGCGCACGTTCCTGGGGTGGGGGGACGATTTGCGCTCGGTGACGGAAGCGCGAATCGACTCTGGATATCCTGGTGGGCGTGGCGACGGGGTCCATAAAGGTCTAGAGACGGAAGCCTGGCCAAGTGGGGGGTGGTGGTGGTGGTGGTGATGCTTCCAGAGTATCGGTGGCGACTTGGACGGGTTCACGGAACATGTGTTGTAGAGACGGTAGGAGCAAATGAGCGGACGTATGGGCTTCAGCCAATGCAGGGGTCCAGTCAATGGAGTAGTAGTTGTTTGGGGGCAGCGAGTGAATGAGTGGAAAAGAATGGACGCCAGGTGACTGACTGAGGGCTGGTCTGGACGGGCAACGATCAGCACTCACATGTCACGAGGGGTGAATGGCAGAGGATACGTACCGGAAGGCGATCAATAGGCCAGCATTTGCTTCGCGATGGTCGCGCGTTTGGAGCGGGCGGGCGGGCTGGTTATGGGGAAGTCGGCGGAGGGAATTTCTAGCGTCGTGTGTCGGAGAGAGGGTGGTGTGCGCGGTGCAACGGGGTAGGAGTGGGACCAGACGTGGTGTCGATGTCGCGCGACGGCGGCTCCAAAGACTGCGGGAGTAGCGGGCGTCGCTGTGGTCCTGGAGGTCCCTTTGGCCGGAGTAGCGCTGGGTCCGTGAATTGGCGACGTCGCAGCGGAATCGTCGTGGGAGAGAAGGAGCAGAACGCTACAGCGCAGCGAGACAGGCTGAGGAGACGAGAAACCGTTTGGGGTCTGTAGGCCGTTGGCACAGACCCCGTGGGACTGATTGGCCCGCAACCGAGATGATATGTCCAGGAATAGCAGGACCCACCGGTGCACGATGCGATGGGACGCCCTCGCCAACACGCACACGTCCACGACATGACGACTGGTGACGAACGGCAATCTCTTCAGCGCATCGACATGTGTGCGCCGCCCGCAACGTCGTGCTGCTTCGTTCTTCGGCAGTATCGACGTCGGAGAATTGGCGTACCATGGTAGAGAAGGGCTTGCTAGTCAGCCGTCCCGCTTGCACCTGCAGTGGCGCCACGCCAACCATGGGCCAACTTTCAGGTACCGGATTCTGGAACGCCGGTACGCAGGTCCATGGCCCACGCTGCGAAGTCTGTTATTCTTAGTTGCCGCCTTTCTATTGTCGCACCTGCCATTGTCGCACAAGCACCCTCGAGTCGCGCTACACGCTTTGGGCCCGTCGCTTGCTGCAATCTGCCGTCGCTCTCTCTGGCGTATTGCCAAGCTCTCGTAGTGCTATTGCTCGCCAGGGTCGCCTTTACACTTCACCACCAACATCACGAGCTTCATCTCTCCAACGCGCCATTGTTAGCATCTAAACTCCCCCGTCCCCCTGACCAATCCGCCTCACCAACAAACAGCGCATCAACGCCACCCAACAACTGACGAGCACATCCATGCCTGTCCGATGTCGTGATCCGGGCGTGACTGTTTGCCATATAGGGTCATTGACCATAACAAACCTTAAAAAGAGGCCTTACTGCCTCAGTCTCAGTCTCAGTCTCAGTCTCGGCGATCAACCGCTATATGCTCGAGTCATGCAGCTTAAGACAGACGTTCCCATGGCCAGCCTAACACGGGCGCAACCTCGAAACACGAACATAGGAATTGTTTGCATGCCAAGACAATCGTCGGCGAAGAGCCACCACGATTCCGTCGCTACTTCTCACCTCTTTGTCTTCACATGTTTCAAACACACTGTGGGCCTGCCTTCATTAGATTCCACGCGCTCAACTGCGACTGCCGCATGTCCCAACACTGCATCGGGGTGCGCACGCTTCCGCTCTGGCTGTAATGCATCACGTCAATTGCGCAAGGCTGGGTCCGATTTCTAAACATTACATCGCCGTGTCTACCTGCTGTGCATACGTGATTGTGAATACGTTGGGTGGCGAGCGGATACGACGTCTGCCGTATCGATACGGCCTTGCGTATCCTGTAAGTTGTCGCGTTTACCCCACATAATTGCCCCTCCAGACCGAACGTCCTACCAAGCTGTGCAAATACTTTCCCATTTCTCAAGCCATCGACGATTGTATTGCATCTGTGACTGTTCTCATGCTTGTCGCCAATCCAGTAACAGACACAGTCACGCTCAATAATGACGTCGCCCCAAAATCAGGCAGCGTCAAAACGCCCACCACCTCTTCCTCCACGAGACTCTTCGACAAGTGACGCGCCTCCGCCATACACCGTCATGGGCATGACTTCGCAAGATCCGCGCTCTTCTTCAACACAGTCGCTTGTCCCTGATCTTACCCAGGGCGACTCAGGGCGACGGCGCCTAATGCTGGTTTTCATCCATGGCTTCATGGGCAACGAAACAAGTTTCCGAAGCTTCCCAGCTCACGTCCATAATCTTGTCACCATCACACTTGCCGAATCTCATGTAGTTCATACCAAGATCTACCCCAGATACAAGTCCAGAGACTCACTCGAAATCGCAAGAGACAATTTCTCGTCATGGTTCGGTTGCCCTACTTGTAAATATGCTCGTGACTGACAGTTGTCAGGCTAGCCCCACACGAAGACCAGTGGACCGACGTTATCTTACTCGGTCATTCCATGGGTGGTTTGCTCGCTGCCGACATTGCATTGGTGTTTCGACATCGCATCATTGGTATCGTGAATTTCGATGTTCCGTTCCTAGGTATGCACCCTGGAATCATCAAGGCCGGGCTAGGGAGCATTTTTAGTGCACCGCCAAAGCCGCAAGACGCAATCGTGCAGGATGCAGATGTCGGAAAGAAGCCCAGCAGGATTAGCACCATCTTTAACCCCAAGCCGACAGATCCTAATTACAATCCGGCTTTCCCAAATGATGTGCACTTGGCGAATAGAAAAGGCTGGGAAAACAGCCTACATTGGCTCACCAAGCACTACAAAGACGGTTTGAAGGAAGCTACCAAGGGCCTTGTCAAGTCTCATTTCGAGTTTGGCAGTGCAATGGCCGACTATAAGGAATTGAAGGACAGATATGTGAAGGTGCGCGCACTAGAGGAAGACGACGAAAGCAAAAGGAGATCTGGTAATCCCCAAGCTCGTACAGTACCTCGTGTACGCTTCGTCAACTACTATACTGCAAGTACTGGGAGACCCAAGAAGCCGAAATCTCCAAAGTCACCATCTCCATCTCGGTCTCCTAGCCAGCAACTACAGTATCAGGACAGCAACAAAAGCGCCTCAAGCGAGCCATCGCGGCCATTACAACCTCGATCAGAGTACCAAGAGACATCTAGAAGTGTATCAGTTACATCATCAGAACCAGAGATGACTCATGTACATCCTGAACCCATCGAAGACAGCCCCAAGTTATCCATCCAAGTCCACGAGCATCGAGAGGACGGCATTGTACCTGTAAGCCCTGAAGAGCCACTTACAGCCACTAGCCCAATTGGACCTCAAGCCTTTGGAGGACCAACCCACGAAAGCGCAGGTGCACCAAACTTACCAGAGATCCCGCCTATTCCACAGGAGCCACCATTCGTGGATTTGATGCAATTCTCCGACAAGACTCAGCGCAAAGCGGCAGAGAAAGAGCACGATCAGGCACTCAAAGTGTACCAGAAGGCTGTGAAGATGCGTAACAAGACCATAAACGAACGGACTAAGATGGAGGAGAAATGGGAAAAGGACAAAGCGAAAGAGAGGAAGGAACGGGAAAAAGAGCAGAGAAAGAGGCAAGAAGAGCAGGACAAGGCAAGGGAAGAGAAGGAGAAAGACAAGCGGAAAAAGGAAGAGGAGGCAAACAATATGTCAAGAGAGGACAGACAGCGGCAAAAAGAAAGAGAACAGAGACAAGCAGAAGCAGAGCAGAGGGAGGAGGAGGCCCGACAGAGACAAAGAGATGCAGACTTGCGTGATGGAAAGATACCCTTAGAAGACACAGCTGAGTCTGCACCTGCACCAACACCTGCGATGATCGAACTGGAGGAGGATGTTGGCGCCATGGAACTTGGAGGCGATGAGACGGCTCAGCACAGTCATCAGGGCCCGTATAGTCACTACGAATTCTCTCGTAGCGGAATCATGAGCCAAGAATCGCCAGACGACCGCACTGATTCTTCATATACCCTTTCTACCATGGACAGCCAAAACAGTCACCGAAAGAAGACTGGGTCGGAGGAAAGTGCGCCTGCCAAACCCAAGAAGCTTAAGAAGTTCTGCATGCTGCCACCCAAAGATGCGGATGGAAACAAAGACCCTACATGGATACGAGTGTTCATGGAGAACATGGACGAGGTAACAGCTCATACTTCACTTTTCTTCATCAACGAGACGTATGAGAAGCTCGTCGGGGATGTTGGTGCAAGGATTGAAGACTGGGTCAGGGAAGCGGATAGCGTAAGACTAGTTCGCGAGATGAGCGAGATGGAACATATGAGTAAATCTTGATGTAATGTTTTGGATACCCAAACGATCAAATGAAATTACGATGGATCGTCGATCTGCTTCACCTTCTGATACTACGCACTACTCGTCCATCCCATTTGCGGCGCAATAGACATGACTCTTCCACCAACAACCAATCCCCAAACGCCCAGACCCAGTATTCCCGATCCGCCATTAGCCATACCCGTCCATACTCCTCCTGCAACCGCCCATGCCAAACTCAACGTACCGAGTAGCAGTACCACGAGCTCGCTTCCTCGTATCGCTTCATTGAATTTTTCGACAAACGGGATTTTGGTCTGGTTTTTGTCGTTCCAGAAGTTTGCCATATGTACACGGGAGAGATATGCAGCTGCAGCATTTGCAACGCCAGCGCAGATGAGTAATTTCGTGGTTGCAAGGCTGGGGATTATGACGAGGGCGGTGGATGTAAGGAAACTAAGTAGTAGCTAGAGTTGTCGTGTTAGTACTATCTGGGGGCGGTCGAAGGTGATTCAAGCATACTGTCACAGTGCCGCTAGTCTGTGTTGACCTGGTCTTATGCAGTCTTTGCGCAGCCGTGTTTGACCATTCTGCAGCCTTTTGGCTCTTTTCTTCGTACTGCTGTAGGCGGGTTATGTTTTGGTAGGAGAGGTAGAGGCCGTAGGCGCTGAGGGCGGAGGTGAGTCCAAGCTGGAATATGCTGACGGTGTATATTGAGGGCGAGAACATGGTGATTTGAGATGAAAGCGCGCACAGCTGCTCGGTGCCCAAGGTCAGAAGGTGTTGTCATGTGTATATTGATGAGGGATGTTGAAGTTTGGTGGGCGGAAGGGACACTACGTCATCGGCCGTGTTCATCGTTCTAGAACCTGGGCATCTGCTTCACTAGCTTGTGCACTTGAACGCGACGCCAACGCGACAACGTGAATGCTTTCGCGAGATGCTCGTGTTACAAGCCACAGCCACGTCGTGCTTTCATTGTCGGAGAAGTACGACTGCCATGTATACAGAACATCATCTACGCTAATGATAGCATTGGAAGCAGGGTGCCATGCGAGACCGAGCACCATCAGCTTGCTTGTGTATACCGCTTGCATGCTCAACGGCCATGTCGATTTTTCTTTGCGAGTATATATGCTGCTTGCCCGAGCCTCCGATCGCTTGCCTCCTTGTCTAAGAGCACCACGTACGCGGATTTTTTTTGAGGGAATTGCTTTCGAATTTCAAGCCGGTAATTCGGAATAGCGATGCTGCGCATAAAGAATTGACTTGTAACCACATGCACAATGGAACCGATGTATCGTGTCCAAACATACAGCACTCCATCTACATGGTTTATCTTCACGATACTGGTGTCTCCGAGAAACTAGGCAAGAGAACCCTTCGGTAATCGTGCGCTATTCATCTACGATGCCGTCCGAAGCAGCGTCCTGACTAATCACAGGCTACTGAACAGCTCAATCTCATATTGTTCCATTGGTATCAGAGCAATCAAGAATGGTTACGTGTTCGCGGGCGCAAGCCATAGAATTGACGTTGTCGTTCCCGAGGACGCGCTCACGTTGGATACCATTCGCGTTGGCGGTGGCGGTCAAACTAATCTTTGGGAAGCATGAAATATGAATTGTTGGCGAATGTGGAGTCTGTCATATCAGTGGTACGAAAGAGGAATTCGCAATGGTTGGTAAAGTTTGGTGTTGAGTGTAACTAAATGTCAGAGCTGGAGTCATTTGTAGCTCCGGCGGCGCCGTTCGGTTGCGAATGTCCCGGCATCTTAGCGCTAGTATCAAAGGCCGACCGAACTACGGTGATAAGGATCATCTTCCCGGCCTGCGCTGATATACTCTGCTGCCAATATGGCTCACACAAGCATAATCACTTGTACTATCTTTGAGTTATTGCCAATTCATGTTCATCACTCAGCTCGCAACGCGGAGATACCTCCACCGCCGTCACCCCACTTGCCATGTCAGGAGCCTGGCTACACATGTACCCCGGGTACCAATCAGTCTTCTGGATATAGACACACCACTCGACTACGACCGACAGGTTTTGCAGCTCGGCTCTATCAAGCATGGCTCGAAGCGCCCATTAACTCTGGCGGAAAAGGTACTCTACAGCCATCTGTATGTCTCGACTGAGCACCACTGGTCTTTGGACGAAATCCGGCGTGGAGAGACGTTATTGCATCTCCGACCTGATAGAGTCGCATGTCATGACGCAACGGCGACGATGGCGTTGCTGCAATTCATCAGCGCAGGCCTTCCAAAAGTACAAATACCCACCACAGTACACAGCGACCACCTCATTGTATCACGCGACGGTGCTGTAGATGACCTTATTCGTGGGCGAAAAGAGCACCAAGAGGTTTACGCCTTCTTGAGTAGCGCATCAAAGAAATATGGTATCGGTTGGTGGAAACCCGGAGCTGGCATCATCCACACTACCATCTTTGAGAATTATGCTTTTCCTGGTGGACTGATCATCGGGACAGACTCCCACACGCCTAATGCTGGCGGCATGGGTATGCTAGGCATCGGAGTTGGAGGTTCGGATGCAGTCGATGCAATGGCTGGTATGCCTTGGGAGCTCATGTGTCCACAGGTTGTAGGCGTACGACTTACAGGCCGTCTACATGGATGGGCCTCGACTAAGGATATCATCTGCAAACTTGCGGGTATCCTCTCCGTCTCTGGCGGAAAAGGCAAAGTCCTCGAGTTCTTCGGCCCAGGCACAGAGACATTAGGCGCAACAGCCATGGCAACAGTCTGTAACATGTCAGCTGAGATTGGATCAACTTCCTGCATCTTTCCTTACACCAAAGCTACATACCGATATCTTTCAGCGACAAAGCGTGGGAGTATCGCGCGTCTCGCAAACAGCTACAAGGACGTTCTGCTGACAGCAGATGAGGGCTCAGAAGATCATTACGACGCTGTCATTGAAATCGATCTAGACTCCTTGGAGCCGCATATAAATGGTCCCTTCACACCAGACCTTTCGCATCCTCTTTCATATTTGAAGAATGCTGTAGCAAACAATGACTGGCCTGTCGAAGTCAGTCATGCTATGGTAGGCAGCTGTACTAACAGTTCATACGAAGATCTATACAAAACGTCACAGCTTGTCATTCAAGCCAAGGCTGCTGGTTTGCCGCATGTGAAGACGCCATTCTTGGTCTCACCGGGTAGCGAAGATATACGTGCAACTGCGGAATCGGAGGGTATCCTACAGACATTACGCGATGCAGGCGCTGTTGTGCTGAGCAGTACGTGCGGCCCGTGTGTCGGGCAATGGCAGCGTACGGACGTCGACGTCAAGGGTCGTGAGCGGAACACAGTGGTATCAAGCTTCAATCGCAACTTTGTCGGTCGACACGACGGAAATCCAGAGACCTGTTCGTTCGTGACTTCTCCAGAAATGGTCACCACCTTTGCCTACTCTGGAAGATTGGATTTCAACCCTACTACCGATTACCTTCCAATTGAAGGGTCTGCAGAAGGGTTCCGATTTACGGCGCCAATAGATGTTGAGCTACCTTCTCAATTCGCCGTCGGCGAGGACTTTTACCAGGCTTCAGTTCATGACGCCGACGATGTGGTCGTGGACATCGACCCACAATCCGACCGCCTGAAACTGCTCGAGCCTTTTGAATCGTGGTCTCCAGGCTGTACGAAAGGCATGTCGATTCTGGCCAAAGTCAAGGGTAAGTGTACGACCGATCACATATCTCCAGCAGGGCCTTGGTACAAGTACCGAGGCCATCTTGAGAATATTAGCCACAACATGCTTCTCGCAGCTTCGAACGCCTTTCTCTCGTCCGACTCTCGGTTGCTCGGCCACACCATCCATCCACTGACCAAAGAAGCCGGTCTTATCCATGAAGTCGCTCGAGACCTACGTGATCGAGGAATAAAGTGGTGCATCGTCGGCGATGAGAACTATGGAGAAGGATCGTCGCGCGAGCACGCAGCCCTTGAGCCGCGTTTCCTCGGCGGTGTGGCTATCATAGCACGCTCGTTTGCCAGGATACACGAGACGAATCTCAAGAAGCAGGGCATGCTTCCTTTGACATTTGCAAACCCTCGAGACTACGATCGTATTCAGTTGGGCGATCGTATTACGCTACAAGGTGTCGAAGACGGCGAGCTACGGCCGGGAAGGCAGGCTAGCATGCGCGTAGAATGCGCGCATGCAGGAGAGTGGGTCGCGCCGCTCAACCATAGTTACAGCGAGGGGCAATTGAGGTGGTTGAGAGCGGGAAGTGCGCTGAATCATATCAAGCAGACAGTCTTGGGAAGATGATTGATGAATGTTAATTTGGCAGGTCTGTTTTGTTGGGGCAGACATCGGGAAGTCCAATGGCTCCTTGGAAAGGCGACATCAGTGATGCTCGCCAGTGCTGTACATTATTACCTCGGCGCTTTTGGCTGGACCGCTCGGTCTCGCAAGGTTATACAGTTGTAAAGGCGCTACGGCACCCCGCGCTTGATCATCTCAAATCTGATTGGCGGAAGTCCCACGCTGATCTACCAAAGCACGCCGACGCGTTCCTGAAGCCCTGGAGCCGTTTCCCGTAGACCGTGGCCAGCTAGTTCGAAGCACCCGTTGACTGTACGTGATTCCAGCGTCTCGTGTCGAGCTTCAGCAGACCTTCGCAATGGCCCAAAGAGTGTTCCTTCGTACAGGCCGGGGCCTGGCGCTCACTCCTCGCTCACTGCAGATCACCCGCCCCTTCAGTACTGTTCTCGATACCCCAGTCGACCCAGGAACTCAGCAATTACGCTCTGTAGCCCGGGCAGGCTCCGTCTTTGAGAATGCACTCAATGCAAGTGCCCCCAGGACCAACTGGACAAAGGAGGAGATCTCCGAAGTCTACAACACTTCACTGATAGATCTCACATATGCATCGGTATGTCAAGCAACTCTGTGGCAATCTGGAGGGTCACTGTCTTATCAATCTCGCTATAGGCTTCGGTGCACCGGCGCTTCCATGACCCCGCAGCCATCCAGATGTGCACACTATTCAACATCAAAACAGGAGGTTGCAGCGAGGATTGCTCCTACTGTGCACAGTCATCCCGTTACGATACCGGTCTGAAAGCCACAAAACTATCTTCGGTTGATTCCGTCCTGGAAGCTGCGCGAATTGCTAAAGAGAATGGGAGCTCAAGATTCTGCATGGGCGCTGCCTGGAGAGACATGCGAGGCCGCAAGACGAATCTTAAGAACATCAAGGAAATGATCAAGGGCGTGCGTGGCATGGGCATGGAGGCGTGTGTTACCTTGGGCATGGTCGATGCTGCGCAAGCAAAGGAACTCAAAGATGCTGGACTGACTGCATACAATCATAATGTTGATACTAGTCGAGAGCACTACCCAAGTGTCATCACAACTCGCACGTACGATGAGCGACTCAACACCATCAAGAACGTTCAGGAAGCTGGCATCCACGTATGCACTGGTGGTATCCTTGGTCTAGGGGAGAAGGCTCGTGATCATGTCGGACTCATTCACACCGTTGCGACATTGCCCGCCCATCCTGAGTCCTTTCCAGTCAACGCCCTGGTTCCAATCAAAGGCACTCCACTTGGAGAGACCGAGGCGATCTCCTTCGACGCCATCCTGCGAACCATCGCCACTGCGCGTCTAGTCATGCCAACAACCATTATCAGACTAGCAGCTGGTCGCCACACGATGCGCGAGGAGAAACAGATCATGTGTTTCCAAGCGGGTGCCAACGCTGTCTTCACTGGCGAAAAAATGCTGACTACTGCTTGCAATGGTTGGGAAGAGGACAAGGCCATGTTTGGTAGATGGGGACTCAGGCCTATGAAGATGGATGAGACGATTGGAGAGAGGCGCAAGCTTCCTGGACAGGATGAGGCTGAGGCAGTTGTTGCTGCTGCTGAAGCGGAGGCAACGGTTCAGGCACTTGCCTAAAGGCCATGGTAGTCTACACAAGACGGCTAATACATAAACATTACAAAGTAGAAACGTTTGTGCACCTATTCAAAGCTAAAGTTTGGCTCTCGTAACTGGCTCTAGTGTATTGTCCTGTAGCATCTCAGCTGCTTGACTCTCACACCATTCTCCAAGGAGTTCAACAAGCCTCTCCAGATCCGCAAATGTGTTACCGGCATGTAAGCAGATTCTGACCCTAGCAGTACCCACTGGCACTGTCGGTGGTACCACAGCTCGAACCATCATACTGTGACTTTGCAGGAAGCTTGCCAATACTTTTGGTTTTGCTAGCTGCACTGCAAAGATGGGCGATCTTGGACATGCGCTTGGAATCGTTAGGACTCTATGAGCCATATCAGAGAGTCTTTGGAGACGACTCAGACTAGTGTAGAGATGCTGCGTGAGACTTTGTAGATGAGCTTGTAGACCAACACTCTGCCCGGATCGTAGTAGCCGATATGAAGAGCGGATAAGGGCTAGCGAAGGATAGGACAGGAATGTTGTATAGATTAGTGGACGTGCGTAGTTGATCAAGTAGTGGCGAAGGGTTTCCGAGCCCAGAAGGATCGCTGTATGAGTGGTCAGCATTTGTACTGTGCTTCGCTAGTGGAAAGGAAAAGTTTACCTCCGTTGGCTGCTAAGGCTTTCCCAAAGGTGTGTAATCTTGCAAATATACGTTTTTCGAGCCCTAATTCACACACCAACCCCCTACCCTCTGGTCCCAACACACCTGTAGAATGCGCCTCGTCCATAACAATGTACCCCCTTTCGTGACCTAGGACTTCTTCGACTACTTCGACCATCTGCTTCAAGGGGCACACATCTCCGTCCATGCTGTAGATAGATTCCAATGCTACAAAAACATTGCATCTTCCTTCGCGTACACCATCTTGCTCAGTGAGAAGACCTAGCAAGACTTGCTTTAAGGCTGATACAGAGTTGTGTTCGAAGGCAACCACCTTGGCTGCTCGTGATAATCTCATGCCGTCATGCACACTTGCATGCACAAGCTCGTCGTAAACTATTACATCTCCCGGCTGTGGCACGCTCGCAAAGAAACCAGCATTTGCGTCGAACCCACTGTTGAAAAGCAATCCTGACTCGGCTCCATGGAAGCATGCAATTTCTTGCTCTAGTTGTTCAGCATATATCGAGTTGCCATCCAGGAGTCTTGACCCGCCGCTACCTAATGGGAGACTAGTCCTTTGTAGCTCCTGGAGGTACGATGACTTGAGCTCTGGCGAAGTTGAGAGCGAAAGGAAGTCGTTGGAGGAGAAGTCGGTCTGATCGAGAACAGGTAAAGTTAAGTTTCGGAGTGTTGAGTTTGTGCGTCGACGGTCGAGTAGGTCTCGTAACTTGCTTTGCAACAGCATTGGGCTCGTTTCATCTCCCATGTCTTCCGATGGAGTATGGCAATAGGGAATCTGGACAGTGATAACGTGACCGTCGGTGATGGTGTGGAGCTGACTACGTGGATGGAGTGGTAGCATCAATGAAAAGCGGGAAGTAAGCGTGGGGTCTGCCGCGGATTTCCGCGTCGTTGAGACCTGTCAAAAGTAAAAACATACTCATTAGCTAAAACGCTGCATAAGCCAACCCCTCAGTGCCTTCGGACGTGCGGCCATGCAGTTATTGACTCATTACATTTGTACCTGCATGCTTAGCCTCGGCGTAGTCGCGTCGCTGCTAGCGCTTTCCCCACATTGGCCAGCTACAGCCAGATAGCAACAGCATACTCCTCAACTCACCACCAACTGGACGTGACAGAGACATGGCGAAGGTGCCAGGAGGCCTATGGAAGAACATTGTTGCTGTCCAAATCTATGGCGCTAACACAGGAGTGGGTAAGACGGTATTTTCGACGCTCCTGGGTGCCCATTTAAGCAGGCACGCGAAGTTGAAAGTACAATACATAAAGCCCGTATCCACTGGTCCAGCTGATGAGGCCGATGACAGGTCAGTATATCTGTTATGAATCATGACAAGTGTCTGCAATATGGCTGACTGCTCATTAGCTATGTGCACAAGTATAGCGGCCAACATGTTTCAACACTTTTCAAATTCGATAAAGCTGTAAGTCCGCATATTGCGGCAAGAGGATCAGACCTCATTGTGAGTTTTGCTGCAATAACTGCACTTCTACAAGCATTAGTTGACGGTCCAAGCCTAGCGATGAGCTCATTAGTCAAACCGTGTTCAAGACCGTCCAACAAGCAGCAAACACATTAGAGCGGGGGTATAGAGGCTTCTCGATCATCGAGACGGCTGGCGGTGTTCTCAGTCCAGGACCTTCGGGTACACCGCAGGCGGATATTTTGCGACCACTGCGACTTCCCTCGGTGCTCGTAGGCGACCATCGGTTAGGCGGTATCGGCTCAACCATATCAGCCGCAGAGTCTTTGAAGATACGAGGATACGATATCGACGCTGTCATATGTTTCGACGACCAAAGTCAGTATAAGAACGCACCGTACTTGCAGAAGTATTTCAAGGATATGGGAATATCAACTGTAATCTTACCCTGGATTCCAAATCTTCAAGGTATTGGACCAGGAACAAAGGAAGAGACGGAGATCATGCAAAAGTACTACACATCACAAAGTGATAGCAAGGCAATGTATACGGTTTCCGAATGGCTGGATCAACGCCACCAAAGGAGAATCATCGATACGGGGACTATGCCATATAGAACAGAGAAAGCGATCTGGCATCCGTTCACACAGCACAAACATGTAAAGAGCGCAGAAGACATCTTGGCCATCGATTCTGCGTATGGCGACTATTTCCAGGTCAAACGCAGGGGTAACGATGAGGAGCCCCATGTTGAGAATCAGATCCTATATCCTGCATTTGACGGCTCAGCATCATGGTGGACACAAGGTCTCGGACACGGAAATCCCCGGTTGGCGCTGGAAGCAGCATATGCAGCAGGGCGGTATGGTCATGTCATGTTCGCTGGGGCCACACACCAACCAGCTGTCACTCTAGCGGAGAGTATCCTTTGGGACGGGAACAACGGAAACGGAAGCCGTCTGCGGAAAGTATTCTACACTGATAACGGCAGTACAGCGACAGAGGTTGGTATCAAAATGGCCCTTCGTGCTGCTAGCAAGTGTTACGATTGGGACAGCACAAAAGAGTCCATAGGTATTATTGGTCTCAAGGGCAGTTACCACGGAGACACGATCGGTGCCATGGACGCTTCCGAGCCATGCGTCTTCAACGAGAAAGTTGACTGGTATCGTGGGCGCGGCTTCTGGTTCGACTATCCAACATTCAAACTCAAAAATGGTCGATGGGTAGTTGAACCCCCTAAGGGCATGGAGAAAGAGCTAGGTCCAGTCCAATTTTTTGGGTGCCAGGATGACATATTCGATCTTGCTGCTAGAGACACAGCAACCCGCTATGAGGCCTACATCGAAAGAACGCTAGATGAGCTGGTAAAAAAACAGGGCAGAAAATTTGGCGCATTGGTTTTAGAGCCCGTGGTTCTTGGAGCCGGGGGTATGCTATTCGTAGATCCACTTTTTCAGCAAAGCCTGATGCGCGTCGTCCGTCGTTACGATTTTGCAAACGGCTCCAAGACCACAGACCCTCAAACTGAAGACGCGCTCGCTTGGTCTGGCCTCCCCATTATGTTCGATGAGGTGTTCACAGGGTTGTATCGTCTAGGTCGTTTTTCGGCTGCCTCATTCCTCGGCGTTCATCCTGACATCAGCGTAAATGCCAAGTTACTCACGGGAGGTCTACTTCCGCTTTCGATCACGGCCGCGAGCGACTCCATCTTCCAAGCTTTCTGGGGCGACGAGAAGTCGGAAGCTCTCCTTCATGGACATAGTTATACTGCTCATGCGGTGGGATGCCATGTTGCAAACAGGAGCTTGGAAACCATGAAACGTTTGCACACTAGCAAGCAGTGGGATGATTTCAGGCTGCCATGGTCACCTAAACTTCAAGGGTTGAGCACAAAAACCAGGGAAAGGAGAAGAGACGAGTGTACCTGGAGTATGTGGTCTAAATCCTTTGTAGAAAGCGTTTCAGAACACGAGAGAGTCGAGCATGTGAACGCCCTGGGCTCTGTCCTGGCAGTATCATTAATCGACGAAGGTGGTTCAGGTATGTCATACCAATCTCTCCCATGATTTATAATTGACATAGCCTAGGTTACAATTCTTCGGCAGCGGTTGGTCTTCGAGACGCTCTACTGCATGATGTATCCGAATCACAGGTACAGATTCATTCGCGCATATTAGGTAACGTTATCTACCTCATGGCGAGCATGACTGCGACGCGTGCTCAACTCGATCCGATTGAGGCAGCGTTCAAAGAAAAATTGGACGATGTTACCAGGGTGTAGAGAGTTAGGATGGGCGGCAAGTCTTACCTCAGATATTCGGAGACGTATGTAGGTAGACTCGTAAACCGAGACTCCACATTACTTCCCTTATGAGTAGCAGAAGTCGTAGATTAGATCGAATCAGAATACGATACGTTTCCCGGTACAACGACCACGAACGTGTCTTCAACGGGATGCTACTTAGATGGATTACGAGCCTTGCAGAGCGCCTCAGGTATAAGCAACCACTCCAAAGACTAGGCTGAAAGAGCACTTTTTGGGAATGCATCAAAAGACTGGCAATCCGGCAAGCTACCGATGAAACAAATTGGAGACCTAGTAAGGGCCAGGTTTCCACACCAGTGTTAATATGTCGAAGCCCGATTCTCACAATGATTCGCTAGGCCTAGTTCTCAGGATATTTTCTTCTATTAGCCTCAAAGGCTACCCAAGATGATAACACATTATTAGCGGCTGGAGGGGTGTCTTTCCTGAAAGATAAGTTTCCCGGTGTACTATCCATGCCACCGCCAAGCGCCAAGTCACTCGGGAAGACATATATTGCATACCACCGACAGCACGTTCCTGGGACCCTGCTTCTACGGCGATGTCACCTTCCGCATCTCTCGATGCTGGCCGTAAGCTGGGTCCAGCCTACGTGCAAATGGCGATACTTTGGAAAGACCACAATCAAACTCATCCGCTTGGGAGAACTAGCTCACAAGGCCTCTTGGACATTATGCGTTGATATTTGTGACCGTGCACCGTTGGAGCGACGAACCATCTACGGAGATGGATGGGGGTCGGCTCGCATGGGGTCATCGGAGGACGCACGACCGAATGTGGATACGCCCGCGGTAACCGGGTCGACTGTGAACGGGCACGGCAGATCATCCATGTCCAAGATAATCGCTCGGCAACCACACCTAGATCGGCTAAGTTATACCATGCAGGTGCTAAGGGGTACAGGGCCATCTGGTGACTAGGTTCTCGTACTGAGACGGCAAATTCCTTACGTTACCTGGTAACAGGTGGTCCCGACATTTCATGTCATTCTGTGAGTAGCCGAGAAAGTTTAGTGTCAATTAAAGGGCCCGTTGGACCATCAGCCATGCATGTGGTATCATTGACATGAAGGTCTTGTCACTCTTGGTTTCTTTTGCTGCGGCGGTGTCCGCGCTGGCAGTAAGGCAGGCCGACGTCGTAAGCGATCTGAAAACCCTAGTGTCATCGCCATCTTCAGTCAATGCCGAAATTCGAGCACGCTGGAGTGATTACAACGCGCCCTTGCCAGCGGTTGTCGTCAGCGTGCAGGCTGAAAAAGACATAGCAACAATAGTAGGTGCAGCCCCACTCAGACTGGTTGAATAACGGATAGTGAGGGCTAACCGGAGAAAAAGATCAAGTACTGTACAAAGATTGGTATACCTTTTCTTGCGCAGAATGGCGGTATTGGATGGGGAAAGACCTTCAGTTTGGGAAAATGGGGCGTTGTGATCGACCTATCTAATCTCAACAAAGTCACTGTCGCTGCAGACAAGACGACCGCCACTATTGGAGGCGGTGCAAGCATTGGAGAAACCGTCGCAGCAGCCAACGCTGTCGGTGCTTTGATTATTACAGGCAACTGTAACTGCGTTGGCGCTCTGGGAGCTATGCTTGGTGGCGGATACGGTGTGTAATACGTGCATCTTGCGAGCATCTCAGCGCTAACTCACAGAAGGTAACCTCATGGGTGAGGTCGGCTTTGGAGTCGATAACATTATCTCCATGCGTGTGGTCATCGCTACCGGCGAGATACTCACAGTATCTTCTACGTCTCACCCTGAATTGTTCTGGGCACTTCGAGGAGCAGGTCCCAACTTTGGAATCGTGGTTTCAGCGACCGTCAGGGCAATGCCCGCTACCGAAGAAGATCGTACAGCATTCATCAACAACCTCTTATTTTCGCCCGACAAGCTCGAACAGGTTGCGCAAGCGGTGGAGGACCTTCCCCTCACGCCACAACAGCGAGTGTACCTCGTACTAACCTCCAGTGGCGAGCCACTTAACGAGCCCTCCATTCTGGTTACCGGCTTTCTTCGGAAGGGGACTAATGAAACAGGTCGCGCAGCCTTCGCCCCTTTTTACGATATCGGGCCTGTATCCCAATCCAGCGCAATTACCACATATGATCACTGGAACGATGCCAATATCGGCTTTTGTAACCGTGGTGGTCGCAAGCCGTCATACAGCTCAACTATCACTGGAATGAGCGCACAGAAGTGGCCTGAGATCTGGGAGCTCTACAAAGGTTTTCAGGCGAAAGGTCTAAATTCTGCTGTGCTTGTCGAGCGCTATAATCTGACCAAAGCCAAGTCCGCATCTCTCGACTCAACAGCCATGAACGAGGCATTGAGGAGGGACGCATTCTCACAGGCAATCGTTATACCGTGGTATGATGATGCTAGTCTCGATGTTGAAGCTTTGGAATTTGGAAGTAAGGTTAGGGCACTGTGGACAAGGAGTAGCAATCCGAAAAATGATCCAACGTAAGTCGTCATCGTTGCGATGATACTGTGCTCTTAATAAATTTTCTATAGGTATGCAAACTTTGCATTCGGGGACGAGACAAACACCGCCATCTATGGAACCGGTCTCGCGAGACTGAAAACGCTCAAAAAGAAATACGACCCGAAAAGAGTGTTTACTCAATGGTTTCCGATTCAGTCGTGAGCAAACAAACTCTGCGTAGTGGTACTGAACAATGAGATCAAAACATAGCTTTACTTTCTCGAACTCTAGATACACGCTGTTCATCCTCTAGTATGCTCAATCGGCCCTCAATTCTATCAATCAACCATTAACACCCCCTTCCCCTCTCTCCTAACTCAACCTCGCCCACCCACCACAAGCCTCACTCCTCATTGCAAGAACCAATCAACCTAATCGTCACACTCGAAGTCAAGTCTTCATACCTGGTATTCACCGATACGTCGTAGCAATCCGGCGTGTAGCGCGGCCTCTTGACCTCGCTTCTGTATTTCTTCTGTCCATTACAACTTTTACGTAGTTCAAATGTCAGACACTTCGAACGTGTTGCCGACACAGGAGTATTGCGGCATTGTTTTTAGATGACAGGCGGAAGATCTGGTACATATTAAGACGTAATGACTCACTGATGGGCGAGGAGGCTTTGGCGGTGGAGGCAATGTGAGAGGGCAAACGGTTAGTGGGGCAAAGAGTGCAGATATGGGCGTCATGCGTAGGTTTAATCTACTATGCTTTGTTTCTTACTGGGACTATAATTGATTTAAGTAATCATGAGTTGATGTTCAGGCAGTTGCTGAGGTCACAGAGTGCCCTTGATGGATCTTTCGTTATGAATCTTTACCTTGCGCACCCTGTCTTGGCTTGTTCCATTTGTGATAGCCCGCTAATCATAAGAAAGCCTTTTGTCAAAAATCACTTCACCTAACTCTGCAAAAGATCAAAAAGCCTGTTAGACCGGATTTGTAAAAAAAACACGCGATCACCCAGGATCAATTTCATTCTACTGGCTTGTGCTGCGGCCACTTGACGCCGCATTCCCTTGACCTCAACATGCTATCCGTTGAGCACTCACATCATTGACAAGTGTGAAATCGCGCCATCTCGTCACATAACAACTTTGCGCACAGTGCTCCATCTTTCGTCTCCTTCCCAGCCACGTCGTCGAACCCGGAAGCCAGTTTACCATGACCCGCCAGCTCCTCACCTGCTAATTGACGAGTCTCCAGCTCTGACAAAGCCAATTAAGTTATGAAATCTTTGCCACTACACATACAGTCTAGGATTTGGAACAGTCAAAACTGGGGGATATTAGCGGATGTGAGGTTGTATACTCAGACGCAGGGAGGATGTCCTTACAAGGGGGACGTGGCAGGGCGGGGAAAAAGAGAGGAAGGAAGGGGACGAACCATAGGCATTATAATATTAGTAGAATTTCTATCCAGCACTCGCTTGTCTCCTAAATATGCCCCTTCTAACAAGCTGAGCTGGTAACGCGCCCTGTATCCTCCCTGATGATGATGCGACCCTAGCTCCCTTTAATTTGCATGTTGCGATGAACAACATGCATGGTAGGATGGCGCTACTAACCATTAGCAACTCGGAAAGGCACTGTAGTGTTGAGTCTTAGTTGGCGCTTGACGAACCGACTGTGGAGTCTGCCATTTGCTATGGTTCCAAAGAAGGTGAAGTGGACAGACAAGCAGATCGGGGTGTTCTAGATAGATAGGGCTAAGGTTATCTGGAGACCCGGTGATGGCCGAATCGCAGCCCAGGTGAATTTTGCAGGTTTCTATCTGGGAAACTTGTGGGAAACTTGTACTTCAGTTCGAGTGTTTGAGCAGTAATTGCACGGTGAAAGTCTGCTCCCTAAAGGCGGTCTGGAAAACGGGTATCCGCTTCTTAGTCATCCAAACCGTTAGCACAGGGACTGTCCTCCTCTGCACGGTGCCATTTCCAGTCGATGGCCTTCGTGCGTACTGCCTGTCAAGGTTCGTGGGCTCAAAAGCCTCCTCCTGTGTACTCTGGGTCCTCTCGGCGTCTGTATTATCCTCGTCCGCTGGTATCGACTCCTTTACTTCTCGATCGATATCCACACAAGTAAGCATAGTGTACATCCACCACACCTCTTTCGCATTCTTGTTATGCTCTGTCCCACTTGGCGCTACAATCCGTCGGACCATGTCCACAATGCCTACTAGTTTCGTTGTGCCCTCGCCCTGCGCCGAAACGGCTATAACCAGGTCGTCCTCTCTTAATGCATCCGGCATCTCAATCGTAGACGCAGTGTCTCTGTAGGCACCTAAGTATGTCTTCAGTCGGTTGATCCCAGACTTGACGTTCTGATTTTTGGAGAAGACGACTGGCACGATGTTCTGTGCGATTCGTATACGCTTTTGAACCTCAGGAATTTTACGTAGCTCGGAAGGCAGCCGTGTCCATGGCTCATAGAGTGATGAGTGGATTGTGGGCGGAGATGGTGGCTGCGATTGTTTCTTGGGCGCTATACCATTGACACTTTCTTGCGCTTTCCGCTTGTTGCCTGCGACTTTGGCTCCGTCGGCTTTCAACGCGTCATCTAGTACCCCGATGATGGGAAGTGTAGGTCCCTCGCTCGAGTATGGCGGAGTCGCAGTCACCGTTGTGATATTGGCATCTTTCTCGGCCGATGATGCAAATACCTCGCTCGTGCGCTTTGGCTTTCCCATTACGAACGACCGGACACATGCGATAGTCGAAACAAAGTGCGTGGCAGTTAGCGTTGCGGTTCACGTTAGAAAATGATGTTGAAGGTTAGGACGCGCCGAAAATCTAGGACGCGCCGCCGGAGATACCACATTGCGCTAATCTATCCCCGAATCCCCTCATCACCTTCCGTCATCCGAACTTCCATTACATAGTGCATACCTTAATCTCCACTACCACGAATCTACCTCAAAAATAAAAGACAATAATTCCTCCTACCATAATTAAGACACTATGGACGATAAAGTCGCTGAGAGTTTGGGTCGCTTGGAACTCGCCACACAAGGCCATCATCAGATCAGTACAGAGTACGTTTGCCGTGTAGATTTCCGAGGAGAACTAGTCTAACCATCAGAAAGTGAACAAGATGATTCTCATACGCCACCGTTCTTCCGTTTGCCGGCCGAGCTTCGTCTTATGATCTACCAACACGTCTTCGCCAACGAGATTATACATGTGCAACCGAAGTCCACTGATCCGCTTGGAGGCTCGTATCTCCCTAAATACCACGGAGTGCCGAGATACCAGCAAGTTGTTTCTCTTCTGATGACGTGTAGACACATCAGAGGAGAAGCGACGCCCAGTTTCAACGATTTGGTTGTATTTGACTTGACGCTTTACTATAACTGTATGGCGGCCGCATACGAACTCGGACCAGAGATCTGCCGTGAAATCAGAGCAATCAAAGTAGAACCAAGGCTTGCAAAAAGATTAGCTATAGGACTCCAACAAGGTGCGCCACCCAGCACTAACTATAGGCATCTGTTGCCCTCTTTACAACGCGTGCATATCCAACAGACTTCTATATTTGGGCTACTTATGGTGAGCCCTGATATGGCTGTGAGAGGATTGCGACTGTATTTTGGGTATGGTGATCTTGAGGTCATTTTTACTAGGACGATGTAGACTCTTCTGCATGGTCGAACATATCACCGGACCCTGAACAATAACGGTCGCCCATCGCCTTCATCCAGCTTCAGTTCACTCAAAGCTGATGCCAAAATCTAAACCTCCACATTTTCACCGAAACAAGATGCGCGTGTCACTCTACGACCACGGTTCTTGCTCAAATAAGTTAATAAAGATGCAATCCGGAGCAACTATGCCGGTGCAAGTAAGGACAAGACCATGGTTTTCGCAGATATGAGCTGACTTGCTGATAGGGCGCAATTAGATCAGGGAAACTCTTCACTTCTCTGTCTTTCCACTGAGCTTTGCAACAAAATCCACAAGCATGTTCGTTTTTGGGCAGACTACGGGTGTCTTTGCCAGCCAAATTCAACGAGCTTCCCGCAAATGCAAGCACACATACAGGCGTCATGAGCATCTCCAACTATACCTTACAAAGGTCGGCATAGAGGCCGTGCATGTTTTTCGCAGTCTCGTAAACTCCGGCAATACAAGATGGAAGCTTTCGTAAACAGTGGATTTACTATGGATCAATCTGACTACTGCCACAAATCTCACGGTAGACCCTTCCACCAATTCATGTTCTCCGATAAATCGCCGCGTCAATCCCCACCGCATCTTTCATGACCTTCATCGTCCATTCGCTGATTGGCTCCAGCGCTTTGACTGAATCGCCTAACTGTTCTCCCTCTCCGAACTCATGGATAGCTAGGAAGGATAGCTCTTGGAACCCTTCGCTTCCACCGGAAGTACTGGTTTGTTGTGATACGAGTGAATACCGGCATGTTCTTAGCCAGCTTGGTTGCTCAGACATCTGTTGGTTATGCTCTTCACGATACCAAGCGTCTAAATCTGCGGCACCGGCAGGTGATGGTTGCATAAGCGCTACCATGATTGTCTCCGCAGCTTCTATGCGTACAGTCAGCAAAGGGCAATACTTCACAGTTCCTTCATCTTCCGGCCGGCTATGACACAGAAAGGACGTACTACTGCTCTTCTCCAGATCGAAGATCTCGACCTCCCTATATGCCCTGATATCCCACTTCCCACCTATATTCTCTCCTTCCA
Organism: Alternaria alternata; assembly: GCF_001642055.1. Lineage (NCBI taxonomy): Eukaryota > Fungi > Ascomycota > Dothideomycetes > Pleosporales > Pleosporaceae > Alternaria > Alternaria alternata. Next base: position 59,661 of record NW_017306194.1, on the reverse strand, counting down.
GGAATTTCAGCATCTGCTTCACGTTGGCACGTGCCAAATCTTCTGTCTCGCATATGACAAGGTGCCGCTTTTTGTATTCTATATTTGCCGCTCTGTACTGCCTGGCGGTCTTGATACCTAGTACGTTGGCTGTTATGGCCGTGGGCAGGAGATCGATTTTTTCGTTCGCCGATGCTTCGTCACTTTCGGTTGAGATAGGTTGGAGAAAGGCCAGAAGGACGCCAGCGCTTGTAGTGGGGGATGAGGAACGCATGTTGGTATAGACAAGGGCGGTTTAAAGTTACTAGGGTTATCTGAAGACGGAACAGGGAGCAGAGAAAATTCGACGATCCGCTTAGGTCTGGAGGAAGGGGCTGTCCTCTTGAAAGGATGTACTGATATGCGGTTGCTAAGTCGACTATCGAGGGCAGGCGCCATATGCAGTGTACCGACGCCCCCACTTTCTCGGATCAAATTACCCGTGGGCTACATACCCAAGTAGTGACCTGCACAAGAATTCATCTCTATTGCAATAGAACAAAATTTGGTAGTTATACAGACTCTGTGTCTAAGTCTCCCCTCTATCATTCTGCTCAAATACAATTACATGTTTATAAAAAGATGCTCTTTCCTATAACTTGCTCTTCTCGATACGCTTGAACAAAACATCGCTATCTGGGTATGGGTCCACCGTGTAGTTGTTGAGCGGGTTGAGTTCGCTCGCTCTGTAGAACATGTCTTCATAAACCTTTCCGTCAGCGCGACCGAGACTACTGTCAAGGACCCAGTCGTCAAAGCCCCAAGCGTCCACGAGCCTGACAGCGTGTGGTCGGATTTCCTTGAGCAAGTTCATGACGGTATTGGTCCTTGCAAGCGAAATTTGGTGCTTGCTGCACGCACCGGAAGCATAGAACTCGGAACCTTCCTGCTCAAGTGTATGTAGAGCAAAGAGGCGGAACAACTTCATCAGCACGTCAAGGATGGCCTTGTCGACCTTGCCCTCCTTTTCGATGTTCTTGAGCGCGGAAAGATTGTTCTTCACAACCATGTACTGCGCATGGGCCTTGCTGAGGCGGTAGAAGTCAACGAGTAGGTCGTTCCAAGGCTTCTTCTGCTCATCGCGGTGCTTGCTGGCCTCGAAAGTGAGGAACGATACGCGCCAGGCGAAGGCGGCGACGAGATCACTGTCAGAGCCAATTACGTCAAATGCGCAGCCAATTTCACGACGCGAGTAGAACTCCGATAGAATCTGGGTGGTATCGTTTGTTGGCTTGTCGCCCTTGAGTACGGAGCGGGCTGACTTGAGCATCTACAGCAAGTGTTAGTAAGCATAAAATATAGTTTGTTGGGCTATCAAACTTACGTATCGTGCAACTTGCTGGGTCAGCATGTAATTATCTCCCTCCCATGTTGTAGTAGGGAGATAGTCAGAGTACCAGGGTCCGATACCGCTGAAGCTCGAGTAGCCATGACCACCGCAAGCTCTTCGGCAGACCTCCAGACCCTCTGCTGCGATCGAACTGCTGAGAGACTTCAACGCACACGAGGAAGCGTGCAAATCTGCCAACATGTCACTGCCGGACTGGACTTCCTCTGGCCCAGCGCCGCGCTTGCTTGGTGCGTTGGTGGCATTACCCTGAGCAATTTTCTTCTGGTTCTCCTGGTACATGTCCATCATCGACTTTCCGGTGAAATGGAGTGCAAAAGTGGCAGCGAGAAGAGGGAGCAGCCGGATTTGCACCATGGTGTAGTTGAGAACAGGGGTCTCATCCACACCAGCAGGAGCATCTCGATCCTGGAATTGACGACGCACAGCGCAGTAACGGGTTGCGATGGTGACACCTCGAGCAAGCACACTGCCGGCTTGCATAACAATGGTCGATCGGACCCAAGTCAAGGTACCGTAGACAAGAGATGGAGAACCACGGCGACCGAATTTGTTTGTGTTGGGGTCAACAAATGTGTACTTGGCCAACATACTGATATGCGGAACCTTGACGTGGTTGAACAGGAGGAAACCGTTGTCCATGGTGTTGTAACCAAATTTAGGACCAATATCTCCGATGTGAATGTTTTCAAGAGGCTCATGTGTCTTCAGATCACGGATTTGAACGCAGAAAGGCGCTGGTCCGTAGGACTTGCCATCAATGACGAGCTGAGCCATGACGACAGCATGGTTGGCTGTCCTGCCCAGGGATCCGATCCACCATTTACTGGCGGTCAAGTGTGGCGAGTGGATGGTGAAGGTCTTGTCGTCCTTGTTCCACGTTGCTGTTGTTTCAAGTCCACGAACATTTGAACCATGGCCAAGCTCAGTTTGGGCATAGCATCCGATGATCTTGTAGTCGTTGGCTTTGGTAAGCCACTTCTCTTGTTGTTCCGGTGTACCCTGGCCCTCGAGTGTAACCTGAATCATTAGTAAAAGCTATGTGGAGGTGGGCAGTGACGGGTACCTTGAACATGCTGTCGTGAAGTCCGTATGGTCCTGGTTCTCCAACGAGCTCTGTGGCAGCCCGGAACTCCTCGAAGGACCAGTTGTGTTGCTTCTTTAATATCCTCAACCTCTTCTCCCTTGCAAGCGCGCGTTCGAACCTATCGATCCTCCCCATGAAGTAGTTCTGTGATTTATCGAAGACTTTCTCGGATTTGAGTATGTCAAGAATCTTATTCCTTCTGTCGATGACATCTTGAGTGTGTAGAAGCACTTCTAGCTCTTGGACGGGGACATTGGAGTTGGCGCGTTCAGCCTTGAGCAATTCATGGCCTTGAACGCCTGAAGGCTTCAGCTGCTTGACCCAGTCTGGTGTTGGCTTCATTGTGATAGCAAATTGATGATTGGGATGATGGAGGAGATTGAGGGTTGTTTAGAATGATGATTAAGTAGGTTGTCGGATCGTCAGATGCACTAAGAGCTTCGAGCCGAGGTCCACGGCCAAAACGGTAACACGCGTTGGTCTGGGGCTCGCACTGGCCACCATACCATAGCCTTCCGAGGGCTCATGCGCGCTTCTGATAGATAATCCCATGAAAGTGCCGAAGCCAGAATCCCGAGCAGATGAGGAGTGAAGTTCGCGACATGCAATTCCGCTAACCATGCCTTACCGCAAGAGGGCATTAGTGCGCGTCACCGGTTAGCATCAGAAGAAGACACGGTGTGTCCGGGATCGTATGGCTGCAACATGACTTCGGAAGTAATACGGAAGCTGGATATGGATGTCTCTAGACGAGTTCAAACATGGGGCTTTTGAGGTGAGAGATATGGGGTATGTTCAGTCCACTCAGCCGAGGTGTCTCGTACGTCAAGTCATCAATGCAGCCATCTGTACGGACCATCAATATTGTAAAGCAACAAGATAGACGCGTTTATATGCGAATCTCTTCAGGCAGTACTGATTTGTCGTACTGCATTGTCAGCCGAAACACGGCTGGGCAGGTGCTTTAGTCTTTGTCAGGTTGCAGTGATGGGCCAGGCTGCGCCATTGAGGGCAGGCGGCTCCCGTGAAGAGGCTGAGACGATAAGGGGGTGCTCGCTCTTCTCGTTTGTGCGTGGCACGCGAGCTCGTGCAGAAGGAAAGCAGCATGCTGGCGGCTGCTGCCTTGGCATGGCATTGCACCGCCTCACTCGGTGCACGACAAGGGGCTCGCTGGGTAGGCCGAGGGCGTCTTCGCAGCAGGAAACCATGAATCAACGGAGATTTCGGAGACAGGAGCTGGTGGGGGAAACGGGACTGCAGAAAATGCGTGCCGTCATCAGGTCGCTTCTGGCCTCGACCTAGCCACAACCCACTAGCAAGCAGCACGGGCCTTGAACCTGACAGGTAGAGCAGCGTCACTCTTTGCCTACAACACCATCGGCCTGTTTACCCCCGCGAGCTAGAGCACGCAATTCTCTTCCTCTGTCTTCTTCCCTAGGACCTACACCATACTTACAAACGCGACTGGCCCTCTACACAGCCGCCCCTGCGCCTGTCCAAATCTGTAATACCCCCCACACACCAACATCGCAGTTTGGAATTCTATGCCCCTAGGGAGACTCGCGATCAGCCTCAGACTTCCTCTCCTCCTCTCCCACAGGTCCTCCTAGGTACCGGACAAGATGGGTCAGACACTCTCAGAACCTGTCGTCGACAAGGTAATTGCCTCCCAATGCTGGCCCCCGCCCCCGCACCTGCGCTACTTGCATCCTCTCCATGGCAACCGTCGCCTGCTCTGTCCTGCGAGGCCATGCCGTTTAGCTGCTCAAAGGCTGCCATGCTGACACATTACTCGTATAGAAATCCGAAAACGGCGATGGCGAGTCACTCATCTACGGTGTGTCGTCGATGCAGGGCTGGCGGATCAGCATGGAGGACGCGCATGCCACCGTACTAGACTTTGCCGGTGAAGAAGGCAAGCCCACAGGCAACGATAAGCGACTCGCCTTCTTCGGCGTATACGACGGACACGGCGGTGACAAGGTGGCGCTGTATGCCGGCGAACAGCTACATCAGATTGTCGCGAAGCAAGAGGCTTTCAAGGAGGGAGACATCAAGAAGGCTCTACAAGACGGTTTCCTCGCCACAGACCGCGCGATATTGAGTGGTGAGCCCTTTGAAGCCCTTACACCCGCTCCTCGACAAGTTGCTGACTCACGCGAACAGACCCCAAGTACGAAGAGGAGGTTTCTGGCTGCACTGCATCGGTCGGTGTCTTGTCAAAAGACAAAATCTACGTTGTACGTTGACCCCCTACAATACTCCATGACGGACGCTTACGGAAACAGGCCAATGCAGGTGACTCGCGTACCGTCCTAGGTGTCAAGGGCAGGGCAAAGCCGCTCTCTTTCGACCACAAGCCGCAGAACGAGGGTAAGACACATGACCCCACTGCCAAAAACAGCACTGACATGTACTAGCCGAGAAAGCACGTATCCAAGCAGCGGGTGGTTTTGTTGACTTCGGCCGCGTCAACGGCAACCTGGCTCTATCACGCGCAATCGGTGACTTCGAGTTCAAGAAAAGCGCCGACCTTCCTCCCGAACAGCAGATCGTCACTGCCTTCCCGGATGTTGAGATACATGACATCAACCAAGACGACGAGTTCTTGATCGTCGCCTGCGATGGTAAGGTTATTCGATTCGCTACAACTCCGCGCTGTCACTGACTAGTTACAGGTATCTGGGATTGTCAGTCTTCTCAAGCCGTCGTCGAGTTCGTTAGGCGCGGGATTGTCGCAAAGCAGGATCTTGCCTCTATCTGCGAGAACATGATGGACAACTGCTTGGCTTCGAACAGCGACACGGGAGGTGTTGGCTGTGACAACATGACGATGATTGTCATTGGTCTCCTACAGGGAAGGACAAAGGAGCAGTGGTACGAGGACATCGCAAAGCGGGTTGCGAATGGAGAGGGTCCATGTGCGCCGCCAGAGTACGGCAAGTCAGAAGATCCAGCCAAATCTGCCTCAGAGGGCGAGTAGTTCAGTTCTAATACAATCGTGTAGCCGAGTTCCGCGGTCCCGGCGTTCATCATCGCATTGACGATTCTCCTGATGATATCGACATGGATTTGGACAGTCGATTCCGACCGAACAACGGCAACGGCGGCCGCATCATCCTTCTCGGCGACGGTACCGAAGTTTCGACTGGAGACCATGACGGCGAGATGTTCGACAATGAGGACGAAGACAAGGATCTGGATTCGCAAGTCAACAAGTACAACCAGGAAGCCAACGACAAGTCCCGTCAAGACCGTGAGGGAACCCCTGGACCTCAGCACGAGAGCAAGGTTCAAGTGACCGAGTCACCATCGTCTGTACAGACGGAGAAGTCCGACGCCCTTGAAGCGGCCCAGGCTGACAAGAAGCCTGAGGCAAGCACAATCAAGACGAGCGAGAAATAGCTTGTCCTCACTTGATTTGGTCGCGACTAATAACGTTTGGCTCGAAGGGGTTAAATTCGATGCATGATGATATGCAATGTCTCTCTTATGGATGTTTTGCAAGCGATGATGGATGTCTTGGTTTCCTGCAGGATCAAACGGGTCATGGAACAAGCCTGATGGATCGCAAGCGGGCAGAATCACGAAATGATACCTGGCGGATTCGATCTTCGCCTACTCTATAAGCTATCACTTTGTTCACGATACAGTGGTCCTATCAAGAGGGGCGTTTATTGTGACCTGTTCAACTGTGTTTCCAACGTTGGTCTGGGGAGCGTGCGGCTGCTTCGTGACGTCATATGTACCAGCCTCGCCCTGAGATCGCGTACTCTGTCGAATCCCAGCCTCCTTATGGGTGCTGCTTCTCACGCAAATGCATGCCTATGTATGCAAACAAGCTTTCTATGTGCCCCACTCTCCCGCTCCTCGGGCGATCTTCGACTCGCGCCTTGTCTTGACATGTCATCTTGATACTCTCGCGTCAGCGACTACACGTCAACCTTCAGTTTCGGGAAAGGTAACACATGATCAACTATGTCGATCGACAGTGGAGCCTCTGTTTCAATCATTTTGTCTGCTGTGTTTAACTACCGTCTGCATTACCGTAAACGAGGCCGGAGATAGTGGTTAGTGTTCAGGGTCCATTCCCGAGCATCATCACCTTTCGTCATAGCTTGCATCGGTCGTGCACGCGTCACAATTATGGCGTGGATCCGAGGGTACCGGTGGTATTTGGCTAACAGCGAGTTGAATGCTTCTTTTCCTATATAAAAACTATCAGCGCTTTCCTTTAGTATACAGCCCCCCAGTTCTCTCCAAGTAATTACTCCGAGGTTGCGCCTGACTGACACAGTTGGCATCATGGACCCTGTAAATCCTAACCAGAAGGTTCGATCTACACCACAGTATGCGCTGTACCAACGGGAGAACTTCTGGAAATCCAACGAGGGCGAAGTGCCATTGTTCAATACTGGTGAGTATGATACGTATTTGGTGCGAACTTTCATTACACATGGCTAAAGTGCAGAACAGAGCCTGGTAAACTCGAAGAATTAGCGAAGGAGAAACTCAGCCAGGGTGGCTGGTTTTATGGTAAGTCGTCACTATAAGGAATGCATATGAGACCTACACTAACTTCGCATCTTCACTTCTGCAGCCTCTTCCAATGCTGGTCAGTCGCACACCCATACCACAAACAGACAAGCATTCTACCGACATCGAATCATCCCGCGTATGCTAGTAGACACCAACCAGCGCGACACTGCGACGGAGATCTTTGGACATAAGGTTCCTGCGCCGATTGGATTTGCCCCTGTTGGCATCAACAAAATTTACAATCCACAAGGCGAGCTCCCTGTGGCAAGAGCTGCCGGCGCGTTGGGACTACCATACTGTCTCTCGACCGCGGGGTCACAAAGCATAGAAGATGTTGGCCAGGCCAACGATGAGGGTGTGAAAAAAGGTCGGGGAGATATTGGAACCGCTGCTGGTGGTGGAGAGAAGGGTGTGAGATTCTTCCAACTCTACATGCCGCACGATGACGAGCTCACTCGCTCGCTTCTTCAACGTGCCGTGGACAGCGGCTTTACAGCTTGCATCCTGACACTTGACACTTGGCAGCTGGGATGGCGACATGACGATGTCGCAAATTCAAACTATGCGTTCTACCATGGAATCGGTGCAGACCTGGGATTGACTGACCCTGTCTTCCAAAAGAGGCTGAAGGAAAAAGGCATTGATCCCAAGACACAGCCCAACGAAGCTGGTGCGCTGTGGATAGACAATGTATGGCACGGACGTGCGCACACCTGGGAAAAGGCTGAATGGGCGATGAAGTTGTGGAAAGAGCTCAGCGGGGGCAAGCCATTCTCTCTGAAGGGTATCCAGAGCGTGGAAGATGCAAAGAAGGCTGCTGATCTGGGTTTTGACGGCATCGTAGTCAGCAACCATGCAGGAAGGCAAGTTGATGGCGCGGTTGCCAGTCTTGATTCACTTGAAAAGATTGTCGATGGTATGTTCCATGTCTGCTTCTCGCTTGATCGTTCATTACTAATAAGCCTCTAGCTGTCGGTGACAAGATATACATCATGTTCGACTCGGGCGTCCGCTCCGCATCTGACGTCTTTAAAGCGCTTGCTCTGGGTGCAAAGTTTGTATTCGTCGGCCGGTTGTGGATCTGGGGTCTCTCAATCATGGGCGAGACGGGAGTAAACCATGTTATGCGCGGGCTACTGGCTGACCTCGATATTCTGATGAGTGTTGGAGGGTTCAGGAACATTGGGGAGATCACAAAAGATTCACTGGAAAGTGGGCCGAAGAGTTACCCGCTTATGCATACTGCTAGCAAACTGTAGGCCATTAGAGCTTCGTCATGGCCCATGTCCCTCTTCCCTGCCGAGGCATTGCGCTCCGGAGACTTCTCCCGTATATACCAAGGAGCTTGTTCTAGATAAATAAAGTTTAATGAAATGGCTAGACATGTATGTTACTATCTATCTTTTTCGTTTGTCAACTTAGCATTCAGCGGATGCTTATAGAGTCAGCTTCTACAAAGCAGAACAGCTCTTGGTAAGTCTTCTGTTTGAGTATCAGGGGCGCGTGGGGATAACTCAAGGCTTCCGCCAGCATGTTACACCTTCTAATAATTCTCAGTATCAAATGCTTTCCACTTCTTCTGGCCACCACTCATGAGATTTAACGCGTCGGCAGGTGTCACGCTCACCGTCACCCTCTTCGTGCTCGTTGGCCAATGAGGAGCTTACATAGCACTAGGCCGCTATAGGCTGACCGCCGTAGGGCTGAGAGTGGTCCAAGCACTCCCGAACAAGACCAACTCCAACTCCTCAACGCGACACGCTTTTTCAATTGTGATCGCAACCTCGCACGCGTCATGGTCCAGATTTCTCGCGCCTACTAACATCGTCGCATTAATTGTACTAAAAGAGTCTTTGACATATACAAAAGTTCACTCCTGATTCGCACTAAGAAAGACACCCTATAATCAAGATGTCGGTCATTCTGTGCACTGGTACGTGGAGCTGCCTACCCCACACTTGACAGGCAAACAGCTAACATACAATCGCAGCCGGCTACGACCACACGATCAGGTTCGCATACTTCTCACCCTCAATTGGTGGTAGCGCGTGCTGACACCTAGGGCTCCAGATTCTGGGAAGCACTCTCTGGTATATGCTCCCGAACTATCCCGCACCCAGACTCCCAAGTCAACCGTCTATGCATATCGCCTGACAAGCGATATCTCGCCGCCGCTGGCCACCACACGGTCAAGCTTTACGATATCAAGTCAACCAATCCGAACGCGATCCTCACCTTCGATGGCCACACGTCAAATATCACTGGTGTCGCCTTCCACTGCGAGTCAAAGTGGCTCGTCACCTCGTCCGAAGACGGCACAGTCAAGATCTGGGATACGCGATCAGGCAACGTCCAGCGTAACTACACCCACGGTGTTCCCGTCAACGATGTGGTTATCCATCCAAACCAGGGCGAACTCATCAGCTGCGACCGTGGTGGCAACGTAAGGATCTGGGACTTGGGAGAGAATAAGTGTTCTCACCAGCTCATCCCTGAGGACGATGTGAGCGTGGCTAGTGTTACGGTTGCTAGTGATGGCAGCATGGTGTGTGCGGGCAACAACGCCGTAAGTCTTGCCAGATAGTAGTCTTACCAATGTCTGCTAACACCGAGTTTTCAGGGCAACGTCTACGTCTGGCGCATGATACAGCGTAGCGATACCACCTCCATCCTCCCCATCTGCAAGTTTGTCGCACATACTACCTACATCACCCGTGTCCTTCTTTCCCCAGACGTCCGTCACCTAGCCACCTGTTCCGCCGACCACACCGCACGCATATGGTCTGTTGATCCTACTGCTCCTCACAACGTCACGCCCAACGACAACTTGCCATCAGCTAGCGAGCGCGATCCTGCTGCCTTCCCGTTGGAGACTACACTACACGGTCATCAGCGCTGGGTATGGGACTGCGCCTTCTCAGCGGACAGCGCCTACCTAGTCACCAGCTGCTCAGATCATTACGCGAGGCTATGGGAACTTGGTAGCCAGAGCATCATTCGGCAGTACAACGGACATCATCGTGGTGCTGTGTGTGTTGCGCTCAACGACACGGCCGTTGGCAACTAGAGCTTCACTCTCGACGCACCATCAATGGACATAGGACGATATCTGCAGTCATTGATAGCGTCTGGGAAACGATGGACAAAGGGTTTCCGGCATTTGCATCAGCGTTGGCGTTCTGGCATGGGATGGAAAGGGTAATGAGTTAATGACATCTGGTGTTTACGGCGAATGTGGTAGCTTCTCGTCTCGCATCAACGCAAGAAGCGAAATGTGTAGAACACGTCTAACAATGAGGTCAAGAATCTGAAAACCAAAATTTACATCCAAGAATACCATATAGTGGATTGAGATAACTACTATACCCACGATACGCTAAACGCATACACAGTGAGTGAGTTCTGGCAAGAGATTACTGAGATAAACCATGCTGCTCCCTTCAGGGTACACCAATTCAAGCACAGCTACTGGAAAGGATGTTTGTCGTAGTCTGACCTATCCTAAGCTAGGCACTCTTTATTCGCACGAACCTCCCTTTGACATGTTAGTGTCCTCACTTTTCATTTGCAGAGACTTTCGCTTACATAGTTCTGACGCTCACCCTGCACATACCTGTCCAGGCCTTTCTCCTCACACAAGCATGCCTGGTACATCTTCCACCTTTCTTGGCATTCTCCACATGTAGCTGGAGTGTTTATCTTGCATCCTCCTCTGTTCCACCTTCCTCGACTTGTGTGTCACCTGTTCACCTTGACATCGTCGTCAGCACCTTCAATCTCCGCTACATTCTCACTTGCAGCATCCAACACGAGAGCCAACTCTTCTGCTTCTTTCTCAGCAGCTGCGTCGTAGTATGTAGAAGAGTCGAGTGTATCTGAAACCTCCTTTACGAGGGCACGCTTATCGTGTATGGCGTTAGGAGACGAAGAGCCGATACCGCCGCCTGGGAGGTTGTTATCGGGAGGCATGTTATCTAACATCATGCCAGATCTGAATACAGGAGTTGAAGGAAGGGGAAGAAGTGAGGAAGAAACATGGACTGGAACGGACGCTACTAGAGCGCTGAGGGTCGTGGCTAGAAGGGTCGTGGATTTCATGATTATGAGTTCGTCGATGTGATGAAGTTGATTATGTAGATGCGTGGGTGTGGCTACGAGTCTAAAGAACGAGGGGGGAAAGTGCGAAGTGGAAAGAGTGGTATTTATGCTCAGATGTCAGCTCTTATCATTCACACGAACAGTTGTCATGTTCAAATCTCATCGACAACTTGGACATCACATCCGCTTCTATTCCCATACACACACACCCTCTTCTCATGTACGTACCTCTAAAGTGCTCTTGCCCATCACATTTTCTTGTTCCTCTCCCTGAATTTCCTCACACTATTTCCAACCCCAAACCCATCCTTCAACAGCCCACCCACATCCTCCAACCCGAGCCCCGCTGTTTCAGGATAAATCCTCCAAATCACAATTTCAGCAATCATACAAACCCCTGCATAGAGGGCGAATGTGCCGACTGGAGTGAAGACGTTCATCATGGGCAGAAACGTGATCCCGATAAAAGTGTTGGATCCCCAGTTTGTAGCCGTAGACATTGCAGAACCCAAAGATCGAACCGAGAGAGGGAAAAGCTCTGACTGCTGCCAGGGGACATTTCCCATACCTATAGCATAGCCAGCGACGTAGGTTATCATTGAAAAAAGGATAATGAGAGGCCAAATCTTGTTGTTTCCAGCAATGGCCGTGGCAGACGCTTCTTCAGTGGGAAGGTTGATAAAGAGAAATGCGATGGCGCAGAGGGCAAGACCGATGATCATAATGGGTATGGACCAGAGGAGGATACGACGGCGCCCAATGCGGTCGATATAATGGAATGCCACCAGTGTGAAGAGAAAATTTGTTATGGCGATGGAGAGCGAGGTGAGCGTTGGGGATTCGAAACCGACGAGCCGGAAGATTGTGGCGGAGAAGTACATTAAGGAGTTCTGATGCCATGTTAGCAGTCATCAAAGAATGATGTGTTGGCGAGGGTACACATGTACACCGTTAGAGAACTCGAGAAGAAGAGACTTACAAATCCACATAGTTGCTGAAAGGCCTGTAACATACATGCGATAATCAGCGCTCTACGATTGCCCCCAATCGCAACCAGCTGGGAGAAGTTGTCCTGAATCCTGTCCATTTTGGCTCTCCAACCACTCTTAGCCATATCATGAGTACCTCGCAATCCCGCAGCATCCTCTTCCTCTTCAATCTCCTTCTCCACACGCCTCAGTACGGCATTGACCAACTTTGTCCCATTTTCGTCGGTTTTGTACACTCTGCCCAGCACCTTCCTCGCTTGTTGAATTTGTCCAGCCTTGACAAGATATCGCGGTGTCTCAGGGAGGAGGAACAGCATGACGAATTGTATGGCAGCTGGTAAGGCCCCCAGACCAACCATCCATCTCCAGCCATGCAGTTTCTCCGAGAAAAGCCACCCAACGATATAAGCGACAACCTGACCTCCAGTAATGAAAAGACTGCTCACCACTACCAGTCGCCCCCTGAAAGGACTGGGACTCAGCTCAGAAATATACAAAGGTACAACGAACGACGCGCTTCCGACTGCCGCGCCGACGATGGACCGACCTGCGATCATACCTCCAACAGTGCTTGTCCATGCCTGCAACAGTGCACCAAGTATGAAGAGTATATCCGCGACGAGGATCACAGTTTTACGACCGTATGTATCAGCGAGAATACCCGTTAAAGGCGACGCCAGAAGCGCAAAGAACGAGGTGCAAGACGTGATCAAGCTCTTGTCGAGGGTGGTAAGAGGTCGGGAGGAGAGGTCGGTATTTATAGATATGAGCGTGGAGGAGATTACACCAGTGCTGCGACCTTGTCAGTATGTGTTTGCTTCCACCGGTGTAGATGCCCTGAAACATGGCACAAAGAATCGCAACCATGCATGGATACATACTCATATCCAAACAGCAGCCCAGAAACCCCAGCACATATAGTCAGACACCATATAAATAGCCCTGGAGATAAGAGTGCACTCTCGTCGACCTCATCCTCTCCTATACTCTCATTGTCGTCTTCATCGTAGCGGTCGTTGGAAATCAGGGGCTCTGCGGCAGCGTCACTCATGCTGTGTAGTTCCAAGTCTTCATCTGAAGTCGGCATACAGTATACACAGACATAAGAAGCGTGTACGGAAGGGGAAGCTGGCAGTAGCTGTCTTCTGGGGTAGTGTCGGAATGGCTGCGGGAGCGCGGAATGCTGGCTGCACGCTAGCAGGTGGGTCAGATCTGTGCCTGGTGATCCATGTCACCTGCATAATAAGCAGGGGTGGGTCTTCACTGGCACGAGAACATGAACGTGGATTTTGAACTTGATAGTATTGATAGTGGTAGAGAAGCATGCGCTCACATGAACGTGCTCTTCTTGCTTGTAGTTTTCCACTTGCCCCCTTCAACGCTTGCTCGTGGTCGGAGAACGCCAAAGCAATTCTCATGACTTGCTCCTCCGTGGCACGTTGCGATCGCGTGTAGCGTAGCGAACGTGGCAGCTCCTTCCCTCCCTTGTCGTATCTTGCATGTCCATGACTCAATGGTCCATACCGTAATCCCTTATGCACCTATCATGCCCTGCCAACGCCTGTCGCTATGCCTCAAGCCACTCATCATGGTGACTAATCAACACATCCACGCTAAGCGCATAGCAAAATCTGGTAAACAGACACGGAGAGCATGTCGCGAAACTTAGGAAGCAGGCCGCTGCGGACACCGCTCATCTGCGGCCAGCTTACTTTGAAGGCTCTCATTTAGGTTCGTTGCTGCCGTCCGGTGCATGGTTAGCGGGACCAGTGGGCGGAGCCTGGGGACCCGTCGAGTGCTGTTGCATCATAGGCTGCGAGTAGCTTCCACTGGGTGTACCACGATGTTGCTGGGGAAACTGGTGATGCTGCTGCGGTGAGCCATAGTGGCCGCCCTGGTATGGCTGTGGGAAAGGTCCTCGCATTGGAGTCACTGGAATGATGTTAGTCATGTCGGATCAGTCACTGACGTGCTACCTACTGTTTGCTGGCTGCATTTGGTACATCTGAGGAGCTGGTGCACCAGGTTGCATATACATCATGGGCGGTTGTTGGTGGTGTCCTTGTTGTGATCCTTGATGGCTCATCATTGGCGCACCCGGCCTAGGGCTAGGAAATCCGCTAGCGCCAGGACCAGGCATGTGAGCACCGTATTGGGGGTACGCAGGAGCGGGAGCGGGAGAGTACATCTGCATCTGCGGATTGCCAGGCATTCCCATGAAAGGTCCGTTTGACGGCTGTTGTGTCATCATTTGGCCACCCATCGCCGGCCCTGGGCCATTCATGAACTGGCCGCCTTGTGAGTTCCGCATGGTGGCGTGCTGCATGCCGGGACTCATACCATACTGTGGGACTTGCTGAGGATAGCCTGGCATCGGTTGTGGCTGCGCGCCATACATGTATGGCGCCATAGGGCGTGGTGAAGGTTGAACCGATGACGTCGAATGCGAATACTGCATGTGTTGACCCCCGAAATGATGCTGGTCCTGGCCAAGATGCGGCTGTATTGGTGGTCCGCGAGGCGTGTGTTGAGCTGCCGGCCCTTGTGCCATACCTTGGGCGCCCTGAAGATGAGGTGGTAATTGATGCTGATGAGGCATAGGGCCATTGGTCATAACGTGTTGTGGTACCGACAACGGTGCGGGCGGAGGGGCATGGTCGAACAGCTGCTCGTATCCCTTATGTGTATTCGAAGAAGGGAAGTCCCAGGTAGGAGGTGTCTTATACGGAGGCGCAATATCGGAGTGATGGGGCTTATCACTCGATTGGGCTTCCTTCTCGAGGCGTCCGATGGCATTGAAGGTTGTCGGTCCATCCAGCACTTTCACAGTGGGCCGTTGGCCAGTGAAGAAGTTTGTGACAGGAGGCTTGCGTACTTCTTGTCTTGAAGAGTTCGGCCGAGGGCTAGAGGTTGCACTGGGAGTTCCGCCAGGCTGGAAGGTACTGGCAGCCGGGTTCGGCTTGAACTCATGAGCGCGGACGTTGAACCTCGTAGATACACTGGAAGAAGGTGTCTGGGCACCGCTCGAAGGCTGCGAAGGACCAGTAGGTGGGATGCGCATGTCCTGAGCTGGTATCGGTTGAGGAACACCGTTATAGGGCACAGCACCTTGCTGCTTGTGCTGCTGGTGGTTCATCTGCAAACGAGTGCTGAGAAGTCCCTGGTTACGAGGAGGAATCTGGTTCATGTTCTGGTGAGAGCCCCGCATACTAGCAGATGTATAGGCTGGCTGCCCTGGTCGGGGACGTTGGTTTTGTTGACGGTCTACGTTGGCGCTAGGAGAGGCTTGAGTGGTTTCAGGCTTCACAACAGAGCGTGCAGCAGCCTTTGGGTCAGCAATACTGCTTGATGCTTTCGGAGATGTAGTCTTCATCTCTTGAGCTTGTCGGTTGGCCTTGTCAACGATGGCTTGCTGCTTCGTCTCGTCCTTAGCGAGTATGGGCACAAGATCTGACGGTACAGGCGTGCTCAACTTGAAATTGAGCGCAAACTTCTTGAGATCGTTAAGCTTTACAGCCTTGTTCTCTCGAGCAAACTGCCTCTGGCGGTCGGAAATGCGTAATTTTTCAGCAGCCGAAAATTGCTTGAACGAATCGAGAAGATCGTGCTCAACGTTTGTAGTGGCATCATGTGGCCGTCCAGCTTTCCTAGGAGGGATGGCAGCGACGCCCGACTTGATCATATTAGTTGGCTTCTGCAATTGCTCCGTGATAGCCTTGTGCGCATCAGTGGGTTTTGATGGCGCCTTGGAAGCATCATTAACGGCTTCCGGGACTTTCGTAGGCTCAGGTGTACCAGCTGCTGGCTTTGCGGGACTTGCAGCACGTTGTGTCGACTGCGAGACAGGTCGTGCAACAGAGGATGAGATTATCGCAGGGTCTACTGGCGCGCCAGGCACTGTCGCTTCAGGGGCGGGGGCACGTCGTGCGGGTGGGGTGTATCGGTTGGACTGGCCGCTTGACAAATTTGGGAAGTCTCGTCGTACTCCACTGTATTTGTCCTCTTCGTCGCCGTTGTCGTCGGCCGCAGTGTATCCTCCTCGCTCTTCGCGAACGTGTGAGTTGGTTGCGCTACTGCCCTCAATCTCTCGAGCGATCTTCTCAGCGCGGGCGGCCCGTTCCGCATACTGTGGGTCGTTCTTGTTAATTGTAGTCGTGTACAGGTTTTCGTCGTAGTTGCTCTTCACGCCGAACATGCGCTCATTAGTGGCGAACTGATCCCAATCGCCGGTCCGTCCAGTGGATTCAAGAGTCATGTTGGGATCTACCTCGGACGGTTCCCATTTCTGGAGGTTGCGCTCGCGGAGCTCGAGCTTGCCAGAAATGTCGGTGTCAGTGCGGAAGCCAGAAGCGCCTTCTTTGTTAGTCGTGGCATGCGGATTAGTTTTGGATTCTGGCACTTACCATTTGGGCCCTTCAGTTGGGACTTGTCGAGAACCACGTTGTTGACATTGAAATCAGCCACGTCGCTCATGTCAAATGACATTACGTGGTAGTCCCCTGAGCCAACGTAGTCGTCGGATGACTGGCTGGCACCGTTGGTCTGAGCGTTGCTCGCGGGCAAGAGCTTCTTGACCATCTTGAAGACATATCGTAACTCGCTAGGATCTAGTGAGGTGCCTGAGAGCACACCGGAGTACTTGTCGCCATTCTTAAGTGTGATGATGCCCGGGAGCCCCTGTTTGTGATGGTCAGTCTTGCGCACTCGTGCTGCATTGAGAGCCAGCTGGCACTTACAGTGAGGTTGGCCAGCAGATACATCATGCGGTCGCTGAGGTGCCTCATGGCGGAAGCGTTGTCGGCGGAGGCAGCCGTCGAGCTCTGTGGGGGCTTAGGTGAGTTGACAGCACCGTTGGGGGTGGGAGAGTGAGTCGGGCGCTGGGTGATGGGATTGGTGCCCTGGGTCCATGCCGATTTGGCGGGAGGTTTTCTGCAAGTCGCCAAGTCAGCATTGGGCCAGGTGCAGGTGGATGGAGTGGTGTGGAAGAAAGAACATGGTGATGTAAGGCAATTGAGCACAATGCACGAGGAGGGAGCCGTCTAGTGGACAGGGTAGTCGCACCGTGACTCCATGTGACCGACGGCACGTCACACGAGAATATGCCGCATTGTGGAAGCACTCGAGGCATGCAAGCAGGCTCTTGGACAAGGAGCAAGCGGGTCAAGGAGGCAGGGGAAATGTTCATGTGGAAGGTGTAAGGAGCATGAGCTTACTTGTGACCGCCGTCGATGGGGCTTCCGGGCTTTCGCTGTGCGTCGATGCCTTTGGCCGCAGTGCTCATCTTCAGTTGCCTGGCGGAATTGGAGGCGGGGTTTAGAGCATTGGAGGAGGTATTCGGAGTCGCAGCGGCAGCGGACATGGATGGGGAGAGGGAAGCGCGGGCGAGCTCAGTAGCGTGGGTCGGTGGTTCGGTTTGTGGTTGCGGGAGAAGGAGCGATGGGCGGGGGAGGAAGGAGCTCCAACTCTAGGGTGAGAGTAGCGCAGGACGCTCAATGCGGCAGCAGGCGCAGAGTCGACGAGCTTTGGAAGGGGGCAGCCGGACGGCGGAGTTGCGGTGGTGACTTGGTATAGGAGGCTGTGCCCGAACAGCAGCCAGAGGTCGAGAGTGAGGTGCAACGCCAAGCGGATCGCCTGGATGAAACACAAGTGCAAGGTGCGGGAACTAGGCCAGCCTCAGGCAGTAGCCGTGAATGCTCGGTTGACGGCACGAGAGCGCAACGGTCAGGCAGGCCGCAGGATGGCGCGCGAGATGAATAGAGGAGACGGTGGGAGCGAGACAGCCGGCCCAGTCGAGCAGACGACAGCGGTGACAATTGATCGTGGCCTGTTCAGGGCTGCGCTCGTCGCCAAGAGCGTCGTTGTCGTAGGCTAGACGTCGCGCCTCACTCTGCTCTGCACATGCTTTTGGCGTCCGAGGCGCGCCCACGTCGAGCAGAAGACGCAGAGAGGGCATCTACAATTACGGGGCAACACCTGTTCGTTGCGCTCCAAGCATACTAGAGGTGCATGCACACAATGGTTACCCCAGTCAACCACGCACCCAGCAGCAGCTTGATCGAGTAGCGCGAAGATAGGCCGGACGCCGGCCGTAGTCTGCGCTGGTCTGCAGCTGCCGTGGTGGCTACATGGCAGACTCATGTCAGAAGCGTATGCTGGGCGACGGAGCATGACATGTTCCATGGTAGGCTACTCGCCCTTAGCCACACATGCCCAAGACGCAGACGGCCAACACCAAAGCCACGCTGCACCATTTCCCACAACAAACCTCTTGTCGCCGCCCATGACGTAGAGACGTTTGGCACATGGAATAAACAATTCTACGAGGTTGGAGGTGAGACTGCTCCACGTGCCGCCCAGCCACTCTCGTGTTAGCTCGCCCCAGACATCTCAGACGTCGGTGCACCCAACGTGGTCGCCAACACTGCTGCCCGGGATAGAGTGTCGTCGTGCCTTCGCGCTTCCAGTCCGGCCCTTCACTCTGCTGTTGACGCCGCACACCTGCGCCACACCAACCCGGCAACATGACAGAGGAGTCGTCTTCTGTCCGCTCGTCTCAGGGGTCTTCACGCCGTGCGCCCAAGAATGTACGTGCAGCAACATGGGCTCTCCCTCGCTCTCTCTCTCCGCGCCCAACACCAAACAACAGCCACTGACCACAGATGAAATGCAGCCCCAGCAGCAGCTCTCGCAGATAGAAAAGTCCGTCACACATCTGCTCGTCGCCACAAAGCAGCTCCTCGGTCCGTCCACGGCGCATGCAGCCCCGCATACAACACCTGCTAACACGCTGCAGAGACGTTGACGCTATGGTCGCGCGGGACAGCCACCGAGAGCGAGGTCTCCGACGTCTACGTGCGTCTGGGCTATGAATTCAACATCGCGTCACGCGCCTTCAACGCAATCGGCGTCGATACCAACGACCTCGGAAACGTCCCCGAGTTACTGCGTGGCATACTAGAGGAGACGCTGAGCCAGGAAGCATCGCAAGCCAGCCTCGACAATTTCCTCCCGCGGATACGAGACATCATAATAAACCTGCTCCACGGCCTGAAGAAGAAGCAACAGCGGTTACGGCAGCGCACAGGAAGAGACGGCTCTCTCAACGGCGGTGGTAGCCCGCGCCAGGGCAGCGTTGGGAGCAGTGGTGAGGTTGAGGAACATCAACAGCCAAGATCAGCAAGTCAAAGGCTCCCCTCGAGAGGTGACAGCCCAGCGTTTGGGGGCCCCGATCTTCCACCGCGTTCATCTTCGGTAGCTGGAGGGCGGGCCTCTCCAAGCAAGTACGATGCTCTCCCTTCGAACCCGAAAGCGAACCGCTCGACCGCCGCAAGCCAGCTCTCTACAGACTCGTCCATATCGAGCGGCACTGCTCAGCAGACGCCTGTCGTTGCTCCGTATCCAGCAGACGATGCCATGCCCAAGACGCCCGACCCTCCGCGACCCAACTACCCTGTCGACTTCCCTCCACCTCCACCCCCACCGAAACAGGAAGATGCGCTGGCAGCATTGCAAAGAGGTGGTGAGCTTGAACGCAGGGCTTCACGCCGATTTTCAGCATACCAGATCCAGAAGCATCTTGGAACAAATGGCATTCCACTTCCACCAGTGCAGAATTCGCCCATACCGAATAGGGGACGGGATGTACGCGAATCCATGAATGCAGTTCGAACGAGAGCATCCATGATGCACAACCGCCAGCGGTCGAATCAGAGTTTAACGCAACAGAGACCCGCTGTGGAAACCAAGTTTTCTTTCGATCAGCCCAACGAAAGACGCATATCCGAGGAAAGTTCTCAGAGCACCGCACCGAGCATTCTACCACCTAGAGAGAATGGGCCCGAAGACAGTCCCGTTCAAAAGACACCAGACGACAAGCTCGCACAGCCACGATTCCCGGAAAGCGATCAGCTTTCACTAGGTGCTACTTTGAACGGTCCATTATCAGAGCCGGCTGAGCTTGGATCTGCATCGCCAGTGAAAGAAGAACCATCCAGACCTACAGCCAGCCGCAACAGCTCTTACAGAGCCAAGACACCTTCTCCACAACCTTCACAGTTCATCCCAGAGCAATCGCCTCAGCAAGGAAAAGAGCTTACCTTGTTCCTTCAATATAAAAGCAAAATCAAAAAATATGTCTTCACAGACGGTGCTGAGCTCTCCTCCGCTCGGCTACAGCTTGCTTTCATCGAGAAGTTTGCCTGGGATACCCACCGTTACGGCGATCTGCCCGAGATCCACATCCAGGATCCTGTTTCTGGCGTACGGTACGAGCTCGAGGATATCCACGACATCAAAGATAGATCTGTGCTCGTCCTAAACGTAGAACAACTCGACGAAGTAAAAAGTCACATCGACGATAAGTTTGGCGGACTCAGCAAACTTGTTGAGAGCATAAAGACAGTAGTCGAAGATCAGCAGGCAACCATACAACGAGTGGCCGAACGTCAACAACAAACAACGAAGGAGATCGCTGGGATTTCCGCGGCGCCTCTCTCTTCAGCTCGCAACTCCGCACTACTTCCTTCTCGCCCTATTGCAATAGGCGCGCCTTCCCCTGACAATGTTACTTCGGCCACCCAACTTAGCGAGGTCCAGTCGCTGCGTCGTGATCTGGCAGTCGTTCGACAGACCTATTCATCATTTGTGTCGGACATACAGGCTAGCATGTCAACGATACGCACAAAAGCTAGTGCTGTCAAATCGACTGCTATAAAGGCTGCCTTGCCCTCGCTTGATGGAGACAGCGGTCGCGCTTACATCAACACCGGGAAGAAGGCCCTGCAGGACGACTCAGAGAAGATTGTTAACAGGGTGGACGACCTGCAGGATCTTGTTGAGGATCTCAGAAAGGACGTGGTCCTACGTGGTGTGCGACCTCTTCCCCGTCAGCTGGAGACTACTGCGAAGGATCTTTCGACTGCTACTGCAGAGCTCAAGAAATTGCAGGATCTCCTCGCTAAAGAGAAGCCCCTCTGGACCAAGATCTGGGAACAGGAATTACAGACTGTATGCGAAGAGCGAGACATGCTCACCATGCAGGAAGAATTGGCGGCCGATTTGCAGGACGATCTCGAAAAAGCAGCACAAACACTTGAACTGGTTGAGCAGGCGACCAAACAGCAGAATCTTGAAAGTGAGAAAGAGGCTGGAAAGGGGATGCGCTCCGCTAGTGGCCGCAACATGCTCAATGCGGTTGCTCTTGACAAAGCCGTGGATCCACGTCAGGCTCGAGATGGTGTGCTTGGCGAAGTCAAAGCCCTGCAGCCGAACCACGAAGGCAGGCTTGAGGCCATTGAGCGGGCTGAGAAGGCGCGACAGCGTGATCTTGAGACTAGGAACGATGATGAGTTCAAGCGCGAGCTTGGAAACTTTGTCGAGGAGGGCAAGCTCAAGAAGAGTGGCGGCGTCGAGGAGGCAGAGCGCCTCCGCAAAGCGAAAGACGAGCGCGCGCGAAAGGAGAACTTTGAGCGGGAAGCTGCAAGACAACGAGCCAAAGCGGAGAAACAGCAGAGAGAGGCTGAAGCCGCTGCCGCTGCCGCCGCCGCGGCAGCGACCAACGGCGACGGTGCTGAAGGCCAGAATGGAGAGGCTGAAGCCCCAGCAGAAAACCCAGAGGAGGCCAAGGCAGATGAAGGTGGTGCTGCCTAGACACCTGCCATCTATTCTTAGCCTTCCCTTTTGTGTTTGAGCTGATCTTTCGTCTTAGATCTTCCCAAAAGACAGTTCACAGTCCGTCCTTGGGTTAAGACCGCCGGTGTTCCCTTGTCGATGCAAACCAAACTTGCAGCGGCAACGGGGTTGGATCTAACAACAGGGACGACGACGTCTACAATTACGGAGAGTGACAGCCCTCTTACTTCAACCATTAGAGTGGTCAACAACGATGCACGAGCCGATGAAACCCCTTCAATATCCGAGACAGACCATGTCCCGACGTCTACGCTACTAAGCAATACGTCTGGGACCCATCGCAATATACCAATAGCTATCACATCACCATTCACATCGTGTGATAGGGATACGTCCTCCCCTATCCGCTCTTCGGTCTTTGGGCCACGACTCTCAATCTCACGAGGTGGAACGCCCAGAACCTTTCAGTCGCACCGAACACCTAAAACTTCCCACAGCTTTGGTGATCGAGGAAAGCTCAGCCTAGATGCATCGTCGCCTCGCTCACGCGGCATGACCTTCCCACACGTTTCTTCCAGGGTGATCAAATCTGGCTCGCATAAGACGTTAGACGCCAATCCGCATACGCCTGAAAACAGCAGTACAGACAGTCTTCAGGAGAGTGGCAGCGATAGAGATAGAGATGCAGATAGCGTACTTTCATTTACCCCCAGTATGGGTGGGAAGAACCTTGCGAATTGGTTTTCAGGGTTATTGGGAAGATCGTGAGCAATGTGCTCTACGTCTTCATGAAGGAGCGTACAAACCGGCAGGTCTTATCTCATTGGGAGTCCATGGGATCTGTAATATGTAATTATTGATGGTAGCATTGGTAAGGCGTTTGTGTCGTGGTACGAGATTATGCATAGCGATAGTGGCGTTGGGTATATTAGTGTGAGGGATGCTGAGATGCTGGAACGTTGAGATGTTGGTACCCAGCATCATGGTAATGCAATGGATCACGTATCATCTCGCCTGAAATCTTGTTCTTCGTGCGTACATAAGTAAGTACATCAAGTCGCCAGCCACTCTCACCGTGATTACTATCATGGGCAGTCCTGCTAGTTATCTCTGACAGTACACAGCAAGTCAGATGTATACAATAACGCTTGGTCATTTGCACAGTCTTACATAGACAGCGAGGATCTTCAGGGTGCATTTGATGAGAGAAAGATTGCAGAATTTCGCGAGAAGCTCGAGGCGGCTGAAGAAGAGAGTTCAAAGAAGAAGAACGGTAGGCTGGTGTTGAAGGGTGGGAAGTCCGTGAAGATTTACGACTAGTGGTTCGCAACTCTTAAGACGTGAGGGAGTGAATCGCAATGCATCGTCATAAAGGAGAGCGATCACGCCCTAACAAAGCTTCGAAGCGCTAAATGCTTGTTCTCCAATTGTGGTATGAAGTCCTTATGATAGCGGTGATGGAACTATTTCCTACCTTTTCATGATCTAAGAAAGCTCCCGCGGCAAAATGTCCATGCAGATAGATGAACCAGCATATCTCCTGACACACTAGATTTGAATATGACCTCAATGTCAATTTTGGGAACATACAAGGCACTTGTTCACCGAAGCAAAGGAAGGTACAAATCGGTTAGTGCATTCGGACACATCGGCATCATCTCATTGCAAAGATCTCAGAGTTCTAGATTTCGAAAGTCGTTCCTGAACTAGAAGTGGAGTGGGTAGCGAGGTAAGATCTTTCAGTTGACGATAGTAAAATTCCTGACCAGACATGCAGTTCGCAAAAATATGCGTGGCCAGGTTTTTCTCTTTCAAGTGGGAGAAGTCGAACACACGGCTGTTACGAGCGAGGACGGGGAAGAGGGTATAGAGTGGACGAGAGAGCTTCGGTGTGGGAATGAGAATATGTTTTAGGATCGCGGAAGTGGAGTTGGGCGTTGCGCAGGTGAGGGGGAGAATGAAGTGCTGGTGGGGCGTCAGGGTTGTAGTTCGTGAGTGAGGGTTGGGTTTGAGGTTGAGGAGGGATCAAGGCGTGGTGTGTGGTGGTAGCAGAAGATGGATACAAGAGGAGAGTTAGAGAAGATGTGAGTGAAAATGAGTGTGAATTTGCAATGATCTAGAGCTGATACCGTGAGAGACTGCGAGCCTTTGTCTGAATCCATGCCTCCACCACTGTACGTATCCAGCCGGTATTTAGTCGTGCCGGAAAAGCTGATTGAACGCTGTTCGTTTTAGTAGCGAAGCGAGAAATGATTACCTACTATTGTCGTAAAACCACCAGTAGCAAAAATTCAAGTACCCGGTGTCAGCTGATGGCAAGAGTCTTTGAGATAGCTCTATGCCGACTCACAGTAGACCCATAAAACACAAACATCACCCCTCTTGTCAGCCTAGGTGTACAAGCCACACTAGTTTCCAGGAGCCACCGCACGCCAATCAGTGTGAGCTGACGACGTGACTCGGGGAGGTAAGAGTAGGGTTTTGGCTCCCGGTTTTTTTTTACGGGGAAACAGCCGAAGCCAAAAACCCCGCGCGAGACAAAACATGTACACAGTAAGCAAACGGCCCCAAGGACTTACTTCATATGCTACGCCGGCGGGATCTCTGAAGTGTCGGAACCCCTCGCAAGTGTCGCAGACTAGGCTCCTTATTCTCTTCACCACCGACTCGGCAGAACTCGCTTGATAACTTCGTGGCCGTGGGCCCGAGTTGAGGCGAAGTCGTCAAGGTTATCTTGCTCGCGCAGTCGGGGCGTTCAGAGAAGTTCGTATCCGAGCTCTGAGGGGAAGGAAGGCCCAAATCTCGACGTTTGGCTTGCTTATGCGGAGGGGCTCCTGTATATTCCGTTTAGCATATGAAGGGAGTTTGAGATTTGTGATTAAAGATGCTTAGGGCAGATATCGTTTATTCAAACGAACCATCTACGCTGTCTTCCGAATCGCTTTCTCGAGAGATTTGGCTCGGACGATGATTCTCCGGAGGCTCGACGTTCTTGAGCCAGTTTTCCACGTTATCGCAAGATGTAACGCCTTGTCCGTCCTGGTCGTCATCATCGTCGTTGCCGAAATCCTCCTCCGTCCACTCAGCCGCTCCGGACATGGCAAGGACACGTTGAAGGTTCCACTGCAATGTCAAGAGGCCTGTATCTGGGAGGGGTCGCTGGACTGGATCATCGGTCGACATTGTAAATCTAGTTCCGCTGACTAGTGGAATGCGGATAGTGTCGTCGTTGGGATCAATCCGATCGAGTGGGCCGTAACCCCTGCCAGCCGAAAGTCGGCCGGCCGAAGACAAAGGTTCATCCATGATGTTCACCTCATCCTGGCGTTTGCGCCCTTCAACAACAAGCCAGTGGAACTCGAGTTCGAGTTTTGTCTTATCGTCTGACAGTTGTATCGGTCGGAGCGCAAATCGGGCAGCGGAGTGATACCGGTGCAGGAGGGCCGAGAGGGAGATCATGTTCTCCACTGTCTCCGTTCCTCGATTTGGATTATTAGCGTCCACAAACAACTTACTACGCCAACTCTCCACTAGTTCTGCTTTCCAGAACATCTTCAGAGTGTCCCAGAATCTCACCACTCGCTCCTCATTCTGGCCTCCAAGACCGCACCATGGGTAAATATGGGCGGCGTCGATTTCCGCCATCCTCGAGACCGCGCAAAGGTATCCATCCCGCTTCTTACAGTTTGACCGAACGCCATCGTGTCGGCCAACACTGTATTCTGGGCCACCAATTATATGTCCGGATCGAGTTCGCTTAGATCCGGCTAGTATATTGGCATTGAGAAGGCGAGATTTCGAGGGTGGTTGGTTGGAGACTGTCTTGGATTGCGAGTGTGTCGACGTTGCACTTGCTGCTGTCGGGTCTTTCCTTGGTTGTTTCTGGGACCAGAGTAGAATTGTGTCCAACGCTTTTCTTTCTCTGGCAAGGCGAAGATCGCGGTCCGTCAATGATTGCCTGAACAAATGGCTCTGAACCGCCTCCCGGATTACTTCGATATCGGCGATCTGGAGAAACGCCCAGGTAATCGAAGGAAATACCGGTTGGGGGTGGAGTGATTGGAGTTTCAGAAAGAGTTGCCGGCGCTCAGCGGAGCGCTCTGTGAAGCGTTGGCCATCCTCCTCTGGCCTCACGTTGGTCCAACCTTGGGCGACAGTATCCATGGGGTCGTTTGCTTGTGTGTACCTGTTTTGGGTGATCGCACAGCTTTCATAAAAATGTTATTAATAGGGGAGTAAAACTTACTAGCTGTGGTGGATAAAGAAGAAGTGTGGAAGAGTGCGTTGTGATCTTTCTATACTAGACAGTTGCCTACGCAACCATGGTTCGAGAAGGACCTAAGAAAACATGGCGAATAGGAAAGGAGCTTCCAGAACAGAACGAAGAAGTGACCACTATTATACCGTGGTCCAGGAAAGAGCTCGCGAGACAAAAAGACCAGTGCGCAGACCACTTGATGTGCTTGACCACATACCCGTTATTGGATTAGAGATCATGCGACTACCACCAGGCGATATTATTGTCTAAAGTGGACAGGTTGTGCCCGCGCTCTTGCTAATAAGGTTGTGTTCATAGTCCAAAAAAAGAAGGGGCGTCTATATCTACGACATCTGCACCTGATGCTATCCATTTGTGTTATAACCCTACCAGCTACCTAGGTATGCACTATGCTCGACCCCGCAGTCACTCAAACCACGGAGTATTGGTCCTGATGTCATTGGGGGCCACAGCTAAGGCATCTTTGGATTTAGCCTTGCAATTATATCGATTTTAAAGTTCCAAGGTTGTTTTCGTCCCTGCATGTCTCCAACGAGGACGTGAGGAGATGCTTGCCGGTCGCGAGCCGCTTGTCATCTACAGTAGACGGCACACCATCAGCGATACATTGATCAGGCTGGTCATACATCTTGACCACGGGGCAGTTCCATGGCCTCGGCGCGCATGAGAATGTGTATGTGACCACTCTAAGAGCAGTGAAGTCCAGATTGACTGTAGGAACGCCGATGCTAACGCTCTCGGTACGTGCAAGACTGGGCCTCTGTATGGCTATAGGAATCTACCGAATGCGATACACCATGCCATAGGGTTACGTATCCCTCCGTGAGCCATACATCGAACCTCACTAGTCAGAGAGTGGGCAGGCGTTGTGCGTCGGCCTGTCCCGATGTAGTAATTTACGAACACGAAGAAAAGCGCGCCTTCGTTTGCCTGCTAATACAAACAACTTGGTACAATTAGTTAGCTTTTAGTAAGCTAAGACGAGCAACAAATGTAAATGTTAATAAAGTACCTATTAGAGGAGTACCTCTAGCAAGTGATGTGACATCTCCGATAGACAAGCAATGCCTATTATGGGGTTTGGACCACGACCATAAGGGCTTCTTTTGGTCTTACTTAGATACCAATGAACAGCTTCCCGAGGTCAGCCATTACATATTATACGGTAACTAAAGGATTACCAGGTATGTCCTCCAAAGCTTCCACTCGTTATGGATTCTCTGATCAAGTGCGTAATTCTCGCAGTGTACCTAGGTACTGTTTCCGCGCGAAGATTACGAATTTGGCAGGTCGTAGCGTCGCCTACATGTAACTTCCATATATTACGAGCTATCCGTGGGTATCGACTAGGGTCTCTTTACTGACTGTGATACGCCAATCTGATAAAAACCCAATACGGTCTTGCAATACGCTCGCGCGTGGGAGATAACGATGCCAATGCTACCCACAAAGGTGCCTACGTAGAACGGTAGCTGTTCTACCACAAAAGCTCTTTTGCCCTGCGTGCCTAGGCAGATACCTACATGCACTATGCTACATCCCCAATCCGGCATCTTACTTGTTCTTTCAGCTTGAACTTGCGAGTAGTGGCACACAGGAAGGTTGACGGAGAGGTTGTGTTTTTATCAGCAGGCTGCCCAGGTTACGATGTGCGCCAAAATCATGCCAGCCAAAGGCTTGCCGAGAAGTGCGTGAGATATCGAAAGACACCCAAGCGAAAACAACGAGAAGGTCATCTCACAGCAGAGCAATGGTACGCTCACTCAGCCGGCAAGATACGAGGTGCTCCAGTGCTGTTCTAGTTGCAAGTTACTCGTCGATCACTAGAATAGCCCAGAGTAACATAATTATGCACACGTTGTGCAATACGGCTCAATGCACAACGGAATTTCGGCTCCTTGCGGACCCTCCCTATCGAATCAGAGTCATTGTGCCTCTGCCTGACCCACACAACGTAGAATTTCGCCGTTACCGCCTACCGTTCCACATTATCCAGTCCAACTTTTCGACTCTTTACGGCTCTTTACGTCATCATTGGCCC
The DNA here is from genome assembly GCF_001642055.1 of Alternaria alternata. NCBI lineage: Eukaryota > Fungi > Ascomycota > Dothideomycetes > Pleosporales > Pleosporaceae > Alternaria > Alternaria alternata. The sequence goes on along the minus strand of NW_017306194.1, from coordinate 31,632 downwards.
GGCAACGCCTGGTGCGAGGCTAGAACACTAGCGTCTTTCAGAGCTTTCCAGAGTCTATATAAACTGGCCTTCCTCCTGCCCTTCGTTTGTTCGGCAGCTCTCTTTGCCTTTTGGCTTAGATCAAGTGTAGTATCTGTTCTTTTCAGTTTAATCTCTGAAACTGGTCTACGGACCAATTCAAGATTATTCTTATTTTTGAAACCAGCTGACAAGTCACTGGGCTTGCTCATACTTGTCGGCACAGTGTCGCTCCTATCCGCACTATCGGGAGCTGACGCGAACCTACCTTTTTCATTAAGACTTCTGGCTTAGTCCAGTCCCTTGAGGAAGAAGTTGTGGTTTTTTGAGCCTGAACGCTTTTTTCGAACATGAGGCGGCCCTGCGGTGATATTGCCGGATTTGTGCGTCCGTGGTGGGGCAACGCTGAACGGAACCTTGAATGCACCACATACGAGGGAAAATCAAACAGGTATAGAAACAAGAAGCCCTACTACCTTGGTAGTCCCTAACAAAGGAACTTATAAAGATTAATAGTATTATAGACTTCTAGGTCTTCTTTCCATGTCTACAAATATCCTAATACGCTTTATTGTAGTAGGAAAGAGTACTACCTACGTATGCTCTAAAGAGATATTTAGTTTCTATCTTTGATATAGTGAATGCTTGCCACAAAGCTCTCTTTACTGCACATTACACTTACCACCAATCACTCTAGAAGTACTCGCCGACATGCAAGTAGAAAGGCAAGCAAGAAACAGGATACCTAGGTAACATATTGCCTACCTACTTGTTGTGACTCGTGAGAAGTGTGCCTATTACCTAGGCACTAGTCGTCTAATACGAGTCGCATACCCAAGATGAATACTACATGTCCATCCATCGTCATGTGCAAATGCTTGAGAGTGCTGCAAGTAGTACAGGCGTTCAGAGCTCCGGGGGTCCTCTTTTAGCACACCACTGACTAACAGGTTTCTTCTTCGTAGGTGACACTGATCAACCACGGAAAGCCCACAACCGCTGGCGCCAATCGTCTAGCACCTGCCTCATCTACCAGTCATGGTGGTACATGTAAGTTTCAAGGGATATTGACCTCTTACTGTCCAAGCATTCATCTGCCACAAGTACTTTCAACGAAATCCTTCTTGCTTTGTTTCACAACCCCAAATCCTTCGACTGCAGGAAGGTTTTACTCTCTTGTCTACATAAGCAAAATGAAGCGGCCTTGTTAAGATTCAAGTACGCTGTATAGTACCAGCATGTGCAACCCGATGACGGAAAGCCGTATCAAAACATGCCCGATCGCAAACTCAAATCAGTCTCATCACTTCAACCCATCTCATCTTCGACGCAAACCAAGCTCTCCACCTCTCAATTACAAACATGCAATCCATCTCTACCATTGTCGTAGCCTTCGGGCTTCTCGCCTCGCAAGTCACAGCCACGATCGCCTTGGGCAACAATGCCAATAACATCTGCAAATTAACAGCCTCGATAGATTCTCCTCGACGAACGTGTTGGGAATCAGCAGTAATGTGGATCTACAGTGACAACTCATGCAGTGGCGTCGTCATCCCCAGCTCACCTGTTAATGTATCGAACGGTTTCAATTGCAAGTACTGTCTTTCTACTGACAACTCCAATCGCAGACGCACAGTACGCCTTGCTAACGGTCCTATATACGTAGATATAGTCAGGGGTTGCGGAACCGACACATGATGAATTGACAACAATGATGGATCATTCGCCCATAAACGCGCTCGCATTAGCCCTCCTTCCAACACGGATTGCGGCGTTCAGCTCACGTGAAAGCGCTAAGCGTGAGCCCACCGTCTGAAGGCCAGATGAGTATCTTACTAGTCAATTGTTACCACAAACTACGATGGATACAGTCTCTACACTTGCCTTTCTTTGGATTGTAGCTTTTCTTTGACGCAACTGTCTCTAGTGTTGGACCAGGCATCATCGTTATCATCATTTCGCGATAAAGTAGGAAAAACTTTTTCGGAAGACCCCAAACGCTATTCGGCAGACCCCAAAAGACCAGATGAGACGAAAAGAAAGTAGACGAGATAGAAGGTTCCTGAGGCTGCAAAACGTGGTTAAAATAACTCCTATTATTAATACCCCTAAGTATTATTACCCGATTAGGCCTATTCTTAGTGAGGGATTGCTTCTATCTAATCTTTTTAGGTGGCGGATTGCTTTCATCTCATAATTTGGGAGTGATATTTCTAGGTACCCGATAGCTTCTATCTGATCTTTAATCTCTGTATAGCTGATTGCTTTTATCTGATCTTTGGGGTCTGCCGAATAGCGTTTGGGGTCTTCCGAAAAGGTTTTTCCATAAAGTATTCAGATACACACAACCACTGTGCAGCACCTAACCATGTTCAAGGTTGCAATGATGTGTGACAGCAGATCTAGAACGCAAGTTTGTGCGATTTGTTTAAAATTGCGTTATCTCGACCGGTGTGCTATGATGTAGCGGCATTGAGGAAGATGATGGCAGTGAGGCATTCCGTGGTGCGACTGTAGAAAACGATGGACAAAAGTCTTCTTCTTTGATCACAAGCACCAAATGCACGGTAGCAGTAGTTCACTAAAGCAACAACAGAATCAATAATTTCGTAGCTGAACGTGATACTGGAACCTCGGTGCTAGATATTCTTCTCTCATGTTATGTTATCGATTACGGTGGCTTATATCTTCTTTTCCTTGAGCAAAAAAGAACCCAGGCAAGGATGGCGCACATACGCGGTCGAAGGCAGGTCGGCGCAAGTGTATGAATGGAAACGGGCAGCATTAGGGACAAGAGTCTACTGTACACTCTTAGACCTGTATGTCACTGGGGAAAGATATCTTGTGTATGGGCCCTGGGCCGTACGTTTGCGTGATACTAGTCGAGACAACTCTCGACACATTGGTGATAGTGCCTTGCAGTGGAAAAGACGGTACGAAGATATGGCAGGCTTTGCGAAGCGGAACCAAGCAGGACGGATTTGTGGACTACCCAATCTAGCACCTCGTGTTCAACGTCATAAGCTCAGCAACTGCATGGCTCACTGTCAGTGCTCCGTGGAATAAGTTGACTTCATGAAGCAATCTTAACAAAACAATCGGCTCGTACCATGACTTCAAGATTGCAATGTAGAATTTACCTCGAAACGCACCTTGGGGTGTTGACCTCGTCATCGACCCCGCACATTAGCCATTAAGCCGGTGGAAGACCTAGACTCCATCTACTAGAAGCAGTAGAAGTTGTAACATCGTGGATACCTCCACCCCTCATACCCACTATATCTTGGCACTTTAATGCCTTGCACAGCCTGAGGCACGAAAAGAACAGGTGAAGTTGGAGTCGCAGATGTGCCTAGGTAGCCGTTGGGATAGCCTGGTAGGGCTGACGTTTCGTTTCAAGCAAGCGATGGTTTCGAATCACGGCACGATCCGCCAATGCAGATTGATGAAGACGGGCCATGTAAGAAGTTTGATAAGAAGGAAAGGCTTAGTATGGGCTGTTGATGCGGGCGACGGGTTTGTAATCCGAGTAGATGGGTATGATGTGATGGGATACGGGCGAGGGAAGGAATGGAGGAGAATGCATGTTTCATGTGGCGCTGCGGGGCAGAAGCGTGTGGCATTCATTCTGAGATGGTATACAGAAGTCGCGAAAACATGCGGCCGCAGTCAGTGGTGCTTGCCTCGAGGACAACGTGTAGTAGAGAGCCCGTTCCGCGGATGCTGCTAGGCATATCAACTGGTAGACGTGAGACTACGATTGTCGTTTCCTTCTCTGGAGTTTCTTTTAGCACTTGATCGCGCTCGCACATTTCACAGTTGGGCATTGTGTGCGCCGCTTTGTGTTTGACAACTTTCATGTTCAGCTTCAGCAATATTGCTTCATTTACTTCCCACGCCTCGGCACAAGACAAGCCTCAACAGTGACATTGCGGACGGGTGGCCAGCCACACGCAACATCGACACAGACGAGAGAAACGAACCGGAAACAGTTGAACGATGGGCCTCATTTCCGAGAGATCAGTCGACGTTCGTCGAGAGTCGAGAACATGCTCGTGTCGCTCGTTTCGAGGGCACAAGCTTTTGCAGGGACTAGGCGGGGAAGCTCATCAATCTTACGAGCCGGTCGCCAGTTCCACGTCAGTCCAGCATCGTACATGCTGTGGACACGGTACTGGAATCCCGGCGGTGAGGACCAAAGTCATTGTGTTGAAGGCATTCAGGCAAATGGAAGACTTGCGACAGACTGAGACGGAGGAAGTAGTCGCGATTACTGATTCGAACGTGGTTGTGGCTGTGTATTATGCGGAAATGCACTGACAGCGGTGGCATGTCTCAAGTGCACATGGCATGGGCGTGGCCTTGCTATACGCCGAAGCAGGACAGACGAGCGCGGCCCGCCGAAGAAAGAATGTGTGGCACAGTGGCTTGACGTTTGGCGGACCGTTGAAGTCGATACGACTTGACGAAGGATCGCGATGTCGACTAGAAGCTTCAGAATGCGATAGTCTAGATTGCGCGTCGACGATTCAGGCTCCACGGCGATGAAGTCACATCGGGGCTCTTTGTGCAGAGATGTGAAGCGGCAGGCCCAAGTCGCGCGTCGCACCATGGCCCACGCTTGGACAAAGACGGCCAATACACCATGGAACGCTCCACCGCTCCCTTATCCACGCCTATCGACAAGCGTCTCCGCAAACACGAGAACGCCCTCAACACGAGCTGATGTCGTCTGTGGCACAGTGTCTCTCCTGTCGCACCGTGTGCTGGCAGTGGGGAATGGGCCGAATCTCACTCATGCTCGCGCAAGTCCAATTTTGTCTCGCCCAGCAGCGTAGTCTGCGCTGAATCTCGGCACGGTTGTGTGCTCACCGACAGCGCGCATCTGCCAGGTACCCGCTCCTGTCGATGCTTCTAGCAGGGAGGATCTGCGGCATGGTCGCTTTCTATTTTGGCCAAGCGCCATGAAACGCAATCTATGGCGACGGCCGGCAAGCAGAGAGATGGATTCACAAGGCTATGCGAGGGCCATCCCAGCGCACATGGCCAGCGCGACGGGGGGGCGAGCAGGTAAACCATCGTGACCTCTTTCAGCGGCTTCGTCGGCTGCGAAAACGACGGCAAAATCAAGGCTCACCTCTCAAAGACGACAGCTCGCGACCGGCGTGTTCCCCAGCGGCTGCCATGCATCGAGGTTGCTCGTTGGCCCTCCTGACTGGCTAGCTTCATGCATTCCCCTGAAGTTGTTCCTGGCTAGCGACGCCGCTGACTGGCCCCTGCCGCCGGTTGTTCCTGAACGAAATTAACACCCGCCAGGGGCCGACCATCTTGGGCGCATCTGTGCTGCCGTTAGCAGCCACCCAGGTGCTTAGACCGCTTCCTGCAACTGTCAGCCAGAGCCTTCATATACCGCCCTCCCTCGCTGTGTTTTTTTCTCCTCACCCAAGGCAACTTTTCCTTACCACACTCGCTATACACTGTCTTCGGACATCACATTCTTTGAACATCCAGTCACTCTTTCCTGGATCATCAACGTTTCGCCTGGACCTTTGAATTCCCTCGTCAATACCCATTCAGTTTTAAGAGCTAGGATTTTTTGAACTTTCATCATGATGAAGCTTACCGTTGCCTTCTTGGCCGCTCTCGCTGCCGCCGATGCCGCTGAGGCTCGCAGCCACCGCCAGGCCCGTCGCCAATACGGTGCCACCGACTCCTACGGTGGAGGAAACAGCTACGGCTCCAACAGCTACGGTGGTGGCAACAGCTACGGCTCCAACAACGGCGGATACGGCGCCCAGCCCCCTGCTGGATCCAGCTCTGCCGTGCCCGTTGTCAGCTCTGCTACTCCCATCGTCAGCTCTGCCGTCCCGGTCGTTAGCTCTGCTACTCCCGTAGAGACCCCCGAGGCCTCCACCTCCGCAACCCCCGTTGTCTCCTCGGTCCCCTACGTCCAGACCTCTTCCCCAGCTTTCGAGACTTCCAGCACCCCTGCTGATGCCACCTACACTCCTTCCACCTCTGCTGGTGGCTACGGAGCTGTCCCCCCTGCCGGTGGTGCCAGCTCCAGCTCTCCCGTCCCTGAGGCTGCTACCAGCTCTGCTGCCAGCTCTGGTTACCCAGTTGGCGGCGGCTACGGAGGTGTCCCCTCTTCTGCCGTCCCTGAGGCTGCTACCTCCAGCTCTGCTGTCATCCCCACCATCAGCTCCACCGCTGCTGCCAGCTCCGCCTACGGAACTGGCTACTCCGCCGTTGTCCCCTCCGGTGGTGTCTCCAGCTCTGTCCCCGGTGTCAGCATGTCCTCTGTTGTCCCCTCTGGCGCCAGCTCCAGCTCCGTTCCAGGTGTTAGCATGAGCTCCGCTATCCCCTCCGGCTCTTACCCCGTCGGTGGCGGTTACGGTGGCGTCCCATCTTCCGCTGTCCCCGAGGCTGCCACCAGCAGCTCCGTCGTTCCCGGCGTCAGCATGAGCTCCGCTATCCCCTCCGGCTCTTACCCCGTCGGTGGCGGCTACGGTGGTGTTCCCTCCTCAGTCGTCCCTGAGGCTGCCACCAGCAGCATGGCCGGGACTGGCTACCCTCTCTACCCCACTGGCACTGGATCCCGCCCCGCTGGTGTCTCTTCCACCCCTGTCAGCGACATGGTGACCTCCACCATCTACAGCACTCAGATCTTCACCAAGACTGCCTGCCCCCCTACCGTCACTGACTGCCCGGCTCACTCCACCGCGCTCGTCACCAGCGTTGTTGCCGTCGGCACCACCGTCTGCCCCGAGGGTGAGCTTCCCCAGGCCACCCCCACCGCCGGTGTGACCAGCTCCTACCCCGTCTCTGAGGTCGTCCAGACCTACACCGAGACCCTCGTCTACACTGTCGGTGTTGGCTCGACTGCTCACCCAGTCACCACTGAGGTTACCTCCACCTCCACCTCCACCCAGTACTCCACTGTCGTCATCACTGTCGGCAAGCCCACTCCTACTGGTGAGGTTCCCTCTGAGGCCACTGGCCCCGCTGGCGGCGAGAACTCCTACCCCACTGGCCCTGCTGGTGGCGAGTCTGCCTACCCCGAGGGTGGTGAGGATGTCACTTCCACCATCAAGTCTACCTCCACCTCGACCAAGTACGTCACCGTCAAGCCCACTCCCACTGGTGAGGGCGACGTTCCCGCCGACTCCGAGTCCAACCCCTCTGGACCCGCTGGTGGCAACGGTGCTTACCCCACTGGCCCTGCTGGTGGTGAGAACGCCTACCCTACCGGCCCTGCTGGTGGTAACGCCACTCCTTCCGTCCCTGCTGGAAGCGAGGGTGGTGAGGACTGCGCTGCTCCCGTCACTGTCACCGTAACTGCCAAGGAGACTGTCACTGTTACCAAGGGTGGTGACTACCCTGCTGCTACCCCCGAGACCCCCGCTCCCACTCCTGAGGTTCCCTCTGAGCAGACTGCTTCCTCCGGCATGCCCTCTGTTCCCACTGGCATGTACCCCGTCCCCGGTAACGGCACCAACCCCTACCCTGCTGGCCCAACTGGCTTCAAGACCTCCACCAAGCCTGCTTACCCCACTGGCACAGGTGCCGTTCCCGTTCCCAGCAGCGCCACCTCTGTCCTCCCCAGCTTCTCTTTCGTCTCTGAGGTAGCCACCCCTACCGGCGAGACTGCTATCCCCTCTTCCACCGTCCCTGCCGGTGCTGAGTCCAGCGCTGCCTACCCCGTTGGTGGTGGCTACGGCGGTGCCTCCTCCGCTCCTGCCTCCTCCAAGACCCCTGAGGCTGCCGTCTCTTCCTCCACCGAGGCTTACACTCCTCCTGTCGCCACCCCTACCCCTGACAACAGCTACGGCTCTGGCAGCGGTTACGGTTCCGGCTACGGCACCTACTAAGCGCTGAAGTGCATTTCTTGTAGATGACCTTCGCGTTTGTTTGTGAATATTTGGTAGGATCGCTTGATCCGCATTCTCGCATGTCTTGTCTGTCTACTGTACCAAGTTCCCTCAGGCAGGGGCAGAGCGTTGGGTGGTTTCCTTTGTGATGGATTGTTCACGTAAAATTTTGGATTAGGCAGTTGATATGTACATTGGACAATATATTGACTGTCTACTCTCAAAACCACTCTTCGAGAACGCTATGCTTGTTGGACTGGTATCTGGATCCGGACGGTGCAATGTTTGATGATACTCGACTTTTTCATAGACCTTTCCTTTGTTGTGGTTATCAAATGACCAGGCGTTAACTAGTTTTCTTCAAATTCAATTTCTGCGACTTACTCATGCCTTGCCTTGTCTTCGTGATATTTTCTTGGCCACTTTCGACAACTAGTCTCCCACCCAAGACAAAGCTCGACTCTCCGTTAGCCTGGGGATTCACCGCGATACAAACTTAATCTTCAAGCTCTGTGACCGTACCTGCATATCACCCAAACGCTATCCTTGTACATGATCGTACCAAAGCTTGCACCTTGTCGCGCCATGGTTGCAGTAGCACAAGTACAACGTTTAATCAACTAACCTGCAGCCAACCGATACCTTGTCTCCGGGTCGCCCAACCACGCAGGAGAGCCAGCGCCGTACTTCTAACTCCGCCACCTCTTAGAATCGCTTGAACTTACCGCTGCGCAGGTTAAATTACTAGAGCAAAGCCAACTTGCTTTGACATTCCAGCAAACCTTTTCCACCGATGTCCAAGATCCGTTGGATAAAGGACGTGCGTTATTGTTGTTGATCTTTGGTGGCTCGAGCACATTCCAGTCTTGTAGATCTATAGTGCATTCCTGATATCAATACTTGCTGTCTGGGATGCCTCATCGTGAGAATAGTGGTATCCGTGGACGCGTCATTCATCTCGTATTCGACTTCGGACGGACCGCAAATAACTACTGACCAGATGGGCGGATTAGTCTTGCCGAAGACGTCCGTATGTCGTGATTCTGTTGACGTAGTTGGGAGAGATGTGGAGCTGCAGCGACTCGATTTACGAGGCGAGCGGATGCAGGTACGTGTTCAGGTCAGCATGATGGGTTTGTTGCTTATGCGATGGCCGAAGGGGTGGGGTTTGTTGGGGGGAGTTTCGCCGCGTCAGTGGTGGCCGATCACTATTTGTGCTATTCTTGAAGGTTGGTAATTTCCAAGATGGGCTGGTCGAAGCCGAAGCCGGGACATGGGCATCAGCGAGAAAAGCAAGGAAAGCGAGAGAATGTATCGACCAGAATACACAAAACATGTGGTGTATAATGCACGTTGTGGAGTCAGTGTTGAGCTGAACCTTGTGCCTGCTACTGCCGGGTATCAGTATCCTAAACGCCAAATGCACTTGTCTGCTCGATGATTGCGTCCTTGTGCCGCAAAGTCTCTCAGACTAGTAGTCATCCTCGAAATCGTAGCCGCCCCTTGTCCTACTTTGACCCAGGTGTTGCCGCACCCAGTATTGGTTATAGGTTGAGTAGTCTCGTTCGCCACTGAGGCCGAGTTGGCCTGCGACGTTGACATAGCCGTCCTCGTTCCTCTCCAAATTCATGGTATCGACATCACCCAGCTTGCCTTGGAAGCCTACATCGGCCTCCCATTTGGCGCGACAGTATGGACAGGTCGCTTTGCCCTTTGATACGGCAATCCAATTCTGCATGCAAGCCTTGTGCACGTTGTTTCCACAGCTGGACTTGCAGTATACAATGGCTTCGTTCTTGCCGAGCTCATCGTAACAAATGGGGCATTCGCCCTCGATAGGCTTGCGATTCCCGACCTGGCCTTCTTGTTCGGTGCCGTTCTTGCCGTCGGTCTCCACACCCGGAATGGGTGGCGCGTTTTTGATGACTTCGCGCAGCTCAGCGCTGATGAGGGCCAGTTGGTATGCCACCTCCTCCCGTGCTTTCAACACACGTAGCATGACGTAGATAATGTGCTTGCATTGATTGCCCTTCTTCGCGTGTGGACAGTCACAGCTTGGGACGAGACCGATCGAGACCGTGTAGACATTTCCCGTTGACCCTGCCACAATAACCTTCTCCTCAGGCACATCATCGCTTCCGCAGCGGTCGCGCGAAAGGACTGTCAGACGCTGGGTTAGAGCTCTTTCCTTTATAACAATATAGCTTTGGGGCGCCTTCTTGCGAAAGACCCTCGCACGCTTCTCTTCGGTAGGCGCATCAGCATCGCGCTTGCCTCTCTTGCTGGGGAGAATCTTCTTTGGAGAATCCCCGGTAAGGTCGATCACTTCAGGAGCGCTTTCAATCTTTTTGGCTTTTCGCGGCGTAGACTGGTAATTGAAGGACGCATCGTCATTGTCGTCGCCGTCATGGTCGGCATATGCGGTACTCTTGCGCTTGCGTCTCGCCCGTGTCGGCGGGAGGCCCAGGTCGGAGTCCATGGCGTGCGAGGAGCGAAGATAGTGTCGCAAGGCGAGTGAGATGACACAGGTGTGACAGTCGGATGCAATTGTGGGGACAATGGGTTGCGGGGAGCGATGGGGAAAGTGGCAATTCGCGCTTTGCCCGCGAACGCACGTGATGACGTATTTTACTCCTCCATGGTCATTCAATCAGGGAGGCTTCTCCCCCACCTCATCCTCTACCATTACACCTACATCCCTGGTGATGATTCTATGGTACCATAAGATTCAGATGCTTACCGGCATGATACATCCTATGCATGATGCCTCGCATGTAGCCCCGGATCGTAGACCGACAAGGTTCCATTGTTGTATCTCCATTATATCACCATCTCTCTTTCCCCACGGCTTCTAAGATAACCTGCATTCGCAAATGGTTCTTTGGACGGCGGCGAATCGTGCCCCAAGCTTGGGTGTCATCCCCTTGCTACCCGATGTCAAGCCTATACAATCAGTGGCAGGATCTCACCATATCCCTCGTATAGTCATGAACCAAGTATGTGGCAGCATCTGCTTGATTCAGATACGCCTTTTGAGTCTTCTATCTTATGGAGATTCGCGGTAGAATGGAGGATCCTATCATACTTGATAACGTGCTTTGCAATTTGGACACGAATGTGGTCCGCTTCGTTCCAATCTTGGAATCAAACAGACTTTCTCCGCGTCTCCCGACCCGAAGGAGCTTGCAAACACGCCTACATCTACAGCGGTCAAACGTAGAATCATGCCGTGGTACGGCTAGCTAGCACAAATGAGCGGTTCCTATCGATCTCCAATATCTATTTCGCATAGCAGTCTTCAACTAGCCGCCATAATTGCGTCTTACGAGGGACCGGTCACAGATCTCAGTACACACGGAACAACGAGCTAGACAAGCTTCCTAACCATAACATCTACGCATCTACGGAGATAGGCTCTGCAAAACGAAGCCATGGCCAAGCACACCAACAAGAGCACGATGCCAAAAGAGCATGCCATTCGGCCTCAATTGACATCATCAGCAGATCTTGGAGGCCAAGTTGCACCAGCAGTAGAAGATAACACCTTTGGTAACGAGGAAAGCGCTGAGATACAGTATAAGACTTGTAAATGGTGGTAAGTGTTCAAGCCTTGCGCTCCTGCTGTTTATAGTGCTTTGGAACGGAAGCTGCCAAGTTGTTGCTGCTTTCCCACATAAGACATGCCTTTGCTTGGTGTATGTGACAACTCTATCTGTGAGCTACAGCTGACTTCACACTTCTAGGGATATTGGTGCTCGTAAGCCTCTCATTTCTCGATTCATGTATCTCACTGACGTAGTCTAGTGATGCTTGCAGAGAACGTTTCCTTAGGCGTCCTTGCCCTTCCACAAGCTCTCGCAATCCTCGGTCTCGTCCCTGGCCTCCTTTGCATATGCTTCCTGGGCATCATTGCTACATACACAGGCTATTTGATTGGTGAATTCAAGCTGGCTCATCCATCCGTAACCTGTTACGCTGACTGCGGTATGTTGATTGGAGGCCCCATAGGTCGCGAGGTGCTTGCCATTGGGCAGGAACTAGTCTTGATCTTTATCATGGGCGCGCATATCTTGACATTCGGCGTCGCGTTGAACGCAATGACAGACCATGGCGCTTGCACGATCATCTTCAATGTTATCGGCTTGATCATCTCTTTTCTATTTGGATTACCAAGAACATTCAAGAACATTAGTTACTTTAGCTACTTCTGTGAGTTGGGATTTCGGTCACTGGACGTGGCCCCGTTAGCTAATGACCTCAGCTTGTAGTTCTATAATCATAGCAGTTACGACAACTATGATCGCCATCAGTATCCAGAAACCGGACACGGGCAACATCGTCGCCGTACGACCCGACGTAACATTGGTGAAGGGTCTAGCGCCGGTCATGAACATCGTCTTGGCCTTCAGTATGCTCTCTCCTGTGTCTGTCCTTGCAGCAACTCATACTGATTTCGCATAGCCGGCCACGTCGCTTTCTTTTCGTTCCAGTCTGAACTCGAGGATCCTCGCGACTTCCGCAAAGCCCTCATTCTTGAACAAGATATCGCAGTTACCTTCTACATGCTCATTTCCGTCATTATATACTATCACGCTGGACCTTCGGTTGCCTCACCCGCCCTTGGTTCCGCATCCCCACTGGTCAGTAAGGTATGCTTCGGTATTGCGCTACCTACAATCATCGTCGCAGGCGTTGTGAATGGGTCTGTGGCAACCAAGTATATCTACTTTCGTGTATGGAAGGGCACGAGTGTAGCTCACGCCAACAGTTGGCTCAGTTTGGGAAGCTGGGGTGCTATTTGCACAGGCGCGTGGCTGATAAGTTGGATCTTGGCAGAAGCAGTGCCAAACTTCACCCTTCTTCTGGGCCTGATGGGCGCGTTGTTTGGAAGCTGGTTTAGCTGTGAGTCACTACTGACACGACCTGGGAGGATGAAGATAGGGGTGTTAGCTGACGCGTGCAGATGCACTTCCTCCGGTGATGTGGCTGTGGCACAACAGGAAGAACCGTAAGCTGTTTTCTTCCAAGTCGCAAACGGCTTTTACAATGCTGAACCTTTTTATCGTGATTCTAGGCGTACTTATTGTAGGTCGCGTTCCTTGATTGTCTCTAGATGATTACTGACTCGTCGTGACAGTTTGGGCTTGGTATGTGGTCTTCTGGATGGGCGTTGAACTACGGATCGGGCAGCAAGGTATTCTCTTGTGAGAATAACTGGCATCCTGTTAGTTGGGTAGTAGGAGGTACAGAAGACGCATAGATTGTAACGCGATAGATGGAGCGCAAGCGTCGACAGCATAGTCCCTCGAGGTCGTGCTAATTTAGGGTTGTTGATGGGCGTGGGGGAAGAGCCGAAGGTTCAAGCTGTAGATGTCATAAGCAGACTTATGCATTGTATGGACGAGTAATTCTGAGCGCAGTTTGATATCAGATGCAAACCCACTGGGAGGCCGTGGGATTGCGGAACGGAAGCTATGACGCGCCCGGGACACGCGCAACCGAGCGTTGCGCATCTCACGACTCCTCACTTCATCAGCCAATAACAAGCCTACCTACCCCCAGTGCCCGTCCGAAACAAGCTGTTCCCGAAGAAAAGACGCAGGCTCAGGTAATCTGGCTAATATGGATATGGACAGAAACGCCAAGTGAGGAGGCTGGACGACCTGGCTCCGCTCGGCCTCACCACCATGCTTACCCTATTTCCGTTGACTAGACGACGCGCTCAAAGTACTTGGTGATTCGGGCTGAGGATTTATTACCGCGAATTGGTGGCTGTTGATTCTGCGAGGTTGTATTACTGATTGCTGGTTTTGTACTCTTACCCTTAGCCAACTGTCCTACCCTGCTTTCCACGAACGTTCAAGCGTCCGACCCCGACCTTTTCGCTGCCCAATTCCCCCCTGATCGAGTTTGATCCTCTCTTGCGACACCAACTCGGCCGCGATATCATCTCGCGACTTCAATCTCAACATGCCAGTCGAGCTTCGTAAGCGCAAAGAAGCGCCCCCAGCGCCAGTGCGCGCGGCCAAGAAGAAGGCACCTGCTAAGGACAAGAAGCCTGAAGAGGAGAAAACGGTCGTCGAAAAGGTCCAGGAAGCCGTCACAGAGCAGGTTGAAGCTGTCAAGGAAGCTGTTGTCGGTAAGAGCAACGGCAAGTCTACGGCGGCGGCGGCGCCTGCGAAGAGCGGCCCACCCAAAGTCGGCGACAAGATTGACCTCGCCTCCTTCGGCGGAGAGATCGAGACGAATGATGGAGACAAGACGACACTTGCGAAGCTTGTCGAGGAGAGCAAGGGCGGCGTTGTACTATTTACCTACCCCAAGGCTTCGACACCAGGATGTAAGTCGCACGCCCCTGACAGCCCCCTCCATTTCGCCGACTGGTTCTAATGCGTACGATTGCAGGCACAAAACAAGCTTGCCTCTTCCGTGACTCCTACGATCCCCTCACCGCAACCGGATACTCCATCTACGGTCTCTCCGCTGATAGCCCCAAGGCCAACACAACCTTCAAGACCAAGCAGAAGCTCCCCTACACCCTGCTTTGCGATCCCTCACAGAGCCTCATCTCGGCTATTGGATTCAAGAAGCCACCGAAGAGCACCACGCGTGGTGTCTTTGTTGTTGACAAGGAGGGCAAGGTACTTGCCGCTGAGCCTGGTGGCCCAGCAGCTACCGTCGATGTCGTAAGGGACCTTGTGGGCAACAAGGAGGGCGTGCCGAGTAAAGAAGACGCCGAAAAGGCTGAGAAGAAGGAAGACCACGAGATGGCGGAGACGGCTGATGAGGTCGCTGATAGTGCGGCCAAGGTGGATAGCAACGAGGCTTGATAGAGGTCCTGTAAAAAGTGTACGCAGCACACAAACCTTCTCTTCATCCTTGTCCTGGGGTTGGCGTCATCAGAGCTTGGGGAAAGCATTTGGTACTGCTACATCGAATACATTTCCAGGTTTTGGTACATGTTGACTATTGTTCGAACTTCCATCTCTAAACTCATCAAAAATCCTGCTGTCAGGATGAAGGCTATCGTTATCGCAGATTTGTACCTGAGGGCTCTTACAAGAGCTTTTTTTTTTTGGAGGCACGAACACATTATCACTACCGGCACTGACATTGCATGGTGCTTCAGAGTCAGTGAGTTTCAAGGTACGGTGCTGACAGATGCATACATATGTATATATGTACAAACAAAACCGGTCTTCAAGCCCTTGAGCCCGGTTCCTTCGTGTTTCGCACAAGACACTCCTTACCTAGGTAATGATGGTGTGGGCTGGTTCATTGCATGACAAACCTAGCCTCAGGGTTGGAAAATACATAGGGCACTTTTTTTTAAGGTAAAGCGCTCGATGATTACAGGTACACCCTGGGCGACCGCAAAGACTTTTTGCGAGAAGAGCTATTAGGCCATATCCATTCTATGTGGTCTCTGGGGAGGCAAATTACTTGCAACAATACAGATGAGGCACTCACCGGTGCGGAGGTTTTATTTACACCATTCGGTATCAAGTTCAAGCGGCGTCAGATTTGGTCCTCAGATGATGCTTATACATCGAGAAAGACAAATAGACAAATATTAACTTTTGGCCTCACGCACTCAACTTCCAGAAAACTCATAAAACTACTTACTGGGTCCAGTCTTGCAGGAAGACTGGACGTGATGGAGCCAGTGTGACTTCGATGTGTATGAATCCCTCATGTCAGAACCTTCAACATCCACACAGACCGGTACGAACAAGAAAAACATAAGGCGTAATACAGAAAAAAAGAACCTGCAACTCAATCTGCAGAGAAAGCGCGCACTCCAAGGCATATTTCAGAACAAGCCAAGCGAGGCCTAGAGGCTAACACGAAACGACATTACACCAGGAACAGAGAAAGGGCACATTCAACATCGAACACAGACGTGTAATTAAACAACTATGAGAAATTGATTATTGGGTATCAAAGTACAAACTCTACTCTCTACCAGGTCGATACGGTATATAGGCATCCCCAACCTCTGGTATCACAGGTGTACTATCAAGCTCAATGGGCGCAATAGGTTTTCTCGGTACCCTGGCCAACCCAGCAAGTTCTGTTGCTTCAACTCCGCTCTCTGGACCCACTGGACTAGAAGATTGTTGTGCAGATGTCCCAGTGACCTTCAGACGCTCGGCCTCTACAGCATCCATTTCCACATTCCATTCGGGTGTTTCGTGTGGGTGCTGGGACGAGCCAGTGTAGTATGCTGCTGCAGCAGTGCCTTTGGGCATGTCGTGGCGAGTGGATGCTGCTTGGTTGGCTGTGTCGTCGACGGATCGTAACGGGTAGTCGTCTTTCTCGTCTCCTAGGTTCTTCAACGCAATCGCTGCTTTGCCGTTCTTCTTCTTTCTCCTCCACAAAAGAAACATTGCCAACGCTCCGATGATTATGACCAAAGGAATGATTGTGGCTATCGCTGCTATAGCACCAGTCGAGATACCATTACCACTGTCGCCGCCACTACCACCACCTCCTCCTCCTGGACTCTGACTGCTAGTAGCTCCGGTACTGGTAGCCTCTGTGCTCGAAGCTGTTGGGCTGTTCGTGCCCCCAGTATCACTAGGTTGATATCTCAAGTGCAATGCCGTGATACTCGGCGTTGCGGTTGCTGGCCAGGCACCTCCGTCGTACGTTCTCAATTCGTTCTCCTCCGCGTCCGCCTCCCCACATTCAACAACCGGAAACCTGCCACTACCTTCCGGTCTACATCCGTCTCTTCCGTCTGCCTGGAATCCATCGGGACAGCACTGCAGCCCAATTTCCCCATCTATCCATCTATTATCGCTGCCCTCTCCGTTTGCTGCTGTTTGTGTGGCGACTGCCGTCCATTTTGCTGGGCATGCGGTAGCAGGCGAGTAGAAAGCGGATGGGGATGGATAGACATTCGATGTCACCCAGGGCATGCAAGCGGTATTTATGCTAAATGGTATTGGGTCGTTATCCTCTTCGGTAAAGACACATGTTTGGCCCCAAGCGACGGCGCCATTGAGGTTGCGGAGAGTTTCGCATGCTTGAGGTGGTGCAGTCGTCCATGCTGTGTCCCAAGCGTGTTGTAGACTTCGTGATGTGGACGTCATTTCGGGAAGAGTACCTGGGCAATCTCCAACTATGCGCGTATGCTGCGCAATAATATCGCTAGCTACGACAATGAAGCTAGGGATCGATAGGAGAACAGGAACACGAAAATCAACGAAGCACAATGGATCTCACAGCAATTTCAGGAAACTCCGAAGACTCGCCGTCGGTCGGGGGAATTAAGTACAGTAATGTCAAAGCCCATCATCGGAATACATCACCAGGAACACAGCCTTGCCAGACCCACTTACCGCATCCTGGGTTATCGAGATGTGGAGAGACTTAGATGATTTCATTCGGTGGCAACGGGTCGGCAATTCGTATAACAGGTCGTTGCCTCTGGGCATTCTTGGCGATCTAGCCTTGGGCAGGCTAGATTTGTTGATCTCGTAGACCTAGTGTTTGATATTTGCCTTGGGCATGTAGAGGTTGCGTCGTTGCTGTTGGTGGAGAGTAGTTAGTTTTGAATTTTGGTGGGATGCGAAGGATTTGACATAGCCACGGTATTCATCATCATGCTGCACCAACGACATGGTAGTGGATTTATATTCTATTCTTGAGATTTGCTCTACAACCAGTGGCTGCAAAAGTCTTATTTCCACCGGATTGTTCGGGTATGTTGTATCTTCAGTGAATTCAATCTCAAACAAGAAAGAACCCACCAACTAGGCAGGCGCCTTGTAGCCAGCCTCCACCAGACCTTCCTTCAAGCTCTCAATGGCCTTGGTGATGTCTGGTCGGTTTGGGTCGGTTACACTGACACCCATGTGTCCGAATCGAATGTACTTGGTTGCGATCTCCTTGTGCAGACCACCAGCAAAGATGACGCCCTTCTTCAAGAGGTTGGGCAGAACATCCGGAGGTGTCATACCCTCGGGTAGGTAAATAGCAGTCATGCCGGTGGCCTGGTTCTCTGGCTTGGAAGCAAGCTGCTTCAGACCGAGATCTGCCACAGCCTTCTTGACCTTTTGTGACGCAGCCTTGTGTGCGGCCCAGTAGTCTTCAACAGGTCGGGAGAGAATCTGCTTGAGCGCCGTGTCGAGCGCGTGAATCAGTTGTGGGGACGGCGTAGCGAAGTAGGATGCCTTCTTTGCTTCATAGTTTTGCATGACTGTAACTGTGTTAGTTTCCTGCATCGGCTCACGGGGAAAACCAAGGTGACTTACTTGGTAGCCAGTTCTTCCATGACCCAAAGTAAGAAGTTGGACGCGTCTTCCTCGCCTTGAACCTCTCAATCGCACGACCAGATACCATCATGATGCTCAGACCAGCTGGGCAGCCGATGCCCTTTTGTGAAGCCGTAATTACAGCATCGAGCTTCCACTCGTCAAAGCGGATCTCTTCAGAGCCAACACTGCAGACACCGTCGACGACGACCAATGTCTCAGGACTGACTCTGTGAACCAGCTCGCTCAGTGCCTTGATCTCACTGAGCACACCAGTTGAAGTGTCGACGTGTGTAACGGTCAGGATCTTGTAGTCTTTTTCCTTCAGCGCCTTCTCGACTTCATCGAGTTGTGGTCGGTCGCCAATGGGCGCCTTGAGCTGTGTGGCCTTGACGCCGTAGGTTTCGAAGCAGTCGGCAAACGAGTCGGCGAAGTAGCCAGTATGTAGGACAAGCACTTCATCGCCAGGCTCTACCAAATTGGCCGCTACCTGATCCCAGCCGAGTGTACCAGAGCCGGAGATGACGAAGGGTTGCGCGGCAGGGTCGCTGGTGAGGAATAGTTTGCGTAGATTTCCAAGGACTTGGCTGAAGGTGTTTACAAAGGGTTGGCCGACATGCGATTCACTGGAGACGGTCAGTACTGATGAAGATGATGCACACAGTACTCTGGACATGTTACCTGTAATGGCTCATAGACGAGAGGACGGCATCGTCAAACTCAATGGGCCCAGGAATGAGCAGCGCAGGGTGTGGTGCTTGGCTCGACATGTTCTTGGGTGGTTCCGGCGCAAGCTTCTTGACTTCCTCTACTTCCCTCTTGAATTCTTGCTTGGCTTCCTTGAGCTTGGCTTGTTCGACTTTATCGGGAAGTATGCGATTGCCTTGTTCGTCCTCGATGCGGGCGGTGCGTTCAGTGGAGAAGGGAGTGTTCAATTCGAGGAAGGGCTTGGAGTCTATATGCTTGGAGATCTGTTTCAGTCGGGAGCCAGCCCGAG
Organism: Alternaria alternata; assembly: GCF_001642055.1. NCBI lineage: Eukaryota > Fungi > Ascomycota > Dothideomycetes > Pleosporales > Pleosporaceae > Alternaria > Alternaria alternata. The sequence goes on along the minus strand of NW_017306194.1, from coordinate 12,484 downwards.
AACGAGGTGACGACATGCTTGGGCGGGGTTGAAGGCGGCTGTTCACGGCAAGGAGACGCAACCGCGGGGCTGCAAACATCCGGTCTTCGGAGGCGAGCGCGATGGATGAATATGGCTGTGATGGACACGTTCAGTATTGCGTTATGCCAATTGCGACCATGTGCGATTGGCTTGTTGGTATCTAGGAGACAAGGACGCGTCAGAGAAAAGAAATGAGTTATTTGTAGTAACGAGAGACGTGACGGAGTTTGGCGATGCAATTGGTAAAATAAGGAGTCTATCAATCGCCGCTCCAAAATTACGGGATAAAAAGACGCTTCTACACGCACGGATGCGGACCCGGGTTTCTGAATCGTGGGGTGCTACGACGGTTCCGCGACGCGGGCGCGTGCTGGTGAACTTGCGCGTGTCACGTGAGTGCGAGAAACGCCTGGCGCGAGCTTTACTCGGCAAGGGTGTTTGTTGATGCTGCACGAGAGTGGAGACCAAAACACTCGAGCGTCAACACCACACCAGCCCGCTCTCGAATGCATCCTAGCAGCGCATACGCAACCCGACAGAGTCACACGACACAGCCCAGTTGACATTGACAACGACAATGCGTGTCACACGCGCCCGCGCCCAGCAGGCCAGCGATGATGCGCCGGACGCGACCGAGCGTGCGCCCTTGGAACAAATCTCGTCCAATGCGTCGCCCAAACACGCCCACTACGAACAAGAGGACCTGCCTCCGAAAACACCCGCCAAAACCCCGGCGAAGACTCCAGGGCGGAAGACCAAAGGAAAAGGCCGTGCCCAAAAGGGAAAGAAGGGCAGAGCAGCTGAGGAGGAGGAAGAAGAGGAGCAGACCGGAGCCGCACATGAAGAGGAACAAGCCGCAGATGAAGCGCCCACGAACAAGGCGACTGGCGACCAAGTTTCCAACAACGCTCCCGACGGTGAGTGCGCAGCCGCCGTACGCCAGCGAACACAGGCTAATCATGTATAGGAGCCACTCAAGTCCCCACAAACGATGAACGACCCGTGACTCCACCACCCACAGTGCGACGAACACGCCGACAGCTAGCTATGCTGCAAGAGGAAGCAAAACAGGCGCAGCTCAGTGCCCAATCACAAGAGCCAGAGCCTGTAGCAGAAGTGCCTGCGACGATAGAAAAGACTCTAGACGAACACAAGGCTGTGGATACATCTTCTGAAGATACAACGGCGGGTGCGGAACAGGTCCAAGCTGAGAGCCTGTCAGAAGAGCCCATACAAGGAGCTCAATTGCCAGCTGCAGCAGAGTCTGTAGAAGAAGCACAAAATGTGCCCATAGAAGAAGAAACGCCTCAGGAGGTGACTGAGACGGTAGAAGCAACCCATGCTGCGCCGGTGCCGCAAATTGAGGAGCCTCAAAGCGAGGAGCCCGTCGTCGAAGCAACAGTGACTGAAGCAATATCCGAAAATCAATCGCCCGTGTCTGAAGCTGAACCCCCCGCACCCTCCGTTCAAGTAAGTTCAGAACCTGAACCCAAGACGCTCGCAGCCGAGAGGCCCAGCGAAGACGCTGTGACACCACTCAAAAGCCATACTTCAAGTCGACGAACATCGCGAAGCCCGTCAAAATCACCAATGCGTTTGGAAGAGTCTTTCGAAGCCATCGATGCGCTTGAGGAAGCGCTCGAGAATGTCACGTCCGTCACTCGATTCGACCATGCGAATGAAGTCATGTCGCCTCAGAAAGCAGAGTTTCCCAAGACAGCTACCACGCAGATCATGCGGTCCAAGACACCCATCAAAGCGCCAGTGCCCACACAAGCTCCCGCTGCGAAGATATCCAGAACACCGAGTGTTGCTGCGCCTAAGAGCATGAAGCCAGTCAAGTCTTCGATAGCTCGCGCGTCTAGTGTCCGCACAGCACCTGGTAAAGACGGTAGAGTAGGTTCTACAGAGACCGTAGATTATCTTGCCTTAAAACGCCGGCCAATCAGCATGTCATTTCCCACACCTGCGCCACCACCAAAGGGTCGCGCACCTACAAAGCCTACTTTCCAGCTGTCAAGCAACGATACGGTCGCCAGATTGAAGGCCCAAAAGGAGGATAGACAAAAGAGGGAGGCAGAGTGCGGAGTTTCCAAAATACGGCCCGTCAGCATGCCTCCTCTACCAAAATCCACCAAGCCTCTCACCAAGCCAGCTTTCCAACTCCCTGGCGAAAGAATTGCTGAGAAACTCAAGGCACAGAAGGAGGAGCGGCAAAGGAGAGAAGCTGAAGTACCTCAACAACAAGCACCAAAGCAGCGTCCTGTCAGCATCAGCATGGCTCCTCACGCCAAGTCGACGAAAGCACCAACAAAGGCCACTTTCGAGCTCCCCGGCTCAGCCGTTGCAGAAAAGTTGAGAATAAAGAGGGAAGAGCGCTTAAAGCGCATGGAAGAAGCGGAAGCAGCAAAGAAAGAAGCCGCCCTCAAGGCACGACAGGCACCAGTACGGAAGCCAGTGGCCGTCCCTATCAGACAGCAACCAGGCATTACCATTGCGCCACCACAACCACAGATCCAACGGGTGTCTTCACTTGCAAGCAAGCACAGCAGCATGTCTCTCTCGCAACCAGGCGTCACTATTGCGCCACCGCAACCACAGCAAGAGTCTCAGCGTTCTTCTTCTCTGGCTAGCAAGCGCAGTAGTATGTCTCTCTCGCAACCACTGTCTCAGTCACGTTCTACGTCGACGTCTTCGGCAAACCGCAATAGTGTCATCGTTCCTAAGGCTGTTGTCACACCTGTTGATGCTGCGCAACAGAAGCTGAAGGGTAGAGAGGTCTTCAATCGTGATCGCATGGAGAAGGAAGCGCGGGAACGTGAGAGGAAGGAGAAAGAAGAAGCTGCCAAACGGGCACGAGCGGAGGCAGCTGAGCGTGGGAGGATTGCCAGTAGGGAGTGGGCTGAGAGACAAAGGAAGAAGATGATGGGTGCTTGAGTGTATTGCGAGCTGTGTTTTGTTTTTGCACCAAAGTCTTCTCGTTCAAGGACCATATTTGGTGTCTCGGGTACATGAGGTACTGATATACCCATTAGGTCTTCTCTTACTTCTACTAGGGTTGGTCTGGTGTCTGGTGTTATACTGTCATCACCTCGTCTTCCCATGGTCGACTGGAGGTTTGTTTTGGTCGTTGGTACGGCGATTCATCTGACCTTTTTTTTTTACATTTAGGCTCGGTGCCTGGGTATCTGGGAAAGTATCATCGTTAGCCTTCTGGTTTGTCCCATCACCTTATGATTCAAGTTTGCAACTTCAAATCCTCGTCTTGATTACTTGACCTATTTCCGGTGAAAGCGCGAACAAGTCTTAGCTGACGATGGGGCTCTGCAACAGCCTCGAGGAATATCCCACTCTATTGCGGCGCTTGGCTCGGCACATGGGCATTCGCATCTGCATCTTGCTCTTTGGGTTTTGTTTTAGCGGCAGTGAGTCGGGCCTTACCATCCCACGCGATATTAGCAGCAAAATTACTTTCAAGTTTCTTGTGATTGGGGTCTGGCGTCGATGCATCATCACTACACAATGATGCATGCGTCCCATATTACTATCGTTGGGCATGGCTCACTGCCACGCGTGCTGCCCGATGCTCTGGTATGAAGTGGAGCCTCCTTCCTCCCTTAGGTGTATACCACATTCAGGTGTCGCAACGAGCGTTTCTTCTTTAGCGTCATCGAATCGATCACTAGGGAAATTAGACATGTCTCTTCTGGACAACGTAGGATTGTCAAAAGAAAAAAGAGGATTCGTTGCGGGAACAACTGCCGTGACAGATGAGCTGACTCGGCACGCTTCTGATGTGGGTCTTTTCCGCGCAGGGCAATCAGGCACATCACAAATGAGTGATGATGCCAAAGGGATCGGCCTGTCCGAGAGTAAGGTAGTGTTGTGCGCTCCCTTCGTCCTGACGTCCGCGTGGGTTGAAGCGGCTCTTTCAGCCGCACCGTTGCTGTCCAGTGTCTCCAGAAAGTGAAAGAGAATATGGGAGACGTTACAACCTAATGAAATCACTAGCTCTTGCGAATGCAGCTCTGTGAGTTAAGAGACTTTCAGATAGTTGGTACTTGCCAACTGCACTGATACCACAAGGCAAACCTTGACATATTGAGATCTGATCGTGTCGGCGCGTACCGAGCAACCCCGCAGAGGAAAGCTAGACGCCGCCGGGTCTTGTAAGTACGAGTCAAGCATGTTCCTCGCCGCGTATCATCCACGGCCCTTTGTGAGTTTTTTGTATGACGCCATCGTGCGCTTTGCGAATGCCCAACGTCGAGTCAGTAATTTTACTTAGCCAAGCTTGGCCGAAATATACCTGCAGAAGACGAGGGCCGAATCTGAACCCAAATCTGGCACACGATCCGAAGGGTCGTGAAGGATCTGTGTTCCTGAATCTCGATTGCGCCGATCAACGATATTTCGATAAGCGAAAATCCATGATAGGTTGGAATAGTATTCCGCAAGATCTTGACATTATTGATGACGCCTGACACTGACAGATTGCACACGCTCTCCCGTGTGCCTGCCGTTCGGGGCAACATGTGCGTTGACGGGTGCCTGCATTGTATTGAAAGTCAATTTCTGGATCATTTGTGTGGGTTCGGATGCGTGCCATGGCAGTGTGAGCGGCTGGACTTTTACACCGGGCGATCAAGTTCTGGATGCCCTTTGGATGCAGCGACTGATGGTGTTCGTCGACCAGCTAAACGATAAGTTCTCCGCACGTTATTGGAGATCAGCGTACTACTACAACAATCCTATCAGTTCGAGAGCCTGGCGAAGAGCTTGTAAAAGCTTGCGCAATAGCGAGATGGAATCGATAACTTTTAAGCGAGGTATCGTGGGAAGCGAGGGGCCGTATTGAGTGTATCGTGACGCTTTTCCGCGACGATCCTCGGAGATGGCGAGCGAGATGCAAGCCAGCGAGGAGAACCAGTCGCTGTGGTTGGTAAAGTAGAGCTTGCTTTTTGTCACACTTTGGTACCGAAGCAGGTTCAGGGGGCCTCGATGAGGCTCAACACGCCCTGTGTGACTCTTGATTCAGCGTCGGGGAGTTGTTGGTACTCTCCGAGCCTTCTCAATTCGTGGTCCTTGCAGGATGCCTGAAGTTCCGGACCTAATTTTGCCGTAGCGGCTGCACCCTTGGCTGATATCGCGACCGGAGCCAGGACCCAGCGAGTGTGTATGGATGCAAAGTGTATTCTGTGTCGGTCCTTTGCGGGAGCATGAGAGACTCTGGAATGCTTGAAGCGGCCCGTGGCGGTTAACAGAATATCGATCCTTGGAGGTGATCGGATCTCGGAACAGTTCACCAGGCCCTAACTGCAAGCGAGGTGAGCTGTGAGTGGTGTGAAGACGACACGGCCGCGTTGATACATGTCACACGAGGACGGGCAAGCGTCGCACATGCAGCGATGACCTAATGATGGGGAGTAGCAGGAAGCCGCCGTCTCGCCATGGCTGGGACGCCTGTTGAAAGGCGAAGCTGCGCAAAACATTGCCAGCTAATCCTGGGGCTCGCTTGCGAAGTGGAGCCGGATGAGCTGGCATTGCGGAAGAGGACCGTGAGAGAGTCAAGGCGCGAGTGAGCAGCAGAAGGGAGAATTTGTGCGTTGAGGCAGCAGCCGGCCCATGGCAATGACGAAAGCGCGCCGTTTTGCGCGCATGACAAAAAGGGCAACTCGACGACGGCTGGCAGCGTTGCGCCATGGCGACTTCCCCCTCATGGATGCGTGCAAATGCCGCATGACGAAGCGTGGGATCGAGTTGCTTTTTTCTTGCTCGCAGCTCGCATAGCGACTGGCGGGATGAGCCCTGTCGCCGGCAACCCAGACAAAGTACGGGCCGTTCATACAAAAGTGCGGAGAAGCCAAGCAGGAGAGGCCCACCTGCAGCAGACATGGCCAATCGCAGCCGCCGGACCAGGGCGTGCGGCGACGGCGGACCAATGTGTGGAGGGCATGCAGGCGCAGGCCCAAGGTTGGTGTTTTCAAGGGCACACTGCCTATTCCCAAGGCAAGGGGAGGCTGCGACTAAGTGGGTGCGTCCTGCTCGCTGGAACCCCTCAACAACGTCCAAGTGTGTCTGCTTATCGCCACCGGAACATGACTTGCTGCGAACGCTGTTGGGCGTGGCTGGCTTCTGGATCATGCCTGATTGCGCGAAAAATTCTTCCTGGCGAATGTAGCACAGGCAGAAGGAATACCGGTGGAGAGACCAGCTGTGCCTCGTCTTACCACTCTGACCACGCACTGCGCAGCATGCAAACTCTAAAGCGCCACGGGAATATAACGAGACGGCGCATTGGGCCTGGGCGTGTCTCATCTGTGCTCATTGTGAGGGCTTGTGCTTATCTCTAAGCCAAACACTGTACCAAAGGGTGCCCCGTCACGTGACGGTGAGGGGTTGGCGTGATCTGCAGCCGTGGTGAGACATGGCCGGGTTGGACAGGCGGTTGCGCGAGGCTGTCATCTGAGTATCACCGAGACAAGTGGAGCAGATGAAAATGTTTGACGTGTCTTGTCGCCATGAGTCTATGCTCATGACCGTTGTGTCCATTTGAGACAGCTACTACTAAACTATAGCTAGGGCGGAAAGCAGGCGCCGCGTCCAACGTCGCCCGAGTGAGAGGAATACCCAACCGTCCTGACCGCCGTGGTCGTGATGCAAACGCATGTGCTGGACAACCCCCAGTCACCAACCCTCGCCGGGGCAGTTCGAAACAAAGATGCTACATGCACCAAGGGGATATATAAATACTTTTAATCGTACACCGCGTCCACGTATGGCAACAAAGGAAATGGTACAAAACTAGAACGCAGAGCAGCGGTGATCGATATGCAGGTGTACTCCGTGGACCCACGCCAGTCTCCGCTGTCCAAGGCCAGAGACGGATGCAAAATACTAGAGAACAATGAGAAACCGAGACGGAGGCAGAGCATCTTGGTCGGTTGTCGTGATTGTCGTTAAACCAAACTCCAAAAGCAACACATGTGAGAGCAAGGCTAGTACTGTGTGTACCGCCTCTTTACGTCCCGTGTTTGGTCAAAGGATCGCATGTAGCTGTTGAGTTGGGTTGCTGCTTGCTGCGAGATGCCCGACTGGGTCTGGGAAGACTGCGAAGCTAGGGACGAGCGTGATGACGAGGGCGTGAGGCTGCGTTGTGGGGATTGCCTTGTTGCGGTTGGTGGTGCGAAGTAACTGCCATTTGCGGTTGGGTAGTAGTGGTACGGGCTCGAGGGTGGTACTTGTGAACTCGAGGCTCCTTTGTATGCCGAGAAGTTGATTGCAGGGGCGAGGTAGAAGCCGCTGTTGGATGATGACGACGACGAAGCGGATGATGACAGTTGCGAGGGCGCTTGTGCTGTGCTGCCAGCCTTCTCAAGGTCGGCTAACCGACACGATTGCGAGCAGTAGACACCGTTCTCGGCAATTTGACGATCGCAGGACAGGCAAAAGTCGTTGAAGCACTCCATTTGGGAAGCCATTGTGAAGGTAATGTGGTGGTGTAGAGCAGTAGTGGTAGAGGAGGTGGTGGTGGTGGTGGTGATGGTGATGGTGTATATAGCCGCCGACAAGATGATATCGGAGGGGTAGTAGTGTTGGTGGGTGGTAGTTGGACTGAAGAGGGACGAAGGGGGTCTTATGAAGATCTCTCAGGTAGGAGTCATGAGGTAGTTATGAGTTCGTGAGCGGAGGGACCGTGTGGAGCTACGGGAGGATGATGGGGCACACATAGTATACTTAAGTCGCGCTCAGGCACTACGGCTGACAGGGATGGGGGGCAGGGTCCACGCCGTAGTCTCCGCATGGCTGACCATGCACTGAGATGCAGCCAAGGGAATTGAATTTCGAACAAGCGCTGTAAGCCCGCACCCCTCACCACCACCACACTAATCCGGCTCTAGCTCGTCCACTGTGCGTTCCGGCGAACAGGTGCAGAGCGGGCGCCTGTCCATTCGCTCCATGCGCCTACCCTACCCAGCAGGCTGCGTTTTGGCCACCGGGGTGCTGTGCTGCCAGCATGCCCTCGCCCTCTGCCCTCGCCATTCGCTCGTCCAGAGAGATTTTCACCCTCTTGCAGCGAACGACTTCGCGGCACGTTTGTCGATGCTGCAGCCAGCAGAGCGTAGAATTTTCGGCCGCGGGGGGCAGTCGTAGCCCATTTGCGTAGTGATGGGCGCTCTATCTGGTGACACCACCGTCCGAGAGTTGCGTGATAGCAGCGCGACGCGACAACGTCCCTCCATGACGAATTCCCTCGCTAGTCATCTGCGCGGCCCTGCGCCGGACGGGCAGATGACTGACGTGCAAATCTAGGTACAAGGCTTCCTATTCCAGTTTGATGGCGCAAAGAAGCGGAATAGCAGTTATCGGTTTCAGCAGTCATGAGCACCCTCCCACGCAACCCTGCTCGTCTCCTCTCTCTCCAATCCCATGCTGCTATCCGTCCAGTTCCACCTTTCAATAACCGAACGAACCGCTTGCCCCAGCGTTAGGCCCGGTTTTCGCTATCTTCGGTGATAACGGACTGCTCTGCAGAGGCATCATTTTGCACGCGCTAGCATTCTGTCTCACTCTCAGCCCTGCAGCTAAGTCAATTCCATACTCTTACGCCAGCCGTCTTCCGTAAGCCGACTATCTGCACACACTGAATGCTGAGCGATGATATTGAGCCTCGTAGCGAGTGTCTGTAATGCAAGCACACCACTCTCGATCACGCAATCCACTCTGTCCAGCTCTCCTGGTTTAAATTCTGTCGATAACGTCTAGAGACACATACTTGATCACAGATGGCAACTCTGCAAGACGTTATCTTTCGCATCCAACGCGCTGTCTTCCACTTGCGGGATTCCGGCTCTGCGCTGCAGCGACGATCTTCAACACAGGATGCAGGACACACCATGCTCTGAACTGCCGCCTCCTGAACCTTTTCACAATTCCTCAACACATTTTTTCTTCTTCTATTTCCGCGCGGCTCTATGCGTTTTCCGGTGTCTAGACACGCGCCTGGAGGAACTCAGTGCTTCGCTTCTTGCTGAGCGCCTCAAGCCTCTTTTTCCCAAACAGTCAGGAGCAGACCGACCTGGACTCTTGGTCATGGCTTGCTGCCCCCATCGGGGGTCGGCGAGGGCGAAACAAGTATCGAACGGTGGTAAGAACGCATGTTCGCTTGTCCATCTAACTGTTCATGGCTTGCGCAATCTGTGCAGAGGAGCATTTTCCTCCAGTTCGAGTACTCTGCCTCCCAGCAAGCGAGATAAGACGCTCGGTTCAGGTGACTGCGTTCCTGCTAGAGCATACGTCCTGCAAGTGGCTCAAGGCTTCATGGAGGCCATGTCCAGACGGACGAATGATCGAGCCGCCCCCAGCTGCAAGTCACTTGGTCGGCGTGCTCCAACACGAACAGCCTGCATGACCTGACAAAGAGACAGCCCCCACGGTGCTTTTTCCAAGGTTCCTGTACGACATGGCCCTAAACAAGCCACCAAGCGAACCATCTGATGCGTACAGGCTATCTGCAGGAACGGTTTGGTCTTATCGCGAGATCCTCGCGGTTAACGAGGTCCTTTGATATTCAACTTCTATAGTCCGCCTCCTTTACCATGTCGCGCGATTCATGATAATGCAATCACGGGTGCAATCACAGCAGCGCGACCAATGCGATACCCAAAAACAGATGTGGCCCGTGAAAGATTATCTTCCCCACAAAAAATGCGGACACTTTCTAATTGCGAAAGATGGCGACATTGCCAGGGAGCGGGCCATGCGCTGTATCTCCAATGCTTTCGAAACGGCTGTCAGCCCCGATAAACAATACATCGGTACAAACAATCCTCAACAAATGTGCATCGATCATGCAGCCTCTATGTAACAGCAACTCTGATCATCGATATAACACAACGTAATGCATCGAAGGCATCCAGACTTCATATATGCTAAAGTATGGCACCACTCGATTCCCTCAAGGCCATGCAGCGAATCGCTTACGCGCTCCACTGCAAGATGATGCAGGACGCGGGCTGTTCAATATTCGTGCGTCTCACGTCCCTCATCATTACCAACATCTGCGCCACTATGGGGGGCTTCAGGATGTAGAGCCCCAGGTCACTCGAGGAACCTTGCAGAGTGCGAACTGCACCTTCAAGCAGGCAACGTGTCCCAAGTAGCAGACGAATACATGCTGTATAACTCGAAAACAGGCGCCAGCAATCTATCGTGAACGCGGCACGGAGCGCCAACCGTCTCAAGAGACAACAAAGAGCAGCCTCGCCTCTTTACTCGCTTGAACCTGGTGGTTATCTCCCGAGTTTGGCACTCTCCCGAGACATCGGCCCGTTTTTGCTGGCGGGTGGACTGCGAGTGGGCTTTCCCAATAACTGTGTTTCCCGTTGATTTCCCGTCGCCGGTACTGTAAGGGCCTCCCTTCGCGGGAGAAGCTCTGCGGGAGGAGTCGGAGAGGCGCCGTCAAAGCTACCAAACTTTCCATGTGTCTGGTGATACTCGACACTTGCGCTTACCAAGAAGCTCGTTCTTTCTAAGTTGTAAACTAGCTTCAGAGGTATGCACTATCTCCTATCTTGTTAGCACGGTAGCCATGAACACAGTAAATGCCACTAGGGTACAATTCCCGTAGGTATAAACAGGGAAAAGCGAGCTTCAGTCGCCTCACCAAGTTTTGGGTCGGACCGTCAGATCTCCGAGTATCTCAAATCAAGCGGAACCGAACTAGTCGCATGACTCGAACGCCGTCATGTATCTCGTTCACAATCAGCCACGAATGACTCTTGCGTAATCTGCGCCCCTGTGGAAGACTCAAGGCATCTCAGTGACATTGTGGTGTTGTTGACATCGTCGAGCTTCATATTTTGCAGCGATAGTACTGCGCACACAACGCGCGTTGAGCGCTCCTCTAGTCTCGCTTACTATGCACTTGCTAGTAGCTTGCCAAATACTTAATCACCTCATCTAAACTAATACTCTGCATTAACCATCAACAGAGAGCGACAATACGCCGTACATCACGCAATCGTAACCTAAAATCACACGGTATCTGCCATGGCCTACTCCGCCGAACTTCGCCTCGCCTTGCGCGCCGTACACCGGGCGTCTCTGCTCACCAAATCCGTTCTCCGCAGTCTCTCCAACAACGTGTCTGCGGAGACCAAAGCAGACGACAGTCCCGTTACAATCGCGGATTTCGCCGCTCAAGCTCTCCTAATCTCCGCTTTGCATGCTGCCTACCCTACAGATGCGTTTTTGGGCGAGGAGAGCGCTGATGCATTGCGTCAGAACGAGGCACTGGCTGACCGCGTTTGGCAGCTTGTGCAACAGGCGAGGAGCGAGTTTCATGTAGGCGGCACCGAGAGTGGTAAAGGAGACGGAAACTCGGTACAGGTTGAGGAGCTGGCTTCTCCGAAGAGTAAAGAAGAGATGTTTGAGCTTATTGATCGGGGAGGTAAAGGAGAAATCACCAGAAGAGGCCGAGTATGGGTCATGGATCCCGTGGATGGCACAGCGACGTTCATGCAAGGCCAACAGTACGCCGTTTGCCTTTGCCTGCTCGTTGATGGCGTGCAACAAGTTGGAGTGATTGCTTGCCCCAACCTCGCATTTCCTATTCAAGAAACTCTCGGCCAAACTTCAATCCACGAAGATCGTGTCGACACGGATGGCTTTGGCGTAGTACTATCTGCCGTCAAAGGACAAGGCACCTTTATCCGCTCTATGAACGCTTCTGCTTCTGCGGGACTAGGAGAACCCCGGCACGTAGATTTGACCACTCTACCTCAAAAGAAGCCTTCCGAGCTAAATTTTGTCGAAGCAACACTAGGCAAAACATCGCTGTCGCAACCTGAGCACAACGCTGTTGCTACGTCACTTGGTGCCCAATGGCCAGGCACGATTCTTTGGTCTCAGCAAATGAAATACGTGGCTCTTACCCTTGGTGCTACAGATGTCATGGTGCGCATCCCTAAGACCCTGGACCGCTTTACTTATGTTTGGGATCACGCTGGTGGCCATCTCCTTTTCCAAGAAGCAGGCGGAGTTATTAGCGACTTCAAGGGTGAACAAATTGACTTTGCAAACGGACGGAAGATCAAGGGAGAGCGGAACTGGGGTATGATTGCCTGTATGCCTGGATTGTTTGAAGAGGTTGGAAAGGCGGTAATGGAGGTACTGAAAAAGAGAGATAGCTAAGCGAACGAAGTGTGGGGCGACGACTTCGACGTCGACATGCTGGTTGCGTAGTTATTCGGACATTATCATATCATGTCCGCAGCATATCGGCGCGATCATGTCGGCCGGCATATCATTCGGGAAGAACATGATAACCCGGCCTGACGTCGAACAGGAAACCTTGATCGCGTAGTGTAATGATACACAAAAGACTCAAGCAGCCTCACCGGACAGTAACACACCATGGGTTCATAGAAAGGTGGGGTAAAGCACAAAGACCACCCCCCCC